>NC_141691.1:1013576866-1015976866 GCF_964263255.1 Lissotriton vulgaris | reverse complement strand
TGTGCAACAATGGCATGACTATGGAACATTATGGGAGCCTATATGGTCATGGACATTCATAGGAGACAGGGTCGCAGTCGCATGCCGCTTACCTTGGATGTCTTGGGTGGGGCGGGATGAGTCCAGACGCGTAACTCCAATGCATGCCTCCCTCTCAAGCGTGTCTTCCACTTGGTCCTCCAAGGCTGTGTTTGGAGGGACTGTAGGTCCTCCCCCTCCAGTGCCCGATGCCTCTCCAAGGCGCTCAGCCACCTTCTCTTTGGCACGACCTTGGAGGTCGTACCATCTTTTTTTTAGTTCGTCCAGTGACCTATCAGCCACACCCACGGAGTTCCCCGTGGACGCTATTCCCTGCAGATCCTCCTTTTTTCCTGCTCCGGCACCCTCCTAGAGTCCTTGCCAAACAGTTTGGAGTGGTTGGCCACCACCCCTTCTATCAAATGCTCCAGCTCCTGTTCAGAAAATGTTAACTTCCTCTTCCGCCCTGTGGTGTTGCTGGGTCCAGGAACAGCTTCCTCAGACATTGCAGCACTGTTGTGTCAGAGTTGGAATCCAAAAAGAATAGCAGGAGCTCTCCCAGTTGCTGACTCGAGGTCTGCCTCACTGTGGTGAATGGGGGTGGGAACTGGCTGCTTCCTGGTTGTGATGTCATCACTGTGCTCGAAATGCAACTTCCCGTTTTCCCGATCTCGCGATTTTGCGATCTCGCAATTAGCGATATCGCTATTTGCGATATCGCAATCCCGATACGGATGTAGCCAGAAATAGCGATTTTTCTGCGATTATCGATAATCGCAAACGGAATTTGCGGCCCCGTGCGAATCGCATTTTATTATCGCAAAACATCATGAATTCCGATCTGCGATTTCTCAATAGCGAATCGCAATTTTTCGCTATTTGAGTATCGCAGATTCCGGTTTTCATGAATCAGGCTGTAAGTAGCTTCATAAATCTTGAGTAAGGCAATGCAGCACAAATCGCTGTGTCGCCTTACTCTGCACAAGGCAGGCATTCCCTGGGCATTACGTGGGTGTTTCCATGCAACTCCCATGTGTTTTGACGCATTTCCAGCACACATAGGAAGGGGAAATGCCTCTCAGGACTGTTTTTGTGCAGGATGGTGTCCATTCCAGCACAAGAACAATCCTACATGCAACACAGGCATCCTTGCACCATGGTTCAAGGGTGCCTGTGTTGGCACTAGGTTTCCGAAAAGGTGCCAGCGCGGGGAGAAAGGACAGGAGTGAACTGTATTGAATACATACGGAGCACTCCTGCCATTTCACTTTGGCGTAGGGCAGTGCAGCAAGGTGACTTGCTGCGCTACCCTATGCTAAAACCCCACAAATGAGGACCTTAATCTCTCCGTACATCCCATCTCTGTAATTTAGTCTTGTGCTCATGTTAAGTGTTCTAATGCCAATGGAACAGATTCACGCTTTAGAACTTAAACAAACGTTTCTGTCTTGCAAACTGTTCAACATTTCTGAGGAATACACTCAAAATGTTAACTGAAACAAGAAATGAGGCTCATTAACACACAATTTTAATGCAGGTTAATTTGGAGCAAACCTATTTTTGTTGATTGTTGATTAGCAGCAGATTTGCCAAACTGACAAGAATGCTCAGTTTACTCAGAACCATCTCACGTAGTGGAAAAATAGATGTATGAAAATCAGTGGTGAACGGTAGAACAAACCCAGAACCTGGGCATGGCACAGCATTGGAGTGTCTGGGCCCAATTTTCAAAGGAAAAGGTACACTTAGTAAGTTTACTATTTTTCAGCATTTGCAAACTACTGCAGACTTTTACGACTCCTCACTCCCTTTACTCACATATTCAGATGTCTCTTCACTTGGAGACTTAACTGACATGGCAGAGAACTATGCACACTTAAATACAGGGAGTATGGAGTTGTAAAGCTTCAAACATAGGGGCTCCTTAGGATGGCGGGCGGAGGAAAAACCGCAGTGCTGGTGGTATATGACCTTTTCCGCACTCTAGCAGCGGTCCTCGTGCCCCCCATATTACAATGGGCAAACACAGCCCATTTTCAGCCCGCTGCGGAGTGACGTGAACCGCCTGAAATTTGCGCCCGCCACTGCGGCGGAGGGAGCCAATAGAGAGCCACCGCTGCATTGAATGACGTTCCGTCTGCCGTACAAATAGCGATGCCCCAACCGCCCATCACACCACAGCTGAGATTCCACCCACCCAGAGATGGTGGAAGCATGACAGCTGAGTGCAAAACCAGACTCCTGGTCCACTCCACCCAGTCCAGACCACAATGAATCCAGTTCTTCAAGCCTTTCCGCTGCTGTACCTCGTCCACTACCAGCAAATAATGCACTGTCGCAGACAACGCCGCAGGTAGGCAAATACACAACTCCGCACACAACCACAACACACAACTCCTGTGCTGACATGGTTCCTGTCCACATCAGACACTCTGGTGGGGACAGGAACATGTCCCCCAGTGTACCCACACATGTCCTACCTGGCAGAAAATCACCCTTCCACATCCGGGTCACCCATCAACGCAAAACCACAGCAATCGCCGGTTACGTCACCTCGGAGGTGAAGACGCTTGAAAACCTGCGCACAGTGTAGTAGGCAGGGCCTGCGCCAGGCATGGTCAGTCCGCAAAGATTCATAGGGCTCCACCTCCACCCTTCACACACTACTCTTCCCACACCCATTTGGGATCATGCTGTGTGCTCCTCCTGTGCCCCCCTGCACAATTCATCTGCCAGGTGTAGCCAGACCTTGCACCTCACTCACACACCAGAGGACAAGGGTGCCTGTCTTGGAAGGTGGGTGAGAAGAGGAACACCCTGCACTGAAGCTCAGGGGCTGGACAACCTTCCTCCTCACAACTACCTTCCGCTTATGTGAATCAAACTGAGTATTATTCCACAATGAAGAGTCACACTGCATATGAACATCCACTGAACTGTTCACACTGCCTTTCAAGTCACTCACAAACACCCTACACTGACACTCTGCCACATATGTATACCATAGGTCAGCAGCAATGGAGGACAATAAATGGGCTAGCCAAAAGTGAAGTGGACAATGCAGGAAAGCCATGGAGCAAGCCACAAAGCATGTGTACATCACATGCAAGAGAAGGAACATATCACACCACCTTTAGACCATCAAAACAGACATGGGTTTCACAGTGAGTGGAATTAAACCAAAATGACCTCTGTGCCACAACTCAGGAAGACATCAAGATAAGCCTTGCATAGGCACAGGAATGATAGGAAGTGTCTGAAGTGAAACAGTGATCAGCCACACATCTGTGTCAACTTATTTGACATGTGTATTTCATCAGCACAACACTCATGGCTCAATGTCACACTCCCTGACTGTCAAACACGAGTAGGACTTTCACACATGCCCCTCACCTATCCACCACACACCTGCAACACTCAACACCTGTGTAAAACACACATAATGGTGCAAATGATGTTCTGTGAGTTCACTGACAACCAATCACACTCCCCGTGGTGCATCCACAAACATCACACTCAGGGATGCCTGGACCAATGCAGACACAAAACCAGTAGCCAAACACAAATCTCACAACCAGCATACACAAAAGTCCAACAAGCCCACACATGGGCAGCCAAACAGTGGAAGGGCAATGTGACCTTAGACAGAACAGGAATACACAACATTGTCACACTGGACACATGCAGAGATACCATACCAAAACACAAGCAAGAAGTGCATTCTCAAGAATCAATCATGAAAACTAACTGGGATCAATGGGACAATCAGCTAACACAGACAGAGACACCACACAACTCATCAAGTGAACAAGGTGCCATAATGTACCACAAACATGGACATGCACAATTCTGACAGGAGTCAGACACAATAGGAGGACAAACCACCAATGTGCACTCAAAACAAGACCACCAGTAACAAGAATCCACCTTGCTGCATGTGACAGACACACAACAAGACCCAACACAGGGCAAACACAGGCCAAACACTGCATACATTCACAACAAAAACACAACAGATAAACATACCAAACCATCACTTTACAATCTCAGCTTGACATCAGGGGGATGCACAACAAGCAAGTGCATGACAACATACACTGACAACACTGCATGCACACCAAGCAGTATGTGCAGCAGCGTAGCTAGGGGGGGCGAGGGGGGCAGACCGCCCTAGGCGGCACTATTTTGAGGGCAGCCGTCGCGCGGCACTGGCCCGTTGCGGCGGCCTTTATAATTTATTTGGGGCTACTCAGAGTGTCCCCAAATACATTATAAAGGCCGCTGAAATGGGCCAGTGCTGTGCGGACGCGGTTTGAACTGGCAATGGGGCACGCAGCGGGGCTCCAAGTCATTGGACAGGCTGATCATGTCAATTAGGCTGGCCCAGGTGCAGTTGTTGACACAGTCTCAGATTGGCCCAGTCGTAGCGCTGCAGGAGGACGCCTGACGTCAAATTCTGCTTCATTAGAGCGCAAATGAAATGTTGCGAGGTCAGAGGACTTACTCTGGTGCGGACTGACCGGGCTCACGTGTCCCGGTATCTGAACACACAGTGCGCTGCGTGCATAACTGTCAGCAGCATCAGCATGGTGCCTGAGAGGCCTCTGCTGCAGAGTGTGACGATGTGGCTCACTGCCGGGACCGACGTCGGACCGAACTTGCTCATACAGTGGAGGACTTGCAGGTGTGTCACGGGGTGTGCAAATGTGTGCATATTTAGCCTTAGTATATAGTCTTTATTAATGTAAATGTTACATTTAATTTTACAGCGTCAGGATTATCACTGCTGGGAGCTCTGCTCACTACTTAATTTTCTCTTTTGTTGGATGCACATGACGTGACTAGACCCTGCCTCAGTGTCTGGTGCCCCTGTGTTACCAGTTATGCAGTTAGTTCACCGCTCTTCACTGACATATGTGGTGATCTAAGGGTGCCAAGATTGAATCGCGCAAGACCGACTGACTCATCCTTACAAATTCGGTCAGTAATTTAGGCACCTTAAATCAGGGAATTGTAAATAATAGCTGCTGTGTGCGTACACACTGCTTACAAATGGCGGAAAGGAAGTATGCACCGAGGCTGACTTTGTACAGCTCTGTCTCCTGCATTACCTTTTCTCTGAGTGACACCTATCCCCTCGAATATGCCTCGTGCAAGCTAGCCTGCCCTTGCACTGTAGATTGGACGGATGCTTTAACACCATGATGGTGCCCTTCCAACTACTGCAAATATCCTGGGAGACTTCAGACGGTCATGTGAATACATCCCGCTTCTAGGCGCCTTGTGGTCATGATCGGCGAATAGTGCTCAAGGCGCGGTACATTTAATGAGCTGAACATCGTTTCCAGCAGGCGTGCGGGTGAGAGGCCACTGAAAATGTTACCTTTTAGGGTGAGGGTGCCTCCTGGATTCTTATTAGTAGGCGTTGAATAACTGTTAAGTATTCTGTGAAGGCGTGGAGCATGTGTGCGGTTTCACTCGCCAGGAACACAATGAAAGGCGGCTACCGTAAAGCCCCGCCGATTTTTACAATTGTGACTCATTGAAAAAAGAAAGGCGAGACAAGAATAAGGAAACTGGAATGACCTTTACACGTGAATATTATTCCAATAGAATTTTCGGTTACATCACCCATCTATCGTGTTTGTGTAGGATGCCAGTGGTATAATTAACCTTCAAGGCTTAAGTCATCTGGAAGAAAACATTTTATGGCACAAAAATATTCGAGATAACCATAGCATGCAATATTAGTGTAGTCAATATACAAAATGTTAATACAAAAACATGGAATAAACAAATAATTACTAAACGATCAATCGTTGTCCATGAAAACGCCAAAAGAATGACACCATCGCTCACACCATATAACACTGAAAAACCATAAGATCATTACCATATTTTTGTGTTGACTTGGACCATTAAGAAGAAATGGTTATTACAATTTCTTGAAAAAGCTGATGCTTTTTCGTCCTTCTAAAATAATTCTAAAAATGCCTTCCGGGGACCTCGATATACAGTGAATAATGATTAATTCCTAAGATCAAACTCTTCCAGCGGGCAGGGTTGTTCCAAAATAAAGATATAGTGCAGACTTATCCCTGTATAAAACTGAAAGGAACATTGCGATTGGCAGAGTAGAACATGAAGACTGTGGGGTTTCCAAGCCAGATCTCCGGACTTGGGGGGCAAGTGGCCAATCCTTGCAGTACATGTTTTTGGTGTTCCGCACAAATGACATGCAATCACCGAGATTCATTAGTCTTTGATGTTCTAATTGTCAACAGTTAGGACTAATCGTGATTTTAATGACTGAATGTGGGGGTGTGCGTCTCATAAGCTGTCAGTAATGAGCTTGACTGTGATAATGTGATGGCTTCACCAGTTCAGGAGGCCAACCTGCTACTGGGAGTTTTGCGCATGAAGTGCCAGCTGTGGTTTACATGCAGTCTTGCTCCACTCCTAGTGTGTGTGTGTGTCACCTGCAAAGGTCGTAGTGAAAGAGACGCACTACCCACTCCTGCTTAATTACACAGCAACATTTCGGTGGACACAGAGGGAGACAGGAACATGAGGCCCATTTGCAGGCAGTATGGCCTCCCACACCCTGTTTGGTACTGTCTGGTCTCACCGTACCCTTCCAATCTTGGTTGTTTGCAGCAGGTTTAAGATCTTAGAGTTTTTGGTTGCTCAGTTGGGTGTAATTTTTGATTTCTATATGTTTTCCTCAGCTTGATTTTGCTCGCGAGAAAGTGTCACCCATAGTCGTTGAAAGTGACTCATAATGGCACTTAAATTATAAATATGGCACACATAAGCAATCTGAAACCTTGGCATCTATGGAGCTGCCCACTGGTTTGCAGGCGGCCGTAAAATCATGGTGCACGCCCCGCAGCACACTGCTATTTGCACCCCAGTAAGACCTGCCCAGCTGGGCCCATATTGCGCTGTGGGGCCAGGCCATTATTAATATTATTATATTTAAGTTTATGGAGTGCACAGCTACCCGGAGGTTTCCCGGTGTAAAGGACCAGATTAAGGGGGAGAACCAACTGAAGAATACGGGAAGGCAGTTATTGGTTAAATAACCAAGTTTTAACCTCTCTGCAGAACTTGAGATAACAAGATTCAGTACGCAGATATAAGGGAAGAGAGTTCCAGAGGGAGGGAGCCAGACAAGAGAAAGAGCGACCACCCATTCTGTCTCTTTTAACCCTGGGAACCTGGAACCTATGCTGATTGGATGAACGAAGAGTACGAGGTGGACAGTACTGGTGAACTAAAGTGCTACATTAGAGTGGGGCCCGACCTGCATTGATTCTGTGCATAAAGCAGAGGGCCTTGAATTTTGTGCGGCTTTCAATACGGAGCCAGTGCAGGTTACGTAGAGAATTAGAAGTGGAGGATTTATTAGGAAGTTTACAGAGCAGCCGGACCGCCATATTCTGGACTGTCTGTAATTTACGAGTCACCTCTTTGCATGCCCCCAGGAGAAGAATTTTGCCGTAGTCCAGTCTAGAGGTAATTAAGGCCTGGACTACGGTTTTCTGTGTATCCTGCGGAAGCATCCAAATTATCTTTCTAAGCCACTTGATGATAGTGATGCAGGTAGAGGAGGTTTTAACCACGTGGTGCTTCATACATAACTGGTCATCAAAAATGATGCCAAGATTTCGTGCTGATCTAGAAGAAACGGGGAGGGTGCCCATTTGCGTCGGCCAATGTTGAGGCCCCCAAAAGGTAGTATTATGGCCAAACAAAAGGAGCTCTGTTTTCCCCCCGTTCAATTTTAGTTTGTTTTCGTGCATCCTCGCGGCGATGTTACTAAGCCCTACGCAGAGAGAGGAAGGGGAGGAGTGATGTCCCATCGAAAGAGAGTAGATGATCTGAGTATGATCGGCATATGAATAAATGGTGAGCCCAGCTTGCTCCGCAATAGTAGCCAAAGATCTAACATATAAGTTAAAAAGTAGGGGGCTTAAAATGGAGCCCTGAGGGACACTGTAAGCAGATTTATAGATTTGAGAGGCTGATGAGGAGGAGAATACTTGAAAAGTGAGGTCTGAAAGAAAACTAGCAAGCCAGTTGAGGGCTGAGCTGGTGATGCCAGATGACTTAAGGGCATTAAGAAGGATGGGATGGGAAACCGTGTCGAATGCAGAGCTTAAGTCAAGCAAAATGAGTGCCATGGTTTCCCCTTTGTCCACTCGGCATCGAATGGTTTCCGAAACCCTCAGCAGAGTAGATTCCGTTGTGAAGCCGGACCTGAAACCTGATTGAGATGGATGTAGGATGTTCCTTGATTCAACATGTTGGGTGAGTTGTGTATTAATGTGTTTTTCCAGAATTTTATTAAAAACCGGGAGGAGTGAGATGGGGCGGAAATTGGATGGGTTATTGGCATCAGCATTCGCCTTTTTTAGTAAGGGCACTATCATTGCATGTTTCCATGTAGAAGGTACCTTGGCTTCTCTGAGGGAGGTGTTAAGTAAATCCAGGATTAGATTAAGAGAGGAAGTGTCCAGGATTTTTAAAATTTGTGGGGGGAGTGGATCTAGTGGGGAGCCAGATTTGATTTTACTGTTGATGTCATGAAGTGTGGTGCTATTAAGGGGGTCACAAGTACAGATCTGCTGTGAGGGTGCGGGAATTGTCTCCTCTGGGACCTCAAGTTCGCAGAGGATCACTGGATCAGGTGCCTTAGGGAGGCTGATCTGCTGTGAGGGTATTGAGTGCATGTCCTCTGATGCCTCAGGTTCACAGAAAGTAACTGGATCAGGTAGTTTAGAGGGAAGGTGCACTAAATGGTCATGACGCCGCCCGCCAGCAAAATATTTCCGGTAGCCCGGGAGGGCCGACTCAAGGCAACATGCAGTCAGTCAAGTGAACGTGGTGAGAGGCTGAAGGCCGGCCATGATGAGTTGTTCCGCTGTAAGACTATGGAGTAAGTATAACAAAATATGACTGTGGAAGAAACGTTAATAAAGTTCTTGGAATGAGTTATGCTGTGAACCATAACTGAATCTGTTTACTTTATGAAATATTGTTTTGCCCATAAAGTTTAGATTACATTCAGATTAGTAAATGTATTTGGTGTCGATAGTCTGTGCAGATGGATTGCAAGGAGTCGTCTCCAGTTAGTGCCCTTCCTTTTCTGGTGCTTTGAAGCAATATTCAAGATCTCTTTAGAGTTTTTCATTGCTCAAATGGGTGTCATTTCTGATATTTGTATGTTTCCCTTGTATTCATTGCTAAAATTTGATCGCAAGAAAGTGTCACTCATAGTCATTGAAATGTCACTCATAATTACACTTAAATTATGAAAATGTCACACAGGGCATTTTGAAACTTTGGCAGCTATGCAGCATCAATATTGTTCTGACCTCTCAAACTATGCTCCTTGGGATACAGGAGGCAGGAATGGCTAGAGGGGGTGATTCCTTAATATATGTGGCTATGGCTTTTTTCGTATGTGCATCGCATCAGCCTCACACGTTCCAGCAATGTCAGGGAGCTGGTTTTGTCTATCCTGAATTTGGAAATCGCATTGTATGAGCATTAAGGAAGAAAGTCCAGGCAGAAGGGAAAAAAAATATGGGGGCCTCTGTTGGATTGGGTTTATGCTCTCTGGCTGGCCCCGGATCCTTGGGTAGAATGACCTGCTTTTGAGCGTAAATGCAGGCATGGTTTTTGCACTGTATGGATGTTTCTGCTTACACATGTACGAGTACAGCACTTTATGATCAGATTAGTTTTGATATTGGTTATATTATACGAGCAGGCTGCTCGAATCCTTTGCAGAGGTATATATTAGACTCTAATGGGGATTGTACTGATGTCTTTTTTTTGCATATTTTATTCATGTATGTAGTCTCAAAAGTCCATGGTTTGATAAATGAGTTCTAATGTCAACTACAGTTTTTTTAATACAGTATTAATTTCACTCAGATGCTTTTTGTAGTTCTATTTTTGCTTAGTGAGTCTTTTGTGTGCTGTTTGATAATTGATTAATTACTGTTTATGATTCTATTCTTGCTGAATGTGCACACTCTCTCTTTGCTTACTTATTGTGTTGATAAAGTAAATGTTGAAAAGCTTTAATAAAAATTATTGTAAAAAAATTAAAGGGGTATTTAATTGAAAAAGCAAGAGAACTACAAAGTCGAGGGAAAACAACTCAGGTAGGAGATGGTTCGAATAAAAAGTGGTAATAGAATGGATAATTAAAGGAGTGTGGAGGCAAATCGGACAAGGAATAAATGAAAGATTTAAGGGATACTCTACCAGCCACACATTTTACTTCAGCTTGTTCAAATGTTTTAAACTGTTGATGTTGACGTCTGCATGGTGTGACTTGCTTGATGTAAGGTTGACCATTGGATCGATATGTAAAGGATTGTGAGTGGGCCAGCTGGACAATTTGGTGCGGATTTGAATGAATTGAACTCTGGGTGTTAGTATGCTGGTGAAAATGTGATTGAAGGCCTATGACTGACTGCATGGTCTTAAATATGTCCTTTACCCTAGATTTTATAGTGGACTGAGCATGGTAAAATTATCTAGATGGCATGATGGCACTGTCAGTAGGGATAGTTTATGGCACATTTCAGTACTCTTGGATACATGCCAGCAACTCTAATGTATGATTTGGGATGTTTTATGTAACCTGCTTTGGTTCATACTGGTTTAGTCACTCCTCATAGCCAACTACACATTGTATCTTTATGAGGGATTCTCTCTGTAATGTCCTTTATGTGTTGTCTTTTGTTGACAAGTATGACGTGATGTGATAGACAGTTGTAAGGTATGTAGTAATGTGTCTGTCTCTGCACGTACTTGGTTGGCATGCTGCAGAATGTGATAAAAATGCATGGATTATTGGCACCCCTACCACCACTCCCCGATGACGTTGGGTGAATCAGCTATGGTGCCTGACACCCCCCGGATAGGACCCGTTTCCTTGAAGTGTCCTACAGTGCCGCAGGTGGGGTGGTGGGTAGTGGGAGGGGCATATGGGATGGCTTCTACTGAGCTCTCCGGGGGGGCGTGGGTGGAGCGAGAAGGCTTCCACTGCAGGGCTGCTACTGCCCCAACTGCAGTACTCAAGTTAGTCTAGTGATCAGGTGCATTGGACTCACCTGTAGTATCCTGAAGGTGCTGCAGGGGGATCATGGTCAAACCCAGTGTGGTGGACCGGTCTGCAGACATTACTGAGGTCATGGACGGGGCAGATAGGGGACAGGGGACAAGGGTCCTGGACAAGCTGTGTTGTTACTAGTGAGATGTCACAAACTTGGTAGGTAGAACTGATGTATGTTTTCGGTCTCCTTCTGCTTTTCCTTCAGCGCTGTAGCTAGGTGAGGGCGGTCCGCCCCAGGTGGCATTATTTTGGGGACGGGGGCTGTCTAGCTCTGGACCGTGTCATGTATGTGCATGTAACTTGCATGATCAAGGTAACCATTAACGGCGATACTACGTGTCTCTCGGACCTCTTTCAGGTGCTCTACATCCTTTTTCCCCAGAACCCCCCAGGAGGGCGGCAATATGAAGGATAGCCCTGGGCGCCACAAGCTCTAGCTACACCCCTGAGTGTGTTCACACAAACCAAATCAGTAGCACACACATCTGAGTGCCACACCATGTACTTCCACAACATAAATGATCATAGCACACAGAGAACATCACACTCAGGAAGGGAAGCAGTGACTCAGCAAACACACATACAGCTTAGCCATCACCCACAGATGCACAACTCAGCAACACCCAGGTGCAAACAACATGACCAGAGAACTGTGCTGCCCAAACATATGGACTGCACATGAGCAACCATGACAGCAAACCAGTTTAAGGAAATAACACATAATTTCACTTGTGTGCATAATGCTCACAGAACCACAGTGACAATATAAAGTAAAACAGACTTTCATCAGTACCTTCTGGACAAAAATTCTTTGTAATGTCACAAATGAGCATGTGAAAACCTCATGGACTCAGAGATCCATTAGCACAGGCAATGTCTGTTCTGACTTCCACTTTCCACTTTCCAAACCAGCAGTGTCACTATATGGCTGCAAAACACTGCATGTCCCTCCCATCCTGGAATGCATCCTGGGATTTTTGGAAATTAGGCTACAAACCAAATTTACTTGAAGTCAGCATGCTATGCAGTGTATCACACAAACTCACATTCTCAGGCACATACTGCAGCAGATCACCTTCATGTGTGCACTCCCTGCACTCTCCTAATTCCACTCTGAAACAGTTACCATGACATCAGAAGCACCACATAGCCTCCCATACTGTTAGAGCACCTCATCCACCAGGACGTCCGGCTCCTCTGTGGTGAAGGGACGGCCCTGATATTCTCAGTTCTCGACATCATGGGTCCAGGAGACAGGAACAGCAGCAGTTGGCGGCGAAGAGTGTCAGTCAGCAGTGTCTGGAAGCAGTGGAAATGTGTGGCTCTCTACCACATATATATAGCCCCCTAGAGTGGTACACAGATGCTGCAATTGGTGTTCCAGGTCAGTTTTTTCAAATGTGACCAATGACTAGCGGAGCACACCTACTGTGATTTTCAAAAGTGCATTTGTCTACCGCGATTGTGGTTCCCATTGGCTGTAAGAGCATGGGCATTGGTGGTGACACACCGCAAGGGCCAGGTTGTCGCTACCACGATCGTGCATCTTTTAATTGCATCCAATGACCAGCCCTGTGGTAGCGGAGCACGCCTACCATCATTTTCAAAAGTTCATTTGTCTACCATGATTGCGTTCCCATTTGTTGAATAGGGTTGGGCATTGGTGGTGACACACTATGGGGCCCACGCGGTTGCTACTGCAATTTGGCAGCTTAACACTGGTGCCAATCACCGGCCCAGCGGTAGCGGAGCACACCTACTGCGATTTTCAAATGTGTATATCACTACCTCAATTGTGGTTTCCATTGGTCGAATGGGCATGGGTATGGGCACTGGCAGTGTCACACCACGGGCCCAGGCGGTCGCCACTGCGATTTGGCAGCTATGAATTCATTATGCTGTAGCAATGGCAAGTTCTCACCATTGAACAGTAAACACTTACTATGAATCTTGCCACCAGATAATGTAATTCAATGCTAGTGTGACATTGTACTCACTGATGACTACACATGCCATGACAGTGCACATAATTACATGCATTGGTATTTACTCCCTCACATGTCACTTATGATATTTCTGTGCATGTACACAGATCTGTGGAGTGATGGACTCTCAAATATGTACACATGTCAATATGTGAGATGGCTGAGCAACCCACAGTAATGAAGGACTGACTACATTATGTGCCTATATCACTGTGTAGATTGCTGAACTCATGTTTATACTTGATCTTTATGCACACATTGTGCTCAATGTGTTGGTCATGTGTGCCCTGTCCAACTTACGCAAGAAGGTTTGGCAGGTACAGAAGCTATGTAGAAGACAGCAGTGTTGCTGTTTCAGACATGTGCTGTGTAAAATACTCTCAGGGCTGGTGACACAAGATTTTGGAATGTACCTGTTGGCATTCACATAGTCTGAATCTGTTTTTGGGGTACTCACTGTGTAAATACTGCACAAGTGTACAACTACTTTAGATCAAGATGACACTACATGTGACTTGTGCTGTAGGCTCTAGTTTCAGGCGATTCATTGTTGGCGCAGCGTCAGTCAAAACGTAAGATGTTGGACACATCTCAGAGAGAAATTGAAATGACATGTGTCCCTTTCATCCTTTCTAGGAGGCGACGAAATGTGCATCGTCCATTCACATTACGTGTGGATATGGAGGATGAGGACATCATACGGAAATTCAATTTAGATTGCCCTACCCCATTTGAGGGCACGCAGAACCTATATGACCCCTTTTGACACCAACGTGTAAGGCGATGGTGGGCCTGCATTTTTTTGCAACTGGTTCCTTCCAGTACACGGTGTCCAGCGCAGGAGGTATGTCTCAACCAATGTTTAGCATGGTGCTTCATGATGTCCTGTCTGCTATGATGACTTACACGGACAGCTACATCCATTTCCCCAGGAGACATGAATTGGCAGCTGTGAAGGGTGATTTTTATGACCTTGCCTACATCACTCATGTTGTTAGTGCCATTGACTGCAAACGTGTTGGTCTGGTTCTATCACAGGCACGTGAGCACATCTACAGGAACAGGAAGCATATCCATTCCATCAATGTGCAAGTGGTATGCCGGCGAATATGATAATCTCCAATGTCTGGGCCAAATATCCGAGATCAGCCCATAACTCCTACATCCTGCGTAACAGCATCGTACCACAGCTGATGACAAATCTGATTCCAGGGCGTGCGTGGATTGTGGGTGAGCACGCAGAGTCAAGTAACATGCTGTAGGTGACTCTGCAGATCCCAACCGGCCTTGGTTGCTGAGCCCACTGAGGAATCCTAGGATCCCTAGTGAAGTCCGCTACAATGATGCCCATGGGAGGACACATCGTATGGTGGAGCGTACATTTGGTCTTCTTAAGTCTCGATTTCAGTGCCTGGACAGGGCCGGATGGGCACTGATGTACTCTCCCCAAAAGGTGTGTTAGATCGTAGTTACATGCTGCATGCTACATAACCTGGCCTTGCGCAAAGAGACCCCCCTGATCCTGGATGATGATGAGCATCAGATGCCCCCGCCTGCAAACATACACATGTCCAGTAACAAGGATAGTGGAGAGGAGGAAGGTGTCAACCTGCCTCCTCAGCACATCAATTGCTACTTCCGTTGAAGGTGAGTGACATTGTACAATGGTGCCATTGTCTGCTGTTTTTGATGCTGGTGAAAAGGCCTAGGGGAGCTTTTTGACTGCTGCCTGTTGTTGGCTCTGTGCTGATGGCTAATGTTTGATGCACAGGGTAGTTATGCCCAGCTACATGATGTCTATGTCGATATTGTTGCTCATTGTAATGTGTGTTTGTTTGTGTACCTTGATGACAAGTGTTGTGTAATGGCTGACATACCATCTCTTGACATGTGAATGTTGTTCTAGGTCCCTTCTGCCTCTCAATGCCTCAAAACAATCAGTGCTTTTGGTACATTGGAATCAGAGTCAACATTGTACATCCTGTGATAAACATGGAGCAGACACAACAACATGTGTGTAAACAGTGTTCTTTTACAATTATTTGTGACAGGGAAGTGATTTTTTACAAAAAGGTGCAAAGTGAATCAATGAGTTGTTAGGGATGGTAGACGAGACAACAGAGTAGTCGCCACATTGATGTGGCGACACAGTCCAACAGACTACTGCCATCAACATGGCAGTGTCAGTAAGGATAGTCAACAAAGTCAATGTCAAGGTGAAGAGAGGTGCCATCATGGCTAGCTCTTTCCCTGGCATTTGGCTGGTGCTTTGCCACGTGATCCTCCTGTGGTTTTCCTCGGCCAGTTTCTTGAGTGTTTGGCAGGGGGGCCTCTGCTGCGGGCACAGTGGAGTCTGAGGAGTCATGCTGTTACTGCTCACCCCTCTCTGTGGCCGCAGGTGAGGTGGTGGTACTGTCATCCGGCAGGCCAGTGGATGGAGGATGAGCTGTCCTTTTGGCCGCAGCTCATGCCTCTCTGTGGCCGCAGGTGAGTTGGTGGGACTGTCATCCTGCAGGCCACTAGAAGGGGGATGAGCTATCCTTTTAGCCGCAGGCCTGTCTCTCAGAACACCCATCAGCTGGCCCATGAGGTCCACAATTTGGCCCATATGCTTGTCTAGGACGTCATGCACTACTTCCAGAACCTGGCCCATTTGTCCTTGGGTCTGTTTGTATGCCCCAAGGACTCTGGCACTGTTGGCCAGGGCTTCGGCCCCAGTGTCCTGTTGGATTTGTGGCCCAGTTGCCCTTCCACCTGCCTTGCTGTCCTGGACCTGTGGCGTCACCACTCGACGCACCTGCAGACTCTCCCGGCCCTCCTCAGATTGTGGGGTGGTGTGGGTATCCTCTGAGGCAGGGAGAGTGTTGCAAGCAGCACTGGTGGGGGTGGTTGAGGCTGCATAGGTCACTGCAGCAGTGGTCAATACAGTTGTTGATGCTGTGGTGGTAGTGGTGGGCACAGTGGGGGCCTGGTACCTTGTACACCCTGGCAGTCCTGATGGGCCATGTTCGGGGTCCGCATCCGGGAAACTTAGGGAGTCTCCATCTGTCATCCATGTTCCGGGGGGGAAACTGGCTCTGTAGGTTGGTGTTGTCATCTACAGAAGTCAATTGTTGGTCACCTGTTGGACAGAGATGGAATGGTAATTGAAGTGCACCCCACAAGCTTGGTGTTAGATATTTGGTTGTTACATGTTATACACCAACAGTTTACATTGATATCACATTTTATGGTTGCACGGTACTGTCCATCCTGACCTGATGTGGGGGAACATACATTACTTGTCCATGGTGTGACCTGTCAATAGAAAACATGTTCCACGTACAGATTGTGTGATTTGAAGGACATGTCGTCATCTAATGACTAGCAGCACAACAACTTTATGTGAAGCGTCTTTGTTGTTTACTCCGCATGGGAGATGTTACATCTGAGCATGTACTTGCCATTGTGATCTCATGCATCCCTCTGTCATAGCATGTGCTTTGCTTTCTTTTTACCACTGACCACTAACCATGTATGTTTTGTGTTCATATGGGCCTTGATGCTCTGCCCCAGGACACTTACAGAGAGCATTTAGTGCTGTGTATGATTGTGCTCTGGAATTATTCAACATGTGATTTGGTGAGTCAAACTATAATTTCTGTGACAGTTACATAAGCTTAGCTCTCTGCACACTAGAAGTGGCGATTGAATCTATGCCAAGTTGGGTGACATGTGAGGAGTGGTGTGGTCATATGCCTCCAGGCTTTTTTAGAGGAATGGCAGGGTGCATGCACTGTTTACCTACCTGTTATGTGACATAGTTGAAGGAAATTGCTGCCACATGCTTGTGGGTGGAGGGGTACTCCATCCTGCTGAGCTGTGGAACAAGGGGGCCTTGTAGGAGTTGTGATGCAGTCTTCCCTCCCACAAATGCCCTACCCTGTCGAGATGGCTACCTACCTTTAAGTTTGAAGAGAACAATGACATTTCAACCACATGGTTGGGGTGTGTGGAGTGTTTAATTCTGCTGAGCTGTGGGCCAAGGGGGCCTGGTGGGAGGTGTAGTGCTGGCTCCCACCCCAAAACACCCCTCCCTGTTAAGATGGCTACCTACCTGTTAGTTTGAAGTGAGCAATCCAATGGCTGAGACATGCTTCTGGCTGGGGAAGTGGTCTATCCTGCTGAGCTGTGGAGCAAGGGGGGCTGGTGGGAGTTATAGTGCTGGCTCCCACCCACAAACACCCCTCCCTGTTAATATGGGTACCTACCTGTTAGGTGAAGGTGAGCAATGCAATGTCTGCCACATGGTTGTGGATGGGTGGAGCGTTTCATCCTGCTGGCTGTGGAACAAGGGGGCCTGGTGGGAGTTGTAGGGCTGTCTCCCACCCACCAAACCCCCTCCCTGTTAAGGTTGCTACCTGCCTGTTAGTTTGAAGTGAGCACTGCAATGGCTGACACATGCTTCTGGCATGGGGAAGTTCTCCATCTTGCTCATCTGTGGGGCAAGGGGCCTGGTGGGAGTTGTAGTGATGGGTGCCTATGCACATGCCCCCATGGTAATGTTGTGCACTACCTTTGGTGTGAATCAGAGGGAGTGAATGTTGGATCTGTGAAACATGTTTTGGGGAGAGTGAGGTGCACATGAGTGCATTTGGGCCTAGGTTATGTCGCTTTGTAGTTGTGCAAGCCAGTACATAGCGTTATGATGGTAGACACTTATTTGTTCTTACCAGCCTCCCCACCCTATTCCTGTGAGATTCTCTGGATGCAGTATGCCAAGCACATTCTCCTCCCTTGCGATGAATGTTCATAGGGGAATGGGAGGACCACTGCCAGTCCTCTGAGCCAGCTCACTGTTCTTGCTGTTCTTCTCTTTCACTTTGCTCTTGAGGACATGCCACCGCTTCACGATCTCCTTCTTGGAGTGATGGATGGTCTCTACTGCATTGACCTTGCTGACTATCCTTGCCCACATTTGCGTTCTGGTGGCTAATGGTGTCTGTTGGTTCAGGCTTCCAAGCAAATGTGGTTCTACTCTGATTACCTCATCTACCATGGCTGACAACTCATTGTCAGTGAATTTGGTCATTTTCTTCTGCGACATGGTGTGTGATATGCACATGGATTGAAGGTGCAGATGTGATAGTGGTGGTGGTGATGTGTGTGATGTGTGTGTGTTGTTGTGCTCGTGAGATGTGTGGTGATTTTCCTCTCCTTTCTGCTGTGGGGCTGGTTTCTTCAGTAGTGGAGTTGTGCAAAAGGTTCTGGTCAGGGAAGGGGCCGGTTTTATACTCAGCTATGTGGGTTGGTCAAAATGGAATATCTCTGTCAGGTGTATTATGTCGGTTGATCTGGGATTTGTATTTTTTTAGTTGTCATGGGGATGTGTCATTGGGGTGTGTTAGGTGTTTTTTGAGGCTGAGCCAGGTTAATGGGTACACTTGGCAGCCTTGCTTTGTGTTTTTTTGTCAACCGCCATTACTGTTCCGGAGCGACCGTGGCGGTGGGTCTACAACGGCCCTTCCGCCGTCTCTCCCATTCGTCAATGGTTGCAATTGCGGCAATCGGAAACAGCTGATTGTTCCGCTGTCACTTCAATGGTATCCTATTTTCATGTGCGGTCAACCAGCTGACCATGCAGAGGTTTTGGGTTTTTCCGCAGCGAATCCGACCGCCGCAGATGGATTTTCACCTGCTGCTCTTTCTATGTGTGCTGCAGGATGCAGGAGAAATAAAAGTATTTTTCCTCACTGACCAATCTCACGCATGCTTTTAAATGGCATTAGTTTTTGCCAATGCCTCAGATCTACAGATCCTTGTAAATCGGGGGCAGAGCCAAAAAGCACTCAGTGTCAAGGCTGAATGCCTAATGCAACAACCAATGGAAGGCCCTTTACCACAGAAAACTGAGTGAAACACCATATTTACAAAGCGGTGCTAAGTCACAAAAAATGGCTTAATACTGCTTTGTAAATATGATATAGGGCATTGCACCACCTGATAGTCGGCAAAAGTGAAATTGTGGTGGCATAATCCCCTTGTAAACATACCCCTAAGTTTAGACCTGAAGTCTAAGAGCAGATGTCACAAGGTAAACTTAAACCTGAAGTCCAAGTTTACCTGTGTGACTTGTGCCTTGAATGGGTTGCTCTAGCAGCTTCCTCATTCTTTAGAGCTTTCAAGAAGTGTCAGGAATTATTAATTTCTACTTTTCTTTCATCGCTGTGATTTTAGTATGAATATTAATAATTGCATTATATTCATGTTAATTGTATGTGTTTTGTACTTTGAGTATTTGTGACTATAATAGAATTTATTGTTACTGTATTAAGTCTAATAATCTTTATCTGAATTGCATTGTATAGAAAAACAAAGCATAGCCATCAAACCTAACATTTTCAAATAAAAAAATACAAAGCCAGTACAATAAGAACAAAACTATGCAATATAATTTAACACAACATCCCGTAGGCTTACCTGCACCTTCTCTTACATGTGTCTGAAGAAGAGCATATGGCATCGGCAGCATGACTATGACTACACCACGGGGGATTTGATATAGTTTCCTTTACTTATGTTTCTTGCAGAATTCTCGCAATGCTCTGCAAACCAGGATATGGGAAACTTTGTTCAGCGAGCTACAGGGTCCCTATAGCTGGCCGCGCTTCATCACAGCCTGAACTTGTGATTTTGTACCGACTGGTGCGACCAGATTTCCACGTTGGAGCTTTGTGCTTTTTATGTGCCTTTTATGCTATTTGGCACTATGCTTTTACTAAAATATTTAAAATTGCATATGTCCAGTTCTACTGACTTAATTTTTGTTGTTTTTGTTTTGTTTTATTTATTAAAGAAGGATATATTCTACAAACTTGATACGGGATCCTGTCTGTATGGTGTTCTCACTTTATTACTGTTTGAAGTGTTGCACAAATACGTTTTTTCTAGGTTAAGCCTGACTGTTCTGTGCCAAACTACCAGAGGGTTGAGCACAGGTTTATTTAGGGTTGGCTTGTTCCTCATCTTAATAAGGAAAGTGGTTGCTGCTTGACCAGGGTTCACACCCCAGTAAACCAACAACCTGAAATCTTAGAGGAGGGTTGTTAAAACGGCTTTTGGCGGATTGAGTTTGCCACCAGAACTACAATGAGCCCAGCCACGGCCGGTAGTAGGTGTAACTGCAGGGCGGTGACGTAGGGAGGGGGAGGGGCAGGGTGGGGTTGTAATGTATGGTTTACGGACTATAACAGGTAAGTAAACATATAAGTAAATAAAACTAATATTGTTGTGTGCACTGCATCGCATTTGGTGATGCAGTGCACACAACGACATTTGTTTTATTTATTTATAAGTTTACTTACCTGTTGTAGTCCGTAATCCATACATTACAACCCCCACCCTGCCCCCCCCCCCTCCCTACGTCACCGCCATGCAGTTACACCTACTACCGGCCATGGCTGAATGAGCCCAAGATCATCAAAAATGGCCCGGCTGGGCCCAAGTTATGGCATTCTGAAAATTGGCTGCCTGTGACCCCTATTCACCAAGCTGACAGCGTGCAGCTCTACTGCTGTTCCTAAACATATCCCCAGGGTGGGTCAGGGCCGGAGCATCAAGCGAGGGGCTATATCTGGGCCTCCTCCCCAGACTCTCCCTTTGCCCAGCCCGTATTCTTGAAGGAGGGGTCAATCACTCACTAACCCTTGAGTGCCAGAAAAACATTTGAAGTGCTGTTGCACCCCCGCCCCAGTGGTGGTGTGCCTGCCTCACTCCCCAGGGCTGTCTCTGGGAGGAGCATGTTGCAACCACAAGCACAAGGATCCCTGCCTGCAGGAGTGGACATTGAAGGAGACGTTGCTGGTTCCCGCGGTTACACACGGAGATGCGGGCCATGCATGACCCAGCAGGGCTTTAAGGGGTGGGTTTCCACAGCTGCACCCAATGTTCTGCAGGCATGCAGGTTACCTGGGGGACCGGGCACCCCCAGAACTAAAAGAAAAAAGAAAAAAAAAGCTTTGAGGCCACTCACCAAAGAAAAAGCAACATTGACTCTCCCTGGTGCAGCAGGAGAGCTGCTCATGTTGTATTCACCACTCCAGCTGGAGCGCCCCTTAACCCTTCCGATGCTGATGACGAGCTCAGCTCGTCATGATGCACGGTTGAGCTGTGCTGATGACGAGCTGAGCTCGTCATGAAACAATGGGAAAGTGGGTGCCTGCAGCACAGCAGGGGAAAACACCTAGCAGCCAAGGTGTTAATGACCTGCAGGGATTTTTTCTTAGCATCTTTTCTCCTCTTGTGCTGCCCCAGGATGGCAGAGGCAACACCAACATTGTGAAGAAAAGCATGAGGGGACTGCAGGTGTGCAGCTGCTCCCACCAAGACACTTTGATAAGGCAATAACCCTATGTTTGCAGGGTCATAGAATCCAGGACCCCACTAGGATTTCCAAATTTTTTCAAAGCACTCCCAAGGCTGGAGCTTCTGCTGTACAGCTGGGATTTCAGTGCTTTTTTGGTACTTATTCTGTGATTAAATTTGTTGTGGTCTGAAGATATGTAACGACAGCACATGTTGTACAGTATTCTCCAGGGTCTAAGTCTATGGTTGCAGGGCATGTGATAAAAATGTGCGCTCTCTATGAGCTATTTTTATGATTGTAATTTCATGGCTGGAAAGTTTCTAAAAAACACACAGGCACTAGTTTTGCTCATTTTAAATACTTTATTGATACAATAAAGTGGGCAGTGGTTGCTGATCAAAGTAAAAACGGCTTTATTAAAATGATTATGTGCATTTACCCATAATTATTATTGAGTGATGATTCCATTTACATACATGAACATGTGTTTAACATGTGGTTTGCTGCTCTTGTATCTTCGACCAATCCCATAAACCTACCGTTTAAGTTTGTAGGACCCAATTAGGGGTTTATATTGTGTTTTGAGAGAAAAAGGGTGAAATGAGTTAAGGTATGTTGTATTTTTTTCACCCTACTTTCATTATTTGAAAATTACATTTTCTTAAACAATTGTGTACCCTTGTTTCAGCATGTCAACATAGCAGAACCATCTCCTTGATATATATTGTGAGGTCAAATTTGTTAATACTTTGTGCCTGCACACTGTCACCAAAATGGACGCAAACTCAGGGGCAAAGTGTTAATTTGAGATTTCCTTTCCAGTGCAAAAGCAAAGTATTTCAAAGGAATCACTGACAGAATATCGACGACCAGAATATCGATGACAAAAATATTGTAGCCAAAATATTGATGTCCAGAATATAGAAGTCCTATCTATATAATGGTAAATTACAAAATTATCGGCAAAAATATTGTTGTAAAAAATATTGTTGCTTAAAATATCGTTTTTTTAAATGTTTGAAGAATAATATAAAATAAAGTAAGTAATACATACAGTTAAAAAAACATAGTTAGAATTATTAGAAAATGTTCACATTTATGAATAATAAATATAATGTAAATACAAATTAAACATAATTATATATAAAATGTAATATATACATTTAATTTATAACATTACAAAATAAATGTAATAATTTATAAAATATTAGAACAATATTAAAAATTATAAATACATATCTATATATATATATATACACACATATACAAGTAAAATAAAAATAAAAATAATGATATCTATATAATAATTTAAAAAATTAAAATATTTTTAATATTTTACATGCACATTTCACACTACATTAACAGCAACAGTAAACAAAATGTTGGATAGCAGAGATGATAACATTGCTATTCCCACTCCAGAGAGTGCAACAGTAGGGAAATTGTTGGATAGCATATGGGAATAGTTTACTATTCCCACTCCAGCAAATACAACAGTAGGAAAAGTGTTGGATAGTGTATAAGAATAATTTATTATTCCCACTTTAAGGGAGTGCAACATTAAAGAAAGTGTTGGATAGCATAGGTGTAAACATTACTATTACCACTCCATCGAGTGCAACAGTAGGGAATGTGTTGGAAAGCGTAAGGGTAGAAATTACTGTTGCGACTCCAGGGAGTGCAACAGTAGGGAACGTTTTGGATAGTGGATGGGAATAATTTACTATTCCTGTAGAAGTGAGTCTGAAATACAAGGGATAATTATTGATAGGAAAGACAAACACAACCACAGATTTTTGTCAGCTCAGAAGATGGTATATTTATTTGCCACAACAAATAACAATTTTAACGTGCAACTCGGTGACAGTCAGCATAGAAGCCTGAATGTCCAAAGATTTATTGAGTTTGGTACACTTTATAGACTCAAACCACAAGACCACCCATATGACACGTAGCAAGAAGTATTATACGTAGTTTACAGTACATAATGAATCCCATAGCCAATGGACAAGATCTGTAACAAGACATCTCCTTGTAAGGTATGATACATTTGATGCACACATACTGTAGCTAACCATGTGATCAGAATGGGCCGTTTTGGGGACAGTCAATCAAGATGCGAGCTGCCATGGCCTGGTATATTTCCATACAAACTGCGACATAAGCGAGGCGATGAGTAATATTGCGAAATCTGTTATTTGTTAATAAAATGTATTGTGCAAGCCGTGTGTCACGTACCTCGTCTGGGCGTGGAGAAATGCAAGGACAGCATTTCTCAGACGGTGAAAGGGCAAAACATCCCAAGATGGAGATTTTTAGATGTAGGCTAAGTTAATAGGGCCTGAAGCTATTACATTTGGTATCAAAGAAAATGATGGCTTCAACATCTCCCAAATCTGATACCAAATCAATATACCCTGCGTGACAACTGATTCATACCCATGGCTGGCACTTCTGCCACTGCCTGTAGCTCCTGTCGCTCCGGCTCATGGCTGTGCTTATTGCCACAGTGCATATAGCGTAAGCAGTAGGAGACAAGGGATGCACAGCAGACTGGGCAGACCTGTATCATAATGCAGAGTGTCAACAACACAGCTGCTATTATGATAACAGCCTTCATGATCCATGAACCCCAACCTGACAGCCACTGCATCAGTTTATCCCAGAACTCACCAGTGTGTATGCCCTCTGCCTCATCTCTAATATCCTTTATGTTATGGATTGCCCTATCTATGTTTTGGCTGTTGTCAGGTGTATACAAACAGCACTTCTGATGGATGAAGTGAGGCCTTTTAGCCTGTGCTATGTCTGAGAAGTGGACCATACGTGGTATTATTGATGCAAGGTAGCAACGGCGGTACCAACATGGAAGCAGGTAAAAGTATGCCCATGGTCTGCAGACAAAAAATAGTCCCTTGTAACCCGCCAGTCCAGGTGAGGACCCAGTGTTGCTGTCCTTGATACGTGACAGTCTCGTGATGTGTGCGCAGTTACTTTTGCCCACAAAAATCTGGTTCACCTTCCTAGGTTCCATTATCCTCCTCATCTTGTTTATCCTGTCCTTACATGCCAACAATCCTTGTTATCCCTGCAGTAGATCCTGTAACACACAAGGGTATGGTATGCATGACTGCTGGGTTGAGCAGTTATGTGCTATAGCTATGTCTGAAGGTAATTTAGGTACTCTGTCCCGCTGTATCCCTTCATCATATAGGATGCAGGATGGGGCTAGGGATAGCTCTTCTACCCTAAACCTTGGTATATTGCCTTCCTTGTTTCCACTCTGCTCATTGTCATTCTCCTCAGCCCTGTTTCTGGACCGCCTGTAAAATGTGCTAAGCATCTCAGTGTCTGACCTTGTAGGGTGCATATTCCTGCATGGTGCCCATTTCTTCTTAGGCTCCCTGGCACCCTGTCTGACACCCTCTATATTGGAAACATTCAGTGTTGGGGCTGCAGCGAGGCCAGTGTTTGGTGGTGCAACTAATGCTGACATATTGTGTTCAGTGGAGAGTAACTCATGCATCAGAATACAACCTATATATTTAGAAACTGGTAGTACAATGTAGCTCATGCTGTGCTATGTATCTGTTGGTAGGTGGGTACAAACATAACATCCTGAAATGTTCATGATCTGTACATATAATTTCAGCATTTCAACATATTTATTGTTATCATATTCTTCCCACAATTCTCTGTCATTCCCTTCTGTAACCTCCTTCTTCCCCAACAGAATTTGGTCTGGCACAACTATGTTTCGCTCCTCATGTTGTATAACTATTATTTTCATCACCCACTTTGCCATGAAGAAATGGGATGTCAAACTCTTCTGCAAACATTATAAACATGGTTGTCAGAACTATCCCAGCTACTGGTGATAATACAGCTGCCAGTATATATGGCCATCTACACTCATTTGTCCTTGGCCTAGGCATTATAAAACGTTTATGGGACTAATAGCAAGCCGTTATTTTCGCCCCAATTGACATCTGCGACAATATGTAACCCACTGTTTTCTATGGCAATTATAATACTTTGTAAAACCTCAGTACGCGCTGTTGTGAGCTCCTGGGCTGATGGCAGGAAGCCAACTATTGGGAATGAAAGGTCATTCAGTATAAGTGCCTGCAGCCCGCTCAATATTGGGGGATTTGGCACTGCTACTCTCTGAACAGTTGTTACCTCTACTCCTGATGATAACGTTGCCACTGCTGACCTTATTGTTATATATAACACCCTTTCTTCCACCACCCGTATCGTTATCCACCTGTATACTGCAGGTGATGCAACCTGCATATCTCAACTTTATTAGCAATCAATAAAATGTGATTACAACATCCAATATTGCCCCCCAGCCAATGTGTTGTATACCAGATATTACACTGTCCAAGATGTCAAGGCGTGTGTTTGCCAGTTCCTGGGCCGGTGCTTGGCTGCCAAATGTGGGAAATGTAAGCTGTTGCAATATCAAGTCCGCCAACTTGCTCATCAGTGGTGGTTTTGGTACAATCAGCTGGATTTGTCCCTTCTTTTCCACTCCTGGCCACAGTAATTGTATAACTATCACCAATGTTGACTCTTGCACCTCTGTTGTCATTTGCATCAATCTACCACTCCTTGTTGTGATCAAAGGTGGTCCAGATGCGATGGTAGTCATGTAGCTAAATATAGTCTATTTCCACAGTTCAATGTTCTTCTGGTGCTTCACTATTCCGTGTTGGGCTCACAGTTCTTAATGTCTAACTAGCAGGGTCTTGTATCCTATATTTGATACAGACACCAGCATCATTTGAAATCAAACACGTTGGCGCCTTTGTTGGGTCTGTCAGAGGTTACTAGTACATGACAGACGATAGGCACTTGAAGGAGACAGGTGTCTCTATGATGTCATCTGGAGGATGTGTCTGCTGGGCACAGCAGATAGTTGCATTGGTCGGTCTGTTGGAGGGATGGCCCGCAGCCAGCAGGAGATCTCTTCCTCCTTATCCCCTGTCGTGCTGGTCAGGCTGGTCCTTCTTGATGGATCGGAGGTTGTACCTATGGTCCGCCTAAGGTGCTGCTGGTGATGCTGCCGGAGCTCGCCAACCGTCGTCCTGGTCCACTGTCCACTTGGTATGGGAACTGTGGTTCCACGAAGTCAATCCCTCGCACTTCATGGCGGTCGCTGTCGTCAGTAAGACGGCGTAGGGGCCCTTCCACCTAGGCTGGAGGCAGTGCCATTGGGTGTGGGCCTTGATCCAGATCTGGTCCCCAGGCTGCAGGTCATATGGTGGTGGAGTTGCTGCTTCTGGAAGAGCCTGCAGGACCTGGCGGTGAAGAGAACGTAAAGTCTCTGTTTTTTACAATAACACAAAAGCAGATCGTCTACTATTGGCAGAGGCGCAGTGGACATGTGACCCGCAATGTTCATGGGTCGGCCCAAGACCTTTGCATAGACCCCTTATCACCTGAGAAATTAATGCAGGCCCATTGTCTGAGGCCAAAAGGATTGGGATCCAAATCTTGGGATCAGGTCTTTCAGGAGACACTTAGCAACTGTTAATGCATCCCAGTTCTTTGTGGAGTATGCCTCTGTCCACTTACTAAACATACAGACGATGACCATTACATGCCTGTACTTATGGGTGGGGGGCATGTCAATGAAATCCATTTGTAGGCTTTCAAATGGTCCATGAGGTGGAGGGAAGTGACCAGGTGCAGTATGGGTACTCTTACCAGTGTTATACTGTGCACAGATAGTGCACTGTCTGCAAAGTCTCTCAGCTGCTTGACGAAATTTGCTATGATACCAGCATTGGGAAAACAGCCTAATCAGTCCATCTCTCCCCACATGTGAGGGGCCATGGAAGAGACGTGCCATTGAAGGGAGCATTGATGAAGGCAGGCATATCTTCCCATTGGGCCCAGTCCATAATCCTTCCTCTGTTTTTACACACCCTCCTTTGGCCCACCCGGTCATCTCCTCAATGTCAACTTGTATCTGGATGTGGATTGGGTCAAAATGCAATGAGTCTTGTTTAGCGTCCACGATTTTATTGCTGCTCTCTATCTGTACCATTGCCAGCTGGCAGCCTGTCAGTGCTATCCTCTTTGCTTCTCCATCAATAAATGCCTTGCCCTTTGACACATAGTCTCTAGATGATGTGTGTGCAGCACATTTTATGATGGCTACCTTGGATGGGAGCAGCATCGCCTGGAGGAGGTTGCAGATCAACTGCGCATGCTGTATCTGTTGCCCTGCTGATGTGAGGAACCCCCTCATGGACCACAACTGACCGAAGTCGTGCACTACACCAAATGCATACTGGCTATCGGTATATATGTTTACCTTTCTACCCACAGCCAGGATGCATGCCCTCATCAGTGCCATGAGTTCAGCCGCCTGTGCACTCCTCGCAGCTGTCAGCCTCCCTCTCTCCAGTAGTTTGTTGGCGGTACCCACCGCATAAGATGTCTGTAGATCCCCTCTTTCATCTCTCAGGCATGACCCATCTACAAACAGGTCCCCTTGAGCATCTAATAATGGGGTGTCCAGTAGGTCTGGGCGTACCTTAGTATGCCTGTCTATAGCTAGGGTGCAGTCATGAAATGCATCTTCTGAGCAAACATCTTCCAAAGCATGCTCTGTTGGTAAGAGACATGCAGGGTTCAAGGTGGTGCATCTCTTGACGGAAATGTGTGGTGCCAACAATACTAGCTCATATCTGGTGAGGCGTGCATTTGTCAAGTGCTGTGTCCTGGTGGAGGTAAGCAGAATATCCACAGCATTGGGAACGTGTAAAACAAGGGTATGGGCCAATACAATGTTCTCTGACTGTTCCACCGCCAGTGCTGCAGCGGCCACCGCTCTGAGACACGGTGGTAACCCAGAAGCTACTGGGTCTAGCGTGGCTGAGTAGTAAGCTACAGGATGGTAGTAGGAACCATGTTTTTGGCTTAACACCGCTAATGAGCACCCTCCCTTCTCATGGCAGAACAAATGAAATTCCTTGCTGTAATCTGGTAAGCCAAGTGCTGGGGCCCCACCCAATTCACTTTTCAGTGTTGTGAATGCTAATTCACAGTCTGGGGACCATGGCACCTCATCAGGAATCTCTTTGTGTGTCAATGCTTGCAGTGGTTTAGCAATCAGGGAAAAGTTTGGTATCCAGTGCCTACAATATCCCGCCACCCCCAGAAATGCTCTGACCTCTTTCTGTGTACCTGGACAGGGAAAACCAGTGATGGTGGAAATTCTATCAGGCAACAGTTTTCTCACCCCCTCTGACAATTCATGCCCAAGGTACTTCACTGCAGTGAGGCAGAACTGTAATTTCTTCGGGGACACCTTGTATCCTTTCAGCGCCAGATGGCAGAGGACTGCAATAGTGTCCTCCTCGCAGGCCTCCTGTGATGGAGAGGCCAAAAGCAAATCATCGATGTATTGGATGAGAGTGGAGCCTCCCTTAAGTACCAGGGAGTCTAAGTCTGTTTTCAGTGCATTTGTGAAAATGGAAGGGGACTCTGTATACCCTTGCACTAACCTGCACCAAGTGAATCTCCTAGAACGGAATACAAAGCTGAATAGGTACTGACTGTCTTGATGCAGTGGTATTGTAAAGAAGGCGGAGCTAAGATCCATCACTGTAAAGTGTGTAGCTGATACAGGGATATTAGATAATATTGTTGCAGGATTTGGAACCACTGGGAATGAGGTCTCCACCATTTTGTTCAATTCTCTCAGGTCCTGAGTAAAGGGGTACACAGGGGCCCCATCTGGGCCCTTGGATGCTTTCTTTACAGGGAGTATAGGGGTGTTGCATGGACTGGAGCGTATTTCCCTGATTATACCCTGCTTTAGAAGATCTTTTATGACAGGTGCTATTCCTTCCTCTCCTTCTTTGGAAATCTTGTACTGTGGTACTCTTGGGAGACGGGCTCCTGGTTTTAATTTAATTCGTACTGGTGGGTAATCTAACACTTGTCCCACATCATTAGCACTTGTGGCCCACACCTTAGGTGGCACAGTGTCACGTAACCTAGAGGGTACAGCAGGATTGGGGCATGTCACGTAAGCCTGTAACATCAGACCATTTGGGCGACTCGCCAGAAAAACCCCTGTTGGTGAACAGTGTATGGTGCATTGGAGTTTGCAGAGCAAGTCCCTACCTAGTAAATCAACCGGACAGAATCTGCTGAAGATGAACTGATGGGTAACAGTTATGCTGCCCACCACTAATTTTAGTGGTTGAGTCAAATACTGATCTATTGGTTGTCCTGTCATTCCAACTGCAGTGATTAATGTCCCAGAAAGTGGTGCCATAGACATCTCAGATGCCTTAAGCATTGATCTTTGAGCTCCTGTATCAATCAAAAATGGTATAATTTGTCCCATTATTGATCCCTCTACATATGGGCCTGATTGGTCCACTGCAATTGCTGGAGCTATTAGGCAGTCTTCCACTTTCAGGCACCCCTAGCCTAGTATGAACTCCTTGGTCGTGGCGGTGGTGGGAAATCAGTGTCTCTCTGCGCCCACCCATCTGCCCCTGTCCAGTCCTGGTGACCTTGGGCATCTGGGGGTCTGATTGCACCTGTCTGTACTGGTCATTGTCCCTCATCTGTCCGTACTGGTCATTGTCCCTATGCTCTTGGCGCTGGGGGTTCTGCTGAAAACCTTTCTGACCTTGCCCCCTGTTCTGTGAGGCTGTGTCATCCCCGTATCTCTTTTTAAGCAGTGGGCAATCAGACCTCCAATGACCAGGGACTTTGCAGTTGAAACACGATGTACCTGGTGGGGGTAGGGATTTTGAACCTTTGTTAAAGTTACGTCCACCCCCTCTCCCTCTTATTCGATCTCTTCCCCTCCCTTGTTGTCCTGTGTAGAATCTTTCCTGTGCCACCATCAATCTAACCTTCTCCTTTTTCAGTTTTTCAGTTTCTATCAACTGTGCATTCGCCTGATAATCAGAACAATACCTAGCTGCAGACAGAATTTTTTCAATTGGTTCTTGCTGCCAGCAAACAAATGATTGCTGTAAATGAGTTTTTATTGGTGGGCTTAACCCCTGAACAAATGTTGTTACAAACGCTGGCATTGCATCTCCCATAGGGTTTTTCAACCCACTATTCTGCTGATATACCTGTAACAGACTGTCAAAGAATGTGTTTACACTCTCATCTTTTTCTTGTTTGGTATTGGTAATTTTATTCCAATCTACTTTATTTTCCGGTTCGTTTTCCTTTAAGTATTTAATTACTTCATCATACTTCTCCTGTACTTCATCACCTGGAGCTCCACCCTTTTCTCTCTGTGGCTCTGCTTTCGGCCATTCCACTTTTCCCTTGCACTCCTCCCATAGATCTTTTGGTACTATGATGTTAAATAGGGTATCAACGTCACGCCATAAAAGTCCCCCTAATATAGCCATTTTATCTATTTCTGTGTACCACCTTCTTGGCTCCTCTCTTAGCTTCGGGAAGTCTCTCGTGAAACTCATGAGATCTTGCCTGGACCATGGCACAAATACATATGCATTATCCCTGCTACCTGGCGGTGGGGGTATCTCCCATAAAGGCATAATCAGCGTTGGCGGTGCCTGTGGGTGTAATGACTTGACCAGTTCTAATACCGCAAATGTGTGCACTAACTCAATGGCATACTGTAACCTGTCCTTCAGTTCTGCTTCTGGCCATGCTTGCAGATCTGCATCTATAAAGCTAAACTTAGAAACGTCCCATTCATATTGCGAAAGCTGAGATGGGGGCGCTTCCGCGGTACCTAACCTACCTGCTTTCGCCTCTTGTATGTATGTGCTATGTACTTCTGCACAGTTTCCTAAGAGCTTTGCACGTGCTATGGATAATGTTTTTTCTAGATATGCTCTCCCCTTTCCCGTCACAAACTTCTCTACCGTTAATTTCTCATCTATTATTTGGCGCAGCCCTTCCTCACACTTCTCAGTATCAGTTCTAAGCAACATTGTCTTTTTCGCGGCTGGGGAACTCTGCCGAGACCTAGTGGAGTCAGGGCGGGGCAGAGTAGAGTCTAGAGGCAAGCTCATCCGCCTCTGAACATTTACCTGCTTGTCAGCCTCACTAACTGCCCTTGCCAGAATCGCAATATCGTGGTTAGTCTTTTATACATATGTACATATATTCCATATTAAGTGGTGCCATTTAGAAGTGCTGAAACCGTCATCCAGGGATCTATCACAAAAACACTGCATACACGGAATGTTAAGCAAGTTCGGAGGTAATATATTATTCGGGCTGCTACAGCTAAGATACCCAATCTACCCATTAAAATGTCTTCTAAAAATTGGTCTTCCAATCCCGCATCCTGTTCTAACTCTACAGCAAGACTTGGGTACACTCCCACTACCTCTAATTGTGTACGCCTCCAATCCTCATTAATTTGTTTTTTAGCTATATCATGCAACACTTTATTTCTAACCTGGATCAGTTCTCTATGTACTTTGGATTTTATATCATTAGTAGCTCGTAAATCTCTTACAAACCCATGCCAACTATAGTACGTCTCCCATTCAGCCGGTCAAATTTTCTTACCCTTTAACCTCAACATCTGCTTCAAATACGCCAGTTTATTCACATCATATGTACCTCGACATGGAAACTGTAAGTCCGGCTTACTTGCAGTCAACTCATGCCACTTTTTAATAAACAAAATGGAATTCAGTCCTAGGCGTAAAGCTACCACATGTGCAGGTGAATCTTTCGGTGGGGCTGGCTGGCAACTATCCAAACTATACTTAGTTAAAGGGTTACCCATGATAAATAATGAGCAGGAAGTTTGTATGGAGTGTGTGGTATGTATCGTGGACGCAGCGCAAGGTCTGGCCCGTGAACAATTTTATAACCACAAAGAAAACAATGCAATCGTACCAAACAGATGATGGGGAAAGGTTGCGCGCTGTACAGTTGACACATACGAGATGTTTACAAACATTTGCACGTCATTTCAGCCAGCTTGTCAGCTATACAATTTCACAGAGGAAGCCAAAGGAAGCCATTTGCGATGTACACAGACAAGTCAGACCCCTTCCTCCCCGCTCCCGCCTCCCAGCTGCCCCTCCCTCCCTGCACTTGGCCATAAATGGCGACCGTGCGGCACAGGTGAGTGTGACCTACTTGTAGGGCACCCCCGCGCCGCACGGCCACCAGCTGCCGCGTGTGCCCCCGCCTGCCGCTACCCTCAGCCTCGCTGAGCCTTCCCGCCCATGGGCCACGCCCCCCTCTCGTTGTTTTTGCCGCATTTGTCCCATTGTGTATCTTTGCTCGTTGTTTTACTGTATCGCTGTTACATTGCTTGTTACTGTTTCTGTGCTGTTTAAATTGTCTCCTGTGCTAGTTTCCCCCCCCGTGCCGCTGTCCCCTGCACCCACCTGCCCTGCTCCCCGCTGCCGCTTCCCGCTGCCAGGAGTGTAGACACGCCCCCTTCCTCCCCGCTCCCGCCTCCCAGCTGCCCCTCCCACCCTGCACTTGGCCATAAATGGCGACCGTGCGGCACAGGTGAGTGTGACCTACTTGTAGGACACCCCCGCGCCGCACGGCCACCAGCTGCAGCGTGTGCCCCCGCCTGCCGCTACCCTCAGCCTCACTGAGCCTTCCCGCCCATGGGCCACGCCCCCCGCTCGTTGTTTTTGCCGCATTTATCCCATTGTGTATCTTTGCTCGTTGTTTTACTGTATCGCTGTTACATTGCTTGTTACTGTTTCTGTGCTGTTTAAATTGTCTCCTGTGCTAGTTTCCCCCCCTGTGCCGCTGTCCCCTGCACCCACCTGCCCCGCTCCCCGCTGCCGCTTCCCGCCGCCGGGAGTGTAGACACGCCCCCTTCCTCCCCGCTCCCGCCTCCCAGATGCCCCTCCCTCCCTGCTCTTCGCCATAAATGGCGACCGGGCGCCCGTGCAGCGGGCGCGCCGATTGAGCGCCGAAGGTGCTCCAAAGGTAGGCCCGTCTGTGCCAGGTCCGCGCCCAGTGCCAGGACCCCTGCCCTCTGCAGACACCAGCCCACCCGCCGGACCTACAGCACCACCGAACTCAATGCACTCAACACCGGCCGATTCCCGGGTTGCTACCGAGCCACCCCGAGACGCACCCACGGACCCTTCTGCTGCAACTCCTGCAAGTTCACCTGCATCCGGACCTGCACCACTCCAGCAGTGCCCAAGACCTCGACGAGCAACAGCAGCAGCCACCTGAAGTGCATCCTGCTCAACACCCGCTCCGTCCACAGACACGCCGTCGAGCTCTGGAACCTGCTCGACACCACAGCCCCAGACGTCGCCTTCCTCACGGAAGCCTGGATGAACGCCTCCTCAGCGCCCGACATCGCCATCGCCATCCCGGACGGCTACAAGATCATCCGGAGGGACCGGGTCAACCAGACAGGAGGAGGCATCGCCATCATCCACAGGAACTCCATCCGCATCACGACCAACACCGACGACACCCTCGCACCTGCCGAGCACCTGCACTTCCAGATCCACATCAACCCCAAGACCACCCTCAGAGGCACCCTCATCTACAGACCCCCGGGACCACGCACACAATTTAGCAAGGACATCGCCGACTTCGTCAGCCCGCATGCCCTCCCCTCCGCTGACTACATCCTCCTTGGGGACCTCAACTTCCACCTGGAGAACAACAACGACCGCAACACCACCACCCAGCTGGACAACCTCGCTAACCTCGGACTCAAACAACTGGTGACCACCCCCACCCACTACGCCGGACACACACTAGACCCCGTCTTCTCATCCAGCAAGGACATCGCCTTCAGCCACGCCACCGGACTCCACTGGACGGACCACAGCTGCGTCCACTTCAGCTTCAAAAGGACCACGACCCACCACCAACAGCAACAGGTTGCACGCAGAAGCTGGAACAAGATCACAGCCGACCAGCTCGCAACTTCCCTGAGCAAGAACCCACCCACCAGCACAACGAACCCCAGCCAAGCGGCCACCAACCTCACGAAGTGGATCAGCGACTGCGCAGACGACCTCGCCCCTCTGAAGACCCCCGCCTAGCAGACCCGGCAGCAAGAAAGCCCCATGGTTCACCGACGAACTCAAGAGCTCCAAGATGGACTGCAGAGCCCTTGAGAAAGCCTGGCGCAGAGACCTAACACCGGACAACATGACTGCCCTCAAGATCGCCACCCGAAAACACCACCAACTGATCCACACCACCAAGAGAACTGCATTCAAGGAACGACTGGACAACAACGCACACAACAGCAAGGAACTCTTCAACATCGTTAAAGAGCTCTCCAACTTCAACGCCGGAAACAACGACATCACCCCTTCGCAAGACCTCTGCAACTCCCTCGCCTCCTACTTCCACAACAAGATCGCGGACATACACAACAGCTTCAGCACTCAACCGACGCACGCCACGACCGAACCAACGCCCCCCGGATCTCCGACCGACCCTTGCCCTCACCACGTCTTCAACAAGGCTGACGCTGTCATCGCACCCCACCTGCGGGACATCATCAACACCTCCTTCAACACCGCTACCTTCCCGGAGAGCTGGAAGCACGCCGAACTCAGTGCCCTACTAAAGAAGACTTCAGCCGACCCCACCGACCTCAAGAACTACCGACCCATCTCGCTGCTCCCGTTTCCCGCAAAAGTCATCGAGAAGACCGCCAACAAGCAGCTGGCCGCCTTACTCGAGACAAACGGATCCCTCGACCTCTCGCAGTCTGGCTTCCGGGCCAAGCACAGCACTGAGACCGCCCTGATCGCAGCAACCGATGACATCCGAGCCCTGCTCGACAACGGAGAAACAGCGGCCCTCATCCTCCTGGACCTCTCCGCGGCCTTCAACACTGTCTGCCACCGTACCCTAGTACAGCGCCTCAGCAACGTCGGAATCCAGGAGAAGGCACTGGAGTGGATCTCCTCCTTCCTCGCCGGAAGGACACAGAGAGTGCGCCTCCCCCCGTTCAGATCAGAAGCCACCGAAGTCATCTGCGGTGTTCCTCAAGGCTCCTCGCTCAGCCCAACCCTCTTCAACGTCTACATGAGTCCCCTCGCAGCCATCGCACGCCAGCACAACCTCAACATCATCTCCTACGCCGACGACACCCAGCTGATCCTCTCCCTCACCAACGACCCCGCCACCGCCAAAGCCAACCTACACGAAGGGATGAAAGAGGTGGCCAAATGGATGAAGAACAGCCGCCTGAAACTGAACTCGGACAAGACGGAAGTCCTCATCCTGGGATCCTCACCCTCCGCCTGGGATAACTCCTGGTGGCCCCCCGCCCTAGGCAGCGCACCCAAACGAACAGACCACGCACGCAAACTGGGCTTCATCCTGGACTCCTCCCTCTCCATGACCAGACAAGTCAACGCCGTCTCCTCGTCGTGCTTCAACGTCCTACGCACGCTACGCAAGATCTTCAGGTGGATCCCCACTGAGACCAGGAAGACGGTCACCCAGGCCCTCGTCACCAGCAGACTGGACTACGGCAACTCCCTCTACGCGGGAACCACCGCCAAACTCCAGAAGAGACTCGAGTGGATCCAGAACACCTCAGCACGACTCATCCTGGACATCCCCCGGCGCAACCACATCTCCGGACACCTGAGAGACCTGCACTGGCTCCCGGTCAACAAGAGAATCACCTTCCATCTCTTCACCCACGCACACAAAGCCCTGCACAACCACGGTCCGGGATACCTCAACAGCCGCCTCAACTTCTACGCTCCCAAACGCCAGCTTTGATCGACCGGCCACGCCCTCGCCGCCGTCCCCTGCATCCGAAGAGCCACCACAGGGGGAAGGTCCTTCTCCTACCTCGCCGCCAAAACTTGGAACTCCCTCCCGACCCACCTCCGCCTGACCCAGGACCACCTCGCCTTCAGGAAGCAGCTCAAGACCTGGCTGTTCAAGCAGTAGCGCACCCCCTCCCCTAGCGCCTTGAGACCCTCCGGGTGAGTAGTGCGCTATACATAATCTTTGATTGATTGATTGATTGGAAGCCAGTCCACCACAACCTTCACTGAGTATTAAAAAAAGTATATCAAGTCTTGGGTGCTATGGCATCTGGCGTCCCATTGACTGAAAAGGATAAGAGACAGAAAAGGGTGAGGAAAAAAGAATAGTTACTCTCCACCCCCTTGCAATTCTCCTTGATCCCAATAAACTGGGAGGAGAGGGCGGCTGGACAGAGAGAATTTGACAGCACTCAGAACATATGCGAATTTTCATGCATATGTCAACCAATCAAAGATGATAGAGCTGGTGGACTCCCTTCCGTCGTACAAATATTCACAAGTAACAGTTAAACAGATAAACAGGAAAACAGATAAACAACCTAGGATCCCTCACCGCAGCGCCGCAAAATGTGCATGTGTGTTGAGTGGGTGGAACACCTATAGAGACCTGAAAGTGGGTGGGTACCGGATAATTAATCTCTATGCCACCTGATGATAACAGAGCAGGCAAGCGGTTAATATATTGTCATGCTATTTACACTGAGGCAGCCAGCCAGCACATGTGTTTAAGTCGGAGTGTTAGAGTCAAGTCAGTCACTAAGCATAGTGCCTCAGAACCCTAAATAAGGCACATATCAATACATACAATAAAATGCAATTAATTCCGAAGGCATAGAGCAACGATAATCAAGGAGCAACAATAATCAAGGAGCAAAGATAATCAAGGACATCCCCCACATGTTCCGAAGAGGCCACCCCAAGGCACAGACCCAACGCCAGCGCACCCGGTCCCAGCCCACATGGCCCTGGAACAAAGCCAGGCCGCACCACAAATCCGCAGAGCAAACGGCTACAACCCACCAAGGGAGCACTTACAGGAAACCCACGAGAAGAAGGGCCACCCCCGCTCAACCAATACCAGAGGACAAAAAAACCTCAAACAAACACTCACCTCCAGTACACGAAGTCCGTCAAACCCACTGACCTCTGCTCCAAACAATCAACGGCAGCCATCCACCCCCAAACTGGACTCTCACTGGTAAGACAGGAAACTGCAGTATTTTGCCTTCCCTCAGACCGCGACCAGCCAACACATGTGGGGGCGTCAGGGAGTCCCTGCGAGCAAGGAATTCTGTGAGGTACACCGTCACCGTGGGGGTGGAGAGTGACCGGATCCAATACTAGGATGCAAAGAAAAAATAAACAGCAAATCAGAAAGGAGCCCAGAGCCACGAAGGAACCCCGAGGTTCAGAGCCAGCTGAGAAGGGAATCAGAGAAAGAACTGCAACCTAAACCGGAGCATCAGGGACACAGTCATCAACAGAATGGTGACAAAACAAAAAATAAATAATAAGAGCCACCAGAATTAGGCAGATAAAGAAACCAACATTGTCCCTATCCAAGACATATCACAGGAACCAGCCAGACAAACAAGGCAGAGCCAAGAGAAAATACCACAGAAACTGAGCTGAGAAAAGATCAGAGGATCAGAGCAGGGACCAGAAACATGAGAAACAAAGCAGCTCACGGGCAGGCAGACCAGCGGCATCCAATGGAGCGAAGCAGAGAGACGGACAGAAAAAAAATCAAAGTCATCAAACCTCAAAACTCCGAGCTCCAAGGGAAACCTGCGGCCCAGCCGCCGAGGCCAGCGATGTCACCACGAAGTCCGGGGCTGCATTCTCCACCAAAATGTAGAAGTGAGTCTGAAATACAAGGGATAATTAATGATAGGAAAGACAAACACAACCACAGATTTTTGTCAGCTCAGAAGATGGTATATTTATTTGCCACAACAAATAACAATTTTAACGTGCAACACTGTGACAGTCAGCATAGAAGCCTGAATGCCCAAAGATTTATTGAGTTTGGTACACTTTATAGACTCAAACCACAAGACCACCCATATGATACGTAGCAAGAAGTATTATACGTAGTTTACAGTACACCATGAATCCCATAGCCAATGGACAAGATCTGTAACAAGACATCTCCTTGTAAGGTGTGATACATTTGATGCACACATACTGTAGCTAACCATGTGATCAGAATGGGCAGTTTTGGGGACAGTCAATCAAGATGCGAGCTGCCATGGCCTGGTATATTTCCATACAAACTGCAACAGAAGCGAGGCGATGAGTGATATTGCGAAAACTGTTATTTGTTAATAAAATGTATTGTGCAAGCTGTGTGTCACGTACCTCGTCTGGGCGTGGCGAAATGCAAGGACAGCATTTCTCAGATGGTGAAAGGGCAAAACATCCCAAGATGGAGGTTTTTAGATGTAGGCTAAGTTAATAGGGCCTGAAGCTATTATATTTGGTATCAAAGAAAATGATGGCTTCAACATTCCCACTCCACGGAGTGCAACTGTAAGGAAAATGTTGGATAGCGTAGGAGCAAAAATTACTATTCCTACTCCAAACAGTGCAACAGAAGGGAAACTGTTGGATAGCGGAGGGGTAAAAATTACTATTCCCACTCCAGCAAGTGCAACTGTAGGGAAAGTGTTGGCTAGCGGAGGGTTAACAATTACTATTCCAACTCCAGCAAGTGCAACAGTAGGGAAAATGTTGGATAGCGAATGGGACTAATTAACTATTCCCACTCAAATAAAATATTTAAATGAATTAACAAAATATTAAGTAATAATAAAAGAATTATCTCCCACTGTATTCCAATATCAATGGCACTACCAATATTGTAAATGATAACGCTATTAACATAATTAATTGATAATTAATTAATAAAAATGAACAAGCATTTTAAAAACAAATCAAAAATACATTTATTCACACTATTAACAACACTATTAACACTAAAAAACAATATAAAATAAATAATACAATAAACAATTAAGACAAATATATAAAAATTAAATTACTTCACAGCCTACTCCCCTATCAACCCGCTCCTGAAAAATAACTCAATTAGGATATTTACCAATTAATAATTAATAATTAACAACAAAATAATAAATAATGAATATCAAAATAATTAAACATTTTAACAATAGAAAAAATACATATATATTAACAAATTATATTAATGAATGAATTATAATTGAAATAATTCTCACCCTATTCCCCTTTAAACCTACAACCCACTCCTAAATATATATATATATATATATATATATACTAATTAATTATTAATAATTAACTTCCAATTAATAACTAATTAATTACCACAATTGACAATATAACATATTAAATACATAAATAATAATAACAATAAAACATATTTATTAATTATTTAAAAATAAAAACCTTCCACCCTATTCCCCTAGAAACCCACAACCTGCTCCTAAAAACCAAAACACAATTAAAATATTTATAAATTAATTATTAATATTTAACAACCAAGGGGCCGATTCCGATGTCAGACAGACCTAGGTCTGTCTGACATCGGTCAGCAGCAGTAACCCACCTACCTGCTGTCGTGGGTTACAGGCCTGCTAATACAATGCGACCGAACAGGGTTTTGGTCGCATTCGTATACTTCACAATTCAGGCATGCATTCCGAGCGGAATGCATGTCTGCATTGAGAAAAGCAGGGGTACAGTTCATCCCTTCAACCTGTGGCCGGCACCCCAAGGTGCCTGCCACTGGGTGCAGGGATCCACAGAGGGGCACCATAGGTGCCCCCAGGCTGCCATTCGGCAGCCTTGCACCTATGGGGGCCCTGCTGAGGCCCCCTAAGACAGTTTCCGACTGCCTTTTCGTGCCGGACAGACCGGCATGAAAAGGCAGTGAAAAACTGCCATCTTGTTCCCTTGGTCGTAAAGAGGCGACCGGGGAGTACTGGAGGATTTCCGGATGGCAGACTTGCTCGCCGAGCTCGTCATAGGCCATCCGGACATCCGAGTCGGATGCCATTCCGACCGAGCCCATTGGAATGGCTCGGTCGGAATGGAATCTGGCCGTCACTGAACATTGTTCGGAGCCCTTCCAAATCAGAATCGGACACCAAGTATTAACTAATTAATAATTAATCAATTACCAGATTTAACAATATAAAATACTAAATACATAAATATTAATCAAAATTATTTATTACTTATATTATAATTAAATTGCTTCCCACCCTATTCCCCAATAAAGCCACAACCCGCTCCTAAAATAATACAATTAAATTAAATAATTAATTAATTAATATAATGTCATAACCAATTATTTTTAATTAATAAACAGTTAGTTTTAAATACTAATCAATAAAAAGTATTGATTACTTTATTAAAATGTAATTACTTTCCACCCTATTCCCCTATAAACCCACAACCCGCTACAGAACTGAAATACGCTACATGTATTTCACATAAAATAAATACCTTTCACACATACATAAAAAAACAAATATACTTATACAAAAAACATTAGATCACATACTTTTAACATACTTACTAAAATACAGATCACTATTATAAAATCGATATTATTAAGAACTATATTTTAACAAACGATATTAATGACTTCAATATTAAAAAAAACAATATTTCTTATCTTCATGTCTATATTCTGGTCACCGATATTCTTGATGTTGATATTGTATACCTCCGATATTTCCAAATCGATATTTTGGTAGGTTGAAAATAAAAACTCGATATTATGTCTGTTTACCATATCAAAGTAGTGATTTACTCCACTTTGAGTTAAGGGGAAGACTCACATATGATACATAGAATTACCCAGTGATTTTGATGCAAAACCTTATTTACTAACATTGTAGCTAGAGCTTTGCTCTAAATATGCCTTGTTCAGGCAGTTGTAAAATTGGAGAAAAGTTCCTCTTTGCCGCACTTTTCCAATTTTGCATGTGTGCTGTAGTGTACAATACACACCAAGGGTGGAGAAGTTTTAAACTGTGTCCAAGCATAGTTGTTATTTTACTAGAAAGGCACCCTTCCAGGACAAAACCTGTGGAAGACATCACACAAACATCCTTGCTACATGGTACAAGGGTGTCAGTGTGGATCAAGGCAGCCTAAAGTGTACCAGTGCTGGGGGTAAGAGCATCAAAACCATACCTTAATCTTATTCATGCAACCCAATGAAGCAACTTTGGTTATTGCTCTGTGTTGTATGAGTGCAATGATCAATTAACGTGTGTTCTTATAAGATTGATATATGTATATCTATGCATTATGGAATTCATGTTAATATTGTTCTTTTCATATCTAATCATTGTGCAATCTTCTGTTCATGTGCTCCCTGCTCCTGGGTTATAGGTAAAGAGGATGGGCAATAAGATGAAAGCCATCCTTACCCTCTAGCATCTTGATTCGCCATTTCTGAGAAAAAGCTTTGCCATGGTCAGTGTATTCATATCTGCAGAGAGAACACACGGTGGACTTATCTAGCATCTGGTTTATGATCATTTTGGAGGGTTTTCGAAGCCAGCCACACAATGACCTGTGTGGAAGAAATATGGGGTACAAATGTTGCAGCCCAAATTGCAGACTAATATGAGAATGACATATTCTAGGTCTTCATACAATTTGATAAGTATGTTATGTATGGAAACACTGCCCTGTGCTATATAGTATTCAAATGAGCTTATTTGATCAAATGATCCTGATAATATCAGCCTATGTAGCTTGATGGCAACCTACTCCCTGTCTGTGAATGCCCTTCCCAGAGACTCCTCTAAGTGTTGATTCAGGGGGTTCAGTTAAATCTCTGTGTGTTAGCGGAGTAGGGATGCGAACCAACGAATCAAGTCCTCCCCATTTCCCATCACATGCAGGTACTATATTGTATGGTGTGTGGGTGGTTCCTGGGCGAGATTGCCCCACTTAGATGCTAGCAAGGCTATAAGTGCCAGGTGTATTAAAAACTGTCCCGGGAACATATTCTCTTCAGACGTGAACTCCTGGTATGGAATGAGTGAACTATCGCTATAAAGGTCCCCCCTGTCCTGAATGCCTTCTGTGTCCCATTGTTGCAGTTCAGATGCCATGGTGCACATGTTACCCCGTGATGTTCCTAGTAATGGGATGGCTGGGAGTATGGCGTTATAGTCCTGGTGAGAAAGAGGCATCTACGGAATTACTTGCAAGCTATGGATGGGTAAAAGCGTCCCCAGAGGTCTGGGTAACATGCTTGGATTAAAGATATGCAGTAAGGTGTGATGTGGTATTGGAGGATGCAATTAAGCCATGTCTGCTAAATGTCGGGATGATAGCCAACGGGCAATCCACTGGAGCTGGGAGGTGAGGTAGTAGTGTTCGAAGTTGGACACCGCCAACCCCCCCCCCCTGTTCAACTGGCAGATTTCGTTTCCCAATAGACATTCTGTGTCTTGACGTTCCCCATACAAAGTCCCTTAGTGTCTTTTCCCATTTGAGAAAAAAGGGAGGGGAAATGGTAATAGGTAAAGCGGTGAAATAGTAGAGGAGGTGGGGAAAACTAGCATTTTTAAAAGGGCAAACCTACCCGAAATTGCCAATGGGAGGGTCTTCCAGAAGCACAATTGTGACTGGATGGCTGTAGTGGCTCAGATTATGTCCCCTTCAAACAGGTTTTCCTTTGTATGATATATGCGTACCTCTAGGTATCTAAAAGGATCAATCTACCAATTTCATAGAGACTGCCCCCAGGGAGTATCCTGGATCCAGAGTCGCCTGCAGAAATGGGGAGAGAATGAATTTCGCAGCACTGACCCTCAGTCCTGAAACCATGGCAAAGCTTGTTAGAGCCCGGCACATAAATACAAGAGCAATTCGTCTGCGTATAGTGAGATAATGTGTGTGCCATCTCCCAAGATAACTCCCATGTCCATGTGCATGCGGATGTGGTGCATGCGGATGTGTGCTGCAAGTGGTTCAACCGCCAGGGCAAAGAGGAGAGGGTACATCAGGCATCCTTGTCGACTCCCACGTTTTACTTGTATGGGGCCCGATATATAGGGTCCCGTCTGAACTCGGATGGTTGGATGTTTTTATAGCAGCGTAACCATTCTAAGGAAATGAGGCCCCACGCCATACCAGGCCAGGATAGCGAAAAGGAAATTCCAATCGCGAGAATCAAAGGCCTTCTCAAGGTTCAGTACCATGCAACTTGATCAAGGCCAGTTGATAGGGGTGCACTCGGCTACCCTAAAGTAGCGGCGGATATTCAGTGCAGTATTACAGTGAGGGACAAACCCATTCTTGTCAGGGTCCACCAGGTTGGGAACAAGAGGTACCAGTCGGTTAGCTAAGATCTTTGCTAAAATGTTATAGTTGACATTTAATGTTGGTTGTAATACTTTATTCGATATGTATATATCATAAAAGTACAAACAATTCACACAAAAAAAACAAGATATTTAAAATATTATGTTCATTTCATGAGATAAAAAGATAAAAAGGTATTTACAATTAAAATGAAGGGTTATATAAAAAGTTATAAAGTGCATACACAGTGATTGGCTTAATGACCAGATTAGGTAACGTGGTCCAAGTTGTTACAGTGTTTAGCAGCATTGTGCGTATGAACCAAGCCTTTGCTATGTACTTAGCAACACCACATACGATAACCAGAGATGTAGTGTCTGATGAAAGAATACGAAGGGCTATCCTAAAATCTCTCACACCCAACTCCCTCCATACAGGCTTTAGCCATCTAGTTCTAGGTACTTTGTATGCTTTACAGGCGAACAGGAAGTGGGGTAGAGATTCACTCGTGGATGAGCACCCAGGACAGGTATGCAAATGGGTCCTCGTTCCTTTCCATCCCTCGATGAATTTATTAAGTGGGAGTATCCCATATCTAATTTTCAAGAAGAGAGATCTGTCTCTTGGGATTTGGATGAAATCCAGGAAAGGTTCGAGCTACTTAGTGGGTTTATGTTCCATGAATCGGTTAGTTAGCACTCTCCGCTTTATACTTTTTGATTCCTCCACCTGCACCCACTCCCAATAGATTTTTTTTACAACTTGCTTATGGGGTGGGGACTGGGAGGTCCAAAACTCTCCCAAAACTAGGTTCACAACCAACTGCCTCAATTTATTCAATCACTGAATCTTGTTCAAGCCATTCAGGGTGATCAGCTCATCCAAAACCAGGGCATATTTTGCCAGTTCTGGTGTCCTCAGGCGCACCCAGAACAGCAGAGGATGGAGGAGCACTATATCTGCAATTGAATGTTTTCCCATGTCTGCAAAAAGGGGTTTTAACGGTGTCGAGAGCGGGAGGGAAACTAAGTCCCTCACAAACTTATTCTCCGCTCTTACCAGATCCACGGTATTCTCACAGCCCCACATCTCTGAGACATAGACGGCAGAGGCCAATGCTTTGCCGTCATAGACTTCCAGAGCAGGGGCTACCGGTCTGCTAATAGACATGCGCTGGTTTCTCAAAATGGCTCCAGATGCTCTTTTGAGATTTAGGAGCATTTTGGCACATGTGAGTCCCATTTCAATCTGCTATTGATTCTGACTCCCAGATAGTCAAACTCCTCCACCACCTCTAGTGGGGACCCGTTGAGAGTTATGTTTATTCTCCTAGCTTTTTTCGATGCAGACAATACCATCAGTTTAGATTTGGTGGTATTTACAATGAACCCCCGCTCATCACAAAACAGACTGAATCTATCTAATAGCCTCTGGAGGCCCGATGGAGTTTTCGACATTAGGAGGGTGTCGTCTGCAAAGAGGAGGGTAGGTGTTTTCTCCCTGCCAGGACCGGGGCATCCGCAGGATCCTCCCTCAGATGGTCTACCACCCCATTGATAAAGAGGGTGAACAGTGTCGGAGCCATCACGCATCCCTGGCGGACCCCCCTCTGTACAGGCACCCTCCCTGTTAGTTGTCCTTGGGCCCCCCCACCTAATTCTGGCATAGTTATCCTGATGGAGCTTTACAATAAACTCCAAAAGATAACTCGGGAACCCATGTCCAGCAACACTTTCCAGAGATTATCACAAGGAACCAGGTCGAAAGTGGTCTTTAAGTCAATAAAAGCCACATATAGACTGCCCTTCGCGACAGTCACAGATTTCCAATATATGGCACAAAACCTAAAGACCTGATACATCGTACCCACATTTTGCCTAAAGCCTGCCTGGAAATGGGTGAGTATGTTACCTTCCTCAATCTAGGACCCCATTCTGGTGACTATGACCCTGCCAACTACTTTCTGGATTGTATCAATTAAACTTATTGGTCTGTAGTTGGCAGGGTCTTCCCTATCACCTTTCTTAAATATGTTCACCACCTCAGCACCCTTCCATGACTCAGGGACAGAGTGTCCCTGTAGGATCATATTCATTAGGAGGGCAATGAAATCTGACCACAACTTGGGTGCATATCGTAATAGGTCACCAGGGAGCCCATCTGGGCCTGCTGCCTTACCAGGGGATATATTCATAATGGCATTGTGTACTTCTCTTGTAGAAAAGGGATCAACCTGGCTATGATTCTCTTTTACAAATGCAGTTGGTTCTACCATAAATTGCTCCGTGATTGCTATATCACAATACAATTTAGCAAAGTGGGTATACCACTGGCCCTCTGTTATATGGTTCGATATAGGCTCTGCACCCCTTCTCTCTAGTTTGTTTATCAAGTTCCAGAACCTGGTATAATCTTTCAGGCAGGACGCTTGTTTGAGTTGCTGCCAGTGTTCCTCCTCCCACTCCTTTTTAGCAAGTTTAATGCAATTTTGATATTCCTTTCTGTCTACCCTCACTGCTAATGCATCTTTACTCCTAGTTGAGGCTGATATGGTCTTTCTCTTTGCCCTACAATCGGCCGTGTACCAGGGGGTTCCCTTCTTGCGTACTTTGATCTTTGAGGACCATCTAGTCTCCCCCATGGTAAAGAAGGTACCAATCTTCTCTATTAGATTTTTATAGGAGTCAAGTAAATCAAAACTTAGGGCATTCGCCTGTGTGGGAGTAGAGGCCAAAAGGTCTCTAATTTCTATTTGTACAAGCTCCTTGATGCTATTCAGATTGTCCTCATGACACATAACTCTATTCCATTTGAGCTTGCGATTGCAATGCGAAGGGATTACTACTTTAGCAATCATTAGTGGGCCACTTTCTTTTAGCACCTCCCTCCCCCCTTTGAATGTCATGCAGAGTGGATTGTGATCACTATCCTGCGTTTGTTTGACCTCCATATCCACCAGTCTCCCCCAGGATCTAGTATCCAACAGGATATAATCAATACAAGACGGGCAGCTAAGTCTATTGAACGTCATAGCCCCGTTTGCATCAGAGCGAGTCCTCCCATTTAAAGCACGCAAGTTATGTTCTAATGTTAAAGCATTTAGTTGTATAGCTCGTGGTGACCACCTCTTGATAGTTGCCAAATTTAGGGAGGAATCGGCTGCCTAGTGTCCTCTACACTAATACCCAACACGTCATCTTCAGCTAGGGGTTCATATGTGCAATTCATGTCACTGCCTACAATAATATTGGACAAAGGAGGAACACCTGCTAGTGCTCCATCGAGAACTTCTATCGTTGGAGAAATTTGGCCCCCCGGGGTACCCCTGGCGTATACGCAAAACAATTCCATAGATGAATCAGCGTGGGGACCTTAAAGGGAAATATATAATATATCCTCTGTTGGCAACTTATGGATCGATAGAACCCAATTGAGCGCTACACTAATCCATGTGTGGAGGCCCCAGATGGGGGCCCTCTTCCTATCGAAGTCGCTGGGATAAAGTAGGTTGCATAACCATTCTTATGTAGTGGGATCTTGCTCCACGTTTCTTGAAACAGACAAATCTGAAACCTCTCAATAAATTCATTCCATTCTAGGATGAACAATTTTTTTTCTAGTCCTGCTATATTCCATGAGACTAGGTTAATTATTTTTAAGTTTCCCTCTACAGTTTTAACAGGATCTTGAGAAAGAATACCCTCCTCTATTATGATTTGATGGTTTATCTCTTGATCTCCGGTCTCCATCAGCCCGATGGGTCCTTTAATGAGTGGCGTTTCCACAGGACTTACAATGGTGTCAGACTGAATCTCAGTCATTTGACTTAAGTGTGTGTGTAACATTATTTGGCTTGGTTCCTATACTTAGTCAATCTATATTATTGAAGTCTGATTCGTCCCGATGACTAGCTTTGGACCATAATGGTGACTGTCGGATTTGTATATTTGAATACGCCAGGGGGGATGTTCTATACTCAAGGGACACTAGGTTTTCAGAAATCTCCATATTGACTAGTTGTATTTCTATGCAATCTGTAGCAGAGCTGCACAGGGACAATCTTTTAACCTTAATCAAATCTTCCCTGATGACTGACCTGCACCCTCTCACATGTCACAGCCAGTGAATAGCTTTATTAGAGATGGAATTGGTACTCTCATATGTGTTAGGGCTAAGCTTTGGTACCCTTGTCATGAAGACAGTGGTGTTCATGGGTTTATTAGGTATCCTGCTTTGGGTAATGGGTCTTTTAACCCCCCGATTTTCCATTTTGTTTGTATCTATTGGGTCTCTCTGATATTTTTTATTGCTCCCCAAAAAATGTGTTCCTCGTATTGGGCCCTTCTGCTTCACTGCCTCTACGTAAGAGCTAGGATTGCCACTGCGCCCCAATGCTGTCCTATCATCCTCTATTTGTGGTGAGTTTTTGGGAGCCAGTCCTTTTGCTGCAATAAGGCCCTTTGGAGGGGTATTTGCTTGGATGAGGGTTTCATCGGATTAGGCCTCACCGCTGCTTGGTGGGGACTTTAAGTGCCTATCATTCCAGTAGCATTAGTACCATTTGCTGATGCTATTCGTGTCTTAAAGGCTTTAGCCGTTGCCTGTGGACCCAGGTCTTGAGGGGCGCTAACAACATGCTTTCCTCCCTGCTTAATTAGGTCAATTAGCATTTTTTTTATTTGCACTAATTCTGTTCCTAACCATCCCATTTTCTTTAAAATATTCCCGTTAAAGTTCTGGCAACTGGGACATACTACTGTATTCTCTCCGTATGGCTCCCCGGGTATAGAAACTTGTTGTAGTACCTCGTGTAACTCTCTGGATTCCCCTTCCAGCGCGGCATATCTTTTGGAACAAAGAATCCCCTCTACTCCTACAGTCTCGTCCCCACCCGACTCTGTGGTCTCTATTATGTTGGATGGAGTCTCCCCAATGCTATTCAAGTTACATCCCTTCTGTGTTTGGATGACGTTAACCGTGATGGGGTTATTTGTGGAGGATGGTTTTCAACAACAGGACCGGCGGGTAGAGTTTTCTTTAGGAATATAGACGGGATTATTTTATCATTCTTCTGAATTGAGCCCTTTAATGCGGAGTCTATGTTACCTAGCTCTTCTGTACTCGGGGCCCCCTTGAGTATCTCCTCACAATCTTCTACAATTAATTCAATACTTGAAAGGACACAGTTAGATTCAGCCTGTAGGGATTTAGATTTTTTTGCTTTTTTTTCCTTTTTTCGGGTTTGCAAAATTTGAACCCCCTGCAATCGACTTTCTTTTCCCCATTGTTGTAATACGCCCTTTAGCCTAAAATAAAAATCCACCCTCAGCTTCCATACGCTCCGTACGGCAGCAACAGGATTCTAACGGCCCATCAACAATCCCACAGTACCTTGAAAGTCTCTGTAACAGGACATACTGCTGATCCAGATGAACGGGGAATAGCCCCGCCCTGCCCTTGTCTGTCCCAGACTGTCACAGACTGTCCCGCTCTTGTCCCGGGCCTCTCCCGGCGCCGCCAGCACGCGTCCCACGATGCGGGAGGCGTTCCCAGTTCCCCAAAGCGCCTCCGGGTGCGTGGAGAGCGCCAGGTTTGTGCATCACCCCGGGGCTTGTGGGAAGTGTAGTTCGCCTGGTTGAACTACACCGTGACAAATCCTGGAAAAGACCTGCCGTTCCCCTCACGGTGCTGGCGGTGTGGAGCTGGTGCCGTTGTCCTCACGGCATGCGGTGAGTCTGTTTGAAAGATGCCCCCAGGAGCATTCAGCGCTCCGAGTTCTAAAAGCGCCTCCGGGCGCGTGGAGAGCGTCAGGTTTGTGCGTCACCCCTGTCTATTTGAAAGATGCCCGATTTAATGTCGCTATCGGTCTATATGAGCCAGCGGAGGTTGGGCCTTTACCCGGTTTCAACAGAGAGACCAAATTAGCCGTACACAGTGAGGGTGGTAGGGTCATGTAATTGATTGCAGAGATGTATAAGGAATGCAGACGGGGCACTAGTGTCTCCACATATGTCTTGAAAAATTCAGTGGGGAGCCCTTCAGGTCCTGGCGTCTTTCCGGATGGTAGTGAACGCAGCGCTTCCTGGATTTCGTCCACTGTCAAAGGAGAGTCCAGGGTGAGGAATTGATCAATCGTCAGTGTGGGCAGTTCCACTGTGGAGAGAAATTACTCAATATGTAGGCCATTTCTAGACGGTTGGGAAGCATATAACCTGGTGCAATGTTCTGTCATTACTGCATGAATGTCTCTCTGTGTGCATTTTCTATGCCCTAGCTCATCCACTAACTGCTGTATAGGGTGTTGAGGGTGTCAGTAGTTTACCTGCCTTGTCTGCTGTAGAGTGTGAGCTGGCCGAATGCACCAGATAATTGTGACAATGTAACCTTTCTAGTAACGCGTCTCTCTCAGCATGGACGTCATCAAGTTGCTTTGCTTTTCAAGTCAGTCAATGGCCAGCATTTCTAGTCGGAGAAATTGTCTCTCAATGGCGGACCGGGATGTGTCAAGTTATTTACGGATGCTCCATGTGAGCCCTGAACAATGCCCTCTGGTCACCACTTTAAAGGCCTCCCACTCCGTCAATACTGACTCCGCAGAGCCCGTATTGAGCTCAAAGTATCCGATCACTTTTGACTCCAGTGATCTCTGGAACGCTGTGTCTCCCAGCGCTGCCATCTGTGAACGCCAAGCTGGAGTCGGGGTCTCTCTCGCCTCACATGCCAGGGGCATTATTTGTGGGATATGGTCCGAGTGTGTCTGACCTAGATATTCTGTGGTCTGAATCAGGGGCATTAGGGCAGACCGAAGTTAATATGTAGTCTAGCTGCATGTGCAAATTGTGGACGGGTGAGTAAAAGGAGTAAATCTTATTGTGAGGATGGCACTCGGACCAAATGTCAGTCAGTGACCAATGCCCCATCCAAGTACGTAGAGATTGTGCATTTGAAGAAGCGGTGGTATGATTCAGAGGTGGGAAGGAGCGATCAAGAGAGACATCCAAAACAGAGTTAAAATCACCCTCCAGCAGCCATGGGACATCTTTCAATCATAACAACAGCATTGACAGGCTACAGAGGAGGGCGCTTTGGTCAGTATTGGAGGAGTAGATGGAGCCCAGCAAAATATGTTGGCCATTTAACCTATCCTTGATCAGCACAGCCCATCCAGCGGTTTCCACCACCACCTCTGAGGTTCCGTGACAATTGTAAGTGGTGTTTTCGACTCGCACGAATATGGTCGAGTCTGGTATCTATGAACCGCAAATGATGAGTTTAGTGGGTGTACGCGTTTTCGCTGTGCTAGCCTAAACCGTTCGTTTGTTTCGTGGGTTTCTTCATCTGAGCCCACAGGTTCCATCTTAGATACGGCATCCATTTTGTTTCTTGCCCTCAAGTAGCCAGCGAACGGACGCTGTCCGCTTCGCGACCCTGGGATTCCCAAACTCTTGCGGAAGACACGTTTCCTTTGAAGATGCCTTTATGATGAGGGGGATGGCACTGTAAGGCAGATGGCCCCGCTCGAGGCTCATCTTGCCGTGCCGCTCTATTGTCGCAGTTGTGCATTCATTAGGCACGTCCCCTTTGATGCCTGCAACTCGTGTTTCTTGATGCCACCCCTTTTACACCCCTTTCGATCTGTTTCTGTCTCTTCCTCGATTTGTTTATTGCTGATTGGAATGTACTAATGGTGGGAAGATGTACTTTTTCAGTTGGGAACCGCCAAATGTTACTGTAATATTGTTCCGGGCCCCGAATACATGAAAACGACCCCTTGCGATCTTTACGATGGGAACCAAGTTGTAAACCTTTGTGCACTATGTTATCCTATGCTTCCAAACTGTATAAAAAGAGCGATCCACAGATACAATTTGAAGCAGTCTCCGTGAACTTACATGCTATGTACTTCTCGTGACTTCTGTGTTCCCTGCAGTAATAAACCTTGAATCTTTGACGCCGAAGGAAGTGTCCCGTGTCTCTGTCATTTGTACGCCGGAACAGGTTACCCACGAAGGTTTTAGGTGTTATCCCTGGCACCGCTGGGTCTTAGAGAAAACCCAGTCCTTCAGTTGGCGCCCATCGCGGGGCTACATCAGTGGTACCGGTCCAAAGCCCGACGATCGTGAGGAACTTCGTGTGAAATCTCCGAGGGAAGGTGCACCCCGCTTCATCGATCCTGTTGTCGAAACAAGTGGCCTGACGACCTTTCCCGCGAAGATCCCCGCCTCCTGACGGCTGCGACGGACTGCTGCCCTGACTGTAGACCTGTTTTGGCGCCTGGCGTAGACCATTGGTACAGCGAGACGATTGACGGGCCTTCCTGGTGACGCCATTGATCTTTGAGTTAAGTATTTGTGGGTCGCTCCCAGAGTCCTTTGTTGTGGGTGCTTAGTTGTTGCATGGTTCCATTGCATTTGTGGTTCTTGGTACTTTGTTCTTTGTTGTGATATTTGACGTCTGCAGTCGCCAAAAACCGAGGGTTTTTGCTCTTTGCAGGGACATTGTACTCCTGTAACCCTTGACGTTTGTGAAACTCGGTTAGTGTGCACGATGCCTGGCCGTAGTACTTTGTTCAGTTGCTTTAGAAGTTGTGGTGCGGATTCCCGACTCGAGGACTTGTGTCCGATACCTCCGGTTGGAACTCCAACTTACGAGTTGTATAGCCGACACGGGTTAGGTCCAATTACGTTCAATGAGTGTTGGGTTCGATATACTAAGAAAGACGGTGTCCTTAGTTGGCCACCTCATGGCAGTTTTGAGACTCCGATTTTAGATAATCTTGAAGCTAAATTGTTTCAAAGAAAAGCAAGGCCGGCCATGTTTGATTCCTTTCGGTTGTGGCGTAAAGAAGCCAAGCAGAAAGAAATCAAACAAATTAAACGTAATAAGAGAGAAGGAGTTGTTACTACGGTAAGAAATGCAGAGCAGTTCCAGCGAGATAAGGAGGAAAAGGAAAAGGAAGTTTTCGATAGATTGCAGCGCATGTCTATAGATAAGTGCTATCCCGTTTTACCGTCGGGTACGGATAAGAAGGAGGAAGTAGTAGAGGACCCCTTGTTGTCCTATCTCTTGAAGTCGCCACCTCCGTATGCACAGGGTACCGCAGTTCCTGTGGTTCCCCCTGTCCCCGTTCCTCCACCTGCTCCTGTTCCTGTTCCCCAACCTGTTCCTGCTCCTCTACCTGCTCCCGTCCCTACTGCTCCACCGCTTGTACTTCCTCATACTCCTGCTCCCGCTGCTTCTACGGTTCTGGTTACTCCTGCTGTTCCCTCTGTTCCTGACACTTCTCTTGTTACCCCGTTGTGTTACCCTAATACCCCATCTGCTGGACGTCGTGTCCCTTCTGTTGCTGCTAACTTTTTCAATTCTCTTGGACCGATTCTTGAGTCCGCTGGTTCTGATGGTCCCCAAAGACGAAGTCAGCTTCCTGGTAGTAGGGAACGTGACTCGCTATATAATATGGCGATGGCTTGGATGAGATACCCCCTTAGGAATCCTCCTCGTGTGGTGCTTGATACGTTCTCTCAATTCAACGTACAGACACAGAGGTTCGTGTTTGAGGAGATGTGCAAGCTTTTGCGTGATCAAATATCGGTTGATGCGTCTGATGATGTATTGACTGCTCTAACAAATCTCCAGCTTCAGTTTGCGAGCGGAATGATAGTGGGTAGCAATGTTCGACGTGCTGTCGAACAGTTACTATCTTTCCGTCCTTGTATAATGCCTTGGGCATTGTTTTTAGAAGAAATTGAGGAACCACTCACAGCGCCTGGTCAGTATCCCATGCGCGAAGTTCCACCAGTGTGGATGCCAGGTGATGCTGCTGCTAATCCTGCTATTTTGCCACATTTCCGGAGAGTGTGGATACATCTTCCGTGGAAATGGTCAGAAGTTTTGCAGGTGAAGCAATCTTTGCCTGACCCTCGCAAAAATCCCGCAGGGTACTATAAAGAATTGTCGCAGCTCGTGGATGCTACGATAATGAATCTTGCCGACATTGATATGTTGTTTGGCAATGTCGTACCGCAACCGGTATGGGCAAAGATTCGTCAGGAAGATCATTCAGCAGAATTAGGCGGTGACTGGGCTGCACTTCTTGCTGCGGATGCCTTGCAAGGTGGTGGGGCTAAGCCCGAACAGCTGATTGCTAATCTCCCACAGAGAATAATAACTCTCATGAAAACACTTATGCCAGCTATGAAGGTGAATTGGGACAAGTTGTCCGCTTGTAAGCAAAAGAAGGATGAGAGTGTCTCTGATTTCTTTACAAGATTCGAGGCGGCATTCATTGATCATAGTGGTCAGGACATGGGCACTGAAGGAGGTCAGAGATTGTTTGTGGACAAGTTTGTATCAAATTTGTTGCCGGACTTAAGCAACAAATTAAGGAATTCAGAAAGTGCGTGGGCTGTTTCCACTTCTGCTCAGATATTGGCTACGGCCCAATATTATGAGAATAGAGAGAAAGAGGAGAACGATTGTGCCGATAAAAAGACAAAAGAGCTCAAAACTAAAGTGTTGTTGCAACAAGCGTATCCTCCACGTTCGAATCAGAATGATTCGCAACAGCGGAATCGATCGCAGTATCAGTCGAATAGGTCGCAAACACGAAATGACTCTTCTTCGCAGAGATCTACGTTGGGGTACAATCAGTGTGCCTATTGTAGGAACGAGGGTCATTTGAAATTCGATTGTCCAGTTTGAGTGAACGAAATAGTGGTAATTCATCTAGAGGAGGTCGTAGTGGTCCTCAACAAGCATCACGTGGTAGAGGTCGCGGTGCTCAAAATGATGGTTCCAATAATTCTTCCGATTCTAATAATTGTTTCGATCAGCGTGGATCGTCGCAAGGCAGATCTGCACAGTACAATGTGGACGATTATTACGTCGATCAGAACACTGACAACGGTAATTACTAGGACAGCCATAGACAAGGAGAGGGAGTAGTATCAGCTCCGGTTGATCAGAGAGAGCCTTACGTCGCAGTTGCCACCTCGGGCGTCGTTGAGCCTTTTCTGTTGGACACTGGTGCAGCGAAAAGTTCCATCATGCATTCGAAACTCCCTGGCGCACCTTTGTCTGGCTTAACAAATGTTTCCGTTGGATTCTCTGGCGCCCCTGTTAGCAATCCGGTTTTGCGCCCTTTGCCCCTTGCAATTGGGCCTCGTGAGCTGAAAGCTCCTTTGATTTTGACTACTGGTTGTGGTGAAAATCTCTTGGGTCTGGATTTGCTGAAACGCCTGTATGCGACTTTGTATTGTTCTCCTGTGGGAGTAAAGCTTACATTGGGTGAGAAAGTTATCTCTCCTATGTATTTGTCCATCGACAAGCTCCCACCGGAATTGAGTTCTCTTCCTGCATCTTTGTGGGCAACGGGTCCCAATGACGTGGGCCTGCTTGATATCTCCCCTTATGTTGTTCATCTGAAATCAAATGTGCGCTTGCCACGTATTCCCCAGTATCGTATCTCTCTCGATGGTGAGCGAGCTTTGTTAGCAATCATCTACGATTTGATTGAGAAAGAGGTTATCGAGGAGACTCGGGGAAACGTGTGCAATAGCCCTGTGCTGCCCATTCTGAAACGCACTGATCCATCGAAGCCCCCTGTTTATCGTTTTGTTATCGATTTACGGGACGTGAATAAAATTGTGATTCCTCAGTTCCCTGTGGTGCCTGACATCACGGCTCTACTGACTCTGATTCCAGCCTCTGCATCTTGGTTCTCAGTGATCGATCTGAAGAATGCTTTCTTCAGCATTCCGATTGCTGAAGAGAGTAGGGACCTTTTCGGTTTCTCTCTTGGTGGCCGCAGCTTTAGGTTTAAACGCGCTCCTCAGGGCTACTGTGAGAGTCCATCAATATACAGCCAAGCCTTGAAGGGCCAACTTGATGCGTTCATGTTGCCGGCCGGTGCGGCCTTGATCCAATATGTCGATGACTTATTGGTGGCTGCGGATACTCAGGACATTTGCAGAATTGCTACGGTGTCGTTGTTGCAGCATCTCTGTGACTTACATCACAAGGTGTCACCTTCTAAACTGCAATATTGTTGCCAAGAAGTAACCTATCTAGGTCACTTATTGTCAAAGGAGGGAAGAAGGTTGACCCCAGAGAGAATTGCAGCGATTGCTCGAATGACTGTGCCAACAACTCAGAGAGATGTGCGTGCCTTTTTAGGTATCACGTCATACTGCAGGCAATGGATTCCAAATTTTTCATTGCTAGCGAAACCATTGGTGGCTCTTACGTGCAAGGATGTTTCAACTCCTTTACCATGGACGGAAGAATGTCAGAAAAGTTTTTCTGAACTGCGTTACGCGTTGTGTTCGGCCCCTGTGTTAGGTACCCCTGACTACAGTAAGCCGTTTACACTATACGTTCACGAGACGGAAGGTTGTGCGTTGAGTGTCCTAACGCAACAATTTGGTGGTAAGCAGCGTCCATGTGCATATTTTTCCTCGACCTTGGACCCAGTAGCTAGAGCATTGCCGAGTTTTCTGAGAGCAACAGCGGCAGCTGCGATGTCCATCCGGCAATCTGCAGGATTGGTCATGGATAATATGCTTACGGTGATGGTCCCGCATGCAGTTGACACTCTTTTGAATCGTACGAAAACCCAACACCTGACGAGTGCAAGGTTGTCTGGGTATGAGTTGACGCTTTTGGCAAGTCACATTCAAATAAAGCGCTGTAATGTCCTGAACCCGGCGACTTTGTTGCCAATCAGTATGGAATCAGATGAAGTGGAATCTCATGACTGCTACTTACGAACTGAGGAAGAAACAAAAGGTCGAGTTGATTTGAAAAATACTCCGTTGGAAGATCCCGATGGGACCCTGTATGTGGATGGGTCGTGTTTTAAGTTGCCGAATGGTGATGTGACAACTGCGTATGCTGTGGTGACGTTGAGTACGGTTGTGGAGACTGCGAGATTGAATCAGAATTCTGCACAGGCGGCAGAGCTGATTGCCTTGACTAGAGCGTGTGTGTTGTCGAAAGGGAAACGGGTGAACGTGTTTACGGACAGCCAGTATGCGTTTGGTGTTGCGCACAGTTTTGGACGTTTGTGGAGAGAGAGAGGTTTTATGACATCGCATGGTACAAAGATTCAGCATGGACAGCTTTTGAATGATCTTTTGGATGCACTTACATTGCCTAAGCAGGTGGCGATTATTAAATGTAGTGCACACCGTAAGGTGACGGATGATGTTGGTCGTGGCAATGCGTTTGCGGATGAGATTGCTAAGGAGACAGCCCGGAACCTTAGGACTAGAATGTATGTGACGAGTTCAGTAAGGTGGCCTGCAGAAACTGGTATGTGTGAGGACACTATCGAGAGTGTGAAAGCGATTCAGAACGAGGCCACCGAGACTGAAAAGATGAAGTGGAAAGAGAGTACGGGAAAGTTGGATGCGAATGGCTGCTGGATTGATTTGTCGGAACATAAGAGGTGGATGTTGCCGGATGCGTATGTGCTAGCTGTTGTGACGATGGCACACAGTTTGGAACATATTAGTGCGAAAGGTATCTGCAAGTTGTTGTCCCCTGTATGGAAAAATGATGGTATTACCAAGTGTGCTGAGAGATTGGTTAAGAATTGTATGGTATGTATGATGTACAATCCTGGTAAGGGAACTCCTACGCCCCCTGGCCATTTTGCTCCCCCTTCATGTCCCTTTGAGGTGATTCAGCTAGACTTCATCCATATGGAGCGATGCAATAACCTGAAGTACGTGTTAGTGGTGGTTTGCGCATTCTCCCAATGGATCGAAGCCTACCCTCTCAAAGACAACACTGCTTTGTCCACTGCAAAAATCCTACTGAAGGAATACTTTCCTCGGTATGGAATGCCACGAATTGTATGGTCTGATAACGGAAGTGAGTTTGTGGGGAGTGTGATGAAGAATGTATGTAAGGGCCTTGGAATTACGCAGAAATTCCACAGTGCCAATCATCCCCAGTCAGCAGGTTTGGTTGAAGGGTATAATGGCACCCTTAAATTGAAACTAGCGAAGATTCAGGCTACGACTGGTCTCTCGTGGCCTGACGCTTTGCCCTTAGCTCTTCTGTCAACAAGGGCGACTGTACACTCCCGAGTAGGGCTCAGCCCCTATGAGATTGTGTTCGGCCGCCCTACAAATGTTTGGGGGGTCCCTAGACCCAGTGTGTTCTCTGATCTTGAGTTCCCAATGTTGATTGATTATCTTCATGATCTGACTGCTAAACTGAGGTTAATTCACCAACAGGTCTTTGAAGCACTGCCGACGCAGACGGAGGGTCCAGGCCACCAGCTCCAGCCTGGAGACTGGGTGGTGACGAGGAATTTTGGCCGGAAGCATAACCTTGAGCCTCGTTTTACCAGACCCTACCAAGTGCTCCTTGCCACGAGGACTGCTGTTCGTTTGGAAGGTCGTAAGAACTGGGTGCATGCCACCCATACCAAAAAGGTACCTATACCTTTACCAGCAGACTCGTGGGTGAGGAAGGGCATCGCCTCGTCTGAAGTCGAAACTGTGCCGAACTTTGTTCCTTTCAGCGACGCTCAGCTTGTCGGAGATACCTCAGTGCAGCAGAACGATATTGGTGAACATTTGTCATCACAGAACTCAAGATCTGAACAATTGACTGGTCAACAGAACTCTGTCTCATCATCGGATCAGTTATTTGACGAACAGACACGTCCTGGGAGAAGCCGATATTTTCTCCGTTCCAACATCAGAGACTAATAAATATCTTTGCTTTCTCCCCTGACATCCACGTTACCCCATTGCCACTATCCAGTCTGAACACACTTGCATAATTGTAATTTTGTAAATTTTGAGTCTTTTTCCACGTATGTGTTTTTGCTTCCACAGCTAGCAGATTTTGTATATATATATATTGTTGATTAAGGATACCTTACATCCGGGTGAACCGTAGGGCCGCGCGGGTACTTACTTCTGGTTAGTAGGTCTTGACATTAGGTCAGAGACCGTCGATTCCTAGGAACTCCTGGGGATTGACTACTGCTACACAGAACGAAGTGCGTCAAGAACGTAGCGGACGGTTTTAGAGGATGGCTTTCTCGAAGCTGTCGGAAATGGAAAAGGCTCAGGCCCAAAGATTCGAGTTGCGCAGAATTGCACACACAAAATGCTTCATGTTTCAGGTGTTCCTTCTGTTCTTAACTGTTTCCTCGTTATTGGTGGGTGGGGTGTATTACATGATACAGTCATTGTTGCCTTCTGCCTCACCTACCCCTTCTTCTGAACCTAAACTTACCTCCACTGTCTCTCCTCATTCCTTCCACATCTTACCCCAACACGAGCAGGCCAGACGTGCGGAATTTATGAATAATTCCTTCATTCAGCTCCTTCATCAGCATCAATTGGTGATGAACACTACCAATTGCTGGGTGTGTGGGTTAATGCCACATACCACCGATAAGGGAATTCCGTACTTGGTCCTTCCTTATAGTTCCCAGGGTTCAGCTCGAGCATTCCAAACAATGTTTCGAAGTGCACTAGATTCTTACCCCAATCGAGAGCCATGTTCTCCACACTTTGGTCCCGGTCTGTACCATAAGCCTTTGGCAATAGAGATTGCTGATTTATATAGGGATATCTATGAGCCGTCGCTCATCCCAGAGGAAGAGGTGCGAGCCTATAGGGATCTCAGTGAGTATAGCGTGCTCGTGGGCGAAAGACAGCTTAGGAGCTCGTCCCCGATATGGGTCGTACCCCACCTTGGTAATTTCTGTTTAAAAGGTCGTGGCCGAAGCCGGAGGGCTCACCTTGGAGAGAGTGCTTGCTCTGACACGTATGTCTTGCCAATGCTCTCTTCCCCTGTTCTCCTGACTGCCAAGGGTACGTACTTTGTCTGTTACGACCGTGCATATACATGGTTGCCCCTTGACTTTGCGGGCACCTGTTATATTGCAAACTTGTTGCCACCGACTTTTACAGTCGCCTCCGATTACCACAAGACCAGAGTTGTGAGGGGCGTGATTAGCAAAGAGGACACTGCCGGTCAAGAGGCAGGAGACTTTTTCAAGGGTTTCTTGCCGTTTTGGGGGCCTATGATCAATAGTAGGAACCTGAGACAGTTGACTCGAGTGGTGGAATCGACAGCTAACATCACTGCCAGTGCCCTTGGTAATATTACAGCAGAGCTTCAGGCGGATAGACTGATGACGTTAAAAAATCGTATGGTTTTAGACGTTGTCTTAGCAGATCGAGGTGGAGTATGTAAGGTGATCCATTCGAGTTGTTGTATTTTCATTCCAGACAACGCTCCGACTGTCTATCAAGCCATCTCGAAGTTGCATAAGATCTCTGAGTCCATACACGTGGACGTAGGGGATTGGACGTTACTCGGGTGGTTTTGGGGCCTGATGTCGATTTGGGGTTGGAAGATTCTGATGATCATCGGGGTTGTTGTAGCATTCCTGTTCACGTGTTGCCTTTGCGTGCAGTGTGGTCCTGCTTTATGTGGCCTCTGTGCTACGACGTGTATAAGGCAGCCGCCTGTTACCAAAGGAACTCTGCTGGATAAGGCTATGTTGCAGCAGCATCTAGATGGTCTGATGAATATCGAGATCGATTTTGATTCCAACTAGTGCTTGCCTACATGAGGGCAAAAGGAGCGTCTGAGGTTCCGTGACAATTGTAAGTGGTGTTTTCGACTCGCACGAATATGGTCGAGTCTGGTATCTATGAACCGCAAATGATGAGTTTAGTGGGTGCACGCATTTTCTCTGTGCTAGCCTAAACCGTTCGTTTGTTTCGTGGGTTTCTTCATCTGAGCCCACGGGTTCCATCTTAGATACGGCATCCATTTTGTTTCTTGCCCTCAAGTAGCCAGCGAACGGACGCTGTCCGCATCGCGACCCTGGGATACCCAAACTCTTGCGGAAGACACGTTTCTTTTGAAGATGCCTTTATGATGAGGGGGATGGCACTGTAAGGCAGATGGCCCCGCTCGAGGCTCATCTTGCCATGCCGCTCTATTGTCGCAGTTGTGCATTCATTAGGCACGTCCCCTTTGATGCCTGCAACTCGTGTTTCTTGATGCCACCCCTTTTACACCCCTTTCGATCTGTTCACTGTTCTCGTCTTCCTCTGCACCTGTTTCTGTCTCTTCCTCGATTTGTTTATTGCTGATTGGAATGTACTAATGGTGGGAAGATGTACTTTTTCAGTTGGGAACCGCCAAATGTTACTGTAATTATGTTCCGGGCCCCGAATACATGAAAACGACCCCTTGCGATCTTTACGATGGGAACCAAGTTGTAAACCTTTGTGCACTACGTTATCCTATGCTTCCAAACTGTATAAAGAGAGCGATCCACAGATACAATTTGAAGCAGTCTCCGTGAACTTACATGCTATGTACTTCTCGTGACTTCTGTGTTCCCTGCAGTAATAAACCTCGAATCTTTGACGCCGAAGGAAGTGTCCCGTGTCTCTGTCATTTGTATGCCGGAACAGGTTACCCACGAAGGTTTTAGGTGTTATCCCTGGCACCGCTGGGTCTTAGAGAAAACCCAGTCCTTCACCTCCTCCTCTCATGGAACTCCAGCTTTTACCCAGATGAGTGTCCATCTGGCCATGCAAGAGTTGTTAGGGCTATAAATTTGACCTCACCAGCGATGGCATAATCAGACAGCTTCTGGGCGTGTTAGGTGTGTTTCCTGCAATAGAGTGATACTGACATCTCTACATTGTAAGTATGCATAAATGGAGTACCGTCTAGCAGGAGTGTGTAAGCCTCTAACATTCCAAGTGACGATGTTTAGGTTAGTCATGGAGATGGTGCAAGGCTATCATATTCCACTTGTGCAGTGGATACCAACTAAGTGAGCATATGTAGTGGCAACAGGTCTCTAAGCGTGGCAACGTTTCCAAGGGAAAAAAGTTAAAGTCAATTGGTCATAATACATCATAGGAGCGTACCCCCAACAGGGCGATCAACCCAAACAGTTATGCCTATTCATGGCAGTTAGATCAACATCGTTGTTTTGACTTCGGGGTGAACGCAGAAAAGGAGAGGGAGGTAGCTTGCATTTTCCATCCCCTTTTTACTCATCTGTGTTAGGTGGTAAACCGCTGGGTTCATGTGTGTGTATGTTGGTGCACAGGAGTAGAGCTGGGAACAATGGGAACAGGTACAATGTTGAGAGCCTATAGTATCCTTTATTTTGTGAGTTCTAGGCACCATGGGGGGTGGTGTGTGACTTTGTTCTAAAATGATACCTTCCAAAGTTGTAGGCATGACGCCTGGTAACCGAGGCAAACCAGCATCTGTTGACCATTCGGGCCTGGAGTCATCATCTTGGCATGGTTAAACTTGTCAGCGATGTCTATCTGGCGGGCTGGAGGGCCGTTGCCACATATAGTGCTTCCTGGCGCTCCTATATGATCTGGTCTGGAGCAATGCTTGTCTATTGATGCTGCTGCACTTCAACTATTTCAAGAATAGGCCGTGCTTACTGCACCCTCCAGTCGCTTATGACCTTGCACTGTCACAGTATCCAGCCGCACAGGGGGACCATGTCCCCTCTACGATCCTCTGGGGCAGGACCAGGCCGTACCCCACTCTTTGTCAGTGTGCAGAGAGGAGTGTGCGGAGAGGACAGTCCATTTTAGTTCACCACCCCACTACCCCAGTGAAGTGTGTAAAGCAAGACCAACCGTGCTCAGTCCCCAGTACTGCCACTCTATCTTGGGACCAGCACAGAGAAGATCGTGTGGAAAGAGCTTAGGCCTGACCGGCCTTCGGACCACTCCTCCCCCCAAATGGCTGCACCCACAGCAGACAATGACTCATATGTATCAAAGAAAGATTGGGGCAGCTCAGGAGTGAAGTGCCCCTGCACTGCTCTCATATGACTGATGGCTGCCCATTGTAGCCCAGGCACTCCCCCACCGCCTGTCCGCTGTGTCAACTTGCACCAGGGGGGCCTTGGCCCGATTGACCCCCAGACCCCGTTGATTTCCACTTCAACCCAGAAGCACTGCCGCGGGATCACCTGTCATGTCTCGGACCCCGGAGACACTGGCTTCTTAAGATGTTGACCACTGTCCCAGGCGGGGGCTTCCAATTGCCTTCTTTGCAGCTGAGGGCCCACTCCCTCATGCAGGGCTGCCACAGCATTTGACGGCCTACGTGTTTTCATTGGTTCTGTGACCCTGGCACTGGACTCAGCTGCTTTTTCCCGGCCAAGTCTCCATCTCAGTCCCTGCTTCGCAGCTCTGCTGCCCACACATCTGCAGTGGGGGAGGTGACCCCCTTCGAATCAGCAGGGGCTCCACTCGTTACAATCGGCCCGGCTCTGGCCGCTGTTAACCTCATGTTGCAGCTGTGGGCAGATTAGTGGGGCAGTCCCGGCATACTTCGCAGCTCACTGCAAGGCACTGTGTCTATTCCGGTCTGCCTCCGGTCTCCCCAGGTGCAAGGCCACCCGCCGCCGAAAGCTCATCTACCGCTGGTCACACTATGAGAAAGGACTCCTTTCCAAATCCGGTGAGGAATCCTCTCTGCCCCTCAGTCTGGCAGGGCGATTTCCCGGCCGACAGTCGCCGCAGATCTCCGTTGCTGCCTACGGGAAACGGCCTCTACAACAAAGCCGTTTCCACGAAATCCTTTACCACGCATGCTTTACAACGCATGCGTGGTTACAACGAGAGGCTTTACCACGCATACATTTACTACAAAATACGTAGTAAAGGCATGTGTGGTAAATGAAGAAAAAAAAAGGGGGGTTTGGGGGGTCTCCCCCATAAAAAAATAAAGCGTTGGGATAAAAAGGGGGGCTGGGGGGGTCTCTCCCCCAAAAAACAAAACTTACCTGAAAAGCCGAAGTGAAGACGAAGCAGAAGCAATCGACGTCGTTAGAGAGGAAACGGAAAGTAACTTCCGCTTCCTCTCAACGACGTACGACCGACGTAACCAAAGAAGAAGGAGAGAAGGCGAGTTAAAAGGTAAGGGGCATTTTAGTAAAATAAATATATATATATTAAGGGTGAAGGGCAGGGGTAAACATAAGGAGTGGAGGCAGGGGGCATTTAAGCGTTATCAAGAGTATGCCCTCACCATGCATACATTTACAACGAAAAACGTTGTAAATGTATGCGTGGTAAAGGTATATTCGAGGTAAAGGTTAAGCGTGGAAAAAGAATTCCGTTGTAACGCATGCGTGGTAAAGGCATGCGTTGCAACGGAATTTGTTGTAACGTCATACATTCCTGCCTACACCCCTGCAGATGGGGGCCCTCCTCCTGGCTCAGCGAGGGCCCCCAACGTCTCCGTAGGCTGAGTTGCGGCCGTCGCTCAGCTCCTCTTGCTGCAATGGCGGATAGACCAGCAGCACAGCTCCGGCACACACTGCTGTCTCCCACCAGGTGCCGCGCCTCCTCCTATCCACTGAGGGTCTCTGTCGATGGATCAGCGCGCGCTTCGGGAATGTGGCAGGCTGCGGTCCAGAGCTCAGTCACCGTGGTGCCTCCTATGACGATGGACCCCTCTCCAGAGCCAGTGAGGACCCCACCACACTTTCAAGACTAGTAGAATGAGTTCCCAGCTGTTTAACCCGGAAAGTCTTTAAACCTTGTCTGCCATTGTAGATGCTTGGCCACGCTCCCCTGGAGGTGTGCATTATGATGGTGGGTGTTGTCCATTTGTGTGTAGGCAGTGCTGTGGTGGTATCAAAGAGCTTTCGTTTCTTAAATTGTGATTCCGTGATTTAGAAAGGTGGTGCTATAAGAAAAAATGTATCAATTGTGTTGTTTTCTCATTTCACGAATTTCATTTCTATGCCATCTCATGAATGTTTCGTAGTCATGTGTTGGGCTTAATAATATTATTATACTTTTATAAATGTTTCTTGCACCACATTTAGCTCACACGTTACCTCCATGAGCCATAATAACAGTACATCTTTCAAGAGCACACAATTCAAACTGAAACTTCTCCTCCAACTATAAAAACACAGGAAGTGTTTTTGTGTGGTGTTTCAGTGCCACTGTTTCCTGAGGATATATTGAAATTTCTGATGCGCACTTGCATTTCCTTGTCTGAACATCTTTATTACAACCCTGTCAGCTGCATTGATTTGTGGCTTTTGATACACATTGGTGATTATTGAATGATTTGAGTGGCAGATTGTAAGATGGGCATCGGCTCAGTGGCAGTGTAATATTGCATGCAATTTACATGTTTATTTGTCAGTGCTTGTCTGATTTTCATGTCAGAACAGTACATTCTATAGTAGTATATTGTACTGTGTTGGTGTTTATGTGGCAACTTTAACAACAGGAATGTTTTATTCTTCAATTAGGTGTCCACCTATTACAATGTAAAACAGCACAGTAAAGCAGTGCACTTTAATAACAGTTAAAACACATGACATTATATATATATATATATATATATATATATATATATATATATATATATATAATATATATATATATATATATATATATATATATATATATATATATATATATATATATATATATATATATATGTCATAAAATGTAAAACAAAATAGAAATATAATTTTCCTGCCCTAAAGGAGATGTTCTCTTGATGTGTGTCCTACAAAAGTGCGGTGAAGCAGTACATATTAATACCAGTTGAATACGCTTTACATAATTTTTAATATATATATATATATATATATATATATATATATATACACACACACATACATCCCGGTGGGTGTGTGTTTTATCATGAATTTATTTATGAATTTATGATTTTATACTATTTATTGGCGCCATTTGTACAGATGTCATTTTCAAAACTGAATTTGCACACTATTAGCTGCTATGCACTAGTCACTTTAGCCCTGACCTAAAATCCTGGCTGATAAGGATGGTTATATAAGAACTGTATATACACAAAGCTGGTTCTTTCTCCGATTAGGGTTCCCGGCTGGGAACCTCTATTTTACCATTTAAGCACTTTATTCATTTACTTTTAGCACTTTTTTGCACAATAGCACTTTTTATTAGTATGATAATCATTTGGTCAATTTTCATGATATGTGACTTGAAAGCAAAGTTGTTTTTGTACCAAACAATGTAGGTCAAACAGAGGTACATTTGGGATAGAGAAAATACTGCATTAAGCGGTTATAAAATAATTTACTATTGCCATGTATTGCTATGCTTTTAATAATGATCATAATATTTATTGTTTTAGATATGAATTGAGAAATGGCAATAAATAGTATTAGTACGGTTATTTTATCCCAAGGAATCATTAGCAATATAAATGTATTTGTACAGGTATTAATCAATATTGCGATCACGATTACATAGAAATTGACTGGCTTTAAGTCTATTTTCTATGTTGTTTGCTGCCATCAGTAGTCACATGATACTCTGTAAAAAGTGCTTTTATTGGTGGTTTGTTATTTAAATTGTGTGTAATTACAAACACTTCCATCTGGTGAGCAAGGCGACTGGGATCGCCGAAACACATCAGATCGTGGCACCCCTGATTCACTAAAAAATAAATAAAGAAACACTGTGCATTCATTACCGGACTTCAAGTGTCCGTTCTTCTCTCGGAGAGTCCTGTTGTGTGTGGTGCGCTTTGAGAGCGTTAGCGCATGTATATATATATATATATATATATATATATATATATATATATATATATATTACCTACTGGCGGTCGCCAGTAGGTAGTTATAGTTAGGATTTTTTTCAATGTTAAATCTCAAAATTCTATTTGGAATAACTTTGGCGCCGGTTGACGAATCTGCCTCAAAATTACCCGAAAATGGCCTCGCGGCGTTCCGGTCCTTCCTTGAAAGTTTGGGGGGGATTCGTCAAGCGGGGGCTGAGATAAAAGGGGGGTCCCAAAACGCGTTTTCCCCATGTTAATTTCCATAGGGCGGTCGATTTCACTTTTAGCCCGAACGGCTGAATGGATTTCCACCAAACTTGGCAAAATTGTAGGGACTGGTAGCCCGATGTGCCTTTGCTATGTCTCAAGATATGTCCTCCAGTGGATTTTGAGTAATTAAGGTTCAAAAAAATATATATATCTATAGCCGCGCTCCGGTACGCGCACCGGTACGCGCACCGGGCGCTTACCGCGACTTGCGCGCAGAAAGCTGATTGGTTCTGGGGTGTCTGTAAACATTCTAAACAGTCCGGAGCGGCCGCCATCTTGTGTCTCGGTAGGATCGAGACACGAGAGGTGGCCAAAACAAAGAGGGAAATGACCATGAGGGGGCAGAGTAGACCCCCCTTGACCCCCTAGGTTTGATGTGGGGGCCATAAAAGGGCCCCGCGGGGCAAAAAAAAAATAATTTTTTTTTTGATTTTCGCGGGGTGAGCGCCCGGTACGCGCACCGGTACGCGCACCGGTGCGCGTACCGGGGAGCTTACCATGGGGAAAAAGAATGACAGTTTTAAAAGTAGCTGTTTAAAAAAAAAAATGTTTTGTTGTTTTTTTATACATACACATACATATATATAAATGCATATGCATATATATATGCATATATGTGTATATGTGTGCGTGTAGAGAGAGGTAGAGAGGTAGAGGTGTAGAGGTAGAGAGGTAGCGGTAGAGAGGTAGAGATTAGTAGAGAGAGAAGAAGAGAGAGGTAGAGAGGTAGAGAGTGAGTAATAGAGAGTAGAGAGTGAGTAGTAGAGAGTAGTAGAGAGCAGTAGAGAGAGTAGCAGAGAGTGAGTAGTAGAGAGTAGTACAGTGAATAGTAGAGTGAGTAGTAGAGAGTAGTAGAGAGTGAGTAGTAGAGAGTGAGTAGTAGAGAGTAGTAGAGAGTAAGTAGTAGAGTGAGTAGTAGAGAGCAGTAGAAAGTGAGTAGTAGAGAGTAGTAAAGAGTGAGTAGTAGAGAGTGAGTAGTAGAGAGTGAGTAGTAGAGAGTAGTAGAGAATGAGTAGCAGAGAGAATAGTAGTGAGTAGTAGAGAGTGAGTAGTAGAGTGAGTAGTAGAGACTAGTAGAGAGAGAGTAGTAGAGAGTGAGTAGTAGAGAGTAGTAGAGAGTGAGAGGTAGAGAGTGAGTAGTAGAGAGTAGTAGTGAGTAGTAAAGAGTGAGTAGTAGAGAGAGAGTAGTAGAGTGAGTAGTAGAGAGTAGTAGATAGTGAGTAGTAGGGAGTAGTGAGTAGCGAGTAGTAGGGAGTGAGTAGTAGAGAGAGAGTAGTAGAGAGTAGTAGAGTAGTAGAGAATGAGTAGTAGACAGTGAGTATTTGAGAGTAGTGGAGTAGGAGAGAGTAAGTAGTAGAGAGTAGTGGAGAATATTCCAAAGTTTGGCACAGCACCACTTTCACAATGAGTCCAATCAAATCATATCACTTAGAGTCCTTATTGAAGCGCTGAATCTTGGGGTATATTCAAATGCTTTTATTTTCCTTAAGTTTATGTACCACAGCCAGCCGAAACGTTTCGTTCTGTACAACAGAACTTCTTCAGGGCGTTCTTATTTCCTTCAAGTTATGTCGGTATCCAGTTGTCATATAACTAGATATTTCTTCCAAATGTTAGATGAGACATAAGTATATTCTTATTCAAAGTGACTAGGTATCAATTTTACCCACACAATTCGGGCAGACGAGTAATTTATAGCATCCTCAAAGTCTGTCTTTCAAAAATTCAAAAGTATAGGGCATGATAATCCAAATCCAAATGTTTCTCAAGAAAAGTCATTTACAATCGTTCGGAATATCGGTGTTTGGGCAGATATGATCCAGGGACCCCCAGTATGCAAGGGGAATTAGTCCCCCCTCTGCAAACGCGCCAGTGGCCTGCATTGCAGAGAGGTGTAACAAGGGTGTGGCCTCATTACACTTCTCTGCAATGCAGCTCCCTCGCGCATACTGGAGGCTCCTGGTGGACTAGTTGACCCCAGGGACCCCCAGTATGCAAGGGGAATTAGTTCCCCCTCTGCAAACGCGGCAGTGGGCTGCGTTGCAGAGAGGTGTAACAAGTGGCATAGTCTCATTACACCTCTGCAATGCAGCCCCTGGCGCATACTGGAGGTTGCAGGTGGGCTAATTGGCCCCCATGGGCCCCCAGTATGAAAGGGGAATTAGTTCCCCCTCTTCAAACATGCACGGGGCTGCGTTGCAGAGAGGTGTAAAAAGGGTTGTGGCTTCATTACACTTCTCTGCAATGCAGTCCCCTGGCGCATACTGGAGATTCCTGGTGGGCTTTCAGGTCTTATATAGTTAGGAATTAGCATTAAAAAAACCTTTGAAATTCACTGAAAAAACCATAGGTTTCACACCAGTTATAGTTAGGAATTAGCATTTAAAAAACCTTTGAAATTCACTGAAAAAACCATAGGTTTCACACCAGTTATAGTTAGGAATTAGCATTTAAAAAACCTATTAAATTCACTGACAAAACCATAGGTTTCACACCAGTTATAGTTAGCTGGAAATTTTACTGACATAAAACCATTGAAATTCCCACGTTATAGTTAGTTGGACTCACTATAACTTGCCCGCCTGCAATGCACTGCTGATGACGTCACATATTACATCACTATATATATATATATATATATATATATATATATAAAAATAGTTATCAGTCAGCACTAGCAGTCAAACAATTTATCATAATGTGTTGGTTTATAAATTATAGCTCAGGAAACAACTTAAGTAACCATTGTAAAAACAAAGTAAGAGCGAACGCGATGGAACAGTATGTTTTCTATGTTTACTAGCCATCACATGACACAGGAGTAACTCAAGAAAACAATCACAAAAATAAGGGTATAAACACAGTAGGCGGACTGCGTTTCCGCATGTGAACAAGGATTCTTTGTTATCCAAAATACGTTGTAGCTGTGAAGATTCAATAAAGACCTGATTTCTGCCACAAAGAATTTGGTGTCCGTGATTCTCTCTTCTCTCTTCGCCGGCTGGGAAGTGGGAAGAGTCGGGAAAGTGTTTCAAGTTGAATCGCAGAAGTCGGTTGATTCTGCCAAAGGACCCCCTCCCTGGAAGAGGCAGCCGCCCACAACCACAATCAAACACGGATGTTGTGAGGATAATTGGCGTCCACCCCCGAAAGCAGCAATTGGACGGATACCGAACGGGGTGATGGTTGGAGCTGGGTTGGAGGACCCTCCAGCGATGCATGAACGACAGTGAGTGTCCATAGTATCTGTATTGGTGGGGAGGTGTGACAGGCAACGTAGCCCCCATATTGGAGCATAGCACACACAACAGCTTATTATGTCAGCGGAGGCTATCCGAGTGTGGGAGGCAGCAGCTGAGGAGCTTTTGACCAATCTACCAAATGTCACAGTATTGGGAAGTAGTGCACAAAACAACACAAGGACTAAAAAGGATGACATAGCGAAAACGCTACTCAAACAAATGGAAAAGTGTATGCAATTTGAGGTCACCAACTGGCAGGAGAACAAGTCGCTTCCGAAATACGAGGAAGCAGGGCGGGTACCTCGTGGGCTCAGGATCCTCTTGGCGCCGAGCTACGAGAACCCGTACCCGGCCATGCTAAAAGAATGGGGCGAGAGTAACCTGGATGCCTCAATGAACTTAGTCCGCATCTTCATTAAATATGCAGAGTCTGGACGTTTAAAACTAATACAATAAATAGATGACATCAATGAAGAACTAGGGAAACTTGAGCCCAATGATTTCATTACAAAAACAGGACCCCCTTTAAAATTAAAGAACAATCCATCAGGGGCAAATACGACTGCCGTACAGAGTATGCCGTATACGTTCTCACCTGCACATGTGGTTTGAGATATGTAGGCAGTACGAAGAATCCTGTATATATGCGAATCCTACAGCACATTCGTGCTATCATTAATTGTGACCCGGCTTACTCGGTAGCCAGACATTTTAAAATAAGCCACAACAAAGATGTCAATTGTCTTTCTTATTTTGTAATTGATATGGCACCGGCATCTAAAAGAGGCGGAGACAGAGACAAGGCATTAAGACAACTAGAGACAAGATACATTCTTAATCTCAATAGTAAACACCCTAACAGTCTTAATGATAGAGAGGACATGCACACCTTTCTATAACAAACTCATCTTGTCTCGTCCCCACATCCGTCTCTCTAATTGATGTCACACAAATAGCCTGTAAATCCTATTAGCAATTTTTATAGCTGTCTTGTAAAATTGTGATATTATGAAATGTACTATTGTCTTCATCTTTTATACATTTAACTTTATCTCTTTCTAAATCACTTTTTAACTCCTTTTTGCACTATCATCACTCAGCACTTTAAACGTGGATTGGGAATCTGCAACATATGGATATTTGATCAAATAGTGGGTCTCTCCCGGGAGCGGGATTGACCAGTAATCTAGATTAATCATTCCAGCATTAGCACTTTATTTGTTCAAGATTGCAACTGCACACATAACATGAAGTGTAAGAATAAGTATAGATCTCAGCGAAGCAGCTTTATTATGCATCTATACAAGAAGCATTCATGTAATGAGAACTTCCATTGCATCAGCGTATAGCGTCATTTGCACATTTATTTTAGCATAATCATAAAAAAAATGTTATGCAATATAAAATCATTGAATGGCTTTTATAAATGGTCTTTTATATAATAGTTTTTAACATATTTATATGTTATTTATTATGTGCATTTGACATACGATTCTATGCTGCTAGCCTATTTTGCACAGCCTAACGCATTTAAGCGGTAATAAGGTACAAATGGTATTTTGAAAAAAACTAATAACAATGTGATTCAAAAAGTGCTTTTGTTTCATCGTGCATGACATTGAACTGAAATGCTACCAATCCAGTGAATATGTAAACACTTTACATTTGCAGTATATCTTCACTGTTTATCACTAGAGCACGTGGTGCCATCACGAGAAAGAAAAAAATTAGTGTGTGCCTTATTTAAAGTGAACACTACTGCATGTCCACCATGTGATCAAGGGCAGTTCCTGCCCGAAACGCGTCATGCCTATCCTAACTTGCATTGGATAATAAACCTATGCTGTGAACACTCGAAGAGCTGTGTGGTGGTCCATATCTTTCTGTGGTCGCAACCTTTGAAGCAGAGATTGACCTATATATATATATATATATATATATATATATATATATATATATATATATATATATATATATATATATATATATATATATATTACCTACTGGCGGTCGCCAGTAGGTAGTTATAGTTAGGATTTTTTTCAATGTTAAATCTCAAAATTCTATTTGAAATAACTTTGGCACCGGTTGACGAATCTGCCTGAAAATTTCCTGAAAATGGCCTCGTCGAGCTCCGGTTCTCCCTTGAAAGTTTGGGGGGGATACGTCAAGCGGGGGCCGAGATAAAAGGGGGTCCCAAAACGCGTTTTCCCCATGTTAATTTCCATAGGGCGGTCGATTTCACTTTTAGCCCGAACGGCTAAATGGATTTCCACCAAACTTGGCAAAATTGTAGGGACTGGTAGCCCGATGTGCCTTTGCTATGTCTCAAGATATGTGCTCCAGTGGATTTTGAGTAATTTAGGTTCAAAAAAAAATATATATCTATAGGCGCTCTCCGGTGCGCGCACCGGAGAGCGCTCCAGGCGCGACACGCGACTTGCGCGCAGAAAGCTGATTGGCTCTCAGTTGTCTGTAAACATTCTAAACAGTCCGGAGCGGCCGCCATCTTGTGTCTCGGTAGGATCGAGACACGAGAGGTGGGCAAAACAAAGAGGGAAATGACCATAAGGGGGCAGGGTAGACCCCCCCTTGACCCCCTAGGTTTGATGTGGGGGCTATAAAAGGGCCCCGCGGGGCATTTAAAAATTTTTTTTTTTTCGTTTTGCGCGGGGGAAGCGCCCGGTACGCGCACCGGGGAGCGGCCCGGGGAGCGTAATATGAGGAAAAAAGATGACAGAGTTTTTAAAAAATGAAGTTTTTATTTAGAAATTGGAGGTAGTTCTTAAAAGAACTTTTTTTTTCTTCTTTTTGTTGTTTTATATTTTTTTTGTGTTTTTTGAACTTTTTGAACTTTTTTTGGCTTTTCAAAACAGTTTTATATTTTTTTTGTATTTTTTTAGGGGGAGAAACAAAAAAAGGGAATTGAAACTGGCTCAACTGGAGCAAAAAAATAAAAAAAACCCAAAAATTACTTCTTTTTGGGGCACTTGTGATTATCACCTGCAAGGACGATGAGCTTAACGCTTTTTTCACCATAGGCGATAAGCTTGCCACATGCAGAACAAGTGATTTTAAAATCAGCAAATCTTGGCTGAATGCAAGGCATCATCTCGGATGTTTCTGGTCCCGATGAAGTCGGTTGGTTTGTTTGGGAGGTGGTCCTTGACGACTTGGGGAGGTTACTGGCCAGTTCCCTGAACTCAGCACGAGAGTAGTTGTTTGGGTGCTTTCTGGTCATATGACGAATCATGGTATAGTTACCAAATGAATATTTTTTGTTTGGGTTGCCCCGTGAAAGTTCATCATTGCAGATTAGGCAAGTTACCTTGGGTGCATTAACTTTTTTCTTGCCCTCTGGGATTGAAAAAAACTCCCATATAATGTGTGGCTTGGGTTTGTATGGAGTATTTTCTTCAGGCAGCCATCTTCTCCTCCCCTCCTCCTCTTCCTCTTCCTCCTCCTCCTGTTCTTGACCACCAATATAATCTTGAGGTGGTCCTCTTGGTGGTTGTGGTGGTGGTGGTGGGGCAGATGCACCAGCTGCTGCTGCTACTGAAGCCATTATTAATATCAAAAAGGTACAGAGATGTACAAACAGGTCTTCCTCAGTCAAAGGACAAAGTCAGAATAAGGAAAAAAGGTGGGGTCTTTCATCATTTAGAAAAAAAACTGTCCTGAACCAATGAGAAGTGTTATTTTCAGGTCACAAGACCAGGCGCTTCATCATTATGAAACTAAAACTGTTATGAACCAATGAAAAGTGTTATTTTCAGGTCACATGACCCGACGCGCTTACGCTACGCGCCCCGGGGCGCGCCCGGGGGCGCTTCGGGTCGCGTAGCGTAAGCGCGTCGGATGTTTACGTTGCGCGATCGTATTCGCTCGAGTACTTCCGGGTGCGCTTACGCCGTGCGTATCACGCGGACGCGGCTACGCGATACGTCATGATCATGTTTTCGTTCGCGATATTTGCGCTTACGGGACGCTCCTCGGAGCGCGCCCGGGGGCGCTTTATAAAAGTACGCCTTTCGGAGCGCTCCCCGGGAAGCGCACCGGGAGCGCTCCAAAGCAAAAAATAAAAAAATAAAAAATGGGAAAAATTGTAGGGACTGGTAGCCCTATTCTTAAGTGGTTTTTACGAAAATTAACTTTGATAAAATATATATTGTGCTACATTGGGCTATATATATATGCCAAAATGCCAAAATGTAACCCAAATGTAGTCCAATGTAGCCCAATGTAGCCCAAAGATGGCCACCAGAGACCAAAAAATGTAAATGTAGCCCAAATTTCAACTAGATGTAGCCCAACTGTAGCCCAATGACAGAATGTACCAGAGTGTTCTAAAGAACAACTAGAGTGCTAACAGTCTTATTTATAAAGTGAGACTTATAGTTAGGAATTAGCATTAAAAAAACCTATGAAATTCACTGAAAAAACCATAGGTTTCACACCAGTTATAGTTAGGAATTAGCATTTAAAAAACCTATGAAATTCACTGAAAAAACCATAGGTTTCACACCGGTTATAGTTAGGAATTAGCATTTAAAAAACCTATTAAATTCACTGAAAAAACCATAGGTTTCACACCAGTTATAGTTAGCTGGAAATTTTACTGATATAAAACCATTGAAATTCCCACGTTATAGTTAGTCGGACTCACTATAACTTGCGCGTGCAATGCACTGCTGATGACATCACATATTACATCACTCATGACATGGTCAGTGACATCACTCATGACATCACTGATGACACCATCCAGTGAATGTGTGTCTTTCTGAAAAATAAATATGTTTTATATATGTATATGTAAAGGTCGATGGGAGAATAAATGTTTAAATAAGTGTCTAAATGGATGGTTTTAAAAAAAAAAAATATTGAATAACTGGCTTATTAAGTGTATCTTAGTGAATACATATATTAGTGAGTAATGTTTAAATATTTAAATATATGTATCAGTGTTTCACTTTGTGTATAAGTGGCTGCATGGGTTGGTGAGTAGCTACATATGTGTGTATATGGGTTATTAGATGTTTTTTTTAGTATCAGTATAAGTGTCTGTATGATTTGGTGGGAGTGTTACTTAGCACATAGATGCATAAATGACTGACTCACTGTTTGTATGTGTTTTGAAGACAGCATATATGCCGGACTGTATGGGTGAATGAGTGTGTATATGTATGTGTTAGTAAGTGAATGACTGTCTTACTAGTGTCTTTATCAGTAACTACATATGTTTTAATCTAGTATATGTGAGTATTGATGTATATAAGTGAGTGTATATGAGAGTGAGAGATTGAAAGAATTCTTGTTTTAATAAGTATGTGTTTCTATAAGTGATTTTTTAAGAGAGTAAGTATGTGTAAGTTTCTTTAGAAGTAAGGTGGTAGTGTGTGTATAGCTGTATATGCAAAAAAATGGATGTTCAATAGTTTATTTGCATGTGTGAGTATGTGTGTGAGCAACATTTGGAAGACTGTCGGTGTGTTAACGGATGTATAGGTGTCTCACTACATATGATGAGTGAGTATATGTATGACTGACTATATAGAACTGTTGATGAATGAGTGGATGTGTATATAAATGGTGGAATTACTGAATTGGTTGTTGTAACTGGTATAGGTATCTCCACTTTTTTGAAAATGTTAGTTTCTATTTTTGAATATGTGTTTCAAGGGTTACTTTACAGTGAAAGGAGGTCTGTCACTCTGTCACAAGGACGGTGTCATCAGTGATGTCATGAGTGATGTCACTGACCATGTCATGAGTGATGTAATATGTGATGTCATCAGCAGTGCATTGCACGCGCAAGTTATAGTGAGTCCGACTAACTATAACGTGGGAATTTCAATGGTTTTATATCAGTAAAATTTCCAGCTAACTATAACTGGTGTGAAACCTATGGTTTTTTCAGTGAATTTAATAGGTTTTTTAAATGCTAATTCCTAACTATAACCGGTGTGAAACCTATGGTTTTTTCAGTGAATATATATATATATATATATATATATATATATATATATATATATATTCACCGAAAAAACCATAGGTTTCAGGCATGTTATAGTTAGGAATTAGCATTTAAAAAACCTCAGAAATTCACTAAAAAAAACATAGATTTTAGGGACGTTATAGTTAGCTGAACATTTGACTCATATAAAAACAGAGAAATTCACCTGTTATAGTAAGTTGAGCTAACTATAACTCGTGCGCCCGCAATGCACTGCTGATGATGTCACATATTTCATCACTCATTACATGGCCAGTGACATCACTCATGACATCACTGATGACATCTCAAATGACATCACTCATGACATCACTAATGACATCATCCACGTGACAATCTGATGCACATACTGATGCTCTATATAAACTTTGATAGACCCATTCTAAAATGCTGACTACTATTTTTGAAACCATACACAGAAGAATGTCATATACTACATAGCACTCACTATTTCCTAGGTCTACACATGCATCCAATCACGTATACATGTAGTTACTCATCAATACAGGACTATAATATGCACTTATAAATCTATACATGCAGTCACACTGCCACTCATCCATAGAGTTACTCACACACCTAGTCAGTAATGCAAAGAATCAATCACATACCCATTTAATCATGTATACAGTTACATACACCAACTTCGTTATTTTTAGACATACCGCATCACTTATTTATACAGATACTAACACATAATTACTGTGTTATATAATCACTGCTAGAAGCAGACAATTAGTTATACACCCACTCTTCAAATAACTTAGGGGCATATTATCAAGCCTGTGCGCTAAAATTATCGCCGCTTTATCGGCCGAAAACGGCCGATAAAGCGGCGATTATGGGCTTGATAATATGCTCTGTGGAATTCCAATCGAAGCCCATGTTAGATGTCTTCACATCTAACATGTGCTTCGATTGGAATTCCATAGAGCATATTATCAAGCCCATTATCGCCGCTTTATAGGCCGTTTTCGGCCGATAAAGCGGCGATAATTTTAGCGCACAGGCTTGATAATATGCCCCTTAGTCTCACGTATACTTATTTATTTACTCCAACACTCACATATGGTGGCTTAATACATATGTAGTTAATCACAGATATACCACGGAGACATTTATTCACTCACCAACACACCCGTAGACACACTAACTCACCCATACAACTCTTCCCAGATGCACTTTTTAATCCATACGACCACTGAATCACCTGCTCAGACATCTATGCACAGACTTATACATCCACCCACCCACACAGACGCTCAGGGACTCATACAGACACTCAGACAACAAATCAATAACCTATATAGATACTCATGTAGCTATACAGCAACCCATGCAGTTGATTACACACCAATGGAGAGACTAATATAGACTTTCACACAGTTTAGTCACTAGCCCATGCATTCAGTAGACATGTTCAATCACTCACTTGTACAGTCAGTCACGCACCAACGAAATAACTCCTTTAGGCACTTGTAAATGTATTCATTCTTCAATACACCTTGGAATATATATATATATAAAACATATTTAAACTTTACAGAACACACACATTTACTGGATGATGTCATGAGTGATGTCATCAGTGATGTCATTTGAGATGTCATCAGTGATGTTATCAGTGATGTCACTGACAATATCATGAGTGATGTAATATGTGACATCATCAGCAGTGCATTGCGGGCGTGTGAGTTATAGTTAGCTCAACTAACTATAACAGGCGAATTTCTCTGGTTTTATATGAGTCAAATGTTCAAGTAACTATAAAGTCCCTGAAACCTATGTTTTTTTAGTGAATTTCTAAGGTTTTTTAAATGCTAATTCCTAACTATAATGTGCCTGAAACCTATGGTTTTTTCAGTGAATTTCTAAGGTTTTTTTTAAATATTAATTTTAGATTTTAATGTTTCTAAAATCTATATTTTTTCAATTTTTTTTAAATATATTTTGGAACTCTATTATCCTTTTTTTTTTACTTTAAAAATTATGTAATGTGTTATATCTTCCCCCAAAAAATATGTATATATTTATTTTTGGGGGGGAGAAAACTGCACTCCCATACTGATAGCGTACCAAGCTCCATCACAACATGAATCCTTTCCGCCATATTGCTACACTTGTAAATGATACGCATTTCATATCTGACGACTTTGTGGCACTGCGTCCAGCATAACATCATATACACATGAAGTCTCCCCAGCTGCTACTTTGGTATAAGACAGGTACGCAGTATCAAGCCACTCGTTACGTCATGTACGTATGGGGTAGTGCCCGCTACGCATTGCGTATGCGATAAGTACACGTTGCCAGGCCCTGTGTTATGTCACAGACGTATAGTGTCGCGCCGAGTACGCCATTCCATCAGTTCTTTTTTTTGTCTCAAAAGTATATCTAAATAACTTTGAACAGTATATAAGAGCAAGTGATAATAAGAAATATTTATATATTTCTAACTGCAATAAACTTTTATTATGATAAAGATATATTTTGCCAAAATCGCATTGGTGCGGCCCCCTTATGCGCTCGGTACGTGATTGCCATGTGACCCTAAAAAATAGAATTTGATTGCTTCATAACATTTCCCATTGTAACAGTTGGAATACCACACCCATATTACTCATTCTCTCTACAGCATTTGATGAGAGACACCTCTTCTGCTTAAAAAGCTTTTTGAAAAGTGTTCTCCTGTATACACATATCTTATACTACACACAACATGCAACGATCATCTTGATCAATATTTATTGTCTGTACTTTAGCTTTCCATGTGAGATTGCATGCATCTCAAAGGTTCCATCAAAAAACAAATGTGTGTTTCACGATGCCCCTGGTGTGTGTGTGTGCATATTATTGTGCTCCCTTTTAGCCTGGGTATTTGTGGCTCTAAGAAGTATCAGGAGCCACGGGCAGAATGCACATCCTAGATCACATGTGACAAACAGTAAACAGCAATGTATAGATTTCTTCTGTTGTATGCTCTGTTGTCAGGCTTTACCAATATAGTAATGTGTTATATGTGAGACTTTCAGATTCATATTTGACATGCGTTGCTTGACTGTAATGAGTGTTATCACTGTGTATGATGTAGCCTCACTGCTGATCCTCCCACCATCCGAGCACATTCTCATGTGTACGCTTCGCGATAGCAACACTTTAAATAATATTGCACACCATTGACATGCGTCTCTGCGCATATCCACAATCTTGAAAACGACATGTGATGTTCGTCAATCAATCTTTTCAAACGCCATCTAATTGGCGATAGTTGCCGCCCTCCCGACACATGCTACACTAATGTAAATTGCACACTCTGCTAGGTCAAAACTACAAAAGAAACACACATAAGTACGCTTCCTGGCCAGACAGGAACTCAACAATGCCAAGGTCCCCCGAAAAATTATTCACACCCCTAAGCTGGACTGGCATACCCATGCCCAGCCCACTTTGCATACGTATAAATAGGATAATCACGATGCCACATGTCCCTCTTCTTCCATACTGCCTCAGGTGATATGGCCGCATCCACCTCACATATCACAATGCGAAATAAAAATAAGGGATCCATGAGGTGTACTCCATCCTGAAATCATCACTCCAGCTGAATTGTGAGCACTGCTGCCCATAGTGTTTGCTCACACAACAATGACAGCAGGTGAGCAGAGCAGCCTGGGTGCACAGGGCCTCCAATTGAGCACGTTGTGGCGGGAGGGGTGGGGTGCATCAGTCTGGCTGCGCAGGTGCCACCTAGCAATGTTGCCGTGCATAATGACGTGATCTCTGACCTGATTCAGTCTCCTCTCTGTCTCATTTTAAAGACCTGCTGGACCGTGCTGTAGGCCTGAGTTAGCGGGCAGCGCTGCCCTACAGACACCGCTTGTGCACGCTGCTGCTGGAGGGGTGGGTTGCATCAGCCTGAGTGTGCACCTGCAAATAAGCGATGTTGCTGTTAGTAATGATGAGATCTCTGACCTCATTCAGTCACATCTCTGTCTCATTCTAAGGACCCGCTGGACCATACTGTAGGCCTGAGCCAGCAGGCAGCGCTGCCCTACAGACATGTGGCATTGGCTTTTAGGGCACTGTAGTGAGCTTGTTACTAAGTGTACATGCACAAAGCCTTCCGCCACTGCATTACACGAGCACATTATGCTTCTATCATGCACTCTGTTCCTTTCTATGTGAACCTTCGTATAACGTATTATTATTTAACCGTGTGAATTCTTGTGCACTCCAACTCCTCTTTGAACCACGATTACCACTAACAGTTGGTAGATCATACTTCAAAAACGAAGGATGCACTCAACTCCTGTTTTCTATCAAGTCTTGAAATAAACCTCATTTATCTCCAGACATTTCCACCATTAAATTATTTCTCCCTTTTCAGACACTGAATTGATTAGCTCAAGATGGGTGGAGCTGGAGCACACCCCGCAATGATGTCCTGGGTATTCTGATGCTTTCCATCATGGTATCAAGACACCGTCCCGACCTGAGACCTGCTCTCCTACCGTACAAACGTACCCCGGACTCGCAGCTTGCACCAACATATTGTGGGACACACCGGTGGTGGCAGGTGAGCAGTGAAACCTCTGTGTGCAGGACCTACAATTGAGCACAGTGCAGGAGAAGGGGCTGGGGTACAGCACCCTTGGTGCACAGGTGCATACAAGGGTTTTCCCGTAGCTAATAATGTAGGACTATATTATCGAAGAACGCCAATAACATTATTGGCACTTTAGCGGCAGGAAACTGCAGCTAAAGTGGCAATAATGGGCTTGGTGATATGCCCTTGCGAATTCCCATAGAAGCCCAGGTTCACACCAGAACCTGGGCTTCTATGGGAATTCACAAGTGCATAATATCAAGCCCCTTATCGCCGCTTTAGCAGCAGTTTCCTGCCACTAAAGTGGCGATAATGTTATCGCCGTTCCTTGATAATATGACCTCTAATTTCTAGCCTCATATGTTTAATTTTAAGGACTTGCTGGACCACACTCTTTCTCGCAGACCCCAGCGTCCTAGACAAATGGGTGACGGGAGGGTAAACACTAAGGGCTGGGTGCAGTGGGCCGACGCTCTGTCTCCTCCTCCATCTCCTCTTCTGGCTCTCCCTCCCCTTCTCCCTTCCACCCACCCCCTCCCATTCTCACTATCGTCCTTTCATTGAGACAACCTTTCATTACCTCTTCCACATAGCACACATCCTCATGTTTCATTTTTGCCTTGCAGGTTTTCTGCGCTGCTTCCATTCGAGTCCAACCCAGGTTTTTTATATTATACTGTTTGTTCTATTAAACTTACGTTTCTATTTATTTGTGTTTTAATAAAGGTTACTTTTTTTTCAAATAAATAACTAAGTGTATAGGTCTTCTTTTTCTGACGGCACATGTGTATAGTTTATTGTGAAAATCATCTGTTTATAGGAGATTATGGGGGAAAACCTTTGTAACATTACAGTGCACCTACCAAACATAATCTAACTGACTATTACACAAATGAAGCCTTGGTAATTCTACAACTGCAAGAGTTCTATGAGTGTATCACTTTATAACACCATAAGTACTGGTCTTGTGATTACAGAACAAATAAGGCACTGTCTAGGATCACTGAGGCTTCAGGGACTGGCGAGGCTCACCCTGCTTATTTAGGTAAAGCCCCGGAGTGTGACGATCCCCGACTTCAGTTGGCCTCAAACCTTCCGAACAATTAGTAAACAATACCTGAGAAGGTGGCAGTCCCCTAGGCTGTGAAACGTCTCTGTGCCCTTCCGCGTCTAATTTACATGTGACATTAAGATCCCCAGTCCTACAGCGACCCCGCAATATAATAATTGGATTGGCCATGGAAAATTTCCCACCAGGGGCCTCATTTAAATGAACGGGTGAGACCCCACTTTTTTTCTCTCCATTTTTACCATCCAGATCCCCTCTATTAACCCGATACGAGGTTTTCCTTCTCTTGCTTTAAGTAGTAAAACAAGAATTTGTTATCACAGTGTGGAAGCCATCCACCAGCCCTCTAATAGCAAACACAAATGTCCCGAGAATGCACACCCTGTGACATTGTATGAGCTGCGCCTGAGAGGTCCCCCTCCCTAGGACCATGATGCATTTGTTAGTATAAACGCATACCAACACCACTTACACACGTGTAGTGCAGCGACCATAATGTAGTGAAGAAGCAGAGGAAGCGCAAAATCTAAAAATACAAACCTACCAGAAGTCGGATGACATAGTTCAATGAGCCGACGACACTGGAATGAGTAGAAACAGCTACACGAAGAAAACGGGTCTTCAGCACAACGCAAGCAATTTTGAAATATTGGTGAGTGCTGCCTTCTTTTTACCTTCTCCCACTCTTTGCCAAATGTATGTAGTGAAGAGGCAGACAACAGTGGATCCAATAACTAGATTTATTACAGGAAAACAAGACACCTGAAACAGCCACCAACAGGAGCAGGCAGCAAGGCAAACGTCTTCTCCAGCACCGTGTACAAACTCTGCACGGTTGCCCTCATGACAGCCCTACATTCTAATATTACATACTTAGATTCTAGTAGAATTACAAACTAACATTCTACTATGACTTACATTGGAATACTACACAGAGCACATGACTTTACAGCAATGAGCTCATGGTTTAATCCACGAGTCTAGACACCGGTAGGGGTGAGCAGTTCGCTTCCCACTCCCAATATACTATAAACGCATATTAACACTACTTACACACTATACTACAGTGGTTAGTATCCTACAGCGCCCACAGCCCATCACTTTACATGAATCAGCTCGGTTTGATCCCCGACTCTTCACACCAATTGGCATGAGTTCTTCGCTTCCCACTTCCGGCATAGTATAGACACATGGTATCGGTCAGTAGTAGCTTCCCACTCCCTGTATGGTATAAACGCCTACTAACCCTACTTGCACACGTATACTACAGTGCCCAGAGCCCATCCCTTTACAGCAATCACCTCGGTTTCATCCCCAAATCTTCACACCGGTAGGCGTGAGTACTTCGCTTCCCACTTCCCGTATAGAATAAATGCATAATAGCAGTCTGTAGTTCTCGTCCCACTCCCTGTATGGTGTAAATGCCTACTAACACTACTTTCACACATATGCTACAAAGACCAGACCACATCACTTTACAGCAATGACCTCACGGTTTAGGCGTCTCGGTTTCATACCCGAGTGTAGCACCATATCATATCAGCACCATGTCACTCTGAGCAACATTGCACTTTCAAACCGGTAACAGTGACTACTTCGCTTCGCACTCCCCCACAGAGGTTACAGTGCTCCTACCCTCCTTTCCAACTTTTTTCACCCTTTTTTCCCCTACTTGCTTCAACGGAATCGCAAAATGGTGGCCAACACTTCCTAGTTGCAACCGCTCGCAGCCAATAAGCAGCAAGCTCCTGCTCGTAAAGCCTCTGCCAATCAGATGGCAGAATTCCCAAATATCGATATCAGTAAATGTCGATATTTCTCCAAAACTACTGAATGGATTTACACCAAATAAACAAAAGCTTGTTTTCTAGACCAAACCCCTTCTCCCTGCCAAAGTTGGGGTAATTCCGTTCACCTGCTCGACCTATAGCCTTGTCTAAAGTTTCCTATGGAAATTAACATGGAGAAAACCCCTTTTTCTCAGCCCCCCCTTGACAAATCACCCCCACACTTTCAACATAGGAACTGATATGAACAAAGAATTCGTTTTGCAAATTTCATGAAGATTCCTCAAACTACACCAAAGTTATAAGCAAAGCAAAAAATGCTCTTCCTATGGAAACTCTGACCTAACTATAATTACCTACTGGCAACCGCCAGTAGGTATTAAAGAACAAATTAGAATTGTTAATTGATTTTTTTTAGGTTTCAAAACTTCTCTCTATTACTGTCTTTCTAATTTTCCATATTAACAATTTTTTAATATTCAAGTACACATAGACGTCATAAATGCAACTATTCTATCAACACACTTTCTACAACATTCTACAACACGTAGAGGTTAAAAGTTCAATAATTTTTTCAAACATAACGATATTTTTTTGCAACATTTTTTCAAACATTTAACGGCACTTGCAGGTTAAGAGTTCACAATTGTCTTAAGTTTGAACACTGCATTCCAAATGCAAATAGCAGGTGTGGTTGAGTTGATCAAATTTTATCCTATAATATGTACTCCACGTTCAAACTGCTTTTTCTTAACCAATCACAAAGATGCTATTCCTCAAAACAAATGTGCACCCTACTTTTAAAAAACAATAGGGCATATTACCAAGCAATAGCGATAATTATCGCTATTGCTTGGTTAGAGACAAAAATTTACCGCTGAGCTGCGGCGATTTTTACCGCAAATAAACCTTGGTATTACCAAGGTTTATCGCAAATACGATAAAAATCGCCGCAATGCATGAATATCGCTGAAAAGTCAGCGATATTCATGCATTACCGAGCTAATGCTGTTAGCCATGTTATCCACCTCCCACTGGATAACATGGCTAAGAACTGCTCAGTGCAGGTGTTAGCTTTTGGAGATATTCGCGCTTAGCGCGAATATCTCCAAAAGTTGGTAATAGGAGATAGCGATGTTAGGGACTGTTTCCAGTCGCTAACATCTTGGCACGCCCACTTTGCATGTCATTAGTGATAAATATCACTGAAATGCAAAGCGGGGCCCAAGATGGTCGCTATCTCCTTTTAGCTGTCACTAACTGGTGTTAGCGACAACTAGGTAATAGGGAGATAATTTTATCTCCGCTTTCTTGGCTTTTAAAGCCAAAAAAGCGGAGATAAACCCCCTTGATAATATGCCCCAATGCGTTTCATCTCCCAATCAGGTACCGTTTTGTATGTGAAAAGAAACTAGTTCCCCATCTTCAAACATATCTCTTATTCTACGAAGGAACTGCATGAGCTACAGACATCTTTCCGTACCTTCCAGCCATACCTTCAAAATGCTAGTGTGGATCGTAGGACATAGCTATGTTTTCTGGTGCAAGAGGTATGCAGAACAGAGATGTATTGACTTAAACCTCAGATTACAAAATGTGAACATTAAATGGTTTGGACAGAGAAGATTGAAGTGGCACCAATTGTTGCCTTTGGTTAAAACCTGTTTGCATTTCCAACACCCTGAACTCGTGATTGTGCACTGTGGTGGAAAAGACATAGGCACATTGACTAAGGTAGGTTTGGAAATGCATATGAAGGATACCTTTGGACAATTGATGTTACTTTTGCCTCAAACTGTCTTTGTATATTCCAATATATGCCAAAGACAGAAGTGGAAATGGTTCAAACAATGTTGTCCTCAGATTGAAAAATATTGGAAGAAAGTCAAGAAAGCTGTGTCTGCATACCTCAGAGACCACAAAAAGGGGTCCATCTACAACAACAACATACGTTTTGATATGGCGGATATCTACAGAAGTGATGGAGTATACTTCACAGATCAGGGAAACCAAGTTTTCCTGAATAACTTGAAGCTGTGCATCCGCACTTACATATAGCTCCCACTAATGAACACAAGGTCTCTTTTCAGAGCCACCCTATAACTTACAACTTAGGCCTGCTATTTTAGGGTCAGATAACGGCAACTCCCGGACCCTCGCCAAAATGTATTCTCTACACAGCTGTGGCGCAGCGGCATGACCATCTCACTTTGCAGTCAATAATAAGTTACTTTTCCCAATGTGTGGATTTGAAGCGGCCTAATGAAGAAAACATAATATTCAAACAATCAAAGGAGCTAATGAGCTTCAAATTTTGTCCCGCTTGCTGGAATGAGCTTTTGGGGAATAATGAGGGCTCCAAATATTTATTTTTGAATTGTGAGGAAATATTAACCAATTTCTTCTCTTCACCACAGTTTTGAAATGCGCCAGTAAAGCCTACAAAACCTTGTCTGTACGACTCCCCGGATCGTGTTATCTGCAGATCGTAAACAGGGACTGAAGAACTGCCCACTATGAGTAAACCCCATGACATTAACACCATCCGAACCTGGGGACCATTCAGACATGTAGTGAAACGAGTTTGGTTGACAAAGGAACGCTCAGAAGAAGGATGTTTCCAGTGTTAAAGAGTGACTAAAATCTCCTACTATGTCCTTCTCTCTCTGGCATAATCTCCCCTACAGAGGGAAGAGATCAGCTGCAACATTGGTTAGCTCACCCCAGTGAACCGTAGTAATACCCACAAGAGACGCCTGTTGTTCAAATAAAACAAAGCCTTTAACATCAATGCTAAAGTAATTCTCCTTCAGTGCTGAAAGTGCTTGATTCCCATTGTTCATGACGAGCTCAGCTCGTCGTGAGCACACAAGCAGTGTACTGCATGACGAGCTGAGCTCGTCATGAGCATGGAAGGGGTTAAGAAAACCAAGGAATAAATTAAAAGAGTGGTGGGATGAAATAGTACAATTTGAATTGAGAAAATCATAGATGCACGCAAAACGACTCTGCTAAAGATCTTTTTTATTGTTTGTCCCGGTGTAGCCCCTACACCATCAATCCTAATAGGTTCTTCGCAAGAGAAAACGTATCCGCATTTATTCTCTGATTGTCAATTAATGACTTCTAGTGGATTTTGTAAATTTGAAAGACTGGACACTGATTTTCCCATGTGTCAGATTCATAAGTAGCTCTGTGGTAACTGCTCGTTTGATGATGATATGTTTTTATATTTGTCTTAGTAATTCCATGTAAATGTTTCTTTGTTTATTAATGAAAAAGAATAGCATTCGACCATACACAATATCCCTTGTCTTCTCTTAGTTGTGGGGACCACAGAGCTGCATGAGACAAATAGAATGCATTGATCCCAGCACCCTAGGCCCTAAGCTGGATCACTGTCCACTTAGATACAAACATCTAATTAATGGCATTAATTAAAGAAATGAGCATGCCATTTCTGGGAAACTCAGATCACCCTACCTAAATATTGAGTAGTTGTTTATCCGGACTGCCTACGCTGCTGTATGTTTTGGGAATTTTCCTTAAATTAGATTGTATTTCTTGCACGTGATTCAGTGAGAATCTACCCATTGAGTAGGAAAATAATCGACTCTCCTACCAAAGTTGAAACAGCAAATCAACACGGAATGCTTATTTAGGCTAACTACCGAACTTCTAATACCCATCTAGCTTTATATCAGATCCAAATCAGAAACCGTTACTTTGGGACAAATTGCAATTCGGGCCCCATTTCGAGTCATTTCTACAACACAAGAGATACCCTGTGATCACTAGAGACGCGGGCGACGACCAAGGGGAAGAGAAAATGGTCCATATTAAAGGCGAGTTAACATATACTAAAAGAAGTCCTACTTCAGTGTCTCATCATGAAAGTGAATTAATTTCAACTAACAATAAATAAAGAAGTGAGGTGAAAAAAATGTGCTCAGTGCCCATCAAACGTGATAATTTTCAGAAATATAAGTTGTATGACATTTTCCATTAATGGCTTGCATATCACAAATTAAATATGAGGAAACAGGTCCACAATAATAGTTGATGGCATTTCCATCCCTGAAAATAGTGTGATCATCGTACTACATAGGACTTGGAGAAATGGAAACAACACAAGAGTGGCACATAAATATAAATCGGGACCACTCTTTTCTGCCATTTATGTTTTTTGAGATTTCCGTCTGCATTTAGCCATACTACTTTTTGCTAATTTTATATGTATGTATCCATATTTATTGTTTGCTTAGTGGTAAAAATGAAGCTGCAATAAGTATATTTCCATGATTATTTAACTAACAAATGTTTTCTCATGTTTGAATATCCAATGAATTTTAACCGTTTACGATACAATACAATCAACAGAAATAATTTACATTGCAGAAAAGAAGAAACAGCTGTACTGCTGCCAGTCATTTAAACTACATTAGGACATCTTTTTTCTCCTTTAAATTCCCCTACCTGTCATTCTGCACAGCTATGGACATAGCAGGCATGAGTTAGAATCGTCCAAAATAAAACGTATGTTCTGTATTTTTCCATATTTAAAGAGAAATACATACAGGAAAATAGATGTTTTTCTGCCAGTATGTATTCATAAAAAATAAGTGAATACTGAGATCCTTACATATAAATTACAATATATACAGACACATGAGATACAGTACATTACAATACCACATGGTCACTTACTTTAGAATGATGGGTCAGTGAAGGTTAATGGGGCTTCAATTATTATGTCATCAATTTGTCTTTAATAGGGAGCATAGATCACATATCCCTTGTGTTGTAGAACATATTTTCCGCAATTAGTGGCGGCAAGGAATTTTGTTTACGTGTTACTCAGTAAGTTTGTGTCTCCTCCCCTCTACTTCCCTATTCCCTTGATTCTCCCTTATTCCAGACACATTGGGTATGTCAGATTTTACTCCTATGTATTTTGAGGACTAAAAGCCTTCATTATTTATAGAGAAAGCAGAATCATCTACTGTTGCCAATGCAAACCTACCTGATTAATTAGAAAAATGATACAAGAAGTATATTTGATTGACATTGAAGATGAAAATGCTGACTGAATATCTCAAAACCTACACTATTTCATTGGTTAAAAACATTCTAAGTGACTTCACTGAGCATTAGAAATACAAAAAGGGATTTAGTCATAAAGGTATAATATGTTCCAAACATTGGATGGCCCTGGGTATTGACACCACCTGGTAACAGACCCAAAAATTGATTGAAGAAACCAAAGATCTTGAAAAATGGATAAAAAAAACTCTGATCTCATTACCAAGATAATATCGGTGTTAGAAAAGATAGAAAACATAGCCAAATGTAATCGAAGTGAACAGGAGAAAGGACATACAAAATTATAAGACAGATAAAGCCCTTCTTAACCTATTGAAATATTTTCAGCATTAGTAATCATACAAACATTTACTACACCCACCACCAGAGCAGGACAAATAGATAAGGAAAGTTTGTCATCTTCTTAGAAACATCAGAGGATTCCAGTGACAACAGTTACCCACTTGAAGGGACCAGTGGTTCTACCACCTATACAGGACATCAAGACTTTTTAGAGAAAGGTCAGCCCTGCAGATCGAGGCGTGAGAGACTGAGAGGCCATAGATGGTCCAGCAACACACCAAGAGACAATCAGAGCAGACACATGCATTGTCAATGGGGTCCTCTGCAGTAGTAGGCTATGTACAGCCCATTAGAGCTCCTAATCAGGACAAACCTCTGACTGCACAAGGACCTGTAAATCCACCCTGTATTCCCATTTTCAAACTGTCCTCACATCTACTAAAGTGTTTCTGTTGAGCAATTGTCTATCTTGTGTCCCTACTGAAACACCTACGCCCATATTTATAAAGGTTTTGTATCGTCCTGGCACCACGCGGTAAAAAAAAAGGGAATTTCATTTAAGCCTTGCGTGGCCCTGCATAGCTTGATAAATCAAGAGGAATTCAAGGCAGTGCAAATCGCTGCCTTGTGTTACTCTGCCCCAGGGTGGCATTCCACATGTGCAGTGTGGGTGTTCCCACTCATTCACCCATGGATTTTTACACATTCCCATATTTACTATAGTGGTAGACCTGGGAATGTCAATACCTATGTGGTTATTTCTTGGATGGATGGGATGATGATCCCACTATGATCTGGGATCAAAATGTGGTCGACTATTAAGGAGGACCTGTTAATTATGTTTAATTTGTGCTATGCAGTCCATATCTTTATAGCAATTATGATACACATATATTTATGTAAAATACACATGTAGCACGTTTGCTTAAGCACCAATCACTTTTTTAAACTCACTGCACTGTGTTATTCATTTTTTGTTGAAATTCAATCATGTTTATGATGAATTATTGAATTTGAAATATAATATATCTTGTTTTCAATAGGCACCATTGTCTTCTGTAATTTACCCATTCAGAGTGATCAGGAAATTGCAGGAAGATATAACAGAACCAGAGAAATCAATTTCAGACATATTTTTATTCCAATTACTGCTTATTCTTAGTTTTCAGAGGGAGAAATACATTACAACTCGGTCTTTACACCGCGATACGTTTACAACGTGGTCATTACAACGCAAGTCATTACAACGAATTGCGCTATACACTAAGGAATAGTATGATTAACTATTCCAACACCTTCCCTACTGTTACGTAGGCTGGAGTTGGAATAGTAAATCATACTTTTCCCAAGTCCCGCGCCCCTAGCGCAAGTCGTTGTTACGATTTGCGTTGTAATGACCACTTTGTGAATGTATTGTGGTGTAAAGACCGCATTGTAACGTCAGGCATTCGTTTTCAGACCTTGAATGGGAAATACCATGATAGACCCAGAATCACCTGGCCAAAATGACACACTATTCCTGATAACAGCCAATTCTGTGCATATTGTTTTGCACAAGAACACATTTCACAGAACATTCTTACATATGATACAATGGGGATTTGGGGGTGGTAGACGTAAGCCAGTACCCCTGGGGTTTTTGAGTGTGTGGTGCGGTCCCAAGAAAGGTAGAGACTCGATTGGTAGAAGTAGCAAAGGGGTGGGGTCAGGGAACAGCGTAGTAGGATTGGGCTACTTAGGGTCATTATAGAGTCAGCAGTTCGGCAGGAGCAGGGAAAGTTTTCAGGGTAGGAAGAGCGTGTGCGATAAGTGCCCAAAGAAAGAAGGTTGTAAAGGCCCTGATAACCTTGTAGGCAGAGGGTCGGTCTAACCTTCTGCTACTCAGGGTGCTGGGGACCAGGCATTGTTCCAGAAGTGGGCGAGGCCACCACTCAGGTCGGCGAGCAGCATAGCGATGGCCATATGGCCTGCTCAATGCTAAAAGCGAAGATTCAGAAAAAACAGAAGGCCCAGGTTAGTGGGGGACAAGTAGCGAGTGCGGACCCTCTGACAGGCTGGCCCTCGAGGGTTGGGAGGCCCCGCCAGGATGTGACTGCTGTAAAAACAGGCACAAGAGCAAAGGCAGATCATGGAGACTCCATAGGGCTTGTGGAGCCGCTTAGGGGCACAGACAGTGTTTCAGCATTGGTGAACTTACCAGGTTTCACACTGGGGTTATCAGGCTCAGTGGGTGAGGTGGCAGTGAGCGGATGCAGGAGTAAGGGCAACAACTGGCACAGCATGGCTGAAATGTTCACGGTAGAGCAGGGTGTTGTGGTGCCTGCAAGGCTACGCAAGATGACGCACATGCAGGCAGGAGGCAGAGCTTGCTTAAATCCTGGCCTGCCAATGGATTTGCAGTCAAGTGGCCCAGAATTTTGGCAAAACCAGCAGTGGCTGCGTGGAGGGCATGTCCATGGTGGCCAGTGTACATTTTGCGGGGTCATTAAGGATTATGGAGAAATGTCAGTGAAAAGGCAGAGAGGTATTGAAGAGTGCCCCCCAGCTGTTGATGGAGAGATGTGTGCCCCAGTTTGCAGGAATGATAAGCAGAGATTTACAGCCTTGCACCAGAGAGGAGCCCTGACCCTACGTTGGGAGGTAGCCAGGAAGGACAGTGGGTACAGGGCCTGGCTTGGGGGCTGGGACCTAGAGGTTCTCCAACTAGGTGGGGAAGTTGACATGGGGAACAGCAGGGATGTCCCTATTGTGGTTCAGCTGGAACCAGGTTCAGTCTCTTGGTAGTACAGACAGGACCCACAGGTGGCCTAAGGCCGGGTGAGTTTAATCAGTGTTGTATGGGGAAAAGGGGGCAGGTAGCAATGGGTACCTGAGGTAGAAGCTGGAGTGAATGGCAGAGTAGGTAGAGTAAGAGTGGGGCCTGTCCAGATGGGACATGTAAGAGACATTGCTGGACTCTTGACCAGAGGGAGCGCACAGCAGGAAGAGCTTAGTACAGCTCAACGACTCCACCCCGAAGTCAGAACACAGGCATATGCTGCCAAACATGGGATGGCAAGTGACCAAACTGCTGGTTTTGGGGTAGGCTCAATGCGGCCTCCCTGCATCGGAAGGAGCTCTGTGATGGACTATTAAGAGAGAAATTTGGTGATGGTGGTGTTGGCGGTGGGGAGTTACTGAGTATGAGTGCAGGTGTACATGATGATTTGGATGTTGGCATGGATGAACCTTTGGATTATGAGGAGGAAGAATTGGAGGAGGATAAGTTGAAGGAGGCTGTTGATGACAAAGCAGTGTGGTGGTTGGAGCACAATGATTCACGTCATGGGTGCCTGCGGGATGATGATGGTGCAACTGTTAGTGTTTTGCAGGCCATAAACAAAAAAAACAAGGACAAAAAAATCTGTAGTCCAAACCAGGAGGGGAATAGTGGTGGGCCAGTGGACAGCAGCTCAGGTCCCCATCTTCAAGCTAGGAAAGACAGGCGTGTTGGACCTGAGGCAGGATGTCTGTCGGTGGGAGTGAGTACGGAGGAAATTGGAGGGGAGGGAGGGATCAGGTTAGTGAATGGTAAATAAATTCAGGATCAAGGGACAAGGGGGAATCCAAGGTCACGACAACAGGGAGTGAGGGCATAGGGGAAGGGTCTAAGGCAAGAGACATGGAACTGGGCAAAGAAGAAAGGGACAAAAAAGAAAGTATAGAGGTCAGTCATAAGAAGCTCATATAGGCGTCACAAAACCATTAGGGTCTAATCTTACCATGTCTACAAAGGAGAGGATTTGGAAAAGTGATTACTTCAAAATGTTTGAATTTTTAAATAGTGGAATGAGGGCAAAATAGGGGTCTGAAGAGGCAGAATAAGCATTGTCCAAGCACCCCAAAGTGCCAGCTAACATTGAGAAATGGATTGCTGCTTTTTTATTATACGCAAGTGTATATTGTGAGAACTATCCGTAACCATGCGTGGCATTGTTAAAATATTTGGATGTGTTGTTCAAGGCTCAAAATTACCTTTGGTGGTTGAGCATGGGTCAGGTACGATGAAGAATTTAGAGCAAGAGTAGCATGCGATGCAGATGGGGTTTGTGGGCAACTTGATAATTAGCTATTTTTGCAAAACAATGACACCAGCAAGGCCAGCCTTGACGTCATACAGAGCAAGCGGGTGGCCTGTGATTTACAAGCCCTTTCATGACTACCCCACCACAGGGAGCATGGGGTCAACTGGGAGAGGCCAGGCAAACATGGATGATCCTTTAAGAAGGGAACATGCAATAGGGAGCATTGCCATGCCCAACACAAATGTTCTCAATGTGGAGCAAGACATCAGATTCTGCAATGCGGGCCTCAGAAAGGGGGCAGTCAAGGGAGTGCCCATTGGGGGGGTCAGTGGCAGAAAATCAGCGAGGGTCAGTGGCAGAATACCGGTGACAGGGGCAGAGGAAGAGGTGGCCCACAAAACATGGGAAAAGACTTGCATGCCAGTTAAACTTGTTCACTTGATGTATTGGATGGATTATTGTGCATTGACAGACAAAGGAGGACACTTGTTGCAAGTCTTTGAGTGAGGATTTAGGTTGGGCTATGAAGGTCCATGAGAGTGTCTCTGGGCTGAGAATTTGTGTTCTGTCTATGGACAAGAGGAGTTTGTTAGGGTCAAATTTATGAAAGAAGTTGGTTAAGGAAGAATGGGCCCTTTTGCCGATTGGTCGCTGCCGCATTTGATTATTTCTCCCATTGGGGTGGTTCCATAAGAAAGAGACAGGGGGGATAGGATGATTCAGCATCTTTCATGGCTGGAGGGGCAGTCTGTCAATGATTTTATCTCTGAAGAGAGGCACAGGGTGCACCATGCATCAGTGGACTCAGCGATAGCCTTGATAATGAAAGTAGGAAGCAGTGCGCTGATGGGAAAATATGATATCAAATCAATTGTACTGCTTTTGCCAGTCCATCCAGAAGACTTTGAGTTGTTGGTTCAATTTGCAGGTTGTATATTTGTAGATAAAGCATTGTCCATGGGTGGTTCTGTTTCTTGCTTGTTGTGTGAAGCTTTCAGTACTATGCTGCAGCATTTCTTTCAAGTTTTTACAGGTTCAGAAGCCATGACACACTATTTAAATGATTTTTTCCTGGTGGGAGCACTCTTTTCATGTTGGAGCAGGAAGACCGGGAGCTTTTTCCTTACCGCGGTTTGCAGTGCTTTTGATCACCTTTATCGAGCAAGAAGGCAATTGAAGGACAATTGAAGGACGGCGGCTTTCCCACGCGGAAGGAAGCACTTGAGCAGCAGCCTCAGCATCCTGTAACTGCTCGGAGTGGTTTCATCAACTGGTCTCATTAACCGAGCGGAGCGGTCGGGGGAAGGGCAAATGGCAGAGTTCAGTGTTGAACTCGATACATTGTATCCTGACTGATGAAGGAGAGCGGCTTCAAGAAGCTAAAGAGTAAAAGAGCGTCTAGGAGAGCAGAGGGGCACACTCGTTGATGTGAAGGGCTCTAGGTTGCTCGAGGTAGATCTGGGTGAGCAGCTTTTGTCTATCTCTTCTGTGTAATGAAAGTTAAAGTTTAAGAATGTTTTTGCTGACAGCAATACTACAAAAGACAACTGAGTTTGAAAACTGTAGTATTAAAGTGCAGAATTGAAGTGGAACATCACCAAAATGAGGAAACAGTTAAAATTGGCGGCTGCAGCTGCCAAAATGGACGCAGCAGCTGCGAAAGACTAAAATATGTCTGGTTCACGCCAAACTCATTCAGGCAGTTGCAAAAGCTGGAAACAAAGCGTCTCATGGAGTGTGAAGCTCCAATTCCGATGGATCCGAGACGGATATTTCCGTAAATCAGCTGATGGAGGAAGACCTAAACAAGATAAGCTTAACTGAGACCACAGAGCCGGTGAGGAAAGACAAGCAGCACAATACTGGAAAAGAGGCTCCTATATCGGAAAAAAAGCAAGAGTTAAAAAATTCCAGAGACTTTCCACTTTTAGTCAAAAAGAATCTACTACCTTTATCCCCTCAAGTATCCTCTCAGCCAACCCAAAGTTTATCAGGCGTTCCAACTGCCGATCGTTCAGTGAGTACAGCATCACTACCGTCTCCCACATCTCCTTCCTCGATATCTATTACATATCCGCCTGCATCTTCTTTCCCTACTGAAGGATTAAGTCAAGAATTAACAATAGGAGATTCATTGTCGGATAAAAGTGTCCCGCTATTATTCATACCAGTCGACGAGCAGTGGTTGCTCAGCCGTCTCAGCTCTCTAATAGTAAAACTTCAACTCTACACAGGCGTGAGGGATCTTTTAAGGGACTGGTTCATCCACAGATACAGACACAGACAAAAAAACATTAACTCTGATTATGGTGAAGGCTCTACCTGCTTTAATGAAGTACAACATCCAAGACAATGGCAGTACAGAGCAAGCAGAGCTGCTAGTGTCAAAAGGCAAGCAAGGGGCGCAGCTAGGAATGGGGGAACTTGATGCAGAAAATCAAAATGATATCACCAATACACACCAGATCAACATCAAGACCATGGTTAATCTAATACTGGAAGAGATTTGTGACATGAGGGATTCACAAGAAATTGAAATAGAAACGCTTCATATATGTCTGGCGAAAATTGAAGAGGCAGTGGCAAGCTTTCCCATCAGAATTCAGGAAGCTGAATCTAGGATATCACATCTAGAGGATCAAATGAATGCTATGCTCCAGCAAGTAAATTCAGCAGCTAACGATAAAATAAATGTTGACAATAACTTGAAAATCAATCACGTAGCACAAACATGCGACTTGTTGGGGTCCCGGAGGGGTCCGAAGGGACCCATACGCTTCAAAGGGTGGATACATTTCTTAAGCAAAAAGTGATTCCAGAATTCTCAGGTGATCTAACAGTGACCCGGGCACATCGTGTACCAGCCTATCTTCCACCCAATATGAAGTTTCCTTGCACAATCTTAGTCAATTTTGCGGACTTTCGTGTTAAGGAGAAGATATCGACTAAAGCAATCCAGTTGAGACAGTTCGACATAAACTACGGGACTCACAGGCACATGCATCAATATTGCCTTTTGCAATTCCTTAATTGCGATTTTTAAGGAATTGCGATTAAGGAATCGCAAAAGCCTATGCATGTAGAAATCGCTTAAAAAAATAGCGATTGCTAAACATTCTTTAACTGCGAGCTGCAAATTGCGAGTCGCAATTAAGGAATACATCCCCATTCATTCCTATGGGCCTAGAGGCCCATAGGAATGAAAGAGAAGACATTTTCAATTTGCGATTCTCAATTAGAGAATCGCAAATTGAGAATGCAAAAGGACACCCTGTTGCATCTGTGAACTTGATCAGTGCACATATGTTGCACACACGCATGCCCTAAGGGCATGTGTGTGCGCAACATGAAGTGTATTTTTCAAAGTTTTTGCTAATTACCATGAAGGTCAACTTCATGGTAATTTGCTCCCCCTATTAGCGAAATCGCAGATTTTTTAACTTGTATGCATTGCATTTAAGGAATCGCAAAATGCGATTCCTTAAATGTAATCGCAATTTGAGAACTCGCAATTAATTGCGAATTCTAAAATTGCGAGGGCCTTGACCCTTGATGCATCACAAAAGCTAATTTTGCGATCGCAAATGGCCAATTTATGCATATCGCACCGTTTGTGATCGCAAAAAGCTTTGATGCATGTGCCTATAAATGTAGAATTTTTGTGGACATGTCTGTTGCAGCTGCACGTAGTCACAAGGAATTTGTACAATTACTATATACTTTTAAAGCTCATGGAGCTCAAGCCTCCATTGTGCAGCAGTCCAAACTAAAAGTTCTTGTGCAGGGGAGGTTTCATACGTGTACACGAATTGAGTAGGCCCAGGAATTTTGAAAGTAATTTCAGTAGGGAAGTAATCCTAAATGAATATTTTTTTTTCCTTTTCTGAGAAGCGGACCGCAATGCTTTTTTTTTTCTTCTTTTTTATTGTTTTTTCTGTGCTCCACTCTGAGGGGGGGGGTCACACCAAGTGCAGCATCAGGGCACAACTAAGGGCCTCATTATGATTGTGGTTAATCCGCATCCTCCGGGCCGGCGGAAGCCACCGCTGGCCCGGAGGATGCGGATTAACCGCTGCGGACAGAAAAAAGACTCCCGCCAGATTAGGATGGCTGGGGGATCTTTTTTCCGTCCGCCGCTTTTCCGCCACGGTCGCCTTCCGACCGTGGCGGAAAAGCTCTAACATGGCTGGCGGTGTTTATCAGACATATTAGGATGGCCGCAGTCCTATGCCTTTCCACGGTGGCATTTCTGCCGTGGTAAGGCAAACAGACTTTTCTTTGGGGGCCCGTTGTGTGCCCCCAGGGGTGAATAGGGGTGCACATGGGGGTACCTATGGTACCCCCCCTGCCTTTGCGTGCACGATGCGGCAGGCACCACGCGGTGCCTGCAGCTTCGTGCACGCAAAGGAAAACATGGTTTATTTAATATTGCGGCGTGTGCTGCTTCAAGCAGCACCCACTGCAATGTTAAATATAAAGGATGTGACCGCCAGGGTGGCGGTCACATTCTAATCTGCACGGCGGGACCGCCGCTGCCCCTGCGGACGGTCCCTCATACTCTGGGGTGGTGGACGGACGCAGGTCCGTCCGCCATCCTAATGAGGCCCTAAGTTAGTCTACGGAGGGGGGAAATGTGGATAGCGGGGCAGGCCACATATCTAAGGGGAGGTGGACGCCTTCTGATGGGAGCCCATGGCTATAGGGTGGGGGGTTTGAGGATGGGGCAAATAGAAATGAACGGCAGCTAACCAAGAATTCAAGCATTGCGTAGAAATTTTGAATGGATTGTTGTTATTTACTGGCAGAATGAGTATAATTAGAAAATGTCGGATAGTTTCATTAAATGTTAACAGGATATTGAGAAGACAGAAATATGGAGGTTTAATCAGGTGGCTCGTTACGTTAAAACCTCAAATTCTTTTTATCCAAGAAACTTATTTAAAAAACCAACTCACCAAAATTATTTATACGGGCATGTTTTCTAGAACATTCTTTGCTTCGGCGGGGGTGGCAGTGAGAGGGGTCGCAATTTACTTCTCAAACAAATTAGATTGGGTATTTTTACAAGTACAGCAGGATCCCCAGGGAGGTGGATTTGAGTCCAGGTCAAAAGTAATAATCAGGTTCTCAACTTTATCAACTATTACGGGCCTATAACAGATGAGACATCCGCACTACTGAATATTTACAAGCTTTTAATAGGGGTCCCTGGCCAAATTGTGTTAGGGGGAGATTTTAATTTTATACAGGACTCAAAAAACTGATACTTCTAACAGGAATAAGAAACAATTGAAACCTAAGACTAACAAAGTGTTAGAAGCTGTGATTGATGACGTCCAGGAAATTGATCCATGGCGATTGTTAAATCAGAATGTCCGGGAATATACTTGGCATTCCCGCCAATATCGGACAGTTTCATGACTCGATTTTCTATTGATTTCACGTTCTTTGGTCCTCAGTGCTGCAGCAATAGGTGCAAATGCTGTTTCTGATCACTCTTATGTTCTGGTCGATGTAGAAATTGGGGTTAAGAAGAGGAGTAGTTCCATGTGGCAGATGGACCGTCTTCTTCTTCAAGATTCTTTGTGGCTTGAACAGTTTAGGGAGTGGATTTTAGAATACTTTAACATTAATGAAGGAACATTTTCTCTGTTTGGGGTGGTTTTAAAGCTATGACCCGAGGCCAGATTATAGCTGTATCAGCGGGAAAAGCTAGGAAACGACTAGAAAGAATTGCAGAGCTTCAGCGATCTCTCGAAAGTGCTTCTAAATCACTAACGTCTTCATCACAGAGTCAGTGGAAAGAGGCAAAAAAGGTACTGAGAGAATATTTTGTTCTTAAAGAAATTAATAGTTCACAGACCTACTTACAAAAGGTTTACGGAGAAAGTCAAATGATGGGGAAAATGCTGGCTTGGTCAACAAAGGCTCGACAGGAATCATCCTGTATTCTGGAAATAATAGATCCAAAAATTAATCATATGGTAACTGAGAGAGTTGATATTGCTCGGGTCTTTGTTGAGCACTACCAACAACTATATACTGCAAAATATTCGACCAACATGGACGGGATCCATGAATATTTATATAGCGCAGAATGCAGCTACTCAGTTACAAAATGAAATTATTGGACCTGAGAATTCGGCAGTTATGAAAACATTGGCTGGGGCAAAAGCCTGTGTGGAAGATGGAATTCCTATAGAATTTTATAAAATATTTGTTAACGAGATGACCCCTTTTCTCAAGAAACTTTTTAATTACATCAAAGCTGGTGGTTCAGTTTTCCCGGAGTTCAAGAAGGCGATCGTAGTCAGCTTTATAAAAAGGGATAAACCACCAAATAATGTGAACTCATTCAGACTGATTAGCCTCTTGTACGCCGACTATAAAATTATGATAAAGATCTAGGCACAGCGTTTTACTCCTCTGGCTAAGGAAGTACTCCATACCGATCAAACAGGTTTTGTAGCCTGGCGTACTATGTCCTCAAATACAGGCTATTAGATACAAACTCTTAATTATTTTAACATTAATAAAACACCAACCTGCATAATGATGGTCGATGCAGAAAAAGCCTTTGATTTACTTAATTAGGATGCTTTATTTTTTGGGCTTCAAAGGTTTGGGATCCTGGCTCAAGTAATTTTGATGATGCGAAATATCTATCAAGGGGCGCAGGCTCAGTTAGTAATTAATAGCGATCAAATAGGGTCACTTGATATCAATCGGGGGACCAGGCAAGGCTACCCCTTTCACCCCTTTTGTTCACTTTTTTTATAGAACCATTAGCAATTAAAATACATGCTAATCTGGATATTAAAGCTCCGATTGGCGGGATGGCAACATTAAAACTCTTTGCTGATAGTGCCCTCCTGTATTTATCTCCCTATAAACCAAACATAAAACTGATTTTGACGGAATTTAAAAAATCAATCCCAGCAAAACCGAGATTATAATTTTAAATACGGGGGCTGAGTTTTTACCTGAGAATCTCATACAGTAGGCTTTAAAAACTGATCCCTTGCGGTATTTTGGGATTTTCGTCACAGCGCAATATGATCAGCTGGCGAAACTGAATTATGAGACCACTAGTAATAAAATTCAGAAATTTCTCGAAAAATGGGCCAGCCTTCCATTAACCCAGATAGGTTGCGTGACGCTCATTAAGATGTCCATGCTACCTTTATTGATATTTCTTTTTTCTAATATCCCAATCAAGATGAATTTTAGTTATTTTAAAGGAACGACTGGGTGGCTTAGCACTGCCGAATATTCGTTTATATTATGAATCTGCATTTTTTTACTTCACAGCTTGTTTACTACCTAAAACTAAATGGATAGACAATTTTTTTATAAAGAAGATGATCCAAGAAGTGGGAACTCAAATCCCCACATTTCTTAAACCTGCTAAACTTCCAAAAAACAAGGTATAACATGCTTTTGGACCTTTTAAATAGACTTTGTTCTGCTTTTAAACAGAGTAGATTTGCTGGTTTTTACTCCTTAACACTAAATGAGTGTAGAGAGCTGGGCCTCCATTTTTATTCAGCCCAGTTGAAAACCTGGCATGATTGTGGCTTGGGGGTAGTCAATCAGTTTATTATTCAGGGGAGGATGATTACCTGGGAAGAAGTTCAGGCCAGATCTTATGGCCATAACAAGCCTGCATTCTCTGAATTTACTCAAATAGTTCATTTCTTTCAGAAACATAATTTTTTACTGAATAGTTCCCCCTCAAAGGAGGCTATCGCTTTGTATACCTCCAATATGAGTGGGTTTGGTAACTGGTATTGTTTAATGCAAACACAAGACGAATCTCCTCTGGCTTTAAAGTTTTTAGAGAAAGTCGCTTCTGAAACCCAATGCGTTATTTCCTACAAAGAGTGGCATAAAATATCAACCACAGCAAATAAGACTCTTAGAGCTGTCAATTTGAATAGAATGGCTTTTCTTTCACACTGGATGGCCTACTATACTCCTAAGGCTCTAAATAAAATGTACCCTGAGGTGGAAAATAGGCGCTTTCGTTGTTGAACCCCATTGGAAGGGGGCTGGAGGCATATATTTTTCTCATATCCTAAATTGTGAGTGTTTTGGGACAAAATATTTGGGTATTTTAGCCAGGCAATTTAAAAACCGTTTTAGCCAATAGCAGAAGCAGTCCTGTTTGGTACTACTAATAGGGAGGTTTTATTGTCGAAAGCTGAGGTTTTTTTTCTTGCTACTTCAATGCTGTTTGCTCGTTCTTTAATTTTAGAAAATTGGAGATCATTGGAAGTACCTGTGTTTGAGAAATAGTTTAATAAAAAAAGCTTACGCTAAACAAGCGGGGGCAACTAAGAAATGTTCTCGGATTTGGAAATATCTTGTAGAATGTTAAATGGAAGCACAATAAAAATTCTGTTTAGTTTCACGATTCTATATCACGGTTGTAAAAATGTTTTTGAATTTTGTGGTATATAGTCGTAATATCGAATAAAAACATATTGACTAGCCAAAATATCGAGTTAAAAATATAGAATGGACACAATATCGAATGGACAGAATATAGACTACAAAAATATCGAATAGAATAGCAAAATATCGAATAGAATAGCATTAATATCTAATCCAAAATATAAAAGGACAAATTATCGAATGGACAGAATATAGACAACAAAAATATCGAATTTGAGGGAAGTAAGTTAATATGAATTTTTTTAAAGTGTTTATTATGTTACTAAATGTGTGAAAAGTGTATATTTATTTTATAATTCATATTAATTATTTAATTTAATTGTATTACATTTTTGCCTGATATAATTCTGTAGCGGGTTGTGGGTTTATAGGGGAATAGGATGGGAAGTAATTTAAATATAATTAATTAAATATGTTAATTTATTTATTGGTATTTATATTTGAATTAATTGGTAATTAATTATTAATTGGTAAATAATTAAAATATAATTGGTAATTAATTTTAATTAATTGATTAATTGATAATTATGTTAATTAAATTAATGTTTTTTCTGGACTTGGTTTTGGGTTTATAGGGGAATAGGGTGGGAAGTAATTTACATACAATGAATTAAATATGTTAATTTATTTATTAGTATTTATTTTGAATTAATTGTTAAAAATTATTAATTGGTAATTAATTAAAATATAATTGGTCAATAGTTTTAATTAATTGATTAATTGATAATTATGTTAATTTTATTAATTTCTATACAGTAGTGGGTTGTGCGTTTATAGGGGAATAGTGTGGGAAGTGATTTAAATATAATTAATTAAATATGTTAATTTATTTATTGGTATTTATTTTGAATTAATTGTTAATTAATTATTAATTGGTAATTAATTAAAATATAATTGGTTAATAGTTTTAATTAATTGATTAATTGATAATTATGTTAATTTTATTAATTTATTTTCAGTAGTGGGTTGTGCGTTTATAGGGGAATAGTGTGGGAATTAATTGAATTATAAATAATTACATTTTTAAATGTATTTATTGCTTATTTTTGTTGCAATATTTAATTGTTTATTAATTTTTAATTAATTTAGGGTTAGTTGGTAAATAATTTGTATTAGTAGGTAATTTTTTTAAATAATTACATTTAATTTCTATTTTTAATTGATTAATTAATATAATATATAAAATGGTTAATTATTTTATATTATTTGTAATTGGTATTAATATTTAATTTAATTTAATTCATATATGAAGTATTTTTTTTCCCTACTGTTGCACTCACTGGAGTGGGAATAGTAATTTTTACCCCTACGCTATCCAACGCTTTCCCTACTGTTGCACTCTCTTGATTGGGAACAGTAATTTGGACCTCTACGCTATCCAACGCTTTCCCTACTGTTGCACTCTCTGGAGTGGGAATAGTCATTTTTACCCTCCCGCTATCCAACGCTTTTCCTACTGTTGCACTCACTGGAGTGGGAATAGTAATTTTTACCCCTACGATATCCAACGCTTTCCCTACTGTTGCACTCTCTGGAGTGGGAATATTAATTTTTACCCCTACGCTATCCAACGCTTTCCCTACTGTTGCACTCTCTGGAGTGGGACTAGTAATTTTTTCTCTCCCGCTATCCAATGCTTTCCCTACTGCTGCACTCATTGGAGTGGGAATAGTAATTTTTACCCTCCCGCTATCCAACGCTTTCCCTACTGTTGCACTCACTGGATTGGGAATAGTAATTTTTACCCCTACGCTATCCAACGCTTCCCTACTGTTGCACTCTCTGGAATGGGAATAGTAATTTTTACCCCTACGCTATCCAATGCTTTCCCTACTGTTGCACTCTCTGGAGTTGGAATAGTAATTTTTACCTCTACGCTATCCAATGCTTTCCCTACTGTTGCACTCTCTGGAGTTGGAATAGTAATTTTTACCCTCCCGCTATCCAATGCTTTCTCTACTGTTGCACTCACTGGAGTGGGAATAGTACATTGTATGCCTACGCTATCCAACGCTTTCCCTACTGTTGTACTCTCTGGAGTGGGAATAGTAATTTTTACCCCTACACTGTCCAGTGCTTTCCCTACTGTTGCACTCACTGGAGTGGGAATAGTCATGTTTTATCTCCCGCCATCCAACGCTTTCCCTACTGTTGCACTCACTGGAGTGGGAATAGTAATTTTTACCCCTGCGCTATCCAATGCTTTCCCTACTGTTGTAATCTCTGGAGTGGGAATAGTAATTTTTACCTTTACGCTATCCAATGCTTTCCCTACTGTTGCACTCTCTGGAGTGGGAATAGTAATTTTTACTCCTACGCTATCCAATGTTTTCTCTACTGTTGCACTCACTGGAGTGGTAATAGTACATTTAACCCTCTCTCTAACCTACGTTGAAAATATTGTATATGTTTTGTTAATAATATGTATAAATATATATATATATATATATATTAAGAAAAATGTTTAGGTTACATTAATTATTTATTAATTTTAAGTTTATTTAAGTATTTTATGTATGTTTGAATTAATTATATTTATTATTATATTAATTTTAAATTACTTTTAAGACATTTAAAAAATTCGATATTTTGACTGTCTATATTTTTTACAACAATATTTTGGAGCCGCTGTTTTTGTACTTACATGTTTGAAGATAGGAATTAGATATTCTGGCATTCTGTATTTTCTCCACGATATTTTCGCAGGTCGATATTTTGCTCTTCGATATTCTGTCAGTGATCCGAATTTTGTTTTACATGAAATGGGACATGTGAATTCTGGATTTTTGTAATGCGTTAACATGGAATGTTTTCTCGGAAAGCTCTGCTCAATAAAAATAATTGAAAAAAAAGAGATTGTTGAGTGAGATGCTGGCAAAAGACAGGGCAAAGGTAAAACAAATTCTGGTATTGCTGGGGCATCTCATTTTTGCTTGCACTTCAGTTGAAGCAGGGCATACTTTTTGTCACAGTTTGAGTCTGGCTTTGTCTGGAGCCTCACTTCCACATCATAGAAACAGGCCGAATGCAGGAGTGAAGGAAGACTTGAGGGTATGGCAAACCTTCTTGCAGGACTTCAATGGAGTCTCAATGGAAGGGATGGGTGAAGAGGCAGAGTGGTCTCTGGAGCTGCTTTCTTAAGCAGCTGGTGGGGCAGGTTTTGGAATATTTTGGCAAGGACTTTGGTGTGCAGAAGACCTGAACAGTGGAGGAAGGGTGGCCTCAGCATTGGATTTCTGGATTTCTTTCCCTTGGTGGTTGCAGTTGTGTCTGGAGCCACGTGTTTTTCATCAACAAGAAAGTGCTGTTTCATGTGAACCATTTGGCAGTGGTGCAGATTGTTAATAGATAATCGGTAAGGGATTTGCATGTGCTAAAGCTATTAAGAGGTTTTGAATGTTCGTTGCTGAATGTGGTTTTTAGAGCACAGCACATTGCAAGGGTGGACAATAGCATTGCCAATGCCCTTTCTTGTTCTCAGGGGCAGAGATTCTGTGGGCTTGCACCTCGGACAATGCAGAGAGGACACCAATGCCAGGTACTTGTGGACCTTTGGAATGAAACGGTTGATGCAGCTAATCAAGGGTTCCTTGTCTGAATCTGCATGGCGCACATACAGTCAGTCCTGGAATGAGTTCAGAGAGACAGGCACTCGGAGAAGGAGACAGGAAGAAGGAGAGCATTTGTGTAAAGTGGATGTGGTGAAATTCATTAGGATTATGATTGAGAAACGTTTGTCACATGTGAGCATTGCTGGTAAGATGGCAGGTTTGACCTTTTTTGAAAAAATATATTTGGGTTATGAATTGTCACAGGTGAGATGGAGAGAAGATTATTCAAAGGATGGGCACAAAAGCGGGGTCCACACAAGCGTGTGAGATGACCAATGAAGCTACAGTTGTTGAAGACCGTGATTGGGGTGCTGCTGCAAATCTGTCAAACAATGCAAGGGAGCACCCTGTTATCGATGATGATAATGGGGCTGGTTTTTGGGGCAACCCATGTGGGTTAGGTGATTGGGACTCAGAAGAATGGGGAGATTCAGGGAAAGATGTTTGTGTGCTGTGGTATGGATGGCTAAGTCAAAGATGGATCAGAAAGACAGAGGGAGGTGTGTGACACTAAGGAGATACCTTGACAGGACAGTTTTCCCTGTGCAATGGTGATAAAACTACACGTGTGGGGCATCTTCAGTGGGTACACATTTCCAACATGTGTCTGGAGAAATAGTGTTGCAGTCTCAGGTCTTAGGGGTGCTGCGGAAAGCATTACATATTCTGGGCATGCATGAGAAAGAATATGACACCCATTCATTTTTAAATGGAATGGCACTGAAGCAGAGATGCGTGGGTGTCAAGGACAGGACATTCAGCAGGTGGGGAGGTGGAAATCAGACTGTTAAATCATTACATGAGAGTGAGCATTGATTGGTAGAGATTTTATTTAATGTGCATTTGCTGTTAGTTATAGGTTGCATTGCAGGGCCGCAGTGCTAACACATCGAAGCATGGATTTGAGGGCATTTTTTTGTAAAATGGGTGGAAGGTCAGGCTGTTTCTGGGAAGTTCAGCAAGCAACTGGGTTTCAGTGATAGTTTGGGAAAGGTGGGATGCGCTTGAAGGAATTGCTTCCCAGGTTGGAGGAGTTATGGAGCAATTTTCATTGCCCAGTTGTGATGATATTGGAATTGGATGAGAAGGATTAGGTTAAGATAAAGGGCTTAGCCCTTATGCAATGTGCCAAGGAGGACTTGAGTGAAATCAAGAAGATGTGGTTATGCACAACATTGGTCTGGACGGCATTTTTACAGAGGAAAAGTTAGAGGGGTGCCAAGAAGCCTCGGGCAATTCAGATGGCCTGTAAGAAATGCAGCTGTGACAGAAAGAGTTTCTGCAGTGATGACGGTGTGTTTATATTGGAATAAAGCGACAATTGGTTTGAATAAAGTCAGTATTTCAGAGCAGACCATGTACATTTGTTAGTGCTGGGTATGGATTTGTATTTGTTAAAGTTGAGGACCATTTTGTCCAATTTGTTGAGGCATCTAGTTTAAAGTGTTGGTGGCAAAAAAACTCTTGAAAGACTTTCTGCTGGTATAGATTGAAAGTTATTTCACAAAAGTTGGACAGGTTAACAGGGGAAGGGAGGAACAATTAGAAAGATTACTGGAAGAAAAGTATTTGGATGAACTTTAACATTTTGGATAGGTGAAGTTTGGAGTAACACCTGAGCTTGGACAGGTATGAGTAGCAGGGGATTTCAAAAGGTTATTTTAGGGACGGGGAAGGCAAATGGATATGTTTTGCATTGTATTTGCGAGACCATGTTTGTATAGTTTGTATGGTGAGATGCCAAGGTTTGAATACGTTAAAGTTGCACCTTCCTAATTAAATCAGCCTTTCCTACGCTATTTCTGTCTCATGGGTTTTAATGAGCACCATCCAGCCCAACTTTGAATTGGGCAGAGCGGTATCCAACAAAGGGATGCAATTCTGCCCACGTCAGAATGAGGCCCACTCCCATTTCAAGGATATTAAGCTGACAATGGCATGTGGTCCAGCAGAAAATGTCACCATTGACATGTGACCCTTACTATTAGTTCGGATAACGTCACCATGTTATGACCAATATAAAACTAAGGGGCATATTATCAAGGGATTTATCTCTGCTTTTTTGGTTTTGAAAGCCAAGAAAGCGGAGATAAGTACCCTTTTTCTTTACGCTTCCCCTTGCATCTCTAATGCGATGCAAAGGGGGCGTTCCAGAGAAAAATATTAGGAGAAATGTTGTTAAGTCTGCGCTATATAAAACTGCAAAAATACAAAAAATAAAAAGTGTTTTGTACACTTCTGTCATTGGGCTACATGCGGGCTACATCTGGGTTCTATTTGTGCTACATGTAGGCTCTTTTGTCTCTGGTGGCCATCTTGGGAGATTTATTTGTTATGAAGTTTCCTAATTTCCTCATTTACTGCAGTCTCCTCAGTAGGAAATGCTTTCAGTTTTGTACTTTGATTCCATCAAGAAGGTATTCAAATATGTCACACATTTGCCATAAATTCTGAATGTTAGCACTCTAGTTGCTTATTAGCTCACTGTAGTAAAGCTACTGCTCACCATGGAAGTCTGCTGCTGGTATTAAAAGTGCATGTTCCAGTCTGCATGTCAGAATGTTTTAATGAAATTGAAGAGGATTTGAGAAGTCACTCAAAATGTGCCCTAATTTTTATTTCTGTAGCATTAATCATACTTTTCTATGAACCCCCTCATTTTGTTCCTTTTTAAATTAAATGTTTTAAGAGTTACCACATTATTCCAATCGAGATGGCTTCAGGTGTGCAATATGCGTGTCATAAGTAAGACTATTAGCGCTCTAGTTGTTCTTTAGAACACTTTGGGAAGCTGCAGTAGAACACAAAGGAATCAACTGACAGTCTCTGCCCTTGTTGGATGTACATGTTTTACTGAGAATGACAGACTTCATTCTCACATGACTGAGAAAGATAATGTGAATTCACAGAAAATATGCTCTCAGTTTAGCTCATAGATCACCTTCCAAACCTCTGTGGGAAAAGCATGAGAAAATAGTTTTCTTTCAAACATGATTTATGATATCCCAGTAGAAGGCTTTTTCACATGGTAAAATCACCTTAGAACACACCACAATTCCTAAAATGAGTATGGTACCATCAACAAATCATGTATAATGTGACTAAAGTCTTAAAATCTTCTATTAACTGCAATGCTTTTTAATGAAATGCTATCATGTACATTGGTCCCAAGATGGCTGCCAACACTTCTTGGATGACGTGCTGACAGCCAATCAGATCTTACGATGACATGTGTGGCTAGGCATCATCATTGTGCACTTGCTGTGAAACTTTATTGTGTGCACCCTTCACTTTGGAAGATTGTTGGGACATTATTAAAATAACGCTATCTTGGCAAATATGAACACTGTGCAATGCCTCGTGAATATAAAAACAATTCTGGTGCTTGCTGGGGCCTGTAGTTGAGCCTAAAGGACTCGTGACCACATGGATGAATATTTAACTCACCTGTGAGAAAGGCGTGATGACGCCAAAACCGGTCAGGACCATGAGTTATTTAAATGCTGCCTCAGACGAATAAAGTCTTTTGTTTTGCACAGAAGTCGGAGTGGGGCTCTGTTTCTTTGGAATTTTATGCATGCAGGATTCTCCGCTCCTGCAATTAAGAGCCTGCCCTGCAGAGTAAGTGGCCCCCTGTAAAATGGAGGATGTTTTCTGGATTTTATGGCGGGGGCATGACACGCTCTTGTGCGCACAAAACTATGGACTGCCACAGGTATTGGTGGTGCTACTGAGAGAAAGGGAATAGGGGATAAGTTTCTCAACTTGTAAGCTCCACAGCGCAAATGCTTATCATAGATGGGGCAGCATCATTGTGTACTTGCTGTGAAACTTTATTGTTTGCACCCTACACTTTGGAAGATTGTTGGGACATTGTTAAAATAATGCTATATTGGCAAATATGAACACTGTGCAATACCTCGGGCATATAAAACAATTCTGGTGCATGCTGCGGCCTATAGATGAGCCTAAAGGCATTGTGACCACATGGATGATTATTTAACTCACCTGTGAGAAAGACGTGGTGACGCCGAAAACGGTCAGGACCATGAGTTATTAAATGCTGCCTCAGATGAAAACAATTCCGTGCATGCTGGGGCCTGTAGTTGAGCCTTAAGGCCTCGTGCCCACATGGATGAATATTTAACTCACCTGTGAGAAAGGCATGGTGACGCCGAAATTGGTCAGACCATGATTTATTTAAATGCTGCCTCAGACTAATAAAGTCTTCTGTTTTGCACAGAAGTCGGAGTGGGGCTCTGTTTCTTTGGAATATATAAATATATATATATATATATATATATATATATATATATATATATATATATCCGACAAATGCCGCATCCATTAAACACAGCAACCACGGACACATAAACGGACTTTTCAAACAGCAGGATTTATAGGCATAAAGACATGCAGAGTGTCAGGAACACTCAACGCATTTCGGGATTACTCCCTTGGTCACGAGTGTGTGGGTGTACTTCTGCCATTATTTTAAAGGGGACATCTGGTTATCTACAACATGGTAAGTGAAAACAGACTAACAATGAACTTAAATTTATCATGCAATCACAGTTAGTGTAAAAAAATAAATCAAGTATACATACAATGTTGATGTTCTTAAAAATGTAGAAACAAAATCGAATGTTAATTCAATCCTATCACGCAATGAATCACGTTTTCTTCCAGACTCATTCAGTATAGATCGAAAACCAACTAATATCTATAACAATCATTGCAAATTACAATGTAGCATCATGTAATTACACGCCTGGAAATTGTTCAATAGTACGGTGCTTTCGAAAAAACAGGTCAAAATTAAATCAAATCATCTGGCTTTCACCCGCCCTTCATAGCAGTTTGCTATTTAACAAGTAGTTCTTCAAAACAAAACTTTATCGATAATGCCCCTTAACATACAGCCAAAATAAAAACAGTATCTTAAGGAAAATGTCAAGAATCACTTGCTGAGGACAATGCGCCTCATAATTATTAGGTCGACTGTAGACAACATATGTCTAATCTGCTAGCAAGGGCTATAAGAACATTGGTGATAATGCCGAGTGGGCTTAAAGATCAAGTAGCCAATGCTGAAATTCAGGCTTTAGATGTTCTTTTGAGAATAAGCACCTATTTAAAAACGTATTGGTGTTCTGCATACATGATATTCAACAGAAAAATAATAACTTAAGCACAAACATTCATATCTCCACTGTACTTGCACCAAAATAATGCCCATGTGGGCTAGTGATGAGAAGATACTTTTGCTCATTAACAAATCTTCAAACATGGCCATCTGTAGAAAAACAAAACAAACTACAGTTAAAATTAGAAAAAACAGACACATATTATCTTTAGAAAATATCTACAATCTATCAACTACTCAGAAACAATCAAGGCTAATACAAAATATCTGAAAACCAATTATTCAATGGGGATAAGGTTTAGCAAATTTGTCAGGGAAAGAATCATGGGTAGCAAAAATACTTGTAATATTCAACCTAGGTGGACCACTAGTTCTTCATCATAATTGTGTCCAGTAGGTATAAGAGTCCTATATTGAATAATTAATCTGGACTCTAATTCCCGCAACTCTTTCATTCTGTTGCCTCCTCTTACATTAAGTTTGATGGTGTCTAGCGCAACAAAACTCAATAGATTGGTATTCTGATTATGGCAGCTCTGAAAATGGGTTGCAATCGGGTATTGTCTACCTCTTTTCTTAGTTGCACGTAGATGTTCCAATATATGCAGTTTAGCTTTCTTAATCATGCTACCAATGTAGGCTTTTTAGCATGGGCAAAAGAGTGTGTATACGGCATACTCCGTATTGCATGTAGTATGTTTCTTGATCACATACGGTTTACATTCTACTGAAAGTTTACACTCTTTTACATTTCTGCTGTTTTTACAGGCTTTACAACTACGGCAAGTATAAAAACCCTGTATTCCTGATATTTTGGATATTGTAGGTTCTACTGCATTACATAGTGTATCTTTCAAGGATTTTACTCTTTTGTACGTGATCTAAGGATATGGTCCTACACTCTCAGCCAGATCTTTATCTGTACATAAAACAGGCCAGAATTTATTGAGACTTTTACGTACCTCATGGGCCTGTCTATTGTATGTAGTTATGAAACTGATGACTTGAGTTTCATCTTGTTTTTGCTGTGAAACATTCCCATTGAGAAGTGCCTCTCTTGTTCTTTTAGATACTTCATTCAGTGCTGTGTTTATTGTGGATTGCGAATACCCTCTTCCTAGGAATCTTTCTGTTATAATGGTAACTTTTTTTTGATAATTAGTTACTGTGCTGCAATTCCTTCTTGCTCTTAGGAGCTCACCTAAAGGAATGCTTTGAATCAAATTACTTGAATGACAACTCCTAGCGTGCAAGAGACTATTTCCAGCTGTACTTTTTCTGAAAAGCGAGGTTTCGAGTCAATTATTGCACACAGTTAATTTAAGGTCCAAAAATTCAAGTTTAGGTTTTGACCATTGTGATGTAAACTGTAAGTTGAACGTGCTGCTGTTAAGTTCTCGCACAAATTCAGCAGCCTCATTTTCAGTTCCATCCCAAACAACAAAACTGTTGCCTATGTAGCGAACCCACATTGCAACATTTATCCTGTACATGTTAGACCTACATACCACCTCTTTCTCCCAGAACCCATGTAGAGACCTGCAAACGATGGAGCAAAGCAAGTACCCATTGATGTTCCAAGGGTCTGGCGATTGATCTTATTATCGAAGAGGAAATAATTTTGCTGTAAACAGGTGGCCATCATTTGGGTGAACATTTCTGTATGAAGTGAGTATGAGATAGATCTGTCGCTTAGAAAATGTTTACAAGCTGCGATGCCTAGATTATGGGGGATACAAGTACAGAGGCTTGTGACATCCAATGAGAGGAGTGAATAACTCTGCTTCCACTGAAGGTCAGATAACCTCCTTAAGAAATCCAAACTATGCAGCGACTCAGTGCTCTGGCAGACGGGTGCTCCTTTGCATGAGATGCACCCACTTCAATATACTCTGCCAGCGTCGCACTTTTCTAGCGCAAAACGGACCACTCAAAGGGGCGAGTCCCAAAAAAATGTATTACAGGACTCTCATTTCATCCAGAGGTGTTTCGGAAGTCGCCTTCTTCTATGGTAATTAGGTGCGCCGGAAACTGCCATTATTTATGTTGGATATTTCCGATATCTGGACGTGGGTATCGTCAGTGAAAAAGTACCAGAATTTTTCCAAAATCATATCGCCATCTTGTAACATGCAAGAACCAATTACTGAAGAGCATATTCACATATAGCTTACATGTCATAGGAAACCAGTGTATAATATTCACATTATTGCGTTATATGGCAATCCCATTTTCAAAATAAAATACATGATGCAATCAATATCGCAAACTTCATCCAATTATGCCCTCAATGGGCAAATGTATATATACCTTTTATCCATACACATGTTTAAAATTGTACACAATAAGAATGCCAATATCATGCGCAATATTTAAAATTCTTAAATATCACTTCCCCCAGCCCCAATGGGCCAACTGTTCTGTCCCCAACAATTTGAAATACAGAACAGAGGTACATATTGATGTCACGCCCTGAATGGTCATCATGGCCTTTGGATTTAACTCCAAAAAAAGGTTTCTGCATGTTAAAAATAATTCATGAATCTGGTCACTTTTATCATCATCGCTAAAGAGATACAGATGTCCCATAAATGGAGGTTCTGCTGTCCCTTATATTTACCAGGGAAACGTTCTAATCAACGTGATATCAACATGTACCTCTGTTCTGTATTTCAAATTGTTGGGAACATATACATATACATTTGCAAACATACACATAGTAACTGTAAAAGTAGTAAATGCTCTGCAGTGGGATATGTAAACAAAATAGCAACAGGTAACTGAGTTACACAATGCATAAACAAAGATACATAGCACATTATAAAAAGAAATATCTGATAGACAGTAGGATATGTGAATGTAACAGGTCTGAAGTAGTTGAGGTAGGGAGATGTGAGGGAGGGTATATTTTTCCACTGAGGTAGAGAGAAATATGGCATCTTAGCACTAATGTTCATGACAAACTTAGTGCTTTACATAGTAGGCACAACAGCTATAGCATGGGGTTCATAGAGAGTAGGTAAAAGTAAATAATAATTGTAAAAAAAAGAATAAACAAAATACAGTGGGATATGTAAACAGAACAGCAGCAAGTACTTGAGGTACATAAAGTGTAAATATAATACCTAGCGACAATAACTCAAAGAAGAATACGATACACAGTGTATAAAAGGTTGAGAGGTAGTTGTGGTGGAGCGAGGATGTAGAGAGTAGATGCATAGGTAGTGATGGATAGATCTTTGTGAGGGATTTATTGAAACGTGGGCCTGAGACTAAGGAATGTTACGGAGTGCCAAGAGGCGGTGGGCAAAAAGAGGTCAGGTCTAGACAGGGAACGGGGTGTAGCCAAGACCTCAGTGAGAGAGGAATGTGTGGATAGAAACTATTTTACTTCTTTCTTGAAGAGTGATGTGGATGGGTTGCATCTGATCTCTGAAAGGAGAGAGTTCCAATTATGTGGGGCCATTTGAGAGGAGGATCGGTAGTAGGTTTCCTTTTTCTTGAAATGTTGTGGCTGGAGAAGTAAGGAGCTTGTATTCCTGATGGGTCTGTTTCCACCCAAAAGTTTCTGGGATATGTAGGAAGGGGTGTTATGGTGAAGCGCTTTATGAGTCATGCAAGCAGTTTTGAAGCACATTCTGGCCTAGAATTATTGTGAGTGTACTGATAGTGACTGGTGTTGGTCAATCCTGTTGCAAAACCACCTTAGTTGAGATGATTTACCACTGGCCAATATTTCACTTATATGCATGCTAACTTTGGAAAGAGTTATTCCCCATAAAACTCTCTAGGATAAGTGATGACTTTGAATTTATCTAATAAGCAGACATGAGTTAATTGTTATTTGCACTTGCTTTGGAATTGGTGTGAAAGTCCATTTGTAAGAACAACTTGTGAAGGAGGGAGAGCAAATGCGAAGTTATGTAGCTTATGTCATTGAGTACTGTGCTGGTTTTGGTTGGTTAATGTAAGTGTCTTGCTGGTATTGGTTGTTGCATCGTTAGGTGCTGTGCTGTTAAAGATTTGTGTAAACAGTGCAACGTTGAGATTGGATATTAGTATTGCCACATATTATATTGTGATATGTTAGAAATCGCCACCTGTTTGAATCTACCGTTTATTTCTATAACGTTAGAAAATGTTTGCAAATATGAAATGTTTTAGGGCAGTAAGAAATTTGGTGAAGGAGGATGTGAAAGTACCTGTCCAAGAGGGTAATGTGTTGTACTTCATACATGTATTTGGATCAAACAATGGAACAAGATCACTGAGGAAGAGGAGATGTGTATTTCCCCAGATATGGTACCATCAACATAGTTGTAATGGTGCTACTGCTCCCATTGACTAAGGGATAACTCAGATATGGGAACCTGATCCAACACCCCAGGTGTTTCTGTTCCAGCACCAATGACTATTGTTGTGACTATCCGGGTTACTACTATCCCAGGTCCATCTGTCCCTGGAGCAATGGCTCTTGTTATACCATCTCATATAATGACTATTTCCTACTGTAACTACTTCAATAACTATGGCTCCAATGCCTACAGTTTCTGGAGTGCCTGCTTGAATGTCTGCTACTGTTGTTACACCTACAACAAAGAATTCACCTGTAGCAATTTGAAGCCACAACTAGTTTGCAGGGCCTTTAGAACAAGGTGGTACTCTGGGCTTTACAACCTCAGGTGACCAAGGTAATATGGGATCCTTGGACTTTGGAGTGATGCCTCAATTGTTTGGGGAATCCTCACAAAGTGGAGAGACTAAGGTAGGTGCAAATGACCCAGAGGCACAGTGTGGTTTGAGACTTTTTCAGACTGAGGGGAGAACTTAGTGGAGCTTATTGACCTTACCCATGTGGACCAACATCAAGAGAATTAATTATATTTTGGACTAAAGATGTTCCTCACCAACCGAGCTGGACAAGGACACGATTGGTTAAAAAAGTTGGCAATTGAGTATCCTGCAGACCTTTCGAGACACAGCACTTTGGAGAAGAACGTTCAAGCTCAGTTAGATGATGAAGCATTTGTAAACATAAGACTTTCAAGGATGAAGTGATAGGTTAAGGAAATAGTTAGTTGCATGCAGAATTGGAGTAGTTTAGACAAATTGAGGGACCGTTGGGCCAGGAAAAGGAAGAAAAAGAAAGAGAAAGAAGATGCTCAGGGAATGATAAACATACCACAAGTGCCCCAAGTTGGAGACAGTACTAGTACTAAGACTTACCCTTCATGGAGAAAGATACTTGCATGTGATCTTGCTACATTTACAAATCAGTTCCCAAAATTGAAGAAGAGTCCTGATCTGTGGTACACTCGGGTGGATTGATTTGTGAACATTTTAAAAATACTGTGGGAAGATGGGAACACTTTTTACTCTTAAATTTATTTTTATTGGGTTAGTTTACATACAATCAATCAAAGAGGGATGTAAGGGGGAAGAAAGGCTATATAGGGCAGCCCCCCACTGAACGAATATGAAACAACAAGCCCTATTCAGCCTGCATGGTTTGAATCTCAAACTCTGTAACCAATGGGGCCACATACAGACAATTAACTGTAGCAGAGATCAACATTTCTCAATGTCATAACAGTGCTCTATAAGAAAGATCAGTTGCTTGTTAGATCTTGGTGAGTGGTATCCAAGAGACAGGAGTGCCATTAGGTCAAGGCAGGTGCCTCCTTTTTCCTCCATGCCGCAACGATCACACATTTGGCCACCCTTAAGCACACCCACATAATGACTATTTTTCCTTTCGTTTGGTATTGTAAACAGCTATGTCTGAGGCCAAGTAGTGCAAATTCCAGACTGTCAGGAACTGAGTAACCCAGAATTTCCTTCATTTGGGCCAAAATCTGCATCCAGAATGGCCGGATCGTTGGGAAGTTCCAGCAAATGTGGCAGAAGTCCCCAAATAGACCGCAGCCTCTCCAACACAGATCAGAGGTATCTGGGAAAGGTTTCTTTAATTTTGTGGGCTAGAGGTACCAATTGGAGAGTATTTTGTAATGTGCTTACCTCATACCCATGGAATGGTGGTTTTTAGCAATATCCTTCCAAAGGGTATTCCACTAAGTCTCAGTGATTTCGTTCCCTAATGTGTGTTCCCAGAAGTCAATGTAGCGTGGTCTGGGCAAGTGTATTGTGAATAACAGTAGGGTGTATAAAAATGAGATAACTCCCTGCATAGGGCCTGCTCTCTTAACAAATATTTCTATTGGAGTCAGTTCTCGGATGGCTGCTACCCTGATCACCGGGTTTAATGCCCAATGTTCGAAAGTTAAAATGTCAAAGTTATGGAATAGGTTGGATAGTGTGAGACAGCAGCCTTCTTGACAGTTATCGAATGGTCCTGCTTGATTTACCAGGGGGAACTTTGGGTTAAAGAGGATTGAAGTATAAGGGGATGAAAATGTTGTCCATTCTGTTGTTCTTGTTATCTCATCCAAAACTTTGAGGCATATTCTCAAGAACATGTGATAACCATCACAAAAGTAACTTAACGTAACCCTTTAATGAAGCATTCTTAACACTGCAATACCATGCGATAGTCACCAGATAATGTGTCAACTGACCAGGTTAAAATCAACACCACACCGCAAAAATGCAAAACTCTAAAGCAATAAATCTTGCGATGAGCCCGATCGTGGTATGAAAAGCACCGAAAACCAGCGACCGGCCTGCAAATCCCACGCATCTGGTGGGAAAATGCACCATAAAAGAAGAGTAAATAAACGGTGAGATGACAACGTGAGAGCACAACCCCACTGCTGTGATGCAGAACAAATGACCATTGTCCAAATCAGATAGGCATTTCCCCACAAACAGCCACAATGCACATTGACATGCATTTTGCATGTAACCTGCGCCAATGCGGAAACCAACATGGTACACACTGTGAAACCGCATCTCCCCCTCAAATTTCAGAGGGACAAACAACACCCCCTTCACACCGACGTGCCATGTCCAAGATCAAACAAGAATGAAAGCACAGACCAATGTAAGGGTAGTGACTCTGGCGGTTGTTGGTTGGAAGGTACCAAAGGCCAACAGGTGCAGCACAGCTAGCAGCTTTGTCTGCGGAAGGATATTGGTTGTCCGCTGTGTTGGTACCGTCAGCCTGTGGACAATGTTGTTCAGGATGCGGAGGATGGTTGTCCTTTTGAGCGTGTATTGGACAATGACATTCTCTGGTGTTAAGTCTGTGAGTCTGGTGCGTTTTCTGAAGGTCAGCGGTTTGTGCTGTACTGCCTCTAAGGTGGTCCGAGGGGGGTGGTGCGGGGGTGTCCGGGGGTGGTTGCGGGCCTGGGAATGGTGGCTGTGGGTGTTGTGGGCCTGTTGGGGCTCCGAGCTGCATAATCAGTAGCTCCATGGCATCTGTTGTTCTTCAGGTGCGGCTGTGGGCTGGGCTCCCTTTTCTGATGCCGGCTACCATCCGACTTTACCCCATGTCAGAGCAGGTGTTACTCTCCTGCTGCTAACACGCCTTATCGCATGTTTTGTGGTTGTATCCCCGATCTGGCTGGTCATTGAGAATGCTGCAGAGTAGTGTTGTCGTGGCTTTTTGAACGGGAACGCCTACTCTGCATCTCATTAGCTATAGTTGTGGGGGTCATCTGTGGTAATGTTTTTTGTGGCTGCTATCGCAGGTAAACTGGTGCTATGGTCTATTAGCACCAGCTTGTAAATGGGGTAATACATTTATCGCGACTTTGGCTGCAATAAAGTGTCTTTAACTCGGTGATACCTCCTTGAGTATATATCCCTTTGAATGTTGTCTGAGTGGGGTGATAAAATATGTATTTTTTGGTTGATCTTCTCTTGGTTTCCAGAGCACATTACAAATGGTTCTGCCCACTATGGCCCTGTCCATGTGTAACCAATGTTTATCTGATTCTCTGAGAGACCATTCTGTAATTACTCTAAGTTGGGAGGTTTTATAATTCAGAGCGATATCAGGAAGTGTCACCCCCCCCCTAGTTTGTCTGAGCAGTTTAAAGGAAAGTCACGCCCTTCCCTTTTGCCATATGTATTGAGTGATCATTTTACGGAGTGTGGGCAAAAAGTCACAGTCAAGGGTTATGGAGAGGGCCTGAAAAAAATATAATACTTTCAGCAGCACCATCATTTTGACATCATGAATGCAACCTAGCCATGAGATATATTGCGGTCCCCATGTTTTGAGTTCGGGCTTCAATTGTTGGAGTGGGGGGGTACTTTGCTCTATACAAGTCACTGACATTGGTTATAATCTTAATACCTAATGATGTAATGTTTTGCCTTTTGAAAGGGGAAGTCACTGCTTAGGGGCGTCATCTCCTCCTCTGGGATTAACTCTCAGCCTTACCCTCCCAGAGGGAGGGTAAGGCTGAGAATAAAGGATTTGGAGAGATTAACTCGGAATCCCGCTACTTCTTCATATGATCTAAGTTCTACGTGCAGGGCATGTAGGGATGACCGCGGAGTTGAAGGGATAATAGTGTATGTTCTCAAAGAAGGAGATCTTGTGTTCTATGGAGCCAAACCATATACCTCTGATATTCCGCATTGCCCTTATCCCTTCTGCGAGGGGTTCCATACTCAATGCAAACAATAACGATGACAACAGGAATCCCTGCCTTGTCCCCCTACTCTAGCCACAAGTGTCTGAACTGGCCCCATTGACTACCACCTTGGATCGTGGATGGGCATAGTTAGCTTTGATCATATTAATAAAGACTTCTGAGAACCCAAAGCGCATCAGCGTCCGAAAGAGAAATTACCAATTGTCTCTATCAAACACTTTTTCGGCATCTAACCCTAGAATAATTGCTGGGATCTGCCTCTTTAAGGCTTTTTTCACTAAATGTAGGACCCTCCAGATATTAATGTGCATTTGTCTTCCTTTGATAAAGACCGATTGGTCAGGGTGTATCAAGTCAGGCATCATATCATCCAATACGGTTGCCAGTATTTTAGAATGTAATTTAGAGCCCAGGTTTAAGAGTGCTATTGGGCTGCAAAATGGGCATAGTTGTGATTTGTCCCAGATTTTGGAATTATTGTGATCAAGGCTTCAGTCATTGAGTCAGTGACCACTGTTTCAGATGCTTTGTGATTAAATAAATGTGTTAGTTGTGGTACTATTTCTGGGGCAAATATTTTATAAAACTATGCAGTTAGGCCATTAGGCTGTGGCAATTTACGTACTTTTAGTGCTTTAATCACCTGTTATACTTTGTCCTCTGTTATGGGGGCTTCAAAGGGTTCATTTTGGAGGGGTGTTACCTGAGGGAGACTAATCAAATCAAAGTACTCCTCTAGAGATTTATTGTCTGACCTGTCCGCTCGATATAGGGTCATGTAGAATGTACCAAAAATCTGCGCTTTCCCTTTATCTCTATTCACCAGGCTTCACCACTGGTCTTGCTTGTCACCTATGTAATCTCATTCTCTTTTTATTCTGAGCTGTCTTGTCAGGTGGGGCCCTACCTTGTTTCCATATTTATATGCGAGTCTCTGCAGTCAATGGAGAGTACGTTCTGCTCTGTTTGTGTATATTGCATTTACTTTATCTTTGAGTGCCGTTAGTTTACGTTGGAGAATTTTTGTGGGTGTTATTTTATGCTGCTGTTCCACCTCTCTAAGCTCTTCTTCCAGTCTTGTGTGTTATTGTGTTCTCTGTTTATTAAGGGTGGAATTTAATTCCACACATTTTTCCCTTAGGATCGCTTTAAAAGCATGCCAATTGTTCAATGGTATAGTATCCTGTGGGTTGTTTAATTGAAAGTATTCCCTAATGGTCACCCATAGTTCATCTCTCAGTTACCTATCCCGCACGATGGCAGGTGGGAAGACCCAGCGTGAGAATTTAGGGGGGCATTTATCCCAGTCTAGGCAAATTGAGACTGGATCTTGGTCTGAGATCACAATGGGGTGAATTTTTGCCGCTCATAGATCACCCAGGAGGCGTTGGTTCAGGAAAATAGAATTTAGCCTTGAATAGATCTGATGCACATGGGAGGAAAATGAAAAATCTTTTGTCGTGGGGTAGAGTGTGCGCCGTACATCCCTCAGTCCTAGGTGTTTGAAAATTTGTTTCACCCTTTTGAAAAAGCTACCTGTGGAAGTGCATCATTGCTGGGTGCTGTCTAGTTCCAAGTGCCACGTAAGATTAAAGTCTTCCAATCATATGAGTGTCCCCTTTGCATATCATCCAGATAGGGTCAATAACGAGGGGACAAATTCAAGTTGACCCCCATTAGGAGCACAGGCCAAGACAAATGTGCACATTTTCCCCCTTAATCTGCCCTTCACCAACACTATCCTCCCATCTTTGTCTGCCATGCACCCGTCCGGTTAAAACTTAATGGAGGCGTGAAACAGCTGCGCCACCCCTTTTTGTTTAGTTCCTGCCGAGGATTTGCAGATTAGGGGATAGTGTTTGTGTTTCAGTCTAGCGGTCCTTCAGAATTTTTAAGTCTGTCTCTTGTATGGCAATTACATCAAAATGGTAATCTAGTATGCACTTCAAGATGTTTTTGTGTTTATGTGGTGCCTTCAGACCTCGTACATTCCATGATTGAATAATTATAATTTCAGGAGAAATCAGTTCCACTGATGCCTCCTTGAGCCCTGTTTCTTCTTCATAGGTTGCCCTTCTGTCCCGTCTAAGTTCATCCTCCCTAGCCCTGTCCACCTCTTCTGTAGGGCATAGTGTTTCATCTTTTGTACAGAACATAAGATTCTCTGACTCCCACTAATGTGATACATGAAAAACATAGATCCCCGAACCCCTCCCAGGTTCCCCCAATCCCAACTTGTACAATAACTGTTCCTATCTCAACATTATCCTTGTGGTGTTTAAACATTGCTGCGGGCATCTCGGTCAGCATCTGCTGTTGCGTGCCCACCATAATGGGTAATGTTCAGAGCAAGGGTCCTCTTTAAATCCTCAGGTGGTGAGCAGGATCCAAGGTTTAGGATCCCCCAGTATCTAAACGGTGCATGGGTCATAGGCACTTCTGGCATTCATGTGTCTCCTATCACCTTACAGCCGTTCATTTAGAGTCCATAATGGCTGGTGTAATTTCTGGCTCGAGTGTAAGTGTTCCATTTGACACCATCTAATTCTTGTCATCACTGTTGTTGTCGGCGTTGACCATGCCACTGGGTTTTCTTCTCCCTCTCAGCTGAACCGTTCGGGTGTGTTTGTTGTCTTCCCTATGTTTCCAGATATGGTATGCCTAACACGTCCTTAGCATCTGCCTGGTCTGTGACGTGGTGTGTTTTGTTGCTATATTCAAAGGTTAGGCCAAAGAAATAGGTCCATCCATATCTCATGTAATCGCCTCTTAGTTTTTCCGTCACTGGCCTGAATTGCTGGCTTTGTTGCAGGGTTGCTTGTGCCAAGTCCTGATATAGTGAACATGTGAAGCCTTGAAAGGAGATATTGTCTTTTTTCCTGGACGTTTGAAGTATTGCTTCCTTCATTTTAAAAGACTGGAATTTAACAATAACATCCCAGGTGCAACACCGATCCCCTGAGGTTTGCCTTCCCACCCGGTGGGCTCTCTCTATCTTAATTTTCATGTGGTCAGAGCCCAGTATTTCCACAAACAACCCTAGAACAAATGCGTCTAGGTCTGGTCCCTCCACCTCTTCCTCCAGGTCCCTAATTCTAATGTTCATCAATCTGGACCTATTTCCAAGATCTTCATTTGTTAGGAGGATTGTGAGTAGCTGGGTTCGGAGGTCATGTACCACTTCTTTCATGTCTGTTGTACTTTGTTCCAAGTCAAGAGTTTTGGCCACCAGGACGAGCGTTCTAGTAACTATGGAATCTATATCTTGTTGCAGGGAGGCTAAACGGCCATTCAGATCTGCTTTAATTGTCTAAAGATGCCATCATGACTTGTTTGAGCTCTGCTTGGAGTTTTGCTTTAAAGTCTCTAAGAGAGGCCACTAAATCATCTTCAGTAAGCTCCATTTCACCTTCGGTTTCATCTGGCCTTTGTGTATTTTTCTTTTCTTTTGGGGTGAAGTAACTTGACACCCTATTTGTGGTTTTCCTTGGTGGCATAAGGGCTGCTCCTCCCCCACTATATGTTTCCAGCAATGGGGGGATTACACATAGCGGGGTGTGCTGGGGTGCTGAGCCTTGAGAGTTTGTTTGCCGGAAGTTTCTAATTGACCACCATGTGATGGTCAGGCGAGGATTCTCCTAGAAGCCTTGAAGTCTCATGCATTCACCTTTTGCAATTATCATCCAGCTTTAGTAGCCTGCCCATTGGACTGACCTCCCTCAAGGTGTTAAGGCCCTAGTACATTGGGCTGTCTATCTCCCTCTGTTTTAAAGCTGCCATCTTAGGGGCAGGCATTCATCTTGGGGGTGTGCTACTGTCGTTTCCTACCATATCAAAGGCTTTAATCCATTATGTTCTCTATTTGTGCCCTCGTACTTGTAAAAACACTCCTCCTCTGGATCTTCTGCCACTCCCTATGTTGCTACTGTAAATTCATCTTTTTTATTTCTGTTCAGCTGTAATTGCTTCTTTCCGCTCTGTCAAGGTGTGATCTCGAATCTGCCGCCCGGTCATTGTGGTGCTGTACGGTTCTGCTCTGCTCCGTTCTCTCCGTGCCAGCTTGCCTGGATCGGGATGTCAAGTATTCTGCTTTGCTCCATCACTGCTTCCTTGTCTCACTCAGGTCTGCATTTTAGAGAGCTGCAGCCTGCTCTCTGTCTCTCCCGATTCCACACATAAATACGCACATCAGGGTAGAAGCTTGCTCCGCATTATCCCCTTAATAATGCCCCAGGGGATACACGTCTAGTCGGTGGACACGTTTCGCTTTCTTCAGTGAAAGAGCAAAGCAGCAGCGGAGCCAAAGTGGTTCACATACACCCGGCCATCTTGATTGGTCTTTGTTTGATATAGTGGTTCCCAGTGATTTATTATCTGAGTGTATGATGTTGATACAGTGGTCAAATGCTGAATTCCAAAGAGTGGCTCGGTCGAATACACCATCTACTATTGTGATGGAGAAGTATAGTTAAGTGATCAACTGCTTGAAAGAAAAAGTTCAACAAAACAAGATTGATTGAAGATTAATTGAACTACTCAAGAGGCCAAGGAATCAGTGCATGCTTATTATGAGTCATTGTTACAGGTGTTCAAACAACATAGCGGTGTCGATAACCCAGAAAGTGGTGATATGAGCAATTTAGTGTCACAGTATGTTCTTGGCCATAGGTAGCCTGCATATTTAACATAATGTGATTTGTTGACAAACAGGCCTTTGAATGAAATACTTTTATATGCACAGTATTGCAGATATAAACAAGAGATGAAACAGAAAAGGCTTAAGGAAAAATTAATGGTGGCTCAGACAAGGCTGACGCAGAAGGGATTTCAGAATGGCTCGTATTGGAGGACGGATGATGCAGAGGAACTGGTGTATGTACCCCAAGGTAGAGGAAGCGGTATTCCAATTGATGTAAGGTCAGGAATAGATGTGGCGACAGTGAAGCAGTAGAATCTGTGTCACTATTGTAATAAGTTGGGTCATTGGAAGAGGGAGTGGCAATTGAATCTTAAACAAATGTCTGGTGATGGTCAAATGCAGAGTGTGAATCCTAAGCACATGCAATACAGAGACCTGAAAATCCTAACATGACTGAAGCCCCAGTGATGGAGGTTCTTCAACCACCGATACTCCAACATGATATGGGAAATCCAAGGTTCATTGTGAACCATGTTCCCAGAGTGAACCAAAATCCTTTTGAAAATCAAGCCACTTTTCAGGAGTTTTCAGTTTTTTAAGCCTCTGGTGGTTACAGTTCTAGTCTATCACAATGACAGTGCCTGAGAGGGGAGGAAGGTTGCATACAAGGCACAGTCTTGGAGGTAGATCAGAGTGGACAATGCATTGAAGGTGAGGTGAATGGCCACCCAGTGTCCTTCTCAATAGACACTTGTGCTACTCGTACCACTGTTAGAACAGCAGATGTTCCAAACCTACCTCTCTCATGAAAAAAAATCCAAATTCTAAGCATTGTCAATAAGCAGATCCCTAACCCTTTTTCAAAGAAGTTCCCAGTTAAGATAGGGTCCTTTGAAGAAGCCCACCAATTTGTGATATGTGAATCTAGTCCAGTCAATTTACTTGGACGTGATCTTTAGTCCAAGTTAAATTGCACCATATATTGTACACCAGATGGTGTTGTGTTTCAAACACAGTCCGGGAACATTGTTTTTAAAGTAACGAAATAAGGAACAACTGTTTGTTTGTTTCCTCTGATGACTGTGGAATACTTGCCGCATGACTTAAAAGATACTGTGAAACCCGCAGTCTTGGATTTCTCCAGGAAAATATATCAGAGTCATTAAAGGTGTGGAACCTTCCTGAATTACTATTAACTCTAATGCTGAATATCTCCAAACACCACAGTATAACCTTACACCAGAAAAACTAGCTTAGATTTCCCCAATCATTGAGTCCATGATAAAAGAGGGAAAATTGAAGGAAATTATGGGAACCCATGTAATTCCCTTATTATGAATCTAAAGAAATTGAGCGGAAAATACTGCATTGAGCAAGATCTGCAAAAGATTAGTAATATTGCTGTAACATGTTGTTCTACTGTACCAAATCCCACTGTGCTTTAGTTTCAGATACCCTGTAAAGCTAAGTGGTTCATGTTGTTTCAGATACCCTGTAGAGCTGAGTGGTTCATAATAGTTTATCTGTGTCAAGTGTTCTTTGCCATCCCAAAACAGAATTTTGGCATTATGCTGAATTCGACAAGGGTATTTAGAATGTCCCTCGTTTTGCAACCAAATCCTGAAAACTAAGCTGGAGACCCTGGAGTTATTGTGTAATTCAGTCCTTGTCCAAAACATCGATGTTCTGCTAGTTGTGTTGATGTTGCAAAAATCATGCAAGCAAGACAACATTGCCCTAATGTATCAACTAGCTGAGAACCGACACAAAGTGTCCCTAAGTAAATTGCAGTATTGTTAGAAAGAAGTCTTGTAGTTAGGACATCACATTGAGAAGGGAGCAAGGAAATTGTCACAGGAGACAGTCTCTGCAATTTTGAAAATGAACTTTCCAACTATGCAGAGAAGTCAGGAAGCTTCTGGGAATGGTGGGCTACTGTTGTCAGTGTATAGTCAACTTTTCCCTAGTGGCCAAATCTCTACAGAGGCTGAAACATAAGGACGTGTCTGATCAAATACCATGGGACAACGAAGACATGAATGCCTTCCCAGAGTTGACAGAAAATCTATGATGTGACTTGGCTCTGGAAAGTCCGATTACAAGAAAGAGTTTACAGTGTTTTGCAGTGAGAGGGGAGACTGTGTTCTCTCAGTGCATACTTAAATACATAGTGATTCTTAAAGACCTGTGGCCTATTTTTCTGGTGTACTTGATCCTTTGATCACAGGACTGCCTGTCTGCCTTAAAGCTGTAGCAGCCATAGGAGTCAGCTTTGAGCAGAGTGAGAATATTGTTCTGAGCTATAATCTCATCATGATTTACTCACTCTGTAGAGATATTACTTACTCATAAGAAAACAGAACATCTGACAAATAGTAGACTTGACTGTTATAAGCAAGTTAGACTTGCTGCTGAAATTGTCACATGGAAGAGGTGCTGTAACCTCAATTCTGCTACACTGCTACCCCTAACTGAATATGAAGGTGAGGGTGGGTATGAGCATGACTTTTTCAATGTCATGAAACTATGCGCCTAGACCTGATATTAAACATAAACCCCTTGCAGAGTCTGATTATATTTTGCTTGTGGAAGGTTCATGCTTAAGAGGGGGTGATGCAAATTTGAGAGCTACTGACTTTGTCTATAATATCCAATAGGTAGTAGACACCTCTTGGCTCTGCGGTGTAACTTCTGCCCAAGTGGTTGAATTGGTTGTTCTTACTTCAGTGTGCTGTTTCTCAGACCAACAGAAAGTTGCCATTTTTATTGATAGTCAATATGGCTTTGGTGTTGCTAATGTCTTTGGACAGCTGTAGTCAGAAAGGGGATTTATGTTATTATCCGGGTCCCCAATTACAAATTGGGAATATGTTATGAGACTTCTTTAGGAGTGGCAGATGCCCCAAGAGATTGCTATGTTTAGATTTGCAGCACACAGGAGGGGAAATGGTTATGTAACAGCTGTCAATCCGTATGCCAAAGAAGTGGCTCAGTATTGTGTTTATGGGTCCTGTACATTTAATGGGGATCATTCAAAGTAATCAGAAGAGGAAGATAACTTTAATCTTGTTGTCTGTTGCTGATACTCAGGAGGACATTGAGGGGTTACAGGAAGAGATGCCAGAGGTCAAACAGCACAGCTGGGTTAGAGCAAAATGTGTGAAGAATGATGATGAGATTTGGGTTTCAGCAGATGGAAGACCTGTGTTGCTTGATAGTTTGTTGTTCCTGGTGGCTAGACACTTCAATGGTCCTGCACACACAGGAAGGGACTTGACGGTGAGATTGTTTAGATAGAGTTGGTTTAACACCTGATTCAGGATTATGGCTGAGAACCTGTGTCAGAGGTGTGTTATCTGCCATCAGATAAATGTATGTAGAATAAACTCAGTTACCATTAGTCACATAGGGAGATCAAGAGGGACTTCAACCAGATACAGTTGGATTTTATTGGGATTCATCTGTGTAATGGTCTGAGATATATCCTGATTATAGAGTATATTGTCTCTTGTTGGGTTGAAGAGTTACCAACTAGGAGGAATGATAGTCTTACTGTAGACAAATTGTTGCACGAAATGATACCCAGGTTTGTGTTTCAGGCCAAGGGACTCATTTTACTAATAAAGTTCTGAGAATGCTGTATGTTGCTTTGCTGTTGGAACTACAACTGCACAGCAGGTACAGACCCAAGCCTTCTGGCATTGTGGAAAAGGTAAACAGGATGTTGAAGTCCTGACTGACTAAAGTTTGTGCTTCCACTACATTAAAGTGGCTGGATGCTTTGATTTTGGTGTTGCTGAGCCTTCAAAGCACTCCTGATCCGTGAACAGTATTGTCTCTCCATGAGATTCTCACGGGGAGGACTATGAGATTGCCTGCTGTGCTTGCAAATGCACTTGTGATTATTACAGATGATATGTTTCTCGCCTACTGCAAGAGACTGGCTGATGTGGTGCAGTCTATCTCTCACTAGGTTGAAGCTACCTCTGCCCTCCTTCAACGGGGACAGTGTCACATCCTCAGTCTGGGGCACTGGGTCCTTGTCAAGAAGCATGTTCGAAAAACATGCCTATAAACCCATTGGAAAGCCCCTTTTCAGGTTCTTCTGGTGAGCAGTCTAGTTGTCAAGTGTGGCGGACTGCCGAACTGACACATGTCTCGCATACCCAGGGAGTTCGAAATCCATATGAGGAAGTGGTAACACCGACTGCTGAAATGCAACCCCACCTTGTGAATACCCTGAAAGTGCAGAGGAGGGTGAAGTGAACACCCAAAATCCTCCGGATCAACCTGTGATTAAAGTTTGAGAAGTAACGCACAGCCAAGCTGAGGCAAGCTCTGAGCCTGTGGTAATTGCATCAGGAGTAGCAACAGTTAATTGGCCTCAGTTGCAGTTGATTGATGATGCAGATTCCAGCAAAGAGCTGAGTATTGTCATCAGGAGTGTGTGGAGGAAAAATGAGTGGCCAAGAGGGTGAGAGAGGTTAAGGCTGAACATATCTGTTGAGGAATTCCACAAGCTATCATCGAGGAGACAGAGTTGAGTGGGTTGAGTGGCAGTGCAGACTAACATTCAGTGCTCAGGAGATAGAAATGAGTAAGTGTGCTTTACAGGAGGTACTCTGCCAGTGAATGGACTTACTACGTTGACACTGAACTTTTCCAATCACCTATGATCTGGGAGTGCAGGAACTGTGCCAACTGCTCCTCCGTGATTTGTGCCTACATAGCAACAGCAATTGATTTTCTGGATTGATGACCATCATTGTAACAAACTGTGTCTATGAACTTAATTTTGTGAGCTCTGTTGAACTGAACCTTGTAAACGTTGCATTTATTTGAAATATGACGATTTGCAAGGGCCAAGGGTCCAGTAGAACAGTAGGGGTATAATTTTAGTAGAAGATGGAGTAGGGCTAGGAATGTTTCATGAAGACCGCTGTACATAAAACTAATTTCACCTTGTAATATTGAAAATAGGTTCTATCATTTGCACAAGTAGAAATGTTGCAGAATTCATAAGTCTGTTTGCTGCTATTCTATTCAACAGGTATGACTGTAGAGAAACTATTGGTATTCATACCAAAGATCAGCATTGGTTAGTTATAGCTGGAGTATTATTAGTTGCTATCACACTCAGGGTTGCTTTATTAATAAGGTCAAGTTCCACTGCTGATAATACTAATGTTAGGTCTATAATTAAGTGCAATAAGTATGCACACCCATTGATGATTAATATAGTTTTGATCTTATGGTTCTACACAAAGATGCTTCTGGGGGAAACATTTTTACTAAAGGCTTTTCTAAGTTGCTATATGAGTACACAATTATAATGGAGGTGAAGGGCTGGTATGTATGTGTTCACTTTCCCACTTTAGTACCTGATGGAGTCACTTATCATCACATTCCCCTTTCATATAGCAAGACTAGTAGTATTTTACTTATTCTTCCATATAGACAAGTATGTTTTGAATATTTATTATTTGAGTTATGATTCAATATTTTCTTAAGCTCCCCTTAATATGCGCCTGACCCAACATCCGGAGGCAGGTGAGATAGATAACACTGATCATGCCCATAGATTGAATCTAGCATGTGCCATGAGTGCTGTAGAGAAGTGATGTATTCATGATTTAGAGGCAAGAAGGGTCAAAACGTACCTTTGGCCAATCGTTGAGAGGAGAGGATGTTTTGAAGCATGTTTGGAACAAAGAAGAGGATGGGTTTAAGGTGAAGGGTAATTGTCCTAAGTTTAAATTGACTGGCAACAAAAAATGGAAGTTGTGCAGTTATAAATTAGCCCCTGAAGAATGAAAAGCATATATGGTGGAGACTGCATATAAACATACATTTTAACCTTCAGGTGGCACTGCTCAAATTCGTAAGGGGGACAATGAAGTGAGTCCTGGAGTTTATTTTGTGTGTGGGCAGTATGGTTATTTTAAATTTACTAGAAATATGTCAGGTATGTGTTACCTTCCCCGAGCATTTCCAAAGATTTATCATGGGAAGAATATATATACCTGGAAAGGGATACTCTAGTAGATATAAGCGTAGTGATAGTAGTGCTCCACAAATAGTATGAGGCATTTCTGAGCTATGATTCCTTCTGATTTGATGGAACTAGACGCAACTGGTGCTTGGGAAGTAGTTGGGAAATGTTTTGCTACTGTAGGTCGTTGGTTGAGTAATCTTGGTAGAGGGATTTTAGGTGCTATATTGATGCCAATTTTGTTTATCTGCATTTGCTTGATTAGTTTATTTGTTATGTTTAAGAGATTTACATGCACGAAATAAAAGACATTGGTTAATGAAGGAAATGGTGCTCAGAGGAAAAGAGATGAAGTGGAGATAGAGGAAAAACAGTGCAAAATCTATGTCCAGATGAAGGAGTTGGAGAAGTCAAGGCATAAGATGTTAAATTCAAGGCTGTATAGATGATTGTTTCTTTGACGAAATCTGGGAAACTAGGGAGTATATGATTGGATTGTTCGGTGGAACATAATAAGGAGAAAATTTCTAGAATCTTCTTTCGTACTTTAATTGTGCACTCCTTTGAATAGCCGACCAGACCCTGTCCTGGCTCATGCTGAGTAAATACTTCTTCTCTGCTCATCTGATTTCCCATTCTACATGCTTGAATATTAGTCTTTTTCCATTGAACCTTAAATCTTGTACATCTGATGCCAACACTTTCCCCCTTACCACTTTATTTAGAATAATGAAGTTCCTTTATGGATCCTGATTGGGTGAAAATGTGCTTGCAGTATGTTATCCTATTTTGCATATTCTTTCTGATCATATATTTTGAGCAGATGTATCAAGATACCCATTTGCGATTCTCAAATAGCGATTTTTTGAGAATCGCTATTTGAGAATTGCAAAATGGTATATATCTAGAAATTTGCTATTTTTTTAGCGATTTCTTAAAATTCCTTAATTGCGATTAGCAAATTGCTAATCGCAATTAAGGAATAATTTTCCATTCATTTCTATGGGCCCGGAAGCCCATTGGAAGGAATGGGAAATTATTCTCAATTTGCAATTCGCAATTTCCTAATCGCAAATTGAGAATAATTTCAAGGGTGCAAGGGTGTCATAAGGACACCCTGCTGCACCCCTGAAATTTACATGTTTGCACATATGGCGCACATACATTCCCTAAGGGAATGTATGTGCGCCACATGGCACCTTTACAAATGTCAAAAAGTGCATTTGTAAAAGAATTCGCAAATTAACACCAACAACAAGTTGGTGGTAATTTACTATTTCTTAGTGTAAATTCGCTAAACCTGAATGCTTCATACATAGCATTTAAGGAATCGCAATTTGCGAATCCTTAAATGCTGACCAAACGTAAGGAATCGCAAATTTTGCGATTCCTTAAGTTTGCGATGCGATTTCAATGATACATCGCATTTTCCGATTATTTTGTCGCAAGCGCTGCTATTTTGCGATTCGCAGCGTTTGCGACAAAAAAATCATTTGATACATCTGCCCCTATATTCAGATTGCACAAATATTTAGAATTCTATGCTCTTACCATATTTTTCTGTCAGTTTTGCTGACTGGTTTGTCATGTAAACTGAACAAACTTTGTTAATAAAACCTGTAATGTTTGAACACAATCTTCACTGTCATTCTTGGTTTCATTGTATTTGCAGTGTACTTCTGATGTTAGCTCCCTCATTGCACTTCAAAGTCAACAATGAAAAGTCTATACCATCAGTGGGAAAACATATTTGATGACTTCACCAAGAGAGTGAGATTCAAGAAGCCCCTCTCTATCACCTGTCTGATTCATTGTGCAACAAATTTGGGGATATTAAAACTATTTCCTTTTGGTAATAGTAATTGTTTGCAGAATGTTTACCTTCTTATAGAGTCCATCATTCAAACTCACTCATCAGTGTTGTCTTAAGGATTTTTGAGGCACGTAGCAAAACATATTTTGGGGCCCCTTTTCATACTTTTTCTGCCCATATTCTTCTCATTCAAGCCTAGATGATGCCCAAAGAGATTTCTGACAAATATTCTAAATAGTTCTTTTTAGGGCCTCAAAAAATCCTTGAGATACAATTGGGCAAAGCGAGAGACTCAGAGGTAGAAGTAAGCAGATTTGAGAGCGGCTGAGGTTTGGAAATGAAAAATGAGAAGCTAGATAAAGCGAAAGTTTACTTTCCCAGGGACCCCGGTGAAAGGTAAGGGCCCTGGGAAATAGCCCAATTTACCCAGACCTTAAAACATCTCTGGACTCATTCTTTAAGAATTAACTAAAAAAGTATATCACAGGTTTACATTGGAAAAAGTTTGATGCTCGAGGACAAATTGTATAGAAAAGCAAAATTTTAGGCTTTTTCAAAGGTATTGTGCAATGGTCACTCGTCTTCATTAATATGTTTCTATTTTCATCTCCCCTGTGTGTTGTGATTGTAAAAACAAAAAAAGAGAATCACACCCTATGAAGACATTTTTGCAAACATCTTGACTGTATTATGGACGGGGAAAATAAATACAGGTTGTACCTACTGTGTATTGACCTGAAGTAAGCATCAGATGTTAAAATCCCAACATGGCGCTCGCTGGTGAGATAAAAGTAAGAACAGAGGCCTGACCACATGCCAGATGATATTGGTGGCAGATGGGATCGTCAGAAGTGTGATGGCATTTCCTCTGAATATGCTAAGGCTCACTTCAGACTTTGATGCTGACATGATTAGCAACGAAAATATGCTTTGTTCCTTTGCCTTCACATGGTCTCAATATTGGTACTTATCATTTTCTTGTATTTCTTTCAAAATCAAATGTGATTCTGTCCTTTGAGCGCAGATGCTGCTCACAATGCAGCATTGAGCTGAGCTCAAAAATAAAACCATGAATAAAAAAGCGCTGTCAGGATATGGAATTCTATAAATAGGAATCACTGATTTTTCCTTTTGGAAGTTATTTTATCTCATCTTGTCCTTTTTTCATGACGTATACTACTTTTCGTAATATTAGCTTGCTAAACTGATCTGGGCTGGGATAAATTATTAGTCACCAACTGAAGCGTCATATTTGCCGCTAACTAATGAAATTCACTAATGAGCAAGCAGCAGTGAAACCACACTAGCAGTAATGCGAACCGAGGGGCAGATTTATGTTGGTAATGCGCCACGTTTGTGTCACGCAACTGCGGCGTAAACGTGGCGCATCCCTACGACCCATTTACAACGTGACACATCTAGGCAGATGCGTCACGTTGTAAAGCCCTGCGCGACTTGTGGGCGTTCCGGCGCAGGGTGGGCGTTCCGGGGCAGGTGCGCCTCGCAAAAGTGGCTGAGTGAAATCTATAAGATTTCACTCAGTCACTTTCAGGCCAATGCTGCGTCAAAACCCTGCACCTCCTTGAAGCAGGCCTAAGGCTTGACTCAGCATTGGACAGATAGGGCAACCCCGAGTCTTGCTGGAGCTGCGTCGCTCTTGCGACGCAACTCCAGCAATGCGCCACATTTACCGCACAGATGAGTCATGCATCTGTGCCGTTTTTGCCCCATGGTGCACCGCATTGTAAATGCGGCGCACCATGGGTGGCGGAGCAGCGGCGCAAAATAACTGGCGCATCCCTGGGGATGCGCCAGTTATCATAAATCTGCCCCCAAGTGTCCATTGCTCTCTTAGGTAACACCGCACGTGATACATGTTGATATTGCAGGGTGCAGAATTTAAAGTTAAAGGATTCACCTCCCTTTTTCACACCTTAAAATGGGTAAAAGGTAGTAATAGTGAATATTTTTCCCATAGGGAGTGGCAAATGTCTGAATGTACAATACCTTCCCCAACCGTTCCAATAGGTTTTAGTTTTAAATGTCCGATAACGTGTGATATTGCTGCACACATGCATTAGAAAGGTGTGTATGGGCTTCAATCAAAGGCAAGTGCATACGTGTGAATTGTGTGTGTGAATTGTGTGCAAAAAGTGCTCCTGTGTTTTCTCTTAAAATATGGGAATGTTTGTGGTGCTTCTTCACCAAATGTACGCCCTCATACAAGCCTTTTTTTCAAATAAATTTGGAAACAGAAATCTTGTGTGAAAACCCGTTGAGAAGGTTTACAAATTCCAGGAATGTAAGAGTGCCGAAGGAATTCCACACATTTCCCAAGCCCACTTCTCGTCTCCTTCCCCTGGGATCATCCACTCTCAAACTCAAACACCCAAATATAATTTAAAACTTAGCAATGGATTTTAAATGATCACTATTGGAGATTATATTAGAAGAATTTCTCAAATTCTGTGAATCAGGATTTGGAAATTTCCAACATGGGGCAAATGTACAAAGACTCATTCAAACCAGGATGTGTAAAGCTATTCTGAGCAAGTCAGAAGATAATTTACCTAACGATTATAAATTAGTCAGTTATAAACAAGCAGTATGCCGTTCCCAAAGGAACGAAGAGTGAAAACACAGACAGGTCGGCGCTGAAAGCCTGAGGACCTAGATGGGGGTCACCTGAATGCTCAAGAGCTGGAAGCCTCATACACTCCGGGAGGTGTCATACTTCATCACCAGGCATTGTTCTTCATCGGGCCGACACTGCCCACCCACAAAAGGGCTCTTTGCTAGAGATCTGTTGTTTGTTTGCCGGATGTGAGGCTAGGGTATGTGTGTGGATGAGCTCCAAGGTATAGATTTGTGTGAGTAAGTTAAAATCGGCTAAGAAGTACCATAACAACTATTTTTATTCAGTGGGTGCCCTTGTCTAGGTTAGAAGTGATATCTGTAACCAGAAGTCATGGTCTGTACCAGCTAATAAGAAAGTGTTTGAGTTGGTTGACAAGTATCTTGCCATGGTAGGCAAAGTGATCCAGGACAATTCATCAGGACCTAAAATTCCTAATCTACACAGTGATTGGGACTATTACCTTACTCAATACACATTTTTCCAATCACTACCATCAATTTGTAGCCTCAAGATTTATACCTATAGTGATGATAAAACAACAACCAGTAGTGGAGATATAAAAACTATTTAGGCAAATGCCATCTTGTAAAGTGAGCATCAGTAGCCAAAGGATTGCAAATGCTGTCAAAACACACGTGTTTGCGAGTCAGCCATTAATGGTGCATATGCAGAAGTTGCAAGAGTGAAGTCCACTTAAAACTAAAGAGCATAAAACAAAGTGACAGACATAAAGACACCACTTAATAGTACAAGCAAGCACTGTGTCTGAAATATGCACTCACCCATTTAGAGAAGTCAAGGTCCCCCTCGGGTGGATGCAGAGACCAAGCATGGTAGCAAACAGCTTCGCGATTCGGAAGTGGCTTGGAAGCTGTTTGCATAAGTCCTGCAAGTGGGGAGAGTCAAGAGTACTTATTGTGTCCTGATGTGGAGTGAGAATGAACACCTACCGTCTCTGCCAACTAGAAAGAAGAGTGGACTGAGAGCGGGGCAGGAATAAGTATGTGTGGTTCTTCCTAACAGGAGTCTGTAATAATGAATGCTCATTCCCCTTGTGTGTGCCCATGTCAGGGACTGCCCGGGACTGTCAGGGACACAGTCAGGGACTTGGACAAAGACTGGTGACTCAGTAGAAAATTAAGCAAAAAAATAAGTACAGCAATGCCCAGGATCACACAGATATTCAGAGGAGAAAAAAGGGATCCAAAGGGGAAGCCTGTACAAGTGAACACGATGGCTAAGACTCAAAGGATGGGCACTCAAGAGGCAATTTAGCATTCAGAATAATTACACCCAGGATGGACGTGCAGGCATATAGAGACACACACAACAACATTAACAATAAAGGGAATGTGGGGTAAAGCACTCAGGAACTCCACGGATCACTGAAATAATATCGAGGGACAAAATATCGACTTGCAAAAATATCGTGGGCAAAATATCGACAGTCAAAATATCGAGTTTGTATCTACAAACAGGTAAGTACAAAAATATTGAGTACAAAATATCGTTTACAATAATATAGTAGTAAAAAATATCGACTTTATTAAAAACAGTGTTAAATTAAATTAACTAAAATATACTTAAAAATACTTACATTAACTTATAATAATTAAATATTAAATGAAAATAATAAAAATAATTTTTTACAATCTTATTTGTTAAAACATATATATATAGTAACATACTATAATTAAATAAGATACTATTATATTACCGTACGATACCAGAAGTGTAAAAAATACTATTCCCACTCCAAAGAGTGCAAGCGTAGGGAAAGCGTTGGATAGCGTAGGGGTTAAAATTACTATTCCCACTCAAGTGGGTGCAACAGTAGGGAAAACTGACCCTGAACCCTAAAAATACCCCTTTACCCAAAAACCCAAAACTGACCCTGAACCCTAAAAATACCCCTTTACCCAAAAACTGAAAACTGACCCTGAACCCTAAAAATGCCCCTTTACCCAAAAACTGAAAACTGACCCTGAACCCTAAAAATACCCCTTTACCCAAAAACTGAAAACTGACCCTGAACCCTAAAAATACCCCTTTACCCAAAAACGGAAAACTGACCCTGAACCCTAAAAATACCCCTTTACCCAAAAACTGAAAACTGACTCTGAACCCTAAAAATACTCCTTTACCCAAAATTAATTAATATTATTTAAATACCAATTAATTATTCATTAACAATAACAATAAAGTAAATATAGTAGCACATTAGCTGTAATTAATTTAATTTAATAATTAATATTATTTTTCCCAATTAATTAATTAACAATAACTAAAAATTATATATAAATAAATTACTCTAAATAATGTAATTAACTAATTAATATTATTTAATTACCAATTATTTACTAATTGAAAATATGTACAAAATTATATTAATGAATTAACTAATTACTATTAATTAATTACCAATTAATTATTAATTATAAATATTTACAAACATATATTAATTAATTAATTATTATTACATTACTCCCCACCCTTATCCCCTATTAACCCAACATCCCGCTCCTAAACATTAACTACAATTTATATTACTATTAATAAAAAAAAAAACATTTTAACCTTTTTTCTACATATTATCGAATTTTTTTACTTTGACTATTTATATATATTTTGTTGATATTTTTGTACTCGATATTTTTTTATCATTATTTTAATCGATATTTTGACCAACGATATTTTTGTTATCGATATTTTATTATTATCGATATTTTTAACTCGATATTTTGTCCATTCGATATTTTGGAGTCGATATTTTGTCTGTGCACCGAACTCCACACAGTAAGACTGAAGCTCAGTAAATTTCTCACCCACAATTGCTGTTACAGATGCTGACTGCAAATACCCACATATAGGATGTGCATGCAAAGGCAGAGTCTGTGGAGCTGATACCTATGGTGATGTTATAAATGTAACACAAAGACAATACTCACAGTGAACAAGAAACCCCACCTAGGTTATCAGCTGGGCCGAAGGATACTGGTGATCAAACAGGAACACGCAAGGCAGTAATAGCAAGGGGGTAGAACTAAATACATGCACAATAGACAAGGAGCTAGCAAGGAGGAGTACTTAACAGGAAAGAAAGGAATTTACAGGGCACACTGGCAGAAAACAAGTAACAAACATACAAGGTAATAGAAGCAAGACAGCAGAAATAGCAAGACAGTAAACTAGGAACTGGAACCAAGGAAATGGGAAGAAAAGCTGGGACTGGAAAAGGATATACAGAAGGGGAGGCTACAAGGGTATACTATAATAGTTTTGAATCAGAAGACAAGAAAACCACTTAGCACTGAAGGCTGTGCAGGAACAGAAACAAGAATTGAGCAAAAGCTCAAGAGCCAAGGTAGCACTGCAGGCAGTACTAGTTCAGGAACAGGAAATTACTACAGCTCAGGAGGCAAGGTAGCACTAAAACAGGAAAAAGCCACAGCTCAGGAAACAATGAGTCAAGAGAGCACTGTAAGCAATGCAAATCAGGAAATAAAAATAGCTGAAGCCAAGGAACCTGAACTCTGGAAACAAGGTAGCACCGCAGGCAGTGCTAATTCAGGCACAAGGAATAGCTATTGCTCAGAATCAAGGAACAAGGATTAACTATAGCTCAGGAATCAAGGAATATCAAAAGATCAGGAAACAAGGATCCATCTCACTGGAACACAGCTACAATGACCAACACTGGACTGAAGGAAGTTGGGGCTTAAACAAGCTCACAGTAATCATATGCACCAGGTGTGAGCAGGCTGACAGCAGCCAGTCACAGGTGAACTGGATTCCTCCACCTATCATGGCCTGCAGGGGTGGAGATGGAACAGTGAGCAGGGAATTCTAGGTAATGGAGTTTCAGGCACGAGCAGGCTGGCTTCAAGCATGAGCAGGCTGGTATCCACAAAATCCAACAAGGATTTGGAATGGATGGCCAGTTCCAAGTAGAGTCCAAATAACTGGAAGTCAGTATGTACATGAATGGGAGAGTCCATCAGCATATTATAACAGTGGAAAGTCCCACAAGTAGGCCCCCTGTTGGAGGGCACAAGAGCACAAGGGAGCAATTTGTGACAGCCTATCAGGAATTAAAGCAACAAGCCGGACGAGGAGCAACACCTGATGATGAAACATGACACCTCTCTGGGTGTGTGAGGGCTCTTGCTCCTGAGCATTTAGATGCCCACATCTGGGTCGTCAGGATTTCAGAACCAAACTGTCTGTGTTTTCACTCTACGTTTCTTTAGGAACTGCATACTTCTTGTTGGTAACTAGTAATTTCTATGAGCTTGTGTGCTGGACTTTCATGTACTACTTGACCCTCGTTTGTATATATAAATTAGGCAGGCCACACTTTACAACCCCCTGTGAATGGCTGTGTGTTTAGGGATGGTAACCCCTAAAGGACAGCAGACCACCAACCCTGCATTTATTTTTCCAAACATAAAAACATTTTAAAATTATCTCATTAAAGTTGTAACTTTAAAAACTTTAAAAAAAAATGTTTCCTGTTGGCGAACAAAAAAGGGAGGCCTCTGCCTCATCCCTATACCCTTCCCAAACATGATTTGAAAGGCGGACCTGTGTTGTGGGGGCAACTACCCATTTTTGAACCAGTTACCACCTCCATTATGTTTTCAATGATATAACTGAATGTGTCATGAAGGATGTGATAAGTGAGGTCATAAGAAGTACATTGTGGGGTGCAAGGTATAGTTAGTTCAGTGGACTATAACTGGTGAATTTCATTGTTTTTGTTTTGAAACAATAATATTTATATTACTACAAGGCCTAACTATAACATCACTTTAACCTTTGTTTGTTTTCAGTTCTTTTTTTTTTTAACATAACTTAAATCCATAGTACCTTACCTAGCTATTGGCCCGTTTCACAAAGGTAAAGTTAGACCAAAGTCTAACTTTACTACTTATTTATATTCACAAAGGTAAGTTACTACTAGTATAGTTAGACTTTTGGTACAAGTGTAAATTTACCTTTGTGAATTGGGCCCAAAAACCTTACTTCAAACTTTTTAAGATATTGTTACCAGACCGTGATATCACTCTAGCTTTTGTTTTTTTTCAGTGAATTTCTGTTTTTTTTAACATAACTTAAAGTCTTATTACATTACCTAACTATAATGTACCTTTAATGTTTGGTTTTCTGCAGTGATTTTTAGGTTCTTTTTTTGCATAATCATATTTCTACAACTCTCTCCCTGAGCATACCTTTTGCCAGTAGGGAGTTGGAATAGGCCTGGGAGTTGAACACTGCTTCGTTCACGGAGTTTGCAGAGTTTTCTGTATTCCGCGTTCCGCGGAACTCGCCAAGTGTGGAAAACTCCGCTTCGCGCAGTGCAGTCGAGTTTCTTCCCCGCTGGCAATCGCAAATGGTAAGTTTGCAATCTTGAATGCTAAGTTCGCTAGCGCGAGCTGCTGCTTGGGTAGAATTTCTACCCGAGCAGCAGGAAAACCAGCACAAACTGCAGTTCTCACTGCACGCCACCACTCGCGTAACTTCACAGAGTGTTTTTTATAACTTTGCGGAGGTTTGCGTAGGAAAACTCCGTGAACTACGCCAAGGCCTGAGTTGGATGCAGTTCCAAGACGTAGGACTTGGCCCAACCCCCCTGCATATGGCCAAATCCTGAGAAAGAGATACAAGACCTCCTTCATTCTAAAACCAAGGTACGGAGCTGATTAGACCTCTTAGAGAATTCTTGGAATAGATTCCTGGCAGAGAACTACTAAACTCAGGCTACTCCTCACTTATTTCTTCAATCGTACTAGACTTAGGTTAGGTACACCGGGGTAGGCGTATTATAGAAGCACCAGTTGAGTACTTTTAGTCATTATTTATTACTGTATGTATTTTATACATTTTATGCACTTTTATGGCTTAGAAACCACATCATTCTTTCACCGTACTACTTTATAATACTGTGTGTATTATATGCCTTGTACTTTATAACCAGTATTACGATTGTAGCAGTTCATTTCCAATGCTTGAGAAAGAAGACTGTTCAATAAATACTTTTATTGAAAACGCCTGTCTCTCTATTTCTCTGCATCTCTGGTGAAATGAAGCATGCACGATTGACTGAGTAAAATAGTAATCTATTGTTTCCGCGACTCTAGAGATTTGATTTCTTATTCTTGGGAAACAAAGTTGTCATGTTTATGTGGTTGTCAGAAACTAATTCCTTCTTGTGAATTCAAGAACGTTTCTAGTGACCTCTGACCTAGCTGGCACTCACAATTAAGTTTAATATATTCGGTAGAGACCTAGTCGACCTCAGTCCTACATCTAAACTACAGTATATATTATTCCAATTTGCAGAGCCTATTGGGAATATAGGAACTACACTACACAACTGTGCCCGGCAAGTGGTTGGATGCAAGTCCATTTATTTATAATGTTTTCCAGTTCTGCGATACCCCGAGGTACTTCCACTGTACTTCCACATGAGTACATAGGTGGAAGCCTGAGACCCATGGGACTCCTGTGGTTACTTGCAATAGTACTGCGAGCACAGTGGGCCTAAATTATTTGTATTATTACTATTTGGCCCCATGCGCTGTTCCTCTGTTAATTCTTATTTTACATTTCTATTCAGGGCATGGAGATTGGGGACCAGCTCTTCATGTACTGCAATGACTGTCACAACATTTCTCTTAATGTTGCAGCCAACCAAAGAAATTGCTTGTTACCATGGGACCCTTGTTGGTCCCAAGGTATAGAGACAGATGACAGGAATAAAATCCCTCTTTGACAAGCATAACAGTCTAACTATAAAAATTTTCTCCAAAAATTCCTATGTTTTAGTTCTTCATTTCTTAAAAACAGCTAAACTGATTAATGAAAAATCACAAAAGCATGCTTTCTGAGTATCGATCTAGTTTTCAGCCAAATTTGGTGTAATTCTGTTCAGCTGTTTTTCCTGAATCACTGTCTAACTTCTTATGGGAAACTGTGTGATGAAGGCAAATGCCGAAACCTGTCAGGTTTTACTGATCCTGAAAAAATAACAAAGTTCACACCATATCACCCTGGCTCTGGGGACTACCATCTCCCTGGGGCTAACTTAAATATGGAGCGTAGGAACGTGCAGACCCCGAGCTCCAGGGACCACCTCAGGCGTACTTTTTTTTTTTAAAGAACGGGGGTGGGCACACAGTCCCTCTCCCGAGCTGTTGTGGTCCCCCTGGGACCACAACCTCCCTGGGGAAGGTCAATGAGAGTTGAAACCAAAGGTTACAGGGATGTTATAGTTAGGAAATAGAATTTAAAAAGCTTTAGAAAGTCACTGAAAAAACCTAAAGGTTAGAGGGGCATTGTACTTAGGCTCAGAGTTCACCCATAGAAATTAATTAAAGTTCAGCAGTTATAGTTACCTAAGCTAACTATAACTTAAGCTCTGCAAAGCACTGTTTATGACCTCACATATTACATCAGTCATGACGTGGTCAGTGACATCACCGATGACATCATCATTAGTTTTTATAACAGCCACGAACCAGAAAATGCATTGAAAAAAAAGAAATGGGGGTAGGGTAGAAATACCACGACCATCTAGGCCTCTGGGGGGGGGTGTGTACAGGGACCCCGCAGAGCCAAAAAAGCATTTCTGTAAAAAAATATATTCCTCAGGATTTGTGGATCTCACTGAAAATTAAAAGACCAAAGCGCAGACTTTACACTTTCTTAATAATCAGCCCCCCTCAGGCCAAGTACCCGGGCATTTGCATAAAAATGGAGGTGGCACACGGGCCACCCACCTGGGGATCTTTAATGCCTAGGGGACCCCTACCTCCTTGGGGCTTTTTAATTTATAAATGGGGGCATTTCAGACCTCCCCAGGCCCCAATATCCACCACCTCCGCCGGGCCACATAACACCTAGGAACCAAGGTGCCTCTTGAACCCCCTGTTTTCCAGGGACCACTACCTCCCTGAGGCTTATTGATGTTTAATTGGGGAGCCTGTCAGATCCCCCTGGCCTTGGGGACCACCACCTCCCTAGGGCCTTAGTCAATTTGTATTGCAAGGCCCCTGGACCAACTTCTTTACAAAAGATGAGAGGGAGCCATGGCCGTTCTCACCCTTGCGACCTTCGCCTCCCCAGGGTAGGCCCAACATCAAGAAAAATGTGGGGCCATGTGCCCCCCACTAGAATCACAGGTGGACCTGGGGACCACCACACCCATGACCGGTTCCTGCTATGCCCCGGGGTGCCCATCCTTAGGACATAGTTGTTTGCCATGGCTTGGCAGGAGCTTTACCGCTCCTGCCAAGTCGTAGCAAATGCTGTGCTTCAATCAAGCAAGAGCATAAAGTATGCTTTTGTTTGCTGCAAGTGGCGCAAAATTGCTGTTACAGAAAGGGAGCTGCGTGTTTAGCAATGCCAGTTCTGCAGGCGGTGGGGAGCCCACAGTGAGCATTGCAGCCTTGAGGCAGCCCCTGCAGTCCACAACAGATGTGGGTGGGTGCCCTGGGGCACCTACAATAGAGGCCAGGTTCTAGAGATGGGGTTCCTGAGGCCAAAATCAGCTTGTGGAGGGGGGCTACGAGTCCCCCTCCCTTAAAACAATAAAAAAAGGATGGGTCCTGGGGGATTGGGGTCCCCAGCACTGAAATCGGCCCAGGTAGGAGTGCTGCGTGGCCGCCTTCCATAAAAAAATAATAAAATGGGGACAGGGTACCCGACGTCCAAATCGCACAGGGAAGAGGGACCTCACAGCCCCCTCCCACAATAAAAGGAAAAAACAGTGAGCCGCAAGTCGCTGGAGGCCCTGCCTCTTTCAACAGCACTCTGCAAACACGTCTCTAGGTACACTGTTACTTGGGAATAAAGTTCCCTTGACTCCAGAGAGTCATCGGGGCCAGCTACCTCTCCTGCTACCTCCAGTAAGTCCCACACAGTGGGATTGCTAGGAGTTCTTCAAAGGCTATACCCCCTTTCTTGACCACTCTGCATCCGCTTCTCTTGGGGCACTACTGGTTGGTGAATACAGTCCTATTTGAGACAGAGGGACCTTGGGGTCTAACCAGCCCTCCCGGTACTTTCTGTAAGTCCTACTCAGCAAGATACCTGAGAGCTGGTCCTGGGCCCCATCCACTTTCTCCACCTCTCTGCAAACATGCAGTCTGGTGCATTGCTGGCTGAGAGATGTAGTCCCCTTGGCTCCAGAAGGTCCTTAGGGGCCAACTACCTCCCCTGTTACCTCCAGTGAGTCCCATATAGTGGGATTTCTGAGAGGTATTGGGAGGCCATGCCTCCTTTTTACAAAAACAACCTATAGAAATTCACTGAAAAAACAAAGGTTAACTGGATGTTATAGTTAGGAATTAGCATTTCAAAAACCTTAAAAATTCACAGAAAAAAACAAAGATTACATGACATTATATTTTGGAAATAAAATTTTAAAAAAATTAGAAATTCACTGACAAAATAGAGGTAACAGGAATGTTATAGTTAGGCTCAAGTTTCACTTGGACAAAACCAGTGAAATTCAGCAGCTATGGCTAGCTGAGCTAACTATAACTCATGCCCCTGCAATGCTCTGCTTATGATCTCACATATCACATCACTCATGACATGGTCAGTAACATCACCCATGACATCACTAATTACATGTCAAATGGCATCATTGATGACATCACTGAGGATAGCATCCTCAAAATCACTTTTGCACCCATTCACACACCCATGGAACCTTTCTTATACCCATTTCCACTCCCACTCCCACACAACCATTCACAAACCCATTCACAGGCCCATACCAGTACTTACACGCCCACTCACTGATTTATAGATCTACAACCAAATCCACTCACTCACCCATACAGCCACACATACACCCACTCACTCAGTAGTACAGCCACTAACATATCCATTTATACACCCATATAGTCACTCACACACTGAGGTGGCCGCTCATAGAGCTACTTGCACACCTACTCACTCACCCAGAAAGTCAATCACACAGCCACTTACTCACTTATACAGTTACACACACCTACTAAATTACTCATACATATACTAACCTGTGCTCACTCACATATACAGTCACTCTCACATTCACTTACTCACCCATGCAGTCTTTCATATGTTCCATCACTTAGCAATATTGCCTTTCACATACCCAGTTATTCACCCATATACCACTGACATACCCATTCACTCACCAACACAGCCATACACATACTCATTTACCCAAACAGCCCCTCATGCACACACACACACACTCACTAACCCACACAGCCACTGCCTCACCCCCTCACCCACCCACTCAGTACCCCAAACACACAGACACACATACAGGTACTCAGACAGCCAATCAATCACTCAAATAACTACTCACATATCCACTTACACACCCATACAGCCACTTAGACACCAACTGACAGACTGATATAAACATTCACACAACCAGTCACTCACAGGACTGCTTCACCTGCCTCCCTGTTACAGTGGGACAACTAGGAGAACATGAAACACTATCATTTCAGGTATCCAGAGGTGGCCACATAGCACTTGGTGGAGCTGTAATTTACAATCCACCCAGATATCAATCCGATTTCAGTGCTCATTTGTTCACTTAACTATTCCCCTCATGCTTAAATCACAAACATTATGTAGTAATAGGGGACTTCAATGTTCATTTTGAAAAAATTCACTGAGACACCTAATCACTCACTTATATAGGCAGTCACACACCCATTGAATCATCCATACAGCACACACTGACTCAACAATACAGCTTGGTATATATATATTTTACACTCATTATTGATGTCATTAGAGATGTCATGAGTGATGTCATGAGTGATGTCACTGACCATGTCATGAGTGATGTAATATGTGGGGAATCAACAGTGCTTGGGGAGGGCCTAAGTTATAGTTACCTTGGAGCACGATTTATAGTTACTTGAGATAACTGTAACAATAACTGCTAAATTTCTATTCTGTTGTGCAAGTAAAATGTGAACCTACTAAAAACTTCCCTGTAAGATTTGTTTTTTTTTTCGTGAATTTCCACGGGTTTATACATTTTATTCTGTTTTTTAGTGAATTTCTATGTTTTTTAATGTAAAATAACATTAAATAACCATACATTAATCCAAACATATTTAACTCCTTGCATTATCCAAGCGCATACCAGGTAACAAAGTACCCTGTATGAAAGCCTACCCAGGGAATATGGAGGGCCCCTTTATATGTCTCAGCCGGCGAATGTATGACGTTTCTACGCGTGCTATTACCACATGGTAGGTAACAACGCGGACGTTACATCGTCCGCATTGTTACCAGACATGGCTTTACATCGCAAATCGTTTCTACGACTTGCACTAGATGGCGCGCTGGACTTTGGAATAGTATAAATTACTATTCCTACTCCAGGTAGTGTAACATCTAGCGCAATGACTTGCGATGTAATGCCATGCGTGGTAACCACGCGGATGATGTAACGTCCGCATTGTAACCTACCCATGTGGTATTAGCAGCGTTGTAAAAGCTGTTTCTCCTCAGTTGCAAATGGTGCACCCAAGCCCAATCAGATTGGTCACATAAAAAAAACTGATGACAAGTCCAAATTGAACTGCATTTATTTCAATGCTAGATTTGTACCCAAGCACTCCCTTGAGATCTGGGACACCATAAATGAGATGAATCCCAACTTAGTTATCATTACAGAAACCTGGCTCGAGGATAATAATTCCCCTGATATCGCCATTGCTTTACCTATTGAATATAAACCATTAATACAAGATTGGCAGGGACGGAAAGGAGGAGGACTTGCCATTTTATTCAAGGACTGCTTCACCTGCCTCCCTGTTACACTGGGACAACTAGGAGAACATGAAATACTATCATTTCAGGTATCCAGAGGTGGCCACATAGCACTTGATGGAGCTGTAATTTACAATCCACCCGGATATCAATCCGATTTCAGTGCTCATTTATTCACCCAACTATTCCCCTCATGCTTAAATCACAAACATTATGTAGTAATAGGGGACTTCAATGTTCATTTTGAAAAAATAAACAATCCCGTGGCAAAACATCTGGATTTTGCAACTAAAACAATAGGTTAAGGGACCCACGCACACCGCAAGGCATACACTAGACCTACTGTTCTCTAATATAGACTCTACCTATGTCCAAGAGGTCCGACCTCTCTCCTGGACAGACCACTCATATATTCCTTTTTCGTTCAGCCTGCTGGCAACTCAAGCAAGCACTCATATGTCACTATCAGTGGGAAACAGAACCTGGAGGCTGGTCACTCCTGACTCATTTCAACTCCACTCTTACCTTAACGATCCAAATGCCCTAGGTACACTCCCCGTCAACATCGAAGCAGTAAGCATTCAAACTGAGATCTCAAACACACTGGAACAGGGTCAACTAGATTAAAACACAAACCCAAAAGGAGAAAACCATCAGAGAAATGGTATTTGCCTGAACTCAGGGCACTAAAAAGTTGCAAAACCTGGAACATAAATGGAGATTGTCTAAACAGGATAAGGTTAGGCTGGTGTATATAAGGTAGAAATGAAAAATTACAACAATGCTATTATGAATGTTAAGAAACCTATTTCGCGAAGCGAATAAACAAGAGCAACTCACCTAAAGATCTGTGTAAAATAGTAAAAGAACTCTGCAAACCAGCAAGTATGTCCCAAACCCTGCCTCCTTCAGAAGAACCCTGTGAGAAGAATAGCAAATTCTTCTCTGATAAAATCAGCAAGATATATTCTTCATGCGGTATTAAACACCCGACAGACATGACCGATTGGGAAACCTTGGATCCTCACCCTGACTCTCAAGCCCAATTGGGAAGTATCTTCCCTTTTACAGAGTAACAGGTTGTAAAGGCAATGGGGAAGTCAAATCAGGGTCCCCACTTGACCCATGCCCGCACTTCATTTTCTCTCGGATCATACCGGCACTATGCCCATATGTAACCCAACTATTTAACCAATCTTCTAACACTGTGGTATTCCCAGAAATGTGGAAGAAAGCCATTGTGACCCCTCTGCTGAAAAAAGCAGACACGGATGTCCACAATCCAGCCAACTATTGGCCAATCTCCCAACTCCCTTACCTATCTAATGTTATGGAGAAGATGGTTCATAAATAATTATCTAACTATCTTGAAACCAATGAATTGCTAGACCCATCTCAAACCGGCTTCAGAGCCACCAACAGTACAGAAGCAACCCTCATGGCTGTCATAGACAATATAAGATCAGGCGAAAGACGCAGCCTTGATCCTATTGGACCTGTTGGCGTCATTCAACATGGTCTCAATTAGACTGCTGCTGGGGAGCCTACACAAAAATGGTATACATGTCAAAGCCCTTCAATGGTTAAGCTCCTTTTTGAGCAACAGAATGCAAACTGTACAAATGGGCGCATTTTACTCAAGCCCAAAAACCATCAGCTATGGTGTCTCGCAGGGAGCCTCCCTGAGCCCCACGCTCTTTAACGCCTATCTGTCATCTTTGGCTAAAATTTGTGAGGAACTGCATACTTCTTGTTGGTAACTAGTAATTTCTATGAGCTTGTGTGCTGGACTTTCATGTACTACTTGACCCTCGTTTGTATATATAAATTAGGCAGGCCACACTTTACAACCCCCTGTGAATGGCTGTGTGTTTAGGGATGGTAACCCCTAAAGGACAGCAGACCACCAACCCTGCATTTATTTTTCCAAACATAAAAACATTTTAAAATTATCTCATTAAAGTTGTAACTTTAAAAACTTTAAAAAAAAATGTTTCCTGTTGGCGAACAAAAAAGGGAGGCCTCTGCCTCATCCCTATACCCTTCCCAAACATGATTTGAAAGGCGGACCTGTGTTGTGGGGGCAACTACCCATTTTTGAACCAGTTACCACCTCCATTATGTTTTCAATGATATAACTGAATGTGTCATGAAGGATGTGATAAGTGAGGTCATAAGAAGTACATTGTGGGGTGCAAGGTATAGTTAGTTCAGTGGACTATAACTGGTGAATTTCATTGTTTTTGTTTTGAAACAATAATATTTATATTACTACAAGGCCTAACTATAACATCACTTTAACCTTTGTTTGTTTTCAGTTCTTTTTTTTTTAACATAACTTAAATCCATAGTACCTTACCTAGCTATTGGCCCGTTTCACAAAGGTAAAGTTAGACCAAAGTCTAACTTTACTACTTATTTATATTCACAAAGGTAAGTTACTACTAGTATAGTTAGACTTTTGGTACAAGTGTAAATTTACCTTTGTGAATTGGTCCCAAAAACCTTACTTCAAACTTTTTAAGATATTGTTACCAGACCGTACTATGATATCACTCTAGCTTTTGTTTTTTTTCAGTGAATTTCTGTTTTTTTTAACATAACTTAAAGTCTTATTACATTACCTAACTATAATGTACCTTTAATGTTTGGTTTTCTGCAGTGATTTTTAGGTTCTTTTTTTGCATAATCATATTTCTACAACTCTCTCCCTGAGCATACCTTTTGTCAGTAGGGAGTTGGAATAGGCCTGGGAGTTGAACACTGCTTCGTTCACGGAGTTTGCAGAGTTTTCTGTATTCCGCGTTCCGCGGAACTCGCCAAGTGTGGAAAACTCCGCTTCGCGCAGTGCAGTCGAGTTTCTTCCCCGCTGGCAATCGCAAATGGTAAGTTTGCAATCTTGAATGCTAAGTTCGCTAGCGCGAGCTGCTGCTCGGGTAGAATTTCTACCCGAGCAGCAGGAAAACCAGCACAAACTGCAGTTCTCACTGCACGCCACCACTCGCGTAACTTCACAGAGTGTTTTTTATAACTTTGCGGAGGTTTGCGTAGGAAAACTCCGTGAACTACGCCAAGGCCTGAGTTGGATGCAGTTCCAAGACGTAGGACTTGGCCCAACCCCCCTGCATATGGCCAAATCCTGAGAAAGAGATACAAGACCTCCTTCATTCTAAAACCAAGGTACGGAGCTGATTAGACCTCTTAGAGAATTCTTGGAATAGATTCCTGGCAGAGAACTACTAAACTCAGGCTACTCCTCACTTATTTCTTCAATCGTACTAGACTTAGGTTAGGTACACCGGGGTAGGCGTATTATAGAAGCACCAGTTGAGTACTTTTAGTCATTATTTATTACTGTATGTATTTTATACATTTTATGCACTTTTATGGCTTAGAAACCACATCATTCTTTTACCGTACTACTTTATAATACTGTGTGTATTATATGCCTTGTACTTTATAACCAGTATTACGATTGTAGAAGTTCATTTCCAATGCTTGAGAAAGAAGACTGTTCAATAAATACTTTTATTGAAAACGCCTGTCTCTCTATTTCTCTGCATCTCTGGTGAAATGAAGCATGCACGATTGACTGAGTAAAATAGTAATCTATTGTTTCCGCGACTCTAGAGATTTGATTTCTTATTCTTGGGAAACAAAGTTGTCATGTTTATGTGGTTGTCAGAAACTAATTCCTTCTTGTGAATTCAAGAACGTTTCTAGTGACCTCTGACCTAGCTGGCACTCACAATTAAGTTTAATATATTCGGTAGAGACCTAGTCGACCTCAGTCCTACGTCTAAACTACAGTATATATTATTCCAATTTGCAGAGCCTATTGGGAATATAGGAACTACACTACACAACTGTGCCCGGCAAGTGGTTGGATGCAAGTCCATTTATTTATAATGTTTTCCAGTTCTGCGATACCCCGAGGTACTTCCACTGTACTTCCACATGAGTACATAGGTGGAAGCCTGAGACCCATGGGACTCCTGTGGTTACTTGCAATAGTACTGCGAGCACAGTGGGCCTAAATTATTTGTATTATTACTATTTGGCCCCATGCGCTGTTCCTCTGTTAATTCTTATTTTACATTTCTATTCAGGGCATGGAGATTGGGGACCAGCTCTTCATGTACTGCAATGACTGTCACAACATTTCTCTTAATGTTGCAGCCAACCAAAGAAATTGCTTGTTACCATGGGACCCTTGTTGGTCCCAAGGTATAGAGACAGATGACAGGAATAAAATCCCTCTTTGACAAGCATAACAGTCTAACTATAAAAATTTTCTCCAAAAATTCCTATGTTTTAGTTCTTCATTTCTTAAAAACAGCTAAACTGATTAATGAAAAATCACAAAAGCATGCTTTCTGAGTATCGATCTAGTTTTCAGCCAAATTTGGTGTAATTCTGTTCAGCTGTTTTTCCTGAATCACTGTCTAACTTCTTATGGGAAACTGTGTGATGAAGGCAAATGCGGAAACCTGTCAGGTTTTACTGATCCTGAAAAAATAAAAAAGTTCACACCATATCACCCTGGCTCTGGGGACTACCATCTCCCTGGGGCTAACTTAAATATGGAGCGTAGGAACGTGCAGACCCCGAGCTCCAGGGACCACCTCAGGCGTACTTTTTTTTTTTAAAGAACGGGGGTGGGCACACAGTCCCTCTCCCGAGCTGTTCTGGTCCCCCTGGGACCACAACCTCCCTGGGGAAGGTCAATGAGAGTTGAAACCAAAGGTTACAGGGATGTTATAGTTAGGAAATAGAATTTAAAAAGCTTTAGAAAGTCACTGAAAAAACCTAAAGGTTAGAGGGGCATTGTACTTAGGCTCAGAGTTCACCCATAGAAATTAATTAAAGTTCAGCAGTTATAGTTATCTAAGCTAACTATAACTTAAGCTCTGCAAAGCACTGTTTATGACCTCACATATTACATCAGTCATGACGTGGTCAGTGACATCACCGATGACATCATCATTAGTTTTTATAACAGCCACGAACCAGAAAATGCATTGAATAAAAAGAAATGGGGGTAGGGTAGAAATACCACGACCATCTAGGCCTCTGGGGGGGGGGTGTGTACAGGGACCCCGCAGAGCCAAAAAAGCATTTCTGTAAAAAAATATATTCCTCAGGATTTGTGGATCTCACTGAAAATTAAAAGACCAAAGCGCAGACTTTACACTTTCTTAATAATCAGCCCCCCTCAGGCCAAGTACCCGGGCATTTGCATAAAAATGGAGGTGGCACACGGGCCACCCACCTGGGGATCTTTAATGCCTAGGGGACCCCTACCTCCTTGGGGCTTTTTAATTTATAAATGGGGGCATTTCAGACCTCCCCAGGCCGCAATATCCACCACCTCCCCCGGGCCACATAACACCTAGGAACCAAGGTGCCTCTTGAACCCCCTGTTTTCCAGGGACCACTACCTCCCTGAGGCTTATTGATGTTTAATTGGGGAGCCTGTCAGATCCCCCTGGCCTTGGGGACCACCACCTCCCTAGGGCCTTAGTCAATTTGTATTGCAAGGCCCCTGGACCAACTTCTTTACAAAAGATGAGAGGGAGCCATGGCCGTTCTCACCCTTGCGACCTTCGCCTCCCCAGGGTAGGCCCAACATCAAGAAAAATGTGGGGCCATGTGCCCCCCACTAGAATCACAGGTGGACCTGGGGACCACCACACCCATGACCGGTTCCTGCTATGCCCCGGGGTGCCCATCCTTAGGACATAGTTGTTTGCCATGGCTTGGCAGGAGCTTTACCGCTCCTGCCAAGTCGTAGCAAATGCTGTGCTTCAATCAAGCAAGAGCATAAAGTATGCTTTTGTTTGCTGCAAGTGGCGCAAAATTGCTGTTACAGAAAGGGAGCTGCGTGTTTAGCAATGCCAGTTCTGCAGGCGGTGGGGAGCCCACAGTGAGCATTGCAGCCTTGAGGCAGCCCCTGCAGTCCACAACAGATGTGGGTGGGTGCCCTGGGGCACCTATAATAGAGGCCAGGTTCTAGAGATGGGGTTCCTGAGGCCAAAATCAGCTTGTGGAGGGGGGCTACGAGTCCCCCTCCATTAAAACAATAAAAAAAGGATGGGTCCTGGGGGATTGGGGTCCCCAGCACTGAAATCGGCCCAGGTAGGAGTGCTGCGTGGCCGCCTTCCATAAAAAAATAATAAAATGGGGACAGGGTACCCGACGTCCAAATCGCACAGGGAAGAGGGACCTCACAGCCCCCTCCCACAATAAAAGGAAAAAACAGTGAGCCGCAAGTCGCTGGAGGCCCTGCCTCTTTCAACAGCACTCTGCAAACACGTCTCTAGGTACACTGTTACTTGGGAATAAAGTTCCCTTGACTCCAGAGAGTCATCGGGGCCAGCTACCTCTTCTGCTACCTCCAGTAAGTCCCACACAGTGGGATTGCTAGGAGGTCTTCAAAGGCTATACCCCCTTTCTTGACCACTCTGCATCCGCTTCTCTTGGGGCACTACTGGTTGGTGAATACAGTCCTATTTGAGACAGAGGGACCTTGGGGTCTAACCAGCCCTCCCGGTACTTTCTGTAAGTCCTACTCAGCAAGATACCTGAGAGCTGGTCCTGGGCCCCATCCACTTTCTCCACCTCTCTGCAAACATGCAGTCTGGTGCATTGCTGGCTGAGAGATGTAGTCCCCTTGGCTCCAGAAGGTCCTTAGGGGCCAACTACCTCCCCTGTTACCTCCAGTGAGTCCCATATAGTGGGATTTCTGAGAGGTATTGGGAGGCCATGCCTCCTTTTTACAAAAACAACCTATAGAAATTCACTGAAAAAACAAAGGTTAACTGGATGTTATAGTTAGGAATTAGCATTTCAAAAACCTTAAAAATTCACAGAAAAAAACAAAGATTACATGACATTATATTTTGGAAATAAAATTTTAAAAAAATTAGAAATTCACTGACAAAATAAAGGTAACAGGAATGTTATAGTTAGGCTCAAGTTTCACTTGGACAAAACCAGTGAAATTCAGCAGCTATGGCTAGCTGAGCTAACTATAACTCATGCCCCTGCAATGCTCTGCTTATGATCTCACATATCACATCACTCATGACATGGTCAGTAACATCACCCATGACATCACTAATTACATGTCAAATGGCATCATTGATGACATCACTGAGGATAGCATCCTCAAAATCACTTTTGCACCCATTCACACACCCATGGAACCTTTCTTATACCCATTTCCACTCCCACTCCCACACAACCATTCACAAACCCATTCACAGGCCCATACCAGTACTTACACGCCCACTCACTGATTTATAGATCTACAACCAAATCCACTCACTCACCCATACAGCCACACATACACCCACTCACTCAGTAGTACAGCCACTAACATATCCATTTATACACCCATATAGTCACTCACACACTGAGGTGGCCGCTCATAGAGCTACTTGCACACCTACTCACTCACCCAGAAAGTCAATCACACAGCCACTTACTCACTTATACAGTTACACACACCTACTAAATTACTCATACATATACTAACCTGTGCTCACTCACATATACAGTCACTCTCACATTCACTTACTCACCCATGCAGTCTTTCATATATTCCATCACTTAGCAATATTGCCTTTCACATACCCAGTTATTCACCCATATACCACTGACATACCCATTCACTCACCAACACAGCCATACACATACTCATTTACCCAAACAGCCCCTCATGCACACACACACACACTCACTAACCCACACAGCCACTGCCTCACCCCCTCACCCACCCACTCAGTACCCCAAACACACAGACACACATACAGGTACTCAGACAGCCAATCAATCACTCAAATAACTACTCACATATCCACTTACACACCCATACAGCCACTTAGACACCAACTGACAGACTGATATAAACATTCACACAACCAGTCACTCACAAGACTGCTTCACCTGCCTCCCTGTTACAGTGGGACAACTAGGAGAACATGAAACACTATCATTTCAAGTATCCAGAGGTGGCCACATAGCACTTGGTGGAGCTGTAATTTACAATCCACCCAGATATCAATCCGATTTCAGTGCTCATTTGTTCACTTAACTATTCCCCTCATGCTTAAATCACAAACATTATGTAGTAATAGGGGACTTCAATGTTCATTTTGAAAAAATTCACTGAGACACCTAATCACTCACTTATATAGGCAGTCACACACCCATTGAATCATCCATACAGCACACACTGACTCAACAATACAGCTTGGTATATATATATTTTACACTCATTATTGATGTCATTAGAGATGTCATGAGTGATGTCATGAGTGATGTCACTGACCATGTCATGAGTGATGTAATATGTGGGGAATCAACAGTGCTTGGGGAGGGCCTAAGTTATAGTTACCTTGGAGCACGATTTATAGTTACTTGAGATAACTGTAACAATAACTGCTAAATTTCTATTCTGTTGTGCAAGTAAAATGTGAACCTACTAAAAACTTCCCTGTAAGATTTGTTTTTTTTTCCGTGAATTTCCACGGGTTTATACATTTTATTCTGTTTTTTAGTGAATTTCTATGTTTTTTAATGTAAAATAACATTAAATAACCATACATTAATCCAAACATATTTAACTCCTTGCATTATCCAAGCGCATACCAGGTAACAAAGTACCCTGTATGAAAGCCTACCCAGGGAATATGGAGGGCCCCTTTATATGTCTCAGCCGGCGAATGTATGACGTTTCTACGCGTGCTATTACCACATGGTAGGTAACAACGCGGACGTTACATCGTCCGCATTGTTACCAGACATGGCTTTACATCGCAAATCGTTTCTACGACTTGCACTAGATGGCGCGCTGGACTTTGGAATAGTATAAATTACTATTCCTACTCCAGGTAGCGTAACATCTAGCGCAATGACTTGCGATGTAATGCCATGCGTGGTAACCACGCGGATGATGTAACGTCCGCATTGTAACCTACCCACGTGGTATTAGCAGCGTTGTAAAAGCTGTTTCTCCTCAGTTGCAAATGGTGCACCCAAGCCAAATCAGATTGGTCACATAAAAAAAACTGATGACAAGTCCAAATTGAACTGCATTTATTTCAATGCTAGATTTGTACCCAAGCACTCCCTTGAGATCTGGGACACCATAAATGAGATGAATCCCAACTTAGTTATCATTACAGAAACCTGGCTCGAGGATAATAATTCCCCTGATATCGCCATTGCTTTACCTATTGAATATAAACCATTAATACAAGATTGGCAGGGACGGAAAGGAGGAGGACTTGCCATTTTATTCAAGGACTGCTTCACCTGCCTCCCTGTTACACTGGGACAACTAGGAGAACATGAAATACTATCATTTCAGGTATCCAGAGGTGGCCACATAGCGCTTGATGGAGCTGTAATTTACAATCCACCCGGATATCAATCCGATTTCAGTGCTCATTTATTCACCCAACTATTCCCCTCATGCTTAAATCACAAACATTATGTAGTAATAGGGGACTTCAATGTTCATTTTGAAAAAATAAACAATCCCGTGGCAAAACATCTGGAAAATGACATGCAGATTTTGCAACTAAAACAATAGGTTAAGGGACCCACGCACACCGCAAGGCATACACTAGACCTACTGTTCTCTAATATAGACTCTACCTATGTCCAAGAGGTCCGACCTCTCTCCTGGACAGACCACTCATATATTCCTTTTTCGTTCAGCCTGCTGGCAACTCAAGCAAGCACTCATATGTCACTATCAGTGGGAAACAGAACCTGGAGGCTGGTCACTCCTGACTCATTTCAACTCCACTCTTACCTTAACGATCCAAATGCCCTAGGTACACTCCCCGTCAACATCGAAGCAGTAAGCATTCAAACTGAGATCTCAAACACACTGGAACAGGGTCAACTAGATTAAAACACAAACCCAAAAGGAGAAAACCATCAGAGAAATGGTATTTGCCTGAACTCAGGGCACTAAAACGTTGCAAAACCTGGAACATAAATGGAGATTGTCTAAACAGGATAAGGTTAGGCTGGTGTATATAAGGTAGAAATGAAAAATTACAACAATGCTATTATGAATGTTAAGAAACCTATTTCGCGAAGCGAATAAACAAGAGCAACTCACCTAAAGATCTGTGTAAAATAGTAAAAGAACTCTGCAAACCAGCAAGTATGTCCCAAACCCTGCCTCCTTCAGAAGAACCCTGTGAGAAGAATAGCAAATTCTTCTCTGATAAAATCAGCAAGATATATTCTTCATGCGGTATTAAACACCCGACAGACATGACCGATTGGGAAACCTTGGATCCTCACCCTGACTCTCAAGCCCAATTGGGAAGTATCTTCCCTTTTACAGAGTAACAGGTTGTAAAGGCAATGGGGAAGTCAAATCAGGGTCCCCACTTGACCCATGCCCGCACTTCATTTTCTCTCGGATCATACCGGCACTATGCCCATATGTAACCCAACTATTTAACCAATCTTCTAACACTGTGGTATTCCCAGAAATGTGTAAGAAAGCCATTGTGACCCCTCTGCTGAAAAAAGCAGACACGGATGTCCACAATCCAGCCAACTATTGGCCAATCTCCCAACTCCCTTACCTATCTAAAGTTATGGAGAAGATGGTTCATAAATAATTATCTAACTATCTTGAAACCAATGAATTGCTAGACCCATCTCAAACCGGCTTCAGAGCCACCAACAGTACAGAAGCAACCCTCATGGCTGTCATAGACAATATAAGATCAGGCGAAAGACGCAGCCTTGATCCTATTGGACCTGTTGGCGTCATTCAACATGGTCTCAATTAGACTGCTGCTGGGGAGCCTACACAAAAATGGTATACATGTCAAAGCCCTTCAATGGTTAAGCTCCTTTTTGAGCAACAGAATGCAAACTGTACAAATGGGCGCATTTTACTCAAGCCCAAAAACCATCAGCTATGGTGTCTCGCAGGGAGCCTCCCTGAGCCCCACGCTCTTTAACGCCTATCTGTCATCTTTGGCTAAAATTTGTGAGAAATGGGAATTCAGTATCTGCTCCTATGCAGATGACACACAACTGATGATAGCCATCGAAGAGAGGCATGAGGAAACCAGGATCAAGTTGAACAACTGCGTCTCAGAAATGGTGACCTGGTTGTCAGAGCACAGTCTGACAATGAATGCTGATAAATCAGAGATCCTGCTCTTTGGGGGAGCCCACCTAATCAGGGATGCATCTTGGCTGGCCCCAATCACTGGGATCTGCCCCAGCACCCAAGCAGGTTACAATAAACCTGGGCATCCTTATTGACAATACATTAACCATGCGGTATCATGTCCGCGCCTTGTGTGGAAGAAGCTTCGCCACCCTGAAGCTCCTAAAAAGGCTCTTTGATCGGATTCCTATGGGACCCAGAAGAACAATCACAAAAGGCGTTACTGGTAAGCAAGCTGGATTACGGGAATGCGCTGTTCATGGGCATGGCGGACTATCTCTTCACACACCTGCAGGTCATACAGAATGCGGCTGCCAAACTGGTGTGCAATAAAAGTAGGTATAGCTCGTTGACAGAATGCATGAGACAGCTTAATTGGCTGCCAATGTGTCAAAGAGCCGAATTCAAGCTTCTGAGCCATGCACACATGGCCCTACATCAATGCGGCCCAGAATTCTTCAAAACAAAGTCCCATTTTATGCCCCTACAAGGTGTCTAAGGTCATGCTACCAGGCTCAGACAAAGACAAAACGTATAAAGAAAGCAAGGGCAAGGGGCTGCACCTTTTCCCACCTGGCTGCAACTCAGTGGAATGAACTTTCACTTGATCTTCGTCTCACTGATGACTACATGGCATTTAGAACGAAGCTGAAAATCATCCATCTGTCCCCTAAGGCCTATTGTCGGATATAGTGTCAGCAATCATCACCTCACTTCACTCCTACCATTGGATCTCGTTCTCTAGCACCTTGATATCTTATTCGGATTAATGTTGTGCTCTATAAATAAGTAAAAAATTAAAAAAATTAAAAAGGCCAAGGGAACACACTGTATCCCTCCCCAAGCCATTTTTGGCCTCGGGGACCCCATATCCTGGGTCCTGGCCTTAATATTAGGGGACATGCAGCAGTCCTCACCTTTGCCAATATTGGACCCATGGTTTCCCTGAGGCTGGGCCACATACTAAATGGGGAGAGGGCAGGCAGCCCCCCTCCCTGGGTCAATATTGGCCCAATGACCCCATCCCTGGGGCCTGGCCAGTCACTAAAGGGGAAGGGGGCACGCAGCCCCCTCTCTGGGCCAATATCGGTCATGGGGACCTCATCCCCCGGGGCCTGGCCACTACATTTTGGGTGGCTTGGATCCCATCCAGATCACACACTGGCATTTTGCTGAGGCTGCAGGGATAGCCCCAATGCCCCTATGGCCACAGCCAACTCTCCACCTCCTGCTGGATGCAGCATTACTTCTGCCCACAAGACGCAGTTTAAAAAGCTGCTCACTGCAGGCAAGAGCCATTTTTCACCTGTTTCCATGCCCGCTTCACAGCTGCCAGGGAAACAGATGAAAGGTCTGTTCCCAGTGGGTGGTAGCATTTTACATGCTCTGTCCTGCTGGAAGCAGGTTGCCTGACAAACAAGAGCAAACAGCTGCATCCTGAGGGTAGGCAACCCGGGACATAGCAGGAGCCGCCCATGGGTTGGTAGTCTCAAGAACCAATAATGGATCTCAGATGGGGCACCCTCCTTTTCCTTCTGCACCGCGGTGCCCTGGGGGTGGTGGTTTCCGGGGCTGAAAATGGCCCATTGAGAGGTGACGCATGGCCTTCTCTCCCTTTTCTTTATTGGCCTGGCACCAGGGAGATATTGGTCCACGTAGCCAAATAGGACCGAAAGAAGGAGTGCTTGGCTCCCATCCACGCTTCGGAACTTGGCCTGGTCCCGGAAAGTTGGTGGTCCCTGGGACTGAAATCAGCATAGAGAAGGGGCCATGGGCACCCCTTCCCCTAAATATATAAATAAATACACCCACTGGGACCCGGCCTACCTGTGGGGCATATACCAGACAAGCAGGGAATCTGAGGCTTTTTTAACATAGATTCTTGGATCCTCTGCAAATTCACAGTAAAATTAGATTGAAAACATTTTTGGCCCCGGCAGCGTTTCTTTGGGACCCCACCACCAGTCCTAGGGTGTCACTGTACTTGTACCCTGCCCACTTGTCTTTTAAAAAAAATGAAATTTTCTTGCAACTTAGCTGAGTCAAAGTCCCAAGATGGCTGCCAATATTTCCTGGTCGAACTGTTGGCAGCCAATCAGATCTCAGCATGAGATCGGTCAGATCCACAGAGGATTTGCGCCCCAATATATTCCAATGTATTTTTCTTTAGCTACTCCAAAACTACTGAATGGATTTACACCAAATTACAAAAAAACACTCTTTCTGTACCAAGAGCTAGATTTCGGCCAAATTTGGTGTAATTCCGCCCAACAGTTCAGGATGCTGTTGTGTCTAAAATCCCTATGGAAAATTGAATGTGTAAAATGTGTGTTGGTACCCCCTTTTGTCATCTCCTGCATGACAAATCGGCCCAATACTTTCCAAACAGCAGCAAACGTGAGTTGCGTACTAGTTTTGAACATTATGTGAAGATTATAGTGAAGCTATCTATATCCATTACCTATTGGCGATCACCAGTAGGTAACTATAGTTTGGACAAAGGTTGGCTGGTGAACTCCACTCCGCCGGCAGAGTTAGCGGAATTTGTGGCACTCCACGCTCCAAGCAGCGTTCAGCCAAAAAGTCTGCATTCTACTGCGTAGGGGTGTTTACCGGCACCCGGGAGGTTACATCAGTTAAGAAGCATTTGCAATGGAATAGGTCTCGCATTAGGAAAGTTTGAGTAATTGGTATTGTAAATGACACATTTTTTATTCATGTGTTGGGTTTGAAAATAGCGAAATTAATAGCTTTGTCATTTGCAATGCCAATAGTTATAACTTTCGCAAATGTGACACCTATAGCATTTGTAATGCAATATGTGTTGTATTTACGTGACTTTGATGTATTAGTATTACAAATAACAATGGCTTTTATCATTTTTAATAATTAATACTTAAATAAAAGTTATTGTAATTTATAATGGCAATAGCTTAAACTTTTGTAAATAACATTTGTGAAGATTATGTTCAGTGTATTTTATTGAGACGAAAATCCAAGAACAGAAGTTAAATATTAACAACTTTTTGTGACATTTGTAATAAAGCTTGAAACATTGAGAGAACATGTTTGAACCAGTTGTTGTTGAATGGTTGCACAGATAGATGCTGTGGTGTCTCTGAGTGATGTTGTGGGGTTGACGAGTGATGCTGCGGCGTTTAGTGATGGTGCGGTAACGCATAGTGATGTTGTGGTGCCCCTGAGTGATGCAGTGGTGGTGCTTAGTGATGCTGTGGTGATGTGATAGATAGATAGAGTGAGTGCGATAGATAGAATGAGGGCGATGTATAGAGGGAGGGTGATAGATAGATAGAGGGAGGGTGATAGATAGAGTGAGAGCGATAGATAGATAGAGTGAGGGCGATAGATAGATAGATAGATAGATAGATAGATAGATAGATAGATAGATAGATAGATAGATAGATAGATAGATAGATAGATAGATAGATAGATAGATAGATAGATAGATAGATAGATAGAAAGAGCGAGGGCGATAGAGTGAGGGTGATAGATGGATAGATTGATAGAGTGAGGGGCGATAGATAGATTCAGTGAGGGTGATATATAGAGTGAGGGCGATAGATAGATAGATAGAGTAAGGGCAATAGATAGAGTGAGGGCTAAAATTGATAGAGTGAGGGGCGATAGATAGATAGACAGATAGATAGAGTGAGGGCAATAGATAGAGTGAGGGTGATCGATAGATAGAGTGAGGGCGATAGATAGATAGAGTGAGGGCAATAGATAGAGTGAGGGCAATAAATAGATAGAACGAGGGCGATAGATAGATAGATAGATAGATAGATAGATAGATAGATAGATAGATAGATAGATAGATAGATAGATAGATAGATAGATAGATAGATAGATAGAGCGAGGGCGATAGAGTGAGGGTGATAGATGGATAGATTGATAGAGTGAGGGGCGATAGATAGATTCAGTGAGGGTGATATATAGAGTGAGGGCGATAGATAGATAGATAGAGTAAGGGCAATAGATAGAGTGAGGGCTAAAATTGATAGAGTGAGGGGCGATAGATAGATAGACAGATAGATAGAGTGAGGGCAATAGATAGAGTGAGGGTGATCGATAGATAGAGTGAGGGCGATTGATAGATAGAGTGAGGGCAATAGATAGAGTGAGGGCAATAAATAGATAGAACGAGGGCGATAGATAGATAGATAGATAGATAGATAGATAGATAGATAGATAGATAGATAGATAGATAGATAGATAGATAGATAGATAGATAGATAGATAGATAGATAGATAGATAGATAGATAGATAGATAGATAGATAGATAGATAGATAAAGGGCGATAGATAGAGTGAGGGCGATAGATAGATTGATAGAGTTAGGGGCGATAGATAGATAGAGTGAGGGTGATAGATAGAGTGAGGGCGATTGATAGAGTGAGGGGTGATAGATAGATAGAGTGAGGGCGATAGATAGATAGAGTGAGGGAGATAGATAGATAGATAGATAGATAGATAGATAGATAGATAGATAGATAGATAGATAGATAGATAGATAGATAAATTATGTGGCGTTTAATTATGTGGCACTGAGTGGTATTTGGAGTGTGTGTTGCATTGAGTGCAGTGTAATTATTTGGCATGTAATTATGTGGCACTGAGTGGTATTATGAGGAATGTATGTTGTTTTCAGTAGAGTGTAATTGTGTGGCGTGTAATTATGTGGCACTGAGTGGTATTGTTTGGAGTGTATGTTGCATTGTAATTATGTGGCATATAATTATGTGGCACTGAGTGGTATTGTGTGGAGTGTGCGTTGTATTCAGTAGAGTGTAATTATGTGGTGTGCAATTATGTGGCACTGAGTGGTATTTGGAGTGTATGTTTCGTTGATCGCAGTATAATTATGTACCATATCATTATGTGCCACTGAGTGGTATTGTGTGGAGTGTATGTTGCATTGAGTTCAGTGTAACTATGCAGCATATAATTATGTGGCACTGAGTGGTAATGTGTGGAGTGTGTGTTGCATTCAGTAGAGTGTAATTATGTGGCGTGTAATTATGTGGTAATGAGTGGTATTTGGAGTGTATGTTGCATTGAGTGCAGTGTAATTATGTGGCGTGTAATTATGTGGCACTGAGTGGTATTTGGAGTGGTGGTTGTGGACGTGGTGGTGGAGCGGTGATGGGTGTGGTGGTGGATGTGGTGGTATTGGTGGTGGACATGGTGGTGGTGGATGTGGTGGACACGGTGGTTGGTAGATGCGGTGATGGTGGATATGGTGGTGGTGGACGTGGTGGTGGTGGATGTGGTGGTGATGTGAATGTGGTGGTGTTGGTGGTAGACATGGTGGGGGTGGACATGGTGGTGGTGGACATGGTGGTGGTGGTAGTGGTGATGTGGATGTGGTGGACATGGTGGTGGGTGAGGTGGTGGTGGACGTGGTGGTGGTGAACATGGTGGTGGTGGACATAGTGATGGTGAATGTAGTGGTGGACGTGGTGGTGGTAGAGGTGGTGGTTGTGGACGTGGTGGTTGTGGACGTGGTGGTTGTGGACGTGGTGGTGGTGGAAGTGGTGGTGGTTGATGTGGTGGTGGTGGATGTGGTGGATGTGGTGGATGTGGTGGTGTTGGTGGTGGACATGGTAGTGGTGCTCATGGTGGTGGTGGTGGATGTGGTGGTGGTGGACACAGTGGTGGTGGACGTGGTGATGGTGGACATGGTGGTGGACGCGGTGGTGGTGGACGTGGTGGTGGTGGACATGGTGGTGGTGTTGGGCGTGGTGTTGGTGGATGTAGTGGTGGTGGATGTAGTGGTGGATGCGGTGGTGGACTTGGTGGTGAACTTGGTGGTGGATGTGGTGGTAGACGTGGTGATGGTAGTGGATGTGGTGGTTGTGGAGGTAGACATGGTGGTGGTGGATGTGGTAGTGACCTTGTGGTAGACGTGGTGGTGGTGGACATGGTGGTGGTGATGGTGGACATGGTAGTTGTGGATGTGTGGTGGATGTGATGGTGGTGGATGTAGTGGTGGATGTGGTGGTGGACTTGGTGGTGAACTTGGTGGTGGATGTGGTGGTAGACGTGGTGGTGGTAGTGAATGTGGTAGTTGTGGAGGTAGACATGGTGGTGGTGGATGTGGTAGTGGCCTTGTGGTGGACGTGGTGGTGGTGGACATTGTGGTGGTGATGGTGGACATGGTGGTGGTGATGGTGGTTGTGGATGTGGTGGTGGATGTGGTGGACATGGTGGTGGTGGACATGGTGGTGGTGGATGTGGTGGTGGTGGAGGTGGGTGTTGGTGTGGACGTGGTGGTGGGGGACATGGTGGTGGTGGACATGGTGGTGGTGGACATAGTGGTGGTGGATGTGGTGGACGTGGTGGTGGTGGTTGTGGACATGGTGGTGGTGGACCTGGTTGTGGTGGATGTGGTGTTGTTGGTGGTGGACATAGTGGTGGTGCTCATAGTGGTGGAGGTGGATATGGTGGATGCAGTGGTGGAGGACATGGTGGTGGTGGAGGACGTGGCAGTGGTAGATGCAGTGGTGGTAGATGTGGTGGTGGGGGACATGGTGGTGGGCAAGGTGGTGGTGGACATGAAGGTGGTGATGGACATGGTGGTGGTGGATGTAGTGGTGGATTTGGTGGTGAACTTGGTGGTGGGCGTGGTGGTGGTAGTGGATGTGGTGGTGTTGGAGGTAGACATGGTGGTGGTGGATGTGGTAGTGGCCTCGTGGTGGACGTGGTGGTGGCCATTATGGTGGTGGTGGACAAGGTGGTGGTGGTGGACATTGTGGTTGTGGGGGACATGGTGGTGGTGGACGAGGTGGTGGTAGAGGTGGGTGTGGTGGTGGAGTGGTGGTGGTGGACGTGGTAGGGGTGGACATGGTGGGGGTGGTGGTGGACCTGGTGGTGGTGGACGTGGTGGTGGTAGATGCGGGGGTGGTGGGGATGTGGTGGTGTTGGTGGTGGACATGGTGGTGTTGGTGGTGGACATGGTGGTGGTGGACCTGGTGGTGGTGGACGTGGTGGTGGACGTGGTGGTGGTGGTGGTCGACATGGTGGTGGTGGAGATGGGTGTGGTGGACATGGTTTTGGTGGATGTGGTGGTGGACGTGGTGGTGGTGGATGTGGTGGTGGTGGATGTGGTGGTGGTAATGGATGTTGTGGTGGTGGTGGACATGGTGGTGGTGGTGTATGTGGTGCTGGTGGACATGGTATTGGTGGACATGGTAGTGGTGGACGTGGTAGTGGTGGATGTGATGGTGGTGGTCTTGGATGTGGTGGTGGACGTGGTGGTTGTGGACATTGTAGTGATGGATGTGGTGGTGGTTGAGGACGTGTTTGTGGTGGACATGTGGTAGTGGACGTGTTGGACATGGTGGTGGTGGATGTGGTGGTGGTGGTAGTGGTGGTGGACGTGGTGGAGATGGAGGTGGGTGTGATGGTGGACATGGTGGTGGTGGACATAGTGGTGGTGGACGTAGTGGTAGATGTGTTGGTGGTGGAGGTGGTGGTTGTGGGCGTGGTGGTTGTGGGCATGGTAGTGGTGGACGTGGTGGTGGTGGACATGGTGGTGGTGGATGTGGTGTCGGTGGTGGACATGGTGGTGGTGGATGTGGTGGTGGATGTGGTGGTGTCGGTGGTGGACATGGTGGTGGTGCTAATGGTGGTGGGGGTGGATGTGGTGGTGGTGGTGGTGGATGCAGTGGTGGTGGACATGGTGATTATGGACATGGTGGTGGGGGACATGGTGGTGGTGGACATGGTGGTGGTGGATCTGGTGGTGGTGGTGGTGGATGTGGTGGTGGTGGATGCAGTGGTGGACTTGTTGGTGATCTTGGTGGTGGACGTGGTGGTGGACGTGGTGGTAGTGGATGTGGTGGTGGTGGAGCTAGACATGTTGGTGGATATGGTTGTGGCCTCGTGGTGGACATGGTGGTGGCCGTGGTGGTGGTGGTGGACATGGTGGTGGTGGTGGACATGGTGGTGGACATGGTGCTGGTGGACATGGTATTGGATGTGGTGGACATGGTGGTGGTGAACATGGTGGTGGTGGATGCGGTGGTGGTGGAGGTTGGTGTGGTGGTGGATGTGGTGGTGGTGGACATGGTGGTGGTAGACATGGTGGTGGTGGACGTAGTGGTGGTGGATGTGGTTGATGTGGTGGTGGTGGTTGTGGATGTGGTGGTTGTGGACGTGGTGGACCTGGTTTTGGTGGACGTGGTGGTGGTGGATGTGGTGGTGGTGGATGTGGTGGTGGTGGTGGACATGGTGGTGTTGGATGTGGTGGATGTGCTGGTGTTGGTGGTGGACATGGTGGTGGTGCTCATGGTGGTGGTGGTGGATGTGGTGGTAGTGGACGTGGTGGGGTGGACATGGTGGTGGTGGATATGGTGTTGTGGTGGTGGACGCGGTGGTGGTGGATGTGGTGGACATGGTGGTGGTGAATGTGGTAGTGGACATGGACATGGTGGTGGATGTGGTGATGGTGGTGGATGTTGTGGTGGTGGACATGGTGGTGGTAGACAGTGGTTGCGGATATGGTGGTGGTGGATGTGGTGGTGGTGGATATGGTGGTGGTGGAAGTGGTGGTGGATGTGGTGGTGGGTGGTGGATGTGGTGGTGGTGGAGGTGGGTGTGGTGGACATGGTGGTGGTAGACGGGGTGGTGGTGGACGTAGTGGTGGTGGATGTAGTGGTAGTGGATGTGGTGGTGGAGGTGGTGATTGTGGACATGGTGGTGGTGGTGGACATTGTGGTGTTGGATGTGGTGGTGGTGGTGGATGTTGTGGTGGATGTTGTGGTGCTGGTGGTGGGTGTGGTGGAGGTGGACATGGTGGGCGTGGACATGGTGGTCGTAGACATAGTGGTGGTGGATGTGGTGGTGTTGGATGTGGAGGTGGACCTGGTGGTGGTGGTGGGTGTGGTGGGGGTGGATGTGGTGATGGTGGACCTTGTGGATGTGGTGGTTGTGGACATGGTGGTGATGGACATGGTGGTGATGGATGTGGTGGTGATGGACATTGTTGGTGGTGGACATGGTGGTAGTGGACATGATGGTGGTGGACGTGGTGGTGGTGGATGTGGGGGTGGTGGACGTAGTGGTGGTGGATGTGGTGGTAGTGGTGGTGGACGTGGTGGTAGTGGTGGTGGACGTGGTGGTGGTGGAGATGGGTGTGGTAGTGGTGGTGTTGGACATGGTGGTGCTGGACATGGTGGTAGTGGGCATAGTGGTGGTGAACATGGTGGTGGTGGATGTAGTGGTGGTAGATGTGGTGGTGGTGGACGTGGTGGTGGTGGATGTGGTGGTGGTGGAGGTGGGTGTGGTGGTGGACATGGTGGTGATGGATGTGGTGGTGGTGGACGTAGTGGTGGTGGATGTAGTGGTGGTGGATGCGGCAGTGGAGGTGGTGGTGGAGGTGGTGATTGTGGTGGTGGTGGATGTGGTGGTTGTGGACTTGGTGGTGGTGGACATGGTGGTGGTGGACATGGTGGTGGTGGATGTGCTGGTGGTGATGGATGTTGTGGTGGTGGTGGTGGACGTGGTGGTGTTGGACATGGTGGTGATGGTGAACGTAGTGGTGGTGGATGCGGTGGTGGATGTGGTGGTGGGCGTGGTGGTGGTGGGTGTGGTGGTGGTGGACGTGGAATGGTTGTGGACATGGTGGTGATGGACGTGGTGGTAATGGATGTGGTGCTGTTGGACATGGTAGTTGTTGACATGGTGGTGGTGGAGAAGGTGGTGGATGTGGTGGACATGGTGGTGTTGGACGTGGTGGTGGTGGATGTGGAGGTGGTTGACGTGGTGGTGGTGGATGTGGTGGCAGTGGATGTGGTGTTGGTGGTAGTGGTGGAGGACATGGTGGTGGTTGTGGTGGTGGACGTGGTGGTGGTGGAGGTGGGTGTGGTAGTGGTGGTGGGGGACGTGGTGGTGCTGGACATGGTGGTAGTGGGCGTAGTGGTGGTGGACATGGTGGTGGTGGATGTAATGGTGGTGGATGTGGTGGTGGTGGATGTGGTGGTGGTGGATGTGGAGCTGGTGGTGGTAGAGGTGGGTGTGGTGGTGGTGTGTGTGGTGGTAGTGGATGTGGTGGTGGTGGGCATAGTGGTGGTGGATGTAGTGGTGGTGAATGTGGTGGATGTGGCGGTGGAGGTGGTGGTGGAGGTGGTGATTGTGGTGGTGGTGGATGTGGTGGTGGTGGACTTGGTGGTGGTGGATGTGGTGGTGGTGGACATGGTGGTGGTGATGTGCTGGTGGTGATGGATGTTGTGGTGGTGGTGGTGAGTGTGGTGGTGGTGGAAGTGGTGGTGTTGGACATGGTGGTGGTGGTGGACATAGTGGTGGTGGATGTGGTGGTGGATGTGGTGGTGGACGTGGTGGTGGTGGTGGAGGGTGTGGTGGTGGTGGATGTGGTGGTGGTAGATGTGGTGGATGTGGCATGGTTGTGGACATGGTGGAGATGGACGTGGTGGTAACGGATGTGGTGCTGTTGGACATGGTAGTGGTGGACATGGTGGTGTTGGACATGGTGATGGATGTGGTGGACGTGGTGGTGGTGGACGTGGTGGTGGAGGTGGGTGTGGTGGTGGTGGTGGATGTGGTGGTGGTGGACATGCTGGTTGTGGACGTGGTGGTGGTGGACATAGTGATGGTGGATTAAGTGGTAGTGGATGTGGTGGTGGTGGTGGTGGAGGTGGTGATTGTGGAGGTGGCGGTGGTGGATGTGGTGGTGATAGACGTTGTGGTGGTGGACATAGTGGTGGTGGATGTTGTGGAGGTGGTGGGTGTGGTGGTGGTGGACGTGGTGTTGGTGGACATGGTGGTGGTGGACATGGTGGTGGTGGACGTGGTGGTGGTGGATGTGGTGGTGGATGTGGTGGACGTGGAATGGTTGTGGACATGGTGCTGGTGGACATGGTGGGGGTGGATGTTGTGGTGGGGGTGAATGTGGTGGTGGTGGACGTGGTGGTGGTGGAAATGGTGGTGGTGGTCATAGTGGTGGTGGATGTGGTGGTGGTGGACGTGGTGGTGGTAGACATGGTGGTGGTGGACATGGTGGACATTGTGGTTGTGGACATGGTGGTGATGGACGTGGTGGTGAGGGACATGGTGGTGCTGAACATGGTGGTGGTGGGTGTGGTGGTGGTGGATGTGGTGGTAGTGGTGGTGGACATGGTGGTGGTGGTGCTGGGTGTGGTGGTGGTGAATGTGGTGGTGGATGTGGTGGACATGGTGGTGGGGGTGTTGGATGTGGTTGTGGTGGATGTGGTGGTGGTGGACATGGTGGAGGTGCTGGGTGTGGTGGTGCTGGACGTCGTGGTGGTGGTAGACATGGTGGTGTTGGAAGTGGTGGTGGATGTGGTGGTGGATGTGGTGGTGGTGGTGGATATGGTGGTGGATATAGTGGTGGTGGTGGATGTGGTGGTGGTTGATGTGGTGGTGGTTGTGGTAGTGGTGGTGGACATGGTGGTGGTGGTGGGTGGTGGATTGTTTGTGGTGGTGGATGTGGTGGACATGGAATGGTTGTGGACATTGTTGTGCTGGGTGTGGTGGTGGTGGACATGGTGGTGGTGGTGGTCATGGTGGTGGTGGACGTGGTGGTGGATGTGGTGGTGGATGTGATGGTGGTGGTGGATATGGTGGTGGTGGCGGATGTGGTGGTGGTGGATGTGGTGGTGGATGATGTGTTGGTGGATGTGGTGGTGGTGGAGGTAGGGTGTTTGAATATCCGTTACAAAAATATAGTTTACAAAAATATAGATGTATAAATATCGTTTACATAAATATCGACTCCCTATACTTAAACAGGTAAGTACAATAATATTGACTCAAAAATATAGATGTAAAAAATATCGACTTTAAAAAATATTATAACTTACATTAAATAATTAAATATTATTGATATTATTAACAAAATAAATTACATTACATTTATATTTTAACTATTATAACAAATAAACTTAATTTAATCATTATAAACTTTAAAAATGTGTACATATAGATATATTTTCTTAAATACATGTTATTATTATTTTTATTTAATTTATAAACTTTAATAATTACATAAAAATAAAATAAAAACATATATAAAACATTATGAAAAAATATATATTTTCTATATTTAATTAACACATAAAAGTATTTAAAAATAATAATACATACATTTAATAACAAAATTAAAACATTAGTAGTTAAAACATTTGATAGCGAAGGGGTAAAAATTTCTATTCCCACTCCAAAAAGTGCAACAGTAGGGAAAGCGCAGGATAGCGTAGGGGTAAAAATTACTATTCCCACTCCAGAGGGTGCAACAGTAGGGAAAGCGTTGGATAGCGTAGGGGTAAAAATTACTATTCCGACTCCAGTGAGTGCAACAGTACGGAAAACGTTGGATAGCGTAGGGGTAAAAATTACTATTCCCACTCCAAAGGGTGCAACAGTAGGGAAAGCGCAGGATAGCGTAGGGGTAAAAATTACTATTCCCACTCCAGAGGGTGAAACAGTAGGTAAAGCGTTGGATAGCGTAGGGATAAAAATTACTATTCCCATTCCAGTGAGTGCAACAGTAGGGAAAGCGTTGGATAGCGTAGGGGTAAAAATTACTATTCCACCTCCAGTGAGTGCAACAGTAGGGAAAGCGTTGGATAGCTTAGGGGTAAAAATTACTATTCCCACTCCAAAGGGTGCAACAGTAGGGAACACGCTGGATAGCGTAGGGGTAAAAATTACTATTCCCACTCCAGAGGATGAAACAGTAGGGAAAGCGTTGGATAGCGTAGGGGTAAAAATTACTATTCCCACTCCAAAGGGTGCAACAGTAGGGAAAGCACTGGATAGCGTAGGGGTAAAAATTACTATTCCCACTCCAGTGAGTGCAACAGTAGGGAAAGCATTGGGTAGCGTAGGGGTAAAAATTAATATTCCCACTCCAGTGAGTGCAACAGTAGGGAAAGCGTTGGATAGCATAGGGGTAAAAATTACTATTCCCACTCCAGAGAGTGAAACAGTAGGGAAAGCGTTGGATAGCTTAGGGGTGAAAATTACTATTCCCACTCCAGTGAGTGCAACAGTAGGGAAAGCGTTGGATAGCATAGGGGTAAAAATTGCTATTCCCACTGCAGTAAGTGCATCAGTAGGGAAAGCGTTGGATAGCGAAGGGGTAAAAATTACTATTCCCACTCCAGTGAGTGCAACAGTAGGGAAAGCGTTGGATAGCGTAGGGGTAAAAATTACTATTCCCACTCCAGAGAGTGCAACAGTAGGGAAAGCGTTGGATAGCGTAGAGGTGAAAATTACTATTCCCACTCCACAGGGTACAACAGTAGGGAAAGCGCTGGAACCCAAAACAATAAAAAAAATAACTATCAAATTTTTTCTTAAATTTAATTTCCAATATAAACATAATTAATATATACATTTATATATATTAATATTAACAAAGATAATAAATAAATATATATTTACACATTATTTAACACTATAATATCCACCACACACCTAAAATTAATTACACAATTACATTTAATATTTACTAATTAATTAATTAAAATTAAAGTATTTTTATATAATATTTAAATATTTAATTGACAGATTTCACACCATATACACTTATAAACACCACAACACAAACATAAAATTAATTACACATTTACAATTAATAATGGTAATTAATTTATAAAGTATTTTATAATTAATCAATAACAATTTAATTACTTCACACCATTTACACATATAAACTCCACTACACACACCTAAATTTAATTAAACAATTAACATAATTAATTAACATAATTAATTAATATTTGACTAATTGAATTTATTTCACAAATAATTAGTCATTTAACACATTAATTAATCAATTAGTGTTATATATTTAAATTACTTCCCACCCTATTCCCCTATAAACCTACAACCCGCTACGGAACTAATAACACAAAATTCAACATAATATATATTAATAACAATTAAAATTCTACAACATATATTAAAATGACAAAAATTCTCATTAAAAACACTAAAATATATAACATTATTAAAAAATCGATATTTTTGTAAACTATATTTTTGTAAACGATATTTCTTACAACTTTATTATTGTTATCGATATTACTTACCTGTCTGTCGATATTCTGGTTAAACTATATTTTTGTTATCGATATTTCTTCAATTCGATATTTCTGCGGGGATATTTATGTCAGACGATATTTCTCCGTCGATATTCCTACTCTGCACCTGTGGTGGTAGTGGTGCTGGGTGTGGTGGTGGTGGATGTGGTGGTGGATGTGGTGGTGGATGTGGTGCACATGGTGGTGGTGGTGTTGGATGTGGTTGAGGTGGATGTGGTGGTGGTGGACATGGTGGTGGTGCTGGGTGTGGTGGTGGTCGACATGGTGGTGGTGGTGGACATGGTGGTGGTGGACATGGTGGTGGATGTGGTGGTGGATGTGGTGGTGGTGGATATGGTGGTGGTGGCGGATGTGGTGGTGGTGGATGTGGTGGTGGATGTGGTGGTGGATGATGTGGTGGTTGATGTGGTGGTGGTGGTAGTGGTGGTGGACGTGGTGGTGGTAGATGTGGTGGTGGTGGTGGTGGACGTGGTGGTAGATGTGGTGGTGGAGGTGGGTGTGGTGGTGGTGGACGTAGTGGTGGTGGACGTAGTGGTGGTGGATCTAGTGGTGGTGGATGTGGTGGTGGTGGTGGAGGTGATGGTGGAGGTGGTGATTGTGGACATGGTGGTGGTGGACATGTTGGTGGATGTGGTGGTGGTGGTAAAGGTGGTGGACATGGTGGTGGTGGAGCTGGTGGTGGAGGTGGTGATTGTAGACGTGGTGGTGTGGACATGGTGGTGGATGTGGTGGTGGTGGTAGTGGTGGTGGACATGGTGGTGATGGAGGTGTGGTAGATGTGGTGTTGGAGGTGGGAGTGGTGGTGGTGGACGTGGTGGTGGATGTAGTGGTGGAGGATGTAGTGGTAGTAGATGTGATGGATGTGGTGTTGGTGGTGGAGGTGGTAGTGGAGGTGGTGATTGTGGACGTGATGGTGGTGAACGCGGTGGTGGTGGACATGGTGGTGGAGGTTGATGTGGTGATGGTGGTAGTGGTGGTGGACATGGCGGTGGCGGTGGTGGGTGGTGGACGGGGTGGTGGTGTAGGTGGATAATCCTGCAGGAGTCTGCCAGCAGGCTTTGTAAAATTAAGCAGCGCCTCTAGGTGTTTGTTGCAATGCACGGACTTCACACAGAATTTGGCTTCACAGTATAGTACACAATAAACCATTTCTTAGCACATAATTATATAAGAAGCTCAAAAGAGCTCTTTCGGCATCTCTGGCAAGTGTGAATGAACAGCACCATAAACCTCTAAGAAACGGGTCCAGAACGGGTAGGAATGCGTACAGCGTAGTTGCTGTAAGACTTTCCGAAAGTAACCCTAATCAGGACATAACTAAACCTTTCATGTCTATTTTATTTTACAACATCTAGATAGCAAAAGACTGGGATCTAATGATGAAACAATATAATTTATGGGTGCATTACCTCTGCTGTTTAATCGGGTGTGATCTTGGGCATGACAGCCTTCAGCGAGCAAAGCCAGAAACGGCGGGGCGGGAGAGCGGATTCCTTTGAAGTCTGATGCCGGCTACAAGCAAACCAGCATAAGCGAGGAGAGAGGCAAATGGTGTGTGATGTGCACGCGCCCGCACACATGCACTGTAGGCAATTCTCCTTTGGGTGCATTTTTAAGACCCCTTACTTAAGTCTCGCTGAGAACGGATGCGCGTTCGCTCAGCAAAACCTCATGAGACTTGAGAGACCGCTCTACGTAGTAACCAGTAGATGACAGTGTGGCAAAAAATTAAATGCTCCAAGCTAGCATCATGGGGTCAAGATTGTCTAGAAGTACAGCCTTGCCGTCTCTACGGTGCACAGTCCATTTTTAGACTGAATGTCCGGCCTGAAATGTAAAGAAGTTGTTTCTTTTTTGGGCAATTGTGAAGTATCTCTACAGGAACTGCTGCTCTGCTTGGCCGGTTTATGGGGAGGCACCACAGCCTCTTTGCTTTCCGGGCTGGGAGGGAAGCAGTGAGCACCATGAAATCATTTGGACCCCCGCAATATGTCATGACCATGGTGAGGATGGGGCCCGAGATGAACGGAGCTCAACTTGGTCCCCCTGGTCTGGTGCAGCTGCAGGACAGCCGGAGCCTGGACAGCATTAGCTGGGCCTTCACTGCCAGCAAAAGCCATAATCTCCGGTGTCCTGGAGCACCTTGAGCCATAAGGGGGACCTCACCTTACATGACCTACTCACGGCCAACAACAACCTGCAGCTGCAAATCGGGCTGAGCAGCACGCTGCATGGGCTGGGCGATGAGTGAGGGTGAGGGAGAGGGCAGTGGGAGCACAACAATGAGGGAGGAGATTGGTGCTGTGGTGGTCGTGAGTGAGGGGAGTGGGATGAGGTAGATGGTGGCAGAAGCACAACAGTAAGGGATGAGAGAGCTAGAGTTGTAGGGGTGGTCATTGAGTGAGTGATGGGGTGAAGGAGAGGCTGAAGGGACAATATGTCTCTTGTGGTTCCCAGGCCCTAAGTCAACCGAGGAAGCAAGTTTCTTTGTGGCCTGATTTTCTCAGACCCTGGGGATGTCAGCACACTAAAGAGGACATCTGAATGACTTTGAACGATAATTCAGCAGACATAGCTGGTGGAGGTATTAAGGGTCGGCTACCGTATGTATGGCTCACTTGGTGGAAGAGTATGTTTGGAATATTATCTATCCTCGTTTTGTAATGTGACTTAATTGAATACATTGATATAGCACCCTTCTCTGAGACTCTCTTTTGATGGCACTAGATCTAACACTTGTGAGTTGGCCTTGGAATGTGAGTTAACAAGTAGTAAGTGCCCCAGTAAGCCAGCAGGACTGGTGTAGTAACAGCCACATGTCAGATTTTGGTATTTTACGCAGAACCCTCCTGTTCATTCATAGCACTATGTGACATCTCTATGGCAACAAGAGGAGGTGCTTTTCTGAAAACATTGGAACAAATCTTGGGGTCAACAAAGAGCTTAACATTAATTGCCAAAAGAGTGACAAAAATGGCATTTGTTTCTACTCATCACACACAACGAATGGCACATTGAAAGTCTCCAGCACTCTATATATATTGATCTACCCTCCAAATCGACAAATATATATAAACATCCGAGATCTCATTGTGTGAGGTGTGATGAGGCTCTAAACCGGAGGTATCAACATGCACACCTGTTATTTCAAAATAATTCAGAGTACTAGGTTCACAGTATATGAAGTTAATATAACTTAGACAGCAGCCATTGTGGTTGAGTCAATTTTCCCAGTGCTCCAGCTTCAAAGCACTTTTGATCAGGGCTCTCTTCTTAGGGCATAGGTTACATTGATACAGCAGATGCAGTGACACCAGGTTCAGAGGCGAGGGGCTCATTAAACCCTGAATATTGCTATATTTAATTTTCAAAGATGGTGTGTTTCACAGTTTTCCTTCTCTGCACTACTAGCCTTGCTATGACACACTGGCTTTGCCACTCTCTTTTCCCTGAGATAGCGCCTCCCCTGAATATCCCCAGGCAGCCACGCTTTGGGAGCTGGAGCCTTCAAGCTGGGTCTTTCAATCAGCACCACTTAAGGGCATGCAACGTGTTGTTTATTTCCCAGCTCAGCCTCCTAATGTCCCCATAGGCCCTGTCACTTCAGCCCTCCAGGGTAGAATTGTGGCAGAAAATTCTAATCAATAGAGAGACCTGGGAAAGGTTTACAAAGCATGACATATTTATGTGTTTAAAGCTTTGTGAGATGCTCATTGATGAGCCATTCAATTAAACACTGGTGCTATTATATTCTAATTTCTTGCTGCCATCTTGTGCAATTAGAGGTTTAGTTGAATGCATTTGTGAGTGTGGCAGGGAGCATGTATACATTTACAGATACTGTACAAGTTACAGTGCAATGCAACCTATTTATTTTAATCAAGGTCCCTTATTGGTATGAAGTGTGAGAAACAACAAAGTAGAGCTGCCGAAGACCAAGCATGCACCATAGCCTTCTACTGGTGTTTTTTTAGGACATAGCCGATCTCCAAGGAATTCCATTGAGTTTTTATGCAACTGTGTGGAATTCAGCATAGTGCAACTCCTTGAGCTCTGCTCACCCCCAGTTAGGACCTAGTTTCCATAGGAAAAGTGTTTTTTGACTTGCTTTCAACCAAAGCAAAGGTGCACCACCCTAAGGTTCTAATAATAAGCACAAATCAAATGTCCATATTCAACAATTCTTTGATGTTTCTTTTATTTCCTTATTTTTTCTTTTTCTTTCTTTTTTGTTATTGTTCCAGAAGAAACAGTGCAATCAAAAAAACGAACAGCCAACGCGTGTCGTCCATATACAGGACTTCTTCAGGTCATTAATTAGGGTGGGAAGGGCCCATCCGGTTGTATTCGGTCTCGCGCTTTATTTCTTAATGTTCGTCCTTCCCCATCAAGGGCAATATATTAGAGGAAGCAATGATCCTCTAATCACTTAGTAAGACGTAGTAATGAACGGCAAGGCCACATACACATCAACAAACGTTGTTCCTCAGCCTAAACGCTGTTCAATTATAAAGAGATATTTCCTGGGTATGTATCCCAATGTTGTTTAATAAAGCGAATAACAATGGGTGATATGTTGGGCGTCTCAATCTGAAGAGCTTCAAGTAACAATAGGAGTTACAGAGCAGCACTAGAAATCTTTTCTCTGACAGTCCTAAGTATGTCCCGTTAGCTCTATCTAGGCACATATGCATGTAATATATATCCCTACAATAGGAGTAGCCATATTCAACCCGTACCAAGCCTAAGTGTAAATCCGTCACGTTCCTAAGTAGGGAGCGATGATCCGGGTGCGATGCAAAGAAAAGGGCAGATGTGCAGCTCACACTCTGCGATGATCTCGATGCGATGATCCGGCGTTAGCGAGCCTTCGAGAAGCCCGCACACGTGCGATGCGATGATCTCTGGGGTTAGCACTTTGTGGCCCGCAAGTGGTATTTTGCAAACAAAGAACATCAAAACCAACTTTGCTAAAAGCTGTATTTTATTATTCTGAGCTCAGGCATACTAAACTCGAATTTCTACCATGTTCCCTGGGACAGTTAGGACTATAAGATGTAATAGCCAAACTGCCCATTCTAACCTATGGTAAACAGGTAGCCTTGCAGCAGTGAAAAACAAAATGGAGGGTAATTCACTATCAAGACATGCTACACATATCAAGCCATGTCCTGCATTACACATACAATGCACCTACCATAGGGGTGACTGACATGATGCTAAGGGAAGGTTCAGTGGCTGGGAAGTGTGGGCACTTCACAGCCAAGATGGCAGTTCTGGACTGCATGCAGACACTGCAGTGGCAGGTCTGAGGTACCATTTACAAGCTGCTTCTGGGGGTGGTGCAAACCAGCGCTGGCCCACCAGCAGCATTTGGGTTACCAGCTCTGGGCACACATAGGCCACACTACTAGGGACTAACAGGTAACCCAAATAGGCCAATCAGGGATATACCAATTCACAGTTACGTTTACACGGGGAGCATTTACACTGTGGCACTGAATGGCAGTGGCACAGCGCCCAGAGCATTTAATACCAGCAAAAACAGAGGAAACAACAGCGAAAAATGGAAGGGAGGCCCACGCCAATGGTGCCAGGTCTAACAACTCTATTTCAAGGTCTCCCAAAATGGAGGAATACTTCCTTGGCTGTAAAACCTCCTAGCCCACCCCAAAGGTGGGGCTAGGCTTTGAGGAGTGTACACCTCTTGAATAAATAATTATCCTGTATGCCTGAGCTGCAGTTGTGGTAAGGGATTTGTCCTCAAGCGGGGGACACAATACTTACACATTAAGGATGGTGAAAGCTTTTGAGACTCACCACCTTAATGACTGTAAACACTAGCCATCTTGTGAGAGAAGTTGTGTGACCTTCCTGCCTAGGCCTTTGTCTCCATCCTGGGGAATTACTAGCAGATTCCACCTGGAGGGCAGACTCTTGTATTGGCCGCAAATGGCTCAGGGAAGCACATCAAGGCACTGGAGCAGTAAACCTTAGGTGGGCACCCACTCAGGGTGGCACCTACATGCATGCCAGCTCACGCTTGACAGGAGAATTGTGTGGGAAGTGAAAAAGAGCAGTGTTTGAGTCCAAACACAACAGAATTTGATGGTACCACAATGAAGCTGGCTATCTCAAGTTTGCTCGATAGCCAGCTCAGGTTACCCTGAGGACCACAGGTTACTTACAGTAATCCTTGCTTTAAAAGGTAACTGTAGGGATATATACGTCTGAACATATATATCCACACCTTTAATATAATGCACCTTGCCTCCAAGCCTATAGGAGGCATACCTGAGAAGTAAATTACTTACATTAAGGCAGTAATAGTGACCCTGCAGCACCTGGTGTATGCAGAGTCTCTCTCAAGTGACAGGTTGCTTGTGCCGGCTGCAATGACAGACCTGCAGACATACTTCTACTTGGGTCACACAGGGTGGCACATTACAGTGCTGCAGACCTGGTGACCCCTTTATCACCCTTGCCCTGGGTTAAACTGGTACCATATACTAGGGACTTATAGGGTTGATAAAGTGTCTTGCTGATTGGGAGTACCAAATAACATTACTTTTAGTGGATAAAGCACAGGCCCTTAGGCATGGTTAGAAGGTCCCAGTACACTCTCGGAGTCAAAAAACAGAACCTGGTAGTCCAGATACGGGCAGAAAGTGGGGGAGGGGGGATATGCAAAGTAGCCAAGTTTGCTACAAAGGGTAGTACAGATTTCTCCGGCAGATTTTCTCTGCCAATAGTTTAGAGGCAATTTCCTTAAAGTATCTACAAAAAAGCTAAGGAATGCTACAATAGAGCCACTTCTCCACCCCTCAAAAATAAAAATAAAAGGGAAATAGTTCAATGATATGAACAAGGAAGACCCAATCGCTCACCCTCAAAAGATTGGGTGAAGTTCGCAGGCCCGGTTGTAAGCTTGTTCAACCCCATTGAACAGGCACAGTGCCCCTTCAACCTACCCTGTCCTTCTCATGGCTAACTCAAAAACCACACGGCACCAAACAGCGATGTTGTGCCAACTATATTGCTCCAGTACAGGTGAATCAACTGACACTTTGAAAGAGGAAAAAGTATGTTTTAGAATAAACTGCGGGTATCAGAAGTGAAGCATATCCCACAAAGACGCATTTTCCGATGTGGAAGACCACACATCATTGTTACTGAAATGCACTAAAGAAAGGTGGGGTGCTGCTGATATCTTCAGACATACTTTGCACACAATCACATGCCAGCATTATTTATGAGTGTTTTCACGCAACCATTTAGCTACTATCAAATCTACCTACAGACCCATAGAGCCACTCACACAACCAGTCACGCACCTATACAGTGACTCATATACCTACTCGCACACCCATAGAGTCACTGACACACCCACTCACACACCCACATAACTCTCACACACCCACTCACAGACCCATACAGCCACTCACACACCCATTGAGTCACTCCCACTCCCACTCACACACCACAAAAACTGCTCACACACTCACTCACAAACCCATACAGCGACTCTCAGACCCATACTACCAATCACATACCCATTCACAGACACTTACAGCCGCTCACATGCCCACTGACTGACCCATGCACCCACTCACACACCTACTCATACACCCCCAAAACTGCTCATATACCCACTCACGAATCCATACAGCCACTCAAACACTCACTCTCAAAGGTTGACGGTTACAGTTAGGAATTTCTTTTTAAAAAGCCTTCGAAATTTACCACAAAAACAACTAATGGTTATAGTGATGTTAAGGTTAGGAAGTAACATTAAAAAACATAGAAATTAACAGGAAAAAACAAAGGGTACAGGCATATTATAGCTAGGAAATAGATTTAAAACAAACCTTAGAAATTCACTGAAAAAAACAAAGGGTACAGGGACGTTACAGATAGGCTTAGATTTCACATCCACAAAACTATAGAAATTCAGTAGTTGTAGTGACATGAGCTAACTATAACTCATAGCACCACTATGCTCTGCTTATGATCACACATATTACATCACTCATCACATGGGCAGTAATATCACTAACATCACTGATGATATCTCAAATGACTTCACTGATTATATCAATAATTACAGCTTCCACCTAACCACTCACACACCTACTCAAACACAACACAACCCCTCACACATCCACTCACCCATAATACAACCACTTGCACACCCGCACAACCACCCACACAGCCACTCTCAGATCCATACAACCATTCACACATACTGTCATTCACCATACAACCATTCATACACTCTCACAGACCCACAAAACCACTCACACACCCACTCACAGACGCATACAAAGACTCACATACCCACTTACATATCCATACAACCACTCACATACTCACACAACCACTCACACACCAACTCACATACCCATATAACCACTCACACACCCACACAACCTCTCACACATGCATAAAACCACTCACACACCCATACAACCACTCACAAACCCATACTAACACTCATATACCCACTCACAACCCCATACAACCACTCACATGCCCATTCACAGGCCACTCAAAGATCCGCTCAGACCTATACACCCACTCCACTCACATAACCACTGATAGATCCATACACCCACTCACATACACACTCACACACCCATACAGCTGCTCAAACACCCGCTCACACACTGATACAGTCACACATCGACTCAGATGGTATATTTTAGAAATAGTATCACTCATTGGTAGTGCAAAAAAGAATAGCAATTTAACTTATGCAATAGCTTAGTATCTATCTTTAAGCCGCAGAAATGTTTATGAAACACTTACACTCACTGGATGATGTAATCAGTGACTGCATCAGTGATGGCATTTGAGATGTCATCAGTGAAGTCGCTGACCACGTCATAAGTGATGTAATATGTGAGGTTATAAGCAGTGCATTGAGGGGCAATTAAATATAGTTAGCTGAGGTAACTATAACTATTGAAGCTTACAAAGACCTTGTTCATGGATAAGACCAAAACACGACGGGACTTTTTGTTGGTCCTGGCTTACATGGTTTTTAAACAATAAAAAAGACAAAATATGAGCGACCCATGAGTGCAACTGAACTCTTTCTGTTGAGGAAATGTGGTATATATATATATATATATATATATATATATATATATATATATATATATATATATATATATATATATATATATATATATATATATATATATTCAATGAAAAAACCATTGGTTTTAGGCCATATATAGTTAGGGATTTGCATTTAGAAAACCTTATTTTACTCGCATAAAACCATTGAAATTCCATATATAGTTATAAGCGCTAACTATATATCGCGCACCCGCAATCCACTGCTGATGATGTCACATATTACATCATTCATGACATGGTTAGTGACATCACTGATGACATCACTGATGACATCTCAAATGACATCACTGATGACATCACTGATTACAACATCCAGTGACTGTATGTTTCTGTAAAGTTAAAATATGTCTTACATATTGAAGAATGAGTGGATGTATAAGTGTCTGGATGAAGGATTTACTAGGTGCATGACTGACTGATTGAGTGAGTGATTAAATGTGTCTCACTGAGTGCATGGGTTAGTGACTAAACTGTTTTAATTTGTGCATCATTATATCTGTTCTTCTACAAACTGCTGCATATGTTGTTCAGTAGCTATATGAGTAACTGTATGGGTTATTGATTGGTTGTCCAAGTATTTGTATGGGAAACTGAGTGTGTGTGTATGGGTGGCTGGGAGGTGTGTGACTCTGTACATAGATGTGTGAGTAGTTGATTCACTATATGTATAGATTCACAACTGCATGTGGAAACAGCTGTATGGGCGGTTGACTGTGCATGAGTGTATTAGTGAGTGAATGGATATCTCAGTGCTACATGTCAAATTAAGTACATATGTAAAACACAGTACATGTGAGAGTTGACATCTATAAATAACTGTGCATAAGAGCTAGTGAATGTGTGAGTGGCTGTATGGATCATTGTGAACATGTATCAGAGATTGTATAAGAGAGTAAAGTAAATATGTGTTAGTATATGTTTGAATAAGTAAAATGTGTATAACTGTATAGATCAGAAAATGGAGGTGTGATTGATTTTTGGCATAACTGACTAGGTGTGTGAGTAACTCCATGGATGAGTGACTGTCTGTTTACACTGATTGTATCTAAGGTTATATTAGAGTCTGAAGAGGTTCATGGTATTATCACATGAATGATATCATCAGTGATGTGATCAGTCATGTCAAATGAGATGTTATCAGTGATGTCATCAGTGATGTCATTTGAGATGTCATCAGTGATGTCATCAGTGATGTCACTAACCATGTCATGAATGATGTAATATGTGACATCACCAGCAGTGGATTGCGGGTGCGCGATATATAGTTAGCGCTTATAACTATATATGGAATTTCAATGGTTTTATGCGAGTAAAATAAGGTTTTCTAAATGCAAATCCCTAACTATACATGGCCTAAAACCAATGGTTTTTTCATTGAATTTTCAAGGTTTTGTAAATGCAAATTCCTAACTATATATGGAGTATAACCTATGGTTTTTTCTGTGAATTTCAATGGTTTTTTAATAGCAAGTATCAAAAGCTGTCAAATGTCAAGTACGTGATAGGTAAAAACGTTTTCGTGTTTATGCACGCTGATCTGCTTTCAACGCTGTCCCCCCCCCCACTCCCCTCTTTTCTCTTAGTAGTACTCTCTCTTTGCAGATAGTGAACGGTAGTTAACTCAGACCTTTACCCCTGTTGTAATCCGTCGTACCTGCTTGTCTCTCCATTTGATTGATTATTATCCAAGCATTTACTATTTTACAATTGGTTCTCTTTGGATCATTCTCTATTTACAAACAAGCACAAAGTCGCAATACTCTGTTTAGTCTTTGCAGATAGTGAAAAATCGTGTAAAAAAATAAAAGTAATCGAGCAAAATCAGTAGACCACTAATTCGATCTCTTTTTGACCTCGGTAAAATACAAACATTAGGAATAACCCTTCATGAGAAATACGAAAATAGTGAAATGAACTGAGCTCCACACCATGAGGGCTGCAAAACAGCTCCACTCCGCCACCCACACCGCCCAAAATAACGGCAAACCCTATGCAAATATTATAAATATACACAACACACCACCAAAGAAACAGAGTAAAACATTTTATTAAATAACTATTTACATAACTATTTTATACTTTTTATTGCCCGATCCGGCTAGCTCAATCGATCGAGCATGAAACTCATGCACTGATAACAAGCGTTGAGAGTTTGTAGAATGATGGCTTCAGATTTTCCACATACGGTATAGTGGCGCGAACTGGCAGGGGGCGTTTGGATTCTACCCCTTCTCCAAATAAGATTTTCATACGTGAATGTTCGTTCATGCTTTTTGTCCCTGAGTTGCTTCCATGTCACTGCCTTACATAAATGGCATAAGTCCTGGTTGTTGAGTGCCATACTTCAGAGTTCTAAGCAGCTCTTGTAACACTGTTTAAACCTTATTTGCACCTGCTGCAGCTTCACTATTCAAAGTAAGTGGGGTCCATTTGTGGACCTGACTGCATTGGAAAACAATGTGATACGGTGCCTCCCTAAACCGCTTGACGGAGACCCCCGAGGGGCGGTGAGATGGCGCGGACTGAGAGGGGGCGCTTGGCTCCTGCCCCCTCCCCAAGTCGTGTTGCCCTGGTGAGGCCTGAGATCGCCCCCGGCATAGGCGGCCGGCTCCCGGGGTCCAGCGGAATTTTTTCCCTTTTGAAGAATCTTTCATTCTGGACCTTGTCCCACAATCCGTTTCACCTGAAGACACGCTGTCGTAGGGCGCCCCTTTACCGTTTTAGTTGCCATTCCGCCCGCTTTTGGTACTCTGTGCCTCTTCCGCCATTCAGCTGTTTACCGCTCGCTCTTGCGACTACAACGTCTCGCTCACCATGTAGTTGAGTTGCTCCCGCTCTTAAGATTTTACCGAACTTTTTGGACTGCTGAAAGCGGTTGTATTCCGACCGCTGGTTGGTGGAGACATTTTGACTATATTCTGCACCTGCATTGTCGCGTAATGCGTCATATGACGCGACGCGTTAGCGCACCCGGAAGTGCTCCGGTGCGCAAGGCGCAGCTTCCCGGAAACGATCCAGAGCGCGCCGCGCAGCGCGTAACGTAAGCATAACAGTTCATGTGACTTGTTAATAAAACTTTTCATTGGTTCATTTTACTTTTCTTTTCCTAATTATGTAAGACTAGATCATGTGACCTAAAAATAACACTTTTCATTGGATTAAAACATTTTTTTTCCCCAAACGATGAAAGACCCACCTTCTTTCTGGATGTTTCAGACTGAAGCTGGCGTCACCATGAGAGCACCACCATCTCGTAGCTCCGTCGTGGCCATTCCGCAAGCAATCATGGCAGCCGCTCCCCACCGGAAGCCTGCGGGAGTCGAGGGCCCCCAAGACTTTTGTACAATCTTCAAGGCTGAGGGGACGCTTTCGAGAATGGAACCCAAGCCCTGGCAGACAAGCGTCCGAGTTCCAAGGTGTCCCAGGGCCATTTTACTGGACCAGGCCCAAATCCGAAGAGCCGGCCGCCATTTTAAGAGTCCTGTGGCAGCCGCCTATCGCTGCACCGCAACAGTGGGAACAACTCAACTACATGGTAAGCGAGACGCTGTAGCCGTAAGAGCGGGCGCTAAACAGCTGAATGGCGGAAAAGGCACAGTGTAGCAAAAGCGGGCGGAATGGCGACTGAAACGATAAAGGGGCGCCCCACTACAGCAGACAAGCCTCCGCCATGTGCTTCAAAACTGCATATGTATCTCGTGATATCAAGGTTGGGCAACCAGTACAGAACAAGCAGTTACGAGTCCCATTTACACCGGCGCCATTTTGGGCGCGGCCGGGCAGGTCCAGGATCTACTGAAACATAAAAAATGAGGCTGACGTCTCTGAAGCAGTTGACGAACAGCAGGACATAGCAAATAAACATGAACTCTCTAAAGCTGTTAACTCACTGCAGGACAAAACAAGTGAACCTGAAACCTCTGGAATAATTGTCGCTCAAAAGAACAACACACAAAACTCTGTAGAGCCTGAAGAAAAAAAAACAGAAGGGCACTGTAGTTTCAGACACACTTAACAATAATGACTAAACAAAGATATCGTCTGTTTATAAAGCAGTTATCATCTTGACAGAATTGACAAAGAAGTGTACAGACACCAATGCATCAGCATTCTCGGAGATAACATCTTAAGGAACAAAGAAAGACCTGTTCACTCTTGACACCCCAGGTGCTGTGTATATTGCACTATAGTGCTGCATCGAGAAAACGGGCAACCCTATTGATGTGGATTTTTCATTATTGATTATTGTAAAGAAATGGTGACTCCCCCCTTTAGCAGATTAGCTAAATGTTTGCGTAATTTAGGCATAAAAGTTATATTATTGTTGTTGTTGTTGTTATCGTTATAGTTCTGGTTAATTTCAAAAAATGGTTAAATATATTTACAGTTTTTGTTGCGTTCGTTATATTTAAATGTTAATAAAATTTTAAAATGTAACTGTCTTGGAGTACTATATTTTTTTTAAAAATCGGGTGAATGGGGCCTTGAATCTGGTTATTGTCATGTGTGGGCTTTGCAAGTGTACTGCTACAAGATCGGACATTTCAAACTCAAATGCACGTTCTTTTTCTTACCTTTCCGAAGCATGGAGCGCAATAGCAGGCAGAGAAAGGGTGATGCACGTGTTGAACACTGCCTGGCCTGCAAATTGCTGGCAGTGCCCCCCCGCCCGCTCCTGAAAGAGGGCACACACACACCGCCGCCCCGAGTACTTCACAAATCTTTAAAAGACCATGCGCTTGTTCAATGGGAAGTGGATAACATGGCTAAGAGCATTTGCTGGATAATGCATGAATATCGCTGACTTTTCAACGATATTCATGCATTGCGGCCGTTTTTTATCGCATTTGCGATAAACCTTGCTAATAGCAAGGTTTATGTGCGATAAAATTCGCCGAAGTGCGGCGATAATTTTTGTCTCTAAACAAGTTAGAGACAAAAATTACCGCTAGTTTTTGGTAATATGCCCCCGGGTTTTTCCTTGCAGGAAACGGGAAGCGAAAGACTACCACTGAAATAAGTAGTCTCACGCCTGAATCGGGAGGGTTGGCATGTCTGGATACTCTACAGCTGGGGCCATAAACTACATCCGCAGGGCTAGGTGATAGCCTAGGTCCGGCCTGGACAATCGGACACAGAGGAAGAGGAGTGTCAGAGGGTGCGGTAGTGAATAGGGTGAAAGGGAGGTGTCGAGCGCGCACAGGGTGTGATTCTCAGAGAAGAGCAGCGCAGATGGGGGAAGTATATGTCCCATGCATGAGAGAGAGAGCGGGGGTGACCATTGCGTGGGGGAGATGCGTGCGAGGCTGGGGAGCCATGCTGAGAATCGGTGGCGTGCAGAGAGTGGCCCTGGTCAAGGCATCTAAAATGGCTGCCGTGCACGACAAAATTGTGGCATTGGACAAAAACGCAAGATGGCGCAGACAATGTTTATCAATAAGGATTCATTTATAACAAAATATTTACTCGCAGTGACAAAATGGTGTTCAACACTTCCTGATTTCCATCGAATCGAACGATAACAAACGTCACGCACAGAGCAGTTTTTAGCCATGTTATCCAATGGAAGGTGGATAACATGGCTAAGAGCATTTGCTGGATAATGCATGAATATCGCTGACTTTTCAACGATATTCAGCGGGGCTAGGTGATAGCCTAGGTCCGGCCTGGACAATCGGACACAGAGGAAGAGGAGTGTCAGAGGGTGCGGTAGTGAATAGGGTGAAAGGGAGGTGTCGAGCGGGCACAGGGTGTGATTCTCAGAGAAGAGCAGCGCAGATGGGGGAAGTATATGTCCCATGCATGAGAGAGAGAGCGGGGGTGACCATTGCGTGGGGGAGATGCATGCGAGGGTGGGGAGCCATGCTGAGAATCGGCGGCGTGCAGAGAGTGGCCCTGGTCAAGGCATCTAAAATGGCTGCCGTGCACGACAAAATTGTGGCATTGGACAAAAACGCAAGATGGCGCAGACAATGTTTATCAATAAGGATTCATTTATAACAAAATATTTACTCGCAGTGACAAAATGGTGTTCAACACTTCCTGATTTCCATCGAATCGAACGTTAACAAACGTCACGCACAGAGCAGTTTTTAGCCATGTTATCCAATGGAAGGTGGATAACATGGCTAAGAGCATTTGCTGGATAATGCATGAATATCGCTGACTTTTCAACGATATTCATGCATTGTGGCTGATGTGCGGCGATAATTTTTGTCTCAAAACAATTAAAACGAAGCACAAAATGGCGAATTCCCGTTTCGCTACCAGTTCGCGGCCCAGTTCGCGGCCCGAGAAAGGCTTCTACCGTGAAAAATCATTTTTTTTTTCTTTTCCCCACGGGACCCTTTAATAACCCCAACAACATTCCTAGGGGGTCAAGAGGGGGATACCTTGCCCCCTTTCATTAAATTCCCCTTTCGTTTTTCACCTCTTCTTCTCTCTCGATCCTACCGAGAGACAAGATGGCGGCCGCTCCGGACTGTTTAGAATGTTAACAGACACCAGAGAGCCAATCAGCTTTCTGCACGCAAAGTTCCGAAACGCGAAATGTAAGCGGACCGGATCGCTGCCCGGAGCGCTGTTACAGATATATATCTTGATTTAAACGTTAATTTCTCAAAATCCACTGAAGCACATATATTGAGACCTAGCAAAGGCACATCGGGCTAACAGTCCCTACAATTTTGCCAAGTTTCGTGCAAATCCATTCAGCCGTTCGAGCTAAAAGTGAGTCCAACCGCCCTATGGAAAACTCAATGCAAAAAACGCGTTTTGGGACCCCCCTTTTTTCTTGGACCCCCCTTGACGAAACCCCACCAAATTTTCAGGGGCTGCTCAGAAACAAAATGTGCCATTTTCCTGAAAATTTCAGCCGATTCCGTCCACAAACGCCAAAGTTATTAGACATAGAATTTTCAGAAATCCCATAGGGAATTAATCCTAACTATATATACCTACTGGCGATAGCCAGTAGGTAATATATATATATATATATATATATATATATATATATATATATATATATATATATATATATATATATATATATATATATATATATATATATATATATATATATATATATATATATATATATATATATATATATATATATATATATATATATATATTCACTGAAAAAACCATAGGTTTCACAACAGTTATAGTTAGCTGAACAGTTTACTCATACAAAACCATTGAAATTCCCACGTTATAGTTAGTTGGACTCACTATAACTCGCGCGCCCGCAATCCACTGCTGATGATGTCACATATTACATCATTCATGACATGGTCAGTGACATCACTGATGACATCTCAAATGACATCACTGATGACATCACTGATGACATCATTCATGTGATAATACGATGCATCTCCTCACACTCTAATCTAACCTTTGATACACCCAGTGTTAAATACAAAACTACTATTCCTGAAATTAATGACACACCAATACCAGTAACTACATACGCACTCACTGATTCCTAGATCTACACACACATCCACTCATTCACCCATACAATCACTCATACATAAAGACACTCATCAATACAACACTATCATATCCACTCATACACCTATACAGACACTTATATGTTGACACTCATCCACAAAGTTACTCAAACACCTAGTCGGTTATGCAAAGAATCAATCACACTCCATTTCCTCAACTACAAACTTATACACACTAACCCTTACTTATTCAAACATATACTAACACATACTTACTCTCTTTTACAATCACTAATACAAGTACACATTGATGCATACAGTCACTTACGCAATCACAGGCTCTGATGTTTAGTCATTTATATATGCCAACTCTCACATGCACTGTGTTTTATATATGTACTTACATGGACATGCAGCACTGATATATCCATTCACTCAGCAACACACCCATGTGCACAGTCAACCGCCCATACAGCTGTTTCTACATTCACTCTTGACCCCATATACCTAGTAAATGAACTGGTCACACATCTATGCACAGAGTCACACACCTCACAGCCACCCACACACATACTCACCCTCACATTCAAATACTTAGACAACCAATCAATAACCCATATAGCCACTCATATAGCTACTGATCAACACATGCAGCAGCTTACACAACAACAGATATAATGATGCACACATTCAGAGAGTTTAGTCACTAACCAATGCATTCAGTAAGACACATTTAATCACTCACTCATACAGTCAGTCACGCACCTACTAAATCCTTCATCCAGACACTCATACATACACTCATTCTTCAATATGTTAGACACATTTTAATTTTACAGGAGCACACATTCACTGGATGATGTCATCAGTGATGTCATCAGTAATGTCATCAGTGATGTCATTTGAGATGTCATCAGTGATGTCATCAGTGATGTCATCAGTGATGTCACTGACCATGTCATGAATGATGTAATATGTGACATCATCAGCAGTGGATTGCGGGCGCGAGTTATAGTGAGTCCAACTAACTATAACGTGGGAATTTCAATGGTTTTGTATGAGTAAACTGTTCAGCTAACTATAACTGGTGTGAAACCTATGGTTTTTTCAGTGAATTTCAAAGGTTTTTTAAAAGCTAATTCCTAACTATAACGTTTGTGAAACCTATGGTTTTTTCAGTGAATTTCATAGTTTTATTAAAAGCTAATTCATTTGTATATCGACTTTGTAACCTACGATTTTTTTTTTTTGTTAGCTGTTTTTTACATAGACCAAACAATTTGAAAGAAGGGTCCAAGGGCAAGTTTAACGACTGACTAGGTACATGCCCCGAACCATATATCACAATGCACTAAATAGTACCTAGGAGTCAAACAACAGATGGGTCATTCACCATGGACAACAAACTTGATACCATACAAATAACACAAGTGGGAACACACAGTGCAGACATTAGTGTGATAATGGCCGAGTTAAGACTCAAGGGCATAGGGAAAAATTCCCATCAGAAGCCACACTGTACTGCCCTCTTTCGCATCATTTGGGTTCTCCTTGCCCAGGAGACAAAACAAACCGGCCGGTCAGTTGTTACCGTGACCGTTTGTAAATGAAAGAGAAGAAGTGTTGTTGGAGGGAAGTGTGATTGGAATTACCAGTGTTTATATGGCAACCGAAAAAAGCAGTGTAAAGTGAGAAAAGTGAGTGGTGAGAGGTATTAAAATTGGATGAGCTGGGTAGAAGCGAGTAATTTATTACTATCTCCCAGTCCCCCAAATCTAAAAGACAGGTGCAAACACGGATTTGAAAAAATATCCGCAATCAGTAGTGATCCCGAGAGCGCACCGACAACGCTATTTCTGCGTTCGTAAAAAAAAAAATATGTATGAAAACTAAATAATAATGGAAGACATTTAGTACCATACTTATAAAAGCAGTATTTTTTATTTACGAAATGAAAATGATTTTGCATTTCCGTAAAGCTATCGAAACGTCACTTAGGCGCGCCGCGTAAGCGCCCCCGGAAGCGCCTATGTTCGCGCCGCATAAGCGCCCCCGGAAGCGCCTACATTCGCGCTGCGTAAGCGCCCCCGGAAGCGCTTCGGTGTGCGCAGCGTAAGCGCGTCAAGTCATGTGACCTTAAAATAACTCTTTTCATTGGTTGCTAACAGGTTTTTTTTACAAAGAATGAAATCCCCACCCATTTCCTTCACTTCTTCTTTCACTTTTGTGACTGCAAGACCTTTATTTTTGCTGTCGGATCTTTGTGGGATTAATATCTTGGATTACCATGGCTGCCAGACCATCCAGCAGTGAAGGTGACTCAAATGAATTTCTTGATGAAGAGGTTCCTCAGCCGAAAATAAAAGAACACTTCATATGGAAGTTTTTTTCCATTCGAAATGACCAGAAAAAAGTAAATGCTCCAAAGGTGGAATGCAGGATTTGTCACACTGTCCTGTCATGGGGTGACCCCACCAAGAAATAGTCTTTTGGAAACTCCACTATGATTCGCCATGTCGAGAGAAGGCACCCCCAGAACTTTGCCCGGGAGAGTATCAGGGCTCTGGCACGAGAGGTTCCCAGTGATGGGGCCTCTACTTCAAACGGAGGAGCAACTACTTCAGTGAGGGGGCGATCGCAAGAGCTGATTCCTAACATTCAGCCTGCTTTTAATAAAGGCGTTATTAAATGCAGAGACTGTGATTTGCTACTTTGCTATGGGGAACAAAGTGTTCTGCTCATAGTTCGAGCATTGGAGAACTATCGCTGCCGTTCCCAGCCCTAAATTTGTTGGTTTTTTTTGCTCCTGTTGAGCAGTTTCCCATTCCCTGTTTTTGTTTTTGTTCTAAAAAAGGAAAAAAGAAAAAAAAAGTTATTTTCAGAACTACCTCCAATTCTCATCAAAGAGCTGTTTTCTTAAAAAAATGAAAAAGAGTAAGTGAAGTGGAGTGCATTGATAAAGGAGAGGAAAATGAGTAAGAAAGCACAGAAAGGGACGAGAGGAGAAGGAAAGTGAAGTAGGGGGACTGAAAGAAGGTGAGTGTGGGGAAGGAGAGTGAGGAGAAGGAGAGTGAACATGGGGAATGTGGATATGCGAAGAAAATGTAGTAAAGGAACGGGGGTGTGGAAGGGTAAGAAAAGAGCAGTGATGTTTTGGAAAGAGTGGAGATACAGACTGCACTTGGCACAGGGTGTTGTGACCCCTGCACTAAAAGCGGCCACCATAGTGCCCCTTCTGAAGAAACCGGGCGCGGACCCCTCCATCTCGGCCAACTTTCGCCCCATCTCCCTGTTGCCCTTCCTGGGCAAGGTGATGGAACGCCATGTCACCGCGGTACTGAGCGCTCACGTCGAGGCGAATGGGGGGTTGGCCTCCCGCCAGGCAGGATTCCGCCCTAGGCACTCGACCGAATCGGTCGTAGTCTCAGTCCTAGACAACCTCAGAAAGGGTATGGATGACAACCACCACCAGGCACTGGTCCTCCTTGATCTCTCCGCCGCCTTTGACACGGTGGACCATACCATCTTACTTTCCCGTGTCAAGGCGGCCGGCATCGGGGGATCAGCTCTGATCTGGCTCTCCTCCTTTCTGAGGGACCGCACCCAGGCGGTCCGACTAGGCGATTTCACTTCCACCCCTCTCCCTGTCACCTGCGGGGTCCCCCAGGGCTCTTCTCTCTCTCCTTTACTTTTCAATCTTTATATCTTCCCTCTTATCTTTGCACTCCAGCAGCTGGAGGTCACCGTCTACAATTACGCGGATGACCTCCAGCTCATCTTTGATCTATCCCCTTCTTCTCTCTCGGTCTCTAATTTCCAGTCAACTATGACATTTATCAGGGACTGGATGAACCACAACCATCTTAAACTGAACCCGGACAAAACCGAGCTGGTTCTCACTGGTGGTTCATCCAGCCCCTGGAACTCTCTTTTCTGGCCCCCCGCTCTTGGCCCGGCACCATCCCCCTCTACCACTGTCAAAACACTGGGTGTCAAAATCAATAATCAGCTCACTCTTCATTCACAAATCAGCTCTGTGGTTTCCTCCTGTTTCCTCACTCTCCGAACTATCCGCTCTGTCTCCCGTTTCTTCTCCCCCCAGGCACTAAAGATCATCATAGCCGCCCTGGTAATTTCGCGATTGGACTACGCCAACGCCCTCTATCATGGCATTCCAGCGTACAGCTTGCGCAGACTCCAAACCATCCAGAACCAGGCGGCTCGGTTGGTATACGGTCTTCCACGCTACCACCACTCCACTCCCCTTCTAAAGGAGCTCCATTGGCTCCCCGTGAAACAACGCTCCCTCTTTAAGATCGGATGCATGGTCTTTCAGGCCCGTCAGGGCACTGCCCCCGCCTTCATCTCCTCACTAGTCAAACCTTATGTCCCCGCAAGAGATCTCCGGTCTTCCTCCAAGTCTCTTCTCCAGATCCCCCGCTTCTCACGCAAAAAGTGGGGCGGGTCTAACTTCTCATTTCTGGCCCCCACTTTCTGGAACTCACTTCCAGACCATCTCCGCTCCGCATCCCACTACCTCTCCTTCCGTAGAGATCTGAAAACCTTCCTCTTCTGCCAGGCTTTCCCCGCCTAAACTTATCTCATTCTTTTCCTGGTCTTTCTCCCTCAGTTACTCAACCCCCAGCGCCAAGAAACCGCAAGGTGTACGCCGCGCTCTACAAATGTTTTAAATTAGAAATTAAATTAGAAATTAGACTGGATAAAGACAAGTTAGTGTGAGACCAGGTAAATAAGGCAGTGAAGAAACAGAGAAAGTGAAAGAAAAAATAAGAGTAGAAGACTGAAGGCCTCATTTTTGCACCTGCCTCACAGAAGGCGTAACACTGACGCAGGTCCTTTAACATGGGCCTGGCCCCATGTGAAAGGATGCATTGCTGGAGTTGTGTCACTTTTGTGACACACTCCAGCAATGCATCACTTTTGCGCTTACAGATACGTCAGAAATACTGACGTATCTGTAAGTACTTACGACATGATGCGTCATAAATTAAATATGACGCATGAGTAGAAGACTGAAGGCCTCATTTATGAGGCCATGCGTCACTTTTACGCCACCGGTGCGTCACTTTTTGTGACGCACCAGTGCTGTAAAAAATGCACCTTGTTCAGTCATATTTACAAAGTGACGCATCTAGGTAGATGCGTCACTTTGTAAACCCCTGCGCCTCATTATACCTACGTCAGGTGTAATGTATGCAAAAGGGGCATATTGACGCAAGAAAGGGTCGTAGAGGGGATGCAGTGAAATCTATGAGATTTCACTGCGTCACTTTTAGGACGCCTGAAATTCTGACGTATCTGTAAGTACTTGCGACATAATGCGTCATAAATTAAATATGACGCATGAGTAGAAGACTAAAGACCTCATTTATGAGGCCATGCGTCACTTTTACGCCACCGGTGTATTACTTTTTGTGACGCACCAGTGCTGTAAAAAATGCACCTTGTTCAGTCATATTTACAAAGTGACGCATCTAGGTAGATGCGTCACTTTGTAAACCCCTGCGCCACATTATACCTATGTCAGGTGTAATGTATGCAAAAGGGGCGTATTGACGCAAGAAAGGGTCGTAGAGGTGACGCAGTGAAATCTATGAGATTTCACTGCGTCACTTTTAGGACGCTGTTGTGTCAAAATCTTGCGCCTGTCTCACAGCAGGCGTAAGACTGATGCAGGCCCTTTCACATGGGACTTGCCCCATGTGAAAGGATGCATTGCTGGAGTTGTGTCACTTTTGTGACACACTCCAGCAATGCATCACTTTTGTCCTTTCAGATACGTCTGAAATACTGACGTATCTGTAAGTACTTGCGACATAATGCGTCATAAATTAAATATGACGCATGAGTAGAAGACTGAAGGCCTCATTTATGAGGCCATGCGTCACTTTTACGCCACCGGTGCGTCACTTTTTGTGACGCACCAGTGCTGTAAAAAATGCACCTTATTGAGTCATATTTACAAAGTGAAGCATCTAGGTAGATGCGTCACTTTGTAAACCCCTGTGCCACATTATACCTACGTCAGGTGTAATGTATGCAAAAGGGGTGTATTGACGCAAGAAAGGGTCGTAGAGGTGACGCAGTGAAATCTAAGAGATATCACTGCGTCACTTTTATGACACTGTTGCGTCCAAATCTTGCGCCTGCTTAACAGCAGCCGTAAGGCTGATGCAGGCCCTTTCACATTGGACTGGCCCCATGTGAAAGGATGCATTGCTGGAGTTGCATCATTTTTGTGACACACTCCAGCAATGCATCACTTTCCTCTAAACACTCAACATTATTTTTTTACTCCATTTTTTTACACTGTTTTTTCCCCGTGGTGCACTCAGGGTGCGCGTACCGGAGAGCTTACCGGGGAGCGCCGCCAACGCTGACACCGTGAATTTTTAAAAAAAAAAAAGTTTTTAGCCCTTCAAGGTCCTTCTAGGCCCCCCTCAGAAAACCTAGGGGGTCAGGGGGTGTCTACTGTGCCCCCTTTTACTTATTTCCCCCTTTCTTTTTCACCACTTGTGTCTCGATTCTACCGAGACACAAGATTGCGGACTCTCCGGACTGTTTAGAATGTTGACAGACACCCGACAGCCAATCAGCTTTCCGCTCGCGCACTCCCGTAGCGCGCCGGGTGCGCTCCCCGGTGCGCGCACCTGTGAACGCTCGGAGAGCGCCTATAGATATGTTTATTTTTTTTAAGTTAATTTTCGTAAAAACCACTGGAGCAATTTTCACCAAATATAGCAAAGGCACATCTGCGTACCAGTTTTTTTAAATAGAGAGAGTATGTGTTCCAAGTTTTAGATGCTATATAAGGTTGAATCCAATAATCATTAGCGCACGTTTTCACTCAAGAGAAAGGAGGGTCGATCCAATTTTTAGGAAAGTAGAATTTTATTGATGCAAGAATTGAACATTAACAGCCGACACGTGTTTCGCACTCTGTGGTGGATCGACCCTCCTTTCTCTCCCAGCTCTACATGTGTATCCGGTGCTGTACCTGCTACAGCACTATCATCTAATGGGCCGCTGCGGACGACGCAGGTACGCAACTACATAAATACAACATGCAACACATGGGCTGACACATGGTCCTAATCCACAACAGACACCCTGCTGTGGGCAACAACACATCCACAAGGGAACCCACACATGACCCACCTGCCACAAAGTCACCCCACTGCATCCTGGACACACATCAACCACAAACTTGCAGCAATGTCCCTGCCCCGGTCACGTCACCGCAGCGGTCAACACATGTGCACAATGCAGAAGGCTGGGCCAGTCCAAGGCATGGGCAGGGCACAAAGACCACAGGGACACACCATTCCAAACCACACATCAACACACCCCCATGGAGTCACAAGCCAGGTGCCCATCCTGTGAACCCCCATGCACAGCAACAAGCAAGCACAATCCACATCCTGCACCACACAATAAACAACCAGGGAGACAGCCACTGCAGGAGTGGTGACAAGGAACATACAACACCAGTGCCACACACACTGAAGGCTGCCAATACTTGCCAGTACCTACACCCACAAACAAACACACACCCTGGGAGGTAGCCACAAACATAAAACACACACAGGGATGCCTGAACAGATGCCTGCCCAAAAGCAACATACAAACACTACAGAAACACACACAGAACACCATCAGAAACAGACATACCCTGTCAGTCAAACTGTGGAAAGTCAGTGGGAGCACAGATACAACAGGAGTGCGCAACCTCATCACTCAGGAACAAAACACACACAACATACCACAAATCACACAAGAAGTGCACCATCACAGAACTACACTGCCACATGCAACCAACCACAGATGTACATGAAATACATGAAATAAAAAAAATGAACAAACACTACAGGACATCAGGGGATGCACATCAGGCAATGTCAAGGTCACATACACATAGCACTGTCTGCACAACAAGCAGTGTGTGCACACCAAGCAGAACAGTCACACACAGACATGACTGACACAACATCAGCACACACAACACAAATCAGCACAGCACAAACACAACGGCACACCCAGGAAGTGCAGCAATACCACAGCCATTACACATACATCCAACACAACAACAGCAGATGCACCACTCTGGGATACACAAGCAGAACCATCTTGACCAGAGCACTGGGCAGCACACACATCTGAATTGTACATGAGCAATCCTCACTGATTAATAGCACAAGAACATCACACATAAACCATTGGGGCAATGTCCAGAGTGGAACGTCACGCTTGGCCCAAGAACTGCACCACAAAGCACAAATGAAGTGATGGGGAGGCACACACACATGTAAACCAAGGGTACAGCTGACTTCAAAGTTAACTGACTTGCATGTCAGTAGTAGACATGTAAGGGGTATACCATACACAAATAGAGGGAGTGCAGTCCCACAATGGGTGGGCATAAGTGGCACCCATAGGGGCCGGCATTACACCAGACACACCATGCCATACAGGAGGATAAAAGGCACCCTGTGCCTGCAATGCATGAGAAACACAACCACAATGGCAGTGTGGAGCAGCAGGGCTACACAGTCTACACAAACACACTCAAGACACATGGATGATCAAACAAACAGAACACTGATGTGCAAGTCACACACTTTGGACACTCATAAGTGACTAAAACAACAAGGAGAAGTCAGACAGAACAGCATGGACACACCAACACACTGCACAGTGCACAACAGGCAACTCACACATTTGCATACAACCATATCCACAGTGTAGAACAATCCAAACAACAGGCACACAACCCCTGGGTGACACATGTGTGTCTTTCACAATCCAGGAGCACAAACACATCCACACCACCTACAAAGTCACACCCTTCACACTGCACACCTCTTTACTACCCCAGAGCACACATCTCATGTAGCCCATGGGACCAGGACTGAGGGCCAACACAAGATGACCATACACTTTCACAGCTGGGCACACATAAAGGAATAACACACATACATGATGACATTGCCCAGCCTGCATGCAAACCTGTGCACAGCATCATACCCTGTGCTGGCAGTGTCCCCCAACCTGACATGTGAACAATGTAGCCAACTTTAGCAAACCACTGAAAAGAGAAATGCATGACAGATAAAATACCCATCACTGATAACACTAGTATCAGTGCCTGAATGAACTGAAGACCCTGTCACGCCTGTTTAAAAATGTGATGCGGCCAAAGAGCTTGGCAATGTTGAAGCAACACATAGAGCATGGGGCATTGGCAACCAAATGCACACACCGAAATAACTTTAATCAGCAAGGACACTGACAAAACAGGCAACAGGAGTAACTGTCTTTATTCACATATTGCATAGGTGTGATAGTAGAATAACAGTAGACAAGAGCAAGGCACAAAATGCTGATCATATGCAAGATAATCTGCACAGGCAAAGTCCAAACAGGAAGGCCAGTGTCCATGGCAGCGGGGACAGCAAGTACATGAGAGGCTGCACAGGGTAGACTCCGACACAGCAGAGCAACAGGGCCAGTGTCCATGGCACAGGTGAGAGTACAACACAGCAGAGCAACAGGGCCAGTGTCCATGGCATGTGGCTCAGCAAGTACATGAGAGGCTGCACAGGGGAGACTCCAACACAGCAGATCAACAGGGCCAGTGTCCATGGCAGGTGGCACAGCAAGTACATGAGAGGCAGGCTGCACAGGGGAGATTCCAACACAGCAGAGCAACAGGGCCAGTGTCCATGGCACAGGTGAGAGTACAACACAGCAGAGTAACAGGGCCAGTGTCCATGGCAGGTGGCACAGGAAGTACATGAGAGGCTGCACAGGGGAGACTCCAGCACAGCAGAGCAACAGGGCCAGTGTCCATGGCACAGGTGAGAGTACAAACCAGCAGAGCAACAGGGCCAGTGTCCATGGCACAGGTAAGAGTACAACGCAGCAGAGCAACAGGGCCAGTGTCCATGGCAGGTGGCACAGCAAGTACATGAGAGGATGCACAGGGGAGACTCTAACACATCAGAACAACAGGGCCAGTGTCCATGGCTGGAGGCACAGCAAGTACATTAGAGGCTGCACAGGGGATAGGCCAACACAGCAGAACAACCGGGCCAGTGGGCATAGCAAAGTGCGGAATGAATTCATGAGAAGCTGCACAGGCAAGGCCTGAACAGCAGTGAATGACAAAGCCAGAACAGGAAGGACAGTGAACATGGCAAAGTGCAGAGTCAGGACATGAGAAGCTGCACAGTGATTGTGTTTGACTGTACCCTTCCATGGCCAGCAACTCACCCAGGTGGTAAACAATGGGCAGGACTAGCCCACCTGTTTCAGAGACATGTGTATAAGGGGGATTACCACTCACTCTTGGCTGTCAGGGGGACTTGGAGCTGGCTGTGTGTCGGGGAAAGCAGGACCATTTGACTGGGGAGACAGAGGCCCAGGTGGTGTAGGGCTATCAGTGGCTTGGTAAGCTGGAAGGCTGTTTGGACCAAGTGGTGTAGTGGCACGTGGAGGTGGAGTCATGCAGACCTGTGACACAGTGTGGGAGGGAGAGGTTTGAGAGGTGCCTTTCCACCTCTTGGGAATTCGAAATGCCTTCCCTGTACTGGGGTCAAAGGGAACTGGTGATGACACAACCGGCACCCACACCAACAGACACGCATCAGGTGCAGACACTGGCACTCCATCTGGTAACATGCTGGATCCTGCAGATTGCTTTGTCTGGCTATGCCTCTGGATCACCTTCCCCTGTTTGCCAGGTGTACCCCCAACAGTGCCCTCATTTGCCTGTTTGCCAGGTGTCCCCTCTACAGTGCCCTCCTTCCCCTGTTTGCCAGGTGTCCCCCCTACAGTGCCCTCCTTTGCCTGTTTGTCAGGTGTCCCCTCTACAGTGCCCTCCTTTGCCTGTTTGCCAGGGGTAGCTCCTACAGTGCCCTCCTTCACCTGCTTCACTGGGCTTGGAATTGGAGTTGATGTGGTGTGGGAATATGGCCCTGAGCCCTTCCTAGGTGTACCCTTGCCATACAACACCTTCTCAGTGGGCATAGACACTGCACGCCTAGCTCTGCGTGAAGTTTTAGGGCCAGTAGAGTCCTTCGCTAGTGATGCCTCTGAGGCATGTGAGACTGATGTCTGCTTCATAGTTTTTTCGGCCTTGCTCTTCCCTGACGGGCTCTTGTCTTTGCATTATGGAGTGGCTCTGCTCTTCTGTGGGGATGGTGTCTGTGGGCGGGCCACCTGTGGTTGTTTCTGCTGGGTGCTTCTTGTGCTTTATCGTGACTCTGACACATTGGGAACCGTGATCACTATCATCCGATGAGCCACTGACTGGGGGGTGGATGAAGGTACTGGAGCAGGAATGGGAGTATGTGCCTGTTGAAGGGCAGACATCACTGTGGGCGACAAAGGCTGGACTGTACGGTGTAGCCCACCCACGTCAGAGTGTATGCCCTCCATGTAGACAACCACCTGGCCTAATTTTTTGTCATGGTCACTGAAGGCATTGAGCGGGTTGTCTGGCCCACACAAAGCTGGTGCAGGAGCTCTACAGACTCAGCACTGAGGGCAGCAGGGGGGACAGGTGCAGGCTCAGAGGTGCCAGGTGTGATTCTAACTTGTCCCCTCTTACTGACACGGACATGGGCAGCACCAGAGGAAGTGGATGGGAGGCTGGTCACTGGCAGCTGTGTGGTAGAGGATGTTGCACAGTCCCCATTCCCTGTGTGTGCCAACATGGATGCATCACCGCTGGCATCAGATGATGTAGTACTTTGTGTCTCAGGTAGGGATACCTCCTGCATACTCCGGTCCCCCTCTGATGTGCTGGTGAGCTCTGTGTCACTGGGCTCCTGTGCAGCTATAGTGCTACTCTCGCCACCACTGGTTTCCGGCTCCTGTTCCTCTGTGTCCGCTGGCAATTCTGCATGAGAGAGAGATGCAGGGTTGGGTTAGAGTCATCAGCAGGACAAAGCAATTCAATCAATGCAGTCCAGGAGATGCCCAAATCAACATGGTGACCATCACACCCTGCAATCACATTGCAGCAACACACTACAAAGACCACAACAGTGCCTGTAACCCTGAATATCTGCCATGACTGAGCCATGTTAAGGCCACACAGCATAACACCCTGCCCGTGGATGAAGTGTAGCAGACACGCAACTTGCTCTGCCCACACCTAGGGACATGATGTGGACACACCACTCATTACCACTGACAGACCATGAGGGAACAGGAGGGGACAACACACACACACCTATTAGAACATAACAGTCCACAATGGCAAGTAGCCCATACCAAACACTATGTGGTACTCTGGGGCACATTGTTGTCAGATGTGTGGGCCTCAACGATCATGGTGCATGCAAAGTAGGCATACATGAAGTCACACTCAGATAGTGGACACTGCTGTTCACCCCCTAATAGATTCCCCACACTATCACAATGCTGAAAGACCATGTAGATCCTAACACATCTGGCTATGGGAATGCACAGCAGCGAAGGTCACCTTTGTAAGGCCAGTTTGGCCCAATGCATGACACTGGCACCCATCCCAGCAGCCAACAGCTCTGCATCATCCCACGAACATCACATGGGCCACCGCTGCCACAGGCCCTGTACACATGCATCCGATCCCAGCCATAGTCACCCTCCCCAAATACTCACCCCTGCCTTGCTGCTGATGCTCCTTCAGACGTACATCCGGCTCAGGATGAGTCACTGCCAAGATGCGGCCCATCAGTGGTGTCATGCTGCGCCTTGCCAAACACCCATTGCATGGTAGCAGCCCCAAGATCATCTCTGCCACGTTCTTTTCCAGCCAGCTGATGTCGCCCCACCTCTTGTGGCAGTGGGTGCATCGTCGGTTAGATACCCCCAGGGCTCGCACCTTTGCTGCAATGGCCCTCCACACAGCCTTACACTGGTGTATCTTGAGCTGCAGGCATGGGAGAAAAGAAGGGAAAATGAGCAGTGACACAGTGTCATGTACCAACATCTATCAGTACAGTAGCTAGACACAGACTCATTACCAATTGAAATCTCCCTCCATCCAAAACTGGGTACACCTCACAAGGGCACTCTCCATGGGCCAAGCAGACGTGATTGCATGCATTTATGAGGGTGTACAGGGTCCCTGATAATCTCACACACATGCAGAATGACTGTACTGAGCCCCCTCTGTCTCTTGCACATATCTCCACTCCTATGCATGTCTGGCCACTACATACATCACATATCTACCTGTGTCTGTGTCTAGAAGCACGGTGTGCATGACTGGTCAGCATTCAATGAGCATGTCCTGTGAACATATGTGTATGTCATGTGTGTGGCATCGTGGTACATGGACTCACCAACAAAATATCCATCTACACAAGTGTGGTTTTGTGCAATTCTACAGGGCTGAGATGGTGCATATTTGTATTTCAGTGTGAATGAACAAGAGTAAGGAGACAGTAAGTGCAGTGATGTGATCTCGTCTTGGTGGGTAGGCACTGGGCATAGACTCTGGGTTCACACTGAGTCAGACAACAGGGGCACACAGAGACAATCAGCGGAGCAATTACTGTCCTGGCAACTACATGTCCAACATCCTGTGGCTCTGTGTGGCTGACAATGTAACACACTCCACTCAGACATACAACTGCAGGCAGTGAAAACGGTGACATTGGGACACACATACTCCTTCGCCCTGGAAACAGCATGTTTGTCAGTGTATGACACAACTCCACACCCTCAGGCAAATACTGCAACAGTACAACTACATGTCTGCCCCCCCTGCCCTACACCTCCCTTTACGATGACTTACCACAACATTGGGGACACCATACAGCCTTGGGTACTGTGCAAGCACCTCATCTACCAGAACCTCTAGCTCCTCGCTTGTGAATGGACTGGCACAGATCTTCTCTGTCATTGCCATCGCTGTGGACATGGAAAACCTGTGGTGGAAGTGGGTGGTGAGGGGTCCCAGGCAGCAGCAGGAGAGGGTCCCAGGCAGCAGGCTCTGGAGGCAGCAGCAGGAGAGGGTCCCAGGCAACAGGCTCTGTGAGCAGTGGAAATGTGAGGCTCACTCCCACACATTTATAGCCCCTGGGGTCGTTTATTAGGTGCCAAGCAGCAACAATTGGTTGTCCTCTTTCAAAAGCATCCAATGACCACCTCCGGGTGGTGGAGCATGCCTTCCACGATTTTCAAAAGTGCTTCATGCCATCGCAATCATCGCTACCATTTGCTGTCGACAATGCTCCATGGTGGTGATGCACCACAGGGGCCTGGGGTACGCTACCGTGATGGTGCATCTTTCAAAAGCATCCAATGATCGCCTCTGCGGTGGCAGAGCACGCCTTCCGCAATTTTCAAAACTGCATCATGCCACCGCAATCATTGCTCCCATTGGCTACAGGCAATGCTTCATGGTGGTGATGCACCGCAGGGGCCCGGGGTGCACTACCGTGATGGTGCATCTTTCAAAAGCATCCAATGAGCGCCTCCGCGGTGGCAGAGCACACTTTTCCACAATTTTCAAAACTGCATCATGCCACTGCAATCATCGCTCCCATTGGCTGTAGGCAATGCCCCATGGCGGGGACACACCACTGGGGCCAGGCGGTAGCTACTGTGAGTAGGGTGGTGGAGCATGCCCACCGCCATCTTCCCATGTCTCCATGTCAATGGCTACTGTGCTTGTGTAAGGGGTGGTGCTGGAGACACTCCGCCGGGGCCAGGCGATAGCTATCGCGAGTAGGGTGGCGGAGGATGCCCACCGCCATTTGGGCATGTCTCCATGCCAATGACTACCGCACCTGTGTAAGGGGTGGTGCTGGAGACATGCCGCTGGGGCCAGGCGGTAGCTACCACGAGTAGGGTGGGAGAGCATGCCCACCTCCATTTGGGCATGTCTCCATGCCAATGACTACTGCACCTGTGTAAGGGGTGGTGCTGGACACACTGCCGGGGTCAGGCGGTATCTACCACGAGCAGGGTGGCGGAGCATGCCCACCGCCATTTGGGCATGTCCCCATGCCAATGACTACCGCACCTGTGTAAGGGGTGGTGCTGGAGACACACCGCCGGAGCCAGAAGGTAGCTAACGCGATTTGGGGCACAAGCAATGGCAATGTCCATCGGGAACACTTCAACAGTGCACAGTGGCAACATGGTGAAGGGCACATCATCGTGCACACAATGCCATTATTCAATTGAATCCACTGGTGCCCGCACGTGCCATGGTTGGGTATATGTGACGTACATTGGTCTGTAGTCCCTGCCATGTCAATTGTGCATTTGATGGTTGATGATGCGTGACAATGTTGAAGTGGACTCAACAATATGTACACTAATCAATGTGTTATGGGTCAGTGATGACCGTGGCAAGGCTTGTCTCACTATATGATGTGGTTACTGACTTGTGCTTTTATATCTGCTCATACACACAATTGACAGTTTGCTGCCTACTGTGTTCATTGTGCTGTGGATGTGTGCCAAGTTTACATGATGGATTGAGGTGTGACAGGTACAGCAGATGAGTATGAGACAGTCATGTTCATTTTACACACATTGGCTGGATGGTACGCTACAAGGCGTGCATATGTGAAATGTGGGGTTTAGTATGTGTGCATTCACATTGACCTATGTGTTGTTTGAGGCACTTGTGTATGGTAAATAGAGAGGTGTGCCCTCTGTGTAGCTCAAACATCCACCCATGTAACCTGGTGTGTCACTCATTTCTCAGGGCAGCCTCTGTTTTTCCGTGACATACTTAACGGGTTGTGCTGTGGGCATCTCATGATCGTTGTCATTGACATGTGTCCATTTTCTTCTCAACTCAGAGGAGGCCTAATCTCATACGTCACTTGACACTGCTGGAGGATATGGAGGATGTTGCGATCATTCCCAAATTCCGCCTCAACAGAACCACCCTGAAGACACTTTGTGATCAGTTGGAGCCCCACCTGCAGCCTCGTCGCCACTAACCAATAGCTTTCATGGTACACAGACAAAATATCGAGTTTTAAATTTCGATATACAATTATATCGAAGTTTAAATATCGATGGGACAAAATATCAAAGGTAAGTAATATTGACAGTCTTAATATTGATATTAGTATGATATCAGTAATATTGAAGTTTTAAATATCAATGTCAATAATTTCGAAATAAATAACTTCGATGTTACTAATATCAATTTTTAAATAAATTTAGTGTATATTATATTGAATTTATTATGTTTTATTATTTATTTTTAATGTAATTTAATTAAATATTGTCTATTACTACTGCAGCGGGTTGTGGGTTTATAGGGGAATAGGGTGGGAAGTAATTTAATTATGTTAAATTAATTATTAATTAGTAGGAATTATTAATTAATTAATTGAGAATTAATTGTTAATTAATTTTAATTAATTGATTAATTGATAAATATGTTCTGTAGCGGGTTATGGGTTTATTGGGGAATAGGGTGGGAAGTAATTTAATAATAACTAATTAATTAATATATGTTTGTAAATATTTTAATTAATAATTAATTGGTAATTAATTTATATTAATTAGTTAATTAATTAATATAATTTTGTACATATTTTTAATTATTAATTAGTTGGTAATTAATTAATATTAATTAGTTAATTACATTAATTAGAGTAATTTTTTTATATATAATTTTTTGTTATTCTTAATTAATTAATTGGGAAATATAAAATTAATTATTAAATTAAATTACTTACAGCTAATGTGCTAATATATTTACTTTATTGTTATTGTTAATTAATAATTAATTGGTAATTAAATAATATTAATTAATTTTGGGTAAAGGAGTATTTTTAGGGTTCAGGGTCAGTTTTCAGTTTTTGGGTAAAGGGGTATTTTTAGTGTTCAGGGTCAGTTTTCAGTTCTTGGGTAAAGGGGTATTTTTAGGGTTTAGGGTCAGTTTTCAGTTTTTGGGTAAAGGGTATTTTTAGGGTTCAGGGTCAGTTTTCAGTTTTTGGGTAAAGGGGTATTTTTAGGGTTCAGGGTCAGTTTTCAGTTCTTGGGTAAAGGGGTATTTTTAGGGTTCAGGGTCAGTTTTCAGTTTTTGGGTGAAGGGGTATTTTTAGGGTTCAGGGACAGTTTTCAGTTTTTGGGTAAAGGGGAATTTTTAGGGTTCAGGGTCAGTTTGGGGTTTTTGGGGAACAGGGATATTTTTAGGGTTCAGGGTCAGTTTTGGGTTTTTGGGGTACAGGGATATTTCTAGGGTTCAGGGTCAGTTTTGGGGTACAGGCGTACAGGGTAAAAATATTTTTTTTTTACATTAAATCAATGAAATGAAATTAAAAAAAAGAAAATTACATTAAATTATTAAGTGTTTTATTTATTTTAAATGTATATGTATTAGTTTTAATTTTGTTTTAATATTTGTATTTAATATTTGTAAAATGATATGTATTTTAAAATTATTTTTACATTATTATTAATACATTTTAAAAAACGATATTTTTAATTTCGATATTTTTGTACTCCAATATTATTTTTTCGATATTTTTGTACTTACCTTTATGAAGATATGACGCCGATATTTTTGATGTCGATTTTTTTGTGCCAATATTTTTGTATTTCGATATTATGTCTGTCGATATTATGTCAGACATTCAGCTTTCATACCAACGTACAAAGTGATGGCAGCCCTCCATTTTCTTTGGAACTGGTTCCTTCCAGGAGACCATGTCCAGCGCTGCAGGGATATCTCAACCCATGTTCAGCCTGGTGCTGAGGGATGTTCTTGCAGCGATGACGAGCTATAAGGACAGATACATACATTTCCCCAGGGAAGCTGAATTGGCCGGTGTAAAGGGAGACTTCTATCCGCTTGTGGACATCTCCCATGTTGTTGGTGCCATTGATTGCACACATGTTGGTCTGGTGCCACCACAGGCGAGTGAGCACATTTTCCGCAATCGAAAACATTATCACTCAATCAATATACAGGCAGGTGGTGTGCCTGGCAGATATGACCATCTCACATGTGTGTGCCAGATTCCCCGGCTCGGGCCATGACTCGTACATCGTGAGGATCAGCATTGTGCCCCAGATGATGGCAAATCTGCTTCCCGAGAATGCTTGGATTGTGGGTGAGTATGCCTAGTAATATGGCGTGCTGTGTGTGTGACCTGCTGCCCTCTGCCTGTGCAACATTGCAATGTGTGTTTGTCATTCCTAGGTGACAGCATATCCCAACCATCCATGGCTGCTGAGCCCACTATGTAATTCTAGGACCCCGGCTGATATCAGGCACAATAAGGGCCCATGGCAGGACCGGTTGTGTCATTGAGCAGACTTTTGGCCGGCTCAATTCAAGATTCCGCTGCCTTGACAGGACTGGAGGTGTACTGTCATACTTGCCTGAGAAGGTCTGTAAGATCGTTGTGCCATGCTGTACATGGGTCATCATGTAGATGTATATATAAACTGCAAATACAGCTATTACAAGTTTAGTATAATAGAACTTATACTAAGTTACTTCAAATCGCTATGATTATGAACTGGTAATTATAAACTTCATTATAAACTTTCTTTTGACAACTTTAGAAAATTATTTGATGATAGGAGTATTCATTGGATACAATATCTCTTGGTATAGTGGTCGTGAGGTTTCACTCACCTGTATTCATCCCCTCCTTTTACCAATAGAGCGGTGCCCCCTGATCCTGAGCTGTAGCCAGGTGAGGTGAGGAGCATGCCTCTCATACCTTTGGTTAGTTGGAGGATTGTCCCACATTTTTGGACAGGGTGATTTGGTGCCAACACCCCTAAGGGCTATGATAAATGTAGCTCCTCTTTGACAGGTAACCATATCTAATATGTATTGTGTTATCTTTTTCTCTGTTTGTTTTTCCTGTTTTTTCCAGATTTCTCCTGCTTGTGAACATCTACCCACCCTACAAGAGAAGTGAGAAGACAAACTGAGGTGATATCATGATCATTTTTTTCTGTTTTCTTCACATACATTTTCTATGATGCCATGGTGTGTGGTGTTTGAAGTGTTTGTGGGTGCAGGGGTGTGGGTGGTGGGTGTGGTGTTTTTGTGTGAGATGTGTTATGTGCTGGGGGGTTGTTGGTGCTGGTGTGATGGTGGTGGTGGTGGGTGTGCTGTGTTCTCTTGCCTCTCCTGTCAGATCTGGTGGATGCCCTTCTCTTCTGAAGTGTTGCGAAGGATTGTGGTCAGTGAAGGGGCTGGTTTTATACACAGCTGTGTGGGTGTGTCCAAATGGGGTTTTGCTGTCAGGTGTACTGTGGGGGTTGTCCTGGGAGTTGTATATTTCTGTTTGGCATATTTCACTTTCATTTGGATGTGTTTTGTGTATTTGGGGGGCATGGCTACTTTGGTTTGTGCAATTTTTGGCATTGCTGCTGTGTTTTTGCATCGTCCGCCATGTTTTTCATGTATCGTCCTCTGCGGTGGCTATGCTGCAGCTCTTCTGCTGTCTCACACATTCACTCCTGTATGTCACCGCGGCGGTCGGAAACAGCGGATCGCACTGCGGGACCATCGGGGATATACTAATTTCCCGTGCGGATTCTCCGCTATGCTTGGGTGCGGGTTGTAGCTTTTTCGCTTCGTTTCCGACCGCCGCGGTCGGTTTTTGGACATCACCGCCCGCATCGGGCGATTTTTGTTAGCCCGCTACCGCCGCAGTTTGTCTTGTTTGGCGGTTGTTCCTAATTTGACCGCTGGTTTCTCCACGGTCCCGGCGGGCGGTTGTTTTCCGCCTCCATGGCGGTCAGGGTGGTTTCCCACCCATCGTCCTAATGGGGCCTTAAGTGTTAAGCGTAACATTATTGCCAACATTGTACAAGTCATGGTTATGTTCCCACTGCCATTTCTTCTACAAACAAAACAGTTCATGGTTAGGTCTGTCATTCCACAAATTAAATCATGCCTTTCTCACATATTCTAGCTTGTGAATTTATTCATGAAGAAACATTTATATAAAATCTAAGGTACATAATTTAATACACTATTGTATTCCATGAATATATCCCTATAGGAATGTCGAAAACTAACCTTTTCTCCAAATAATTCATTTTAGCGCAGCACATTTGTTTTGCTCAACTCTTCAAGTCTCCACATTACTAAGACTGTTGACCTAAGGTCAGTGGAAAGGAAAAGAAAATTACATACAGAAGCTTTTCTAACTTGACATACATAGCCATGGAAGTCTAGTGCTCCTTTGGATTTTCGTTTTAGTCCTGCACATAATTGCTACAGTTAATTGCATTAATATTAATTTATAAAAAACGGTATGGTATTCAAAATTCGGTAAGAAACTCTGAAGTATGCTAAAGGCCTTCCTTGTCGACCTGTTTCCATGCTGCTGTGCAGAGATCCTATCCTTCCTGCCTGTTGGTTATTAAGGGCCCGAGCTGTAAATCAAATGCCTTACAAAAGCACGACCATACTCTGCACGCAAACAACAGTTATTTGCTGCGTCATTATCACCTGTCTTTGAGTGGTATCTGTATCGTGATTGGCAGGGGTCGAGATATATTGGCTAGCGAGGCAGGTGTCGACCACAGCAGCTTGGTGTTAATTCACACCTCGCCGCCCCCCACCTCACCAACATCTGCCAAGGACCAGAGCCAAGAAACCGTCAAAAGCAGATACAAACAGCTCACCGCTTTATCCTCCGACTTTCCTTGAATTGTCGCCTCGGTTGGGGAAAAAACACAATTTTGCTGCCTACTGTTTCAGCAGAGGAGATTAATAAAGATGTTAGGAGACTGAAGAGCTCTGAGATTTGTTTAATTATTCCCCGCAGTACTGCACCGGCAATCTGCTGACATTTAGCCCCGACCCTGCAAATCCTCCTCAGTAAATATTAATGTATCACCTCAAACAGGGGGGCGTCCGTTTATTGGTTCACGGAGCTCAGAGAGATTCGCCACAGCGGTGAAAAATAATGTGCAGAACTGAGGGAGAGGCGCCCGTTTGATATCACCTTCTGCTGCACACATGTGCTGGGAGCATCAACAAAATGGAAATTCTGCTACTTTGCCACAGCTGTAGAGTGACACTTCAGATGCCTTCGTTTCCCTTTATACGGGCTGCTGGAATAATCCCAAAAACCACAGTGGCAGGAGATTAGAAAAACACAGAAGAGGAGAAATCACATTTCATCATCTGAAGCAATGGAACTATTAAGAGGAATAAGCTGCCATTTTACAACCTGATGTGCTTTTTCGGAAGAACAACGGGAGCAGAGATAGGGGTCAAAATGAACGGGGTGCTCTCCTCTAATAAGAGTTTGGCAATCTCGTTTTTATTGCCAGTGGTATGATTTCTCTTTTTCCTTACTCCCATGTTTACTTCATTTTTGAAACAGAAGCCATGTCAAACTTACACAGTACCTAGACCACAGGCTTTACTCTAAAGGAAATTAGGGCCATATTATCAAGAAAGGGCGATACATTATCGCCACTTTTATTGGCAGAAATCTGACGCTAAAGTGGCGATAATGGGCTTGGTAATATGCCCTTGTGAATTCCCATAGAAGCCCAGGTTCTGATGTTAACCTGGGCTTCTATTGGAATTCACAAGGGCATATTATCAAGCCCTTTATTGCCACTTTAGCGTCAGTTTCCTGCCAATAAAAGAGGCGATAATGTATCGCCCTTTCTAGATAATATGGCCCTATATTTGTTATGTATAGCATAGTGCTAAATACATATTGCTATTATATGTTGAGAGAGATTTGTATAGGGCTGTGTTGTCATTAATATCGCCTTGCACATCTCCCTGGCCTTTCACCAGTAGCAATCAAGTTGTCCCATGTCCTGCGTGAAGAATTTCATTTTTAGCCTGAGGTGTACAAAACAGTGATGGATGAAATGCTTAAATGAATCTCAGCCATTAGAATTTGCTTTGGCAATTCATCGTTTTTCGGCCACCATGCCACCTCAGTTTGGACCCAGTTATAGGTAAATCAATCTTGACCCTTAGCTAATGGGAGCAGTCCAGCCCGAACTGCCAGGCCAGGCCCTTCCCAAACCGGATCACAAGCAACCCAGGACTTGTTTAACCAATATTAGGGCTTATCAGCCGGGTAGAGCTCACGTCCAGTGGTGCAGTGAGCAGGGGACCGGTACATCGACATACCAGTCCCACTAAGTGTGTCAAAGTGAAATATACAAAAAAGTGATGGATGGAATGCTTGATAGTGGACCTGGCCTGGCGTTCGGACAGGACTGTTCTCATTGGAGCAGCATCAAGACTGACTTGTATAGGGATGGGTCCAATCTGTGGTGGCATGATGGGTGAAAAGCAATGTATTGGCATGGGGCCCTAGTGATTGGCAATGGCTGAGATTAATTCACGCATTCCATCCATCAAATGTTTTTGCTGCCCTAAGTGTGATGGATATTTCCAGACGTGGTTCCTCTGTTCACTTTGCCACTGGAACCAAGCTAGCTCTGACTGATGACCTGGCTGCTGAGCCCTAATGAGGGCAAAACTGATCCTGGGATGCTTGTGATCCGGTTCAGGAAGGACCTGTCCTCTCAGTTTGGGCTGAACTGTTCCCATTGGAGTAGGATCAAGACTGATACTCATATGGTTGGGTCCAAACTGAGGTAGCATGGTGGCCAAATAACGATGAATTGGGATGCAGCCCAAATGATTGTAGCTGTCTGGGGAGAATTTAAGCATTCCAGCCATCACCTTGTGTTTTTTATTTAGCTGACAAGAAATTAATAAACTGGGAATTTTAAATCGATGGTAACAATAGCAAGAAACCCGAACTCTAGGTTCCTTTAGTGTATCAAAGATTGATGATTTAAGACATGAGCCTGGTCACAAAACATTTTTCACGTGCACTATTGAATTTTCTAGGTGTTAAGCAAGGGGGTCCTTGGTATTAACACGTTTATACAACCGTTTTATGTAAGCACATATGCAAAGGTGGCAATATGTAACTAGAATATTGGTATATATTTGTTGTGCTACATTTTGTTGTGGTGAAATGGGTTGTGCATTGTGCTGTTGTATATTGTCATGCATTCGTTTTTTTACTATTGCATTGTACTTTGGTTGTATTGCATTCTGTTTTTAATATTTATTTTTGTTGCCTAAGATTGCAAAAGGTGAGGCGACTCAGGGGAAGGGATGCAAAGGTCATGAAGCAATTCTGTCTAAAAGGGAGAAGTTAGGGCCACATGTGCCACCTGAGCCTAAGGAAAAGATATGGTGGGGTTAGTTCATCAATAGGTTTTCCCTGATTATGCCATGTCTTCCCTTTCTGTGGCCTTGACTCCCATCCCAAGTTCAAGTATCAAAAAGGCCAAAGAAAAATTGAAGGAGTCCACTAATAGTTCAAACTTAGCAGCTATGCCCACACCAATGAAAACTACATGCTGTTACCTGGGCAGCAGACATAATTTAATGCGCAAAATAGCTCGTAAATGCTACATTGGCTTTTCATATTGTTTCAGGATTCTAGCAGCAAGAGTAGCAGCTGCAGCACTTTGTAAAAATACAGCTGTCTGTGGTAAAACATCCCAGGGAGTACAAAATAAAATTGACTAAAGAGCTGACCCTTGGTCACATTGCTGGTCCTTTCAAGGAACAACCATTGCGGGACTTTGCTTATCTTTAGGGGCGGACCTCAGAAAAGTACTTGGCCAGTTTAGATGCATTTGTAATTTATCTACCCAAAAGTGTTTTTATGTCAATGATGTCACTGACCAGTACCTGTGTTGTGAACAAAACACTTATTTTAACAAGGCACTCAGTAGACTTAGAGGATTGGGTAAAGTAGTACTGTTAACAAAGGTGGACATAGAATCTGCCTTTAGATTTTTTACCTGTGCAACCTAAATCTTTCTGTCTCTTTGGGTTTTTAATTTGCAGGCTTATATTAGTATGACAAATGCATGCCAATGGAGTGTGCCATGTAATGTGCATACTTTAGAAAGTTCAGCTCTTTCCTAGAATAGATATTTTGCCACTCTTTGGATCTCAAAAGAGTATACAATTCCTCGTGCCCTCTTTATGGGGGTGACCACTTCTAGCGAGTGTCGTAAGGCCCTGAATGTTTTCGCTTATTGCCAAAGGTACTTGGAGTTCCACTGGTAAGAGAAAACACTGCTGCATCCAATATTCGCATTATCTTTTTGGACATTGCGGTTGATACAGTGGCAGGGGAATTCAGGCTATGGATGGGCATGATTTGTGCCTTCATTCATTCAATTGACAATTGCTTAAGTCATAAGAAAGTGACTAACAGCGGATCCAATTCCAGGGTGGGCAGCTAATTGTGCACTAAGGATACATTCTATGGGTCAATTGTTTTTAAGCAACATAGACAGAGCAATGGTGAGCATGAGGATTAAGCATCATCCTTCCAGATTTTTCACAGAGGCGAAAGGTGATTAGTTAATGTTGGGAAACATCCTTTATTGCGAATCCAGAATACTCTGTTCCTTTACAATGCCGGCAATAGAACAATCGTGTCGTTACCCCACATGCATTTAGGACGCAATTCGTTACAACAACTTGCTCTAGGGTGCCCAATGGTGGAGTGGGGTTGGAATTTAAGTCCAACACCTTCCCTACTGTTGCACAGACAGGAATTGGAATAGTAAATTATACTATTCCAAAGTTCAGCGACCTCCAAAGGCAAATCACTGTAATGACTTGCATGTTAAAGGAACACGTTATAACGATCTGTTCGTTCTAATGCCGGTGTTAAAAAGGCATGCGTTCTCAATGCATGCAGGATTACATAATACAACAGTTAATGTTGTCATTCTTCCTGAGCCACTTCAATGGTACTGTACTGGAAATTGGTTGCAGCTTCCTTGACTTAGAAAATGTGGCCACCTATGAGAGGGCTTTTCAGCTTCACAAAGACATAGGGTACGTAAAAGAGAATCATGGGTGGTTTTCTTTAGAGCTGATATTTTTTATTTTTGGAAGATTTAAGACCTCAGGGGAGGGTGGATATCAAGGCAGCAATCATTTTCTCTAGGCTGACAGATTCTGAGGATTACAAAGCACACTTCTTGGATAAGAGAGCACTTTTTGGGTTGGGTTGGATTGGTCTTACTTACCGCAACTGACTCCTGAATTGAGGCACCATTTAGACATGGATAAGTTAAACAGGGAAGAAGATGTAGCCTTACGGCTAGAGCGGATGACCTCAAAGCTGGGGAACCGGGTTCGAGTCTCTCAATGACGCTCAACATCCTGTGATTGTGGGCAAATAACTTAATCTCCCTGTGCCTCACAAAAATGAATGTGTCCATCTGTAATGAAACTGGTGCTCATGTAAAGTGCTCTGATACCCGATGACTCGGGTCTAGTTAACGCTATACATAAACTCTAAAAAATAAAATAAAAACAGGACTCTCGTTCATCTGCAGAAGATAAGCTTTTCTCCTTACTACGAGAAATTGTTCGCCACTTTATCAGCGAGCTAGTGGGAAATTCAAAATACAACCATCTAGGAAGGCTTCAAAAGTGCAACATTGCTCTTTAGGATAACTGGGTAGTCATTAGGTTGGGGCGGTTGTAGGTAGGTCAGGCTGTGAAAGGTTATGTCATTTCACTGATGTAGGCACCAGTAATGCAGTGGATGAGCATTCTCCTTCTGTGTAAGGCACTTTCGCGGAGGCGGACCCTTCTCTTACCACTTAGGTTAGACCCCTGAAACCTAATTTGTGAAGAGGTAGGATTAGGACTGATACTCATGTTTTTAGGAGGTTATCCTGGTATCACTTCTCATTGACAAGGGTTATTTTACCCTTTTGAGTGGGAGTGTGGCGATGGATGGCAGACCTGTGATTTTGCAAATATTGTTATACATGGTTTACGTAGAATAGGTATCCAAAAGCTATGCTATTACTGGCACATGACATTACTAAATTTTGAATGTTTGAATTACTAATGGTTTTCTTTTCCTATTATATTTGTGGAATAAAAATGTTATGTTTTCATCCAAAAACTGGTGCAAATATCAGTCAGTGTCTAAGCTTGGAGTAGGGGTGTGGACTAAATGGTTGCCTCCTGGGCCTGTTACCGCTGTGTACGGTGGTAAACTGCCACTACTCCAGGTCTTGCCCTTTATAAGACACCAGTCAGCCCAAAACTATGGCAGAGAAGCAAGTCTTAAATTAGCACTCCCTTCGATCACATTTATGTGACACTGTCCAGGATCTCTGCTTCAATGGTGTCTCTACTTTCTGCCTACACTACCAAAGCGAGCGGTGTGCCTAACGCACCCTTCTGTTCATTGGAGAAATTGTAGTAAAGCGGGTGGCAGTGAAAAAACTATTCACCTCATAAAACCCACGACGTCCTTAATAGCTTATTGTGCACTCCTGCTGTACGTTGCTAAGGCGCCCAGCATTCTTGAGTGCAATAGAATGAAATTTAATTTACTTTTTATAGCATTTCTAGGTCTATATGCCAAAAAGCAGTGGTACTTTTGGGATCCAGATCACAGACTTTTTTGGGTGAAAGTCTGTGTCTTGCCGCTGTTTTTTCCCTGGCCGAACTTCAAATCATAATATTGTAGCTACGTGGGGTCAAAGAGCAACTTTAAATATTAGCGGGCCATTTGTGGCCCTTTGTTCTGCTGAAAGACGACAGCTCAGCTGAAAGTTGTGTCAAGCGTTGGTAGGGGGGCAAGAGCTACCGTCGTTGGCTGGTTGATTTCTTTTGGGTTAGTCTTTTCTGCGAGACCACAGGCCAGGCCTTCGTCAAACTGGATAAATGGATAAGGGAATAAGACACTCACTACCGGCCTCTTCAAAGGACAAGAGAAGTGGGAACATTCGTTGAAAAAACATAGATGTTGGGAGAAAGGCAGATGTGTGCCATGGGACTGAGAGTGGTTGAATGCAGTAGCTGCTCGTAGTGGGGGTGTTGCAGGGCGGTGGGGCGGGGCGGGGGAGTGGCAGGGTGGGGGTAGTAAACTCCGGCATACAGGTAAGTACATAAATAAATAAATAAAACAAATTACATTGCGCACGCTGCTAAGCAAATGGCGCGTGCAATGTAATTTGTTTTATTTATTTATGTACTTACCTCCGGTCGGCCGCATGCCAGAGTTTACTACCCCCACCCTGCCCCTCCCTCGCCTGCTGCAGGCAGCACTCTGTGAGCCTCTACTGAACTAAGGGGCATATTTATGAGAGGCTTGTGGCGCAGCGAAAGCCTCTCAATCATATCTATGAGGGGATGCAAAGCCATTCTGCGTGGCTTTGTATCGCCTCCTAGATATGGAGTAAGACAAGGCAGCACAAGTCGCATCCTTGTTTTAATATGTCCTGAGGAGGCGTTCAATGGGCGTTGCAGTGGGTTTTCCCATGCAGCACCCATAGATTTTGATGCTGCCTGAGATTTACTTAATCACATAAACTTGGGGCAGCGCCAAAACTATACGCCTCCACAGAGCAAGCGTAACAAGGAGAAATATTTTTATTTCTCCTCGTTTTTTCCTCATTCCATGTGTGCTGCAAGGACATATAGTAAGAGGAAAACATCTCTCTTGGTTGTTTTTGTGCAGGAAGGTGCCCCTTCCTGCCCAAAACAACACTGGCTGCAACAGAGGTACACTTACACAAGGGTGCCTATGTTTGCTCTGGGCAGCAAATTGTGTGCAAGCGCAGGGGGGGAAAGACAGGAATGTACCATGTTTAGTTAAATATAGTGCATTCCTGCCCTTTCACATTGGTGTAGGGCAGCAGAGCAAGAAGACCTGTGGTACTGTCCTATGTCAATTTCTCATAAATGAGGCTCATAATCCGTTTACAAAATTATGGGGCATATTATCAAGGGGGTTTATCTCCGCTTTTTTGGCTTTAAAAGTTAAGAAAGCGGAGATAAAATTATCTCCCTATTACCTAGCTGTCGCTAACACCAGTTAGCGACAGCTAGTAGGAGATAGCGACCATCTTGGGCCCCACTTTGCATGTCAGTGATATTTATCACTAATGACATGCAAAGTGGGCGTGCCAAGATGTTAGCGACTGAAAACAGTCGCTAACATCACTATCTCCTATTACCAACTTTTGGAGATATTTGCGCTAAGCGCGAATATCTCCAAAAGCTAACACCTGCCCTGAGCAGTTCTTAGCCATGTTATCCAATGGGAGGTGGATAATATGGCTAAGAGCATTAGCTCACTAATGCATGAATATCGCTGACTTTTCAGCGATATTCATGCATTTGCGGCGATTTTTATCGCATTTGCGATAAACCTTGGTAATATCAAGATTTGCGGTAAAAATCACCGCAGCTCAGTGGTAAATTTTTGTCTCTAACCAAGCAATAGCGATAATTATCGCTATTGCTTGGTAATATGCCCCTATATTCCTAGGGACCATCAGGAAACTCATATAGGTGGCTAGCCTCACTGCGACTATGCGCTGTGCTTACAAATTTGCTTTCTGAACAAATAATCATTAAACCCAGACAAACAAATGTACACCATGTTGCTGTTGTTTGGAGATTTGTGGCATTCTGGCATTGATGAAAATAAAAAAGTGATTAGACGATTTTTCAAATTAATCTCCGCCATTGGCACTTACTGTGGGCAGGAGTTCAGTTCACAGTGATTTTTCATACCACCTCAAACACGAGCCAGCCATATAAAAAAAAATGTGAGGGGGGAATTATTAGAAGGAGGCCTCAACTTCTTCAAGGATTATCTTAAAAAACAGAGGAGTCCTTCCCTTAAAGATTCAAGTGAGACCTCAGTTCAGTTCAGCAACTTAATTTGATTTTTCAAGAAAATCATGTAAGTATACATGTAAACACAACAGATCTATATATACATAATTTAAATCTTTTACAAAGTAAAAACAATGCATAAAAACAACCCAAGAACAATAATACCATAACAATCTTTCAGAAGGTGCAACAATGCCATAGTAAACAACCCTGTAGTTGAAAATTGGCACTAGAAAAAAGAGCCAGAAACCTGGATATAAAAAAAACACAGTTTGGAGTGGATAGCTGACAAGGCTGGAAACCTTTGGAGTGTGGGGAACGGCGCTAAACTGGTTGCGTTCACACCTGTCAGATAGATGGCAGGCAGTGGCACTCCCTCCATACCAATCTTAATTCGCCAGAGTTCCACATGGGGTCCCACAGGGATCTTCCATCAGTCCCATCCTATTTAACGCTTACACGCAACCCCTGATGGGCATCATTAAGGCTTATGACATCAGCGTGATCAACTACGCTGTCGATACACAGCTTATGATCTCCCTCAATGGTGTGCAGGCGGATTCCCTAGAGAGTTTCCATGCCTGCATGCACGAAATGGAGGCATGGTTAAAGGGGAACTCGCTCCAGTTCAACAACGGCAAAACAGAGATCATGCATTGCAAAGTGGGGAGAATTGTCAGAAGCCTGCCAGCAGACTTCTGGCCTTTAGCCTCGGATGGGCCGCTGAGGCAAGAACAACTGTAGTTAGAAGTACCATCCTCAGCCGCCTGGATTACTGTAACGCCTTATTACTGGAATCACTTGGATATTTGATTTCCAGACTCCAGAATATCCAGGCGGCAACAGCTAAGCTGGCACTCTCACGAGCCCGCGGATCCTCCACAGCTCTAGCGTTGGCCGACTTGCACTGGCTCCCAGTGCCTCAGAGGATCCTTTTTAAGTCTCTATGAACTGTCTTCAAAGCAGTACATGGTCAGGGTCCTAAACCACTCCAAGACAAGTTTCAGTGGTACGCGCCCGCACGGGCCCTCCGCTCCTTGTCCACTAACCTTGTCAGAACACCAAGGATTAGGAAAGCGACCCAGGGCTGCAGAGCTTTTAGCGTAGCAGCAGCCCGCCTCTGGAACAGCCTTTCAATTGAGATCAGGAAAATCAGCGAACTACTGCTGTTCCGCAAAAAAATCAAGACCTGGCTCTTCCCAAAGGCATAAAACAATGGGGATATTCCTGCCCTTTATCTTATCTTCAGAACATCTAGGCCGCTTCTAGAAAACACCACTTCCAGGCAGTTAATATATATTACAAATAAAAAAGAGGAGAGTCTGCAACCCTGTCAACCACCTCTTTTAATGTTAAAAGTCTGAGTGCATTCCCCATCCATCCCATATCTTACCATTCCCATCAGGTCCGAATGAAGATCTCTCAGGAATGCAACAAAGACCACATCTACCCCCATGGACTCCAGCTCAGCTCATAACCTATCATGACTGACCATGTCAAAGGCTGAGATGAGGTCTGTGAAGGCCAGATAAATCGAATCCTTTCTGGCCACATTATATTTTTGGCAGGTAAATGATACAAATTTAAATTCTGTTTCACCATGTCCCTGCCAGACAAAAATCCATATTGAAGTTTAGATAAAATATTATTACCATTAGTCCAGCAAGATAACCGCTGTAAAAAAAACTTTCCCTATGATTTTTATCTTCAATATCTACAAGGGAACTTGGTCTGTAACATGCTGGGTCATTTTTATTGTTAAACACTGGGACTATTACAGACTGATGCCATTAAGGACATCGAGGACATCGAAAGATCACCCGGTTCACCCGGATCACCACCCGAAGCCTTGCCCAGTAGAAGGGAGATTAAAGCTTTAGTTATTTTTTCACAGCCAATCTTAAGTCTTTCAGCTTCAACTGTGTGCTGGGTCAGCGGGGCAGAGAAATCATGATCATACAAGGCAGAAAAGTGGTCCACCCACACCAGGGCGGGAGCAGTACCAGCCTAATCAGAGAGCTAAGCAACTTTTAAATGGAGTGAATCAGGGTCTTCCAAAAGGTGGTGCTGTCTTTCAAATTACTTGCCTTCATTAAATCCTCCCATAAATAATTCTTCAGTTGCATCTTCCTTTGCAGGATTTTTTTTCTTCCCTTTTTAATGTTTTTATTTAAAAAAAAAATGTTACAACTTTTTTTCCCTTAACTCCTCCCCCCCCCTGCGCTGGCTCAACCCGAAGGTATCAGAGCGCTGTACATGAGGATTAGCATTAGACAAAAACAGTGTTACTTCATTGCATCAGTTACTAGAACATAGCATAACATAGACAAAAAACAATGTTACATAGTTCCATCAATTAATAGAGCGTAGCTTAACATAAAAACAAGTCCTATGGGGCATGGAAGTTAGTGGGGGAATAGTAAGGGGTTGGAATGTTGGTCGGGTCAGGCAGACCGGCCAGGGAGATAGTACTTCAGGGAAACATCACAAAGTCAGAGTAAACAAGTCAACAAACCGGTTGGGGTTCAGTAATCATAAACATCCAGTGTCGGACTCACTTATTTCATTTCAAAATTCTTTATTCAGCATTTTACGTTAACGCCATAAAAGTACAGATTAAAAATAACAATGATGTGCAGTTTAAAAAGGGTACAGAAACTGTTACTCTTGCAATTCATTTATCCCGTCTCCCCCCCCACATATTAGTCATAATTATGGGGGTATTTTACTCAACGGGTCCCTCTTGTGTCTCTTAATTTTACTGCTAACCTTAAGAAACTCGTCAGGGGAACTTGACCATTTGTAAGTATAAAAGGACCTCCTTCGCATGCTTAAATTAGGCTTTTTTCAGCAAACTTACTAAAAAACGGCGCCTGGGCAGTGAATAAAATGGACATAATAATACAAAATGTAGGGTATCCTGTGGAGATCGTAGATCTCAGCTGCAGGGACCCTTTGACTCAACTGAATTAGTAAAACCTGCCGGATCGGCTAGTAAGTGATGTAAAAAGTTGAGCCTAAAACGTGTGATTAAAAATCTATCCTGGGCATTGTGTATGAGGGCAAGGTAAGGTTCTATTCCTTCACAGATCCTCACTAAACCATGGGCTTTGACTGATTGGTTGCCCCATTCCCTGACTTCTCTGGCTGAGGCTTTGTATTTGAAAAACATCTCCTTTACCCTTGCCTGATCCCGACCTGTTATACTGGTCGGCATTAGAAAAAGGTCCTTACAGCCAATATTTTCCAAAGCTCCCTTTATGTACTTCAGCCATGGGATATTCATTCCTCTATCCCTCCCCAGGCAATCCATAATTATGTGCTCAGTCAGCTTGGCCTCTGGGTTAACCCAGATCTTTAGCCTTGCTAACAGGGGCCTACTCTCCACCCTGTCCTCTATAAACGCTCCACCCAGTTCTTCATGTGTAATATAAGAGGGTACGCACTGTGGGACTTTGAGGAGCCTTCTCAGATATTTGTTCTCCTCTGTCTGCAGCGTGTCGACATTGGTGATGCCCCACAATTCTGCCCCATACGCAGCTTTAGAGTAGCAAATTGAGTTGTATAAGTTCATCATTTGCTCGGGTGACCATCCTCCTAGTCTGGGCCAAAATTCATTATTGCCCCTGTGCTGGATACTAGCTTATTGCATTGCTCCTCAATCAGTGATTTAAAATGTAAGCCCCTATCGAATAAAATGCCCAGGTACAAGAAAGACTGTACCTTCGCTAAACTAAGTGTGCCTATTCTATAGTTTAAAAAAACTGTGGGTTTAGTCCCCATCTCCATGACATATGACTTAGTCAGGTTGGCAGACAAATATAAACTATTCATAAAGTCCATGAAACCATCTATCAATCGCTGTAGTCCCAGTGGAGTACGTGCCAACAGGACTGCGTCGTCTGCATAGAGCAGGACGGGAATTGCTCTGCTGCCTACTCTAGGTGAGTCCACATTTAGGCTTCTTAGCGATTGTTCTAGGCAATTAATGTACAGGGAGAACAAGAACAAGGCCAGAATACACCCCTGTCTTACCCTGCTGGTGCAAATAAAAGGCTTGGTGCTACCGCCATCCAAATTGTACCTACCTTTGGCCGATGTATTCCAATGCAAAGCACTCGGGATCTTAATGAGATCTTGGTCCGCCCCTAGGTTAGACATTAAGACCCACAACTTCTCCCTGTTCACACAGTCACAGTCACTCACTACATCAGACTATCTTGGAAATGGAATGAGTCCAAAGGAGGGGGCAAAAAGGGTGCCTCACAGTGACCAAACAAGATGAGAGGGGGGTAGGTGTCCCAAATGGGGGTCGACTTAGCGCAATGGTCGGTTTGGCGAGAACCAAGCGGCACGCATCGATTTGTCTTAGCCCCAGGTCATGGACCCCAATAACAAAGATTAACAGAATGGCCAGATTACAAATGTACAAAAAAAACAATCGAAGGGTCTCAAAGGAAACCGACCCATGAAGCAGGGCTGGATGGGCAAGGCGGCCACAAGATCAGGCAAGAGGATGCTGGTGATCGCCGATCTCAGGTGGACACAAACAAACAAACGGGGCTACATGAGCAGCAGTGGCTCAATTAAACAAGCTGAAATTGTCAGGGGAAGTCAGCTCGGGCGCCTCTGTAGCAGCCCCGGAAGAGGAAGGCAGCTGCGGGGTCAGGAGGGCAAGCTCACTCAGAAACAAAAGGAAAAACAAGCTCAATGGCACAGGGCAGCAGCGTTGCGGCATTCTCGTTGCTGCTTTGTTGGGGAGCAAGACTTTGTGCGTCCTAGCTGCCATACTGGAAGGCATAGCCGAAAACCTGGCAACTGTGGTCAATTCCAGAAGACAGGTGACGGCCGGAGGGGTGATCCCCAGCCCAACTCCTCAGCAGCTACCTAGGCAGCTCAACCTGGCATCGGCCATGTTGAAATGGATCCACAAGTGGCAGATTTTTGTTGATTCATTGGAAGGTGAGGGAAGAAGGAGATGAGGCTGGGAGGTGAGAAACAGTGCACATGTCCAAAGGGTTGCTGACGGCCGAGGAGGTGATCCACAGCCAATCTCCTCTACAGCTACTTTGGTAGCTCCACCGGGTATCGGCCATGTTGCTAGGGCTCCGTCCGGAGTCAAAAGATTATCACAGTTCAATTAGAAATTGTTGAAGTCGGCATTCAAGGTAGATTGAGGGAATTGGAGAATCAGAGGACCACCATTCATGGATCACCAGGGGTGTAGAGGGTCCTAGGGGGGAAGAAATCCAGGAGTAGAAGACAAAAAGGCAAACCCTAGCCAGGGAGCTCCCAGCTGCAGCTCATCCCCTGTTGGCCATCTTGAAGTCTACTGTGAGGAGTGCAGCTCTATATACAGACCTACACAGCTCAATCTCTTCCTTGTCCCATCATATTCTTTTCAAAATTAACAAAAGCTTCTTTCTCACCTTAGTACAGTTCATATCAAACCATCTACCCTTGATTGTATTTATTTTGATGTGTGCAAGGGGCATATAGGACTGCCCATTTCTAACTTTAAGGTATTTCAAATCAATGGGGACTAGTCCCTTAGCACAATGTGGAATTCTTGCAATATCCTTGTTGACACAATGCTGTCTCTCTTTCCTGTTGATGTACCGAAGTGCATTACACTGCACCAAAAAGTAGTAAATCTGCCTTCTACAGTACAACTTTTTCCCCATTCTTTCAGATATTTTTAAGTTGGGCTTGTGTCCTGAACTGTCCTAGTATTGGCTTATCCTCAGGGGGTACACAGATAAAATATTGATATACAATTATATTGAAGTTTAAATATCGATGGGACATAATATAGAAGGTAAGTAATATCGATATTAGTAATATCGAAGTTTTAAATATCGATGTCAGTAATATCGAAGTAAATGATTTCAATGTTACTAATATCGATTTTTAAATACGTTTTGTGTATATTATATTGTATTTATTATGTTGTATTATTAATTTTTAATGTAATTTAATTAAATATTGTCTTTTAGTACTGTAGCGGGTTGTGGGTTTATAGGGGAATGGGGTGGGAAGTAATTTAATTATGTTAAATTAATTATTAATTAGTAGGAATTCATAATTAATTAATTGAGAATTATTTTTAATTAATTTTAATTAATTGATTAATTGATAAATATGTTCTGTAGCGGGTTATGGGTTTATAGGGGAATTGGGTGGGAAGTAATTTAATAATGTTTGAATAATTATTAATTAGTAGGAATAATACATTAATCAAAAATAATTGGTAATTATATTTAATTATTTTGGTAATTATTTTTAATTAATTGATTAATTGATAAATATGTTTTGTAGCGGGTTATGGTTTTATAGGGGAATAGGGTGGGAAGTCATTTCATTATGTAGAATTAATTATTAATTCGTAGGAAGCATACATTAATTTTTATTAATTGGTAAATAAATTTAATTAATTGGTAATTAATTTTAAATAATTAATTAATTGATAGATGTGTTCTGTTGTGGGCTGTGTGTTTATAGGGGAATATGGTGGGAACTAATTTTAATGTAATTAAGTAATAATGAATTAAAAATAATTGTTAAGTTAATTGTATAATTGTTAAATATTTATTAATTGGTAATTAAATATTATAAAATGGTATGTATTTCATGATTTTTTTAGGTTATTTATATTTTGCTAATCATGTTTTTAATAATTATGTATATGTATTGTAAATGTTTTATATTTATTTAATAGATCATATTTGTATTATTAAAAAAAAAAGAAAAATTTAAGTATGTAATTTAAACCCCTACGCTATCCAACACTTTCCCTACTGTTGCACTCTCGGGAGTTGGAATAGTAATTGTTACCCCTACGCTATCCAACACTTTCCCTACTGTTGCACTCTCTGGAGTTGGAATAGTAATTGTTACCCCTACGCGATCCAACACTTTCCCTACTGTTGCACTCTCTGGAGTTAGAATAGTAATTGTTACCCCTACGCTATCAAACACTTTCCCTACTGTTGCACTCTCTGGAGTGGGAATAGTATTTGTTACCCCTACGCTATCCAACTTTTTCCCTACTGTTGCACTCTCTGGAGTTGGAATAGTAATTGTTACCCCTACGCTATCCAACACTTTCCCTACTGTTGCACTCTCTGGAGTTGGAATAGTAATTTTTAATCCTACGCTATCCAACACTTTCCCTACTGTTGCACTCTCTGGAGTTGGAATAGTAATTGTTACCCCTACGCTATCCAACACTTTCTCTACTGTTGCACTCTCTGGAGTGTAAATAGTAATTTTTACCCCTACGCTATCCAACACTTTCCCTACTGTTGCACTCTCTGGAGTTGGAATAGTAATTGTTACCCCTACGCTATCCAACACATTCCCTACTGTTGCACTCTCTGGAGTTGGAATACTAATTTTTAACCCTACGCTATCCAACACTTTCCCTACTGTTGCACTCTCTGGAGTGGGAATAGTATCTGTTACCCCTACGCTATCCAACACTTTCCCTACTGTTGCACTCTGTGAAGTTGGAATAGTAAATGTTACCCCTACGCTATCCAACACTTTCCCTACTGTTGCACTCTCTGGAGTTGGAATAGTAATTTTTTATCCTACGTTATCCAACACTTTCCCTACTGTTGCACTCTCTGGAGTTGGAATAGTAATTGTTACCCCTACGCTATCCAACACTTTCCCTACTGTTGCACTCTCTGGAGTGGGAATAGTAATTTTTACCCCTACACTATCCAACACTTTCCCTACTGTTGCACTCTCTGGAGTTAGAATAGTAAGTGTTACCCCTACGCTATCTAATACTTTCCCTACTGTTGCACTCTTTTGAGTTGGAATAGCAATTTTTAACCCTACGCTATCCAACATTTTCCCTACTGTTGCACTCTCTGGAGTGGGAATAGTAATTGTTACCGCTACGCTATCCAACACTTTCCCTACTGTCGCACTCTCTGGAGTGGGAATAGTAATTTTTACTCATACGCTATCTAAAATGTATTTAGCTTTTTTATTAGTATTATGTTGTTATTAATTGTTATTTATGTGAATATTTTATGTAAATAAATGTATTAGTAATTTATTACATTTTTCTTTGTTTTTAAGTTATGAAAATAAGTAATTTAGAGTTATTATTAATGAAAAATATATTATGTATTATATATTTATAAATATTAATTTGTATTACATTATGTATTAATTTTAAATATTATAGTACATTTTTAAATATGTTTATTACATTTATAAGTATTATTTTGTTAATATTACATTTTTATTATATTTAAAAAAGACGATATTTTACAAAAAACGATATTTTTGTCATTCTATATTTTATTTTCAATATATTTGTACTCACCTTGTTGGGGATAGGATTCCTATATTTTTGACTTCGATATTTTTGTTCCAATATTTTTGTATATCGATATTTGTGTTATCGATATTTTGTCAGACATTCCCTCAGGGTCATGCCAATGCTCAGAGGGGTCCACTTCTCGACAGCCCCAAGTCTGGATTATTGTTATAGCACAGACTCTTGGGATGGTCAAGCGGTGGAAGCAAAGGTTGGGAACTGCAGAGAAGGAGATCTGTGAATGAAGAGAGAGACTGGTAAGATACTCTTTATGCGTGATAGTAACTAGCAAAACCAGCAAGTGAGTTTAGACTTTTTTATGAGACACTTATGAGCTACCTGTAACAGAAAAGAGAAAACCCAGTAACAGGGGAGGTGAGAGGGTGTATTCTAGTTTCCAATATGAGTGCTACAAAGGGGAAAACAACAGAGATTATAGATGAACACCTTTTTCAGCGATAAAGCCTGTTATACTCCAGAGACAATACGAAACTCTTTGCCCAATACACCCACCCTTAGTAGCGGGTTAGAATGAATAACAGAGGACTGGAGCATCAGGCTTCAAATTCCCCACTACTGACCCCCTGTTAAAGAACACAAAAACAAATGCCACTGTTTATTAAATCTGTTCTTGGAGTAGATCCATGAGTAACAAGGCAGCAGAGTACCATGAATGGATCAGGCTGTATTAGTTCCGAGGCAGTAATTTTCAACACATCCAATAATTAGCCAGCTATCCACTTAGGAAAGTACCTCCTAAAAATGTCATCTCTTGATGGAGTGATGAGATGGGAGTTCCTTCACTCCCTCTACATCAAATAAATGTCCCAAGTAATCTTCTCTGCATGGGTTGCATTCAGGGACTTGCCAATGGAGAAGACGAGAAAAAAATTCCCTGCTCTCTTCAAGGAGAGAGGGAAATTGTGTAGAAGCTTATGCTTCTCCTGTCAAGTGCCTGTAAACTTCTCCCCCGCATGAGTCTGCAAACTCAGACGGTCTCAACAACGGCAAAGGAAATCTATTGCAGGCATGAAAGCACAGCAAACGAAGGGACTATAGGAATTTAAAAGTTGGTGCAACAAGCACCCTTTCTGGACCGCGACTTCTGTCGTTGAATCCAAATGCCGGTCGTGACTCGAATAATCGTGAGTCCGGCGGAATCTCCTCATGGCTATATTCAGGTTTCCCAACGGCACGCAAAAGGCAGCATGTTATGTCAGGAGTATGAAACATGCTGAGAAGCAAAGTTCCCGATTCACAGGGGTGACTCCCTTCTTGTCCGACTCCCGCTACACAGCCTGTAAGTGTTTTGCAGGGACAATGCGACCTGACAGCTTGTGAGCGGATGCATTCAGAGCATAGAAATGTTAGAGAGAGGATTTATGAGACATTCCACCTCTCTAGTGTCATCTCCTCTGATTTTCATTCCCAAATGGAAAGAGAGTTTGCACACCTGTCTGGACTATCGCACTGTTAACAAAATAACAGTTCTGCTTATCTCAGTGCTGTTGTATCAAGTGAGAGGGGCCAAAGTGTTTACCAAGCTGCACCTCCGAGGTGCATATCACTTGACTAGAGTATGTGAGGGAGATGAGTGGAAGACAGCATTTTGTACTGAATTTGGCCTCAACGAATATTGTATGATGCCTCTTGGCCCCAGCTGCATTTCAGTTCTTTGATAATGAGACCCTATGAGAATACCTAGATGTATTTGTCTTTGTACAAAGACGATATCCTGATTTATTCCCAGTCTGAGAGAGAACCTGTATTGCAGGTAAAAAAGATTCTAGAATGACTTTGAGAGAACCATCTCTTTGCTTAGTTAGAAAAATGCATATTCCATGCATCTCAAGTAGATTTCCGAGGATTTATAATCTCTCAGAAGTGAGTCTGTATGGATGCAAAGAAAACAGATGCCTTGGGAAATTGGCCTAGCCCCAGCTCTGTTAGAGAAGTACAGTACTTTATTGGTTTTGCTAACTTCTACAGAAGATTAATTGACCATTTCTTCTAAGATAATTACTCCCACCACCAAATTGTTACGGAAGAGGGGTACGTTTTTGTGGTCCAGTGCCGCTGAACAAGCCTTTTTGAACCTCAAAGAATGATTCACTATAGCCCCGTATTAAGCATGCAGATTGCACACAGCTTTATTTATTAGAAGCAGGCTCCTCTCAATATGCCGTGGGAGGTGTATTGTCACAAAGATCGCATCCTTCTCAAAAACGCTCCTTCCTACAGAGCTATAAAATTTGCCTGTCAGGAATGGATACATTATTTGTTGGGGTCACCGCACACCATCACCATCTATTCTGATCACAGACACCTACAATTCTTTAGAACAGCTAGAGCACTCACACCAAGACAGATGAGATGGGTTTTATTTTTCAGTGAATACGATTTTGTCATCACATATCATCATCCTGGTGCTCAACCAGGTAAAGAAGATGCATTATCTAGACTAGGTAAAGAGCATAAATTTGACTCAGAAAGGATGCTCCCCATCATACCAAGTCAGAAAATCATAGGGGTGAGGGATGGAGAAGAGATGTAACAAAACTCCACTAAATTCTTGGAACAATTGGCCTCCGCTTGCTCTGATATCCCAACACAAGAATGGTTAAATAAATAATGGGAACAGCATCAACAAAGGTTTCGTTTTCCATGAGGATAGATTGCTAGTTCCAACATCAGAACTACAAAACCAAGTCATGCTACGGTATCATAAAAGTCCCTTGGAAGGACATCCAGGAAGTGAGAAAACCTTGCAGACTTGCTAAAGATGGTTTTGAAGGGAAAAAAATAGCCAAAGATGTATATGAGTTTGTGGAGGCTTGTTCCATCTGTGTGAAAAAAAGGCATCTCATTGTGCCCCTGCTGGCTTATTAAAACCCCTATCAATTCCTCAGATACCATAGTACTCAATTAGCATGGACTTTATTACAGATCTTCCAGCAGCGCAAAGGTTACACTACCATTTTTAGCTTGTAGACATGCTTACTAAAATGGCTCATCTCCTGCCTTTCAAAAAACTCCCCACAGCAACAGAACTAATAAATGTATTCATTGAACAAATAGTTAGGTTACATGGAATACCGTCTGTTATTGTGTCTGATCGGGAAACACAATTTGTGTCTAAATTTTGGCAAACGATATGTACGGCTTTACACATTATTACAGGTTGTCCACAGCATAGCACCCCCAAACAGATGGACAAACCAAAAGGACCAATCAGACGTTAGAGCAATAGCAATGTCTCTTGAGAACCATCTGGGTGACTGGATTCAGGCTCTCCCTCTGGCAGAATTTGCATATAACAATACCACACATTCCTTCACGGAGGTGTTGCCCTTTTATTTTGTTTATGGGTATCATCCTAGATTCTTAGCATTACATATGCCATTACCATTAACAGAAATACCAGCTGTGAAAACACACCATGACAAACATTTGGCCACATGGGAAAAGGCTGCACAAAAATTTCAACATACAAAAGAATCTATGAAATTAAAGGCTGATCCACAACGATGTCCTGCCCTCTTTGTTTGAGGTTGGAGAGCAAGTTTGGTTAGCTACAAAAATCTGAGACCAGTGGGTTCAAGAAAACTACAACCACGATATGTAGGCCCCTATCCGGTGATGAAAGTGATCAATCCTGTTACCCTAAAACTAGACTTACCTGATGATATGCGTATCCATCCAGTTTTTCATACCTCCTTATTGAAAAGTATAATCCTTTATCTGGTCCCCCTGTAATTGTGGAAGGTGAAGTGGAATTCGAAGTTAAAAGTATTTTGGATTCCCAAAGACACAAAGGCAAAGTACAGTATCTCATAGACTGGTTGGGATACTCACCAGAGGATAGAGCTTGGGAACCATCAGATTAGGTGAATGCCCCAGTCCTAGTATGCAGATTTCATGCCCTCCATCCCTCAAAACCCAGCTCAATAAATAGACCGTTGAGTGGGAGAACTGTCAGGCCTTGAGCATCATGTGCCATAGCCTGGAACTGACTATAAAGGAGTCAAATGCATTTAGTAACTGTGCTGATAACGTTCTCCTTGTTTTACAGTCCCTTGCTGGACTTTCCGATTTGTTTACAGACAGGAGCCAGATTTGTAGTTGAACCCTTACAAAGTGTTTAAAAATGCTTCGCGCCCTCATGCCGATGCTTGGCTTACCCTACCTTGATAAGAAACCACGCCCCCCCCCCCCAGGCTTGCGGCTTCTCACTTCGGATTCCCCTCGAGACTCGACTACTGCTGGCATTCCCAGACCCAGAGGGCCTTAATCATGGAGCCGCTGCTTTGCCAAATTCAATTGCCTTTGAGTCCTGTTTTCCTTTGTTTAGCTAAATCGTGGCTGCAAACACACCCTTTGTTTCTCTGGCATCCCACGGAGTGCCTCCTTCTACTCAACACCAGACCGGACGCCTTGGCTCCTCGTTCATCCAAGAGATAACATTTCCTAGTGCTGGAGCGCATTTAGTATTCAGGATTGTGGGGTTTGATTCTTTCTTTGATTTCCATGTGCTAATTGGATTGCTCTCCAAAATATCTTGGTTTCTACTGGTTCATTGCCCCTCCTTGTCCCTGCTTTGTCTATTTAGTTACAGCCCACGCATCACCGCCTAACTACTTAGTAGCTTTCCACTGGGAACTTATCTATTAGTTCAGGCACTTTCCTTTACGTGTTACTTGATGCAGCTTCGTGCTGCATCTCCCTGTAGTGTGCCCTCCCTCTCTTCCACTACAATCTCCTGCCCTTTGCCTTCCTCCGGTCTGAGTTGTTGGACCGACAGGGCAGAGAGGAAAGGTGGTTCTGCCCTTTGTTGTCTGCTTATCATTTAATGTTTGGTGTTTGCAGCCAGGACTTTAGTGGCAGTACATTGTGGCAGCATGTGCAGCAGTCGTGGGATGCTTATGGCTGTACTGTGAGGGGAGATGAGTGCTGTGTCACTGCCCAGCGAGCTGATTGTGCACAGCTTCTCCCTCCTGCCTGCGTCCGACTGGCTTTGGCAGCCTGTTCACGCTGGCGGGACTGTCTCATCTACCCAGCGCTTTGGCCTGAACTGCAGCTCAGCTTGATGTAGAAGAAGCAGCATGCCCTCACACATAAACTAAACCAGTTTCCTTATCTGGTCATGGAAGCCATCAACAGCATTCTGATGTGCCTGCCCCAGCAGGGGAAACATGCAGAACCAACCTCCTTCAGTTATTCCATGGACAAACAAAAAGGAAAGCAGAATAGGATACTGAAACCAGGCCAATGTTCTTCTAGGACGCTTGACCATGTAGGAGAAGTCATGTCCTATGCAGCGGCCATATTAAGGACAGCCAAAAATGAACATTCTGTAATCTGTGATTGCACATTAATATAATTGTGGATGCTTTGTCCTACAGATGCAGCCTCACATAGTGCCACGCAAGGCTCTCATTGTGCTTGCCGGTTTTACCCGCTAGGACAGGCTGTCAATTACAAACTATATGCACATAGGCAGGTAGGACAACGGCGGACATGTTAGAGTCAGGCAATGCATGGCTTTAATTTCTTCTTAACACTCATGGTCAGCACCTATTTTAGTTTCGCTTGCTGACTTCCTGGTTTCAGTTGTGGGATGCAATTGTTATGTTCTTTTGTTGCATGCTCGTAATGTTCATTTTGGTCCCCTCCTATAAAGCATTTCAATAAGGGGTTTTCAGTGGAGACGGAATCACCTCTATTTTCACCAACTAAAGTCTCATTTGCATTCTTGAATTGCTTGCATGGAAATTAATTATACATAGTCTATGAAGGGCGCCACGATTTCACTCAATTCTCGAAGAGCCTCTCACTCAGTCCGTCTTTTTTTTCGTTGCTCTTGTCTGTGCTGGTTGGCATTTCATGCGGATGTGCAGCTGTGTGTTCGTTTGGTAGCATCCCTTCTCGATGGGTGCAGACCTTGGTAGGTACTGTCCCTTAGTATCCCCCATCAGGACATGATTTTCCTTTGAATTATATAGATTATATTTGAAATCTGACCCAAAGGCACTGTTGGCTCTCTGGTAGTGTGAATTGGAAGTGGGGAAAGTTGTCAAATCGTACCAAGCACAGACAGAAATGCTTGTTTTGTCCACAACTGCCAGACTGGGGAAATTTGAGTAGTAGCCACCTCACCCACAGATGTATTTGCAACCCATACCTGCTCCCACCAGCTAGGTAATCAACATTTAGACAAGCATTTACAATGCAACGGTCTCGCCTTTGCTAAAGTTAGAGCTATTGGCATTATAAATGACAACATTTTTATTTATGTGTTGGTTTTGAAAACAGATAAATAAATGGCATTGTCATTTGCAATGGCAATAGCTTAATCTCTCGCAAATGCGAGACCTATTGCATTTGCACCCACACACACAAACAGAGCCACACACAGAGAGCCACACACAGAGCCTCCCACACACAGAGCCCCCCCACACACACAAAGCCCCCCACACACACAGAGCCCCCGTCACACACACACAGAGCCCCCCACACACACTGACCCCCCCACACACAGAGTCCCCCCACACACACAGAGCCCCCCACACACAAACAGAGCCCCCCCACACACAAAGAGCCCCTTCACACAAACACAGAGCCCACCCACACACACACAGAGCCCACCCACACACACACAGAGCCCACCCACACACACAGAGACCCCCATACACACAAAGCTCCCACACACACAGAGCCCCCCACACACAGACCTAATTATTAAAATCTAACGCATACATTAATTAAGTCACATATAAAGGCAATGGATTAACTAATGGTAACGCAAAGAAACGATCAAGACCAGCTTGTCATCTCAAAATATCCATTTTATTAATTTTATTTCATAAAGAAAGCTTAAACTTTTATTTAGTAATTTTATTTCCAATCATAAAACATTAGTGGCACAAATGATCATGTAAATTCAATGAACCAACATCAGCATGAGAATAGCTCAAACAGTTATTTATTTGTGCATAGCCTATTTCCCTAACTTAGCTAAAGAAGAAACCTGTAAGTAAAGCAAAATTGCAGAGTCTTACGTGAAAGTGATAACTGGCAGCTTCTCTGGAGCACAGGATCGATCGAACAGTGCTCTTAGCAAGGGGGCAATTCTTATAGTATTTTCCTATCTAAAACTAACTAAAAGAATACAAATATTCGAGCAGAACTGAATCTCATTGGCTGTTAGATGTCTTTTGATGTGGTCATCATCCGTCTTCCACATAGCCAGAGTCACTTTCAAAAGTACTATTGTTCATGAGTATGACACTGGCAGCTTCCGAAAAAAGTAACATTCAACTAAGGCAAAAACTTCCTTCGTCCGCTCATGCTTTTCCGTCTTTCCGCTGCCGAACGACAAGTACGGCCTTGACCAAGGAACAAATTGAACCAAATGTCCTAAACTTCCACACAGCCTTTGTTTGCAAGCCTCTCTCCAAGAATTAGAAAGATATAATTTTTCATTCCTGCGTAGCTGTGCAGGGCTCACTCTGGTCAGACTTTTCTGTCCTCCATTTTAGAAGTAGGCCTCAAGCCTTTTGCATGCAACGCAATGAGGGTTTCTAGTATGCAAAGAAACACAAGACGATAATTAATTCAAGAAATAATAATTATTCTGTTACCCACCCTTTCCACTAAGTTTAACCCATTAGCTATGTTACCTAGTTTTGCATACAAACAAATAAACAAACACATACACATGACACAACAATAAGTAAACAAAAGCACGTTTAAAGAATGCACATGCTATTATTTCCAAAACGGCTGCAGTTAGTAAATGACAAACAAGAGACAAAGTAAATGTATTATTCAAAGCAAAACAACAAACATAACAAGAGCACAAATGATTAAACCCACGTGTTCATGATGGTGCATATTAATCTAGGTTGAGTCAGTAAACATATAAATCATGCAACACACATTAGTAAAAATTAAAATCACGTGAGTTTCATTTGTCACAAACTTTTTTTAAATAAATCTGAAAGTCCGCTCCATCAACTGTATCCTTCTCGCTCATGGTGGCCAGCGGAGTGCTAGGAGACGTCATGTTTACGGTGGACCCTAAGCGGGTCTCCGGTGCAGGGGTTGCAATATGGGCCCTGATTCAGTCCCTCATGGCGGTGCTGCCTCCCTCTCACCGCAGCCATGACTGCCGGCCTCTGCCCACCGCTCCCACAGGTGTCCGCGCGATCGACCTCCACTGCCAGCGTGCGACCAGGCTTGTGCACTGCCCCGCAACTCGAGCACACGCTCCTGTTGATACTACGCCCACCTCCCAGCCTCCCCAACATGGCACGGACAGTAGGCGGGCGGGAGAGAGGAGGCACGGACAGCGGGTGGGTGGGAGGGAGGAGACACGGACAGTGGGCGGGCGGGAGGGAGAAGGCAGTTACAACGGGAGGGAGGGCGGGGGATAAACAAGGCCACGGACAGTGGGTGGGCGGGAGGGAGGAAGCACGAACAATAGGAGTGAGGGCAGGGGATAAACAAGTGGCGGGACTTAAAAAAAGAGAGAGAAACACCCACGAATCGCGTCGTGACGGGGGAAAGAGTGATTGACAACCATCTCTTCCAATGGCTAGCCTCCATTTATGGAGCTAGCCAATGGAAGAGAGAGGCGGGTTAAAGCCCCCTACTGAAGCTCAAAAGATTTCGCCTGCGCGAACACTGCTGCGCAGTGGACTCCTGGCAAAACCTAAAAACTATAAACACTTTGAAGCTTATAAACCCTCCGAAAAACACCTTAAAACCTCCATGGCATCACACCCACCCTAAGCGGCAAGTCCACATTCGAGGAAGAAGTCAAACATTTAAAATCAGAAAAGGTCCATAGGTGATGTGGTTTTCTCACTTGCCAGCATATACAGAACAGCCCTCTCTTTTAGGTAACACCCCCAACTAAATGATAAGAATCCAACCCATCAAGCAGCTTCCAAACTTTTATCAAAGCCCCATCTTGAAACAGCAGCCATAGATGTGCATTGCACCCGCAAAAGGATCGCCACTCTCCAAAGAAGAAACTCAGAGGCTGGGTTATGTGCTGTCCCAGGTTGTACTTTCAGAGCGGAAGATCACCTTTGCCCTGCACCGTCCTATCCCAGTTTGCCCAGAAGACAAGAAACTCTGTCGAAGACTCAAGCATGGTTAACCAGAAAACACAAGGGCTTGTTTACAAGCCCCTTGCACCGCAGGTATGTCACTTTTTCCCATTATTAAAAGTGTCTCACTGGGGGCGCAAAGGGCTTGTAAATAAACCCCACAGTTATCACCTCTGCAGGAACAGCCCCCCCCTTGTAGTTTACCCGTGTTTAGTTCATGGGTGTTGGTGGTCTATCAAGAGTGCAGCGTGGGGTGACTTCAGTTGCAAAAGGAGCCTTACTCCTGACAGCAAAAATAAAAGTCAGCATGCAGAAAAGTATGATTCCCCCTATCAGCTCAACCGGCAGGGGAACAGTGTTTAAATGAAGGATGGAAAGAGCAGAAGAGATGGCTGCATGTGCACTGCCAGATTAAGTTTATACCTCTCACCCTCATTCCCTCTCTGACTTTGCTGCTTCTATTGTTCCATTTTTGACAAATTTCATTCATATTCCTTTCAACTCTTACCTCTTCTCTTTTGTCCTTGTTACCTTCTCCGCCTCTGACTGTAGTCTCATGTTTCAGATATCTCAGAATCACGGTTTCTTTTCTGTTTTTCTAGTGTGAATTATATTGTCTTTCGCTTCTCTTTCTTTCTTCCCTTATCCTTCTAATTCTACCTTGTAGTTTCCTTTAAACATTTTCCTTTTATCCGGCAGACCCCAACTCTTTCATGCATATGTTTTTAAAAAAAAATCATCACTTTCCCATTTTCCCGTTTATACTCTCTCCAATATTGCCTCTCCATGCCTGTGAAAGCTACCAGAAACCATTGTATATAACAAACGTTCGTCTTTTCTGAATACAGTTCTTAACATAGGACAGAATAGGAACATGTTTTTACACCTAAAAAGAGTATAATGCAATTTAATGGTATTTATGTTAACATTGTCCTAACAGTGAAAGCCTGGATTTGCCCAGCAGGCCTTGTGAAGGTGTTTGTAGCAGGCACATAAACCACTGAACTGTTTCGTGAATCTAAGTTGTGAAGTGCAATCTACATAAGGATCTCTGTAACAACTTTAGAAACATCCTGAGCTTTCTAAATAAAACGTGTCTGTAGGTTGCATGTAAATGTGTGCAGAAAGCATATTATCATTGCTACTCAGCTGCTAGACTGATCTTCTTGGATCTCCTTGGAATTTACAGTCTAGCCCGTAGAAAACATTTGTAAAATGACACCCCTTATTCAGGGGCTATTGCAACATAAATAACATCACAGTTTGTGACTGGGACTTTTTTTGGGGGGGGGGGGGGCGTCAATCCTCAGGACAAATAAGAGCAGTCACTCTGTTGTGAAAACATTTGATGCAGGGATCTGATTTTGATACGCTCCAGGATGGGCATTACTTCAAAGCATAGTGGGTGCGCTCATCCTTTCATCTTCAGGATAAAAAGCATGGTTCAATAATTTACACACAAAGATTGGGATGCGAAGGCGGTCACTGCTCCTGCCACAAAACCACATTACCTCAAAACAACTATGTCAAGGGTGCCACAGCAGGCCGTGCACAATTACTGCTCGCTGCTCAACTTAGCTTTGTTTTCGGGCAATAGATCAGACCCCGGGCAGCGCATTATCGCTGCTGTTCAGGGCATAAGGGTGTGGGAAGACACTGTCTACCTGCAGCACAGCCATAAGGGACACAAATAAATCCATAATATATTATACTCCACCCAATCCAATCCACATAATTCCACTACGCACCACATACATTACATTCCATAACACATGGGTAAAAGACATTGTCATTTGCAAAGCCAATAGCTCTAACTCAAGCAAAAGCACGACCTATTGCATTTCCATTGCTTGTTTTATTAGGAGACTTCCTAAGTTGGTATTCAGGTTATCTATTCTGGACTTTTCTGAAGTAAGAGAAATTACTCGTTCTGAATGAGCCCTAGTGGGGGTGACTTAAACTCCTAAGTGTGCTTTTTACACCCTCAATTATACAAATGCACCTTTATAAGGGGAGGTGAGGGCAAATGATATATCGGTCTGTTCAGTACCAATAGGTTGCTTGTTTATTTATTACAGTTGGGAACAAAGACGAACCTCTGCCTTGTTTTTGATGTCAGTTCCTGCTATTTTGAGTTGGTGTTATCCCTTAAAGAATTCTTCCCCCCGTCTCCTGGAAGAGAGTCACCTTTGAGTGAGACATATATACATCTCATAGAGGCACTTTAAGACCTGCTCAATCCAGGACAATTATGACAAGTTTATTAGATCCTGAAGCACAAGCACTTTAAGATCTATTGGTAAATACTGCATCAAATTGTGTAATTTTTAACCAATGGTTAATAATGGAATCATGACATTTTTTATGATCAGCTCACTGGATCCTGAAGCACAAGCACAATCACTTTAAGAACTGCTTAATTCAGGACAATTATGCCCGGCTTATTTGACTCTGAAGCACAAGCACTTTAAGACCAGCAGACGAGTACCATACTGAATCGAATCGTATAAAGTTCAAACAATGCTTAAGAGTGGACTTTAATATAATTTTATTGTTGCAAACCATTGCACAATTCAGCCGTGATACAATCAACTGCCGCCTTACAAAATTCTTTGAGTTAGTAACAAGGAGGTTCAATAACAGGTCCCAGGGTAATTATGATCAGTTTACATGATCCTGAAGCACAAGCACCTTGAGACTGGCCAAATCCAGGACAATTATGACCAGTCAAACCGATCCTAAAGCACAAGCACTTTAAGAGCCACCGACGAATACCACATCAAACTGTGTAATTGTCAAACAATGGTTAAGAGTGGAACCTAGGACTATTATAATCAGCTCACTCAATCCCAAAGCAGACCATAGACATTTTAAGACATGCTCAATCCAGGACAATTACGACCGGTTCACTTGACCCTGAAGCAGAAGCACTTTTAAGACCTGCTGATGAGTACCATATTGAATTGTAATTTTTTTTAACAATGTTTAAGAGTGAATTTTAATATTGTTTTATTGCTGCAAACTGCTACTTAATCCAGAACAATTTTAAACTGCTCATCTGTTCGCGATGCCCATGCACTTTAAGACCTGCCTGTTCCTGGACAATTTCAAACAGCTTGCTTGTTCTTGCTGCACATGAACTCTAACACTTGCAGACGAGCAACAAATTGAAGTGTGTAATTTAAAAAAAATGCTTAAAGTTGATTTTAATACTGGTGTATTGATGCAAAGGTTTTAATTAATCATGCATAATAAAAATTACCTTACCTTACCATAGAGTCACTGACTTCAAACAGAGTGAGGGAGTATTCTTTGTTCCTGTGGATTCAGGCATTACAGGTTAGTAGTTATTCTGTGAGTGAGAGGGTGCCATAATTGTTAAATAGCTACTCTAGCGGAGCATATGGATGGAGTCCCCCTGTCAAAATTCCAATTCAGCTGTGTGCTGCCTAGAGGTATGTCTGTAGCAGGTGTTGATGCCCTTCATCTTAGTTCATGCTCATTCAGGATTGGATCTGCCATGTCTTCTGGTGTCAGCTGTAGTGTGGTTCCAAAACAAGTTTATTTAGACATTTGTCCATAAAACATTCTAAAAAAGCACACTTAACAATTAAAACATTTTAAAAGGACCCACTTCCTGGCTACCCTACCACCTGACTCACTACGTTTCATGATTAAAGTTTTGTTTTAAAGATTGTAAAAACCGAGCAATTCCAATTGCCACATTGAGATAACGCAATTTCGGACAATAACTCCACAGCTTTATTCCTATGGAGAGCATCATATTTAAAAAAAACAGAGGTCTTAAAAACTTGATTTGATTTGCAAAATGACAGATACAGTACATAAGAATATGCATAAGGGTACATTTAACTTTCAAAGGGCAGGGGCAGAGACCACTGGTATTCTGTACCCTGATCCTGTGTGGGCGAGATGAGTAGATTAGATTTCATCCCACCCTAGCCCTTTAAATGTAATTCCTCAATCCTGGGTCTGGTAACCGTGATAGATAGGGAAAAACAGTATCCTTGGCCCATGTAGCAATTGAGAAGCTAATAGATGATCTCTTCTTTAGATACAGCAAGTCGACAGATTCAGATGCCGTATAAGCAGATTCCCTCAGTGCTGGTTTGCCTAGAAATGAAAGCCAAGATGTAACTGTACCGCTAGTCATATGAAGGTTCCTCAGTGCAATTATTCTGGTTCTTACGGCCTTTGCCCATATCCTCTCACTGCTTTGGATCTCTTCCCAACACAATTTGGAGACTTTAACAACCTCATCATCCTCCAAAAATGTGTTAAAATATCTTAGTGCTCGAGTAGAGGCCGCCATGTTCCAAGAGACCAGATTGCACTCTCTCCTTATGGCCTGAACCATGGTACCTTGGGGGAGTGATAAAAGTCTTTTAAGCACCACCCCTTCCAATCTATCTAATTCATAAGTTGGGTCGAGGGGAAAAAGACACTCCCGCATACAGGCCTAATGGAGGTATCTTCCCTTCATAAGCCATTAGTAATGGGATATGAGATAGCCCCTCAAACCTACCATTGAATCTTGACAGACAACTGGCCTGCAATAGGGCCTTCTGCTTAGTGGCATCCCAATGTGCACCCCAATTTAAATTTCTCCTAAAGATTACACCCAGGTATTTATATTGATTGGCTTGTTCCACCACCTGCATTGCTAAATGCCAAGAACTACTCTGTACTTTTTTCCAAAGATCATGAGCTTGGTCTTTTCCAGATTGATGCAGAGCTGGTTCTGATTGCTATAGATTGCCAGGGCATTGAGTTTCCTCTGCAAACTTATTGGAGTATAATCCAATCCAGCTGTATTGTGGGTCCTAACCAGGTCAAAATGTTTATCTATTTATTTTCTTTGGAGTTACAGTACATTTTCCAAAATATCATTATAATCACTTGATTATCAATAATACATTGTTGCGCAAACTGAGTCTCTGGCTCAGCTCTCCAAGGTTTGCTTTCACACTCAAGGGTGACACGAGTGAGTTTAGTTCAATGCACCACTCTTGAATGTGAGAGAAAGGTTTTTGTTGCCCTTAGAACCCCACCCAATACATAGTTAAAGTGGTGTCAATGCTTTTGTTTTACTAGCAGTCCCTAAACAAGGATCCAGGGACACCGTGGTAATCAGAAACAAACCATTTAAATTATCTTCAATCACACACACACAAGATGCGCTAAGAAAAAGACACTTCAACTAAAAAGCACATTTATTTCAAATGGTGCACCCTGTTGCTCAAAGCATCTAAAATTACTGCACAGAATACAATTAAAACAGTACAAATTTACGAGCAAACAACAAAAATAAAATTATAATTTTGGACAGGGTTGAAATATCACTTACAAATCTCACACCCTAAAAACCTACTTCTTTGCGCAACACTAGGAGAGATTGAACAGTAAAATAACTTGCAGCTAGGGAGGATAAGTGTTCTCTCTACCTTGCTTAAAGCTTGTTGTGAAGTCAGCACACTAGTAGTTGGGAGTGGGCGGAGCTAGGGGGCCAGAGGAAGAGGAGGAGCAGACACAGGGAAGGGTTAGTTAGAGTAGGGACAGGGTACAGGCTGGATGTAATACAATAAAGCTCCAGTAACCCTAAGTAATGGTGTCTGTGATTATTGGTAGCAGGATGCTACAACTGGCGACGAGGGTGGGATTGCACTGACTGCAGCCCACAGGATCACAGAAAGGCACCCTGTTCCCTGCAGCGTCGAGGGAAGAGCTCCGCTGCCGAGTAAAGCTAAGGCCTGGCGTTTGTGGCCGAGAGCAAGTGACTGCGACCCTAGAGAAGCCGGGGAACCCCGAGGAAATCCCGACCTGCGAGCGCTGAAACGCTCGGTCGAAGAAACCCTTGAGTGCTGAATGCGCGAGTCCCGCCGGGTGTGTGGATGGCCCAGCAACTGTGAAGAGACACGAGTCAGGAGCCCACTCCGACCCTGTCCAGCGCCACACGGCGAGTGAAGAGGTGTCCTGGAGGAGAGGACGCTGCCCCGATAACCTTGCAGCCAAGCGCGGCTAAACGCGCCAAACCGGAGCTTGAATACCGGTGAAAGGAAAACCTCACGCCTGATGCGTGAGGTTTGGCATGCTGTCGGCGTAAGGAGAGCGGGAACTGTAACAGTGAGCTGGGAGCCCACCCCAAGCTCACCTGAGGACTGCTGTGGCCTGCTGTGGCCAAAAGAGAGTGCCCCCTGGTGTGGACTGCCCCAGCGAAGGTCCACTGTCAAGCGCTGCTGAGCGCGGTAAAATTGCAGCCCGGCGTCGGAAAACCTCACGCCGGATGCGTGGGTTTTGGCACGCCGCTGCCAAAGGACTCTGCAAAATAAGGCGGGAGCCCACCCCAACCTCACCTGACTGATGCCTTGACCAGAGGGAGCCAAATCCGGAGTATGCTGACCCTTGGAGCAGTTGCCGGTGAGTCCTGTGTGAAGAATTGGGTCGAATGAAGAGAAAGAAAGTAGTGCCTGCAGATAACCACGGCGGCCATCTTTGAGTCAGGCAACTTCTGGGACACCTTCCCTGTGCAAACTGCAGGCGGCCATTTTGAAGTCAGGCGAGCTGAGTTTAGCAACAAGCATTGGCGAACATAATAGAAACAAGCATTGGCGAAGACCAAACAAGCATTGGCGAAGACCAAACAAGCATTGGCAAAGACCAAACAAGCATTGGCGAAGACCAAACAAGCGTTGGCGAAGACCAAACAAGCGCTGGCGAAGACCGAACAAGAGTTGGCAAAGACCAAACAAGTATTGACGAAGGCCAAACAAGCATTGGCGAAGAACCAACGAGCATTGATAGGAACAAGTAACCAAGCACTGGTAAATGCAAAGAAGTAAGCGTTGGTAAGGAAAATAAACAAGCGTGGATAACGGCGCGTGGACAACAATGAACAAGTCTTGGTGACCAAACAGAATAAGCACATGCTAACACGAGAGTGAATCAACTACCAAGCAAGAGCAACCACAGGAGTGACTTAACAAACAAGCATTGACAAAACAAAAGTCAGCACGGGTGGAAACGCGAACAGTGAGAAACGCAAGCGAATGTGCAGCGGCGAATGTAACGAAGTAACGCTTGTCCATACAACAACAGAAGCGACAAGCAAACATAAACAAAGACGACGCATACATAATTACAACGGAACGAGCACAAGCCAATGCAAGTGTGGAGTAGCCGATGAACACACACAACAAGCAAGTGAAACCCAACATTGTCACTAACCATGGATAAACTCAAGAGTGCAATGTTGACCAAACATGAGTGCACTGAAGAAAAAACTAATAATCAAGCTCAAGCTAGAACACAAGCAGAAGCAACTGAAACCCGAAGAAAAGGGTACAGCACAATGCCCCGCGCCTACGACCGATCAGAACCTTCTTCTCTCATGGCGGGAGGAGACGTATCTCAATGTTTCAATCCACACCTTGAAGTATCGCCCCCAGCGGCACGGATTGACGATTGGATCCAGGGCCTCAAACGGCACTGGTGGCTGGAAGCATTGGACAATTTCTTGAAAGCCAACGGTGAGCAAAGAGAAAGGAAATGTCTGGTGCTACTCCTCCATCTGGTGGGTCCCGGGGGCCGATGCCCAATTAGAACATTTTCCAAAGAAGAAGCAGACATCTATGATAGACTCCAAGAGGAGCTCTGTGCCCATCTCAATGCACAGGCAGAGGTGGATCATAATCGCATGGTCTTCAACACTGCACGGCAGGAACCAGGTGAACCATTGCCGCATTTCATCACTCGGTTGCAAAGTCTGGTACAAGGCTGCCATTTTAACACGTTCACAAATGAGGATGCTGTTCGGCTCCGAATAATTGAAGGCTGTGAAAACCCCGAAACAAGGCACAAAATACTGAGAGGGCATTGGTCGCTAAAGGAAATTATCAAGAAAGCCGAAATTGGAATGCAAGTCCAAACAAGAGACAAATTGAGGGATGTGCATCTGAGTACAAAACTTCGAGATACCTGGGAAGAGAGAACCCAGAAATCCAACAAACACAAAAGGAGAGAGAGAGAAGGCAGACCAGCGAAAAGACAGAAAAAACAGCGGGGGAGACACGGTGACAAGGAAAGTGACAAGGAATACTCAGAGTCAGATTACTCAGCGTCCGACCACTCAGAAACAACCAAAGATTACTCAGAGTCAACCATCCAAAGAACAACTCCCCGGAATCATTCATCCCCCAGGAGTCCCTCAAGAAGTCAGTCAAAGCATAACACACGCTACTCCGATAAAGAGGGAGCGTCCAGTGGGACAGATTGCACTCCTGGACAAAATGGCATTCTGCACAACCAGTGGGGGAGAAAGACAAACCATAGAAGAAGGGGCTGCAGTGGTCAACACAGGAAATCGACGCCGGAACATCAATCGCCAAGGAGTGAAGATGAGTCCGAGGAAACAGCTGGCAGGAGAACACACCACCAACAGATCAGAGATACTAGAGCACCAAACAATTGGGAAGGAGAACCAGATCACACAAGACGGACTGGTCCCTCACAACAACAACAAGCAAGAAAAGATCCATGCATCCATGGGCCCCGCGACAACGAAGCAACTGAGCGGAGATGGGTAACCTCAAGCGAGAAGGACGAAGAGGCAAAAGCTTGGGATCAAGCACAAGGAACAAGCACGGAATCTTCAAACAATCTCCCAAATGAGACAACATTGAAGATGTTCCAACAAAGACACACGGAGAAGCTTTTCAAAGACAATTCCGAGGTGGAAAGCAGCTCGTCACGGACTACACGGTTCCGAAGAACACCTGGTAAGACATTCTCAAAGGAACACTCACAGAGGGAACTGACGGAGCACCCCTCTGATTCAGAAAGCACGTCGGTCCGATCCTTTGAGTTGGCAGAGTCGTGGTCCCGACAACGACCACGCGCAACATTCTTAAAGGAACATTCTCAGAGGGAAGTGACGGAGAACCCCTCTGATTCAGATAGCATTTCGGTCCGATCCTTTGAGTCGACAGAGTCGTGGTCCCGACAACGGCCATGGCGCCAAGCACCTGAACACATCAGCGAACCAAGGGACACTCTTCCCGTCAAGAGCGACATGTATCACACCAATGTCAATGCACACTCGATCGTTCCACCAGACAACCTGTCACATCGATCACAGGTGCATCGCGACACAAATACTACACCGTCACCCCGGATAGGGGCAGCAAGGTTGACTCGAAGGTCCTGGTCCTGGTCCTACAAAATGGAATCAGACATCGTGGCCAGTAGCACCAAATAAAAACGGACCAACCAATCGATCTGCAAAGGAAGCCAGACATGTCAGGAGAGCCAAGTTATCATCGGATGAGAACGAAACACACAAATAGTCAGCCGGTTCCAGGGTTTGCCTGTTCTAGGCGCGAGCAGGAGTGGGAGAGACAACCCGAAACAGCAAATTAATCTCCAAGTCATACCAAGATGACCTCCACCGTTCATACCCCACCGGCTGGCATCCCAGACTCGAAACAGGAAGACAGTGTTGTTCTTGACCTGACAAGGCAAAAGGAAGTAAAAATACATGCAGACACTCGGAAGGGAACTAGAATAACATCCCCTTGGAAAAGAGGCAGAGCGTCACATGAGCAAGAGTCACAAAGGAGGACAGACTGCCGATATCAAACTGAGCTCGCCATAGGCACCTCAGACACTAAAGGCTCCATCTCTCCAGACATCAGCAACAGAGCTTGTCTATTCAAAGACGAACCATTGGCGATCACGAAAAAGAAAGGAACTATGTTGACGGCGGAGTCCGAGCAGCGGCGAGTCACGAGAAACATCTCGCCCTTTAAGAAACTGGCACAGGACACCTCCAGAACCCTGATGAGTGAAATGGACACTCTCAGTTCGGATGAACTGCATCCTGATGATCATGAAAGCACTGCTCCAATCATTGAGACACTGAGTACTAATAGTCCGAGAGTCAGGTCGCCACGACCTCATCGCGACATACGTCCACCCAAGAGACTGATCGTGGAGATGGACTGAGAAGTCAGTATGTTTTGTTGTTTTGTTACAAAGGGGGGAGATGTTGTGAAGTCAGCACACTAGTAGTTGGGAGTGGGCGGAGCTAGGGGGCCAGAGGAAGAGGAGGAGCAGACACAGGAAAGGGTTAGTTAGAGTAGGGACAGGGTACAGGCTGGATGTAATACAATAAAGCTCCAGTAACCCTAAGTAATGGTGTCTGTGATTATTGGTAGCAGGATGCTACAAAGCTGAAAACTAAAATCAGGAGTCAAAGAGACTGTGTTCCCTGTTAAAGGCAAATATGCATTCAGCATCAGCATCAACAACTCCCCCGATCTGGTTTGGTATCAGCATTCAGTAGAAAGCTTGATACAGCGACAGCATCACTAGCCGGCAAGATCGTTTTCTGATCTGGCAGTATCTTTCTCGTGATACTCTTTCTCGTGATACTCTGAACCTCTCCTGACAGATGGTCAAGTGGCAGTCCTTACATACTGTAGCCAATCTGAGATGGTATTTGCAATATAACCTTAGGAATGTTTGATATACCCAATAAGCATCAAGATGCTAGTCTAAGATTCATTTCTTCAAACATATATGGTACATTTGCAATAATTTGGACTTCACTGTTTTGACTATTGTTCTTTGTTTGAACTTGAAATTGAGATGACAAGGCATTTGTTGATGTCTATATCTAGCTGACTTGCCACTTTCACAGTTCAACATTAGGCTCATAAGATAAATACAGAAAAACAGTAGACAAATTCATATACTTGTACATATCATACAATACAAAATTCTAAACCCTGCATAAAAAGGGAAATTACTACACTTACCAAACCTCCTTAACCTTCACCCCCTAGACTACCAACCGGATAAAAAATATTAATCCCTTAGCTGCGGCTGCTATTCCGCCGCACCGCTAAGGGGGAGGCGGGGCCGCGCGGTGCTCCCGTACTAATGACGGAAGTGCTCTGTCCCGGCCCTCGGGTGGGCTGTGCTTGTGACGGCCACCGCCCGCTCTTTAGAACGTCAGCGCAGGCGCGGAATTCGCGCCACGCAGGCGCGGCAAGCGGGCCGTGACGGAACCGTTCTGTCACCAGCACAGCCCACCCGAAGCTCGTGACGGAACGGTTCTGTCACGAGCACACAAAGGGTTAAGAGATGGAAATGCACTGCTGTAGACACTATGGGACAAATATACTAAGATTTTTCATGGAGGTTGTATTACTTTTATGGCACAATCCCATCATACAATCATTTGTAATATTTACTAAACCACGCAAAGCCATTTTGCATGGTTCAGTAAATACAAAGTAAAATAACGCAGTGCATAGCTTGCCTTGTGTTACTTTACATCAGATAGGTGTTACATGGTTGGAGCATGGGCCTTGCTGTGCATCCACCTATCTATTTTTGATGCAAAACTAGATTTACAAAGACTTTTAAACCTAGGTTTACACCAAAATGGTGCACCTAGTCGACAGAGGTGTAACAAGGACAAATATCTTTATTTCACCTCATTAATTCCTCTTCTGATGTGTGATGCATTCTACATCACACATGGGAAGAGAAATATGCCTCTAACGATTGTTTTTGTGTAGGAAAGGGCCTTCTCCTACAAAAAAACAATCCTGACCATAATGCAGGCACCCCTGCACTATGTTGCAGGGGTGTCTGCATTGGCTATAGGCAGCAAACAGTGTGCCAGTGCTAGGAAAGAGCAGAAATGAACGATATCTTTGTTAATATCGATCATTTCTGCTCTATTTCTTTCACGCAATGCAGTGCAGAAGGTTCCCTTGCTGTTCAATGTTGCATGAATTAATATTAAATCTGCCCGCCAATGTGGCTTGGTCTTTGTGATAGTACAGGATATTTTACTCATGTACCATTATGGAACTTTGTCATTTTCCTCATTACTTCATGTGTGCTTCATGGTCGATGGCACCAATATCTTTGTTGGTTGTTGGACACTTTGTATGCAATGTACAGGAGAATTATTTCAGGGATCTGGCAAATCTCAAGACAAGGCAAAATCTGGTGGCTTGAGCATTAGTGGTACACCTCTGGTGGTCTCCAAGTTGGATAGCTACATCGTGGAGAAGGTATAAATGAGGGGGCTTAAGTTGTCTGAGCTGGTAGTTCTTCACATCAGGGAAGAGGGCCTAATGGTCGGTGGAAGGTGGGATCTGATTGAACTTATAATGGCAGACAAAATCTTTCTTGCTTTCTCTCAGGGCTCTAATGGCTACAATATCATGGTCACATAATCACCAGGACAGTCTGGAGTCAGGGCTAAATCTTTCAGCAACATCCTCAATTGGATTATGACTGGTCTTCTCAATATGAGTGTCTACAGAGTATTCTGCATATCTGCCATAGGGGGCAGCTGTTCAATCACAAAGAAGGTGTACATTTGTCATCACTGGGCAGTGAATAAAGAAGAAAGATTTGCTGTCATTGTAGACCCCAGCATACAGGTTGGGTCACTTGCGGGTAGGGGTGAACTGCCACTGTTATCACACACAAGTTAAGGAGCAGTAAACTACAGACCTTGCTCATTGCAAAGTGGGGTGGAGGAGGCTTTTCTTTGGAGCTGCAGGGGCAAAAAGCATGCATATAAGCTGGGAGGGCCATTAGTGTGTTTTTGTCTCCAGTTAGTTGCCCCTGCTTCCCAACAACATAACCACTGCTTCCTGGCAAAGTTGTTGTTCTTTCTGTACCCATTTGTTGTCCAGATGTCTTGCATCTGCATCCTGTATATTCATTCCACTTCTGGATCCTCTTGGCGGTGGCGGTCTGATGCAGGCATTTACAAGGAAGGCTACATTTACTGACAAACTGGCCTGCCCCTTCACCAATGTTCCAGGTGTCAGCAGGACATGGAGAGGTAAGAGGAAGCACGGCCTTGTGTCCCTGTCAATGGCAGGATGAAAAACTGGCTTTTCTCCTGTTCCTTGGTTAGTCCATTGTGCTGGAGGGAATATAAGTTAGCTGTTTAGATTGACAAAAATGACACAGAAACATGGTGGTTCTAGCTATACCAGGTGGACTGATTTTATTGTTCATATCTGAATAGATGCTAATGCAGTGATGAGGGAGGGGGGGCAAAGTGCATTTAGTTGTTGTGTACTAGATACAAAAACAAATGGTGGCTATGCTGACAACAATTGCACATCCAATATAAACACTATTGTATGGGATGTTAAATCATACACCATATCTATTCATTTGGAGTAGAGGTTCTACCATGGTACTATGAACACCCTGCCACCTGGGGTGTCTACCTGCCTAGGACAGTGCCCTTGGTAAAAATTATACAATGCAATAGGTACCAGAGCACACACAAGAAGTCCAATAATAGGAACATTTATCCAAATGTAAAGTCCATCAAGTTCTTAGTCCTTGTGCATGAAGTTACTTTAATCCATTTGTAGTTTTCAAAATGTCTAGTCTTATGAAAGCAGAAGCAATAAATGTGTCTAGTCTATACAAGCAGAAGCAGGCGACATGTGTTTCGTCCATTGGACTTTTTCAAGGCTGCAGGGAATATGCATACATCAGTGAGGAACATTGTTGGAAATGGGGGTCTCTAGTTGGCAGAGGTAGGTAACTTTATCCAAATAGGGACCCTTGCTTCTAGTCAGGGTAAGGGGGATACACTTCTAAAATAACACCTGCTCACCCCCTTGGTAGCTTGGCACAAGCAGACAGACTTATCTCAGAGGCAGTGTGTAAAGCATTTGAGAACACATACAGTAATACAGTGTAAACACTATAAATGGACACCATACCAGTTTAGAAAAATAGTAAATCTTTATCTAAACCAACAAGACCAAGTACGATAAAAATCCAACATACAACACTCGTGAAAAATAGTACTTGTGCAAAATAACCTTGAAATTGCAGGAAAATCAATAAAACACAGTTCCTCGAACTCTGTAGCTCTTCCTGGGGTTACCACGATACTGAATACGACAGAGTCTAACAATTCCAGCTCACCGAGTCGATACGGGCCAGCCAAAATGTTGACAGACTCGTTGGTGCGAGTCGGTCAGGGCAAATGTCACGTTTGCATTGTGACGTGGAGCGTTGCAGCGGGTGGTGTCCTCACGATGCGGTGCAGGCAGCGGGTCATTGACGTAGTTGGTGAGATGGTGCTCGCTGCAGTGCTGGCAGATCACGGTGCAGCGGCAGAGTGGGTCGATGTTCCGGTTGGGCTTCAACAGAGTCGGTGACATCCTTGCAGGGTGTAGTGAAGAGCTGCGGAGTGCTGTGCCCTCAGGACGCGGGGCACGCAACAGCTCATTGACGGAGTCATTGAAACCAGTGTTGCATTGCGAAGCAAGGCGTTGTCTTGGCGGTGCTTTCAGGACATGGAATCCTGCGACGGACTCAAGGATAGAGTCGGTTACCCTTTTCTTCTGCTGTGACGATCAGATATGGTAATCACAGACACTGTGAGGGCTTTGCTTTTCCTGAGACCTCTAGAACAGGGGGTAAGCTAATTTCAAGCCCTTGGAGATCTTCTCTTCAAGTAGGGTGGACAAAGCAAGCAGCAAAGTCCTTTCTCCTTTCCTTGGCAGCAAGTAACCACTGCAGGCCAACCCTAGGCAACAAAACAGCACCGGGCAGTATTCTTCCACAGCTTCTCCAGCTCTTCTCCTTGGCAAAGGTTCCTCTTGATTTCCCAGAAGTGATCTAAAAGTCTGGGGTCTGTGGTCTGGGGTCTGGGCCCCTCATTTATACACAGAAATATTGTGTTCTCGGAAGGCAAAGAGTGTCTGTACCCAGCCAAAACCAGTTCTGTCCTCACTGGTGCAGCTTCCTGGCAGGAGGGGAGACAGCATTGTTGAAGGCAGACTAGGCCCATTCAGGTGAAAAGGAAAGCTCCTCCCCCTACTCTAAATGCATCCCAGGTCTATTCAGCTCAATCCTGACTCATCAGATTACTGGAGCCACTGCCCCTCTCCAGCCCCTGTCATCCAAAAGCCAGACATGCAATACACAAACCTAGCAGAAGCACACCGGATGGTTAGGCAAGAAAATACCTATATTCTGAAGTGGTATTTTCAAACACAGAATGCAACAATCACCCTCACTAGAAGATGCATTTTAACATTATGAGTTCAGGAATACCAAATGTTAATCTTATACCTTGGTCCCAGGTACAGTTATGTTTATAAGATGTTATAAACAAACTCCCAATTCTTTCCTATGGGAAAAGGTAGCCTTGCAATAGTGAAAAACGAAATTGGCAGTAATTTATTATCGGGACATGCCACACACATCAGTGCATATCCTACCTTTCACATACAATGCACTCTGCCCACAGGGGTAACTTGGGCCTACCTTAGGGGTCACTAATATGTAGAAAAGGGAAGGTTTAGGGACTGGCAAGTGTGGGCACTTGCCAAGTGGACATGGCAGTCCTAGGCTTCACACAGGCTCTGCAATGGCAGGCCAGAGTTACATTTTACAGGCTGCTTCTGTGGGTGACCCATGCAGTGTTGCAGCCCACAAGCAGCATTTGATTTAAAGGCCCTGGGCACACACAGTGCACTATACTAGTGTCTGACACGTCATTCAAATATGCCAATCATGGAAACATCAATCCATAACCGTAATTTACAAAGGGAGCACGTGCACTTTGGCACGGAACAGCAATTGCAAAGTGCGCAAAGCATCTAGACCAGCAAAACGGAGTCCAACACACAGCATAAATACGGGGGTCTAAGGCAAAAAATGCAGGGGAGACCCATGCCAATGGTGCCATGTCTAACAAACATCATATCTCAAAGAGTATTTAAAGTAACATTCAACTTCATATAGCAGTGATGAGGTGAATAGAAATAGTGACTTGAGCATATATGCCAATCACAATGCACTAAAAGATACTGTGTACAAATGCATTGTACCGTGAGCTCACCAAAGCAGGAGCAGCGGTACCCATGGTTGGTAACGTTGCCTGAAAAATAAAAACCTATAGAAGGGGACCAAAAGAAGTGCCACTATGTAGTATAATAATAGTGGAAATCTACATTTTGCATGCACTGTGCTCTGTGGGATACAAATAAATATATATATATATATGTATGTGTGTATATATATTATATATATATATATATATATATATATATATATATATATATATATATATATATATATATATATATATATATATATATATATATATATATAGAGAGAGAGAGAAAAAAACAGAGGTTTCACACCAGTTATAGTTAGCTGGAAATTTTACTGACATAAAACCAATGAAATTCCCACGTTATAGTTATTCGGACTCACTATAACTTGCGCGTGCAATGCACTGCTGATGACACCATCCTTGTGACACAGTGACAGACCTCCTCTCACTGTAAAGTAACCTTTGAAACACATATTCAAAAATAGAAACTAACATTTTCAAAAAAGTGCATATACCCATACCAGTTACAACAACCAATTCCGTAATGCCATGTCATGAGTGATGTAATATGTGATGTCATCAGCAGTGCATTGCACGCGCAAGTTATAGTGAGTCCGAATAACTATAACGTGGGAATTTCATTGGTTTTATGTCAGTAAAATTTCCAGCTAACTATAACTGGTGTGAAACCTCTGTTTTTTTCAGTGAATTTAATAGGTTTTTTAAATGCTAATTCCTAACTATAACTGGTGTGAAACCTATGGTTTTTTCAGTGAATTTCATAGGTTTTTTAAATGCTAATTCCTAACTATAACTGGTGTGAAACCTATGGTTTTTTCAGTGAATTTCATAGGTTTTTTTTAATGCTGGTACATTCTGTCATTGGGCTACAGTTGTGCTACATCTGGCTGATATTTGGGCAATTTTTTTTTTGTCTCTGGTGGCCATCTTTTGGCTACATTGGGCTATATTTGGCTACATTGGGCTACGTTTGGGCACTAACATATATATAGCCCAATGTATCCCAATATATATTTTTTCAAAGTTAATTTTCGTAAAAACCACTTAAGAATAGGGCTTCCAGTCCATACAATTTTTCCCATTTTTTTTTATTTATTCATTTTTTTTTTTTGGGGGGGGGGGAGCGCTCCCGGTGCGCGCCCCGGTGCGCGCCCCGGAAAGCGCAATTATATGTCCCGTAAGCGCCAATATCGCGAACGAAAACATGATTGTGACGTATCGCGTAGCCGCGTATGCGTGAAACGCACGACGTAAGCGCACCGATGCGCTTACGCTACGCGACCCGGGGCGCGCCCCCGGGCACGCCCCGGGGCGCGTAGCGTAAGAGCGTCGGGTCATGTGCCCTAAAAATAACACTTTTGATTGGTTCATAACAGTTTTGGTTTCATAATGATAAAACCCCTGGTCATGTGACCTAAAATTAACACTTCTCATTGGTTCAGGATATTTTTTTTTTCCAAATGAGGAAAGCCCCCACCTTTTTTCCTTATTCTACCTTTTTGCTTTGAGAGAGGAAGACCTTTACTTTTATCTATAGAAAATGGCTACATTAGCTGCAGCTGCTGGATCTTCTGGACCACCACCACCACCACCACCACAAGGACCTCCAAAACTTCACAGTGGTGGAGATCCAGAACAGGAGGAGGATGAGGACGAAGAGGACAGTAGATTCGTCCCAGAGGACAACATAACATACAAGCCAAAAGAGCAAATCATTTGGCAATTTTTTTCTATCCCGAGTGACAAAAAAAAGTGAATGCACCTAAAGCAACCTGCCTTATCTGTCATCAGGAGATGTCAAGGGGGAATCCCAACAAGAAGTACTCCTTCGGCAACTACACAATGATTCGGCATATGGTTAGAAAACATCCCAACAACTATTCTAGGGCAGAGGTCAGGGAACTGGCCAAAAACCCTGTACAATCTTCTGCCAGCACCTCCAAAACTACTGTTCCCACCCCATCAGGACCGGAAGTTAGGGAGACATGCTCCATCATACAAACCAACTTTTCAAATTTTAAAATGGTTTGTAAATTTTGTGGTCAAACGATTTGCTATGGTGAGCAATGCATCACTCTTATTAATCGTGCTTGGGAAAACCACAAGTGCCAAAGGAAATATTAATTTGTTGCCCTTTTTTTTTTCTCCTGTTGAGCCCTTTTGAAATGCTTGGTTTTTGTTTCTCTCCTTAAAAAATACAAAAAAAACAAAAAATGTTCAGAAAAACCAAAAAAAGCAAAAAAAGTTTAAAAACTCCGAAAAAAAATATAAAACAACAAAAAGAATAAAAAAACAGTTCTTTTCAGAACTACCTCCCATTTATATAAAATGACTTAAATTTTAAAACTCTGCCATTCTCTTTTCTCCCTGGTGCGCTCCCCGGTGCGCTCCCCGGTGCGCATACCAGGCGCGCCCCCCGCGATAATCAAAAAAAAATATTTTTTTTTTTACCCCGCGGGGCCCTTTTATGGCCCCCACATTAAACCTAGGGGGTCAGGGGGGGTCTACCCTGCCCCCTTATGGTCAATTCCCCCCTTTGTTTTTGACACCTCTTGTGTCTCAATTTTACCGAGACACAAGATGGCGGCCGCTCCGGACTGTTTCGAATGTTTTCAGACACCCGAGAGCCAATCAGCTTTCCGTGCGCACCTCACGTGGCGCGACCGGAGCGTTCGCCGGTGCGCGCACCGGGGCGCGCTTACAGATATATATATTTTTTTAAACTTAAATTACTCAAATTCTACTGGAGCACATATCTTGAGACATAGCAAAGGCACATCGGGCTACCAGTCCCTACAATTTTGCCAAGTTTGGTGGAAATCCATTCATCCGTTCGGGCTAAAAGTGAAATCGACCGCCCTATGGAAATTAACATGGAGAAAACGCGTTTTGGGACCCCCCTTTTATCTCGGCCCCCGCTTGACGAATCCCCCCTAAACTTTCTGGGAAGGACCGGAGCTCGACGAGGCCATTTTCAGGAAATTTTCAGGCAGATTCGTCAACCGGCTCCAAAGTTATTCCAAATAGAATTTTGAGATTTAACATTGAAAAAAATCCTAACTATAACTACCTACTGGCGACCGCCAGTAGGTAATATATATATATATATATATATATATATATATGCATATTCACTGAAAAAACCATAGGTTATAGACCATATATAGTTAGGGATTAGCATTTACAAAACCTTATTTTACTCACACAAAACCAATGAAATTCGCATATATAGTTAGTTGCACTAACTATATATCGCGCACCCACCCCCAATCCACTGCTGATGATGTCACATATTACATCATTCATGACATGGTCAGTGACATCACTGATGACATCACTGATGACATCTCAAATGACATCACTGATGACATCACTGATGACATCTCAAATGACATCACTGATGACATCACTGATGACATCTCAAATGACATAACTGATGACATCTCAAATGACATCACTGATGACATCACTGATGACATCTCATTTGACATTACTGATCACATCACTGATGACATCATCCATGTGATAATACGATGAACCTCTTCAGACTCTAATATAACCTTAGATACACTCAGTGTAAACAGACACTCACAGATTGTTACTCATCCATGGAGTTACTCACACACCTAGTCAGTCATGCAAAGAATCAATCACTCCTCCATTTCCTGAACTATACAGTTATACACACCTTACTAATTCAAACATATTCTAACACATATTTACTCTCTTATACAATCCCTGATACAAGTTCACAATGATCCATACAGCCACTCACACATTCACTGGCTCTTATGCACAGTTATTTATATATGTCAACTCTCACATGTACTTCTTTTAAATGACACTTTTTCCCCAAACTGCCTTGGTATATTCCAATATATATCAAAGACAAAAATGTAAGTGGTCAAATTAATTTTTTTCCACAATTTGAGAAAGCACAGAAACATGTGAATAAATCTGTTTCTGCTTACATGAGAGGCTATGGAATGGGTTTAATATACAACAATAACTTGCGTTCCAACATTCAACACATCTACAGAAGAGATGGTGTACACTTCTCCGATGAAGGGAATAGAATATTCGTCCTTTATTTAAAAGTGTGCATTGGAACCTACTTGTAGGTACCTAAATTAGCCACAGAACACAATAGCTCTTTTCAGAGCTACCCTACCTCTAATCATTCAAAACGTTTATCTTTTTTTATTTATTTTTTCTTCACCAAAGTACGCTCCCCGGTTAGCTTACCGGTGCGCGTACCGGGCGCTCCCCCCGCGAAATTTTCAAAAATTTAATTTTTTTATTTTTGCATATATAAGCGTCCTAATCCCCCCTCAGAAAACCTAGAGGGTCACAAAGTGTCTACCGTGCCCCCTTCTACCCATTCCATACATTCTTTGTCCTCCATCTTATGACTCAATTCTACCAATACAGAAAATGGAGGACTTCCGTAACGCTGCCGGTTCGTGTACCGGGAGCGCACCGGTAAGCGCTCGATAAAAAAAGGTGGGAAAGTATTTTACAGAAAAACTACTACAGACACTTTCATCAAATATAGAATAGGGCCTACTACATAGCAGTCCCTACCATTTACCCAAATTTGATGGAATTCCATTGAGAAAATTATGCTGTAAGCCTGACTAAATATCCTGAGGAAAATTACCTAACAAAAACACTTATGAAGTGTTAGAATTGACAACCAATCAAAATGATACTTTCAATATCTTCTATTATTTTATGACATTTTATTGGTTATGTACCTGAATATATATAAAGAAAGAGAGAGAAACACAGCCATTTTGACTACTACTTCCTGAAGTACATATCAAGTGCATTTCAACTGAGAACTTAAACTTCTTTTTGATTGGTAAGATGATATTTTAAAAACTGAAGTATGTTCTGCACTTTAAGTTAATTAGGAAAACATTTTCTGATAGTTATATACTATCCCTCTGTAATAGTTATAGAATAAGATAGACATCTCTGTTTTAGTTATGGATGGAGTTAGGCTTGTCTTGTATAATTAAAAATTAACTTAGGCTTTATCACATACATTTTTTTATATTTCTACTTCCAGTCTGATACCATACACTGCCCAAAGATAAAATCACTGTTTAAAAAAACAAACTACCTGTCTGTACTTAAACCAAACAGTGCCCTATCTGTACTGATATATTTTTTAAAAATTCATTTTACAGCACAAAAATGGAAGGAGAGAACAAAACTAACTTGGAAATTGTTGCAAGAAGCAACACAGATACAGAAATTGACTCTGAATTCTATGATGAATCACGGGACTTTGAACTTCTGCAATGTGTGGAATCAGTAGATTTCCTAATTGAAAATGAAAAAAAATCTGACAATGAATTATTAGAAGTTCTTTTTAATTTTGAAAACAAATCAGAAAAATACATTTTTATTTAATAATTCAAAAATTGTTTGAGACATTATTCATTTTTATATGTATTTTGTAAACTTGTAGCAAATTGATTATAATGTAAAATCAGACTTTAAATATCCTGTGCAACTTTTTTGTGTTACATAATAAGTTTGCTAATAGTTACTTCCTTTCTCCCACTATATTATCTCCAATGTGTATTTAACATCTCTTTATCATCTCCTGCCTCCATGGTGTTTCTGCTTTCCTGACAGACTACGCTATGAATTCCATATACCACAATAACTTCTGAAACAACATGCAAGATATTTACAAAGAAAACGGTGTATTTTTATTTTTAGACTCTGCCTTGGTACCTACATCTTGGTATTTTTAGACTCTGCCTTGGTACCTACATCTTGGTACTTAAATAAAAAAAAATAAAAAAAAGAACAATAACATACAATATTTGAACATTCTTTCATCCCATTTTCCCAATATTACGCTTCCCGGTGCGCGTACCGAGCGCTCCCCCCGCAAAAAAAAACGATAATAATTTTTTTTTCTTTGACCCGCGGGGCCCTTTTAAAGCCCCCTCATCAAACCTAGGGGGTCAGGGAGGATGAACTCTGCCCCCTTATGCTCATTTCCCACTTTGTTTTTTCCACCTCTTGTATCTCGATCCTACCGAGACACAAGATGGCGGCCGCTCCGGACTCTTTAGAATGTTGACAGTCACCGGGGAGCCAATCCGCTTCTCCTCGCGAAGTTCCGTTACGCGTCAGGTACGCGAACCGGGCCGCTAACCGGGACGCTGTCACAGATATAGCTGTTTTTTAAAATGGTAATTTCTCAAAATCCTATGGAGCACATATATTGAGACATAGCAAAGGCACGTCGGGCAAACCAAATCTACAATTTTGCCAAGTTTCATGTAAATCCATTCAGCCATTCGAGCTAAAAGTGATTCCAACCGCCCTATGGAAAAATGAATGGGAAAAATGTGTTTTGGGACCCCCCTTTTTTCTCGCCCCCCCCTTGACGAAACCCCCTCAAATTTTCAGGGACTGCTCAGAAACAAAATGTGCCATTTTCCTGAAAATTCCGTCCACAAACGCCAAAGTTATTCGACATAGAATTTTCAGAAATCCCATAGGAAAAAAATCCTAACTATATATACCTACTGGCGACCGCCAGTAGGTAATATATATATATATATATTCACTGAAAAAACCATAGGTTATAGACCATATATAGTTAGGGATTAGCATTTACAAAACCTTATTTTACTCGCATAAAACCATTGAAATTCGCATATATAGTTAGTTGCGCTAACTATATATCGCGCACCCGCAATCCACTGCTGATGATGTCACATATTACATCATTCATGACATGGTCAGTGACATCACTGATGACATCATCCAGTGGCTGTCTGTTTCTGTAAAGTTAAAATATGTCTTACATATTGAAGAATGAGTGGATGTATAAGTGTCTGGATGAAGGATTTAGTAGTTGCATGACTGACTGTATGAGAGAGTGATTAAATGTGTCTCACTGAGTGCATGGGTTAGTGACTAAACTATCTTAATTTGTGCATCATTATATCTGTTGTTCTATGAACTGCTGCATGTGTTGATCAGTAGCTATATGAGTAACTGTATGGGTTATTGATTGGTTGTCCAAGTATTTGTATGGGAGAGTAAGTGTGTGTGTGGGGGTGGCTGGGAGGTGTGTGACTCTGTGCATACATGTGCGAACAGTTGATTCACTAGATCTATGGGTTCAAAACTGCATGTGGAAACAGCTGTATGGGTGGTTGACTGTGTACGAGTGTATTGGTGAGTGAATGGATATCTCAGTGCTACATGTCAAAGTAAGTACATATGTAAAACACAGTACATGTGAGAGTTCACATATATAAATTACTGTGCATAAGAGCCAGTGAATGTGTGAGTGGCTGTATGGATCATTGTGAACTTGTATCAGGGATTGTATAAAAGAGTAAATATGTGTTAGTATATGTTCGAATAAGTAAGGTGTGTATAACTGTATAGTTGAGGAAATGGAGGTGTGATTGATTCTTTGCATGACTGACTAGGTGTGTGAGTAACTCCATGGATGAGTGACAGTCTGTGAGTGTCTGTTTACACTGAGTGTATCTAAGGTTATATCAGAGTCTGAAGAGGTTCATCGTATAATCACATGAATGATGTCATCAGTGATGTCATCAGTAATGTCAAATGAGATGTCATCAGTGATGTCATCAGTGATGTCATTTGAGATGTCATCAGTGATGTCATCAGTGATGTCATTTGAGATGTCATCAGTGATGTCATCAGTGATGTCACTGACCATGTCATGAATGATGTAATATGTGACATCATCAGCAGTGGATTGCGGGTGCGCAATATATAGTTAGCGCAACTAACTATATATGCGAATTTCAATGGTTTTATGCGAGTAAAATAAGGTTTTGTAAATGCTAATCCCTAACTATATATGGTCTATAACCTATGGTTTTTTCAGTGAATTTTCAAGGTTTTGTAAATGCTAATCCCTAACTATATATGGGCTAAAACCTATGGTTTTTTCAGTGAATTTCAATGGTTTTTTAATAGCAAATATCAAAAGCTGTCAAATGTCATGTACGTGATAGGTAAAAACATTTTCGTGTTTATGCACGCTGATGTGCTTTGAACGCTGCCCCCCCCCCCTCTTTTCTCTTAGAAGTACTCTCTCTTTGCAGATAGTGAAGGGTAGTTAACGCAGGCCTTTGCCCCCGTTGTAATCCGCTGTGCCTGCTTGTCTCTCCATTTGATTGATTGCTATCCAAGCATTTACTATTTTAGAATTTATTCTCTTTGGTTCATTCTCTATTTACTAACAAGCACAAAGCCGCAATACTCTGTTTAGTCTTTGCAGATAGTGAAAAATCGTGTAAAAAAAAAAAAAAAATCGAGCAAAATCAGTAGGCCACTAATGGGATCTCTTTTTGACCTCGCTAAAATAGAAACATTAAGAACAACCCTTCATGAGAAATACGAAACTAGTGAGATGAACTGAGCTCCACACCATGATGGCTGCAAGACAGCTCGGCTCCGCCACCCACCCCACCCAAAATAACAATAAACTCTATGCAAATATTATAAATATATACAACACACCAGCAAAGTAACAGGGTAAAACATTTTATTAAATAACTATTTACATAACTATTTTATACTTTTTGTTGCCTGATCCGGCTAGCTCAATCGATCGAGCATGAAACTCATGCACTCTGATAGCAAGCGTTGCTGCTGATGCTATGCAAACAAAAACTGGTTTTCAGTTTGTACATTCTTCAAGATTTTTCATCCAAGGCTGGTTGAGAGTTTGTAGAATGATGGCTTCAGATTTTCAACATACAGTGTGGTGGCGCGGACTGGGAGGATGCGCTTGACTTCTGCCCCCTCCCCAAGTCGTGTTGCCCTGGCGTGGCCTAAGATCGCTCCCGACATAGGCGGCCGGCTCCCGGGGTCCGGCGGAACTTTTTGCCTTTTGATGACTCTTCCATTCTGGACCTTATCCCACAATCCGTTTGACCTGAAGACACGCTGTAGTGGGGCGCCCCTTTACCGTTTCAGTTGCCATTCCGCCCGCTTTTGCTACACTGTGCCTCTTCCGCCATTCAGCTGTTTACCGCCCGCTCTTGCGACTACAGCGTCTCGCTCACCATGTAGTTGAGTTGCTCCCGCTCTTGCGATGCAGCTATAGGCGGCTGCCACAGGACTCTCAAAATGGCGGCCGCCTCTTCAGATTTGGGCGGGGTCCACTAAAATTGCCATGGGACACCTTGGAACTCGGACGCATGTCTGCTAGGGCTTGGGCCCCATTCTCGAAAGCGTCCACTGAGCCTTGAAGATTCTACAAAAGTCTTGGGGGCCCCCGACTCCCGCAGGCTTCTGGTGGGGAGCGGCTGCCATGATTGCTCGTGGAATGGCCACGACTGAGATACGAGATGGTGGTGCTCTCATGCTAACGCCAGCTTCAGTCTGAAACATCCAGAAACACTGTAGACTACCAATTCGATCAGTTCCGGTAGCGCCCCAACGTGACCTGGTAGGGAAGAACTTGCCCTCCCCTCTTTGACTGATGGTTCTTGTTGCCTGTCCCTTCTGTTGTCATTTAACAGAACTTTTTAGACTGCTGAAAGGGGTTGTGTTCCAACCGCTGGTTGGTGGAGACATTTTGACTATATTCTGGACCTACGTTGTCGCGTAATGCGTTATATGACACGCCGCGTTAGCGAACCTGGAAGTACTCCATTGCGCGAAGCGCAGCTGCCCGGAAGGGATCCGGGGCGCGGCGCGCAGCGCGTAACGTAAGCATAACAGGTCATGTGACTTGTTAATAAAACTTTTCATTGGTTCATTTTACTTTTGCTATTCTAATGATGAAAGGCTTGGTCATATGACCTAAAAATCACGCTTTTTATTGCTTTCCAACATTATTTTTTCTTAAACATATATGTTATAATGTTCCAGGCTAATGTATTTTCCCGGAAAATTTACAACTGTCCTGCAAGTAAAATATATTCCTTTTTCTAGAAAAAGGGCGTTTCTTCGTCCCATGACGGAGCCGTTGAGCAAAAGATGCTCGGCCTGCTGTCTTAGTCGCCGATACGCCTGAATATCAGATTCTTATCGATCACTTTATGTTGCAGGAGTAAAAAACATAACAGCCCTTGACCATTTATCTTTACTGCGTTCCTGCGTATTATACCTTTTATCCGTCATGTAATTGGACTGCTTTATTTCACTTGCCTTTTACTGATTCGAAAACAGTGACTAAAATTAAAAACTTTACCAATGTAAATACAACTACCATGTTTTGTTTTAAAAACCTTTATTGTGAAAATGTCAGTATACAAATACAGGCCTATAACCACGTGGGCCGGCCACGGAGCAAACTGGAATCGTATATGATGAGGAGACATTTACACTGTAGAGGAAAGCAACGAGCGGGCCATTAGGTTGCAAGAACTAAGGTGTCTAACAGTTGCGGAATCGGTGGACGTACATTTTGTAATTAAAATACGACAGGGCCACTTACAATAAAATTATCTAGATATACATTTGCGGGCAAGTACCATGGGTGACGTTAATTCAAACTTTCAATAGTACAGTAATCAATAACACATCAGAACTTAATATCAATAGGGATGTCGAAATATTCAATCAATTCTCGTTCCCGCCCGCCATGTGCTTCAAAACTGCATACGTATCTCGTGATATCAAGGTTGTGCAACCAGTACACAACAAGGAGTTACGAGTCCCATTTATACCGGCGCCATTTTGGGCGAGGCCGGGCAGGTCCAGGATATAGTCAAAATGTCTCCACCAACCAGCGGTCGGACCAGAACCCCTTTCGGCAGTCAAAAAAGGTTCAGTTAAATGACAACAGAAGAGATAGGCAACAAGAACCAACAGTCAAAAGAGGGGAGGGCAAGATCTAAAGCCATTGTTCTACAAACTCTCAAGCAGACTTGGATGGAAAAATCCTGAAGAATGTACAAACCGAAAACCATTTTTTGTCTGTATAGCATCACCAGCAACGCTTGAGTCAGCTTTGTGTGAAGCCGCCGTTTTGATTCAATCAATAGCGTCCCCCTGCACACATTCAGGGACCTGGTCGTGTCTAAAGGTCAAACGGATTGTGGGACAAGATGCAGAAAGGAAAAGGAAAAAAGTTCCGCCGGACCATGGGAGCCGGCCGCCTATGTCATGGGCGATCTTTGGCCACACCAGGGCAATAGTGAAGCTGCAGCAGGTGCAAATAAGCTTCAGACAGTGTTGCAAGCGCTGCTCAGAACTCTCAACTATGACACCACCTCCGTGCCATCCGGATCTTGGCGCCTTGTGCTGCTTCCGACCTATTCACACATCGGTCCGCTACTGACACCACCTCATAGGCCAACGGGACACCCCACGCCGACTTTCGGCGCAGCATTGTAGGATGGCCACACCAGTGAGGCAACTTGCTAGACACCACCTCGGTGCCATCCAGATCTCGGCGCGTTGTGCTTCTTTCGGCCTACTGTAGCCGCAAGTGCGGACGCAACTCAGCTGGATAGCGAGTGAAACACCATGGGGCGCCCCACTGCAGCCGAGGAGCCTCCATCTTGGGGGCGACGCACAGCATCACATTGCTTTCTCAAACAGCCCCCACTGACTGACGCGACCTCACAAGCCAACGGGGCGCCCCACGCCGACTTTCGGCGCAGCATTGTAGGATGGCCACACCAGTGCGGCAACTTGCTAGACACCACCTCGGTGCCATCCAGATCTCGGCGCGTTGTGCTTCCTTCGGCCTACTGTAGCCGCAAGTGCGGACGCAACTCAGCTGGATAGCGAGTGAAACACCAAGGGGCGCCCCACTGCAGCCGAGGAGCCTCCATCTTGGGGGCGACGCACAGCATCACATTGCTTTCTCAAACAGCCCCCACTGACTGACGCGACCTCACAGGCCAACGGGGCGCCCCACGCCGACTTTCGGCGCAGCATTGTAGGATGGCCACACCAGTGCGGCAACTTGCTGGACACCACCTTGGTGCCATCCGGATCTTGGTGCGTTGTGCTGCCTTCGGCCTATTCGCACATCGGTCCGCTACTGACGCCGCCTCACGTGCCAACGGATTTTCTACGCTTTTTATAGCAGCGCGTAACGTAAGCATAACAGGTCATGTGACTTCTTTATAAAACTTTTCATTGGTTCATTTTACTTTTGGTTTCCTAATGATGGAAGGCTTGATCATATGACCTAAAAATAACACTTTTCATTGGATTAAAACATTTTTTTTTCCCAAACGATGAAAGCCCCACCTTGTTTCTAGATGTTTCAGACTGAAGCTGGCGTCAGCCTGAGAGCACCACCATCTCGTGGCTCCGTCGTGGTCATTCCGCGAGCAATCATGGCAGCCGCTCCCCACCGGAAGCCTGCAGGAGTCGGGAGCCCCCAAGACTTTTGTAAAATCTTCAAGGCTCAGGGGACGTCCGAGTTCCAAGGTGTCCCAGGGCCATTTTAGTGGACCAGGCCCAAATCCAAAGAGCCGTCCGCCATTTTAAGAGTCCTGTGGCAGCCGCCTATCGCTGCACCGCAAGAGTGGGCGCAACTCAACTACATGGTGAGCGAGACGCTGTAGCCGCAAGAGCGGGCGATAAACAGCTGAATGGAGGATGAGGCACAGTGTAGCAAAAGCGGGCGGAATGGCAACTGAAACGGTAAAGGGGCGCCCCAGTACAGCAGACGAGCCTCCACCTGGGGAGGCCCTTTCACGCCGACTCCCCCCCCCCCCCCGGGGCGCCCCACGCCGTTTTTCGGAGCAGCATTGTAGGATGCCAAAACCAGTGCGACAACTTACTGGACATCACCTGGGTGCCATCCACATCTCAGCGCGTTCTGCTGCCTTGGGACTATTCGCACAACAGACCGCTACTGACGAGGCCTCCCCGCGCACCCTCCGGGACGCCCCACGCCGTTTTTCAGAGCTGCATTGTAGGATACCAAAAACCAGTGCGGCACCCAGGTAACATCACCTGGGTGCCGTCCAGAACTCAGCACGTTGTGCTGCCTTGGGACTATTCGCACAAAACACAGCTACTGACCATTGTTGCTTCTTTTTTCAAAAAAATGTTTAAATGTATTTACTGTTTTTGTTGCATTCTATATATTTATAAGTTATTAAAGTGTTAAAATCCTACTACTTTGTTGGAGTGCTATTTTTTTTTAATGTGACACATAATTGTAAAAACTTTGATGTACAAAGAGGCATCCCTGGAATCTTCCGCTTCAGGCTCGGTCCCACACACCCTCACAGTGAGAATCCCCTCCCCAAGCACAATACAGGATGGTTATCAGATAGTAGGAACGCGTGTGGTGTGACGGATCTCATCGGGTGGGGGCCTTGATCTACTGTAACTCCTTTGAAGAGGGGTGATTCTCTACAGCTGGGGCCATAAACTACATCTGCAGGGCTAGGTGATAGCCTGGGACCGGCCTGGACAATCGGACACAGAGGAAGAGGAGTGTCAGAGGGTGCGGTAGTGAATAGGGTGAAAGGGTGGTGTCGGGCGGGCACAGGGTGTGATTCTCAGGGAAGAGCAGCGCACATGGGAGGAGGTTTCTGGCCCATGCATGAGAGAGAGAGCGGGGGTGACCAGTGCGTGGGGGAGATGCTTGCGAGGGTGGAGAGCCATGCTGAGGATCGGCGGCGTGCAGAGAGTGGGTCTGGTCAAGGCATCTAAAATGGCTGCCGTGCTCAACAAAAGTGTGGCATTGCAAAAAAGACAAGATGGCGCAGACAATGTTTATCAATAAGGATTAATTTATAACAATTATTTTTAACACAATATTTACTCGCAGTGACAAAATGGCGGTCAACAGTTCCTGATTTCCATCGAATCGAACGTTAACAGACGTCACGCAGCAAAAAAAAAAAACGCTCACGCACAGCCGCTGGAAGACATGTATCAACATATATGAGCCTCCTCAGCCACCCTCAGAAAACAAAAGGGGTCAGGATACGTCTCCCGTACCCCCTTATACCTAGTAATTTAATTAAATCGAAACACAAAATGGCGAATTCACGTTTCGCTACCAGTTTGCGACCCAGTTCGCGAACCGGGAAGCACTTCTACCGCGAAAAATCAAATTTTTATTATTTGTCCCACGGGACCCTTTAATAACCCCAACATCATTCCTAGGGGGTCAAGAGGGGTCTACCTAGCCCCCTTTCATTAAATTCCCCCTTCGTTTTTCTCCTCCTCTTGTCTCTCGATCCTACCGACAGACAAGATGGCGGCCGCACCGGACTGTTTAGAATGTTGACAGACACCGGAGAGCCAATCAGCATCGCTTCGCAAAGCTCCGTGACGCGAAAAGTACGCGATCTGGAGCGCTATCTGGGACGCTGTCACAGATATATAAATTTTTTAAAACGTTAATATCTCAAAATCCACTGGAGCACATATATTGAGACCCAGCAAAGGCACATCGGGCTAACAGTCCCTACAATTTTGCCAAGTTTCATGCAAATCCATTCAGCCGTTCGAGCTAAAAGTGAGGCCAAACGCCCTATGGAAATTAACATGGGAAAAACGCGTTTTGGGACCCCCCTTTTTTCTCGGCCCCCCTTGACGAAACCCCCCCAAATTTTCAAGGGCTGCTCAGAAACAAAATGTGCCATTTTCCTGAAAATTTCAGCCGATTCCGTCCACAAACGCCAAAGTTATTAGACATAGAATTTTCAAAAGTTCCATAGAGAAATAATCCTAACTATATATACCTACTGGCTATCGCCAGTAGGTAATATATATATATATATATATATATATACATAAATATATATATATATATATATATATATATATATATATATATATATATATATATATATATATATATATATATATATATATTGCTGACTCTTCGCAGGCGGCTGCCGGAAGAGCTACACTTACACCCTCACTCCTCTACACATTGTAGATAGCCTGATTAGATTCCTTTAAAAAAGTGAAAAGATCGTTTTTTTAAATTGCATTTTATCATTCTGTTAATATTCATTTTGCTTAGTGGCACTTTTAAAATTACTAGCGCAATTCCATTGGGACATTTGGGACAGATCTAAGCTCTCAAGCCAGCCTCGAACTAGGAGGCAAGGGGAATTAGGCGTCGGCCATCTTGGGGAGGTATTCCCCTGGTCAGTTGGAGCTCTAGCTCATCAGCACACAGGCACTCGGTGCTGTTACTTAAGGAAGGCAAACTTTTCATTTCGAGATTTGCTCACTCTTCGCAGGCGGCTGCCGGAAGAGCTACACTTACACCCTCACTCCTCTACACATCGTAGATAGCCTGATTAGATTGCTTTAAAAAAGTGAAAAGATCGTTTTTTTTAAATTGCATTTTATCATTCTGTTATTATTCATTTTGCTTAGTGGCACTTTTAAAATTACTAGCGCAATTTCATTGGGACATTTGGGACAGATCTAAGCTCTCAAGCCAGCCTCGAACTAGGAGGCGTCAGCCATCTTGGGGAGGTATTCCCCTGGTCAGTTGGAGCTCTAGCTCATCAGCACACAGGCACTCGGTGCTGTTACTTAAGGAAGGCAAACTTTTCATTTCGAGGTTTGCTCACTCTTTGCAGGCGGCTGCCGGAAGAGCTACACTTACACCCTCACTCCTCTACACATCGTAGATAGCCTGATTAGATTGCTTTAAAAAAGTGAAAAGATCGTTTTTTTAAAAATTGCATTTTATCATTCTGTTATTATTCATTTTGCTTAGTGGCACTTTTAAAATTACTAGCGCAATTCCATTGGGACATTTGGGACAGATCTAAGCTCTCAAGCCAGCCTCGAACTAGGAGGCGAGGGGAATTAGGCGTCGGCCATCTTGGGGAGGTATTCCCCTGGTCAGTTGGAGCTCTAGCTCATCAGCACACAGGCACTTGGTGCTGTTACTTAAACACGCCCTTCTGCCTCCGCGCAGCGGACGGGCTATGCGGACGCGCCTTAATTGCGCCGGAGGTGCGCCTGAGGTAAGCCGTCTGGGCCCGTCCGGGCCAGGACAGACCCAGGGCCCAGTCACTCTGCGTCGCCCAAGCCCAAACTCCCTCATTTTATGTATAGTCGCAACGCTCTATTAGCGTTAAGGAAGAATGTAACTGGGCAATGCAGCAAATTACGAGTACACACCAGAATTTCACCTCCCTGCACAGGATGTAGGTATCGTTTTACTTCTGAGACGTCTGGCCATAATAAGACCACCTCCTGCACAATCTCCTTAGGGCTACTTAATTGCAGATCCCTTCCTTCACATGCTACCCAGCTCCACCTTCTAGTGGAGGAGCAAGAACTTGACGTACTATTTCTCACGGAGACATGGACCTCCGAAAGCTCTGACCCTGACATTGTTTGGGCACTCCCCCCTGACTACACCTTCCTGAGGCCGAATCGGGTAGATACATGAGGTGGAGGTATTGGTATTATCCTTAGGAGGGAAATGGCAGCTAGAATCGAGAAAGTAAATATTTCTGGAGCTGAAGGTCTCTTGTTTACCATTACCCTCTCCTCCACTTCCACACTATCGGGGCTGTTAGTTTACAGACTCCCTGGCACTTATGGGCAATTCTGTGAGGAATGATTTATGAACGCTATTACCCTAGCGAGTGCTTCCCCCAATTTCACCATTTTAGGTGAATTTAACATACATTTAGACGAACCGGATTCCTCTGCATGTCTTAAATTAACTTCTAGCTTGGAAGCACTTCAGCTCACTCAACTGGTACTAGGCCCTACTCATAAAGCAGGACATACCTTAGATCACTGCTATACTAATCTGGGTAACCTTAAATTTACCAATTCAATCAGGGTCCCCTGGTCAGACCATTATCTGCTACTCTTCACGCTGCCTTTGACAGAACAAGACAGACCTGCAACAACATCTAAGAGAATAACCGGGATATGGTCTAAGCTCCCAGTGGATAACTGGAACCTTAATCTTAGGGAATCCCTACCTAGTTTAAAGAATGACCCTATAGAAGCTAATGCCCAGTTCAACCAGTGGGTAGAAAATTCCCCAGACCTTACCCTCCCTAAATCCCAACTCTCCCACAGACGTGGGGAGAATAAGAAACCTTGGTACACCGAAGAATTAAAGGCACTCGAGCGGTGTTGTAATCAGGAGGAAAGAAAGTAGAGGAAGAACTCCACTCCAGATACGAAGGAGAACTATAAGACTGCTCTTAGGAAATACAAACGGGAAATTAAAACTACACAATCTAAGTATTTCCAGGATAAAATTTATACCTCAGCCAATGCTCCCCGTGAAATGTTTAAAATCTTTAAATCATTGATTACATCACCGACCTCATTGGCCGATCCCAACAAAGCGCAACTACGTTGTAATGAGCTGGCCACATTTTTCTCGGAAAAAGTGATAAATATCTATTCCTCCTTCCCCCACGCCCCTACAGAATCATCTACTCGTGTGGGTGAAGACATGGCGGAGTTTAAAGAATTTCCTCCCATGGATGTTTTGACTACTCAGGGACTGCTTAAAAACTTAAAATCTGAGTCCCCATTGGATCCAGCACCCCCTACGATTTTACAGCTGGTATCGGAGACGGTGACTCCACTTATACAGGAGGTGATAAACTCCTCACTGGCCTCTGGCACGGTGCCCCCTTCCTGGAAACAAGCCAGAGTAAAGGCTCTTCTAAAAAAAAAAAACCTTAACCCAGATGACTGGGCAAATTATCGGCCTATATCCTTGCTGCCAACAGTCAGTAAGCTTGCCGAAAAGTATGTAAATGCCCAGCTTTCTGCATTTCTGGAGGAAAGGAATGTACTGCACCCTACACAAACTGGCTTTCGGAGCCTTCAGGGAACAGAGACTGCCCTTATTACGGTGGTAGAGGAGACTGGGAAGATCCTTGACACCGGCTGCAATGCCGCCATACTTCTCTTAGACCTCAGTGCGGCATTCGATACCGTGAATCACAACATCTTGCTGCAGAGGCTGAGAGAAGTAGGGGTTGGGGGCAAGCGCTCAATTGGTTGCGCTCCTTTCTAACGGAAAGGACCTTCACGGTCTTTGAGGACAACGCTTCTTCACCCCAAATGCGTCTCCAGTGTGGTGTTCCCCAGGGCTCTTCCCTCAGCCCTACACTATTTAATATCTATATGAGGCCTTTGGCTGAGGTGATCCTGCCCTGGGGAGTACAGCTGGTGACGTATGCAGATGATACGCAATTGATCATCTCACTAGCGTCTCAGAATGCCCCCTATAAAAATCTCTCCTCTTGTCTAACGGATATCCACGCATGGATGGATACATCCTTTCTTAAATTGAACGGTGCGAAAACAGAGGTAATGTTACTGGGACAGAAGCCTCCGTCCACCATTGACAACTGGTGGCCACTTTGCCTTGGACAGCCCCCCCACCCACCAAAAAGCCAAATTAAGAGCCTGGGGGTCTGGCTCGACCCTGCCCTTAATCTTGGAGTACAGGTGCGCAAGGTAGCAGCGATCTGTTATGCCTTACTGAGACAACTGAGGAAAACCATTAAACTCCTCCCGTTCAGTTCCAGGAGAATACTGGTACAATCCCTGATATTATCGCGCCTTGACTACTCCAATGCACTCTATCTGGGAGCTCCACAAGGCGCTATTAAAATCCTCGAGATGGTCCAAAACTGTGCCGCACGTCTGTTACTGGACATCCCACGACGGACCTCTGCCAGATCTGGTTTGCGCCAGTTACACTGGCTCCCAGTGCAAAGGAGAGTGGAGTTTAAGTCCTTGACCACGGTACATAAAGCCTTCTATAAGACTGGCCCCGTACTAATTCAAGCCATGTTCTCCCCCTATTGCCCTCAACGGACCCTCAGATCTAATAATAAGAATCTGTTAGTGGTCCCTAAAATAAAAAGAACACGTACAGGCGGGAGACGCTTTTCGCTACAGGCAACCAAACTATGGAATAGTCTTCCTGACTCCATTAGATTGGAACCCAATCATCAAAAATTCAGGAGGCTAGTTAAAACTCACCTGTTTGCTTAACTCTGTGAATGAATGAGCAAAGGGCGCCGGGATGCCTACGGGTAGCTGTGCGCGTAACAAATGTATAATTCATTAATTCATATATATATATATATATATATATATATATATTCAATGAAAAAACCATAGGTTATAGACCATATATAGTTAGGAATTCGCATTTACAAAACCTTATTTTACTCGCACAAAACCATTGAAATTCCATATATAGTTAGTTGCACTAACTATATATCGCGCACCCGCAATCCACTGCTGATGATGTCACATATTACATCATTCATGACATGGTCAGTGACATCACTGATGACATCACTGATGACATCTCAAATGACATGACTGATGACATCACTGATGACATCTCATTTGACATTACTGATCATATCACTGATGATATCATTCATGTGATAATACGATGAACCTCTTCAGACTCTAATATAACCTTAGATACAATCAGTGTAAACAGACACTCACAGACTGTCACTCATCCATGGAGTTACTCACACACCTAGTCAGTCATGCAAAGAATCAATCACACCTCCATTTCCTCAACTATACAGTTAGACAAACTTTACTTATTCAAACATATACTAACACATATTTACTCTCTTATACAATCCCTGATACAAATTCACAATGATCCATACAGCCACTCACACATTCACTGGCTCTTATGCACAGTTATTTATATATGTCAACTCTCACATGTACTGTGCTTTACATATGTACTTACTTTGACATGTAGCACTGAGATATCCATTCACTCACCAATACACTCATGCACACAGTCAACCGCCCATACAGCTGTTTCCACATGCACTTTTGAAACCATACATCTAGTGAATCAACTGCTCACACATCTATGCACAGAGTCATACACCTCCCAGCCACCCACAAACACACACAGTCTCCCATACAAATACTTGGGCAACCAATCAATAACCCATATAGTTACTCATATAGCTACTTATCAACACATGCAACAGTTTACAGAACAACAGACATAATGATGCACAAATTAAGACAGTTTAGTCACTAACCCATGCACTCAGTGAGACACATTTAATCGCTCACTCATACAGTCAGTCATGCACCTACTAAATCCTTCATCCAGACACTTATACATCCACTCAGTCTTCAATATGTAAGAGATATTTTAACTTTACAGAAACATACAGTCACTGGATGTTGTCATCAGTGATGTCATCAGTCATGTCATTTGAGATGTCATCAGTGATGTCATCAGTGATGTCACTGACCATGTCATGAATGATGTAATATGTGACATCATCAGCAGTGGATTGCAGGTGCGCGATATATAGTTAGTGCAACTAACTATATATGGAATTTCAATGGTTTTGTGCGAGTAAAATAAGGTTTTGTAAATGCGAATTCCTAACTATATATGGTCTATAACCTATGGTTTTTTCATTGAATTTCAATGGTTTTTTAAATGCAAATTTCTAACTATATATGGTCTATAACCTATGATTTTTTCAGTGAATTTCATTGGTTTTTTAAAAGCTAACATCTGTAGCTGTAAAATGTATTATTCTTTAAATCCCAAAATATATATAGATATTTATTGATAATTTTTTTTTAATATTTTTTTCTTCGCTTCTAGTTCGCGAACCGGGAAGCTTTCCGTTAGCTCATCTTGATGCCGCGATCTAGTCCGCGAACCGGTCAACATTACGTTAGCGGAACAGTGACGCGTCGCGGAAGCGCGACATATCACGTTATCGCGTAATGCGTCTAATGACGCGTCGCGTTAGCGCTCCCGGAAGTGCTCCGGACCGCGAACCAGAAGCGATCTGGGACGCGGCGCGCGCCGCGTAACGTAAGCGGAACAGGTCATGTGACTTGTTTATCAAACTTCTCATTGGTTCATTTCACTTTTGGTTTCCAAATGATGTATGACTAGGTCATGTGACCTAAAAATAACACTTTTCATTGGCTCAGAACTTTTGTTTTCCCCAAATCATGTAAACCCCTCCTTATTTCCTCACTCTGACTTTCATCTTGGTGAGAGAAAGACCATTTATCTGAAGATCCACAATGGCTTCCATTCTTGCTGCAGCTGGTGCACCCCCACCACCACCTCCACCTCCTCATAAGAAGAGAGGACCACCTAGTCAAATTATGACTAACAGAGAGGAGGAAGATGAGGAAGAAGAAGAAGAGGAGAGAGAGGAACAACAATTTGTTGATGAGTTGCCCCGGGTTTCTAAACGAAAATCCAGTTTCATCTGGCAGTTTTTCACCATCCCTCCTGGAACAAAGAAAGTGAATGCAAAATATGCCACCTGCCTCATCTGTGACTACAGATTGTCGAGAGGCACAGAAAAGAAGTACAGTATGGGGAACTATACAATGCATCGTCACATGAGCAGGTGGCATCCCTTGAACTACAGCCGGGCTGAGTTAAGGGATCTTGTAGACAATCCGACGGCAACTCCTGTGGCAAGATCTACATCTACATTGTCTTTGACGGGAAGAGAGGCACAAGAGACTGTGCCAAACATCCAACCTAACTTCCAGCACATAAAGTTATCTTGTGTTTACTGTGGTGATATGCTGTCATATGGCAACATGAGTGTCAACCTCATGAACATTGCATATGAAAATCATAAATGCCCTAATGCACCCAAAAAGTAATTTTCTTTTCTTTGCTCCAGTTGAGCCGTTTTGAAAGCCTGTTTTTTGTTGTCTCCCCTCCATAAAAAAAACAAAAAAAACATAAAACAGTTCTAAAAATACAAAAAAATCAAAAAATGTTCAAAAAATACAAAAAAAATATAAAACAACAAAAACAAAAAAAAACAGTTCTTTTCAGAACTACCTCCCCTTTCAAACAAAATTGCTAGAATGTTTATCACTCTGGCAAGCTCTATTTCTTTTGGTTCGCTTCAAGTTCGCTGACCGGTTCGCGAACTTTAAGCGAACTAAAAAAATATTTTTTTAAAAAAAAGAAGAGTTAGTATAAGGGAAGTAATCTGAGAGTAATGTAAAAAGAAAGACAGCTAGAGAGAGTAAATGAGAGATAGTGTCAATGACATCATCAGCAGTGCATTGCGGGTAAAAAGAGTGGAAAACATTTACCTTATAATTCTTGTTACCTTTTTTAAATATTTTTTCATACTTTCAATCTGTAAAACAAAGAACAAACATTTCAAAAAATATTAAAACATGTATTTAAAAATTAGAAAAGACAAGGGAAAAGGTTCAAAAACAAACAGTTTTTCAACAACTTTGACATTTACAGAAGTCTCTGCTTCTCTACGTCCCCTACACAATCCTAAAGATATATATTCCAAAGAAACTGTATCTTGATGTTGCTGAACTGAGACTATTTTGGAACATGATGTTTTTCTTGCACTGCTAATGTCTCACAATAGTGATGCAATAGCAGCGCAAAAAAGATGTAAAGCCATAATAAAATTGTGTCTAACATTGTAAATGATTGTTTTAGGATGCAAATAAGATGTGTGCTTTCAAGAGCTTTCTTTGAGGTGAGGCCTCTTTTTTTTATAAAAAAAAAAACACTACCCAGAAGTACAGCACTCTAAGCATTAAAATTGATATTTACAGAACTCAGCTTACCCATATGTACCACACATTTCTAAATGTATATCATAAGGACAAAAAGCATAACATTAATTATACATGTTAAATGGTTTATTTTTGCTGTTCTCAGAATGTATCAAATTTCACTTAAATCAGTGACTTGAAGGTATTCATCATGTAACAGCGGGGAAAAAAAACACAATCAAAATGACTGTGTTTAAAAAACCCATACAACCTAAGAAATCTGATTTCAAAACTTCTTAAAATTAACTTACTTTCAATGACGTCAAACGATCTCCTATAAACAGCATCCACTCTGTTGTGCTTTAAATATTTTCAGCCCGCCACTTTCTGAAAGAAAACCTCCATCGATACGTGAAATATGTTACATAGAAAAAAAACTTCTCTCATTATATCACATGTTTCCACTAGGCCAAATCATGTTGCCGTGATTCGCAAGTCTTGTAATTCTTCCAATCAAATCCCGACATTTTCTATTTTCGCAACTTTCAAAAATAAAATATTTGAGATTATTTTCACAATCCTGGACTACTAATATCTTAGTCTTCTTTGTCACTCATGTTCTCCTTTTCCTATGACACTGATACTGCTTACTATGAAGCAGACTTACTTGCATCAGGTTTATATAGTTGGATTTTTAATCGAGACAGCATTGCAGACTTACATTCCCTCTACTTAAAATTTTGGTTTTAAAAACACCAGGTAAGAATTTTTAAGGTCAAACGGCAATTTTTTTTTGAAAGTTACAACAGAATCATTACAGAATGACCAGCCGTTTCCAGACTTTAAGTAAGCTGTATAATGTCCTGATGTTGTTGATGGACCATCGTGATAGATAATTGCTACAGTAACAAAAGTCCTCCCTGATATTGACAGCTGAGAAGCCACAAAATTTTTTATTAAAGTTGACAATTTTGATCCATCAGGCCTACATCGTTGAATCATTAAAATGACATACTGGCCATATCTACGTATAAATAATGTTGACATCATATCACATTTACATTGGCTACACTCCATGTTGTGATCCGCTGCATTTACTAGCTTATTAAAGGACACTGATTTACTGTCTGGCAAAGTTAAATATATAAATCTTTTTGAGTCTACACTAGTAGTACTTGATACCATACAGTTCTCGCAGTCATGCTGCCATTGATAAGAAAGCCCAAACAGTTGATCTACATCTACACCCTCAACTTGCAATATATCAAGCATATACATTAAAAACTCCTGAAAATCTTGCTGATTATTTTCAGAGAAGTCTGTTTGACCTGAACATTCATCTAAAAGATAACGAACTTCAGACACACTTTCTACTTTTGTTCGATCACTGCTACATTTCTCGAAAACAGAATTCAACAAACAGCATAAAATTTGTTCTGAATTCAACAGAATCTGTTCTTTTAAACTCTCTAGTGAAAAGAGAACATTAACCACTACATTTGCATAGCAGTTGACACCAGAACTGTTTTCAAATTGAAAACCAACAACATCTTCAACAGAATCCACTTTCTTTCTGCTAACAATTTTCGGTTCATTGACTTTTGGTCTTTTTGCAACAACCTCCCTACTATTAATGCTATTTCTACGTTTCCGGCATACCACACGTTTCTCAAACAAAGGATATTGAGGCAAATGTGGCGCATACTCTCTTCTTAACCTATTGTATTCCTTAACACAATCTAGATCTGCACAAATGTTTGTGACATCACAGTCAATCAAGTACAATCCCGATAAAGTTCTAACTCGTGACAATGCCACATATGCCATACCCTCCTTGAACACAGAACTGCCAATATTCACCAATGCACAGTCTACACTTAAACCTTGCGATTTATGGATTGTCACCGCATATGCCAAGCAAACAGGAAACTGTTTACGGCGAACATATAAATCTTTAACAAGCAAAAACCTAGCAGAACAACGACCAATTTGCTGTACTTCCTCAATGCCATCAAATTTAATTCTTAAAAATTCTATTCCATCTCTATTTCTGTATTTCTCAAAATCAACAACATTACCCATTGATCCATTTACCAGACCTCTTTCTACATGTAAATTCCGTCTCAAAATGATTCGGCAATTTAAACACACATTCAGAGTCTTTTCAAAACCCGCTGTCTTAGATATAGTCTTCTCTAATGAATCCAATTTTGATTTCAAATTATCTGACAAAATAATTGTTGATCCCATATGCTCTAATTTGTCGATAGCTTCCAGTTTCACAATGTCTTGCTTTTCTAAATTCAACATTTTGTTGTTGAAGATGGCACATTCTGCAAGAGTTGGCATGAGACATATCCCGGATTTCTTCTCAGTAATTTTCTGAAAAATATTCTCAGGCACAATCTCTTGTTTGGGATACAAATTTGACAGTAACCGTGCATTTAAAGCTTCTTTCCCATGCTCGGTCACTTTTCCAATTCTAATATCTTGTAGAATATTCTTGTAATCTTCATCCTTTGCCTGACGCATATTTTGATGCAGTTCTGCATAATTGAAGTTTAACCATATATTGACGTTGCCAATGCTCCCTAGGCACTTCCTGGTATCTTCATGCGTGAGTATTTTGAACACAGGTTGACCTTTTACTGGTGTCAGCTGTAGAAGATCTCCGAAAACAATAATGTGTTTCCCACCAAATAAGACATCATATTCAGTTTTAAGTACTTCTTGCATTCTCAAATGCACAAAGGCAAGCATGACATTGGAAACCATGCTTACTTCGTCAATGATAAGTAGTTTCATTTTCCTCAAAACTCTTGAAACTTCACAGCAAGCATCTCCAGATAACTTGTTGTATTGTAATTTGTTGTCATGCTCCACCGGCAGCATCAATAGACGATGCAAAGTAATACCTTTAATATTATGTGCTGCCAGTCCAGTAGGAGCGGTGACAACACAAGACAGCGATGACTCAGTCCTTTCCTGCAAATAACAAGAGATTGCTTTAATGAGGAAACTTTTTCCAGTTCCCGCTTCTCCACTCACGTACAGTCGGACAGGCTTCAACGACGTACACGAGCACTCTTTCTTCTCATGACTTAATCCGTGCTCAATTTCCTTGGTAACTTCATCATATATTTTCCTCTGCTCAACGTTGAGTTGTTTTTCCAAGTCTTGTAAGTTAACTGAATCCTCCTGAGCATGTGCCATGGCTCTTTCTACTTCATTCATAGCAGTGGCAGCTTCATTTTCGATAATAGGTCCTCCAAGTGGATCTTGACTCAATGAAACAGAACTCTGACTGTCCTGAGAACTGTCTCTGGCAATCTCGGCTGCAATCGTTGCTTCCTGCTCAATTTCCAAAGTTAGCATTTCTTGATATTTAGAAAAAGCAGGACATTCTATGGACTCCTTGGCTGCATTGAAAGAGTCTTCGTAACAGAGGAAATCTCCAAGCAGTTCCTCTTCTGCACGCCAAGGCTTGAAAAGTTGCAAAAGTGCTAAATAGAAAAACTCCTTTTTTTCTGGAGATTCGCCACTTAATTTTCGATGGTTTACTAATTGGCATTTTCTTTGCTTGACCAGGCATCCCTCACTTCCAATTACAGCATACACTCCTTTCTCAATATCTTCTTTGATGTTCCTCTTGAATATATAATTTTGGAGAACCTCATATAGACAAACATTCTCAAGGTGACTGCTTCGATTTGGATAATATGTATCCAACATGTTGGTCTTCAAAATGTCGGTACTGTTTGGTTCCTTTTCTGCCAAATACTCAATTTCCCGAACAGGTTTTAGAACTCGATTTCGCGTTGCAGCAAGACCAAGACTCGCCCAAACGAGACTCCTGGATTTGGCATAGAGACTTGCTGAAGACAATCGATCAGAACATTCGTAAGCTCCGATTTCTCGATGCGACAACATCTTCAGACTGAAACTGTACAACTTCTTGCTGAGGCTCTTTTCATGGGAAATGTCCTCCCACATATCCTTCAGTTCGGTCTTTTCTTTTTTGGTGATGTAAGATGTCACATACCGAGCCACAGCCATACAGTTGTCAGCCACAAACTGTATATCCATGTTGGCATTCCACATGGACAAAATCACTGGGTTGTAGTCATTGATGTACTTGGACTCTTCGTTCCTTTTCAAATTGTATGTATTCTTGGGTGATTTCCTCGTCACATTATGTCGCAGCGAAGACATCAAACTGTTCACTCTTCCTTTAGAAATCACCGGTCGTGGAAAGTTGAAACGACATTTGGTGTAGAACTTGTCCTTGTTTCTGAATTTACGACGACAGTACTTTCCACAACGATGGCTTTGGAAACGTAGAACTTGTTCTCTTAGACTTTTCTTCTCCGTTGCGTTTGGAACAGCACACGTAGAATACTGTTCGATGAAATTCATCACTAAGTCATCCGGATCTGTTCCAAATTTAGGTGCATCCTTGATCCACAGCAACATATGTATATGAGGGGCACCTCTTGCTTGATACTCCTTTCTCCAGAAGAAATCCAACACCTCTCCAAGAGGTGGATTCTTTTTATTTGTGATGAAAGACATCATAGCTTCAAATCTATGATTGAAGTACCTGCATACATTCACAGGATCCAAAGAACACAGTTCTCCAGGTGTCTTGAATTCAATGTTTTCAATATTTCCATTTGCCTCTCGTAGAAATTCAAGTAAGTCATCCCAGCCATACTCGGCACAGCTCAGAGTGAGGAACCATGTCGGAGTTCCTAAGTTCCTCAGCATACATTTTAAATCACCATGACGACGGTACCAGTACTCATTAGTACCACGCTGACACGCCATGAGATTAATTAAGTGAGAATCCAAAATACTGTCTTGGACATTGACTTTATGCATAAAGTCACTTGCCGAGATGTTTCGCATCTGTATACCACTTTTTAAGATGTGGTTCACTGCATATGAAAGTCCAGACAGATCGCTTTCAAACAGGAGATGAAACAAATAGGGAATGCATTGCCGAAACCTAGGATCTTCTGCATACAATCGTAAAGTCCGGTATTCAGACGCAGGAATTTCACGAGGTCGCTCATCATATCTTCCTCCTTGACCTGTGGGAAATAGCTGTGGGAAACACCGAGCTTCCAAACTTTCCTCCCAAACACTAATGGGACTCCCTTTGGCTTGTTTCATTTGAAACAACTCAATAGCATTCCCCATGACTTCCTTGGAATGCAAAGGATGAACACTATAATGTTCATATATTTCTTCACTTTTAGAGGCCTCTACTTTCTCAATTTGGCCAGCACACAAATCGCTATCCTCTTCATCACTTACTTCCTCTTCTGCAACATATACATTCTTATAGTACTTATTATTTTTCTTCAAATACACTGTTGCCTTTTTGACTTTCCTAACATCCACTAAATCTTGCCATATTTTCTTATTCTTTGTCGGAACCCCATTAACCAAGATAACCAGAGGTTCCTCTTCCACTTTTTCTATTCCAATTGTGTTAATGTTTTTCTTCAAATCTAGAGGCAAATAAACAACTCTTCCCTTTAATCCTCTCTGTAAATCTGCTGGAGGCAACTTCCCTGTCTTTGGCTCCATTCTTACAATAGCCTGAAAGGGATGGATACTTTGAATCAAAATAGATTCATAAGTATTTAAATCCTTCAATTCAGAAGGAATCTCAACCAATTCCAGATTATTATGAACTGCCCTAGCAGGCATCTGGTTTTGGTTTAATTTATTACAACAATAAGTACACACACGTTGATCCGATCCCAAATCAAAATAATTTTCTACCATCAAGTATGTGGCAAAATCCTTCCATTCACTATTATTTACCCTTTCACTTTTTGCATATAAATCCACTACCTTAGTCTGATTCTTATAATAAGTGCGTCGACAACATACACAAGTGAAATTAGGCCTCTCACTTGATTTCATCTGAAACGTGGCAATTTCCTTCTGAAAATTGTCTGTACTGGAAACCTGTACATTATCTTCCACATTACCCTCTACTTCAGGGTCAATTTGAACATTCTCATCTTTACTACCAAAGTAACAAAACTCAATTTCTTCACAAAGATTCTTCACATCTATTTCAGAACCATGCAAAAGAGCAGCACATAACTGTTTAAGCATAATTGCTGGACTCTTAGCATAATACAACATTCTCACTAATTTTCTCACTTTATTATGATGCACTGCTAGCATCCTGAAATGATGAAAAACACTCTGGCATACTCTCCTGGAAAGACAAGCCAGTGAATGACCACGCAAACCTGTCATTTGTCTCACTCTGCAAGGATCTAAATCTTGCAACAACTTCATTTTCTGCTTCAAACTTTTCTTATTAAATGTCCGTATAAAATCACAAAGCAAATTGATGGAAACCTGTCGCACACTGCAAATAGAACTACACTTCCAAATGTACACAGGACCCTTAGGACGTCTTCCTAAAACCTCATCACTTAGCGCCTCTTCTGTCTCTGTTGTCACAAGTTGTTCTTTTTCAACTGGACAACCATCCTTCACTTCATAAGCTCGACCACTGATGTCAACTGCATGCACCAAATCATTATCCTGAAAATAAGTCTCCTCATTAAAAAATGCCTCAGAACTTGAACTATGCATCCATTCTCCAGAAAAAACTTCACAAAAGTTAGTACGATTTACTACTCTCTTCCATCTACTTTTTGTTTTGAAATCAGAAATTACCTTGCTTAGTTTCCTAATTCTATTGATTACCAAAACAAACAACTTTCGCTTGATTTCAAAAGCATGATCAATAATTTTCTCTACATTTTTCTTCTTCCTATAAAATGCCGCTTTCTGTTGGCCTTTCTTTTTAATATTTTTCAATAAATTAACTAATATCCTATTACGGAACATTCGTTGTCGAATGTCCCTAAACTGTTGTTTCCTTCTACTATCATGCACAGAGTTATCTCTTCCTCTACCAGTAACATTTGTGATGTGTCTCTCCTTTCCATTTAAATTACTTTTCTTTTTGTGAACAGACACATTTTTTTGAGCAAAATTTTTTTTACTACAAATATTTCTTAAGAATGATTTCGTGCTCTTACCCGGACCTTTCTTGGTGTTTTGACAAGTATTTGGGGAAGAGGACTGCTGCAATAAAACATCATCCTGCTGTCTTTGACGTTTTCTAGCCTTTCGTATTCGACTTCTGGAAGGCATTTTCCAAACTATGAAAGAATCTGCAGTTGAATCTGTGAAAAAATATAATATAAAATGTTATTAACCACTATTACCAAACAGTAAATAAATAACAGTCATCTAAAACTTAATGCCGTACTAATTATTTAACATAGCAAATATTTTCCACCAGCACTGCATCACAAAAATGACACTCAATGGTACAAAACAGGCATACAACACTCATAAATCACTCCCTAATATTTTAAATCATTAATTCAGGATGACGATAAGATGTAGCCTATCTAAAGGTTTGTTTAGGCCCAGATCTTTGGACTGGGGTGAATGTGTGTCATTGATCCACATTCAGTCCATCACCTGTTTTGTTTATTTGAGGTGAAGCCAACACATGGTTGCAGATAAGATTTTCACTGAAAAAAAACCAAGGTAAAAAAACATGTGAAGGCCTACCAATGAAGTAAATCATTAAATGAAAACCAATACATTTCTGGAAATATGCACTACTAGTGCTTCATAAGATGTTTTGGGTCATATTTATAAGTTATTTGAGTATCTAGTATGCTATTTTACATTCTTCATAGTGCAAATTTATTGTAAATACGCTCCCACCTGCGGTTGGCAAATTTAGATTTTGATTATGGGAGTTAGATAGGCATGTTAATAATTTCCCAAAAATGGTATATAACCCCAAACAACCTTTGAAGCAAATGCTCTTAGCCATGTTATCCACCTCCCATTGGATAACATGGCTAAGAAGTGCTTGCAAATGTGATAATAAAAGGCCTGCAATGCATGAATATCGCAGAAAAATCAGCGATATTCATGCATTTTCCAACAAATGCTCTTAGCCATGTTATCCACTTCCTATTAAATAACATGGCTAAGAACTGCTCAGGGCCCCATGAGGAACGCTTTCCATTTAAAAAGGGAAAAATAACATCAAAGACACTAAAATGCCTTCTAAATATGAACCCAAACAACCTATGAAGCAATGTGAAAAAAACGGCCGCAATGCATGAATATAGCAGAAAAATCAGCGATATTCATGCATTTTCCAGCAAATGCTCTTAGCCATGTTATCCACTTCCTATTAAATAACATGGCTAAGAACTGCTCAGGGCCCCATGAGGAACGCTTTCCATTTAAAAAGGGAAAAATAACATCAAAGACACTAAAATGCCTTCTAAATATGAACCCAAACAACCTATGAAGCAATGTGAAAAAAACGGCCGCAATGCATGAATATAGCAGAAAAATCAGCGATATTCATGCATTTTCCAACAAATGCTCTTAGCCATGTTATCCACTTCCTATTAAATAACATGGCTAAGAACTGCTCAGGGCCCCATGAGGAACGCTTTCCATTTAAAAAGGGAAAAATAACATCAAAGACACTAAAATGCCTTCTAAATATGAACCCAAACAACCTATGAAGCAATGTGAAAAAAACGGCCGCAATGCATGAATATAGCAGAAAAATCAGCGATATTCATGCATTTTCCAGCAAATGCTCTTAGCCATGTTATCCACTTCCTATTAAATAACATGGCTAAGAACTGCTCAGGGCCCCATGAGGAACGCTTTCCATTTAAAAAGGGAAAAATAACATCAAAGACACTAAAATGCCTTCTAAATATGAACCCAAACAACCTATGAAGCAATGTGAAAAAAACGGCCGCAATGCATGAATATAGCAGAAAAATCAGCGATATTCATGCATTTTCCAGCAAATGCTCTTAGCCATGTTATCCACTTCCTATTAAATAACATGGCTAAGAACTGCTCAGGGCCCCATGAGGAACGCTTTCCATTTAAAAAGGGAAAAATAACATCAAAGACACTAAAATGCCTTCTAAATATGACCCCAAACAACCTATGAAGCAATGTGAAAAAAAACGGCCGCAATGCATGAATATAGCAGAAAAATCAGCGATATTCATGCATTTTCCAGCAAATGCTCTTAGCCATGTTATCCACTTCCTATTAAATAACATTGCTAAGAACTGCTCAGGGCCCCATGAGGAACGCTTTCCATTTAAAAAGGGAAAAATAACTTCAAAGACACTAAAATGCCTTCTAAATATGACCCCAAACAACCTATGAAGCTCTAACAGTACATATCCTGAAATTTAATTCATTTCAAAATTCGTTTTTAAACACAGCATATAAATCAATTGTATACCTGCATTCATGAAGAAATAACTAAAAATGTCCTTGAGACACATGAAAGTGTTTTCTGGAATGCCCTAGCACCATTTTTGGGACACTATTAACATGGCTAGGTAACTCCCATAATCAAAATCTAAATTTGCCAAGCACAAGTGGGACCGTATTTACAAGACACTTGCCCCATGAGGAACACTTTACATTTTAAAAGGCGAACACAACATCTTAGACACTCAAATACCTTATAAATATGGCCCAAAACAACCTATGAAGCTCTAGCAGTACATATCCAGAAATGTAATTGATTTCTTAAATCATTTTTAAAAGCAACATATCTGTTTCAGCTTACATAACAGACCATGAAATGGCCTCCATGTATTACAATATCTTGTGTTACTGCATGCCAGAATGTTACACCAAATATGCAATTATAATTTCTCTATGAAACTAATTCTATTAGTATATCACTAGAGACAAAACCACATTTTAAAAACACAGCTTTCTTCATCATTTTCTCCTTAAATCATACTATTCTCTATCTAAATTAAATAAATCTTTTCTCACCTTAGCAAATATTTTTTGAGTTTTGAAAACAGTCTCAGAAATACACCAAATTGTCTTCAGCAGAAGAAAAAGGATGCACTCCAAAGGCTGCAGCTATTGAAAGCACAGAAATACAGATATTCTTTTCACATATCTCTCATATTAGCCAATCATACCTCTTCCCTCACTTTTTTCAAACCAAAACCCTTCCCCCCTCTGCCCTGTCTGCCTTGTTTCCATAGCAACCACCTCCTGGAAGACCTCTCATGTTTGCAAATTCACACAACAATGTTTCAATTGAACTCTGAACTCTCAGTGCACCTGCGTATCCAGTGCAATCTTTCATTAATTGTTTCTTCCTTGACCATTCAAATTACATCTTTCAAAGAACACATCCATGCACCCTAACTTTCTGTTTTCAGAAATGGAAATGCACCAATCACTGCTAATGAATCATTAGCATAGTAAAACCACAGTTTTTTTTCTTTAGAAACTCCTACTGTTTCAACTGCCCTTTCATTACCACACTTCATCTGACTGCAGAACAACCTTCTTCCACCATGTTTAACGTCTGGATTGTTGGACATAGTTACATCCACTGGGCTCAAAGGTATGCTGAGAGCAGAAATTTACACAACCTCAATTTACAAGATGTGGAAATTAACTGGTTGGGCCAAAGAGGATTAAAATGTCACCAATTGATTCCATTGGTGAAAACCTTTATGCATTTGCCAAAACCTGACCTGTTAATAGTGCACTGTGGAGGTAATGATTTGGGCACTTTGACAGGGGTAGGTCTGGAAATGCTTTTAAAGGACACCTTGGAGCAATTAATGGCACTTTTTCCTCAAACTGCCTTGGTATATTCCAATATATGCCAAAGACAGAAATGGAGGTGGTCCAACCAATTTTGTCCACAAATTGAGAAAGCGAGGAAGCATGTAAACAAATCTGTTTCAGCTTACATGAGAGACCATGGAATGGGCTCTCTGTACAACAATAACTTGCGTTACTACATGCAAGATATCTACAGAGGAGATGGAGTTCACTTCTCAGATGAGGGCAACAGAATTTTCATTCTGAATTTAAGACTGTGCATTGGTACCTACTTATAAGTACCTAAATGTACCATAAACCCAAAAGCTCTTCTCAGAGCTACCCTACATCTGATCACTCACAATTATTATTTTTCTCTAACTTTTTTCACTAATTTTCCACAAAATTCGCTCCCCGGAGCGCTACCCGGTTCGCTAACCGAAAGCTAACCTCGCGGAATTTTTTTAAAAAAAGTTTTTTTTTCCGCACATATAAGCCTCCTCAGCCACGCTCAGAAAACCTAGGGGGTCAAGATAAGTCTACCATGACCCCTTCTACCCATTCTAAACATTATTTGCCCTCCATCTTGTATCTTAATGCGAACGAAACACAAAATGGTGGACTCCCGTGACGCTTAAGGTTCGCTAACCGGGCAGCTTCCCGGAAAGCGGTCCTAAAAAAAGGCGGGAAAGTAATTTACAGAAAAACGACTAGAGACACTCTCACCAAATATAGATTAGCTCATACTACATAACAATCCCTTCCATTCTCACAAATTTCATTGAAATTCCATTTAGCCATTTAGCCTGTAGACCTCTCCAAGTACCGTGAGGTAAATTACTTCACAAAACACATCTGAATTGTTGGAATTGACAACCAATGAAAATGTTACTTTCATTTTCTACTTTTATTACCTGACATTTGATTGGTTATATACCTGTATATATATAAAGGGAGAGAAGGAAACACAGCCATTTTGACTACTACTTCTTGTTGTACCTCCTATTTCAAAAGCTTCAAAAAACTTCAACTTCTTTGTGAAGGTAAGTTATAATTTAATATATTGTGCACTATGACTTAATATAGTAGACTTTTTCTGCTAGATATACACTATCCCTCTGTAGTAGTAATGTATTTAGATAGACTTCTCTGTTATAGTTATCAATGGAGTAAGGCTTGTCTTGGTTAAATCACATACACTTTTTTATAGTCCTATTTCCACTCTCATACTATACACTGCCAAAAGATAAATTCACTGATAAAAACTGCCTATCTAAAATTAATCCCAACAGTGCCCTATCTCTACTAATATATATTTTCTTATTCAAAATTTCAGGCAAAATGGAAGGCGAACAACAAGTTTCATTTTCGATTGAACTGAAGGAGAGCAGCCAAGACAAACTTGATGACTTTATGGATGACAGTAGAGACCACGAACTTCTACAATGTGTTGAAGCAGTAGACAACTTGCTTCAAAATGAAAAACAATTACACCCTATAATAAATTATGACATTTCTGACAATGAAATGTTAGAAAATTTAATAAAGTATGAAACACAATCATAATAAAAAAAATAAATAAACAAAGAAAACAAAAAAAAACAAGAAAAACAACAAACAATTAACATACAGTATTAGAAAAGTCTTTCATTCTTTTATCCATAAAGTTCGCTGCCCAGAAAGCTATCCGGTTCGCGAACTTGGCGCTTACCACGCAAAATTTTTTTTTTTATTTTGGACCCTCCTAGGCCCTTTTAAAACCTCCACATAAAACCTAGGGGGTCAACGAGGATCTACTATGCCCCCTTATGGTAATTTCCCCCTTTGTTTTGGCCTCCTCTTGTCTCTCGATCCTACCGAGAGACAAGATGGCGGCCGCTCCAGACTGTTTAGAATGTTGACAGACACCGGAGGGCCAATCAGCTTCTCATCGCAAAGTTCCGTTACGCGAAAGGTTCGCTAACCGGATAGCTGCCCGGAGCGCTGTTACAGATATATATCTTGATTTAAACGTTAATTTCTCAAAATCCACTGAAGCACATATATTGAGACCTAGCAAAGGCACATCGGGCTAACAGTCCCTACAATTTTGCCAAGTTTCGTGAAAATCCATTCAGCCGTTCGGGCTAAAAGTGAGTCCAACCGCCCTATGGAAAATAACATGGGAAAAACGCGTTTTGGGACCCCCCTTTTTTCTCGGCCCCCCCTTGACGAACCCCCCCCCAAATTTCCAGGAGCTGCTCAGAAACAAAATGTGCCATTTTCCTGAAAATTTCAGCCAATTCCGTCCACAAACGCCAAAGTTATTAGGCATAGAATTTTCAAAAGTCCCATAGAGAAAAAATCCTAACTATATATACCTACTGGCTATCGCCAGTAGGTAATATATATATATATATATTACTACACGTTCCTACTTTCGTCCACGAGTTCGGAATAAAATGGCTGGCACGCTGGTATCCAAATTCAAGATTTATTACACCAAACCCCCCTCACCCCAACAGACGCATTTCGCTTTAAAGGCGAAACGCGTCTGTTGGGGTGAGGGGGGTTTGGTGTAATAAATCTTGAATTTGGATACCAGCGTGCCAGCCATTTTATTCCGAACTCGTGGACGAAAGTAGGAACGTGTAGTAATATCGAAGCGTCTCACCAGCGCTGGCTTTTCGGCACCCGGAGAAAAGTGGAGCTACGGAGGTGAACGAAACCGTGCTGGAAAAAAAAAAAAATATATATATATATATATATATATATATATATATATATATCCTCCACTAATACCGGTAAAGAGATCCTCGGCTGTCATGGGCGGTCTGAGTCAGGTAACCGGCAGACCCAAATCTTCACTCCAAACAAACCACCTGATAAGGAAGAGACTTGGACACCCATGGCTTCTTGCTAGTAATTTATTTGGCAAGTAGTAAAACGGCGCATTCCGCCATTACGGCTTGGTCATGAGCGTGACCAAGCCGTAATGGCGAAACGCGTCATTTTTGTACTTGCCAAATAAATTACTAGCAAAAAGCCCTGGGTGTCCGAGTCTCTTCCTGATCAGGAGGTTTGTTTGGAGTGAATATATATATATATGTATATATATATATATATATATATATATATATATATATATATATATATATATATATATATATATATATATATATATATATATATATATATATATACACACAATTACCGCTCTGGTGTGTAGATCTACCATAAAGAGAAACATGGACTCTGGAATAACTTTCTCCCACTGCTGGAAACAGTGACTTTTTATTTAGCCAAGAGCGCAAATGCAAGGAACAGGATGACGCGTTTCGGCCAACTGCGTGGCCTTGCTCACATGCTCACGTTGCTCAAAATTTGCATTAAATACACATGTATAAAGAATCATGTGACATTCAAACTACCAGTACCACCAAAACTACAAACTTTAGTGTTCTCAGTAAAAAACATCGTCTGAAATTTGTATAGCATCAAACATTTTTCAATAATACGTATTGATGATTTAAAATGAGCATGATTGCAGCATATTTATAAATATTCAAATAGAGATATTCATTTGCAATTTGGTCACATTTAGTGTCTCTGGTTAGCTGATGGATATTGCCTTTTATAAGGGCTAATCAAAATGATTTTTAATGTAATAACTGTTTCAAAACCAATCTCAAAACCAAAGGTACTATATACTCGCGTACAAAGTTAGCTCACAGACTATGGTTAGACCGAGTCTTAAATATTTGTAATGGTCAATTTCTTCGCACAAATGCAGATTGCTCCCCAACATTGCCCTTTGAACACAGGCTTAAAACAGTTAAGATATCAGTACCATCATTAGTATCCAAAGCATCGACCAAGATTGCACTTGCTGCTCACACTAGATAAAAGTTTAGTTGAAATTGTTTGGTGCCTAATACTATGTACAAAACCCGTACAATATATAAAAAAGTGCTAGTGACATGTTTGGGGCAAAGTGTTTCTAAGAATGTGTGTAAAGTACACATTGTGTTGTAGATCAAGAAAAGGAACGGCCATTGATAAATAACTGAATATTGTATAGTAACATTTAAAAAGAAATCATGGCTGGTATAGCAGAGAGTCTATCATGGCTAGTAATTTACTTGGCAAGTAGAAAAACAACGTGTTTTGCCATTACGGCTTGGTCATGAGCGTGACCAAGCCGTAATGGCGAAACGCGTTGTTTTTCTACATGCCATGTAAATTACTAGCAAGAAGCCCTCGGTGTCTGAGTCTCTTCCTTATCAGGAGGTTTGTTTGGAGTGAATATATATATATATATATATATATATATATATATATATATATATATATATATATATATATATATATATATATATATATATATATATATATATATATATATATATATATATATATATATGTTTGAGCAAATGCGCACCTGCGCTTCTCAGCAGGGACACGCAGTGCTTCTGGCCATCCAGCCTACATACCTCTCATGTCCCGGATCTCGCACTTCTCCTCTTGCTTTCTCATGCGCCCGGCGCGTTTCGAGGCTGGCCGCCTCTTCTTCATGGGGCTTGGTTCAGTAAGCAGGCAGTACTCTCAAGTTTGTGTCACCAACTTTATTTCGTTGGGAAAAACCGCCCTAAGTGGGCGTGGCTTAACGTCTTTTCACCATCAAGGATGAAGGTTATTGTAGTCCACAGTAAGAGTATAAGTGAATACCTTGAGTAGGTCGCCTGAATTGCTAGAACTTGTTTGCCATAGTCTGTATTCCCTTGAGTAGGGGGAGAGATGTCGAAATCCAGGGCAATTTTTATCTCAAGAAACGTTGCGACCAGGACCCTTGTATCGTGCAAGGAATCGGCTTCTCCGCGCTGTATGTCAGTAGAAACTGCAGCCGGTGATGGTGCTCTGCTGCACGGCCAGGGGCAGCCGTGATTTCTATGTTTGAGCAAATGCGCACCTGCGCTTCTCAGCAGGCACACGCAGCGCTTCTGGCCATCCAGCCTACATACCTCTCATGTCCCGGATCTCGCACTTCTCCTCTTGCTTTCTCATGCGCGCGACGCGTTTCGAGGCTGGCCGCCTCTTCTTCATGGGGCTTGGTTCAAGTTCTAGCAATTCAGGCGACCTACGGCCAGAAGCGCAGCGTGTGCCTGCTGAGAAGCGCAGGTGCGCATTTCCTGCTTTTTGTGATGACGTTTTGTCTTTGCTGGAGTTCTGTTGACCCCGCCGTGGTCTGAGGGTTCTCAATCTCTCCTCTCGTAAAAAAACAAATTCATCTGCGGGGGTGGGTACTGTTTCATCTTGGGCCATCGCTCCCGATGTGCCCGGTTCTGATTCTGCTCCAGAACTCACTTCGGACTCTTCCGGTGTCCTGTTATCTTCTACATTTGAAGTCGGTGATTTTCTTTGTCTTATGCCGTCATATTTCCTTGCAAACGTGTATTAGATATATATATATTACCTACTGGCGGTCGCCAGTAGGTATATATAGTTAGGATTTTTTCTCTATGGGATTTTTGAAAATTCTATGTCTAATAACTTTGGCGTTTGTGGACGAAATTGGCTGAAATTTTCAGGAAAATGGCACATTTTGTTTCTGAGCAGCCCCTAAAAAATTTGGGGGGGATTCGTAAAGGGGGGGCCGAGAAAAAAGGGGAGTCCCAAAAAGCGTTTTTCCCATGTTAATTTCCGTAGGGCGGTTGGCCTCACTTTTAGCTCGAACGGCTGAATGGATTTGCATGAAACTTGGCAAAATTGTAGGGACTGTTAGCCCCATGTGCCTTTGCTAGGTCTCAATATATGTGCTCCAGTGGATTTTGATAAATTAACGTTCAAAAAAATATATATATCTGTGACAGCGCTCCGGGTAGCGCTCCGGTTCGCGTACTTGACGCGTAACGGAACTTCGCGAAGCGAAGCTGATTGGCTTTCCGGTGTCTGTCAACATTCTAAACAGTCCGGAGCGGCCGCCATCTTGTCTCTCGGTAGGATCGAGAGACAAGAGGAGGCCATAACGAAGGGGGAAATGACCATAAGGGGGCATAGTAGATGCTCCCTGACCCCCTATGTTTGATGTGGAGGCTTAAAAAGGGCCCCGCGGGGCAAAAAAAAACAAAACAAAAAAAAAAACGTTTTTTTGAGCGTGGGGAGCGCCCGGTACGCTTTTGTGCAATGGGCGGTGGTAATCGAAATGATGAGGAGGGGGGGGGGCATCGTTCAAAGCACATCAGCGTGCATAAACACGAAAATGTTTTTATCTACCACGTACTTGACTTATCTCTCTGAGATGCATTCCCTTGTGTTTCGGCAATGGTAGTCTGTTCATTACATAGATCGCCCGAGGGCGGTAGTACAGACCGCGCGTAGGAAAGGGTCAAAAGCCAGGGGTATAGGAGTATGTAACAAGCAAGCCATTTAATTGAAAAAACTAAACGTGACAAACGGTTGCAGGATCAGTGAAGGTTGATTTTATAATTAAAAGTATAACAGGATCAGTTACAAAAAATCGTCCATACGCACACCATGGGCGAGTATCATGGGTAACATTATTTCGAAGCTTTATTAATACAATAGTCAATAATGAAAAATCTACATCAATAGGGTTGTCCGTATTCCCAGTCAGTACCGTTCCCCGCCCGCCATGTGCACAAAGACCACATACATCCCCCATAACGTCAAGGCTAAGTAACTAGAACGTCATAAGGAGTTGCAAGTCGCTCCTATACTGGTGCCATTTTAGTCTAGGCCAGGCAGGTCCAGAGTATAGTTCAATGTCTCCAATAAGTAGCGGCAGGACCAGAATCCCTTTCGGCAGTTCTGGCTTCGTCATTACGAGCACTTGAAAACAAGACATTCTGGGCAATACCACCCTTGACGCAGCCCTTTATTCTACAAGATGGTGTCTTTCAAAAGCCAGGGGTATAGGAGTATGTAACAAGCGAGCCATTTAATTGAAAAAAATAAACGTGACAAACGGTTGCAGGATCAGTGAAGGTTGACTTTTTTAATTGAAAGTATAACAGGATCAGTTACAATAAAATCATCCATACGCACACCATGGGTGAGTATCATGGGTAACATTACTTCGAAGCTTTATTAATACAATAATCAATAATGAAAAATCGACATCAAGAGGGTTGTCCGTATTCCCAGTCAGTACCCTTCCCCGCCCGCCATGTGCACAAAGACCGCATACATCCCCCATAACATCAAGGCTAAGTAACTAGAACGTCATAAGGAGTTGCAAGTCGCTCCCATACTGGCGCAATTTTGGTCGAGGCCAGGCAGGTTCAGAGTATAGTTCAATGTCTCCAATAAGTAGCGGCAGGACCAGAATCCCTTTCGGCAGTTCTGGCTTCGTCATTACTAACACTAGAAAACAAGGCATTCTGGGCAATACCACCCTTGATGCAGCCCTTTATTCTACAAGATGGTGACTTTCAAAAGCCAGGGGTATAGGAGTATGTAACAAGCGAGCCATTTCATTGAAAAAAATAAACGTGACAAACGGTTGCCGGATCAGTGAAGGTTGATTTTTTTAATTGAAAGTATAACAGGATCAGTTACGATAAAATCGTCCATACGCACACCATGGGCGAGTATCATGGGTAACATTACTTCGAAGCTTTATTAATACAATATTCAATAATGAAAAATCAATATCAATAGGGTTGTCCGTATTCCCAGTCAGTACCCTTCCCCGCCCGCCATGTGCACAAAGACCGCATACATCCCCCATAACGCCAAGGCTAAGTAACTAGAACGTCATAAGGAGTGGCGCCATTTTGGTCGAGGCCAGGCAGGTTCAGAGTATAGTTCAATGTCTCCAATACGTAGCGGCAGGACCAGAATCCATTTCGGCAGTTCTGGCTTCGTCATTATGAGCACTAGAAAACAAGACATTCTGGGCAATATCACCCTTGACGCAGCCCTTTATGCTACAAGATGGTGTCTTCCATTCAGAAAATATTGTTGGCAGCATTTTGAAAGGAAAGATAAACGGCCGTTCTCCTAGTGAGTCTCACATTGTTACATTTATGAAGAATGTTGAAGAGTAGTATGTTGAAAATCTGAAGCCATCGTTCTACAAACTCTCAACCAGCCTTGGATGGAAAAATCCTGAAGAATGTACAAACTGAAAACCAGTTTTTGTCTGCATAGCATCAGCAGCAACACGTGAGTCAGCTTTGTGTGAAGCCGCCATCTTGATCCAATCAATACCGTCCCCCTGCACACATTCAGGGACCAGGCTGCATTGCGAGGGCACCGCAGGACGTGTCTTCAGGTCAAACGGATTGTGGGACAAGGTGCAGAATGGAAGAGTCACCAAAAGGCAAAAAGTTCCGCCGGACCCCGGGAGCCGGCCGCCTATGTCGGGGGCGATCTCAGGCCAAACCAGGGCAACAAGACTTGGGGAGGGGGCAGGAGCCAAGCGCCCCCTCCCAGTCCGTGCCACCATACCGCCCCTCGGGGGCCTCCGTCAAGCGGCTCAGGGAGGCACCGCAGGCAGCTGTTCTTCAGATCAGTGGCTCTCACCGGCAAGGCTCCCCTCCGTCAGCAGCGATCGTTGGCGCTGTGGTTGCGGCCGGAGGCCCCGCCTAGTCAACGCCCCGGCCTCTCCATCTCGTAGGCCGCAAAGTAGTCGGGGAGAAATCCCGGGAACGGCGGCATGCATTTGGATCGATGTTGCAGCAGGCTGCCATGTAAATAGTGATTTAATAAAACGTTTTACCCTGTTACTTTGCTGGTGTGTTGTATATATTTATAATATTTGCATAGGGTTTGTCGTTATTTTGGGCGGGGTGGGTGGCGGAGCCGAGCTGTCTTGCAGCCACCATGGCGTCAAGCTCAGTTCCTCTCACTAGTTTCATATTTCTCATGAGGGGTTGTTCCTAATGTTTCTATTTTAGTGAGGTCATAAAGAGATCCCATTAGTGGCCTACTGATTTTGCTTGATTCCTTTTGTTTTTTCTAACGATTTTTCACTATCTGCAAAGACTAAACAGAGTATTGCGACTCTGTGCTTGTTTGTAAATAGAGAATGAACCAAAGAGAACCAATTCCAAAACAGTAAATGCTTGGATAACAATCAATCAAATGGAGAGGGAAGCAGGCACGACGGATTACAACGGGAGCAAAGGCCTGCGTTACCTACCCTTCACTATCTGCAAAGAGAGAATACTCCTAAAAGAAAAGAGGGGGGGGGGGCAGCGTTCAAAGCACATCAGCGTGCATAAACACGAAAATGTTTTTACCTACCACGTACTTGACATTTTAAAGTTTTTGATATTTGCTATTAAAAAACCATTGAAATTCACTGAAAAAACCATAGGTTATAGACCACATATAGTTAGGAATTAGCATTTACAAAACCTTGAAAATTCACTGAAAAAAACATGGGTTATAGACCATATATAGTTAGGAATTAGCATTTACAAAACCTTATTTTACTCACACAAAACCATTGAAATTCCATATATAGTTAGTTGCACTAACTATATATCGCGCACCCACATTCCACTGCTGATGATGTCACATATTACATCATTCATGACATGGTCAGTGACATCACTGATGACATCACTGATGACATCTCAAATGACATCACTGATGACATTTGGCTAAAAGGCTAAAATCAAATTTTCCTTTGCCTTTGATAAAACTTACAGAATAAAACCACATGAAGTGTAGTTTGCTCTGACTGTTCGTCACCTGGGCATGGTTGTAACACTTTCGACCAATCATTCATCTCTGAAAACTCATTAACCTATGCAGTATCCCTAGTCTAAATCATGTTAGTAAAAATCTATCATACATGCCACAGACTAGTGTGAGATATGGTTGAATGCTATACGTAGTTAAAATCATTTGATAGTGCAATTCTGTGGGCTTTGGCATTTTCACTGTTAGCGTAAGAGTTTCCAGGTGAGACAAACATTTCATTTTCAGCTCTTTTCTTGTCAAAGTGTCCATCGTACATGGCTTGGTATAAAACTCTGAGTGGCCTAAATAATTCATAAAATCCCACACATATTTCAACCATGGAATTCTTAGAGCGCCATCCAATTTTAAACTGTCATTTAAAATATCTTTCTTCAGGGTTGTTTCTCCAGAAGTCCATATTCTATGCCATAACAAGATTGGTTCCCCTTTTAGTGCATCTGTAATATGCGGGACACCCAGTTCTGAGTGGCAAACATATAATGTGGTACTGACCAGGACTGACATAATAAATCATAAAAACATATTTTCAACTGATTGAAGAACCTTCACTTCTGATTGACCCCAAATCCCGGCACCATATAGTGCAGTCAACACGCTCTTAGTCCTATATATCTGCAATAGCTCACGTCGGGGACTCCTGCCCAATGTTTTTGCTAAGTTAGCTAAGGATGCATTTGATTTAATCAGAGCCAATAATCTGGCATGCACTGTGTGGGTCCAAGAACTGTTTTGGTCAAAGAGATAGCCCAAGTAGCTAAATCTGTTTGTAAAGTCTATCTTTTGCCCCTCTATGTTAATTTCTCTTCAGTTTGGCTGCTGGTGCCGCAACTCATTATAAATGTTTATTTTACATTTAGCTTTAGCCCTAAATCATGCATGAAGTCCAAAAAGTTGTTCAAAATTTTTTGTGGGCCCACCTCGGAGCGTGCCATTAAAACTACATCATCCGCATATGATAAAGCTGGTATTGGCCGCCCTTCTATTTGTGGGGGGTCCTGACATTTGCTTGCTAGTTTGTGTCCTATTTATATAAGGATTAAAAAGGAAGGGCGCCATCACACAACTGGATTCAAGAATGTGCAGCTTTATAACCCTGTCCTCTCCTCTTTTATTTTTCTGCACTTGATCTATGCAGAAGAACCTCAGAAGGTCTTGATTGCTGTTATGCTAAAATTCGAAATGACGGGCTACAGGATAACTTTGATCCTTGTTTGCAATCGCTTGTATGTGTTTGAGTACCTTCTTTTTGGTGGGATGGATGGTGTTCCCTATATAGCGCTTTGCACAGGGACATTCTAAACAGTAGACAGTAAATTCTGAATTGCAGTTCAACAGGTTCTTGATCTTTCTGTTTTTATTTTTCCCCTGTCCTTCCACTTCAAAGTCACTAACTCTGCTGCTGTATTTGCAGGCTTTACATCTTAGGCAGGGGGAAACCCACACAATTGCATCTTTCTTTTCCGGTGTCATTTTGTAGTGACTATGTACTAGATGGTCCTTTATTAAGGGGCCTCTCCCATAAGTAATCTGAGGGAGTGATGTTATAGCATCCCTAAGCACTTATCAGTTCTTAAAAGGTGTCAGTTTTTTTCTGAAGATCTGCAAAACTTTTGGGGAACTCACACAATAATCTGTGATCATTCGAATAGTCCCTTCCTGTGTGTTCTTTTTAGGCTTTGCTTGATCCTTGGTGGCGAGTAGTTGTGATCTGACCACCGAATCTATCTTTTTAACTGTTTCTTTTAGAATTCCTCTTGTGTAGCCCTTCTCTCAAATCTTTCAAGGGCACTCTGTTTACCTTTTTTGAATTCTGTTTCCTTGGTGCAGTTGTGCTTGATATGTAGAAGCTCACCATAGAGGATGTTCTTTATTAAACTTCAAGGGTGGTGGCTCCCTGCATGCAATACCGAATTGCCCACAGTGGGTTTTTGGCATTGTCTCTTTAGTACCTTATTATCTTCCACTTCTACTTCAAGATCTAGGTAAAAGACACTCATAATACTGATGTTTTCTGAGAATTCTAGGTTCAAATCATTTTGATTTAAGGCAGCTATATATTCTTTAGCCACAATTTGTGTTCCCTTCCAGACAATGACCAAATCATCAATATAGTGGGTCCAGAGGGCCACAATATCAACCCATTGATCTTGCCCCTCTGTCCAAGCCACATCCTTCTCCCACCAGCCCACGAATACATTTGCGTGCCAATTGCCGGTCCCCAATTTTTGCTGGTAGAGTTGACCTGCAAATAGAAATATGTTATTCTCCAAACAGAACTTTATCATTTATACCCGCATAGTGTTGTGTTCTTTGTATTTCGATGCTCTCTTATTCAGAAACCATTTCATAGCATGTAAACCTTTTTTATGTACAATGCAGGTATATAGGCTTGTTATATCAAGTGTTAGGAATAACATTTCATCCTCCCATTGAATCCTGTTGTTCAACCTGAGAAAATCCTGTGTGTCTTTAATGTATGAGCTCAGATCTTTCACAAGCGGAATAGAAATTAATCTAAATAAACAGATCAAGTCTATCATTAACAAGAATTGGCCTCTTGTAATAAGTGACACAATCATTGGGCCAACTCTTCCTTTAACACCTTCAATCACGTACAGTAGGAGACCCTCTATGCTTGATGAGCTGGTGAAGACTAGCCCTCAAGTAATAGAAGGCACGTCATGATTACAAACACACAAAGGGTTCTATAAATGCAAGAGTTGTAAGGCCTGTCAGTAGGTTCCAACACTTTAACCTATATGACACCTTTTAGCTCCAAACAACATACGATTTCCAAACTCCTTACCTGCAAAACCGAATATGCAGTGTATATTTTGTATTTTACCTGTAATCTCCGGTATGTTGGCAAAACCAAACTACCCGTTCACAAACGGATACTGCAACATATACTGGCAATAACGAACCAGGATAAAACCATCCTGTGGCTCGTCACTTAAGGTATTATGTAATACATTCTGTGCCAGCTAGCAGGAGAGGAAGGGATCGTGAATCTAAACTGAGGAAATTGGAGACCAAATATATACTGGAGCTAGATTCGAAACATCCTGGAGGCCTCAACATCACGGAGGACCTGTACACTTGCTTACATTGATATGCTGCAATATAGATGTGAGATCGGCCTCTAGCAACATTTATAAATCACGCTAAGTCCCTCCTGATTCTTGCCCGATCTGTACTTAGAAGGAGTTTTCTTAGCACCATATATGATGCATTAAAACACATTTTGAACCAGTACCTCCTCATTGAATAGGCCTTAACAAATGTTACGCATGTTTTTAGTATTTATATTTAATTTTATTAGGACTTCCTATTTTAAATACGAGTTTTAATATATGATCTTGATGAATATTGAGTTATTTATTCATTATTATTAATGCTCTATACATGTGTGCATTTTTAGGTATGTCAACATTGCAGTATTTATACTTGGATGCTAGGATATTTAATTATTTATTTAAATATTTATTCGATTGTCTATTTATTTATTATCTTTCCCCATCATAGGAGGCACATATATCTTTTTACATTTGTCTTTACATTTGTTTACATTTGTTTTTACATTGTGTATTTACTGGTATCTATTTATAGCCATATCTATTTATATTTATTGGATCTATGACGCACACCCTTTACTGTGATGAAACCATTTGCACATATGAAATCTGCTAGGCTCATATGGGTATTTAGACCGTGATTGTAACCAATAATACAACAATGTGGCAAGATCGTGGTGATCTAGGGCTCTAGATCGCACCACTTTTGTATCATCGTTTTTTAACATGGAATGTCGGCCTGCAACTCAGTTCAAATTTATATACAAGATAACTATTTAGCACTTTATAGTTTGCTATCTTTGCACTAGTACTTAAGTTGTCATAGACCAAGATTTGATACTGCATAAATTGGAATTTGCATTTAATGTACCTCATTTCCATTAGCATGAAGTTTTCCTGAATTTGTACTTAATCAATAGATAAACGTCTGGTTACGCTATCTATGGGATTTTAGATAACGTGAAGTATTATGATTACACAATGAAAGATTTCTCTGAAAAGTGTCTTCTAAAACAAAAGATGTTTGAAAGATATTGGTACATTCTTTCTTCTACTAGATGTTTGTATTCAATTTATTACATTGGTTTGTATTTATACAAAGGCAACTTCACAAATAGTAATTGAATGAGGTTTCAATTGCAATATCTTGTACAAGCAGGGATGTCTTCAATGTTGTTGCACAAGTTTGTGCATGTGATGTAATTTACGAGCACTTTTCACTTTCAAAACACGGCAATGACGCATATTACATGTCATGTGATCAAGGCCTGTGGTGGGCTGAAACGCGTTGTGGTGAGACTTGCACCCTGAAAATAAAAAATTGAGAAGGCACATTACGTTGGCCGTTCCGTTTTTCCAATGTGGTCGAGTGGCGGAGTTCAGGAATATATATATGTATATATTAATTTTTGGGAAGCCACCTCTCTACAGCGATACTTGGATGCCAAACGGGTTCCAAGGGGATTAAGGATTTATACAACCCCTGCATTTGAAAACCCCGACCCTCAACTTTTACAGGAATGGGCCGAATATACGCATGAAAGCTCAAGTGGAATGGTAAAAATATTAGTCAAATATGCATGGAGTGATAGGCAGAAACTTCTTGAGGAGATTTAAAAAAACGAGGCAGAAATTGCACTGGAGAAGGATAAGAAGCTGAAAGAAGAGCTCCATGATCGGATGAAAAAATGTCTGACTGCTTAGGAAAGCATCATTAAGCATTGGAAACAAACGAATTACCTCCGTGACTAGGAGGACTACAAATCAGGGAAAATACTGACTTTTGCAGAAAAGTTTGAGGGCCCAAGGAAATTATTGTTACAACAAATCCCAAGAAGCATCCTCCAGAGAAACATCTGAATCAGAGGTCTCCAAAGGGGAACAGACCCCCACAGAGAAAAATAAGTGATTCCTACTTTTTTTCAGGAATACCAACTGCTGAGACAAGCAAAGCAAAGACCAGCGGCAAGAACCCACCCGCCACCGAAAGAAAAGGAAACGAAGAACAAGAAGGGTCTGGAAAGGGAAAAACCACAACAACAGAATACATGGTAACAAGAAGCAAGCGAGGGGGCAAGAGGAAGTAGTGGACAGGAAAACAATTGTGAACTTAACCGGAAGGGAACTGACAGTTGAAGAAACAAGAGTATTCGAATTAGGACATTTTCCCTACTGCACAATTTGATTATGCAAATGTACGCATTGACCTCTACAAATGTATTCGAAAGTTGAAATTGAAGAAATTGCATCTTCTGCACCCTAAAAACCCTCAAGGCAGAATAGAGGGTGTACAGATACAAGAGGAAGGGAGCACTACAGGCACAGACATGAAAACAGTCCAAATACTAAAGGAACTGGAATATGAAAGTACCATGCTGAGCCAAGCAGACATAATAAGGACACTGGATGATACTGGGATAACACAAGTTGGTGCCACTACCAACATCAAACTTAAATCCAAAACCATTCCTCAAACTGCTTAGGACCCCATAGACACCTTTCATGATCTGATAATCAATGACCTAAAGAAATTACAAGCTAGGGATCCAGATCTCAGTAAAGAAAACATCACGAGAAATGAATGGAAAGCCATAATGAGTTTAAAGAATGATGATGACCTGATCATAAAATCTTTCAATCAATTGGGGGGTGGATCACTTGTCCTGCCAACCTGGATTCCTCAGTTGTTTGGTACGTCCCTCGGTAAAAAACCCTCATGCACTCGAGTTATTGTCGTAAATAGCGGTATATCTTGATTCTCCGCTATGGTACTCGGGTGTCTGCATAATCACAGGGTTAATTTGTATGCAGCCTCCACCAGGAGGTAGTCATCCAAGGTTATGTGCAGTAGTGTCCAGTGATTTGTGAAAGTGGTGAAGTTTAAAATAACTCGGACAGCCAGAAGGTGAATTTATTGTTCTGGATTCGAGTTAATAGCGGTGAAAATATTCTTGGTATGCGTTCAGAGAGTTTTTAGGGTTCTCTACGCTACCTATTTTCGTGGTCTAAAAGGTCGACATGTTTCAGCCCTTATTGTCAAAATGATCAGTGGGCTTTCTTCAGGACTGGGGTGTGAAGGTGAGAAGGCGACGTATTAATCCCTTCTTCTTAGAGTCAATTTTTGTGCCTATAAAATAAAATATGTCACCTTGGGGGAGGGTGAAGGGACTTATTTTACATATATAAAAATGAAAAACCAGCATTGTATTTCTGCTGGAAGTGAATTATCAACATTGCCATACATCGCTTAGCACTTGTCATGCCTCGAGTAACCACATACCCAAGCCCTACCAACTATAAAACTGGTAGTTCCCAGTCTTTAGTTTTAATCACAATTCTTTCACACGTTTATAGTATTTAGATCCATGTCTATGTTCCTTAGTCATGAATTTAATTATGAACCATCAGGCTCTCACTCTTTAAATGATGTTTTTCAGCATTTAGTAAATCACAGAATATTCGAAATTATACAAAATTATGCCCATACTCAACCGTGTTTGTTCGTAACCAAAGCGCATATTCTCATGTTGTCAAATGGGCTTCCTAAAGAATGTGCATTCGTACTTGCTTTTGTTAGAAACTACTCATCTGTACTGATACTTAGACGCATTATGTTGTTATACTAATATTTTTCATTCGTGATTCCGACAGAATGTAAGTATCACTTATCGCAGGCGCTTTCTCCAAAAACATATCTCTGTTCGTGCGCTCTATATTAGCCTGTGCGTTATTCTCACAACAGCCCGTTCGTTTGCCCAAACTGTGTTTTTATCGTTCTAACGACTCCTTGTGCACTTAGTATCGCATGCAGTCCACATACCTCTGCATGTGTTAATACGTGCTTCCAGGGATGCCCAGGGAGTCTGTGAGGAGGTCTTTTTCTATAATTCAAGAAGGAGGCAGGGGTTGGTAAAGATAAGAAGGCTACAGATACTTATCCGTTTGTCGGAAATGTTCCGTTTTCCTCGTGCTACCTGTTGATCCTCCTGTTGCAACTTGTGCTGACTCTGCCGTCCTGGACCGGTAGCATTGTCAGGTTCACGGAGAGTCTCTTATCTTCCTGTTCTTTCGTGTAGATAGTGAAAACAGACTATTACGGACGCATTTTACTTTCATTAAAGTACCGTGATGAATTAAAACGACCTTGTTGCATTGAGGATAACCTAATTTCTCGGATATCTTGTTTTCATGTTCCCAGATATTATCAAATATATTTTTCGTGCATCAGACAATTTTTGGGCACATTATATCACTCGGGGTTTTGTTGGAAGAGTTAAAGTTATAATGTTGTTAAATTAATTAATTTATGCACTCCTATTAATGCACTTCGTCTTGCATGTAATCTGGCCCCTGATTTTAACAATATGCATAGTTCTTATGATTTTATACCCGTTTGGGTAGCTCATGAGTGGTTCAAGGGAGATAGTCCTATCTCCCAGACGGGCCTCTTAAGGAGTGCCCAGAGCTTCTTATTGTGGTGTCAAACAATGTAGGTGGGACTTGATCTCAAGAGATATGGGTTATCAGTGTACCTATATCAGGCCTTTTAAGGAGTGAATGTTCATGATCTACTCATGCTTGCCCATGGAACATTATCATTCAAGCCTCGTGCATCTGTACCCAATCGGTGCACCCACCTCTGTTCTTTTTCGAATAGGATGCGTTCTGCATTATGGTCCTTGATCTGTAATGTTTCTAGGATTAGCCACTGTAAATCATCAGCTGTGTGGCCTTTTTCCAGATAATGTGTTGCCATTTTTGTTGTCGTCTTCCTGCATTTGACGTTGCTGCGGAGTTTGCAGATTCTTAGTTTCGCCTTTCGGCTCGTCATCCCGATGTAATTCATACTACAAGGACATGTAATCATGTAAATTACATGACTGGTATTGCAGTTTGTGTGGCTCCGCATGGTCCATTTGAGATTTGGTAAAAGCTGTAGTTCCTTCGTTGGTCTCATAAGTGGGCAAACCGAACAGGAACCACAGGGAAAATGTCCTACGGTTGGTGGTAAATTCCACAGGGTAGTTTGTCTTGGAGGGGCGATGGGCCTTGGTCTCGTATGGACCAATTGATCTTTTAAGTTCCCAGTTCGTTTATTGGCAAAGCGTGGTTTCGGCCAGGAGATGTTCGCAGATGTGAGAATTCGCCAGTGTTTATTTATGATCTTCTTTACTTGGTTCACAACTGGACTGTACGTGGTGACACATGTGAGGAGATCTTCCTGTGGAGGTTTTACTATGTTTTCCAGGAGGCCCTCACGGTTCTGGTTTCTAGCTCTCTTTTTGCACTTATTGATGACTTTTTCTGGGTAGTCACATGCTTTCAATTTGGTACAGAGGTCTTTGGCTTGTGACTTATAATATTCTGTTTTGCTACAATTCCTTTAAGCCGTAAAAATTGGCTATAGGGGAGATTTTCCCTTAATGGGCGGGGATGGTAGCTGTTAAAGGACAGAAGACTGTTTTTTGAGGTTGGTTTAAAAAAAGTCTTGGTGTAGAGGTGATCATTCTCCACAAATATGGTTATATCTAGAAAGTCTATGCTCTTCTTGTCAGCAGTATAGGTGAATTTAAGCCATTCATCTTGCGCATTTAGCCATGTGTGGAAATTGATGAAGCTTTCTTTGTCACCATTCCAAATTAAAAGAATATCGTCAATATAACGTTTCCAGAAGTGGATTTGATGCTGGTAAGGATTTTGTTGGGCGTTGACGATCTGTTTTTCAAAATTGCTGTCCTAGAGTCCGGCCACACTAGGGGCGAAGGTACTGCCCATTGAAGTTCCATGACGTTGTCTGTACATGGTATTCTCGTATTCGAAAAAGTTCTCAGTCAGTGCTAAATTGCAGCATTCGAGGATGAAATGTCGTGGGGTCTTATAATTCCACTCTTTTTCGAACAGAAGGTTCTCTAAGGTGTTCAGAGTTTTTTCTTGTGGCAAACTTGTATATAGACTTTCCACATCCAATCCTATTAGAATCATGGTGTTTTCTGAATAGGTTATTTGGGTAAGTCGGTTAAGAAGATCCATTGTATCTTTTAGATAAGTCGGTGTCTGTTGTACAAGTGGTTTCAGATATTCGTCTGCAAATTGTGACAGAGGTTCCAGGACATTCCCAATGCCTGATACAATGGGTCTGCCTGGGGGAGGTTGGCGTGCTTTATGAGTTTTTGGAAGAGAGTAGAAATATGGTGTCCTCGGTGCATTTGTCATGAGGAATTCTCCTTCCTTTTTTGAGATCCAATTGTTTGTTTCAGCTTCTTCAATCATGAGGGAGATGGTTCTTTGTAACCTTGGTGTAGGATCAATAGTTATGATCTCATAATATCGGCGATCTGAGAGGAGATCAAGACACTGTTTATTGTAGCCATCCTTGCTCAGCAGGACTACTCCTCCCCCTTTGTCCGCCGGTTTTATCACAATTGTCCTTAAAATTAAATGGAGACAAAACCGAGCTTATGGTCCTCGGCAACTCGGTCCCTAGCTTCCCTGTCGCCCTCTGGCCACCCAGCATGGGCCCTCCACCAACCCCCAAAAACAGCATTAAAAGCCTGGGAATATGGATGGACAGATCCCTTTCCTTCAACGTACAAGCTACGAAACTCTCGGCTACCTGCTTTGGCATCATGAGGATGCTTAGGAAAATTTTCCCTCTCCTCCCCATGGAAGCCAGACAAGCAGCTGTACAAGGCCTGATCCAATCCCGCCTTGATTTTAATAATGTTCTTTACCTCGGCGCTCCGGAATCCACCTTGAGAAGGCTCCAGACTGTGCAGAATTGTGCTGCACGCATGTTACTCGACCTCCCCCGCAGACAGTCAGTAAGGTCTGGTCTGGTTACTCTCCACTGGCTACCGGTGCGCCAGAGAGTTATGTTCAAAGCCATGTGCATAGCTCACCAGTCATTCTGGAACTCTTGCCCCAGTATCACACAGGACCTAATCAATCATTACAGGCCCAATAGGAATCTAAGATTTAACCAGACCTTTCTAGCAGTAACCCCAAGAGTGAAAAGATCCAGATCTGGAGGTAGGTCGTTCTCCTACAATGCTGCTAGGGCCTGGAATGCCCTTCCGTTGTACTTAAGATCCACCCCCAACCTTACGGCCTTCCGTAAACAATTGAAAACCTTCCTATTTCACCCAGTCTAAACTTCCTCACTCTCCCCCCTGAGTTCCTCATGGTTGGACTTCGGTATTCCTAGCGCTTGGACACCTCCGGGCAGCAATTCGCGCTCTACAAATTCACATCCTATCCTATCCTATCCTATTGTGTCATCATTCTTCAACGTATTTAGACCTTGTCATTCTGATCTGGTCATATTCTGGAATGGTTTGGTAATTCGTTCACTCAAAGTGTCTAGTTCCTTCATTACGGCTTGTTCAAATGTTCCGATTTCCATCGGTACCTTGAAATTTAGTGGGCAGAATTTGGATTTAGGGTGTAATTTAGTATCTCCATCTTTTGGTTGAGGCTTCTGGTTGGAAAACAAAACTTTAGGTTTAAGCTTACGATAAAATTCGGACACTTCACATTTAGTTTTGAAGATATCTACTGTTGGTGTGGGTACATATCCTAAGCCTTTATTCAAGATGTTGGTCTTCTGTCGGGAGAGTACTCGGTCTGTTAGGTTTACGACGAGGGAGCTGTGCTCAGTCCTGCCTTTGCTTTTGTCACACTCCTGGTTTGGTATTGGCGTGTCTGATCTGACCATGTCACTCCTCTGAGTCTTTGTCTCTGTGGTGCATGGCCTCCCCCTAAAAAAGGAACTTATTGGTTATAGTTCTGTCCATTTCGTGGTTGGTATTGTTGGGGGTTCATCATTGGAGGGCCTGGAAAATATGGGTTCATCCACCCTTGGAAGTGAGGGTTGAATGTCTGGAAAGGAAGGGGACCCATTTGATGTTGTGGCCACATATTCCGTCCTCTTCGGTTGCCTCTGTGGTTCTGATTTCCTCTTCTGCCCATATTTTGATATTCATCGCCACTGGAATCACTGCCCTCTCCAGATAAGCTGTTATTTGAGCCGTAATTTGAAGCATTATCATTGGTCCTGTAGTCTTTGCTACTGTAGGGATGAATTTTTTCTAATGAAAATGTCTTCAATTCTTTTGTTAATTTTTGCATTTTTGATTGCGTGAGGAACTCTTCCATTTCACTCATCTCTTTATTAATGTTATCCAGTTTGGTCTTGTAAATTGTTATGTGGACCATGTTGTTGAGTTTTGTCTCAATCAGCTGGATCTTACTAGTCAGTTCTTCTGTAAGTCTAGTGGCTGTCTTAATAATTAAAACAAGGTAGTCACGAGTACATTTCCAGGATATTGCAGACCAGTCCTTGCGGAATGCCAGATCTTTAAGAAATATTCGTGGCTAATTAGTCACCCAAAGTCCACGTGGCGCCGCATTTGCTCTTAAATATTCTGTCATGATAATCCCATGGACTGCTGTTCTCACTTGTTCCCTTTTTAGACCTGTGAGTTCGTCCCATTCATTTGTGTTGGCTAGGGTTTGAGTCAGATTTCCCTCGGCTAGGAGTGGTGGTTTGGCTAGTATGGCGTCGATGTCCTCAATAGAGTAGCTGAGACCAAAGTTTTCTGCCATGTTGTTCTTAGGACAGATGCTACTTGAGGTTTGTTATCTTAGGTACCTATCAGACGATAGTGTCCTGTTTTTGCTCCCACTGCTGTTCGCAGCTAAATATTCTTCAATCAATGGAGGTGGGGAGAAGGAAATTTCTGATCCATCCAGTTTCCTTTGGTTCAAATCTTTCAATATATTGGGGGGTGGATCACTTGTCCTGCCAACCTGGATTCCTCAGGTGTTTGGTACGTCCCTCAGTAAAAAACCCTCATGCACTCGAGTTATTGTCGTAAATAGCGGTATATCTTGATTCTCCACTATTGTACTCGGGTGTCTGCATAATCACAGGGTTAATTTGTATGCAGCCTCCACCAGGAGGTAGTCATCCAAGGATATATGCAGTAGTGTCCAGTGATTTGTGAAAGTGGTGAAGTTTAAAATAACTCGGACAGCCAGAAGGGGAATTTATTGTTCTGGATTCGAGTTAATAGCGGTGAAAATATTCTTGGTATGTGTTCAGAGAGTTTTTAGGGTTCTCTACGCTACCTATTTTCGTGGTCTAAAAGGTCGACATGTTTCAGCCCTTATTGTCAAAATGATCAGTGGGCTTTCTTCAGGACCGGGGTGTGAAGGTGAGAAGGCGACGTATTAATCCCTTCTTCATTGTGTCAATTTTTGTGCCTATAAAATAAAAATATGTCACCCTGGGGGAGGGTGAAGGGACTTATTTTACATATATTAAAATGAACAACCAGCATTGTATTTCTGCTGGAAGTGAATTATCAACATTGCCATACATCGCTTAGCACTTGTCCTGCCTCGAGTAACCACATACCCAAGCCCTACCAATTATAAAACTGGTAGTTCCCAGTCTTTAGTTTTAATCACAATTCTTTCACACGTTTCTAGTATTTAGATCCATGTCTATGTTCCTTAGTCATGAATTTAATTATGAACCATCAGGCTCTCACTCTTTAAATGATGTTTTTCAGCATTTAGTAAATCACAGAATATTCGAAATTATACAAAATTATGCCCATACTCAACATTGTTTGTTCGTAACCAAAGCTCATATTCTCATTTTGTCAAATGGGCTTCCTAAAGAATGTGCATTCGTACTTGCTTTTGTTGGAAACTACTCATCTGTACTGATACTTAGACGCATTATGTTGTTATACTAATATTTATCATTCGTGATTCCGACAGAATGTAAGTATCACTTATCGCAGGCGCTTTCTCCAAAAACATATCTCTGTTCGTGCGCTCTATATTAGCCTGTGCGTTATTCTCACAACAGCCCGTTCGTTTGCCCAAACTGTGTTTTTATCGTTCTAACGACTCCTTGTGCACTTAGTATCGCATGCAGTCCACATACCTCTGCATGTGTTAATACGTGCTTCCAGGGATGCCCAGGGAGTCTGTGAGGAGGTCTTTTTCTATAATTTAAGAAGGAGGCAGGGGTTGGTAAAGATAAGAAGGCTACAGATACTTATCCGTTTGTCGGAAATGTTCCGTTTTCCTCGTGCTACCTGTTGATCCTCCTGTTGCAACTTGTGCTGACTCTGCCGTCCTGGACCGGTAGCATTGTCAGGTTCACGGAGAGTCTCTTATCTTCCTGTTCTTTCGTGTAGATAGTGAAAACAGACTATTACGGATGCATTTTACTTTCATTAAAGTACCGTGATGAATTAAAACGACCTTGTTGCATTGAGGATAACCTAATTTCTCGGATATCTTGTTTTCATGTTCCCAGATATTATCGAATATATTTTTCGTGCATCAGACAATTTTTGGGCACATTATATCACTCGGGGTTTTGTTGGAAGAGTTAAAGTTATAATGTTGTTAAATTAATTAATTTATGCACTCCTATTAATGCACTTCGTCTTGCATGTATCTTGGCCCCTGATTTTAACTATATGCATAGTTCTTATGATTTTATACCAGTTTGGGTAGCTCATGAGTGGTTCAAGGGAGATAGTCCTATCTCCCAGACGGGCCTCTTAAGGAGTGCCCAGAGCTTCTTATTGTGGTGTCAAACAATGTAGGTGGGACTTGATCTCAAGAGATAAGGGTTATCAGTGTACCTATATCAGGCCTTTTAAGGAGTGAATGTTCATGATCTACTCATGCTTGCCCATGGAACATTATCATTCAAGCCTTGTGCATCCGTACCCAATCGGTGCACCCACCTCTGTTCTTTTTCGAATAGGATGCGTTCTGCATTATGGTCCTTGATCTGTAATGTTTCTAGGATTAGCCACTGTAAATCATCAGCTGTGTGGCCTTTTTCCAGATAATGTGTTGCCATTTTTGTTGTCGTCTTCCTGCATTTGACGTTGCTGCGGTGTTCGCAGATTCTTAGTTTCGCCTTTCGGCACGTCATCCCGATGTAAATCATACTACAAGGACATGTAATCATGTAAATTACATGACTGGTATTGCAGTTTGTGTGGCTCCGCATGGTCCATTTGAGATTTGGTAAAAGCTGTAGTTCCTTCATTGGTCTCGTAAGTCGGCAAACCGAACAGGAATCATAGGGAAAATGTCCCACGGTTGGTGGTAAATTCCACAGGGTAGTTTGTCTTGGAGGGGCGATGGGCCTTGGTCTCGTATGGACCAATTGAACTTTTAAGTTCCCAGTTCGTTTATTGGCAAAGCGTGGTTTCGGCCAGGAGATGTTCGCAGATGTGAGAATTCGCCAGTGTTTATTTATGATCTTCTTTACTTGGTTCGCAACTGGATTGTACGTGGTGACACATGTGAGGAGATCTTCCTGTGGAGGTTTTACTATGTTTTCCATGAGGCCCTCACGGTTCTGGTTTCTAGCTCTCTTTTTGCACTTATTGATGACTTTTTCTGGGTAGTCACATGCTTTCAATTTGGTACAGAGGTCTTTGGCTTGTGACTTATAATCTTCTGTTTTGCTACAATTCCTTCAAAGCCGTAAAAATTGGCTATAGGGGAGATTTTCCCTTAATGGGCGGGGATGGTAGCTGTTAAAGGTCAGAAGACTGTTTTTTGAGGTTGGTTTAAAAAAAGTCTTGGTGTAGAGGTGATCATTCTCCACAAATATGGTTATATCTAGAAAGTCTATGCTCTTCTTGTCAGCAGTATAGTTGAATTTAAGCCATTCATCTTGCGCATTTAGCCATGTGTGGAAATTGATGAAGCTTTCTTTGTCACCATTCCAAATTGAAAGAATATCGTCAATATAACATTTCCAGAAGTGGATTTGATGCTGGTAAGGATTTTGTTGGGCGTTGACGATCTGCTTTTCGAAATTGCTGACCTAGAGTCCGGCCACACTAGGGGCGAAGGTACTGCCCATTGAAGTTCCATGACATTGTCTGTACATGGTATTCTCGTATTCGAAAAAGTTCTCAGTCAGTGCTAAATTGTAGCATTCGAGGATGAAATGTCATGGGGTCTTATAATTCCACTCTTTTTCGAACAGAAGGTTCTCTAAGATGTTCAGAGTTTTATCTTGTGGCAAACTTGTATATAGACTTTCCACATCCAATCCTATTAGAATCATGGTGTTTTCTGAATAGGTTATTTGGGGAAGTTGGTTAAGAAGATCCCTTGTATCGTTTAGATAAGTCGGTGTCTGTTGTACAAGTGGTTTCAGATATTCGTCTGCAAATTGTGACAGAGGTTCCAGGACAGACCCAATGCCTGAGACAATGGGTCTGCCTGGGGGAGGTTGGCGTGCTTTATGAGTTTTTGGAAGAGAGTAGAAATATGGTGCCCTCGGTGCATTTGTCATGAGGAATTCTCCTTCCTTTTTTGAGATCCAATTGTTTGTTTCAGCTTCTTCAATCATGAGGGAGATGGTTCTTTGTAACCTTGGTGTAGGATCCATAGTTATGATCTCATAATATCGGCGATCTGAGAGGAGATCAAGACACTGTTTATTGTAGCCATCCTTGCTCAGCAGGACTACTCCTCCCCCTTTGTCCGCCGGTTTTATCACAATTGTGTCATCATTCTTCAACGTATTTAGAGCTTGTCGTTCTGATCTGGTCATTATCTGGAATGGTTTGGTAATTCGTTCACTCAAAGTGTCTAGTTCCTTCATTACGGCTTGTTCAAATGTTCTGATTTCCATCGGTACCTGGGAATTTAGTGGACAGAATTTGGATTTAGGGCGTAGTTTAGTATCTCCATGTTTTGGTTGAGGCGTCTGGTTGGAAAACAAAACTTTAAGTTTGAGCTTACGACAAAATTCTGACACTTCACATTTAGTTTTGAAGATATCTACTGTTGGTGTGGGTACATATCCTAAGCCTTTATTCAAGATGTTGGTCTCCTCTCGGGAGAGTACTCGGTCTGTTAGGTTTACGACGAGGGAGAAGTGCTCAGTTCTGCCTTTGCTTTTGTCACACTCCTGGTTTGGAATTGGCGTGTCTGATCTGACCATGTCACTCCTCTGCGTCTTTGTCTCTGTGGTGCATGGCCTCCCCCTAAAAAAGGAACTCATTGGTTATCATTCTGTCCATTTCGTGGTTGGTATTGTTGGGGGTTCATCATTGGAGGGCCGGGAAAATATGGGTTCATCCACCCTTGGAAGTGAGGGTTGAATGTCTGGAAAGGAAGGGACCCATTTGATGTTGTGGCCACATATTCCGTCCTCTTCAGTTGCCTCTGTGGCTCTGATTTCCTCTTCTGCCCATATTTTGATATTCATCGCCACTGGAATCACTGCCCTCTCCAGATAAGCTGTCATTTGAGCCGTAATTTGAAGCATTATCATTGGTCCTGTAGTCTTTGCTACTGTAGGGATGAATTTTTTCTAATGAAAATTTCTTCAATTCTTTTGTCAATTTTTGCATTTTTGATTGCGTGAGGAACTCTTCCATTTCACTCATCTCTTTATTAATGTTATCCAGTTTAGTCTTGTAAATTGTTATGTGGACCCTGTTGTTGAGTTTTGTCTCAATCAGCTGGATCTTAATAGTCAGTTCTTCTGTAAGTCTAGTGGCTGTCTTAATAATTAAGACAAGGTAGTCACGAGTACATTTCCAGGATATTGCAGACCAGTCCTTGCGGAATGCCAGATCTTTAAGAAATATTCGTGGCAAATTAGTCACCCAAAGTCCACGTGGTGCCGCATTTGCTCTTTAATATTCTGTCATGATAATCCCATGGACTGCTGTTCTCACTTGTTCCTTTTTTAGACCTGTGAGTTCGTCCCATTCATTTGTGTTGGCTAGGGTTTGAGTCAGATTTCCCTCGGCTAGGAGTGGTGGTTTGTCTAGTATGGCGTTGATGTCCTCAATAGAGTAGCTGAGACCGACGTTTTCTGCCATGTTGTTCTTAGGACAGTTGCTACTTGAGGTTTGTTATCTTAGGTACCTATCAGACGATAGTGTCCTGTTTTTGCTCCCACTGCTGTTCGCAGCTAAATATTCTTCAATCAATGGAGGTGGGGAGAAGGAAATTTCTGATCCATCCAGTTTCCGTTGGTTCAAATCTTTCAATCAATTGGGGGGTGGATCACTTGTCCTGCCAACCTGGATTCCTCAGGTGTTTGGTACGTCCCTCAGTAAAAAACCCTCATCCACTCGAGTTATTGTCGTAAATAGCGGTATATCTTGAATCTCCGCTATGGTACTCGGGTGTCTGCATAATCACAGGGTTAATTTGTATGCAGCCTCCACCAGGAGGTAGTCATCCAAGGTTATGTGCAGTAGTGTCCAGTGATTTGTGAAAGTGGTGAAGTTTAAAATAACTCGGACAGCCAGAAGGTGAATTTATTGTTCTGGATTCGAGTTAATAGCGGTGAAAATATTCTTGGTATGCGTTCAGAGAGTTTTTAGGGTTCTCTACGCTACCTGTTTTCGTGGTCTAAAAGGTCGACATGCTTCAGCCCTTATTGTCAAAATGATCAGTGGGCTTTCTTCAGGACCGGGTTGTGAAGGTGAGAAGGAGACGTATTAATCCCTTCTTCTTAGAGTCAATTTTTGTTCCTATATAATAGAAATATGTCACCTTGGGGGAGGGTGAAGGGACTTATTTTACATATATTAAAATGAACAACCAGCATTGCATTTCTGCTGGAAGTGAATTATCAACATTGCCATACATCGCTTAGCACTTGTCCTGCCTCGAGTAACCACATACCCAAGCCCTACCAATTATAAAACTGGTAGTTCCCAGTCTTTAGTTTTAATCACAAGTCTTTCACACGTTTCTAGTATTTAGATCCATGTCTATGTCCCTTAGTCATGAATTTAATTATGAACCATCAGGCTCTCACTCTTTAAATGATGTTTTTCAGCATTTAGTAAATCACAGAATATTTGAACTTATACAAAATTATGCCCATACTCAACATTGTTTGTTCGTAACCAAAGCGCATATTCTCATGTTGTCAAATGGGCTTCCTAAAGAATGTGCATTCGTACTTGCTTTTGTTAGAAACTACTCATCTGTACTGATACTTAGACGCATTATGTTGTTATACTAATATTTATCATTTGTGATTCCAACAGAATGTAAGTATCACTTATCGCAGGCTCTTTCTCCAAAAACCTATCTCTATTCGTGCGCTCTATATTAGCCTGTATGTTATTCTCACAACAGCCCCGTTTGTTTGCCCAAACTGTGTTTTTATCGTTCTAACGACTCCTAGCGCACTTAGTATCGCATGCAGTCCACATACCTCTGCACGTGTTAATAGGTGCTTCCACGGGTGCCCAGGGAGTCTGTGAGGAGGTCTTTTTCTATAATTCAAGAAGGAGGCAGGGGTTGGTAAAGATAAGAAGGCTACAGATACTTATCCGTTTGTCGGAAATGTTCAGTTTTCCTCGTGCTACCTGTTGATCCTCCTGTTGTAACTTGGAGAGAAAATAATATCAGAAAGAAGCATGGAGACAGCTGACAAACAAAGAAAGCTACAGAACTAGCACTAGACCAATGTATGAAAAAAGCATCAAGGATTTCCACGAGATAATAGACAAATGTCATGACAAGGGAATACTAAAGGATTTAGACTATATATACATTCGCTGTGAAACACCAGAGATTCCAACTTTTTATCACTTGCCAAAAGTGCATTAGTGTAACAAAAACCCACCGGGGAGGCCCCTTGGTTCTTCTTGAGAACACTTCTACTTACATTGATTGTTTCCTGAACCCCATGGTCCGAGATTTGAGTTCTTACATAAAAGGCACTAAGGACTTCCTGCAGATAATATCGGGATTGAATTGGAGGCTGATATGTTGCTTGTGACGCTCGACGTCACAAGCTTTGTATACAAGCATTCAACATGATAAGGGGCTGAAAGCGATTGAGTTATTTTTAAAAAAACGTGATGCCAAGTATTATGAGCATAATTTAATGTTGATGGAACTCACCTCATACTGTCTCAGGAATAACATTTTTCCTTTCGCAGGTTAACTTTAACGCCAGGAACAGGGGACCTCGATGGGCATGTGCTTCTCTCCCAGTTACGCAAACTTGTTTGTGGGCTGGTGGGAGAAGTATGTGGCCTGGGCGGGGGAAAATTAAAGATGGCTGGACAACATTGTGTAGTGGGCGCGCTACATAAATGATCTCTTCATCATTTGGAAGTGATCACGTACGGATGTCGAGAACTATGTAACGGCCCTCAACGACAATGATTGTAACCTGGAATTCACAAAATGCATCAGTGAAACACAAGTAGCGTATTTGGATCTAACAGTGTACATTGAGGAAGGAAACATACAGACTGCCTTATACCGCAAACCGACGGCAGGAAAGAGTACGCTTCACGCTGACAGTTTCCATCCAGATAGTGTCATCAGAGGGATTCCATATGGGGAACTAGTCCGAATAAGGCGGAATTGCACCACAGAAAATGAGTTCCAAAAGGCCAAGGAAGAATCATTCCAAAGATTAAGAGAGAGAGGATACAAGGAAATGACTCTGAAAGGGGCTGAAAAGAAAGGAGAACAACTAGAAAGGATGAACTTGATAATGGGGGAAAGAGAGGGTCGAGACACCAAATCTAGTAATGAGCTGAGAATGATAACTGACTACTCAGCACAATCATCAGAGATTATTCAAATCTTTCCTAAAAACTAGAAAGTGCTGAAATTAGACACAATTATAGGGAAACATCTACCAGAGGTACCCCTGATCACATACAGAAGAGGCCCGGCCCTCAGAGACCACTTGGTAAAAAGTCACTTTACCAAGAATCCAAAGAGGAAAGATGCAGTAACAGGATTCTTTCCTTGTATGAGCTGCAAAGCTAGTAGGAATGGCCAAAAAGTGAAGGAATTTACCATCCCAGGCAGAAAGACGAAGAGAAAAATAAATAAACTCATGAACTGTAAACCCTTGCGGGCTCAACTATGTAGGGAGCAAGATCCACCTGGCGAAGAAAAGGGTGCTCGAGCACATGCGTGCTATCAAAAATTGTGATGCCACATATCCGGTGGCACGCCATTTCAAAGAGCACCATAAATCCACCCCCAGCCTTCTAAAGTTTTTCTGTATGGACCATGTCCCAAAGGATGAAAGGGGTGGGGACAGAATCAGAAAATAGCGGAAACTAAAATCAAAATATATAATAGAAATGCAGTCCAAGGGTCCCACGGGGTGAACAATGAGGAGGAACTCTGAATACACATTGCTTAAAATCATAATAAGGAAGAATCTGATATTTGCTTAAGGAAACAGGAGTATGTATATGGAGAAAAAAGCTTTATCCATAGGAGGAGAAGGGAAGATCGATACTAAACATGAGGAGCCATTGTTAGACGGGGGCTACCCAAGCAATCTGTATTAATGATCTAGGAGTATGAAGCACATTCGATAGGATTATATGCCCATCCATGGCTAGAATGTTGGAAAACACCAGTGAGAATGTACTTTAAGAATATCTCTGCATACAGTGTAAATATGTACAGAGGAGCTCATTGTCCATTGTCTAGGTCTAGAAGAATGAAGTACATTTGTTAGGATTATATGCCCGTACAGGGCTAGAATGTTAAAAAACACCTTTGAGAACGTACTTACAGAATATCTACACATACAGTGTAAATATGTACAGAGGAGCACATTGTGCATTGTGTAAATATATGTAAATAAGGATTGCATAGTGGTACAAACAGACTAAAATGAATGGATTGTATATACACTGCAAAATGGACCCCGTTGAAACTGAGAGTGAACTGACACACTTGCCCTTCTTTTATTTTCTTAGCACTAATGAACTGCTTCATATGCACAAAAAAAATTCACGCCGATGAACTTTATTGTTTAAGTTATAAAATTACACTAATTGTTTACCTCCCCGGCATTGACAAAGTCGTGTAGCAGAAACGCGTCTGTTGGGTGTTTTTTGTTTGCTGTAATACATTTATGAAGATTCCCCCTGGTGTGCACCTCAATTTTTGGTCAGAGAAAGGGAGAATCGTAAAGTAAAAAAAAATGTATAAATATATTTTGCTTCACCAAGTTCGTCCGAACGCGGAGGGCGCACTTTGTACAGCTGGTGCATTCAGCGGGGACGGACTTTCCCCTAAATCAATTCACCACCAACAGAATACGCTTGCACTCGCCCAGATTTCGTCCTACTTTTATTTCTACATGTATAGAAAGAGAAATAATGTTAATAAAATGTTTTGTAACTACCAGACCCATAATGCATCATAATGTGCTAATAGGTTTCTCTGGTATAAAGTGCAGAAATCAAAGTAGGACAATTGTTTGACACTGTGACCAAGTCCTGCCGGTCGAAACGAGTAGGTGTGGAGAGAGCTTTCGATGGCAATGGCCTTTAAAATAAACCTTTGATTAATCAACGAAATCTGGGCTAGTGCAAGCGTATTCTGTTGGTGGTGAATATATATATATATATATATATATATATCCACACAGTTTCATGCGCTCCAATTGAGGAAAACCACAAGGTAACTTTTCAGCAGGGTTTAATGGCAATGTTGCTGGCATGCGGCAGTTCAAAAGCACCTTTCCAAACTCTTTTACGCCGGACGCGTTTCGGGACCTCTTCCCTTCATCTGCGGCGTGTTGGAGTCACAGCTGCTAGCACGTCGGGTTGTTGCGCACCTTTAATAAAGCCTGCCTCACTGGCGTGGCGAAGCCCAATGCCTCATGGTTATCGTAGTCCGCCCCTTGTGTGCCAGCAAATAAATAGTCCACAATTATTTCCCCAGTGGGTGGAAGACGATGTTACTTGACTCCACATGCCCGCTTCCACTGTCATCCTGGTAAGCGGGCATCGCCCTGCAACGAATGTCCGCTCACTTTCCTTTCCTGTTAAGTTCCAAGCACAAACGGCATTAGGACAGGAACCGCTAAATAAGCGGCGGGCTTTACCTCGCGACCGTAGCTGGCCGCTAAAATCCACACAGTTTCAGGCGCTCCAATTGAGGAAAACCACAAGGTAACTTTTCAGCAGGGTTTAATGGCAATGTTGCTGGCATGCGGCAGTTCAAAAGCTCCTTTCCAAACTCTTTTACGCCGGACGCATTTCGGGACCTCTTCCCTTCATCTGCGGCGTGTTGGAGTCACAGCTGCTAGCACGTCGGGTTGTTGCGCACCTTTAATAAAGCCTGCCTCACTGGCGTGGCGAAGCCCAATGCCTCATGGTTATCGTAGTCCGCCCCTTGTGTGCCAGCAAATAAATAGTCCACAATTATTTCCCCAGTGGGTGGAAGACAATGTTACTTGACTCCACATGCCCGCTTCCACTGACATCCTGGTAAGCGGGCATCGCCCTGCAACGAATGTCCGCTCACTTTCCTTTCCTGTTAAGTTCCAAGCACAAACGGCATTAGGACAGGAACCGCTAAATAAGCGGCGGGCTTTACCTCGCGACCGTAGCTGGCCGCTAAAATCCACACAGTTTCAGGCGCTCCAATTGAGGAAAACCACAAGGTAACTTTTCAGCAGGGTTTAATGGCAATGTTGCTGGCATGCGGCAGTTCAAAAGCACCTTTCCAAACTCTTTTACGCCGGACGCGTTTCGGGACCTCTTCCCTTCATCTGCGGCGTGTTGGAGTCACAGCTGCTAGCACGTCGGGTTGTTGCGCACCTTTAATAAAGCCTGCCTCACTGGCGTGGCGAAGCCCAATGCCTCATGGTTATCGTAGTCCGCCCCTTGTGTGCCAGCAAATAAATAGTCCACAATTATTTCCCCAGTGGGTGGAAGACGATGTTACTTGACTCCACATGCCCGCTTCCACTGTCATCCTGGTAAGCGGGCATCGCCCTGCAACGAATGTCCGCTCACTTTCCTTTCCTGTTAAGTTCCAAGCACAAACGGCATTAGGACAGGAACCGCTAAATAAGCGGCGGGCTTTACCTCGCGACCGTAGCTGGCCGCTAAAATCCACACAGTTTCAGGCGCTCCAATTGAGGAAAACCACAAGGTAACTTTTCAGCAGGGTTTAATGGCAATGTTGCTGGCATGCGGCAGTTCAAAAGCACCTTTCCAAACTCTTTTACGCCGGACGCGTTTCGGGACCTCTTCCCTTCATCTGCGGCGTGTTGGAGTCACAGCTGCTAGCACGTCGGGTTGTTGCGCACCTTTAATAAAGCCTGCCTCACTGGCGTGGCGAAGCCCAATGCCTCATGGTTATCGTAGTCCGCCCCTTGTGTGCCAGCAAATAAATAGTCCACAATTATTTCCCCAGTGGGTGGAAGACGATGTTACTTGACTCCACATGCCCGCTTCCACTGTCATCCTGGTAAGCGGGCATCGCCCTGCAACGAATGTCCGCTCACTTTCCTTTCCTGTTAAGTTCCAAGCACAAACGGCATTAGGACAGGAACCGCTAAATAAGCGGCGGGCTTTACCTCGCGACCGTAGCTGGCCGCTAAAATCCACACAGTTTCAGGCGCTCCAATTGAGGAAAACCACAAGGTAACTTTTCAGCAGGGTTTAATGGCAATGTTGCTGGCATGCGGCAGTTCAAAAGCACCTTTCCAAACTCTTTTACGCCGGACGCGTTTCGGGACCTCTTCCCTTCATCTGCGGCGTGTTGGAGTCACAGCTGCTAGCACGTCGGGTTGTTGCGCACCTTTAATAAAGCCTGCCTCACTGGCGTGGCGAAGCCCAATGCCTCATGGTTATCGTAGTCCGCCCCTTGTGTGCCAGCAAATAAATAGTCCACAATTATTTCCCCAGTGGGTGGAAGACAATGTTACTTGACTCCACATGCCCGCTTCCACTGTCATCCTGGTAAGCGGGCATCGCCCTGCAACGAATGTCCGCTCACTTTCCTTTCCTGTTAAGTTCCAAGCACAAACGGCATTAGGACAGGAACCGCTAAATAAGCGGCGGGCTTTACCTCGCGACCGTAGCTGGCCGCTAAAATCCACACAGTTTCAGGCGCTCCAATTGAGGAAAACCACAAGGTAACTTTTCAGCAGGGTTTAATGGCAATGTTGCTGGCATGCGGCAGTTCAAAAGCACCTTTCCAAACTCTTTTACGCCGGACGCGTTTCGGGACCTCTTCCCTTCATCTGCGGCGTGTTGGAGTCACAGCTGCTAGCACGTCGGGTTGTTGCGCACCTTTAATAAAGCCTGCCTCACTGGCGTGGCGAAGCCCAATGCCTCATGGTTATCGTAGTCCGCCCCTTGTGTGCCAGCAAATAAATAGTCCACAATTATTTCCCCAGTGGGTGGAAGACGATGTTACTTGACTCCACATGCCCGCTTCCACTGTCATCCTGGTAAGCGGGCATCGCCCTGCAACGAATGTCCGCTCACTTTCCTTTCCTGTTAAGTTCCAAGCACAAACGGCATTAGGACAGGAACCGCTAAATAAGCGGCGGGCTTTACCTCGCGACCGTAGCTGGCCGCTAAAATCCACACAGTTTCAGGCGCTCCAATTGAGGAAAACCACAAGGTAACTTTTCAGCAGGGTTTAATGGCAATGTTGCTGGCATGCGGCAGTTCAAAAGCACCTTTCCAAACTCTTTTACGCCGGACGCGTTTCGGGACCTCTTCCCTTCATCTGCGGCGTGTTGGAGTCACAGCTGCTAGCACGTCGGGTTGTTGCGCACCTTTAATAAAGCCTGCCTCACTGGCGTGGCGAAGCCCAATGCCTCATGGTTATCGTAGTCCGCCCCTTGTGTGCCAGCAAATAAATAGTCCACAATTATTTCCCCAGTGGGTGGAAGACGATGTTACTTGACTCCACATGCCCGCTTCCACTGTCATCCTGGTAAGCGGGCATCGCCCTGCAAGGAATGTCCGCTCACTTTCCTTTCCTGTTAAGTTCCAAGCACAAACGGCATTAGGACAGGAACCGCTAAATAAGCGGCGGGCTTTACCTCGCGACCGTAGCTGGCCGCTAAAATCCACACAGTTTCAGGCGCTCCAATTGAGGAAAACCACAAGGTAACTTTTCAGCAGGGTTTAATGGCAATGTTGCTGGCATGCGGCAGTTCAAAAGCACCTTTCCAAACTCTTTTACGCCGGACGCGTTTCGGGACCTCTTCCCTTCATCTGCGGCGTGTTGGAGTCACAGCTGCTAGCACGTCGGGTTGTTGCGCACCTTTAATAAAGCCTGCCTCACTGGCGTGGCGAAGCCCAATGCCTCATGGTTATCGTAGTCCGCCCCTTGTGTGCCAGCAAATAAATAGTCCACAATTATTTCCCCAGTGGGTGGAAGACGATGTTACTTGACTCCACATGCCCGCTTCCACTGTCATCCTGGTAAGCGGGCATCGCCCTGCAACGAATGTCCGCTCACTTTCCTTTCCTGTTAAGTTCCAAGCACAAACGGCATTAGGACAGGAACCGCTAAATAAGCGGCGGGCTTTACCTCGCGACCGTAGCTGGCCGCTAAAATCCACACAGTTTCAGGCGCTCCAATTGAGGAAAACCACAAGGTAACTTTTCAGCAGGGTTTAATGGCAATGTTGCTGGCATGCGGCAGTTCAAAAGCACCTTTCCAAACTCTTTTACGCCGGACGCGTTTCGGGACCTCTTCCCTTCATCTGCGGCGTGTTGGAGTCACAGCTGCTAGCACGTCGGGTTGTTGCGCACCTTTAATAAAGCCTGCCTCACTGGCGTGGCGAAGCCCAATGCCTCATGGTTATCGTAGTCCGCCCCTTGTGTGCCAGCAAATAAATAGTCCACAATTATTTCCCCAGTGGGTGGAAGACGATGTTACTTGACTCCACATGCCCGCTTCCACTGTCATCCTGGTAAGCGGGCATCGCCCTGCAACGAATGTCCGCTCACTTTCCTTTCCTGTTAAGTTCCAAGCACAAACGGCATTAGGACAGGAACCGCTAAATAAGCGGCGGGCTTTACCTCGCGACCGTAGCTGGCCGCTAAAATCCACACAGTTTCAGGCGCTCCAATTGAGGAAAACCACAAGGTAACTTTTCAGCAGGGTTTAATGGCAATGTTGCTGGCATGCGGCAGTTCAAAAGCACCTTTCCAAACTCTTTTACGCCGGACGCGTTTCGGGACCTCTTCCCTTCATCTGCGGCGTGTTGGAGTCACAGCTGCTAGCACGTCGGGTTGTTGCGCACCTTTAATAAAGCCTGCCTCACTGGCGTGGCGAAGCCCAATGCCTCATGGTTATCGTAGTCCGCCCCTTGTGTGCCAGCAAATAAATAGTCCACAATTATTTCCCCAGTGGGTGGAAGACGATGTTACTTGACTCCACATGCCCGCTTCCACTGTCATCCTGGTAAGCGGGCATCGCCCTGCAACGAATGTCCGCTCACTTTCCTTTCCTGTTAAGTTCCAAGCACAAACGGCATTAGGACAGGAACCGCTAAATAAGCGGCGGGCTTTACCTCGCGACCGTAGCTGGCCGCTAAAATCCACACAGTTTCAGGCGCTCCAATTGAGGAAAACCACAAGGTAACTTTTCAGCAGGGTTTAATGGCAATGTTGCTGGCATGCGGCAGTTCAAAAGCACCTTTCCAAACTCTTTTACGCCGGACGCGTTTCGGGACCTCTTCCCTTCATCTGCGGCGTGTTGGAGTCACAGCTGCTAGCACGTCGGGTTGTTGCGCACCTTTAATAAAGCCTGCCTCACTGGCGTGGCGAAGCCCAATGCCTCATGGTTATCGTAGTCCGCCCCTTGTGTGCCAGCAAATAAATAGTCCACAATTATTTCCCCAGTGGGTGGAAGACGATGTTACTTGACTCCACATGCCCGCTTCCACTGTCATCCTGGTAAGCGGGCATCGCCCTGCAACGAATGTCCGCTCACTTTCCTTTCCTGTTAAGTTCCAAGCACAAACGGCATTAGGACAGGAACCGCTAAATAAGCGGCGGGCTTTACCTCGCGACCGTAGCTGGCCGCTAAAATCCACACAGTTTCAGGCGCTCCAATTGAGGAAAACCACAAGGTAACTTTTCAGCAGGGTTTAATGGCAATGTTGCTGGCATGCGGCAGTTCAAAAGCACCTTTCCAAACTCTTTTACGCCGGACGCGTTTCGGGACCTCTTCCCTTCATCTGCGGCGTGTTGGAGTCACAGCTGCTAGCACGTCGGGTTGTTGCGCACCTTTAATAAAGCCTGCCTCACTGGCGTGGCGAAGCCCAATGCCTCATGGTTATCGTAGTCCGCCCCTTGTGTGCCAGCAAATAAATAGTCCACAATTATTTCCCCAGTGGGTGGAAGACGATGTTACTTGACTCCACATGCCCGCTTCCACTGTCATCCTGGTAAGCGGGCATCGCCCTGCAACGAATGTCCGCTCACTTTCCTTTCCTGTTAAGTTCCAAGCACAAACGGCATTAGGACAGGAACCGCTAAATAAGCGGCGGGCTTTACCTCGCGACCGTAGCTGGCCGCTAAAATCCACACAGTTTCAGGCGCTCCAATTGAGGAAAACCACAAGGTAACTTTTCAGCAGGGTTTAATGGCAATGTTGCTGGCATGCGGCAGTTCAAAAGCACCTTTCCAAACTCTTTTACGCCGGACGCGTTTCGGGACCTCTTCCCTTCATCTGCGGCGTGTTGGAGTCACAGCTGCTAGCACGTCGGGTTGTTGCGCACCTTTAATAAAGCCTGCCTCACTGGCGTGGCGAAGCCCAATGCCTCATGGTTATCGTAGTCCGCCCCTTGTGTGCCAGCAAATAAATAGTCCACAATTATTTCCCCAGTGGGTGGAAGACGATGTTACTTGACTCCACATGCCCGCTTCCACTGTCATCCTGGTAAGCGGGCATCGCCCTGCAACGAATGTCCGCTCACTTTCCTTTCCTGTTAAGTTCCAAGCACAAACGGCATTAGGACAGGAACCGCTAATGCCGTTTGTGCTTGGAACTTAACAGGAAAGGAAAGTGAGCGGACATTCGTTGCAGGGCGATGCCCGCTTACCAGGATGACAGTGGAAGCGGGCATGTGGAGTCAAGTAACATCGTCTTCCACCCACTGGGGAAATAATTGTGGACTATTTATTTGCTGGCACACAAGGGGCGGACTACGATAACCATGAGGCATTGGGCTTCGCCACGCCAGTGAGGCAGGCTTTATTAAAGGTGCGCAACAATCCGACGTGCTAGCAGCTGTGACTCCAACACGCCGCAGATGAAGGGAAGAGGTCCCGAAACGCGTCCGGCGTAAAAGAGTTTGGAAAGGTGCTTTTGAACTGCCGCATGCCAGCAACATTGCCATTAAACCCTGCTGAAAAGTTACCTTGTGGTTTTCCTCAATTGGAGCGCCTGAAACTGTGTGGATTTTAGCGGCCAGCTACGGTCGCGAGGTAAAGCCCGCCGCTTATTTAGCGGTTCCTGTCCTAATGCCGTTTGTGCTTGGAACTTAACAGGAAAGGAAAGTGAGCGGACATTCGTTGCAGGGCGATGCCCGCTTACCAGGATGACAGTGGAAGCGGGCATGTGGAGTCAAGTAACATCGTCTTCCACCCACTGGGGAAATAATTGTGGACTATTTATTTGCTGGCACACAAGGGGCGGACTACGATAACCATGAGGCATTGGGCTTCGCCACGCCAGTGAGGCAGGCTTTATTAAAGGTGCGCAACAACCCGACGTGCTAGCAGCTGTGACTCCAACACGCCGCAGATGAAGGGAAGAGGTCCCGAAACGCGTCCGGCGTAAAAGAGTTTGGAAAGGTGCTTTTGAACTGCCGCATGCCAGCAACATTGCCATTAAACCCTGCTGAAAAGTTACCTTGTGGTTTTCCTCAATTGGAGCGCCTGAAACTGTGTGGATTTTAGCGGCCAGCTACGGTCGCGAGGTAAAGCCCGCCGCTTATTTAGCGGTTCCTGTCCTAATGCCGTTTGTGCTTGGAACTTAACAGGAAAGGAAAGTGAGCGGACATTCGTTGCAGGGCGATGCCCGCTTACCAGGATGACAGTGGAAGCGGGCATGTGGAGTCAAGTAACATCGTCTTCCACCCACTGGGGAAATAATTGTGGACTATTTATTTGCTGGCACACAAGGGGCGGACTACGATAACCATGAGGCATTGGGCTTCGCCACGCCAGTGAGGCAGGCTTTATTAAAGGTGCGCAACAACCCGACGTGCTAGCAGCTGTGACTCCAACACGCCGCAGATGAAGGGAAGAGGTCCCGAAACGCGTCCGGCGTAAAAGAGTTTGGAAAGGTGCTTTTGAACTGCCGCATGCCAGCAACATTGCCATTAAACCCTGCTGAAAAGTTACCTTGTGGTTTTCCTCAATTGGAGCGCCTGAAACTGTGTGGATATATATATATATATATATGTGTGTGTTTTTTGCACATGGTGTTAGAGAAAAAATAAAAGTGATTTAAAGAGACTTGCCATGCTGTGGAGTCCCTCTGTGCCGTGGATACTCTGGTGGGGGATCTTGCAGAGTTGTTCTGAAGATATATATACAAATATTTTTTTTTTCTCCACAAAAGAGGTTCCTTCCGTGATCGAGCCTGCTGCCAGATGGTGCGTAATGCCGGTGGAACCACCGCCTGTCCTTGTATTCCTTTTTTCGAAAATCCCAAGTAAAGACACAAATTCAGAAGTCCATTGCTCAGGAGCAGATGATTTATTTCCTCAAAGCGTTACGCGTTTTGCCCAAGAAATCGCTTGATCACACGCCGAGATAGCCACCATTACATGCATAAATAAACATTGGGGGTATACATAGGACTCAAGTTGCCTGTGAGTCGATGGCCTTATAAAATTGTCGGCCATCGTGGACTTACTAATATATGCTGTTAGCATACGTCCTAGTGCACATTTTCTTGTCACAAGCATTATGACATGCATTAACAGATAACCGAAAACTATGTTTACAATAAGGTAGAATAAACATTGTCCGCTCAAATAAGAGTTCAAAAATAACTACACTTAAAAGATCAATACAAGTATGTTAATGTCAATACAGTATCAGATACTTATGGCCCGAGCGTGGGAGGTGAGGTGTGATTGCTCGCATATGCGTTCGCCCAGTGGCTTAATAATCTACCTCATTGCCTAGTGCCTGTGGGTCCTGCAAGAGTGTCACGAGTGGTAACTCTATAACACCTATGGGGTAATGTAGAGATGGACATGTACATGTGGGATGCATAAAAATACGTAAAGTAAGCTCTATGTAGAAGAATATTAGAACAAGTGCAAATGAACAGAGTTTGCATTCGCCAAGTTGCTATATAAGAGAGTCCTCACTCGCCCAATGAAAATTACAAAACAGTGCTAACACCAATCTAAAAAGTGAGAATCAAATAACTGAATAGTGACTCTTATCTTATTGTGTGTGCTCGCCTGGGCCCGGGTAAAGAAAAGGGTAGGGAACCCGTGAAGTGACCAACCCTCCGGCGGTGGGCCCCTTCCTTTCATCCTGTGAAGAAACAAGATGAGAGAACAAATATTATACTTCTGAAACTCAAAAAATACACAGATTGCAAACATTACAGTTAAAATAGATCATCAATTGAGGAGAGAAACTGTAAAAAGGTTAAAGACAAAATGATATCATCAGTTGTCTAATACATATTCGCTACATATTTGCAGGGAGCAGTGTACATGCTGGTTAGCAATTGTATAGGTGAGTTGGTAGCTCTTTATCAAGATTATGACCACCAGGGAAACGGGTTTATAACTTGAGTATCCATTTGGATTCCCTTTTCCTTAGTGTCAACTCCCTGTTGCCACCTCTATGTCCGAAATTGATTTGTTCGATGGCAAAAAATCGCAGAAGGGAGCTGTCAGATTGATGCTTCTCCTGAAAGTGCCTGGCAGTGGGATAATGCAAGTCTATATTGGTAACATGGTGAGAAAAACTAGAGTACTGTGCAGCAAGTAAGTATTGTTACTTTGTTACACCATAAAGGCCGCAAAAAGTCTTAGGTAGTACAAATTAAGTATGGGCGAAATTTGTGAATTCGCGTTCCGCGAATTTGCGTGAAATCGGATTCGCAATCCGCAAAATCCGCGAATTCGTGCGAATTTGCGGATTTTTGTTTTTTTGCGTGTTCGCGGGGTTTTTTGCGTGTTCGCGGGCCGCTTGCATGGCAAAGTTACCCATGCGGTCGTGTATGGGCACAGCACCCTCTGGTTCCCCACTGCCACCCTCTGGTTCATCACTGCCACCCTCTGGTTCACCACTGCCACCCTCTGGTTCACCCCTGCCACCCTCTGGTTCACCACTGCCACCCTCTGGTTCAGCACTGCCACTCTCTGGTTCACCCCTGCCACCTTCTGGTTCAGCACTGTCACCCTCTGGTTCACCACTGCCACCCTCTGGTTCACGACTGCCACCCTCTGGTTCATCACAGCACCTCTGGTTCACCACTGCCACCCTCTGGATAACCACTGTCCCCCTCTGGTTCAGCACTGCCACCCTCTGGTTCAGCACTGCCACCCTCTGGTTCACCCCTGCCACCCTCTGAATCACCACTGCCACCCTCTGGTTCATCACAGCACCCTCTGGTTCACCCCTGCCACCCTCTGGTGCAGCACTGTCACCCTCTGGTTCACCACTGCCACCCTCTGGTTCACGACTGCCACCCTGTGGTTCATCACAGCACCTCTGGTTCACCCCTGCCACCCTCTGGTACACCACTGTCACTCTCTGGTTCACCACTGCCACCCTCTGGTTCACGACTGCCACCCTCTGGTTCATCACAGCATCTCTGGTTCATCACTGCCACCCTCTGGTTAACTACTGTCACCCTCTGGTTCAGCACTGCCACCCTGTGGTTCACCACTGCCACCCTCTGGTTCACCCCTGCCGCCCTCTGGTTCACCACTGCCACCCTCTGGTTCATCACAGCACCCTCTGGTTCATCCCTGCCACCCTCTGGTACAGCACTGTCACCCTCTCTTTCACCACTGCCACTCTCTGGTTCACGACTGCCACCCTCTGGTTCATCACAGCACCTCTGGTTCACCACTGCCACCCTCTGGTTAACCACTGTCACCCTCTGGTTCAGCACTGCCACCCTCTGGTTCACCACTGCGACTCTCTGGTTCACCACTGCCACCCTCTGGTTCACCCATGCCACCCTCTGGTTCACCACTGCCACCCTCTGGTTCACCCCTCCCACTATCTGGTTCATCACTGCCACCCTCTGGTTCACCCCTGCCACCCTCTGGTTCAGCACTGCCACCCTCTGGTTCAGCACTGTCACCCTCTGGTTCACCCCTGCCACCCTCTGGTTCATCACTGTCACCCTCTGGTTCATCACTGCCACCCTCTGGTTCACCACTCCCACCCTCTACCGAGACCTTTTGTGATGCAGCGGCAGCACAAAAGATGCGCCATGGTGCTGGGTATTAACAACGTGACGCATCTGAGAGATGCGTCACGTTGTGAAGCCTGCGCCATCAGGAGGCGTTCCAGCGCAGGGGAGGGCGTTCCTGCGCAGGAACGCCTCCTAAAAGTGGCTGAGTGAAATCTACAAGTATTCACTCAGTCACTTTTAGGCCAATGCTGCGTCAAAACCCTGCGCCTGCTTGAAGCAGGCGCAAGGCTTGATGCAGCATTGGGGAGATAGGGTCCCCCATAGCATTGCTGGAGCTGCGTTGCAAGCTCGACGCAGCTCCAGCAATGCGCTGCTTTCACGGCACAGATGCGTGACGCATCTGTGCCATTTTTGCCACATGGTGTGCCGCATTGTAAATGCGGCGCACCATGGGTGGCTGAGCTGCGGCGCACAATAACTGGCGCATCCCTGGGGATGCGCCAGTTATTGTAAATCTGCCCCTATACATTTAGCCAAAGAGGAAGCCCTTACTGATTAGACAGTAGAAAGTACTCCAGTTGAGTAGAGGTATTGCACAAAAAGGTGGCATCTTCGTGGACAAACACGCAGGGCGGGATTTATTCTGCCCCCTGTTAGACTCGTTTTTTGTGCCCTTCTGCCCTCTGTTAGACTCGTTTTTCCCTTGTTTTTCTGCCCTTCTGCCCCCTGTTAGACTCGTTTTTTGTGCCCTTCTGCCCTCTGTTAGACTCATTTTTCCCTTGTTTTTCTGCCCTTCTGCCCTCTGTTAGACTCGTTTTTGTGCCCTTCTGCCCTCTGTTATTCCCTTGTTTTTCTGCCCGTCTGCCCTCTGTTAGATTCACTTTTTGTGCCCTTCTACCCTCTGTTAGGCTCGTTTTTGTGCCTTTCTGCCCCGTTAGACTAGTTTTTTGTACCCTTCTGCCCTCTGTTAGACTTGTTTTTCTGCCCTTCTGTCCTCTGTTAGACTGTTTTTTTGTGCCCTTTTGCCATCAGTTAGACGCTTTTTTCCCTGCCTTTCTGCCCTTTGTTAGACTGCTTTTTGTGCCTTTCTGCCCTTTGCATCACCACATCATCACTCAGCGCTACCCCAGCATCACTCAGCACCACCACATTATCACTCAGCACCACCACAGCACCACTCAGCACCTCCACAGACTCACTCAGCACCACCATAGCATCACTCAGCATCACCACAGCACCAATCAGCACCACCACAGCACCACTCAGCGCAACCACAGCATCACACAGCACTACCACAGCATCACTCAGCACCACCACATTATCACTCAGCAGCACCACTCAGCACCACCACAGCATCACTCAGCACCACCACAGCATCACTCAGCACCACCACAGCACCACTCAGCACCACCCCAGCACCACTCAGCACCACCCCAGCATCACTCAGCACCACCACAGCACCACTCAGCATCACCAGAGCACCACTCAGCATCACCAGAGCACCACTCAGCACCACCACAGCACCACTCAGCGCCACCCCAGCATCAATCTGCGCAACCATTCAACAACAACTGGATCAAATATGTTCTCTCAATGTTTCAAGCTTTATTACAAATGTCACAAAAAGATGTTAATATTTCACTACTGTTCTTGGATTTTCGCCACAATAAAATACACTGAACATAATCTTTACAAAAGTTATTTACAAAAGTTTAAGCTATTGCCATTATAAATTAAAATCACTTTTATTTTAATAATTATTTAAAAAAATTAAAAGCCATTGTAATTTATAACATCAATACAGCTAAGTCACGTAAATACAAAACACGTTGCATTACAAATGCTATAGGTGTCACATTTGCGAAAGTTATAACTGTTGGCATTGTAAATGACAAAGCTATTAATTTAGCTATTTTCAAAACCAACACATAAATTTAAAAAATTGTCATTTACAAGACCAATAGCTCAAACTTTCCTAATGCGAGACCTATTGCATTGCAAATGCTTGTTTTTATATCTGTCAGTACTTCCTGTTGAGGTTTAATTTTCGTGACAGGCGCCTCATTGCCTACTTGTAACTATTCTCTGACCCTGCTTCAAGGGTCAGCGCATGGTCCGAGAATAGTTGCAAGTAGGCAACGAGGCGCCAGGAAGCACTTACAGGCTTGCAGCAGCAGGTGCCCAAGTTGAAGTTAATTTCTTTGTAACCCTTTTGCAAAAAGGTTACAAAAAATGAGCTTCAACTTTTGCACCTGCTGCTGTAACCCTGTAAGTGCTTGGCTGAAAATTCGTCCCCGCTGATTCGCGGATTTTACTTCGATTTCGCGAGATTCGCGGATTGCGAAATCGCAGAAAATCCGCAAATTCCGCGAGCGGAACAAATTTTCAGCCCATGCTTAGTACAAATGAATTGCAAATACAACTAGAAATAGGAGGACTAGTAAAAAAGTGAAAGCCGTTCACCTAGGTGAGCCAAGTGAAGTAATTCCATGTGTACCGGAATACTAATGGGAGAGGCCAAAGCACAGTAGGTAGTCTGTGGATACTCCGATGGAGTGGGAAAGGGAGTATTGCATGGCTAAACAGTGGTTTATGATTTTTAATAACAAAAAACTGGTTGGTCCTCACACCAAACACAACCATTAGGACTGAGCGTGTACACTGTGGTGTTGGTTCAGTAGACAAAGTAACAGGAAAGAAAATAAAACATACCAAAACTGTCCATCACCTAAGGGGCAAATGTAAAGTGAGATATTCCCATGTGAAACAAGTTTCCAAACGTTGGCCAGAAATGGTGTACGTCTCCGATCGCTGTGGCAGTTGTGTGTTCCACTTGTCTGTGTAAACAAAAAGGAGTAAAAACCTATAAATGTGACTATACAAAAAAAATTAACATTTATGGAAATCAAGTACAATGAATAAATTAGAAGTACATTTAAAGAAACAATAAAAATATTGCCGAATGTGGTGCAATATTGTCATCGCCAACCTCTAACAGACGGTTCAGGAGAAAAATAAGTATGAAATCGTGGGGGTCACTAAGTTGAGGCGCAAGATATCAAACTGTCCCGATACAGACCCACCAACTTAGATGGGGGAACAAGAATATATTATCCAGGCTGTAGTCATGGCATTTTGTGCATAGATATGTCATACCTTAACCTCGAAAACAAGTGTGTTAAGGAATCGCGTCTTCTATTACAAATGTAACTGGTAAGTATGTTCAGAAATAATCCTGAACAATTGGTGTTGTGGTAAACTCTACGTGCAAAGGCTCTGCTGAGCGTACTCAGCCTAGATAAGCCTGCAAGGTAATTTAGGCTGTGAGCTCATGGTATCAAGCACACGGATTAAGGCATGTAAAACGAGCCGTGATGAAGTTCTCCACTTATCTGAAGACTGTATGACGCCCGTGTATAGTGGCAAGCCGAAGTTGCAGTGCAGTAAGAACACTCTGGATTCAGGTAAAAAGCAATTCCAGAAATGTGTGTTAAAGGGTGAAAGAGGACTGGAAAAGTACTCTACGGAGATCGCCATATCGGCATGTGTTAGTATGCTGAGCTTGATGTTAAAAGACAGTGCAAGTAATGAAGGTAACAGGTTACTAAAAAAACAGTCAGACACCATAAGGAGAAAGAGAGAGAAAAATGAAAAGAAAAAGAGAGTAGTGAGACATCACAATAATGTCAGTTATATCACCAGTGTTTTATCTGAGCCACTTTTATACCCAGATATATGCCAATTATTACTGTAGCTGCATACATCCACCTTCTCAATGTCTAGATGCAGAGGCAAGACAATCACACGGAAAACATTTTTGTTCATATGTTAATACTTGGTATATATTAACACTCCCGAAACGCGTTGATGAAATTGCTGTAATCTAATAAAGAAGCCTGAAATGAACGATATCCGTGAGTGCCGGATGATTTGAAATGAAACTGGAGTTGAAATCTTATTTTCAATATATATATATATATATTTAAGATGTGGCGTCTAATACAGGATTTATGATATATATATATATATATATATATATATATATATATATATATCACAAATCCTGTATTAGACGCCACATCTTAAATCACGCACAGGAGCCAAACAGGACACGGACCCAAGATTATTGTGCTGCTTATTTCTTTATTTTAGCCAGATGTTAGAGACGCGTTTCGCGGCTCGAACGCCGCTTGTTCACTCGACAAATTCATTTAGTCATGAAGGCTATTTAAAGTGACAGTGCTTTAAAAAAATGTGAATCACGTGATGACAATTTGCCATGGACATGGAAAACATACTACAATCATCGTATAATACCTGGGTTTGTAACATCGGTTAAGGCTGTCTGTTGCCATGCAAACTATACGTAAAATACGCTTTAAAACTTTACGTGCAACTTTATACAAATTTTAAAAATGCGAATCATTCAGCTTTTTATATTTGATGTTATTTTAAATTTCTGTAAAATACATTCAACCTTTAACCTGTTACTTTAGTTATATTTTTTGTCTCTCCAATTACCATGACAACATTCAACAATAAAGTGCTTGTAAGTGATAGTGCTATTAAAAGAAATCCTTTTCATTTACTGTTCTCCTTTTCTACAAACCAAATTATCACCAGTTATTTCAGCTTCATACTCAACGTTCCATAAATCATTTACACATACATAGTTTCCTTTTGTTCATTATATACGTTTGTAGTTATTGGAACTTCATTGCACTTGCTATTGACTTTTGAACATTACTCCTTGGCTTATATCATTATACATCTGTCTTATTTATCTCACTTGTGCATTACCGCCACATATTTTGACATTTCTTGGTATCCCTTTAAGCATCAAATAATCATATTTAATCACCTTTATAAACATTTATAAACATTGTTTAAAACACATTCATAAAATATTTACAAATTTTAAAATCTTTTGTACCCCTTTTGGTCATAAAAATGCATATATACATTATTTACAACTTAAAACACCGTGTTGTTATTCATGTGTATCTGGTGATTTAATTTTAGTGTATTTTTTTATGGGATATCAAATAAATCTCATGTTTGTAACGATCAGATGACTGGTTGTCTTATCCATATGTAAAGCTGTTTCATCTCTTGTTTAACTAGGATAGACAAGTATATAAATCTTCTGTAAGATTCAATCCATTCGGATGTTTTGAATCCAGCTGCAAAATATACCTCGTCTCTAACCTCCTTAGTTTGTTCTCACGGTCCCCTCCTCGTCTATTTGGGGGAATTGCATCTATAAGGTAATATGTTAACCCTTTGTTGTTCGACCCGTGGAATGTTCTAAAATGACGAGCCACCGGGTAGGTGTTATCCATATTCATGATGGCTCGAAGATGCTGAAGTATTCGAACGTGTGCTTGTAATTTACTTGACCCCACGTAGTTTACCCACATGGGCATGTTAACACGTATACAGAAAATTCTGTTTTATAATTCAGCATCTTGTTAATCATATAAGGTTTGGCCTTGAAGGGGCTGAGGTATGTTTTTGTGTTTATGCCGTGTGTGCAGGCTTTGCATGTGGGACATCTTTTAAAACCTTTGAGGTTTTGATACCAAGTAGGTTTGCCAATAATTTCTGGATCTGATACAACTAGACAATCTCTCATTGAAGGACACCTACTATAGGTAATGGACACCCTCTGCGGGAGCAGGGGTCCTAATACTGGGTCACTCACTACTGTAGGCCATTCATCTTGAATGATTTTCTGTATTGTCTTATGTTGTTTGCTGTATCCTAGGATCAAGCGAAAGTTCTTTTCGTCCAAATTTAGTTGGCTTGCCTGATGTTCTTTGTTTTGTTTATCGCACTTATCTGTTTTACTGACCAATAAAGTTTCCCTCTCAACTAACATTGTTTTCGCTATGGCTCTATCTATAGTTTGTTTAGTGTAGCCTCTGGCTAGGAAACTTTCTTTGCTCTGTTTCTGGGCTAGCTGTAATTCCTCGTGTGTGCTGCATATTCTCTTTATCCTAAGCATTTCACCGTAGGGAATGCTGTTCACTAGGTGATGTGGGTGTGAACTTGTGGCATGCAATAGGGAGTTTCCTGCCGTTTTTTTCCGGTGTAATGTCGTTTGTAAGGTATTGTTATCTACAAACACTTCTGTATCCAAAAAACTCACCCTTGATTCACTTATTTCTGAAGTGAATCTTAAATTGAGATCATTATTGTTCAATTCACACAAGACATTTTCAGCTTCCCCCCTTGTTCCATGCCAGATTACAAATAAATCGTCTATAAATCTTAGCCACACTTTAACTTTTGCTTTCACAGTGTCACCATGTGTTCCACCAAGGACTAGCTTCTCCCATTTGCCCATATGTAGGCATGAATAACTTGGGGAGAAGCTAGCCCCCATGGCTACTCCTTGTATTTGGCAATACAATAGATGATTAAACATGAATACATTGTTATGTAGGCAGAATTTAATCATCGCCACCAGCATCTCACTGTGTTGATGGAATATAGGCTCTCTGTCTCTCAAGAAATATTCTACAGCCTCGATGCCGTCTTCATGTTTTATGCTGGTATATAATGATGATACATCTATTGCCATCATGATGTATTCGCTGTTCCATTGAAAGTTAATTAGTTTGTTTAAAAAGTCACTTGTATCCCTAACATAGGATGCTAATGATTTGACATAATCTTGAAGGAAAAAGTCTACATAGACTGATGTTTTTTCCAAAAGGCTATTCCTGGCACTGATAATAGGACGCCCCGGTGGTTTCTTGCTGTCCTTATGTATTTTGGGTATAAAGTATATTGTTGGTGCAGTGGGATTTTCATTTTTTAAATACGTATACTCATTCTCACTAAGGAGTTTTTTATTTCGCCAACCTGATAATTTTTAATAGTAGGCTTGATAAATTTCTTTCAGTTTGCCAACATCTGTTCGAGAATAGCATTGTCTATTATTTAATTGGCTCATGGCCTCTTTCATATATTCGTCGTGAGGCCATAGTACTATATTTCCTCCTTTGTCACTGTTACGGATTATGACTTTCTTGTTGTTAGAGAGTTTTTTCATTAGTTGGAAATACATATGGTCTTGATTGCGATGTTTCTGGATGCTTGCGCTAGTTCCAATTTTTTTGTTTAAATTTTTTATTTTCTGAGTGATGACTTCGTGGAACGTGTCTATGGCATCATGCAGCATGATAGGGCAATATTTTGATTTTGGTTTGAAATTAGTTAGACCTGCTCCTTTATTTAATATATTTGTAACTGGCTCATTTGATGTTCCGACTTGATCATTATCTTGATTCCACAATTCTTCTAGTTCCCGTTCCATGTCTACATCTGGAGGTGGTATCGTCATTTGAGGAGTTTCAGGATTTTCTTGCGATGTTTTTTTCATAGCATATAGTTTTTTAAGTTTCAACTTTCTCACACCCTTATATACATCCATCCGGGTATTTGGGTAGTCAAAGTTATTTGGTGGACAGTAAGATAATCCCAAACTTAAGGTGTTTTCTTCTTTTTGGGTTAATTTTAAGTTGGATAAATTAATTATTGTTCGTTTTGCTTCTTTTCCCAGTAATTTCGTTTCCTTCGGGTCTGATTTGGATTTGTGCCTGTGTTTTGCTGCATTGCGCCTCTGCTTCCGCTTGATGTTTGCCCGCTTCCGTGTGTTTGTGAGCGGGTCATTGGCCTCAAAGTTGCCATTCTTTGGGCGGCTAAAATCTCCATCTCTTCCCCCGGTGATGGCCTGGCCCCTGATAAGGCTGTAGGGGCATTTCTCAATTCCGAGTCATCCTCGCTGTTAGAGGTATATTGTTCACTCGATGTAGTCGCAGCATCATCCTCAACTCGCCTCTGACGGTTACTGGATACACTTGGTATACCTCACCCTTGTTTTTGTTGATTTTTACGTGCATTGTCAAATTTTCGGGCAAAGGTGAAGATCTGTCCTACCTCATAATCAACTTTGTCTCGTAGGAATTTGTGAGTTTTTCTATCCTTTATATTTTCTTCCTCTTTCTTTAGTCGGTTTGTAATCTCTTTCCTGAGATGGGCAATTTCTTCTTCTTGGCCCATGCTCGCTAGTTCCTCATTGAGAGCATCTATTTCTGTTAGCAGGCGTGCCCGATCTATGTCCGCATATTTAATCAATAGTAAAGTGAGTCTGCGGGATGAGTCCAGGTTTACTTCTGCCCATTCACGTATCAATTCCGGATTAGGTTCTTCATATGTCGGTGCAGTTAAGATGCGGAGCCCCCGTGGGATTCTACCCACCTCAATATAGCTCTGAAGGGACCTTGACTCCCACCACTTCGACATTTCCAGTCTCATTTTCTTTTCTAACACTTTCATTTTATATGCCAAAGAGTCTGGTGGATGTGCTGTAGCTTTATCATTTGGTTTTGTACCGCTGCTCGCTGTGGGGGCATCTTTAAACATCCCTGTGGCAGCCCCATCCCTTTCTTTTACTATGTCGCTCGACATCTCGGCTTATTCCAATTTGATTCGTTTGTACACAAGCGCGGGTCTTCTATCAACTTTTTTTTACACGCTTGTTCAACAGTCATGCATACTCTTCCACCCCGCAGTGCCGCTTGAAACAGTACCTTCTTCGGTCCTGACCTCCGAACTCCTTGCTTTTTGCGAGTGCGAAAACCCTCGCAGCCGGCCGGGGTCCTCATGTCGATTCTGATGCTGGTACTCAATCGTTGTTCTCGGTGCTGGGGGGGCCGCGGTAATTCCTTTCCAGGATCTCAATCGTCCCCCAGGGGTAATCCGGAAGACAGTTCCGTTTTTCCACCGCTGGCCCAACGTCGGAAGAGGGGTCCTGTGTTAAACTGGTACTTCGGAACAACCAGTTAATATATCACAAATCCTGTATTAGACGCCACGTCTTAAATCACGCGCAGGAGCCAAACAGGACACGGACCCAAGATTATCGTGCTGCTTATTTCTTTATTTTAGCCAGATGTCAGAGACGCGTTTCGCGGCTCGAACGCCGCTTGTTCACTCGACAAATTCATTTAGTCATGAAGGCTATTTAAAGTGACAGTGCTTTCAAAAAATGTGAATTACGTGATGACAATTTGCCATGGACATGGAAAACATACTACAATCATCGTATAATACCTGGGTTTCTAACATCGGTTAAGGCTGTCTGTTGCCGTGCAAACTATACGTAAAATACGCTTTAAAACTTTATGTGCAACTTTATACAAATTATAAAAATGCGAATCATTTAGCTTTTTATATTTGATGGTATTTTAAATGTATATATATATATATATATATATATATATATATATTGTTCAAAACATAGCCCCTTTTAAATCATGCTGGTTATTCATCATAGCAGTTGGTGATAGAATATTCCGTGTTGAGGTCCTATTGTGGCAGATAATTCCATTAAAAAAACATGTAGATCCCCGTCTACGTTGAGACCCTTGTCCACAGCATGAAGTTGAATGATCCAATGAATCTCCAATTATCTGAGAGCCAGTGTTTTATTGCCCCCTCTGGGCATTCCATGGAAAGTGATCCTGAGATGTTAGTTTTGACCATGTATATTGTTATAGTGGACCGGAAAGGGGTAAAAACTATTGTTATTTCTAATAGCAAGGGCATGTTCTTGAATGCAATCTTTTAGGGGTCTTATTGCGCTGCCAATGTAGATACGTCCACACTCTAATATAATGCAGTAAACAGAGATTTTGATGTTACCGTTGATGAACCTTTTGATTTTGTGTGTTCTATTAGTGTTGTACTGAAAAAAGGTCACCTTATCTTTAGCAAAACAACAAATACTACATCATCCACACTTGTAAAATCCTCTTGGGGTGTAGGGAGCCATGTTTCAACAGAGGATGGTTTCAGGTAACTGTGACAGAGTATCTGTCTGATTGTTCTTCCCCTGCTGTGTGCAATGTTAGGCTTGGCTTTATTAGACTCCTTAAGTGAGTTATCCATTTAGAGGGTATGCCACTATTTCTACATTATCTCAGAACTGAGTGCACTATAAGGTGTGATGAGTTAAAGTGTCTTTTGAGTCACCCTCCTTTGTCTCCTTCTTTTGTTTATAAGTAAATCTTCATGTTTTAATTTCTGGATTTTGTCTTTGGACTCATTTAAAGGTGTGGAGAGTAACAATTTGTTCTGAATCTATTCTCCATTTTCTGTTGTTAAACCTGGGAGAAGGAATCCTGGCTGCAATTGAGTCAAATTCTTGAAATTTCCCCATATGGTACAGCCCTGATTTGCGAGGGAGGATGGGAACTAGTAGCATGTAAAATGACATAGCATGTAGTGTGTTTCCTGAACAGTTTGGAACATATAGTTTTCACATCAACATCTAGAGTAACGCCAAGATAGTGTATTCTGCATATACTCTTACTACACATACATTTGATGATGAATGTGTTATCATTAAGGTTTAGTGCAAAGTGGCAAAGTCTATCTGTACCACACAACCAAAATAATAGAACATCTATGTATCGGACCCAGAATAAAATATGTTCTGGAAGTTCTTCTAAAGTAGATGTAGGGTCTGTGACCCAATAAGTGTGAGTTTTCTAGTGAATTGTCCTGGGTTCAATCCTGGTATTTACTGTGATTTCGTTTTTCAATGTTTTGAATTAATTTTTATATAGTGTATTGCAGCTGTGTGGGGAGGGTCATCTCCCATCTATTAGCATTTTAGAAAAGCACATTGCTTGTAGCACCATGGAGTCTGAAGGGCATATTTGGGGCATGATTTACCATAAGATTGCATTGTCCTTACGTCACCCAGATGAACATGGGCAACTCAATTCTTAACCCCTTCGACGCTCATGACGGAGCGGTTCCGTCATGAGCATCGGTTGGGCTGTGCTCATGATGGAACCGTTCCGTCATGACCACGCCCGTTCTTAAGAACGTTCAGCACAGCGCGAAAATTCGCGCCGCGCTGATGTGGTTAAATCCGATTTACCAAGCCACACAAGGCCACCTTGTCTGGCCCTGCAATGCTTGGTAAATCTGGAATAACATAAGGCAGCACAAGTTGCTGGCCTGCATTAAAACTTGCTAGCAAGGCATTAAATGGTTGAAGAGTGGTTATTCCCATGCATCCACCCAAGCATTTTGGCACATTCCCAGATGTAACAAGTCAGGTAAACCTGGAAATGCGTAAAAATGCTGCACCTTCCCAATAGAGGTGCAAAGAGGGGAGAGAATTGTTTTTACAGAGTTTATATAGCGCAAACTTGACCTTGAGCGCTTTACAGAGCACCAGTTGCATTACATGAGGACACATTCACTTTTGTTAGGCACGGGGAGATTACATAATTTGCCCAGAATTACAGGATGTTCAGAGTCATTGCCGAGACTCAAACCCAGTTCCCCAGATTCGAAGTTGACCGCCCTAGCCATTAGGCCAACTCCTCTATCTTTATTTCTCATTGTGTTTTACTCTTTCTAAGTGTACTGCATTCTAAGGCACACGTAGAAAGAGGACAACAACTCTAAGGATTGTTTTTGTGCAAGAAGGTGTCCCTTCCTCTCCAAAACCATTCCTGTCTGCCTATAAGGCTGCACTGAGTTCACCAGTGCAGAGAGAGCAAGAGAGAGCAGAAATTCACCATATGTTAATAAATATGGCAATTTCCTTCCTTCTCCATCCAACGCTGCATATCAAATTGCCTTGCTGCATTGCGCTGCATCAAATAATGATAAAGCTAGCACTTGGTATTTTACTGCATGTTAGAACTCTAGTTGGTTGAGGTAGGTACCTTAGATCAAATAGGGACCCTTGCTTCTAGTCAGGGTAAGGAGGGACACGCCCTTAGATAACCCCGGATCAGCCCCTGATATCATGGCACGAGCAGCCAGGCTTATCTCCAAGGCAATGTGTAAAGTATTAGCAACCACACTCCCAGTAACACAGTGATAACACCACAAATGGACACCACACTGTTTTCCTAAAAACAGCGGCATCTTTATAAAAGGGAGTACGATGAGTCCAAACGATAGACATCCAACATATACGTATTCGTAATATTTCACTTGCCGGGTTATTAGGCCAGCAATCTCTTGTAGGTTCTTGAGGAATTAGAAAGCAATTCACAATCTCTAATGCAGTCCTAACGCAATGCTATTCAGTTCGTAATGCAGTTCGTAATGTGGTAATAAGATATTCCTTAATGCAAATATCAGGCAGTTTGTAATGCATAGATAACGCGGTTCGTAATGCAAGAATCAGGCAGTTCGTAATGCAATAATAATGTAGGTCATAATGCAAGCATCAGGCAGTTTGTAATGCAATAATAATGCGGTTCGTAATGCAAGAATCAGGCAGTTCGTAATGCAATAATAATGCAGGTCGTAATTGAAGAATCAGGCAGTTTGTAATGCAATAATAATGCGGTTTGCAATGCAGGATTCAGGCAGTTCGCAATGCAATAATAATGCGGTTCATAATGCAATAATAATACGGTTAGTGATCTGCGCGGTCAACTCGGGCCCGCACTAGGCCCTAATGCCAGAGACAATGGTCATAAGCTCAAAAAGCAAATACGGGCTGCTCGTGGACTCAGTGCATCTAGCGTAGTGCAGCAGGAGAGAGCTCGGAGCACTACTGTACGCCTCCCCAGACCACATTCGCTTGTGGCTCCCGACCGGAGTCCAAGCCTTACCTGGTGGGGGCTGCCTCTCTCTCTCCGCTCGTTGGACGTCCTGCTGGGTGTTCCCGATCACGTTGCGGCTTTGTTGCCAGGCGAGGCTGTAGCCGGACGGTTTACGGCACTGCCTTCTCCTTCATTGATGATCTTGGGCAGATTCCTCTCAGTGAACACGATCACTATTCCTTTCACCTTACAGCTTTCTTAGCTTCAAGAAATCCTTTAGCACGTTGCTGCTTGGGCCGGCGGCGATGATACTTACTCACAGCCTCTGTTATGATGACGGCTCGGCCCACAAACAACAATACAGCAGCGTGGACAATGTTTCACAATATTGGGCAATGTGATCACGAGGCACCTCGTAAAGAGTACCTCGGACCACACACAGTCTTCCAGAAATCCGTAGCATGTTCCGGCTTGGGCCGGATGCAGTGATTCTTACTCACAGCCTCAATTATGATGACGGCTCGGGCCACAAATAACAATACAGCAGGGTGGACGATGTTTCACGCTGCGAGGGCATTGCGATCACGGGGCACTTCATAAACAGTACCACGAACCACACTGCAGTCTTAGGCATGCAAAAGCACCATGCACCAAGCGTCGCTGAGACATGATTGGAAACTTTTATGTTCCTTTCTTTCCACAACAGGGGACCAGCACTCCTTGGGCCCTTGGAGAAATGCTACTTTAGGACACAGCACACAGCAAAGTCCTCACAAGCAGGGGGACCCAGCACACAGCAAAGTCCCTTGTCCTCTCCTTAGTTAAATCGGCAAACTGCAGGCCAGCCCCAGAACACTACTCAAGGGCAGTCCTCCTGCTCAGTCTCTTCAGCTGTTCTTCAGTGGCAGAGGTTCCTCTTGATCATAAAGTAGGTTCGATCCTTTTTCAGTAGGGATTTCAGTCTTGAGTTCAGGAGTTTCAGCTCTTACATTTAAACTCCTAAATGCCTTTGAAGTCTATGTGTTCAGGGGGCTCTGACCTCGGTCCAAACCAGACCTGGGTGTCTTCCTGCCAGTGCACACCCTCCTCCTTTGATAGTCAGGGTCTGGGGCCCAGGTGCTCAGCAGGAGGTGGAACCATACTCTGGTGGCAACAACACAGCCCTCTTCACTTCCAGAGGGCTACTCCTCCCCCCACATCAAAGCAGGCCAGCCTGTTGCTGTCTCACCTACTCCTCCCTGGGGTCAGGGCACTTCCCAGACCCTGTCACATCCAAATCCAGGCAGGCAATAAACAGCAAGGCAGAGGCACACAGGATAGTTTAATACAAGAAACCAACCACTTTTAAAAGCATATGCAAACCCAACAATTGATGGACAGAATGCAGAACAATGTCATACATTCACCTCAGTACAGAGATCTGGGCCTAAATCCATCGTTATTTTGCACTCCACACCACCCCAGTTCAGACATGGCCATATGCAAATCAGCCTTGACCCTGTGCCTCATGGGAACAGTCCAGCCCGAATTGCCAAGCCATGTCTTTCCTGGACCGGAATCAAGCATCCTAGGACCGGTTTCTGGCTATCAGCCGTCTTCAGCCAGGATAGCTTGACTCCAGTAGTGTGGAGAGCATGGGACTCACGTCTGAGCATACCCATCCCACTCTGGGTGACAAATGCAAAAACAGCAATTGATGGACAGAATGCAGAACAATGTCATACATTCACCCCAGTACAGAGATCTGGGCCTAAATCCATCGTTTTTTTGCACTCCACACCACCCCAGTTCAGACATGGCCATATGCAAATCAGCCTTGACCCTGTGCCTCATGGGAACAGTCCAGCCCGAACTGCCAAGCCATGTATTTCCTGGACCGGAATCAAGCATCCTAGGACCGGTTTCTGGCTATCAGCCGTCTTCAGACAGGATAGCTTGACTCCAGTGGTGTGGAGAGCATGGGACTCACGTCTGAGCATACCCATCCCACTCAGGGTGACAAATGCAAAAATAACAATTGATGGACAGAAAGCAGAACAATGTCATGCATTCACCCAAGTACAGAGATCTGGGCCTAAATCCATCGTTTTTTTTCACTCCACATCACCCCAGTTCAGACATGGCCATATGCAAATCAGCCTTGACCCTGTTCCTCATGGGAACACTCCAGCCCGAACTGCCAAGCCATGTCTTTCCTGGACCGGAATCAAGCATCCTAGGACCGGTTTCTGGGTATCAGCCGTCTTCAGCCTTGATAGCTTGACTCCAGTGGTGTGGAGAGCATGGGACTCATGTCTGAGCATACCCATCCCACTCGGGGTGATAAATGCAAAAACAACAATTGATGGACAGAATGCAGAATAATTTCATACATTCACCCCAGTACAGAGATCTGGGCGTATATCCACCGTTTGCATATGGCCATGTCTGAACTGGGGTGGCAGAGTGGGCTAAAGAACGGTGATGGATTAAACCCAGATCTGTTGACGGGGTGTGAGTGTTTGATTGGTTCAGATGCTCCGTCCATCACCACCCCCTTTTGAACTGCTTTGTTCGCTATAAGTTGGCAGGGTATGCTCAGACGTGAGTCCCTTGCTCACTTTGCCACTTGCTTAAAGCAAGCCTGGCTGAAACGGCTGCAATGCCAGAAACCGGTCCTAGGAAGCTTATTTCCAGTCCAGGGAAGGCATGGCTTGGCAGTTCAGCCTGCACTGTTCCCATGAGGCACAGGGTCAGACTGATTTGCATATGGCCATGTCTGAACTGGGGTGGCAGAGTGGGCTAAAGAACGGTGATGGATTAAACCCAGATCTGTTGACTGTGTGAGGGTTTGATTGGTTCAGATGCTCCGTCCATCACCACCCCCTTTTGAACTATTTTTAAAAGCATGGTTTCTAAGCACACAATTCAAAAACCATCTTCACAAAAAGATGTGTTATTAAATTTTGAGTTCAGGCACACTAAACTCCATCCCTCCATCTTATGCCTATGGGAATATATGCTGGAATCATGGGACACAGCATTCCCCATTCCGTCCTATGGGCAAGATGGCCTTGCAACAGTGAAAAACTAATTTGCCAGTATTTCACTGGTACACACCTCAGTACATGTCCTACCTTTCACATACACTGCACCCTGCCCCACGAGGTACCTTGGGCCTACTATAGGGGTGTATGATATGCATAACAAGGTAAGGGAAGGCCTGGCAAGTTGCCAGGACAACAAGGCATTTAACAAACTGCGCACAGGCACTGCAGTGGCAGGCCTGAGATCTCTTCTTAGGGCTACTTGTGTGGGTGGCGCAATTAGTGCTGCAGACCCACTAGTAGCATTTGCATTACCAGACCTTGCACACATGGTGCACTTTACTAGGGACTTTACTAGTAAGGCAAACATACCAATTATGTACAACCAATTACGATAACACTTTTTACAGGGAGCACTTGCACTTTGACACTGATCAGCAGTGGCAAAGTGCCTAAAGCATCCAAGTCAGCAACATTATGTCAGAAAAAGGTCTAGGAGGAAGGCAAAACGTTTAAGGAACTTTAGCCAAAAAGGTCCACATTCAACAATGCACCTGAATGACAGTGGTTTAAAAGCAGTAGTGCAGGCCAATCAGTGCTTATATGCCCCCAAAACATATAAAAAGAAAGAGGAGTGAGCTGTATACATGTTGGTGGTAATAGAACATCTCAACTCTGTTAAAGAGCTGCTATCTTTATTCCAGCCCCCATCAAGGGCCCCCACACATTCTTTAACTAAGAAGTAGCCTGTAGCAGTCCCAGAATGACCACTCTCTAGAGTAAGAGGAGAGGAAGGCTCCTATCTAAGGTGGCATTTCTGTCTGTACCTAAGCACTTAAAGAATGGAATATCAGCCAGGGAGAAACAGGCTCCCTCACACCTACCCTTCAGAATCCCAAGTCAGGGCACAGACAGCTTCCCCAGGCTGATGTGATTACAGTGGAGGAGGGTGAGGTGAGTGCTGGAGAGGGCTGGGCTACGGGATCTGGCATGGATCCCAGGAGTGAAAAGATAAATACCTTAACACACTTTTTGTTTTTGTTTTCTAGATTAGGGGTAGATAAAGCAGAAACCTCCGCGAGTGAGGGTGGTGCTTTAACAGCCACAAAGGGACTGATAGGGAGAGAACCAGGAGCACATCCACTTAATAAAGCATCCTGTCCTGTAACAATCTTGGTTTTCACTTGATTGCTAAATACATACTCAAGACATGATGTAGCTCTTCAGTTATACTGTGATTCATTACAGTTTGAAAATACCAGAAATTGTGGTGCACCGTCACAGGTTTTTCAAGAACCAGTAATTATTAGGTATGTTAAGAAAGATATAGCAAAAACTGAAAACTGTAAAGGAATTGAAACTGGGGATTGTAGCATGACATTTTAGCAACCCCCCTTTTGATGACTTAGTTCGCCAATGAGGATATTTGTTCCCATGAAATATCTGAAAGAGTTTTTACTCATAAACAGTGCACTCGTCCCAAGGAGAGTGTCAGTCAACTGACCATGCACTTTGTTATATAAGGTATACTTCCATAGATGGGGTACAGCTGAAATTAAGGGAGCTGAGTCTTGGAGACTTTAAGAAGTAGGCAAACATTGAATCAGCTTTTCAGCTACTCTGAGTTCAGTCAAATGACTACCACCTATTGAGTTTTCAGTTTGAGGGTATCTTCTTTGACTACAAGTGCTTCATCATTGTGTGTTTGCTACTGGGTGCTATTGGGTGCTTTCTTCGAACATTTTAGAACCTTTCTGGAGATAATATTCACTCAGATAGCTGAAACCAATTCAGTCATTCCCTACCTGGAAAACTTCATATTCCTGGGCCAAAAAGGCTCAGCAAGTTGTGCCAACTGTTGTCAGTGTTCATTAAGCTTACAGCAAGCTTGGGGTACTACTGGAAAGCGACAAAACTGTAGGCCCAGCTACAACTCTTGTCTTCCTGGGGATGGAGATTGATTCTATAAAGGGGGGATGCAGGCTACAACTAGAAAAAGTAAGGGGTTTTATAACCTCTTAGGAGACCTTTTCTAATGGTAAGTAAGGTTATGTTTCAACAGTTACAGGTCTTAATAGGCTAACTCAATTTTCCCTTGGGGATCATCCCAATGTGCCACCACTTTTGAAGATCCTTCAAACTGGCCTTGTCAGGGCTTAGGGAAAAGCACCATGGAACACACATATCTACAGGTTGGAGGAGAGACATGAGAATCTGGTTATCATTCCTTCAAAACATTAATGATTCAATTGTGTGGCCCTCTCCACTGTGGTCAAGCCAAGATTTGGTTCTGTTTACTGATGCAGCATGCAGTGTTGGTTCTGGTGCCATATTGGACTCCAAAGGATGTGCCCAGCCTCAGCCACAGCATTGATTTAATTCTGGTGTGGTAAAAAAACATTAATTTCCTTGAACTATTCTCATTGTAATAGCTTTGCATATTTGGACTGGACTGTTCCCAAAATCAAAAGGTAATTTTTTAGTCATACAGCATGTCAGTGGTTGAATCCATTAATTTCCAGCATGCAAAATGTAAAAATGGTATTGGGTTTGCTAAAGGAGCTTGTCTTAGTTTTTGTGTGAAATAATATTCTGTTTAGAGCCAAGCATGCAACTGGTGCTCTGAATAATATAGCTGAGGCCTTGTATCATTACACAAATGTCAAGATTTCAGAAATTTCCATCATGCGACAGAGGCACTCTTTTTCCATACAACTATGGAATCTAGTATGGAATCTTGGTGCTCAGCTGTATCAGAACTAAGTGCAGTCAATCTGGCATCTAAAACAACTAGGGTGTATGATAGGACTTTTCAAGCATATCTTACAAATACTTCATGTTACACATAAGCACAATGTTTCTCATTTAATAGCTGGTTAAGATTCCTGGAACACATGCTAACAGAGGGGAGGTCACAATGACTCTATAGCGTCCACATCTCAGTGTTATCCTTTTTCAATAGACTACAACAGACCATTCCCATTCTTTCCTAATTAAAAAAGCACTGAAATGTTGGTAGAAGCTGGAGGGGGCATCTCCAGACAAGAGATGGCATTGTTAGTGGCAAGCCAGGAAGGATTCTGAGGGTTCTGCCACAGTGTGCAATTTCAATTATGAGGCAGTGCTATTTTTGGCAGCTTTCTCCCTCACCTTTCACAGGGCATTTAGGATCGCCAAGACAGAGGCAGGATCCAAAATAAACATTCATGGGGGGTTGTTACTCAACCACGTTTCTTGGCTAGTGGGACACTCGGTGGCCAGGTTGCCCCGATCAAAGTCTGATCATCTAGGAGCAGGTGATATTGAGACAGGCAGGAGGGGTCCCAGTTAGTACATTTACCACAGTGACTGACTTCATGCATGTATGACCTAATGCTACATCAGCCTCTTTATTAAATCACAACACTGCATACCTCTCAAGAGGTACCCTTTTAACAGGGCAATGGTCCAGACTCTCCATGCAGCATAAACATCTGTGATTACAGGTCCCATTCACTCAGGATAGATGTTGCTAGGTAGGCAGTAGGGGCCGATCTTGGGGCCCATTAGGATGGTGGGCGGATTGCCCCCGCAAGGCCAGCGGTGGTCACCGCCGGCCTGGTGGGGGCAATCCGCCCACCATCTGCTCCGGAATGACCCCCCACCATATTAGTCTGGCTGGGGGGTCCGCGGCGGACAGAAAGACCGCTGCTTTTCCACCCCAGTCGCTTTGGGACCGGGGCGGAAACGTTTATATGGTGGCGGTGTCTATCAGACACCTCCAGCCATATTAGCATGGGCTTTAAACAATGCATTTCCGTGGTGGCAATGCCACCTGAATGACAGTGGTTTAAAAGCAGTAGTGCAGGCCAATCAGTGCTTATATGCCCCCAAAACATATAAAAAGAAAGACAGAGGAGTGAGCTGTATACATGTTGGTGGTGATGGAACATCTCAACTCTGTTAAATAGCTGCTATCTTTATTCCAGCCCCCATCACATCAGCAACATTCTTTCTGGCCACCTGAGCAACACTGGCGCCTTAAATCGCTCCCAGACTAGGTTCCGCCCAGGCCTTAGCACCGAGACCGCACTAGTAGCAGCGTGTAAACATCTTCGTACCATCCTAGATGAGGGACAGACTGCGGCTTTCATCCTGCTTGACCTCAGCGCAGCGTTCAACGCGGTCTCCCATAAGATCTTCCGCGTCATTTGGGGGAGGTGGGCATGGTAGGTCCGGCCCTGGAGTGGTTCCGCTCTTTTCTATCTGACAGATCATTTCAGGTCGTGGCCCCCCTTCTTCTCCCATGCTCATGCCATCAAGCAGGGGGTTCCTCAGGGCTCAGCTTTAAGCCCGGTCCTGTTTAACCTCTATGTGCAGTGCAACCTCTGACGGCTGTAGCAAGAGACCGTGGCTTGACCATGATTTCGTACGCTGATGATACACAGCTGGTGGTGACCCTCTATGAAGACCATACTCGGGGTGCCGCGCAGTTTCAGGCTGGCCTTGCAGCAGTAGCGCAGTGGATGACCACTAACTGCTTGCAACTCAATACTAACAAATTAGAGATGCTATTGGTGGGGAAAGACAAGGGACTCTGGAGCAAACATTGGTGGCCGGATTCCATGGGTAGTGCTCCGACCCCTAAGTCGGCTGTGAAAAACTTAGAGGTCTGGTTCGACACCAAGCTAGAATTCCAAGAGCATACCAAGAAGATCGCTGTTTCCTGCTTCGGTCTTCTTCGAGGTCTACGACCTATGCTTGGTTTCTTTGACCCTCCCACCCGCCAGTTGATAGTCCAAGCAACTATCTTGTCCAGGCTGGACTACGCTAATTCACTAATTCACTTTTATTGGGAGCCAATACGGTGGAAGTCACGCGCCTTTTAAGGGTCCATAATGCAGCTGCCCGAGTCCTTTTGCGGCTCCCTAGTACGTGTTCTGTGACGGGCGCTCTGCGGCGCATGCACTGGCTGCCTGTGCCTCGACAGATTCATTTTAAGGCACTTTGTTTGACCTACAAAATTCTAAAAAGGTCCTCTCCTGAGATTCTGCCTAATCTGCTGATCCCCTATGTAACTACACGCCAGCTGCGCTCGGCTGAGCATTTCCTTTCCACGGTTCCCCGGGTGAAGCGTCTTAGAGCAGGGGGTCGGTCCTTTCGGTATCTTGCTGCTAAATTATGGAATTCCCTTCCTGTGCAGATCCGCCATCTAGACTGCCTTCTGTCCTTCCGTAAAGCTATTAAAACTTTCTTATTTTCCAGGGCCTAGCTTCCACTCCTAGGGCCTAGCTTCTGTACTCTGTTGGCATGACTACAAGCGCCGGGATGCCTCTTCGATGAATGAAATACCCATTTCAACATGATTTGGGACTTGACATGGGACAGCCAGACTGAGCAATAAATGGCATCTTTTTACCTACTTTGATTGTTTGCATTCGGTCAAATGGCTCCTGTCAGTGTATGACTTATCCGGCACTCATTGGTAAGAAGAGAGGATGCAGCATTTAAGCAAGTCCAGTTCCACCTGCAAGCAGCAGAAGCTTGCTTGCAGATCCATGAGCTTGCATACATGGTCAGCATTTGGATCGCTTGCCCTGATTCAACGAGGAAGTGACAGGCAGGGGGCTACACCAGACAGTGTGTTGGCTCCTAGCCAGCCGCTACCTACTTATTGAACCACTTCCTCCTTCACAGATACATTTCTATAATAGGTAAAGACACCTCTCTCACAGATTCTAGTGGTATACTTCGACATGGGTGTCTCCCCATCACTTAAGCAGGTGGGTAATACTTGGGTAGCCTCTACCTCTAATTGGGAGCGCATAATAAAGTTTTTTCTTTTAGATAACTGCAGGGATCAATTTTATATGAAGACGACTAGATATAGAACCATTAGTTGTCTCTTTAGTCCATGAATACCAATGTCATAATGAAAAATTAATTGTAAAACCCGGATAAATTGTGATTAACAATAGTTCATTCATTCAGCAAATAGTGCTACTTCTGGCAAGAAACACTATTAAATGGATGCATGAATCATTGTAAAAAAAAAAAAAATACTTTACCATGCGGAGATGTCCAATCCCCACTGCAAAGTGTCCATGTGGTAAAGTTAAGGGAAAGTAAAAACCTTTATTAGACTTGAAAAAAGTGTATAAAAATATTTTATGTTAAACATAAATGTAAAGTTTTTTTCCATATTTATTTTAAATGTAGAACTGAAGAAAAAGTACTACAGCACCAAGAACTACATTTCTGAAATACATCTTTGAAGAATGTAGATTTATTAAATTAGATTAGATTTATTTTTCTCAAGTTTAAATGAAAACATAAATTCTCAAGTAAATTACAAAACATTTTTACTGTGCATTATTAATTGTTACAAGTGATGTATAGAATTAATTAGAAATAAAATAAGTATATTTTATCAAAGTTATTGTTGGATTTATTTTAAAATTCAAACATTATTAAAGTATTTTAGAAATAAATAAAAAATATGTACTACATTTATATCTTTTTTGATACATTAAAGGGCCAGAAACTCAGTATTGTATATGGGATTTTTGACCCTGGGGAGGGTTATGGGGGTTTATAAGCCCTATGGCAAGGTCCTCAAAGTCTTTGTTACTGAACTGACCTCATAGCCGGTGAGCAGTCAAAATATCGATTTTTTACATCGGCCTCCAGTAATATAGGTTTTTAATATTGTAGGGACAGAATATTGATGTCAAGAATATCGATGACCAGAATATTGACCTTAAGGTGAGTAACATTGTTTTTTTTATATCGAAGTAAGTAATATCGTTAGCAAAAATATCTTTGTTAATGATATCGATATTTATATTAGTGTTATGTATTTTAGTATGTATTTTATATGTATGTTTAAAACATTTTGTAAGGTATTTTTAATATTTTTAAATAGCTGTATGAAATGTTTAGACAGTAATTTTTTTTATGTAAATTTTGCGTTTTAGTACCAGAGCGGGTTGTGGGTCTATAGGCGAGTAGGGTGGGAAGTAATTGAATTATAATTAATTAATTACTATGTTTTTATTTATTGTTATTGATTATTAATTTGTTGTTAATTATTAATTGGTAATTAATTTGCATTAATTGGATAATTTTCATAATATTGATCATACTTAATGTATTTTTTTTATTTAGTGTTATTGTTAATTAATTGTAAATGTATTATTAGTTGGTAATTAATTTTTATTAAATGATTAATTGATAAATAAATGAATTGTGTTATATTTTATGTGTTGCGGGTTGTGTGTTTATGGGGGAATAGGGTGGGAAATATTTTGGTGTTATTTAAGTAAATATTAATTAATAGTAGTAGAAGCTTTATTTCGATATTTTAGTCATATCATAAAAGCATTACAGTACAAGAAATATAAAAACACAGTACTGGCATTACAGTACAAGAGAATAAAAGAGCAGTACATTTTGGCATTATATTCTACAATAAAAAATGTTAAAAGGAGAAAACCAACACAATGCGGTTAAAGGAAACACTCGTTTGTGGAGAGATTTTGATAGCAGCAAAAGCAGTACAAAGTGGCAATACAGTACATATTATTGGAGACTCAATTGTCTGGCGGATCTAATCCGCCAGGCCCAACCCAAGAATTTCGCCAAACAGCAAGCAAACAAGGGGCGGGCATCGGATCTTAATATGCGTAACGCATCCAAGTGAGATCTAGTGCCAAGATTCCTACATAACGGTTTCAGCCACATGCGGCGCAGGGCTGCATAGGCTGGGCACTCAAACATTAGGTGGGGAACTGTCTCTTGCCTATTATCACAAAAAGGGCAACATGGAGTAGATTGCAGCGGTGATTTCCAACTTGCTGTTAACTGTCCTAGTGGCAAGACACCCACCCGAAATTTGAAGTATAATGCCCTGTCCCAAGTTTTGTGGATCATGTCTAGATAAGGTTCTCTAAGTGGGAGCTCCTTAACCATCAAAAATTCTACAGTAGATCTACATAATTTAGAGTTACTGTTTCGCTCATTTACCACCCAGGACCAATATAGCTTCTTAAGTGTCTCTTTTGGAGGGGTAGATCTATTAGCCCAGGCATCTTCAAGTCCTAGTTCGTAGAGAAGCCGCTTAACTTCTCTAAGCCAGCAGACCTTGTGCCAGCCAGATGTTGTGAGGAGTTCCCTCAAGCCTTCAGCATAACTGGATAATTCTGGTACCCTCCATATTCGTGTCCACAGGAGAAGGGGACGTAGCCTCGCCTGTTCATTTATTGGGCGTGTGCCCGCATCTAATAAGAGTGGGAGGGAAGGGGTGCTATGCGGTAGCCTCAAGAGGTCTTTGTGAAATTTGTTTTCTAGGCTCCTCAGGAAATCTACGTTCTGCACGCCCCACAATTCAGACCCATACAGAGATGCGCTCACCACCCTTGCCCTATAGATGTCAAGTACAGCACCAATTGGTTTGAGGGACGAAGCACGTTGTTCCTTCAATAGGGCCCCTGTTAACCTCTTATGTGACAGGGAGATCTTTTGATGGTGGGCTTGCCAGTTCATAGAGTCAGAGAGGCGGATACCTAAATAATCGAACTCTTTTACCCTTTCGAGTGGGGCTGAGTCCAAGGTAGGTGGAGTGACAGTTTTCCTTGGGGGGTTTAAGACCAAAAATTTAGTTTTGCCTACATTAATGGCAAGACCCCTCGAATCACAGAATATCTTGAAGCTGGAGAGTAAGGATTGGAGGCCTGTTGGAGTCTTTGAGATCAGGAGGGTGTCATCTGCAAATAGGAGGGTAGGGATTTTTCTGCCAGCCAGGGAAGGTGCATCAGCTGGATGTTTAAGCAGATGCTCAACCACCCCATTAATATAGAGAGAAAACATGGTGGGGGCTAGCACGCAACCCTGGCGGACTCCCCTATTTACAGGAATACGTGGTGTTTTTTGACCCTGATCTCCCCACCTGATCTGTGCAAAGTTACTCTTGTGGAACTTAATACGCATGCTAAGAAGGTAGGAGGGAATACCCAAGCCCTCTAAGACACTCCACAGCTGAACGCGTAGGACCAGGTCAAAGGCAGTCCGTAGGTCTATAAATGCGAGATACAGACTGCCCTTGCCCAATACGACCACTTTCCAGTATAACATTAGTAAGCGGAATGTCTGTTCGATGGTCCCCGTTCCGGATCTAAAACCAGCCTGGAAGTCTGACAGTACCTGATTGTCATCAACCCACAGTAGGATCCTGCCTAAAACTACCTTGCCAGCTATCTTCTGGGGGGAGTCTAACAAACTAATTGGGCGATAATTGGTGGGGTCGTCCCGGCAACCTTTTTTAAAGATCGGGACAACCTCCGCTCCCCTCCAGGAATCAGGCAAACATCCCCCCATCAGTGCTGCATTTAGAAGTAAGGCAATGAGTTTGCTCCACACCTCCGGATTGGCCCACATTAAGTCACCAGGAATGCCGTCAGGTCCTGCAGCTTTATTGGCAACCAGGCACTTAATTGTCCTTTCAACTTCTTTAGTGAGAAAAAGGTGGTCCTCATTTGAATTGTCGACTGACACTCGATGTGGAAGATCTGACGTAGCATCTACAGAACCCACAGGAAGAGAGTAAAGCTTAGAAAAGTGAGCATACCATGCCTCCCCCGTGATGTTACATGTCAGAAGAGAGTCAGCGGGTTTATCCCTGGCTCTCAACAATTCCCAAAAGGCATTCGAATCTTTCTGGGAACTAGCCATCATTAAATCGTTTCAGAAATTAGTTTCGTAGGCACCCCTAGCGATAGACAGGACTTTTTTGTACTTTTTCCTAGCGAGGCTGATTTAGACCAGGAACTTTAGATTTCACAGCCAGTATAAGTTCACGTTTGGCTGTGGCACAGGTAGAAGTATACCATTTAGCTCTACCCTTAGACATAGCTCTATTCTTGTCCCTAGCTCTTCCCTGCGGGACAACAAACAGCTTACTTAGTGCTAGGGTTGTTTCTGTAAAGACATTGGAGACTTCAGAATTACTAAGTTTCGAGGAATCAATCCTCAACTCCACAGTTGACATTATGGAGTTTGCTTGGGCTATCCTTCCCTCATCCGTGGCAACTTTGTTCCATTTTAACCGCCTACCGCAGTTAGAAGGGACTAGATAGTGAGATGATTTCCATGTGTGAGGTGGCTGCGTAGAGGGCAAGCCTTGCCACGGGGGAGTGAGGGTCAGGGCTAGTGGGTTGTGGTCACTATCAGAGGTCGATAGGACCTCCATGTCTTGAAGGTAAGCCCAAAGCTTATGATTCAACAAAATGTAGTCAATTCGTGAAGTGTGCCCCACCCTATTATAAGTATGTGCTCCCTTGGTGTCGGACTTAGATCTACCATTAAATGCTCTGAGGTCATATTCCATACAAAGGCCATTAATATCAATGGAACTCTGGGTCCATTTTTTAATTGGATTTAGAGAGAGCAAGGGAAAACCTCTTCTAACATCATCCTCCCAGATATCTAATATGTCCTCACAGGCTAGAGGCTCGAAACAACAATTAAGGTCCCCAGCCAATATGATGAGGGAGTCTGTGTTACAGGATCCAAGCTCCTCCTCAATTCCTGTTGAGGAAAGCCTAGAGCCACCACCCCTAGCCCTTCTTAAGTAGAGGTTAAACACTTCTAGCTTTTGCCCCCCCCTGACATTGGATGGATAGTCTCTGCAGATCAGGAGATTTGGTGGGGATGTGCCTTATGGTTAATCCTGGTGTAATTCTAACCCAGATCAAAAGGCCGCCGGAGGGGCAACCTTTGGTTCCAGATACCTGGGATGCAGGCACAAAGAAAGTTGTGTAACCCACCCTGTGGCGAGGTTCCAGGGACCAGGTTTCTTGCAATAGACAAATCCCGAACGGTTCCACAAACGAGATCCAATCGGGAGTGTCGATGTTACGTGCAAGACCTGCGACATTCCAACTAAGGACCTTTAACGGTGGAATTCCAGTAGCACTCAGCCCCAAGGCGGGGTCAATTGCAGGGGGGGCAGAGACGAGGCAAGGCCCTCTTGGACTCTGTGGTAACCCTGTATCCTCAATAGTAACCCCATGTGAGGTTACGTTGACCTCCTCTTTATCAGGGATAGATACCGAGGCGTCGTGGGTACAAGCAACATTGCTCTTTTTACTTGTTAGTGGGGCCAGTAGGTGCGATGTTAAGGGGGACAGTGAAAGAGGGGCTGTCTCCTGAGCTGTATCTGGGGCTGTGATGTTGTTAAAAATTTCCAACAACCCCCATTCTTTCGTAACATACTCCGGTTGGTGGTTGGGAAGATAGGTGCTGATTCCAACAGGTTTGATAGCCAAAGGTGGAGGGTCAAGAACCACACAAGAAGGTGGGACATGGGCAGGAGATGAAGAACCAACAGGCATGGGAAGTCAATCTACCTCTTCAAGACACCCAAACCTATTGGCTGTTGGTGCCCCATGCCACCAACTATGTGGGGCTTGCCATTTGTCTCTTGCCCCTCCACGGGCCTGGTGGCGTGCCAGGACCATTCCCCCCCAAAGTTTTGGTAAGGACGTGGGGGGTAAAAGAATGTTAAAGGCCTAGGTACAATGGCTGAGTCTTCCCCATAGGTAGTCCATTAGCATATATGGTGAGCCGTATGTGGGTCCTCAAAGGACACAACTATACAATCACCTGGGCTAGATTTCCGGGAAGGGCCTACCCAAGGAACCCTACGTACCATTGAGATTTTACTTCTCATTCCATTTGGGATTGGTCTATTCACATTCAGCCAGTGGGTAACCTTGTTCTTTAGGGACCAGTGGTTTTCTTGGCGCTCATTCTCAATTCCGGGACACCTGTCAAGACCACCACATATGGCTTTGCATCAGGGGGAAGATCTATGTAGCCCCCACGAAAGTTACTTTTATTTTGTGGGACCTGGGGGGTTGGACAATCAGCCTTGTTGACATTCGACCTATGTTCAATTCCTGCTACATCATGAGTAGCAGGTTGTGTAGTAGGATGCCTCGGTAACTTTGGAGGGGGTTTCGGGGCTTTGTGATCATAACCCTTAGTTCGAGGTTTAGGTATTGGCCTGCTTAAGGGTGGTACAAGGGGGGTAGTGTTAGGTATCGGTGGAGCTAAGTTGCCATCTGGAGTACTAATGTTTTCCTGACCTCGCAAAGCAAGAGTTGCTAGGGCTAGGATACTCTTTTCCACCTCTAAGAGATGGTTCTCAATGCGTGACAGTCTTAAGTCGAGGGGAGATAGCAGCTTTTTTAGGGTTTCCCAGACTGTTTTGATAAAGTCCACATCCTTTCCCTCCTGCTCAGTTAGTTGTGCCCCAATGTCCTCTACTGTAACATTACCCTTGGAATGATCCAAGGTGGCGCCATCCTCAACAACTCCTGGAGGCGTCTGTACAGCAAAAATAGTTCCACCTTCAGCACTAAGCATAGGGAGATTGCCAACAGTAATTTGATGGGCCCTAGCAACTTTAGCCTTCTTGCGTGTGTAAGCAGACCTTGTGTTGCGTTTTCTCTTGTGTGTTGTACCCTTAATGTTAGTGCATGGGGGATCATCATGTAACATAATGATCTGTGGTGCACTAACATTCGATTGACCGGGGTCTGGATCATGGGTTACCGCGGTAAGAGTTTGGCTAACCAGCTGATGTGAGGGACTCGGGTTAGTAATATCGCAAGGGGCGGAGGTGGTGTGTGATGGACGTCAGCATGCGTTATAATACATTGCGGATTAGCCAAACGCTCAGGGGTTAGTGCTTACGCTATGTGGCCCAAGGAAGTTTTTGGTACTTAGCAATGTCCTGGGACAATCTTCTAGCAGCCTCCAAATCTAAGGAAACACGTTGTTGCATTTTGGAGATTTCCTTATCTATAACAAAATGTGTCCTCTTAATAAAGTCATCTAGGGTCCCATTTTGCTTCACATTCCCTTTAGCAGCCCTGCTGCGGCTTACCTGTGTACTCATCTCCAACTATGCTAGCGAGACAAATATAATAAGGTGAAAACAACAGGGAAAAAATACAGGGAAGGACGAAGGGGGTGGGGCCCAGCCCAGACTCTTCAGACCTCGAACAGCCTCAAACGGCCCGCTCTTTGCCCGGCCTTCGCCCCGGTCGCTCCCGCTCGCTACCGTGCAGCGGTAACTTCAAACTGTGAAATACGGCTAGGGCAGGGCAGGGGGCTTGGCCGGCAGGGAGAGCGGCCACAGGTGTGACACGCAGGGACTCCTGGGCAATTGAGTCCCTGCTAGGCTGCTCGCAGCCCTGCCGGTGTGCAAGGAGGTCCAGGAAGTGTTCAGCTCCCCTCGCGAAGCCCCTCAGTGTCTGCAGGCGCAGCGGGACCCGCGCAGTGGATCCTGCAAGGCGTAGAGTTTTCCCTCTCGATGATCCAACGGCGACAGGCAGAAAAGGTAGGAGCCTCCACACAGTGCTCCGATAATCCACAGGACAAGGTTTCCCGCTTGCTAATGGATGTTGTGCACTTTTAAACAGACGGGGGGCGTGGCCGGCAGGGAGAGCGGCCACAGGTGTGACACGCAGGGACTCCTGGGCAATTGAGTCCCTGCTAGGCTGCTTGCAGCCCTGCCGGTGTGCAAGGAGGTCCAGGAAGTGTTCAGCTCCCCTCACGAAGCCCCTCAGTGTCTGCAGGTGCAGCGGGACCCGCGCAGCGGGTCTGGCAAGGCGTAGAGTTTTCCCTCACGATGATCCAACGGCGACAGGCAGGAAAGGTAGGAGCCTCCACACAGTGCTCCGATAATCCACAGGACAAGGTTAAATATTAATTTAATTTAATTGGTCTTTATTATTCATCTTTTTGTTAATTAATTATTAATATGTTATTTATTTTACAAAAATGATGAAATTAATAAGTATGATAATTTAACCCCTACTCTATCCTACATTTTCCACACTGTTACACTCACTGGAGTTGGAATAGTACTTTTAACCCCATCGCTATCCAACACTTTCCCTACTGTTGCACTCACTGGAGTGGGAATAGTAATTTTTACCTCTACGCTATCCAACCCTTTCCCTACTGTTTCACTCACTGGAGTGGGAATAGTAATTTTTACCCCCTACGCTATCCAACACTTTCCCTGCTGTTCCACTTACTGGAGTAGGAATAGTAATTTTTACCCCTACACTATCCCACACTTTCCCTACTGTTGCACTCACTGGAGTGGGAATAGTAATTTTAACCCCTATTCTATCCAACACTTTCCCTACTGTTGCACTCCCTGGAGTGAGAATAGTAATTTTTACCCCTAAGCTATCCAACACTTTCCCTACTGTTGCACTCACTGGAGTGGGAATAGTAATTTTAACCCCTACGCTATCCAACACTTTCCCTACTGTTGCACTCACTGGAGTGGGAATAGTAATTTTTACCCCTAGGCTATCCAACACTTTCCATACTGTTGCACTCACTGAAGTGGGAATAGTAATTTTAACCCCTACGCTATCTAACACTTTCCCTACTGTTGCACTCACTGGAGAGGGAATAGTAATTTCTACCCCTACGCTATCCAACACTTTCCCTACTATTCCCCTGTTTGGAGTTGGAATAGTAATTTTTAACCTTACGCTATCCAACACTTTCCCTACTGTTGCACTGTTTGGAGTTGGAACAGTAATTTTATTCCCTCAGCTATCTAATATTTTTTGTATATTTTATTTAATGTAGTATATAATTAATTAAAAAAATATTTTTTTCTAAATTCCTTTTTTATTTGTTATATATATTTATTTAGTTTTTAATAATATTGGTTTATGTGTATAGAGGTAGTTATAATTCATAAGATTTTATTTAACAATGTATAAGTTATTAAAATATTCATTACAAAATATTAATAAGTATGTATATTATATATTATATGTATGTTTAATATATTTGTACGTTATATATATATAGTACTTATCATTTTTAAACATTTTGAAATATTTTAAACTATGTTTATTTTAATTCTATGTATTATTTACTTTACTTTACATTATTTTTTTAACTTAAAGAACGATATTTTTAACAACGATATTTTTGACATCGATATGGTTTTTCCGATATTTTTGTACTTACCATAATGTACACAGGATGTCTATATTCTTGACTTCGATATTCTTGCTTCGAGATTTCTGTAGGTCGATATTCTGACCTTCGATATTCTGTCAGTGATTCCTCATAGCCATCTCCTTCCATCTGCAATTTCCTCGCTCGTGCTTGCAACGTCCCACCTGCCTATTCCTAATATCTTTGACGTTGGTCCTATGTGTTGGGTTTGGCTACCAGTGTTCAAGAATATTTTACTTGATAAACAGGATATGATGTTTATTTATTTTAGTTCTATGGGCTCATGATTTGCATATTTGTGCTTCAACACCATTTCCAGACCTCAAACAAAAATTCCATACTGCGTGGATGGTTTTACCTCAAGGTGAAGCCTTCAGAAGCTTTTTTAATCGCCACCTCCAAGCTTTGTGATATTTCTTTCAGGAACCCCAGTGCTTCCTTCATTGTTGTAAATACATTGAACTGGGCTTTATGCAGAACTTGCAGGCTAAATGATGGTTGCCAGTGCACCTTCAGATGAAAGGGTCTTAAAATCCTTGCACTGGTGATTAGAATCAACTGTCATGTTGGAAACAATTAACTGAAAATTCATTTTTAATTGCTTTACTAAAAATCGTTGCTTTGACACTAATATCTGAAAAGTTGAATGAGAGTGTGAGGGGGAATTTTGCATTTACAGAGGCTTGAAAACATACTCAATATGCACGAACAATGGTTAAATCCAGTGTATGATCTGGGAGGACATAATTTTTCTCAAAGTTATATTTATTCATTTAAAATAGGCTCCCAATATAATAATGGATGTGGAGCACTTGTTCTAGTAGGGTACGCACATAAAGACAGACCTTTCGGGAGATATCTCACCAAAGGGCCCCAAATATATTGAACATTTTTGTAAGAGTCCAATAGGATATCCGTCATGTGCTGCATCGTAACTGCCCACGATAGCCTTGAAAGCCACTGTGTCAGGGAGAGGGCTTAATTCGCTTCCATGCTGCTGTGACCACAGCCATTTTGGCAGCCCCCAGGAATACTTAAACAACGATGAGTGTCCAAGGGTCTCATCAATAAAACCTTCATCCTGTATGTGGCAGGAGTCCAACACAACTTAATGTTGGAAAAAATAATAATGCTAACCCTGTCTGACTGAGGCAAAACAGGATATCTCTAAAGCATAAAAGATACCCATCAGTTGCTGTCCGATACCGCCCTTGTCAACATCTGGGTCTCCTCACACCAAGGAGATCACAGTTGTAGCCATCAGAGCCAGATGTGAGTGTGGATGCTACTAAGCCAGTGATGTAAAGAGGATTTTGTGGTATTAAGAAACTTTATACTAACTGATTTGCAGTGCATCAAGTGGGGAAAGTGGAAAATTGTGATGTGCATAAAATTGGAGAGATGGGACTGGATTTTTCCTCTGCCTTCGTCAGGAACTAATACTCGCTACTGCAACGGGGGATCAAAATTAGAACAATAAAGTAAAAAACTCATTATCAACCATGTCACCTGGAGATCCTAGGTACATCTGGTTGCTCCTCCTGATTGCTGGATCATGTGAAGAAGATAATGGTGATTTCATGCCATGTACAGGAAAAAGAAAAAATATATATATATATGTTGGTGTCATAATTATAAAACATCCAAACAAAGATGAAAATGCTGGTAGATCAGTATGCGTCAGTAGTACACCAACTGACCCCATTTAGATAATATCTCTGTGTCCCTGCTTACCTACTAGGTAGGAGGGTATGGCTTTGCCTCAACTGGCTGCGGCTCAGGTAAATGGAGCACCGCTCTAGTAAAAACAAAGAGGAGGTGGATGTATCATATGTATGTTACCCCACCTACCCCTAGCAATTTATAGTGTGTCACACACCTGCCCTTGTAAATTGTAGAAAGTAAAACATAAGGACCGTAAATATCCTTAATGTGGAACAAATGACGAAATTTGTTGATCAGGAAGGCATAACAGGTTCAAGCTCTCTTTATTCAGTATCTAAGCCATGCATACTTGTTGAGTGCCCAATCTAGTCAAAAAATGACATAGTAAATCTTGCATTCCGTAGGGTATAACAAGGAATAGCCACATAACTGGCTTATCTCGGTTTGTCTGATGTTTAAGGAAATTGCTCCTTAACCCTAGAAGTACAAAGCCGCGGTCATCTGGAAGTTGGTACCCCAGGATTCCTTTAAGTTGGGCCAGTATTTCGGTCCAGAAGGGGCAGATGTATGGGCAGGCCCACCAGATGTGTTCAAAATCACCTAAAAGCCTGCATCCTCTCCAACAGAGATCCAAGGTGGTCTGGAGAATTATTTGTTTAAGATTGGTGGGGTAGAGTGATCAATCAAATAAGAATTTGTAATGAGCTTCCTTCAAACCCATCGAGTGATTAAACCTGGGTATATCTTTTACTATTCTGGACCATTGAACTTCCATAATAGGACTCCACAGTGTGTGTTGCCAGTGTTCCATATTTCATAGCCATGGGGTGCACAGGGTATCTAATAATTGGGTATAGAGGAAGGAGATAGTTCATTTTGTACCACTGCCACTTCGAGCAAATTGATCAATAGGTGTAAGGTCACTTGTGGTGGCCTCACGCATCTCTGGTTGTACTACCCAATGTTTAAGCTGGTTATAACTGGAGTGTGTCATAGGAGGAAGCTGGAAGTCCTGTTTGCAATTTTAGAAAGTTCAGATATCCCAATTATCAAATGAATCTGAAACAGTGTGGCATCCTTCTGCCCTCCATGCCTCGAAGGGTCCTAAATGTAAAGCAGGAGGAAATACCAGATTAAAGTGATTTGGAATGAAGGGAGAAGGACAGGTCGTCAAGGTCTCTAATTTAGTCACTGGAACAGACCAACCCATCTGCTCTGTGTCTGCCTCAGAGACTGTTAAGTTGAGCAAGTGTGATTTGGCCTGATAAATGTGAAACCCCACCACTCCTTCAAACTGGCACAACTCTTCCAGGGAAGCTGCTAGGGAGGTCTAGAGTGAAACTAGAGACATCAGGATGTTGTCTGCAAAGAGTGAAATGTTATACTCCACAGAAGCGAATTGAATTCCCTAGATTTGAGGATTCAGACTTATCTTGGTCAGCAATGGCTCAATCCTTAAGGCAAATATGAGGGAAGATAGGTGACACCCCTGACATGTCCGCCTCCTGAGGGGAAATACCATGGAGCTAAACCCAATAAACAATCCCCTGGCTGTGGGTGCTGCGTAGTTGGCTTTAATCATGGTCAGGAACTATTCACAGAAGCGGAAGTTCCTCAGAGTATGGAAAAAAGGGCCAATCCACCCGGTCGAAGGCTTTTTCAGTGTCTAGTGCTCAGAGAACCTCCTATATTGACATTTTGGAGACCTTCAGGACCAGGTGAACTACCCTTTGGATGTTATCCTGTGTTTGCCTGCCCTTGATAAACCCAGATTGATCTGGATGGATCAAATCTGTGAGTAGGTCTAATCGGGCAGCAGGATTTTGGAATGTAGTTTAGCATTGAGGTTCAGCAGTGCAATTGGGCGGTAGGAGCCGCAATGCCTCTGGTCTTTGCCTTGTTTTGGTATTACAGATACCAGTGCTTCACTCATGAAAGTGGTAACCATGCCCATGTAGGCCATATAATTGAACAGAGAAACCAGATGAGAGACAAGTTCTGTCATGAATATTTTCTAAAATTGAGCCGTTAGCCCATCAGGCCCCAGTGATTTGCAAAGTTTGAGATTTGCTATCGCTTTGCCAACTTCATCATCTGTGATAGGGCTCCCTAGTAGTTCGTTCTGGGCATCTGAGACCAGAGGCATGGCTATGCTTTGCAAGTAATCTAGCGCTTCCTTTTTGTCTGTTTCATCTGCGGAGCATAAGGATTGGTAGAAGGTCCAAAGGTGTGGGCTTTCTCCGTGTCTTGGTGATGATCCCTCACTGTTCACAGTGGATGTCCCCTATATATTCTTTCTCAATTGTTACCCTCAGTTGTCTTGCTAAATGAGAGCCCGCTTTGTTACCTTGCTCATACATTGTGCATTGGAGGCATAGAAGGGTGAGCTCCACCCGGCTGTTATAAATTGCTTTCAACTTTCCCCTAAGTGCTGCAACCTTATTCTGATGGAGGAGGGTTGGGCTATCTTTATGAGGTCTCTCCATGGTCTGGAGTTCTACCTCTAATGTCTGTCTTTCCTTAGCCCTTATTTTATTGAGGGAGGAATTTAACGCTTTGCATTGCCCCGCAACACCGCATTAAAGGTGCCCCAGTTAGTCAATGGGGAGGTGTCCTTTGGATTGTTATTCTGAAAGTAGTCATTTATGGTCTTTCTCTGGAAGTAAAGATCCTAGGAAGAACCATCTCCTATATTTCATGGGTGGGGCCTCCCAATTCGGGCTCAGGAACACTGGTGTGTGATCAGAGAATGCTATATGATAGAATGTGGCCATTTGTAAGGTCTGGCGCAAGGCACTGCTTACAAAAAACATAGTTTACGTGAGAGTAGCTTCTATGTGAATGTGAAAAGAAGGTATAGTCCCAACCATCCAGGTATAGTGTATGCCAGGTATCTAATAGGCCCAGCTCTCTGAAAGCCTTTTTCTACGTCTTAGGTAAGCTACCTGTACTTGAGCGCTGTGGGTGTGTGCTATCTGTCCCCCAGTACCAAGTGATATTTAAATCTCCCATGACTATTATCATGCCTGCTGTAAAGGATCACAGCATAGAGAGGAATGTGTGCAAAAATTAGGCTTGATTGGTGTTAGGGGCATACAGCGTCGCAAAAGTGCAATGGTGTCCATGTATATTACCCTTCACTATGATATATTTACCCTTCTTGTCAGTCTTACATCCCTCTGGCTTAAACTGTAAGGATGAGTGGAAAAATAACTCCACCCTGTTGTGTTTAGAGGTTGTTGAGGATTTATACATCATTGGGTAGTTTGTATGTCTCAAGCGGTGTTCCTCTGAGCGTTTAAGATGGGTTTCTTGGAGCGCCACTTCATCGTGCCTTTGGTTAGTAATATATCTGCACAATTTATGTCTCTTGGCAGAAGATTTAAGCCCTCATATGTTCCATGTTAAAGTTGTGGGAACCATATTCTAGGGTAAACCTAACATTTCTGCTCTAACGCTCAATCCTTTAATACCCCAGCCAAATCCTGCCTACTCTGTGCTCCTCTTTAGTGTTTTCACAAGAATGTTGTCACATTATCTTTTCAATCAATTCTGGCTTGCATGCAAACTCTCTCATGTACTAAACTGAGAACTAACACATACCCCATAATAAAAACTAAAATTCAAATGTTACTTCCAAGGTGTAACATTAACAATACAATACCTCTCTTCAGGTGTCTTGGTCAGAACCCGCTATGGCAATCAAGTAATATTGTGAAGAGAGCTGGAAATATAGTATTTGAAGAGACATAAGAAAAAGAAATGAAAAATAAGAAAAAAGAATGTGAGTGAGGTGTGCCTAGTTCTGACATGGCCCCCATCATTAATACCCCTATGAACAGTGCAATCCCATTCGGCGTCTAAAACATTGGTTAGGAGAACCTCTTTCTCCATTCATTTGGAGGATTTCTTGAGGGTCCCATTACCCCCACAGTTGAGTATACAAGTGGACTCTGTCAACTTTTTCTATGCAACTTCTGACAGGCTTGGGTGGTCTGCCACTGTCTTTCTTCATTAGGTCCCCACGGAGACCCCATTGGCCCTACATCTTCACTCTCCGCCACCTGTTCCAAGGTAGATGAGATGCTGAGAAGATGCATCGCCTCCAGGAATTCAGTGACATGAGGGGATTGTTTTGGAATTCAAAGGCAACCCCAAAGGGGCATGTCCATCTGTATTTACTGTTCTCCTGCCTGAGATTATCAGTGATTGGGTGGAATTGCACGCATCTTGCCAGCGTAGCCGGGGCTATGTCCTGAAAAATGGAGCAACTCATGCCATGGAATGAGGCTTGTCTGGACCTTCGTGGGGCTTTAAAGATTGCTCCCTTCGCCTTGAAGGAGTGCATCTTGACCAAAACATTTCTAGGATGACATTTTTCACCCGACGCAAGGGAACCCACTCTGCACACTCTTTCAATCTTCACTTTTGTTTGGGTCTCACCTAGCAGCAGCACAGAGAAGAGATCCTGGGTAAAGGTCTCCAGGTCCAGTCCGTCCCCACCTTCCCGCAGATTCCAAATCTGCATGCTGTCCCTCCATGACCTATTTTCGAAGCCTTCACTTTTCAGAATCATTGCCTTAAGTTGGCCACAGAGAGGTCAACTGTGGTCTCCAGATGGTCCGCATAGCCCTCGAGCTCCTGCGCTTTGGATTCCACATCCAGTGCTCTGGTGACAACCAAAGCGAAATCTTGTTGAAGAGTCGCCAGACTATTGTTAATTTCTGTTCTGATTGTCTCAAGGGAGGCGGCCATATCCGCCTTTAGCTCCTCTTGTAGTTCTTTTTAAAGTCTCTTAGAGAGGCCAGGAAATCGTTCTTGGTTAGGGACATGGGGTTGGTCTGGTAGGAGCAAGTGGGTGTGTCTTGGCATTCCGCTGTAGTGAAGTAGCTGGTTCTCTGTGCCTTCTTAAGCATGAGCGGATTTTGCGGATTGGCAATCCGCGAATTTTGCGGATTTGCGGATTCGCAATCCGCAAAATCCGCGAATTCCCGCGAATTTGCGGATTTTTTTTTTTTTGTGTTCGCCCGTGTTTCTGCCAGTTCGCGAGGGTTTTTACAATTTCGCAATTTGCGAACTTACCTGTCGGGTCGCAAGTTTTGCGAACTTGTTGTTTCTACGTGTCCAGCCTGTTTGGGACACTCTTCTTCATCACTGCCACTCTCTGTCACCACTGCCACTCTCTGACTACTCATGCCACCCTCTGGCCCACCCATACCACCCTCTGTTTCATCACTACACCCTCTGGTTGTCCAGTGTACATTATTTTCGGCAAAGCAAAGCACACCTTCCCTGCCTCAAGTGACCTGAATTAATTTGGGGCTGATTAATGTGTCACAGAATATTTTTTTAGCTGGCACCTGCTTCCTTAGTGCGCCCTGATTAGTGATCTTTTGCACTTGCTAAGTGCTTTCATTGTTGCAAAATTAGTTACAACACCTGCCCTGCCCCAACTGACAATAATGAATTAGGGGCTGATTAATGGATTTTAACTTCCAGCCTGGCTCCTGCTTGTCTCCCTTAGCTGTAATTCAGGACCTTTGTGGCATATGTGTAACTATTCTGAGGTTCAGAGCAGGGTCACATAATAGTTTCAACTGGCAACTGAACTCTGGAGGGGCCCCTCAGGAAGCACTACAGGAAATGGCTACTAATGATGTGCCTGAACTTTTGAACCTGGTAAGTAGTTACTTTCAGTTTTGCCAAGATCGTATTTCTGCAATTTTGCACTTATTCGCGGGGCGCGAACTCACGCGAACAGTGCGAGCAGTGCGAGCAAAATCCGCTGCTCGCGGATTTGCGGATTTTGCGGGAAATTCGCAAATCTCGCGGATTGCGGATTTCCCGAAAATCCGCAAAATCCGCGAGCGGAACGGATTTTCCGCCCACGCCTACTCCATATATATTTATTTGGTCCTAATGAAGGTCATAGACCCATTGTCAAAGTGGCCACACAAAGCAGAGACGATATGTGAGAGAAACATAAGTCGTTTATTAGGTTCAGAGAATGAAGGTATAACCTAACGACCTCAGCCACAACAACCCTCAACGGAGGCAGCTTCACTCTGGCCACCGGCGCTCGCCTTGGAACGCTGGTCACGGTGACATTCTATGTGATGTCACCGCGAGCAGCCCCATTACATGGGGAGAGGCCGGGGGGGGAAACACAAGGTGGGAGATACCACACATCCCCCTTCCCTGCAGAATAAAACATCAGAACTAAACAAAGGAACAATTGTACTACAGAGAATCACATCATCACATACTGTTCAAAATATCTGGGGGGTCTGGTCGTTCTCCGGCTAGTCCTTCCACCTGGGTGGGGGACCGGCAACTGCTTCCTGGGGTTTAAACCTTTGCTCCCCACCGCGTTGCTTTCACCCTCCCCTTCTCTACCGGAATCCTGCCCGGGTAGGTGAAATCTCACTACTCTTCCCAGGTTCCAGATCTTCCCCTCCTGGGTCTTTACAGCATTCCTGAACAATTTAGTGATCTTGGTGGGACTACTGTATCCTGACCAACTTGCTCTACCAGTAGGGGTCCTGATCTTAATGTCATCCCCTACTTTAAACCCGGCCTCCCGTGTAGAGTTGAGCCTGTCGTATCTTTCTTTCCTCCCCACCATGGCTCCCTCTTGCTTCACCAATCCTTTCGCTTCCTTGGAGTGTTCCGACCATCCCTTGTGCCACCCCATCCCCCCTGGGGATAGTTTGGTGTTAGGTATTCTTGCTCGGAGCAACTCAAATGGGGTGACTCCCGTTGTTTGGTGCGGGGTGAATCTGTACGCTTCTATCCGCCTCCATACTGCTTCCTTCCAGCTTATGCCACTGGCCTTGGCTAATTGGATACTCTCCTTGAGGGTTTTGTTAAAGCGCTCGACCATGCCATTGGTCTCGGGGTGATATAGAGCACAACGTTTGTGTGTGATTCCTCTCTCCCCAAGGAAGTCTTCCATCTCTTTCGAACACAATTGCACCCCATTGTCCGTGAGTAAGCTGCTGGGTAATCCTTCCCTGACAAACAACCCTTGCAGGAACTCAATGACGACCTTTGTTGTGACTTCACTCACCAATTTCACTTCAGGCCACCTAGAGTACATATCCATGAGCACTAGAATGTACGGCGTGCGCACTTCTCCAGTCAAAGGATCAACAATGTCCAGTGCTAATTCTTCCCAGGGTCCTGATGGTGGCGGCCTGCACACCATTGGAGGTGTCAGTTGTTTCAAGACTTTGTCGCTGTTGCTGCATGGAATACAGTCTCTTGTTTTTCTTTCAATTGCAAGATCCATGCTTGGCCACCAATAGTTTTCTCTGAGCCTTTGTTTAGTCTTGGTGATGCCCAGGTGGCCATCGTGGCCCATCTCAACAAGGTTCTCTCTCACAGTCGCGGGTGGTACTAATCTCGTCCCCCTGAACAGGCATTCATCGACTATGGACAGCTCATCTTTGACAATCCAGTATGGCCGCAGAGCCTCCTCCCGTTTATCTTCGTGTTTCCACCTGTCTTTTACTCTTTTGCACACCTCCTCCAAAACTTCATCTTCCTTCATTGGATTTTTCCATGTTTCTTCTCCTATTGCTCTCTGGATTGCGCAGACATTTTTCATTTGATGGTCATCGACTTCATCTTCCGCCTTGTCATGCGTTTCATTTGTCTCACTTTCATTTACAAGCCTTGACAAGCAGTCTGCTGCAAAGTTACGCGATCCCGGGACGTACTCGACACCGAAGGTGTATTCCTGAAGACCGACCACCCAACGCCTGATCCTGCTAGAGATGGCATCCAGGCCCTTCTTGCTGAAGACTTCTACCAATGGCTTGTGGTCAGTACGAAGAGTAAACTGTGTGCCCCACAGAAAGTCTCTGAATTTTCCCAAAGCCCAGGATACTGCCAAAGCTTCCTTCTCGATCACCGAGTAGTTGTTTTCAGACTTCTGGAGTGATCTTGAGGCGAAAGCTATCGTTTCTTCTCCGTCTTTGCCTACTTGAGTGAGGACCGCTCCTAGCCCTTTTGCGCTTGTGTCGGTGGTGACTACTGTCGCACGGTTGGGTATGTAGGACTTTAAGCTGGGGGCTTCAGCAAGTGCATTCCTCACATCTTCAAACTCTCTCTGACACTCCTGACTCCAGTTGAACGCAGTCTCTTTTTTCTGTAGCAACCTGATGGTGTATGTCCTTCCTGCAAGGTTCCGTATGAATTTGCCGTAAACTCCAGCATTCCCATAAATGACTTGATTTCATCCTTGCTCTTAGGAGGCACCAAATTTACAATGGTGTTCTGGAGCTCCACTTTAGGACGGATTCCTTCAGCTGTCACCTTGTGTCCCAAAAAGTCCAGTTCTGCGCAACCAAATACACACTTTTCTCTTCTCACTGTTAGTCCTTGCGACCTAAACCTTCCCAGGAAACGTCTCAGCCTCTCATCATGCTCTTCATGTTTTTTTGCGAATATAAGCACATCGTCCTGGTAGCATACAACACCAGGGATTCCATTCAAGATTTTCCCCATGAGCCTCTGAAACATGGCTGCCGCCGAGACCAACCCGAAGGGCATCCTTTTGAACTTGGACGCGCCCATGGGTGTCACAAACGCTGTGAGTTCTTGCGATTCTTCGTGCAGTTTGATCTAAAAGTAAGCTGAGGAGAGGTCAAGTGTGGAGAACACTCTTGCCCCCTCTAGCATGCTCATCATCTGGGTGATGTTGGGTAGCGGAAATCGATCGACCACGACCTTTTTGTTCAACGCTCTCAGATCGATGCACAGCCGAACTGACCCATCATTTTTCTTGGCGGCCACGATGGGTACCAGCCATTCCGTCGCTTCTGCCGGTTCGATGACTCCTGCCTTGCACAGTTTCTCTAGTTCTGTCTTCACCTCTTCTTGGATGGCAATAGGAAGCTTCCTGACCTTGGCCACAACCGGCTTTGCGTTCTCTTTCAATTTTATCTTGTGACAGTAGTTCTTCAAACATCCAAGCTCTTCTCTGAATACTTCCTTGAACTCTGCCACCAAGTCTTCCTTTTGTTCCTGCCTCTCCTGTATTAAGATCTGGGGATTGCTATTGGGATTGAGATAGACCCCCCAACTCCTTCTGTGCCTGCCAACCCAAAATGTTATCCCCGACTGTAGACACATACACCTTAGACACTGTTGTCCTGTTCCTGTATTCAATTTTGTCCCAAAAGTAACCTTTCATTGAGATGGGGCGACCCGCATACCCCCCGGGCCTCACATCCATTTTCCTCAAGATTATCTTCCCCTTGGACACTTGGGAGAATTCCCTTGCACTAATGATTGTAATTCTAGAACAGGAATCAAATAATGCTTCCAAATCAGTACCCCCCACTTTTATGGTGTCTTTGGGGCTGCAGACCTGACCTTCATCAACCTGCACAACAATTTCTTCACATGTAGTGTCATTGAGGCCTTGGATCTGACTTCCGTTCACTTGCACAACTATTTCATCACATACCACGTTCGTCCTGTCTCTACTCTGTCTACTGAATCCTTGTCCACTCTTGCAATACTGGCTGAAATGACTTTTCTTCCCGCACTTGTTGCATGTGAACCTGAGGGCAGGACACTCTTTGTCATTGGCCAGATGCCCCTGCTTACCACATCTTTAGCAGGTACCCTTGAATTGTCCTCCCAATTTGCTCTCCTTCTGCTCACTACCCACTATTTTCTGGCCCTTGATCACAGACACGGCCTCACTCTCGGTCACAACTTCACTTACATTGGGTTTGTCTTCGCTTTTTTTCTCCCCAGTGTCTTGCTTTATCTCTCTGACGCACTGTAACATGTGCTCAACTTGCTTTGCGATAATTAAAACCTCCCTCAAGGGTGGGTCATCCTTCAGCCATAACTCCTCACGTACACGCTCCATTCTGCACGCTAATATGAACTGGTCCCTGATCCTTTCCTCACTTTCGCCACCAAACTTGCATGTTGCAGCTAGTTTCCTTAACTCAGAGACAAAATCTTCAATGGATTCCCCCTCCTTATGTGCTCTTTTCCCAAAATGATACCTCTCCATTATGGTGCTCGTCTTAGGGAGATAGTGTAAATCCAATTTCTTCAGACTTACTTCAAACTCATTGAGACCCCTTGCTTCCGGCATCCCTAGATCTGGGAGGTGGTCTAAGACTTCTTCCCCTTCTGCTCCTAGGTAATACGCCAATAATGCTACCTTCCTTTCTAGTCCAAGGTTTGGCCCACACACAGTAGCATAATTCAAGAACACTTTCTTCCACTTTTTCCACTGAATAGTAGGTTCCCCTGGGTTAGTCAGGAAAAAAGGTGGAGGCGTCACGCTCTGCATGGTACAGTGTCACTCAGTACTATGGGCAAAGAAAATGTGGTGCTGGGTGCTACGGGGTACAAGTAAGGAACAGTGCTACTCTCAACCCACTAATATAGTAAGGTACACCTATTATACCAAGAGGTTTCCGCACAGAATCAACAAACACACTATCTTTACGTTTTGTATTCAAGAAGCATTCAAAAACACTTGGAGGCACTGTAGCGTGCAAACCAGTTCAAAGAGAGACGAATAGTACACTAGAAGATTGCCTTTTCTTTGATCGTGCACAGAATGATCCCAACCGGAGGTGGGGGGCTCACAGTTACGATTCTTTGCCTCGCCGTAAGTGTCTAACACAGCCAACACCCCTTTGAGCAGAATGTCAAAGGCTACGTGAGGGGACCCAAGCAAGTTCCAAAGTTGCACAAGAATTGAAGTTCACAAAGCCATTCGTTTTAAAAGGTTCGTGATGTGGTGAACACAAAAGTCTATCTTTTTCGAAACTACAACACGCCAGGGAGTAGCGCGCTGCTCACACTGCCTGTCACTTCCATGTGAACGTCAGAATAGGGTGTTGACACTGTGGAATTCGTCTAGGCGCGCTAACAGCTTCCTGAATGGGGCAACGCAAAAGCTGTTACAGAAGCGAGGCTAGTCAGGCAAACATCACGCCGCTACCGCCTCTCATCCACAAAGTATCAAGCTCTCCGCAGACACCTCAGGCCATCCAGTACACCTCCTGCTTTCCGACGCTGGCGCTGCACTGCAAGGTTGTTCCACCTTCGTATTTTATATCTGCTCCCCCCGCTTCCGTGAACCCCTGTCACAGGTTCACACTCGGTCTCCTCTTGTGGGTATGGATACAGCGCGCCTACAGACAGCTGACTCTCACATGCCGGTTTTCCGACGATCTCAGCTGGCGCTTCAACGTAAGGTTTGTCAGACACCCGCTACTACAACTGCTTCACACGCTTCCTTGACCCCTGTCGCAAGTTCACCCACATTCTGCTCAGTATTCGTGGGTACAAACACAGCACGCCTTCAACCAGCTGGCATTCCAGGCGTTACCTTCCTTATTCTTAAACCAGGACAGGTACTATTCAACCCTCGAACCCGCTGTCGCTCCTCCTTACGATTCTTCCTCAGCACTTCAGTCTGCCTCAGGAGCGTACTCTTCAATCCTCGAACCCGCTGTCGCTCCTCACTACGATTCTTCCTCAGCACTTAGGTCTACCTCAGGAGCGTAAGAATACTCTTTTTCAGCTAGCTGCACCTTCCGTTCTCATGTGCGTGTTGAGGTTGCAGTTTCCGAAAGACCCTCGTCGCCAGTGTCGAAGTGGCCAGACAAAGCAGAGACGATACGTGAGAGAAACATAAGTCGTTTATTAGGTTCAGAGAATGAAGGTATAACCTAACGACCTCAGCCACAGCAACCCTCAAAGGAGGCAGCTTCACTCTGGCCACCGGCGCTCGCCTTGGAACGCTGGTCGCGGTGACATTCTATGTGATGTCACCGCGAGCAGCCCCATTACATGCGGAGACGCCGGGGGGGGAAACACAAGGTGGGAGATACCACACCCATGGGGGCTATTCCAGGGCGAAACATGTCGACCCGACCATTAAGTGTTGTGGACCAGTGACTATCCACTAAACATCGCTTTTGGTTTTTGACTTATCCCTATCTTACTCTTTTCCCCGAATAAAGTTTCACCTAAAGGATGGGAGATGATGGCACTATCCACGTAACCACACTAAGCGGAGATTACATTCACTGCAGTCTGTGAACGTGTGGTTGAGGGTCTCAAAGACAAAAAGTTCTGAGACTCTGGTATCGACACTAATGTGGTTCATTCCCAGCCTTTCTGATAGAAAACGTAGGACAGCTTAACAGCATATACAAGACTATTAAAATGAACACGGGTACATTGCCAATAGTGTCTTTTTGCAAGAAACCTACAAGGAGAGTGAATACACTGGTAGGTTTTTAGCCTGGCAGATGCAAGAAAGGAGGGCAGAGAATACTATTACATCTTTTCACAAAGAAGAGACAAAGATTCAGACCACTGACCCAAAAATGATACACAATATGTTTCGGAAGCATTACTAGCATGTATACAGCTCAAAACAGGCGGTAGACAAACATTAGCTGCAATCTTTTCTGGGTAACATTCCCATCCCAAAATTGAGACAAAGACATTGTCATGCTCTGGTTAGTTTATTTACCCTACGCAAACAAAGTAGCTGAAGTAGGTGAAGCAATAAAATCATTAGGCTAATGGGAAGGCCTGAGGGGAAGATGGTATTCTAGCAGACGTTTTTAAGTTTTTACCCATCCTAAATCAACAAATTTTAAAACTTGAAAACTACATTTTGAATTGTGGTAATATTCCACAGCCGTTAAATGCAGCCATTGTAGTAAGCTTTTTTTTTAAAGTATAAGAATCCTGAGAATCCCAAGTCATATGGATCAATTAGCTTCTTAAATTCTGACAATAAAACAATAATGACATTATTCACGAATCAAATGAACAAGGTAGTTGGAACAATAGTCAATAGATATCAATGTGGTTTTGTTTCAGGTAGACAATTATCTGCTAATACACAGTTTTTAACTGAAGCATCAGATTTGTTAAGCAAAAACAGGTCCTTGCCCTATTATATGATGCCAAAAAGGCCTTTGATTTAGTCAACTGGGAGAGTCTTTTCTACATTCTGAAGAAATTTGGTTTCCCTCTAAATTTTATACAGGTCATATCTAAGACGTATCAGGGGGCACACACATGATTAACAGTGAATTCAGGAGACTTTGGTACATGTAAGGTCCCCTGGAGACAAGGCAAGGATACCCTCTCTCCCAATATTATTTGCTATTTTCATCAAAGAACTTGCAATAGCTATAAGAGAATATAGGATGATAGAGTCACCTGTAAGTGGGATGTCTAAAATTAAACTTTACGCAGATGACATAGCACTTTTTTTTTAAACCTGGTTTAGAAATTTAGAAAAGTGACTTTAGTATTTTTCAGTTATTTCAGTTTATGGAGAGATTTAAGATCAACAGATTAAAAACTGAAATAGTTTCATGTTCATGCATTAGAGACACCTTGGCCCCAACATAGGAACTTAGAACTCGAAAAGTTACAAGTGAAGAGTTTCCGCACTCTGTACTGAGCACTGCAGTGCAGAGATTCAGCCCCAAGTTCAGAAAATGAACACTCGTAACTTTACTAATCATAAGTCCATTTGTGAATCTGGCCCTTATCTTTAGAACTCCGGCTCCTTGTAAATCAGAAACCCAAGAGATACTTGGGTATATACACAACGGAAGACATAGAAGACCTCTTTGCGCTAAACTATGTACCATTAATTAGCAAACTTAAAACTTTTTTCTCGAAATGGAGGGTTTTACCGATATCTATAATGGGCAGAATTGCTGTGACTCGTATATCAGTTCTACCTCTTTTCAACGTTCTATTTTGAACAGAGTGCCACACTGTTGGGGGTGAAGCATTGGACCCGGGACCACCATGAGCCGAGTCCCCTTTGGCTCTCCTGGTGTCCCAGCCATCATGGGAACTTCTTGTCACCTCGTGAGATGCAGTTAGAGTGACAGGAAATGCAAAGTCATGCGCGTCACTTTCACCTGCTGCTGCCACGAAGAGCAGGGGTATATAGGGTCATCTGCCCCTGGCCTCCATCTTTTCAAGTGGAGCATCACAGTGGCAGAGATGAAGAAGGCACATGAGACGGTGGTTTATCTGCGTAAAGCCTAAGGCGAGGGCTTCACTTTCTTCCTCTCCACCACCTGTGCGGCCTACTCGTGCTCCAGAGCCCTGAGGAATGGGCTCCAATTTGCCTTTCAGATACTTGTTGACTGCATCACCTGCAAAGCAGTTTTTTGGCCCCTCCCCTAGCCCAACCAAATGTTTCCCACTGCGCTTACAAATGCTGCTCTCCGTGAGAAATGGGCTCTGATATCCAGCTATTAAGCCCCCTCTTCCTTGCCGATAAGAATTTTACCTACCAGTCCAGAAGCGCAAGCACTGCTTGCTGCTGCCAGGAGAGCTGAAGTGTGGGCTTCAAGTTCAAGTTCAAGTTCAGGAATTTGTATAGCGCACTACTCACCCAGAGAGTCTCAAGGCGCTTGGGGGTGGGGGTGCATTATTTATCGAATAGCTAGGTTTTAAGTTCCTTCCTGAAGGAAATGTGGTTCTGGGTAAGGCGGAGGTGTGTGGGGAGAGAATTCCAGGTTTTGGCCGCCAAGTAGGAGAAGGATCTTCCTCCCATGGTGGATCTATGGATGCGCGGAACTGCGGCGAGGGCTTGATTAGAGGATCTTAGTTGGCGGGTCGGAGTGTAGAAGGACAGTCGTGTGTTGAGGCATTCGGGTCCTAGTTTGTAGAGGGCCTTGTGTGCGTGGATGAGGAGACGGCACATTATTCTCTTGTTGACGGGAAGCCAGTGGAGGTCTTTCAGGTGACCAGTAATGTGAGCTTGGCGCGGGATGTCCAATATGAGTCTGGCTGATGCGTTTTGGATGCGTTGGAGTTTTTTCTGTAATTTGGCTGTGGTTCCGGCATAGAGGGTGTTTCCATAGTCCAGTCGGCTAGTGACCAGTGCATGGGTGACAGTCTTTCTGGTTTCGGTGGGGATCCAACGAAAGATTTTTTTGAGCATACGAAGTACGTTGAAGCAAGAGGATGAGACAGCGTTGACTTGTCTGGTCATCGAGAGGGAGGAGTCTAGGATGAAGCCTAGGTTACGTGCATGGTCTGTGGGTATGGGTGCCGTGCCCAGGGCCGATGGCCACCATGAGTCTTCCCAAGCAGAGGGGGATGATCCTAGGATGAGGACTTCCGTTTTGTCTGAATTAAGTTTTAGGTGGCTGTCTTTAATCCATTCGGCTACTTCTTTCATGCCTTCATGAAGATTGGTTTTGGCGGTGTTAGGGTCCTTGGTGAGGAAAAGGATCAGCTGGGTGTCGTCAGCGTAAGAGATGATGTTAAAGTTATGTTGTCACGCGATGGACGCGAGGGGACTCATGTTAACGTTGAAGAGGGTGGGACTGAGTGATGATCCTTGTGGTACTCCGCAGATGACTTTGGTGGCCTCTGATTTGAATGGGGGGAGTCGGACTCTCTGGGTTCTCCCGTCGAGGAAGGAGATGATCCAGTCCAAGGCTTTTCCTTGTATGCCGATGTTGCTGAGGCGTTGTATGAGGGTGCTATGACAGACTGTGTCGAAGGCGGCGGAGAGGTCGAGTAGGATGGGGGCAGCTGTTTCTCCGATGTCCAGTAGTGTTCTGATGTCGTCTGTCGCTGCAATAAGGGCGGTTTCGGTGCTGTGTTTGGCTCGAAAGCCGGACTGTGAGGAGTCGAGGGAGTTGTTGGATTCAAGGAAGGCGGCGAGCTGTCTGTTGACGGTTTTCTCAATGACTTTGGCAGGGAATAGGAGGAGGGAGATGGGGCGGTAGTTTTTAAGTTCAGAGGGGTCCGCTGTGGGTTTCTTCAAGAGGGCGTTAAGTTCGGCGTGTTTTACAGCTTTCTGGGAAGGTAGCGGAGTTGAAGGAGCAGTTGATGACATCACGGAGATGGGGTGCGATGATGGAGTCTGCTTTGTTGAAGATGTGGTGAGGACAGGGGTCAGTTGGCGAGCCTGAATGGATGGAGTTCATTAGGCGGATAGTGTCTTCAGTGGTGATTGGGTTCCAGGCGTTAAGGATGTTAGAGGGCGGTTTAGGTTCGGAGGTAGGTGGAGTGGACTGTTCTTTGGAAATGTTCTCAAAGCTGTTATGTATATCGGCGATTTTGTTGTAGAAGAAAGAGGATAACGAGTCGCAGAGGTCTTGGGAGGGAGTAATCTTGTTTGAGGCTGCGGTGGGGTTGGTAAATTCTTTGACGATGTTGAATAGTTCCTTGCTGTTTTGGGCGTTGTTGTCAAGTCGATCCTTGAATGCTGATTTCTTGTTGGATCGGATCAATTGGTGGTGTTTGCGGGTGGCTGTCTTGAAGGTGGTCAGGTTGTCAGTGGTTTGGTTTTTTCTCCATGTTTTCTCGAGAGTACCGCATAGTTTCTTGGATTTCCTACGGTCCTCGTTGAACCAGGGGGCCTTTTTGCTACTCTGTTTGGTTTGGTGGTTTTTCAAGGGTGCAAGTTCATCAGCGCTGTGAGTGATCCATTGTTGAAAATTGGTGGCCGCTTGGTTTGGGTCTGATGATAGGGCGGGAGGGTTTTGTTTGAGCGATGTGAGGAATTGGTCGGTGGTGATTTTGTTCCAGTTTCTTCGTGGAATAGGTTGTGGGGGGTTGTGGCTCGAGGTAGTTTTGTAGCTGAAGTGAACGCAGCTGTGGTCCATCCAATGGAGAGCTGTGGTGTGATCGAAGGAGATGTGCTTGCTGGAGGTGAAGATTGGGTCGAGCGTATGTCCGGCTATATGGGTGGGGGTGTCAACAAGTTGTTTGAGACCAAGATTGGCTAGGTTGTCCAGAAGGGTGGTGGTGTTGCTGTCATTTTTCTTTTCCAGGTGGAAGTTGAGGTCTCCCATTAGAATGTAGTTCTCGGAGGCGAGGGCATGTGGGCTGATGAAGTCAGTGATGTCTTCGCTGAATTGTTTACGGGTTCCTGGTGGTCTGTAGATGAGGGTGCCTCTAAGTGTGGTCCTGGGGTCGGTGTGAATCTGAAAGTGGAGGTGTTCGACGGTTGCAAGGTTATCGTCGAGGCTGGTCGTGATTCTGATGGTGTTCTTATGGACGATGGCGATGCCTCCTCCTGTTTGGTTGGTGCGGTCTTTTCGGATGATCTTGAAAGCGTCCGGTATGGCTATGGCGATGTCGGGCGCTGAAGAGGCGTTCATCCTGGTTTCTGTAAGGAAGGCGATGTCCGGTGAAGCAGTGTCAAGTAGGTTCCAGAGTTCAGTGGTGTGTCTGTGGATTGAGCGGGTGTTCAGCAGGATGCACTTCAGGTGGTTAGGGTTGGAGCTGTGTTTGGAGTTAGTGGATTTGGTGTGGGTCTTGATGCAGGCGAACTTGCAGGAGTGGCAGGTGAAGGGACCCTGGGTACGTCCTGGGGCAGCCTCGTAGCATTGTGGTGTGCGTCCGGGGTTAAGGGCTAGGAGGGTGGCGGCGTCATATGTTATGCGGGATGAGTGCGGTTTGCGGGGGTCAGGGGGTCTGGCGCTGGGCGCGGTCCAGGCGCGGATGGGCGTAGACGGGCTTACCTTTGGCGCACCTTCGGCGCGCATGGGGCGCGACCGCTGCGCGTGAACGATGCGCGCAAATGCATCTGTCATAAATGGATGGTGGAAGGGGAGGGGCGAGGGAGGGGCAGCTGGGAGGCGGGATCGTGGTGGAGGGGACGGGCTTCGATGCACAACAACAAGATGGCTGGTAAAACGAAACTGGAAGAGGTCGGGGCACACACAGGGTTACACTGTCGGAGGGGGCACTGGGACAAATAGGCTACACACTTTTGAAGGCAAAGCGGGCAAACTCTAGGTAAACACAGCGGAGGCAATGTGATATGAATATAAATATAAATCTGGCCAAATAAAGCGAGCAGCCTACAACAACAAAAACGGCTGAATAGTGAGCGCTATGATGGCGGAAGCAGCTGGGGAGGCAATGCGAGCAGCACAATTACATTAAAATTCAGAGCAATATAGTGGCCGGTAAGATAGTATTCCCCTAGTTGAGTCCTCAGCATTTTTTGAGATTTTCACTTCCTTCCCTACTATTAGCTGTGTAACATGGTCAGCCACGGCCCGTGGAGGGAATTGCAGTGGGGCAGAAAGGCGGGGCGGGGGAGGGGAAGGGTGTAGGGTGCTAAAAAACGGAATATGCATAATTGGAGTTAAGTAAACAATTTAATTAATAAAATGAATTTCGTAGCGTTGGGTGCATCGTGCGATGCAGCCCGCGCTAAGAAATTCGTTCTATTAATTAAATTGTTTACTTACCTCCAATTATCCATATTCCGGTTTTTAGCACCCCCACCCCACCTTTCTGCCCCACCGCAACTCCCTCCACGGGCTGCGACTGAACATGGTTCTGTTGGCCAAAAGCACAAGGTGCTGGCCTTTTCACATTGTCACCTCATTCAATATCTAGGAATATTTATATCTGCACAGGCCTCCCTCCTTGCCCCCCACAGTGTAGAAGGGCCACTGCATCAGTGAGGTCATCATCTCATCACCCATTGTTTGCCTGCACAGCCCCACTTTCCTGGCCTGGTGCAGTTTACTGGCACTGGTTGAGGTTCATTACGTTTGCCCTTCCCTGGATTGGATACCAGCCTCAAGAGCCAGAAAATCAGACCAGGCGCTTTTGGGGAAATTGTTTCAAAGGGGCTCATTGTTTTTCTTATGCAGGTTTGTCGGGTGGCTGTCTTATGTCTTTTAGTTTGCTTCCTGTGTACTGAAAGTTTCTTTTGTAATAGGACTATCTTGTTTGAGTAGCCCTTTTAATTTTGCAGGCAGTTAATTTTTATTTAGCAAACACTTAGGGGCATATTCACAAGGAGTTAACTCTGATTTATCTCCACCTTAACGCAGCAATAGTGGAGATAGATTTAACACCCCATTCACAAGCTGGTGCAAACTGCAGACAACACCAGTATTCCCGCGATAACTGCCCCCAAATTTATCTCCACGGTGGACACCACCAACTAACACTAATGAGATGCAGAGTAGGCCTTCCCATGCAAAAACATACGAGAAAACCACAACACCACATTCACTACAAACTGCCAGATCTGCAAAGTGAAGCAAAAACAGGGGATAACCCGCGGTAGCACCAGGGATTTTACACCTGCCTTTTGCTGGTGCTAAACAGGACGACTACCCACAGCATGAAAGGGAGCCCAGCCAAGAGGCACACCTGAAGACCCACAGATGCCATGGAGGCAATGATCATGCAGTTCCGATACCCAAGAGGGTCACAACACCCACCGCCACCACCCCCAGTCCCCCCGCCATATTTGCCTTCTGTTGCCAACCGAATTCACAATGCCAAAGAATGCTGTGCTCGTTGGTGCATAATAAGTCCATGTTTCAGAAACAGCTGCTTTAGGTGTTTGTTGCCGAAAAGCAAAATATGAATCTTTTTCCAATAACCTGCCAACCCCTCAGCATTCACCAGTGAGTGCATTTTCATCTATCACTTGTAGGTGCTGGCTGGCAGGGTCTTTCAATAGAGCAGGGGTACAGAGGTCGGGGAAAGGGTCTCTGTTGACACAGCAATGCGATATCACCTGGGTTGAGATCGAAGTTTTCCGGCACTGATGTGCCGATCCACAGGTATCGCCTGCTAACACAGGAATAACTATCGCCATTGCGATGTTGTTGTCGCTTGTTTTCTCCCCTGTTCACTGTTATTATCGCCATGTAGCACGGACTTGAGAATACCCCTCTATCACTGCGATAATATTCAGGGTTAGGCAGTGCTAACTTTTCTGCCGATAAATTACTTTGGCGAGAGTTATCGCCTCTTTGCAACAGCAAGCAAGGGATCATGGGGAAAAAAACGTTGATAAATCTTCTTAGATTTATAAAGAAGGCCCTCTCTCACCAACCTGGTTGGTGACATGCTTCATCATTGGGCCCCACTGGGAGAGGCCGAGTGCCTCTCCGGTGTACTTCGATGCCAGAATTACTGCAGAGCTGGTTTTGTGTTTTGTGAAGTGTGAAGGAGTGACAGTGTGATTTTCTTTAAAAATGTCTGAATTGTGTCACAAAAAGTTTTATTGAGTGGCAAATCAGACACATTAAAAACAAGGTGTGGGAAGGGGGGCCAAATAAATTGTTCGACTCCTTCCTCATAAGTGGGGTCAACATGTTCCTGCCATCATGGTGTTAATTACCTGGCATTCATCAGGACCTAAGAACTATACCTCAGCGGTATGGGCGCGCTAAGGCTCACCCTAACCTGAGGTATTGATATAGACACCGTGGTTGGCGCTTACCACCACCTTCCCTCAGAAAAGGTACTTGCTTACAGGTTGTCAATTGACACCATGTTAGCGTTAATGAAGGAGACCTTGCACCAGCCCGAGGTACTGGTTGGTCAGTTGAATTTCCCTTTGTGGATTATTCCCATGCACTCCCCTTCACAAGATCAATTGTAAGAGCAATGACTGACCTCTCACACAAACATCATCACACATACCTCCAGGTGAGGTGAAGGAGGACTTGAGACTCTGGCACAGTTTTACACAGTAATTTGGTGGCTCTGTCAATTGACCTACGCAACCAATTTCCAATCAAGCTCTAGGTCTTTTCCCTAATGCTGCAGCCAGCGTGGGATTTGGTGCCATCCTAAGCCCAGAATGTTGCAGGGGAAATTGGCCTGCATCCTTGCATGCCAGCTGAGTCACTAGGAATGGGGCATTTTTAGAACTGTTCCCCATTGTTGTAGCAGTAACCATATGGGTTTTCCAGGATAGAATGGCCCTTTAGTCCAACAGCATGGCAGTAATTGAGGCCATTAACAGGCAGGGGGCTACTTGCAAGTTTTTTTGAGAATACTCAAACACCTGGTGGTGTTGTGTTTGAAATCTCAAAAACAACTAATTTACTTAGGGCCCTGGGGCATATTTATAGACCTCTTGGGCAGCGTCCCCCACAACAAGATACTCAATACACAAAAAGGCTCCTCAAGGGTCATGAACAAATAGTACTTTGTGCTAAAGACACAACTGAAAACTCCAATGGAAACAAAAGGGTTTAAGGAAAAGTGATTAGACCGCTAGACCACTGTGTTTTTTTTTAGGATACCCATCAGTAGCCATCCTGTACCGCCCTATTCATCATTTGGGTTTCCTCTTGTTCTCTTTCAAAGATATTCACCCGAAAAAGGGACTATGTGTATATATCCCATGAGTTGGTATGGGCGAGATAGAGAAAACCAAACAGGATGAAGATGTTAAGGCTACTGAATTTGCAGTGCAAGTAGTGTTGTGAGAGAAAAAAATCTTGTGTGTGATAATTAAAATTGGAGAGAATGGGAGAGAAAAACAATTTTAATGGTATCTCTCATTCCACCAAATGCTAAAAACTGTGCAAGATAGCAGTATGCAACAAATACCTGCTATATCTAGTGTATGGTCGACATGTTTCAGCAGATTAAATCCAACATTTTGTTTAGAGCTTAACATGTACCTAGTATTCATAATAACTCTGCTGATGCCTTGTCTTGATCCAAGCTGCAGGATTTTTAGACTTTTCACCTGCAGCCTGCCGAGAAGATGACAGAGTTCTCAACATATCTTTGGAGGATTGGAGTCTCGCCTTACTGGATCTAGTAGCGGCCTCGCTAACTAAGCTCATGCGCCTGTCGTATGAAAAATGATTTTCAAAATATAGATCCTTTTTGAGCAAGGTAACATTACAGGCCATTTGTCTATTTCTAAGTGCCCTGAGAGATCAGAGCAGGCCAGTCTCTTATGTGAGGGCATATCTCTCAGCTATTGGATTCTTTGCTACACTTGAGGGTACAAGGGATGTGGGTGGTTGTTTTCTGATTAAGAAAGTGTTGTCTGGTTGTGCTCAGCTTGAAGATAGTGTTACAGATGGCAGGCAACACCTTAATACACATATCCTGGCATTCTGTTGAGCAATTTACAGAAGATGTGTAGCTCGCTTTATGAGAATACATTGTTTGCAGCCACGTTTACAGTGACATTTTATGGTGCCTTTAGGGTCAGCAAACTAGTAGGGTTGATGAAGTCTGATTACGCAGGGGCCTACAATGGGGTGGGGAGTGTCCGGTTGGACCAGGATAGGCTCCGTATTAAGTATGGCTGAATTTTGCAGATCTGCGGTCGGCGAATTCGGCCAAAATCGCAAGAAAATCTGCGAATTCGCGGATTTTCCCGCAAACTCGCAATTTTTTTTGTGATTTGCACTCTACTCAACCGGAGTACTTTCTACTGGCTAATCAGTAAGTGCTACCTCGTTGGATAAATGTATAGTGCTTTTCCTACACTGCAGCTGCGTAAAGGGCCAGAAGATTTGTCTCCACTGACCATGTGTGACTGTAACTTTGCCACCGTGCCAAAAGGTGCTGAGGTCCCTTGAGTGAGCTGTCCATCATAGTTGGGAAAGGGCGGGAAGACGTTTGATACCGCTAGTGTGTGGGGCATGGCCAAACAAGCGGGGCTTCTATGCGTGTCAATATGCCTCTTGTGTATAAAGGGTCAGAGAACGAGCAGGGCAGCAGGTGAGGAGAAAGCAGCCTCCTGGTCACAGGAACTACAAGGGGTTGCGCTTGAGAAACTCAGGGATTCAAAGACCTCCCTTTGAGTATTACATCTAATTTTTGACGGCAGATATGGGGTTAAAGCACACTTGCCCAGCCTCGACCGTGCTCACTAATGTTTTGGGATGATTAAAACGTTACTGAATTTGAGCTTCAACTCGGGCCCCTGCTTTATTTATATCTGTAAGTGCTTCCTGTTGAGGTTTAATTTTTGGCCCACAGGAAGCACTTACAGAGTTAAGGCAGGTCCCCGAGTTGAAGCTAACTTTGTAACCATTTTAGAATGGCGCCGGCCAGAGTTGAAGTTGCAACTTGCAAGTAAGCAACTTCAACTCTGGCAGCTTACCGGCGCCATTCTAAAATGGTTACAAAGTTAGCTTCAACTCGAGCACCTGCCTTAACTGTAAGTGCTTCCTGTGGGCCAAAAAAAAAATCCACCAGCGAGCGCATATGCGGATTTTTCAGCAATTTGCGAGATTCGCGGATAGCGAAATTGCTGAAAATCCGCAAATTCCGCAAGCGGAACGGATTTTTGGCCCACAATTACTCCCGTTTTTGGTTAAAGAAATCTAAGATTGTTCAGGAAATTAAGGAGACATCTGTTAAAGTCAGATCAGTTGCGGACTCCTCAATTTGTCCAGTGTATCAAATGGGTTCCTGTCTATCTATTCAATCCAATCTCGCGACCCTAGAATTATTCAATCATGTCAATAAGGACTGCCTGTCAAGCTACAGTTTTGTTGCGGTCTTGTCTTTCCCCTTAAGGCAGCTGGTGTCAGTCTAAACAGTTACTCCTCACACTATTTTAGAACAGGTGTGGCAACCGCAGCGGCAGAGGCAGGCCTGTCTCATAAGGAAGTCAAGAGAATAGGGAGATGGTCTTCAAGAGCCTTGCAAGCATTATATCTGCCCAGACTTACGATGAAAGCGCGTTTGTACAGTATTCTTCACCATGTATATATAGTCATGCTTGTACTTTGCTCTTTTTAGTAGGATGCCTTCTAAATTGGGGAAAGAATTGCCTATATAGGATGCCGGCTTTTCTGAACAAAATTAATCCTCAAATATTGATAAAATATTTTAGTTGTTTGATGGAGGATGAGGGCAATTGGACTTGTGTTATCTGGAATTTCCCACAGATGGCGGAATGTCAGGCTTCCATATGAAACTAGTGACAAAATAAGATGAATATCGACTTCCTGAATAACCCACAGCTGATACTATTGGGGTATCCATTGAATATTGATTGCAATAAAATTTTAATACAGAGCACAAGAAAAAGCTTTTCTTGGTCACAATCATTGCGAGGTCTATAATCTTGCAAATTTGGAAAACAAAGTTACCACCTACATTTGAATACTGGGGATCCATTTTGAATAGATAATTTTGTAGAAAAAAAATCTGTACTTAAAATGTGAAATGGTTTGATTCTGTACAGAACTGCTGCTGAACTATAAGATGAATTGGTGTGGTACTCAAACTGGTTTGTGAAGATTATGTACAGACTGCTATATAAGACTGAAATACTATGCTGGAAATGTATGTCTCTATGTGAAATTTGAATAATTTCTGTTTTGCAGAAAATTGTTGATTTATTTGTATAATAATTGTGTATTGATGTGGTGTCAAAAGTTGATCTGTACATTTTTTTGAAAATTGAGTGCTGTAAGGGATTGCTGCTATAGTGTAATATGATGAATTGAAAACTTTGCAAATTCTTCCAATTTTTCTTTTTTGTTTTTTAAGCTGTAGCCTTCGGACAAATCTTTGCGCCAGGTGACTGGGTGCACATACAGAGCCATTCAGGGCCTACAGAAGGTATTGCATCAAGGGCACACAGACTATGGGGGGGGGTGGGGCCTGCTCCAGGGGACCAAGTTCTGATCTGGTTGCTAAGGACCATCTCCAAATTGGTGGCATGGACTCCTGTAGTCGAGCGTCATCTCTGACATGATGTATTTTGCCTACTTAAGAGAAGAGCCTAGCTCCTCAGTTTGGGGAGATATTTTATATCTGTAATGTTTGTTGAAGCCCACTTTCAGCTAAGCATGTGGGGGGTGATACCAAGATGGGAGCACGTTATGAGGTTACGTAATTTTAGCAAAAAATGCTTAAGGAGCTTAAACTTCTTACTAGTGGACTGTGATGACCAATTTTGTAGGCCTACAATGTTTTCTTTTCAGGAGTCGAGAGGTTGAAATGTTATCCATCCAACAATGAAAACATCTATGTATATGTTAACTGTTTTTAATAGAGTCGACCCTAGATTTTATTATCTACCCACATCCTTTAGCATTGGGTCCAATTTTCTGGGTTGCTACTTGTGCTGCTACTTCTTTCAACAATAATGACTGGTTATTTTCACAGTGAGCACTAGAGCGCATGTAGGGGGTGTGCAAGGGTGGATTTTACAATAAACAATATAAAAAGCTATAAAACACTAAATTGTAAACACTTAGCTTCAAATCACAGGTTTGAGAGGGTAATGAGAATCATGACCCATTCAAGCGACAAAAAGCAGGAGATCTCCAGCAGTCTGTTATCACACACTAGTTAATCACACTACACCAGAGCACACTTGATCACTATATCTATAATCCAAAAACAATAGAAATTATTCAAATAGCAAGAATTATGGGAAAATCTCCCTTGTGATGTGTTTCCAATGAGTCCTTGGTCCACTGTCCTAAGAACAAGGCTTCAAAAAATACTTCAGACACACTCCCAAATAAGGTCTTTTCAATTTTATTTCCAGAATCAGCGAAGACACAGCAGCAGCCGACCCGTATTTTGCCCGCAGGGCTTTTTCAAGGCTGCAGGGGAATATATATATAACCAACTAATATAGATATTATATTCTAAAGAGTGTCTAGATTGAATACATACAACTGTTTCAACCCCTCAGCGTGCACAATGTTAACAAAGAGCATATTACGTCCTAAGAGGGCTCAATCCAGCAATTGTTAGCTTGGTGCGATAACAATCCATGACCCAGAATAAGAGTAAGTAAGTGAATTATTAATCACTTGTGTGAAGAAAGTACGCTGTGAAGAGTGAGCCTGATATGAGACTCCTGGAAAACAGAATAGAAAAGTGTGGGAAGAATGTCTAGTGTGAGTAACCGCGGATGGAAATAAGACATGGACATCCTTAGAAATCATTAAAACAATTTTATATCTTGATTCAACCAATTAATTTGCGAACACGGATGCGCACTGGTGGCATGCAATGTAGCATTGCAAGCAGTTGTTTTTCTGTAAGTTAATGTTTTGAGCCTGTTTCCATCTGCAATGATGGTGAGATCCAAAATATTTACCTGTCTAGTGTTATGGTTCTTTGTGATCGACAAGTTGAAATCATTGATGTTAATGTACAAGAAAAATTCTTCAAGTTCACTCTCACCCTCACACACCCTCTCACCCGCACATCCCCTCACCCTCACATCCCCTCACCCTCCCTCACACCCTCATCCTCAAACCCCCTCACCCTCACACACCCTCACACCCCATCACCCTCACACACCCTCACCCAAACACCCCCTCACCCTCACACCCCCCTCACCCTCACACCCCCTCACTCCCTCACCCTCACACACCATCACCCTCACACACCCTCACCCAAACACCCCCTCACCCTCACACCCCCCTCACCCTCACACACCCTCACTCCCTCACCCTCACACACCATCACCCTCACACACCCTCACCAAAACACCCCCTCACCCTCACACCCCCTCACCCTCACACCCCTCACCCTCACACCCCCTCACCCTCACACCCCCTCACCCTCACACACCCTCACACCCTCACACACCCTCACTCACCCTCACACACCCTCACTCACTCTCACACTCTCACACCCTTACCCCCTCACACCCCCACACCCCCTCACCCTCACACACCTCCTCACCCTCACACACCCTCAATCTCACAACCTCTCCCTCACACACCATCAACCCTCACACACCCTCACCCTCACCCACCCTCTCACCCTCACACACCCTCTCACCCTCACACACCCTCTCACCCTCACACACCCCCTCACCCTCACATCTGCTCACCCTCACATCCCCTCACTCTCCCTCACACCCTCACCCTCACACCCCCTCACCCTCAAACACCCTCACCCTCACACACCCTCACCCTTACACACCCTCTCACACACCCTCTCACCCCCTCACCCACCCACTCACCCTCACCCACCCTCTCATCCTCACACACCCTTTCACCCACACACACCCTCTCACCCTCACACCCCCTCTCACCCAACCTCACACACCCTCACCCTCACACACCCTCACCCTCACACCCCCTCACCCTCACACACACCCTCACTCTCACACACCCTCACCCTCAACTTCACACCCCCACACCCTCTCACCTTCACACACCCTCTCACCCTCACACACCCTCTCACCCTCCTACACCCTTTCACCCACACACACCCTCTCACCCTCTCACACCCTCTCACCCTCACACATCCTCTCACCCACCCTCACACACCCTCACCCTCACACCCCCTCACACACCCTCACACCCTCACACACACCCTCACCCTCACACCCCACCACCCTCACACCCCCACAGCCCCTCACACACCCCCTCACTCTCACACCCCCTCACCCTCACACTTCCTCACCCTTACCCTTACACCCCCTCACACACCCTCACCCTCACATACCCTCACACACCCTCTCACCCTCACACACCCTCTCCCACACGCTCACCCTCACCCTCACACCCCCTCACCCTCACTCCCTCAAACCCCCTCACCCTCACACCCACTCACACCCTCACACACCCCCTCTCACCCTCACACACCCTCGCCCTCACACCCCCTCACCCTCACACCCCCTCACCCTCACACACCCTCACTCACCCTCACACCCCCTCACCCCCATTACCCTCATCCCCGTCACCCTCGCCCTCCCTCACACCCCCTCACATCACACCCTCTCACCCTCACCCTCACCTCACACCCCCTTACCCTCACAACCCCACACCCTCACCCTCACAACCCACACCCTCACCCTCACACACCCTCACCCTCGCACAACTCACCCTCACACCGCCTCACCTTCACATACCCTCACCCTCACACCCCCTCTCCCTCACACCCCCTCAACCTCACACCCCCTCTCACCCCCTCACACCCTCATACCCTCACACCCCCTCACCCTCACACAACCTCACCCTCATACCCCCTCACCCTCACACCCTCACACACCCTCAACCTCACGCACCCTCACCCTCGCACACCCTCACCCTCACACACCCTCACCCAGACCCTCACACACCCTCACCCTCACACAGCCTCACACACCCTCACACACCCTTACACACCCTCACACCCCCTCACCCTCACACACCCTCACTCACCCTCACACCCCCTCACCCTCATATCCCCTCACCCTCACACCCTCACACACCCTCACTCACACACCCTCACCCTCACACCCCCTCGCACTCTCGCCCTCACACACCCTCACCCTCACACACCTTCACCCTCACACCCCCTCACCCTCACTCACCCCCACACACACTCACACACCCTCACCAGCATAGCATAACAAAACATAGCATAGCATAACAAAACACAGCATAGCATAGCAAAAAAAGCATAGGATAGCAAAACATAGCATACCATAACAAAACAAAGCATAGGATATCAAAACAAAACATAGCATAGCAAAACACAACAAAGCATAGCTTAGCATAACAAAACACAACAAAGCATAGCATAGCATAATAAAACATTGCATAACAAAACAAAGCATAGCATAACATAACAAATCAAAAACATAGCATAGTATAACAAAACATATTATAGCATAACAAAACACAACAAAACATAGCAGAACAAAACATAGCATAACATAACAAAACATACCATAACATAACATAAAACAAAGCATAGCATAACAAAACATAGCAAAACACAACAAAACATAGCATAGCATAACAAAGCACAACACAACCTAGTATACATAACAAAACATAGCATTGTACAGCATAGCAAAACATAGCATAGCATTTCAAAACACAACAAAACATAGCATAACATAACAAAACACAACATAGCACAGCATAACAAAACAAAGCTTAGCATAGCATAACAAAACATAGCATAGCATAACAAAGCATAACTAAACATAGCATAACAAAACAAAGCATAGGATAGCAAAACTAAACATAGCATAGCATAACAAAACAAAGCATAGGATAGCAAAAAAAACATAGCATAGCATAACAAAACATAGCATAGCATAACATAACAAAACAAAACATAGCATAACAAAACACAACAACACATAGCATAACAAAACATAGCAAAACACAACAAAACATAGCATAGCTTAACAAAACACAACAAAACATAGCATAGCAAAACCAAACATATAATAGCATAGCAAAACATAACATACCAAACACAACAAAACATAGCATAGCATAGCATAGCATACCAAAACATAGCATAGCAAAACAAAGCATAGCATAATAAAACACACCAAAACATAGCATAGCATAACAAAACAGCATAGCATAACAAAGCAAAGCATAGCAAAACATAGCATAGCATAACAAAACATAGCATAGCATAACAAAACATAGCATAGCATAACAAAACACAGCATAGCATAGCATAACAATTCAAAGCATAGGATAGAAAAGCATTGCATAGCATAACAAAACAAAACATAGGATAGCAAAATAAACATAGCATAGCATACAGTATCACTCCGCACCACCACAGCATCACTTAAGGGCACCACAACATCACTATGCGCTACCACAGCATCACTGAATGGCACAGCATCACTCGTTCGCCACCACAACATCACTCAGCGCTACCACAGCATCAATCTGTGCAACCATTCAACAACACCTCGTTCAAATATGTTCTCTCAATGCTTCAAGCTTTATTACAAATGTAACAAAAAGATGTTAATATTTCACTTCTGTTCTTGGATTTTCATCACAATAAAATACAATGAACATAATCTTCACAAAAGTTATTTACAAAACTTTAAGCTATTGCCATTATAAATTACAATAACTTTTATTTAAGTATTAATTATTGAAAAAAAATTAAAAGCCATTGTTATTTGTAATATCAATACATGTAAGTCACATAAATACAACACATATTGCATTACAAATGCTATAGGTGTCACATTTGCGAAAGTTATAACTATTGGCATTGTAAGTGACAAAGCTATTAATTTAGCTATTTTCAAAAACAAAACATAAATAAAAAATGTGTCATTTACAATACCAATAGCTCAAAGTTTCCTAATGCGAGACCTATTGCATTGCAAATGCTTGTCTTATCTGGCACCATCTATGATTGTCAATTCTGTAAATAATGTTGTACCATCTATAGTCACTTAAACTGATATTGACAAGCGCGAGGCTCTGCGAGCGCGCACTTAGGGCCCGGCCTCCCGGCTCCTCGCCACGCCCAGGGGAGAGTAGGCGGTCGGCTCACCCGAGGGGCGGCCGGTCAGGATCCATTACCGCGTCATGGGTGACGCGCGTCCTGTGCGGGAGAGGGCGGAGACTGTGGCCTATTTAGGCTCTGGGAGTCATGGTCCCTGGTCTCTTTCCTGTCCTGCTCCGGACGGGCGGACCCCACACTGCACCTATTTAGTGTTCACTTTATTAAGTTTTAACTTTATTTAGTTTTAAACTTTAATTAGTTATGGTATCCTGGTCCTGAGTTGGCGCAGTGGAGCAGAGTGTGGTGGTGCAGTCTCGGACCATGCGGCGGCAGAGAGCAGCGTCCTTCAGAGAAGCCTACTAGCGGGAGAGGCGCGATTCCGGACCACGTGGCAGTGAAGAGTTGCAGCGTCCTTCTAGTGGGACCCAGCTCGACAGGTAGGGTGTCGGGGTCCTGGGGAGCTGTGGGCAGCCATGGGGAGTGGTGAGGGGCTGTTTTGAGAAGCCACTGTGCTTTGGAGCGTCTCCTGTGGCCCGCGGCTCCCTGCAGTGTCCCGCGTCTCTGTTGGTGTGCATCGGGCACCGGCATCTTCACTTCCGACCTGGGGGACCAGGGATCAGGGACATTGGTGTGAGCTTGCTGCACATTAGGCGGGATAATTAATTGCAAGCTAATAAGTTGAGTTGAGCCCAGGGCGAGTGTACAGCGGAGCAAATTTGTACAGGGGGCTTAGGTATAATCGATTTGGTTTGGGCGGTTGTTTCTTGAAAGCCAGGCGTGCCTCGTGGCCAGTGGCTGGCACCGCAGTGCGATCGGGGTTTGCTGGGGTCTTGTTTGAGACGTGCTGGGAGTGAAGTGTGCTTGCTTTGTGTGGGCATGTGTGTTTGCCCACCTGCTGGTGATGTGTTTGACCTGGAAAATGGCGTATGGAGTTCAGTTGATCAGGGGTTCGCATGCTCACTTGGAATGGCCCCATGACTCCACCAGGCATCGCGGGTATTGCAGGTTGAAGGGGGCTGACAGGGAGGAAGGGGGCTTCCGCAACTCACACGATGTTACAGGAGGGATGGGCTTTGGGCTGCCGATGCAGCTCCCCCTCGCACAAGACAGCTACGAAGCGCTACACTGGTAGTTTATTGTCATGCAACGAACTGGGGCAGGAGGTGCATCACACAGAGTGAGCTTTAGGGGTCTTTAGTTGTTGGATAAAACTGGTTTTCAAAAGACTGGGAAGTGTAGTGATGGAGCGTGTAGAATTACAGCCATAATGGTTCTAGGAAGTTACAGCAAACGGACATTTGGCGTGTTGCAGAGAGCCACACAATGTTTCCAGTGGACGAGCTGACACCGGGATTAGAGCCCGCAATCGGCCACTGGCCCCTATCCACGGTGTTGTTTCGAGACTGTAAGTAAAGTGGAAGTACAACGTGGTAAAGGTAAAATGCGATATTAAACGTGCTTTATATTTTCACAAGGTAGAGAAAGTTAGTCGCTGTTGGTGCTGAATGGTTTGTATCTGGTTCTGCTGCGACCATGTTTTCATGAAGCGATGGCAAGCACTGCACACACCAGTGGGTGCGATAACATAACAACCCCCTCGCATTGGACGGGGGCGCTCACAGGGGGCCTCTTGAAAGAAAAGGTAGTGGTGAGAGCTTGGACAGTATTGGTTGCCCAATAAAACAGGGTATTTGGAGAAAGTTTCGGAATAAACCAGCGACCGCACATGCATTATTACAGTTCAAGGGCCAAATTGCCTGTTATTACTGGAGTAGAGCCGTGTTAAGAGACCGCGCTTGCCCTCGCACACATTCCTCTCTGGGATCTCTGCAGAAAGACGCACTTTACTTTAAAAGTACTCCAAATCATCACACATTGAATTATATATCTTATTTTACACAGCATGCACCTTTTCATATATAATTTACTGCCACATGCTTTGGATGTTTTATTAAAACTGAAATGCAAGGGAGACCTCCTGGCTTTGCCAATGTTTGTTTTCCACAACTGGAATTCGGGCAGGCGTACAGTACGCTTTCCTTAGCCCGTAGATGTCACTAGGGACAACAACCGTAAACCAATAAACAATTCAAGCATAGGTGTTCCTTGTGCAGATGGGGTGCAAGTTCAATGGTGAAGGAATAACAAGATGCACAGAAAATTATATACAGTTAGCAATGGTCACATGGATACAAATTAATCAAGCACACAGACATGTATCAGGTCAGGAATACTTGAGTCTGAAATTAAATAAGTGACAAACGCTGTAAATTGTTGGCGTTGCGACTCAAACATCTACTTTGAAAAGGGTCTTCTTCAGGGCAGAAAAAGATAGCAACCTGACTGGCTAAGGGGGGAGCAAATTAATTGATCATTATCTAAGAAGTGAGCTGCCAGTTATTAGGAGTAATGGACTCGCTCTCATACTAGAAAGACGAAATGCATGATATGCACCCACGGGCCGCCCTTATCGGAGGTGACGTCAGCTAGCATGATAGACAACTGTATCACCAGTCGCAGAGGTGGATCAATGGTGACATACTACGCATTTGTAGGCAGACTCCCTTTCTCCTGCATGGATGATGGACTATATGATAGGTACCCGTAGACCTCAGGAGTGGATAAAAGACTGCACAAGGCAGATCTGTGTGCAGGTTTCCAGATATAGACATCAGAGAGTATGAAACACACCTGTTATATGGGCCTGTTTCCAGGGATCCAGATTCAACATGATATGAACCTGTCGACCGTTTTCAGACATGGGTGGGAGCATGTATGATATGGATGCGTGTGACTGTTTCGAGGCACGGGTGATACGCTATCCGATATGCACTCATAAACCTATTTCCAGCTATCAATTAGAAGAGTGCATGAAGGGGCCGGGGATGCCTGGTGGTGATATTCCTTTCATTTGAAAGCACATGAGGTGGGTGAGCAGAGGCTGGGATTTGAACCTGGTTTCCCAGCTCGGGCCGGTCCTTTGGAACTCTATCTAGTCATAAATGCCAGAATGAGAAAATAAGTTTTGGTAAAATGACCCAGCTGTTCATAATTTTAAATCAATAAACACAGCAGTGTTCAAGGGTGGTCGGGCGTACGTTAACCAACTAACGCACGTCTCTTAAATACAGGCACACCATATTATAGATAAACCATATTAGCTAGACATGGATACGGAAGGGTATTTGGATAGTCCTGAGACCAGACCACCCGGAATTTACCCGATTTTCCAGTTAGCCAGCTTGCTCCATTGCTCTAGGTTGTTATCGACTATCATGGTCTGAGAGTAAAGATAAACCCTGTAACTGATAAGATGTTCAGGTATGAAGCAGACATAAATGTTTGGCAGCATCTTAAAGGCACACGTCCCATGTCAAGGGTTTTACTGCCATGTTGCGTGCAGGACCTCGTGGCTCAGTGAGCTAAGGCATCCATTATAGGGGCATGGGTTTGGCCTTCTGGTCACAGGTTCAAATCCCGGCAGGTCCATTAAGCCTTTCGTCCTTCTGAGATCAATAAAATGAGTACTAATGAGCTCGGTAACAATAAACATCTTCCCACATTAAACATTTTGGAGAGGAGTTGTCATCTAGACTTTGGGGGCACCTTAGAGCGATTTCTGGGGTGGCGAAAGGCCTGTCCCGGGAACGAAGATGACCCTGCCAACTTGGAGTACTAGTTTGGGGATTACCACCTTCGAATTTCCTTGAATGGGGTGTCATCTCAAGCTGCTGGATAGGAGGGGCTGAGTAAGGCCTGGCGAGGCACAGAGCCTGCAGAAGGGATTTCTAAGCTGAGGTGCGGTGTCCATGTATTTAGTCCTAAGGTCAAGAACAATTAATTTGCGAGGCTGTTGGACAGGGCTGGTGAGACTGCAAAAAGTGATATGAAGTCTTTAAATGAGCTTAACTATGGGCAGTAATACACTTTAAGGGACAGTGACATACGGGGAAGTGTCCATGAGAGTGCAGTATGATTTTCATTTAAGGGGACTGTGACACAAGCTAGTCCCTTCCGTTAGAGGGTCCTAGGTACCCAACTGGTATCACTGTATTGCAACAGGTGCTCCGTTTGATGGAACCAGTTTTCAACTAACGAGCCGATGGCCTCAGTCCACTCAATTAGAATTGGGGCGGCAACAATAGCGGCAGGGGCGGGCTCATCGCCTGACACGGTGAGGAAAGTGGGACGCTGGTAATCGGATTGTTTTGGACTATATATCCGGCCCGAGTAGCTATGGAATAATGCTCACAATTTGGTCATGACTATGCCTGACTTTTCCATTTCTCTCCTGTTCATTAGTGTGCCCTGCTAAGGTGGTAGGGGTACTGGGGCACTCGTTCGGCGGCACGGCCCAGTGCGATTGCAGAAGCGGCGAGTGGAGAAATCACTGGCCTGGAACGGGACGGAGTTCTCCTGGCGGGGCATCAGGGGCGTGCGAATGGGCAGCTTGGTCCTGCATGATTCTGCGCTGGTCAGGGGGTTCCGGAGTACGATCTAGAACCTTGAATGCTTCAGCAATGGAGAATTGGCCAAGTTGTGCTCAGTGAAGGGCCGCTTGTGTCATTTCCCACACCGTATGACCACGGAAGATCTGATATTTCAGATCGGTGGCTCAATGGGGATGTGGCCAAGTTGTGCTCAGTGAAGGGCAGCTTGTGTCATTTCTCACAAAGGATGATCACGGGAGATGTGATGCTTCACCAGGTTGGCGGATATCTATCAGACATTGGCACAGACATATGGATCCGAAGAATATGGTCTTTTGTGCAGAACTTATTTGGTGGTGGGGAGGGTGACGGACCTGGGGGTCGAGGTCACTCTTGTGCCAGTAAAGAGGCCTTAGAACATTGACATGGACTTACAGAGTGAACGGGAGTCCTCCTTGCGTACTCGTTAGGCCAGCACTGAGAGGAGAGACGGTAAGCTCTCTGCACTGAGAATGGGCCCACCAACTGGGGAGGCAAGGGTGCCAGGTTACGAGCATCCGGGGATCCTGGGTAACCTGGTGGGCGGGGGGTGGGCCCCGGATATGGCGGACAAGGACCAGAGGGCAGGGGCCCATCACCCAAGGATGCAGGTGAGTTGCACCTTGAGTGGGGTGCTCAGATTGGGAGGTGCGAGTCAGAAGGCCCCTTAGTGCTGGGGGAAAAATAACTAGTATAACTGAGAACTTTGAATGTCAATATTAAAATTGTGTTATTGATTTTATCAATTTTTAATATGTATTGTTTAGTCATGTTTATGAATGTTGATAATTAAACAAGGCCGTTTTTACACCCACCCTTTCTCTGATGTGTGAATCTGATGGTGGGTCGTACCGAATGTCTTGGCGGGCGGGGAGCATTCTGGGAGATCTGGGCTCTATGCCAAGCATGAGGCTCGACAAGCATGCACTTAGGGCCTGGCCTCCCGGCACCTCACCAAGCCCAGGGGAGAGTAGGCGGCCGGCTCGCCCGAAGGGCTGTCAGCCGGGATCCATTTCCGGGTCATGGGTGATGTGCGTCCTGTGCAGGAGAGGGCGGAGACTCTGGCCTATTTAGGCTCTGGGAGTCGTGGTCCCTAGTCTCTTTCCTCTCCTGCACCGTACGGACGGACCCCACACTGCACCTATTTAGTATTAACTCCCACCCACCCGTCCCTTTCATCAGTAGTTTGAGGGGTCGTTATGCAGTAAAGAGGCCTTAGAACATTGACATGGACTTACAAAGTGAACGGGAGTCCTCCTTGCGTACTCCCTAGGCCAGCAGTGAGGGGAGAGACGGTAAGCTCTCCGCACTGAGAATGGGCCCACCGGCTGGGAAGGCAAGGGCGCCAGGTTACGAGCCTCCTGGGATCCTGGGCAGCCTGGTGGGCGGGGGGTGGGCCCCGGATAGGGGGGACAAGGACCAGAGGGCAGGGGCCCATCACCCAACCACGCAAGTGGGTTGCGCCTTGCGTGGGGTGCTCAGATTGGGAGGTGCGAGTCAGAGGGCCCCTTAGTGCTGGGGGAAAAGTAACTAGCATAACTGAGAACTTTGAATGTCAATATTAAAATTGTGTTATTGATTTTATACATTTTTAATATGTATTGTTTAGTCATGTTTATGAATGTTGATAATTAAACATGGCCGTTTTTACACCCACCCTTTCTCTGATGTGTGAATTTGATGGTGGGTCGTACCGAATTTCTTGGCGGGCAGGGAGCATGCTGGGAGGTCCGGGCTCTATAACTGCACTGGCTAGGTGACCGTTCTTTCTTTAATATCTAGAAAACAGCTTCTATCACCATAACATCATTCCTATGGAGATCTGTTCGGACAACCAACAATCTGTTTTCATGTAGATATTGTGTTAGACATGATATTGTCTGCCAATGAATTTTTTTAATAAGTTTCCTATTCTCTATGAGATTCAGGTTTCCTCTTTTCAGGATTGATGTTGGTAGAACCTTAGATGTAATAACAGATTCCAGATTTAAAATCATATGTCCTAACTGTGTTCTTTGGCATTTGCAATTGAAATCCTTAATATTTAGGATGTCAGTTTTCTTTCTGTATTTGAGGTGAACACTGGCACTTAACATATACAGACATGTGTTCCACAATATGAAATAGAAAATAACCACAGAGCTAGAGAACAACTAATTTGTAGTTGTTCTTCATGTATCATGCGTAAACAATTGCGTAGAATACTGTTACACACTTGTGAAAACTGATATTCAATTTAGCCAATTTTCAGACGTTTTTATATGGATATGTCTTATACATTCCATGTACAAACAAAGTTTGTGAACTTACTATCCACAACAAGTATTTGATATGGCCTTGTAGTCCGGCTTCTATTTCCATTGTGACCTCGACATAATCATTGGTTGAATCAAGATATAAAATAGTTTTAATCATTTCAACGGATGTCCATGTCTTATTTCCGTCCGCTGTTAAATAGCAAGAAAGAACTAACAATATTTAATTCAGTGCTTTCACAAATGCGTGAATATTGAAATGGATCAACATTGGTTTTACGACTAGTTTTTTATTCACACAATTCCATACATCTGTAGTCTACGTGCTAACATGTGTTATGTTAATAATATTATTGTATTTCGGATTTCAAGTGTCCTTATCAAATACAATTGACACACAACGTCGGTCCCCTTTCTATGGCCTTGAAAGGGTGTGACTATCGTTGCTTAAAAATATGGCGGCTACGCTAGGTGAGCGTTTAGTTGGGAATCAGCCATAAGAAACGGGACCGCCGTGATACAGGCTTGAGACACGCTTACATGCAAGCGCCAGATAGCGTTTAATATGGAGTTTTCCATATTTGCATCATTTTAAATTCAAGGACATAGTGGGAGTTGTGGAGCTTAGCGATGGTGAATCATATTGTATTATATGTCCGTCCCCTTTGTTCCTTTGTTACTTAGGATATTGGACGTATCAAGGTCCACCTAGCAGTATTTGGGACTTTCACGGGCTACAGGCAACGTTCGCTGACCCGCAATTACATACATCTCCGTGGCACCATTACCAGCGTAACACTGCCTGCTTGGTCATGGGGTAAGAAGTCTTAATTTGGACCGTTTTCATAATGTTTTATAACAAATATAATGCCTGTAAAAACAGGTTTACGTGAGATGCGTGCCTTTTCATATTTTCAATTGGGAAGAAATACATATAGTGTGTTGTTTTTTATATATGAAGTGTTTTGGATTGTGAGTCACCATGAATAGTGACTTCTCGGATTTTATTTTTATTGCATATGAGTTTGGAACTCTTGATGTGCATATCTATCTGGGTCGTACAAAGCAACCAACGGCTGCCACCATGTCGAACAATGAAATAGAAGTATAGTTCTTAATTTTGTTGTGTGCGCATTAAGATTAGTCATGGTTTTAGTACATATAGGGGCATATTATCAAGGACAGGCGATACATTATCGCCGCTTTTATCAGCAGGAAACTGCCGATAAAGTGGCGATAATGGCCTTGATAATATGCTCTATGAATTCCAATCGAAGCCCATGTTAGATGTGCACACATCTAAACGTTGACTGCAGCAAGTACATGTGCTTGCAGCCTCCCATTCCTTGCAAAATACCCGCACAACCTTTCTTTATGGTTTACAAACCTGGGCCACATTCTGTGCTATCTGTTTCGCTTATGAGTGCCATTTTTATTTTGGTGTCTGGGCCTATTTTTTTGTCCCAGTCCAACCCTGCATGTTGCCCCCTTAACAAGGGTCATTTCAGGGGAAACTGCTGGACTACAACCCTGTAAACAGAACACTACAACGCTGTAAACAGAAACACTAAAACTGTGGGCTTATATAGGTCAAAAGAAATTGTCAGCAGCTGAGATTAATTCGAGCATTCCATTCATCAATTTTTTCTTGTGAGGGGGCAGATTTACAAGAAAGTGACTCAGTGCGTTCCGCAAGCCATTTGGCTGCACCGCACTGAGTCACTTTCAAAGCACAGGGATGCGACATATTTACAAAAATATGTTGCATCTCTGTGCTTCCCACTGTGCTGGCTCACAAACTGCTGCCATGCGCCGTCGCAGGCACCCTTGCACCATGGTGCAAGGATGCCTATGTTGTGGGGAGATTGTTTTTGTTCAAGAAGGGTTCCCTTCTTGCACAAAAACAATTTTGAAAATGCTATTTTTCAACTTCTATGTGTGCTGCATTAGCACACATAAAATTTGAAAAACGTCATTGTTTCAATGTTTGTTTATGTGCAGGAAGGGAACCCATCCTGAACAAAAACAATCATTAGAGGTGATATCCTCTTTCTATGCGTGCTGCAGAATGCATCACGCATAGAAAGAGGAAAAGCATGCATAGAAAGAGGAAAAGAAAATGAGGAGAAATTAATACATTTCTCCTCGTTGCACCTTCCTACGCCTCCCTTGGGGAGGCGTAGCATTCACATGCATTTCCAGATTTAGGATTCTTTGTAAATCTGGAAATGTGTCTGGTTCCATGGGTGCTGCGTGGGAACACCCACAGCAACACCAACACCCCTTTCACAAAAAATGCTGCGTGCAAAGAGGCCATATTTACAATGACAGGAAAAGTCCTTGGATAGATGATGTAGCCTTAGGGCTAGAGCGATCGACCTTGATGCTGAGGAACCAGGTTCAAGTCTCAGCAATAACCCTCAACCTCCTGTGTTTCTTGGCAAATTACTTAATCTCCCGTGCCTAACAAAAATGAATGTGTCTTTCTGTAACGAAAATGGTGCTAATGTAAAGCGTTCTGATACCTGATGTCTCTGGTCTAGTTTGCGCCACAGGTACAACACAATAGGTGACTCGCCGGTGGCCCAGGGGCTTGTAAATCTGCTCCCTGTTTTTTTAAGTGTAACTTGTATAACAGCAGGTATTTAGCCTATGTTCGATTAAAGCCATTATGTAAGCCAACAGAGTGGCCCTTGCTAGGGCAGAACATCAATTGAATTCTATTAAGCCTTTCACTTAGTAAGTAAAATAACTAACGCAAAACAAAACCATTGTGATAGATGAGCAGCTACACTGCAGACATACGTCCCAGATTCATTTTCAAGAATCCTCCCGATTTTCAAGCAGACATCTAGCCTACCCCCCCCCCCCCCTAAAATAAACTTACAACCAATTCTACTCCAAAATCTGCGTATTTTGCATACACTGGTTAAAATCATCACATTCCTGTGATCAATAAAGGACCCGTTAATGTGTGCAGGAGTTAATGCGTCAGCAGCACGAGTGTTCACTGTTTAGCAGCTCACACCGTGCGTCACACACAGTAAGCGCGCCCCCCTCTGAGCGCGCGCTGCGACTTATAAAGTGTCAAGTGCTTCGTTTGTCAAACGATCCCCCGTGACCTCTCACTTCACTCTGCCGTCTCAGGACCCGCTAATGGGGTTTAGAGCAGTCTACGCCAGGGCCGTGGGTGGCTGAGTGCGCAGCTGGAGGCGAGTGGGTCTCGGTGCTTCAGGCCCTCACTCCTTTTCACGCACCAACATTTCTAAAAACTTCGCGAGACGCCGGTTATTCAAGCACGAGATAAATGTCGACAAATGGCAATTATTTTACACTTAGCTGCGGCCACACCTTATCCCCCAAATTTAGAAAATGCAGCGTTACATTATTAATATTGTTTAATATTTAGTAAAAATAACAATGCTGCTTTTCCAAAGCTCTCCATACCACATCATCTTAGTCAGGAACTGAGGACACACCTGCAAGTTGTCTATTCGAAGCGAAGAAGGCGGAGGCTTTTCGAGTATTTCCCACTGCCCATTCGTCTCGGATGTCAATTTACTTTTACATATTGATAAGCCGAGGGTCACACCATTTGGGTAAGCGTGAAAGCCACGGTTAGAAGGCGGAGATCACTGTCCACCGCCCTAAACTAAATTGGAGTATCAAACCCCAGGTCACCATAACCCCCACGTGGAAAATATGTGGGTTTCCAATATATATATATATATATATATATATATATATATATATATATATATATATATATATATATATATATATATATATATATATATATTTATTATTATTATTTTTTAATTAATATTTTGTTTAAGGAACAGTAAATGCCCGTTTCAAAATACTGGTGGCACGCGGAGGTGGCACGAAAGTGCGTCGATGCCCGGTTGCTTCCAGGTCTTCCTGTGTCAGTCCTTGAGTAAGGACTGGGTGTAAGAACTTAGCCATGAAGGGGGAGAGGAGGCAGTGACCGCGAGACCCTATCCCTAACCCCGAATTGACGGGAAACGAGAGCCCACGTCGCCACAGAGCACTTGCAATTTTCGACACCTTATATTATTTTTAAGGTGTAAAAGATTAAGCCGCCTTTAAAAAGCAGAAAAAAGAACCAACACCCCTCAACATTTCCGTGTGCATTTTAAACTACACCCTACAATGAATTAATTTAAATCCATCTTCATGACGAAAATTTCCAGTTTTTATTTGTCAGCCGTTTGAAAAAAAATGTAGATTTGTACCGTATAATTTGTAATTGCCGTGCCTATGAATTTTAAATATCAAGAGGTTACCATTTTATGCATATTGATACATTATGTATTTTCTTACCCATGTAGGGTAAGAAGAACGGGCTTCTGATACAAATCGGCGGATTTGCATCCAGAAGGCAGTCCGAGGGGTTGAGTGCGTTTCTCGCGCAGTGCCCTCCTGGAGCGCGGCCTGTTACTGGTGCGCCCCCTGGTGACGGGTCAGAGCAGAGGCTCAGAGGGCCTTCTGGAGAGCAGAGCTGGGTCAGGGAGTTTCACCTTTTGAAATCAATCCGGGCCCCCTCTATAAACGAGGGGCGTGAGTGGAGGGGGGGGGGGGGTACACATCTCTTTCAAACACACACTCAGGCAACCCCTCACTGGAAAGGAAACGTTCACCTCTTGACCTTTATTTTCGGGGTGGGGGGGGGGGATGAGGAGAATGGAAAGAGAGAGAGGGTGAAGGCAAAGAAGGGTTGAGACTAGAGACGGAAGCGAGGCAGAGGACAGAAAGACAGACTCGAAGAGCTAGAGAGGGGATGAGGTAAGTAGGGAGGAAAGAAATAAATAGAGAGAGGAGAGACAGCGAGATGCTCCCTTAGAAGTAAACGAGGCGAGGGGCACATCAAGTGACGCTGCAGAGTCGCTTCAGCGAGTGCCGAAAAAATGAAGCCAACTTTTGGCACCTTTAATGGTCACCGAGGTCCGTGTAAAGTCCTCAAAGGCATTAATTCCTCAATACAGTATCCAGTTGTGCGTATGATTAACATGGGGCCCTTGTGCGTAAAGGGAATAGCATATTAGAGTTCTGTTTAAGAAAAACTATAGAGGGTCAAACACGTGGGGGGACATAGCAAGACTTTGCCTGCTTCAACGTCATGCAAAGTGAGGCAAAGCAGGCCGAAGTCTTAGTGGTATTTGTATGTAGGGTATTTGTATTTCAGTCCTCATTTGTACTATGGAAAAGGCACATTTTTTAGAAGAAACAGCCCTTTGTGCTGTTTTGCCCCACTTTGAGGTAAGGGCGTTATGTGAGCGGAAGGTAGGCCTTCCAGTGAAAGCAAGCATGTTTTTCGACTCAAGCCTTATTTGACTGGAAGCCTTATCTGCTAAAGTTGTTAGACCAGGCTTTACAAAAACGTGTAGCCCTTCCTCGAGTCAGGAGCAACGTCGGAGAAATATACTTATTTCTCCAAACAGTTCCCCCCTTTGTGCGGTGCTGCATTGAGCACAGCAAATATGTGAAATATTTTAAAAGTTGTCCAGGAATTGGATTTTGTAGTGGGAGTGTATAATTCCACTACAAAATGTATGCTAGACGCCATTCACACTCCTTTGTTCCATGGTGCAAGGGTGTGTGAATGGAGTTAAGCAGCTTCCGGGTCAGAGCAGGGTAAGAGTGCATTTCTAAATATGACTCTGTGCCCCTCCCACCCTGCTTCAGTACATTGGACTACATTTTAGTAGATCTAGCCCATGTTAGTTTAATATTATCTGGGAGGTTGACCCTCGAAAAAATTGTGGAAATGGATCCATGTTGAAAAAACGCACGAGTGGAATTTTAGGGTATCTTTACAGGGGTTCACGGAAATATTTACGTAAACAATTGGGGGTACACTTGTAGTAAAGTCTACATTTTAAGACACATAAGTGGGCTGAGCGTCGTGTCTTTCTTGCAGACGGCTTGCAATCTGTCTGCCCGTCTCCTTCGGCTCTTATGGGGTTAATTCACTAAACATAAAGAGGCCGGTCCCCTGTGCCACTAAAGCAGGACACACGGGGCTTTCTGACCAGCTTTCTGACACTGCCTCGTGTCAGAAAGACCATTCCAAGCCTGTCTGCCACAGCATGGAATACATTTTCTAGATACAGTGCTGAGAGATAACGGCAACATAGAATACAATGACATAACATGAACTTCAGTTGGGTTCCGTAACAAGTGTGTTACACCAAGCGAGCACTGCCGTTTTAGCCGCAGCACTCTGCCAACTATGGAGTTTAGTGCACATCTAATGTTAGGCGTAAAACTACACGTCCCAGAATGCACCATTTGTTGACTAAAGCTAGGACTGCTCAAATGTTCGCTCTTTATAACCGTGGCCACTTGGCATTGGTAACAGTCTGTGGACTCAGCCCTCCCACCACTTCGATCTTCTCTCCCACTCTTCTAACAGCCGGTCGGGCCCACAATTCATCTTCGGTTCTTTCAGCACAAATTTCAGATCACGCGTACAGCGATAATAACGAAGGTGTTAAGAAAATTCTAGCTGCGACGGTCGAACTGACTAGCCCCCTCGGCTTCCTCATTAACAAAGTGGCCAAAGTGCTGGTTTGCACCCCTGCGTGTTCATGTCCACCTTTCTAGTGGCTTTCCAACCGTAATGCTTTTTTTCAGCTCAAAGCATGCCGGGAATTAGTTCCTCTCCCGTCCCCACCCCTTATAAGTGTGGGGCTTCAAGTCCAAGCATGCGACTTCCGTCGGATTAGGAAAAACGGGACTGCTTGAAGGTCACCCATATATATATATATATATATATATATATATATATATATATATATATATATATATATAAACACACACTCTAGGTTCCCCCCTCGCGATTTTTTAATACATCTTCGCGTTCTAAACTAACCCAGAGCATGTAAAGGGACGGTGTCCTATCGTCTCTCCAATCCCCATACAGAGCACCCGTACGCCTTGTGAAAGCCCGCCTCCCCGACTCATCTGTGTCCCCTTCGGGCGGCATGAGCCGAAAGTGACAACATAATTACGGTCCCGTCTACCCTAAACGAGTTTATTGCTCATTAAGTAACTTGATTTGCAGGCTCGTTACCAAATTAATTTTATCACCATAAAAGAGGAGAAAGCAAAGCGGTGTTGCAGCCCCAGGTAGGACTGCAGGCGGCCTCGCGCCGGGGTCCTTGAGAGGGGGGCGGGGGAGCAGGGGGAGAGCCATGTTCAAGGCAGGGGTAGGGGTGCCCACCTGCCCCAGCTCCAGGCATCAATTGTCTCTCAAGGCAATTACTCTGATTGAACGAATAGGAGCTGTTACTGCCAGTAATTGGCCATCAGTTATTTAAACAAGAGTCTGTTTAACATATCAACACCAGGCCGCGGCTGTGGGGAGCTCCCCCCCTCCCCACCCCAGGCAGACCCAACGCCCCCACCCCCTTCAAGCAAGGGCGACGGGAACTTCACGGCGTGATTCATAGGGAAAGGCCCTGGCGCGCACTGCATTCATCAGTGTCAGGCCCTCAAACCGAGATATGAGGAGGAAGTCGCCATATTGCGCAGTAGATAAACGCGCTGCTGAATAATTGATCAGTGCATATGGAAAAAGGAGGGGAGGGAGGGGAACGGGGCGCCTAGCTGGGCTCGGTGTCTTGCCATCTCTCCAGTTGAGCCTCACTTCTTCCCAGCTGGGCACACCTCCTCTTTTAAAAACATCCGCGAGTGTTCGCTGCCCCGTCTGCTTTTTTGTGTACGGTAGGAACTGAGGTGCATTTAAGCTACATTGTGTGATCGTGGGATGGTCAGTTTACCTCATTGCCTTTCTATTTCCCTGTAGGTCAGTTTGAGGATATTTACCAACAAGCTAAACTCTTACTGATAAGTATAAAACAGAAATAGGTTGTTTCTATAAAGGGTGTGTGGTTGACACTTGTAGGAGCCTCTTAGCACCACTCTATGAAAGCGACTGGGGCGACCGGAATTCTGGGGCTCGGCACTGGAGCACAAAAAAGTATGAATTTTAACACAAGACTGATTTGTGTAAAAAATCGGCTCGGTTTTTATTCGGCCTCCGAAGGGGCTAGGGATCTCTGTTGGAATGCCATTCTATAGTGGGGAAAGGTCTTTCCCAGTCGCTGGAACAGCTGGTTTGGAGTTAAAATTTCCGCGTCTTAATTCACTTCCTCCTTTAACCTCTGGATTTGCGGGATGGAATGTTTCCCCGTTTATGTGGTCCCATATGTACCTCAATTGGGCCTTCCTATAAACATGTTATCTTTGAATCGCATACAATACTTCACTGGGTGTAACCCACGGGCACACTTAAAGATAATGGCGTGCCAATATCTTGACACTTACGCAGATAGTTTTGTAGCCCTTTAAATGTGCTGATTTGGAATTACAGGGTGACTAATTGTGTTTTGGTATCTTGGCCATTCCAGCAAAGAAACAAAATGCAGCAGGAGAGGATTAGAAATGCCCCAGGGGGCACTCCCCCCTACATTAACAATGGTAATGGCCTAATAGATAAACGTTTGTGGGGAGGGTGACAACTTTGTCCTGCAAATGGTTCCGAGGAGGCCGGGATGTTCACACCTTTTCAGCGCTCCCTTCCATTGTAAGCAGCAGCAGCAGGTCCGCCCTCGTACACACCCCTGTCCACAAACAGGCGTTGGGACAGGCGATTGTTGTTGTTTCTATCAATGACCCTACCAGGGCCTGGGTTTTCTACAAACCATAGGGAAATAGGGCGTGTTTTCTAACATAATCTATGGTATTGTCCCATTCAGCGCTTTGCGGTTCCTCTTATACAAAGAGGTTTCAACTAAATGCAGTAGATATGGAGAATACTGCTCAGGGGAGGCACGCACGTTTGCCACTGCACCCCAAACATTCTGATGTCGGTGTGCTTTACATAGCGCTTAGAAGTGTTAAGATCCAATTAGGTTGTTTAAGATTAGCTGAAACCATGATGCGTGAATGGATTAACCCTGGGCCAAGCTCCACCTCTTTACTCTTCTGCCAAGCTGAGCGCCGACATCGCTGCAAACACTCGGGCGTTCATTCACCCCGTCAGTCGTAATGACCAATACATTTCAGAACTACGGGCAGAATTCAATAATGTTACTTTGCATGACAATTAACTGTGCCATTTCAGTAATGTAGTGCTGTGATGTGTTTTAGCGCTCCAGTGATTCTTGTGCAACGTACTTATCATTGAGGTGTAAGCTCAAATTTGTGTGTTTGCATGGGGGTACTTTATTTGTGAGCGTGATGCATGAAGTGTTTTTGTGTGACTGTACATGTGTGAGTATGCACAGGGACATGTGTGACTAGCTTTTTTGTCTATGGGTGTGAGCACACATGAGGGGGGCGCTTTGTTGGATGGGAGAGAGAGGCGTGCAGAGAAGCAAAAGAATGGAGCTGCAGATTCATGGCCGTTAGGACGAAGAACACGTGCATGTAATGCACCATCCAGTGCCACTGCAAACAAACCCTCAGTAACACTTCTTTATCCAATGAGAGGGCATAATCGGCGCAACCTACCCTGCTGGCACCAACTGCCTTTACAAGAGAGAGCTCGAGAGAGCGCTGTCAGTCTGTGGGTGGAGGCCGGAGTGTGTGTGTGTGGGGGGGGAGAGAGGGGACTTGGAGGCCTGAGTGGCATGGGGAGGGTCCGAGAAGGGGAGGGGGAGGAGCTCCCTGTAAAGCGCCCCTGCATTCTGTAGATGGGACAGCCTGATAGCATTCGATGGCATTCTACTCTAGATTGAATTGCAAATGGGGCCTGTGTATACACACACAACACTCGCCCCATTTGCAATGCACAGCACTGTAAAGCCATTTACCCACTCCCGGGACAAAGGGGGGAAACATAGCGCCCCCTGTTTCTTCAATTAGGTCAATCTTAATTAGCAGCATTCCCTCCCAGGGTACAAAGAGATATAATGGGCTCCGTAGAGAACGCGTTCCTGCCCTTAAACCGTCCAATGCCAAGGACAGGCCGCCAGGCAGCGTCACGTTAAAACAAACTCCCGTTTCAGGGCTTTGCAAATATTGCAAATGAAAATATGACACGTGAAAACAAACGCGGGCTCGAGGCCCGAACATTAACAATCAACTGGAGTAAACACAAGTGAAAACACTGCAGATGCTAAACTAGTCCCGGGGGCACGCGGGGGCCTCCCTTGTAATTAGCAAATGGAAAATGTCCAATGGAGAAAATAGAAATCGATTAAAGGTCCAACCACATCTCACTTACGACGACTCGCTAATCTCTAAAAACTGCCTGCAGAGGAGGTACGAGAAGCTGTAACTGTGACACACAGCCAAAATGAGCAGTTATTCATCCGAGGAATCAATCGAGTCCAGTTAACCTTTCAGGGGTACCACCGCCGGAATTGCAGAAAGTTTTTTTCGTAAAAATCCGGATATTAAGGCTGAGAATAAACGTAACCATTCCCTTTCCGACCTTTAGGAGGCGCTGCAATACTTGCTATAAAGGTTGTCTGAAAGGGAACACACTCGCAAGCTATTAGAAATATATGGAAAGACGTGTTTACTCGGATATATTTAAACGTAAAACTGCGACTGTTTTGTTGTATGATAAACAGCGCCCTGCTCGGTTGGTGCGTCACGGGCAGGAACTCAATTTAAAGCGCAATGATACTTTAGCAGTTGCAGCAGAAGTTTAGGAAATAACAGGCCTGTGACCGGGAGAAGTCGGGCAGATGAGAAAGCGAGGGCAAAGTAAATGGTGATTGGGGAAAAGATAAAGAAGAGGAAAAAGAAAGGGGAAGAAACAACCAGATGATAAAAACACGAACAACGACAGACAACATAGGATAAATACAACTAAGAATGACATGAGAATGCCAATGAAATGATGCCAAATAAGAATGACAGAAACCAAGCGAGACAGAACTAAACAGAAAAGAAAGAGTGGAATAAAACCAGTGAAAGAGTATGTTCTTCCCCGTCAGGACAGATCACCTACTTGATATTACATAATTAAACCAATTGTAAATGTCAGTCTTATTACTCTATTCTAATTCTCCAAACACACACCACACGTTCAAGCCTTTCTTATTTCTATTTATACAGAACACGTTTCTAGAAGATCTCCTTGCGAAAGTACACTCTAAGAAAAAAATGCCAGCTCACCAAAAACTATAATAAATTAATTAGACTCGGAGCCGTGCCCCGGTACCCCTTGAAATGCCGGCGTTGGCTGTAAAAATGCCAAACATATGGCTAAACGGCAAGTGAGATTGTTTACAGACAAATGTTTACTTTTGCTGCCGGGGCGCGAGAAGGCAACGCCACCTCGACGTGTGTGAGCGGGTTAACAACGGATCAATAGGGTGACCTGTGACGGGCCGAGTATGAATATTTGATTCGGAAAACGGCTTCTTGTTTCCGACAAGTGCCCGTCTATGCGGCCTGGGCGTCCCCGCATTATTTCTTAATGACCCCCCCAGCTGCCGCTCTCTGCTCCCCGCGCCCGAAGCCGTCTGGCCTCCAATTAGCACCTCAATGCCCCCGACGGTACTCTTTCAGGGACGAGGAAAAGGGAGGACACCCCGAAAATACGGCAGCATTTTACCTCATTGTCTCAGGCAGATTAATGTGCAAAGGGGTGGCGGCCTCAAACAATTGCCACCATATGTGTCGAACGCCCTTTTACTTTTCTGTTTGGCATTTAGGAGAAGGCAAATAAAGGGCTCACATTTGTAACACTTCACAAATGTATACGTGTTACAAAATATTGTTTTAGGCCACACATTATATTCATGGGTGATTTAAATAATGTGTACATTTAAAGGAACGTTGAAAATAAATATAAACGAGTTTATGTTTGCGTTGCTCGCCGTCTATAGAATTCAGAATTTATGTCTATCAAAAAGTGTATCCTATATTTTCTAGTGACCACTGTGACTATACCCAGTTAATTTCCACGGGAAAGTCCCTGTTTTCACAAAATCATTTGAAGGGTTTATGTTTGTAATTATGCACTTCAGTGTAGGCTAGCTCAAGGGAAAACAATTTGAAAATCTTCATTTGGTTCTGAAACTTCTGTTAAAAAGATAGCTCTTGGTCTTAATTTAACTTCGTTTATTAGACAAAAATATATGATTTAGACATGTTTTCTTGACGCGCTATTTACAGATCGAAATCACTCTATATACAGAAAAAACACAAACACACGGGAACATTTTTACCAAACAAACAATCCAAGATGGCGGCGGGAGGATCGAGGCCGGTCCAACGCCCCCCGTCCACTGCGCTCCGATAACGTCACTTCGAGGACTTCTTGGCCAACTTATTGCAAAAAAAGCAAAGACTCAAAAAAGTCCTTGATATGCCTCCCCATTGTTCGTCCCCTTTTTTGTGTCCAAGTCTCTGACAGAGTCTGTGAGTTTGATAAATCAGGCGGAAGGAAGTGCTGTTAAAATGCGCGAGGGCCCTTCTTGCTGAGCCAGAGAGCTGGGGAGAAAAAAATAAGTGCGTCAGACTCATTTGCAACAGAAAAGGAACAATGCATTCATTTCGAAATACATAAACATAGTTGGCAAACATAATTTCCCTTTTATGGGGCGTTATAACGGGCGATGATAGAACTTTTTGAAAAATAGAAAGTAGCTGGTGGCAGATTATACTGCAAGTCTGATGAACAATAATGTTTGATGTTAATTCCATTAGGGCAGTTGATAACTTTTTATGTTGGGTTGAATGTGTCTCGCTGAAAAAAAACATGGTGAGGTGGAGGTTCTGACAGGAAATGTCATCTTTAACCAGATAAACACCAAACACCAACTGCGAGGTGTAACTGGAATAAACTGGGTTTAGCTTCACAGCGGTTCAATTTTTTCCCCCCAAAAAAAGAAAGAAAAAATCACCAAACGGATTCAGAACAAGCCCGTTGTAAAGGGTCGAGCGGATTTTCTCCCTATAGAAAGTAACTCAAAAAGTGCTTCGTTGGCCCAAATCAGAATTAAAATTCACATTTTGCTGCTCACTGGGTACACTTCCATATGTGTTTTGTATAAAATGTCTGTTTTGTGTCTGCACCAACGCGAGCCAGGTAATGACGTTAGGCGCATCTCTACATATGACACTGTAGGAGTAAAACTGGATTCACTTCCCTGTGTGTTTTGGATAAAATGGCTGTTTTGTGTCTGCACCAAATCGAGCCAGGTAATGACGTGAGGCGCATCTCTACCTATGACACTGTAGGAGTAAAACAACTGTCAATAACTGACGCAGGTGCACTTACTTCTCTCGCACAGGCTGAAAAGGCGATTGCAGTTGTTGAGGCGGAGACAGAGAGTCGTTCCTCGGCGAGACGTCTCTTTCTGTTGTGAGAGAAAAGCAAAGGAGCACAGATTAGGCGAGTGCACAAACAGCAGGCAGATGCGTGCATGTGCACGAGAACACGCTTGTTCATACACTTACAGACTCACAGACACTCACACATGTTCTTTCTCTCACACCCACAGGCTGTCTCTCTCTCACGCACACACCTCACGCACACCCCTACCGCAAACACACACCACAAATGCAACGCGTTTGACCCAAAGCCATGTAAATAGAGAACAGTGGCGCGCGCAACTGCCTACACTTGTCTGTGTGATCAACTGAGCTACTTTTGCGAATTCCAGCCCTCCAGTTGCAAATGGCTTTTATTAGGGCCAGATGGGGGAAATGTGCTTTTGTGCAACGGTCTACATTTGTGCGGCAGTAGTAAAGGGTGGAGACACTCAGCTTCCTCACTAGAAAAGTTTAGTGATAACTAGCAGATGCCTTCATGCACCATAAAATCACATTTCTCCATGTTGCTTTAGTAAAGGTCAGAAACTGCAGGCAAGTGACTGGAGTCAAAAGAAATGTGCAACTTTCCAGTCAAATAACACCTAAGAACATAGTCCATACTGCTTGCTATTCTACAACTTCTGGATCTTAATCTGCAGAGTATAAATCTGGCAGGATCATTGAAATATTGGCGCAGGTCTGATCTGAAGGGACAAAGTGCAGGCTATGATCTGAATACCTAAAGTGCAGACAACGCTCTGAGGATACAGAGTATAACATGATCTCAAGAGATGAATTGCAGACTTAGACCTAAGTGGGTAAAGTGCAGGCCATAGTCGGGCAATGTAAGGTGCAGGCCTGGAGCAGAAGGTGTAAAGTTAAAGATCTGATCAGAAGGGGTAAAGTGCAAGTCATGATCTGGAGGGTTAAAGGAGGGAAGGGGCAAAGGAGAGACACTGATCTGAAGGGGAAACTGGGGACACTGATCTGAGGGGGTAACTAGGGACACTGATTAGGGGCTGTAATTGCAGGCTAGGATCTGGAGGCTAAAGCACATCACCTGAAGGGATGAATGACAGGCACTGATCCGAAGGGGTAACTGACAGACACCGATGGGAAGGGATAAAGAGTAAACAAAGATATAAAGTGGTAAATCAGAGGTCACTAGGGGGTAAGGAGCATTTGATGGAAATAGATGAAACTGACCCTTTGGAGACCCCCCCCTCACACACACAAACACACTCCTCAAACAGGGTTCTTGACTGGATGGGTGGTTCTGTGTAGGGCGTCACCTTACCTGGGTGCTTTGGACTGCTCCGTTCAGATGTTTTCTCGCCGCTCAGAGACACCAGGCCTGCTGTTAACACCGTGTGCTGGTTCTGCTGGGCCTGCAGGTGGTGCGGGTGGTGGTGGCCTGCGTGGTGGTGATTCACTCCCAACAGAGACCTGACGTTCAACAGAGAGCTCTGGGCAAGGAAGGCCCCGTTTGTCCAGTTGTGGAACTTGCCAATCTGGCAGGTGTAGAGTCCGTGGCTGGAGAGGAAAGCGGGGTGCTGGATCTGGGGGGGCTGGGGCGGGGGAGGCGAGGACTTGAGCGACGGGTCGGGGCTGGTGGCCGTCTCCGCCAAGGACCAGATCTTGGGCTTGTTGTGAGGGGGGACCTGCGCAGTGTTCTGGCCCCCCGGGCTGACAATCCTCGTGGCACTGCTCTCGCGAGAGTCCTTGTCCGGGGACAGGGGGGCCTCGGCCCCCGGGAAGGCCAGCTCGCCCGCCTTGTCCAGGCAGGGGTGGCGCTCGGCCTTGTCCTCCTCGTCCTCGTTGCTCTGCTCGCCGTCGTTGTCGTCGATCTTGTCGATGTCGATGCTCTCCAGGTCGATCTCCTCGTCGTCGTCGGCCTTGTCGGGGTCGCCCTCGTTGTCGCTGCCGAAGAGGTGGTCGTCCTCTTTGCTGCGGGCCCCCCAGGTCACCTTGTTCTCCTTCTTGAGCCGCCGCCGGGCGTTGGCGAACCAGGTGGACACCTGGGTGAGGGTCATCTTGGTGATGATGGCCAGCATGATCTTCTCGCCCTTGGTGGGGTAGGGGTTCTTGCGGTGCTCGTTCAGCCAGGCCTTCAGGGTGCTCGTGCTCTCCCGGGTGGCGTTTTTGGGCCGGCCCGGGTCCCCGTACTGGAACTGGCCGTACGGGTAGTAGCCGGGCGCCGTGTGGGCCGCGAAGGTGGCCGGGTGGACGCCGGGGCTGTCCTTCAGCTCGTACTGGGAGCCCTGGAAGACAAGGAAAGAGAGCTCTGGTAAACACCCCACAAAGCGTGCACACAGTACATTAATTTAACACCTCTTAAGCGCTATAGTGCGTTACTTATTATAATAGGCGCTATAAAGATGCTGGCAACCTAACAACTTCCTCGACGGGTTTGCTCAGTACTTTAGTTAAATACAGTTTTAAGCACTATATTGTTGGACCAATTATTAAAGGCGCTATGGAGATGCCCCTAGCTTATCGTTTTCCTCGAGGTTTTTGCACGATCAGTTACTGACACGTACACACACAATTCCCAGCGTCAGAGCAGGCGTACACTTCTGCAAAGCAGGCAGTTTAAAACTGCTTTTCAGTCACAGCTTGTCCCCCTCTTAGCAGATTCCACAGTTTGTACAAAAACAGACGTGCCCACAATTCCCAGCGGCCTCCCTTCCCCTGGAGTGAAAGGGAAAGTAGCGACGCGCTGGGGATTTTCTTAACTTTGGGCATATTTCAGAGCTGCCTGCCCACAGCCTGGATACACACAACAAGGGACTCTGGCATTCAATGGCTCTCAGAAATCACCATGACCCCAAGGGGGGCAGCGGTGGGGCGTGCACTCAGAAACACGCCGCGCCACGCTGGGCCGGTGACAGATCCCGCCATTCAGCTGGGAAGAGTTAAAATTATAAAGACAAAAACACCCATGCAATCCGCCGAGCTAGAAAGCGGACAAAAACTATTCGGGTACATGCCCTGTATATTTATAGGGAAGACTGTGTAACCTCAGCGCTACAAAGTAACAGAAAGCCTCCAGGCACTTTATAAAACCCCGAAAGAAAAACCACATTGAATACATTTACACTTTGAGCCCTATCTCAATGACTTAAAAGTGCGCACTGCTGGTTTCGTTTTACATTTTGGGGTTCTGCCTCAATACCTGTAAATATTTTAGGAGCTCATCTGACACACAATAAACACAAATCTTCTACTGCTGGCGATGCTGCGAGGAACTAAAAGCCGCATCACCAAATGTAAAGGCCACAATTTCTTATAGAAATTCAGCATATTTGTTTAAGAGTTTCAAATTAAGTTTTAAGGGGTCCTAGAAGGAAACATGTCCTGGGCTGTAAAGGTGGATTTACTCTCATTAAATGTGTTTATTTAACCTGGACTATCAGTAGACGCTCGTGTGAAGTATTTAAATGAAAATGTGTGTGTGTTTAGCAGCGGGTGTGATTTATTTCTAATCAATATTCTTTTTATCATCGGTGGTAAAAACACCGCCAGTCGCGTTAGTCCATCAGCTGTTTTGGTAAATTACATTTTATCTTTCTAACGACCTCATTAGGCCCCATCATTACCCTTAAAGTGGTTCGTCCTCCTTCGCATTCAGTGGAATTGTCCTGGGACCCTGTCCCCTCCCCCTGGACATCCTCCCACCCGAATAACAATCAGCAACCCCCGAAACACGAAATCTGGAATTAGCATTTATGCGAACAGGCCCCAGACGCAGGCGAGAGAGGGGCAGGCCTGTACTCACCCCAGAAACATAATCTGATTTGGTTTCACCCTCTGTGTGACAGATGCGAGCGAGGCCCCTACCACCCACATGTCAACTGTCTGCTGAAACAGGCTTATTGGACTAAATCGTATTTGAAAACGAGGCCAGTTTGCGCATCTCCGACACCTGCGACATTGGGCAGAATATTGGCAGCAAATTAGACATGCCGAAAAATACCGATCTAAAACCGATAGTTTAAAATGCCTGGTAAAAATTTTTCTAATGCAGTATTTCCCTTACATTACTTAATATTTTTTGGCAGTGCATAGGCGGCTCTACATTTGTGGGAGCACCAGTGCACACATCTTCCCACACTTCTGCAACTCTTCTAGGCCCGAGATATTTAGAGGATCTCTGGGTTATGTGATCCGTCTAATAAACAGAGTGCTTTGGAAGCTGCAATAAATTTTGTTTTATTGAAGTGCGAGCCTTTTTTCCTCTGAGGCGGGCAGGTTGCATTACAACCGCGATTTGATGCGCCCACACAAGATAAATATGAAATAAAAAGAATACTTAAAGCAAAAAAAATAATACAGAACAGGCACATTTTATGAAGCGATGGCACATGCTGTTCTTAAAATTTTGAGCAGTCCTACGTATCTCACATTCACAGACATGATTTCCGAGAAATAAATCACCAGACCAGAAACAATTCAGTGTCTCATCAATTATTAATTTCATATTTCCCTACAACAAAAGAAAGCGTGCACAAAATATCACCCAGAATTAAGCGTTGAAGGAGACTAAAAACACAATTTCCGACAAAACATAAATAATCTGAGTTAGAAACTCCTGCCCTGCAACAACCCCACCAAAGTGCATTTCCCAGACAGCGTCCCGTGTGCTGAGAAGTAAAGTTGAAGGCGCATTTCAGCGGACAGGGCCCTCCTTCGGCCTGGCTTCGCCTCCGGAAGGGCCAGTGACGGAGGCGTTCACTGGTCAGAGGTGACCAGGAAACGGACCGACAAGTTGCCAGGACACACACCAACACAACCCCGCCTGCTCGGTCCCTGTGGGGGGAGGGGGGGGGGGATCTGTTCTCTCCGGCCTCTGCGAGCTCCTGTCAGGCCTGACAGGCTCCGCCAAGGCACGGGGGGGCCTGCTCCCCAAAGCTGTTCTAAAGACGTCCCACCACCGCAACAACAAAAGCACACACATCCTCGGGAATGGTTCCAGATCTTACAGTGTTACCATATGCTCGAGCAATCTCATTAAATACTGCTTATACATATGGTACCTATGCGATGCTTAAATGTAGACACAGAATCAGGCGCGCGCAAATATATATAAAGCTGATTAATGAACAAAATCCTATATTGCACGTATAGAAACATTAGCCCTTCCACGTTGTGTTTATTACACACTTTAGCATGGGGGCCCTTCCGTATCTTAGACTGCGTTGTCGGCCCCTGACTCCCTTTTAAATAAGTCAGAGCAGAGCATGAAATTGAAGTGAAGGCACTCCCGGGTGCTTTTTTTCCTCCCAGGCTCACTGTGTTCCTTCTCACCCCGTTCCCTTTGTGGTCTGGACTTCCCCTCCCTTCCCTCGGCCTCCCCTGCTCCTGCGCCCCCGCGCCCACACTTACCATCTGCGAGAAGAGCGCCAGCTCGGTGGTGTAAGGCAGGAAGGCGCTGTAGTTGGGGGCGGCCCCGTAGGGCCCGTGAGCGGCGTACATGCCCAGCACCGAGGCGGTGAGGGCGGCCGGGCTGCTGGCTCCCAGCTCGCTGGCTCCACCTGCCCGGGCTCCCGAGGCTGCAGCGGCGGCTGCGGCCAGGAGTCCCTGGCGCTCCCCTGACGCGTAGACTGCTCCTGGGCCGGCGCTCAGGTACTGCGGGTAGCCCAGCTGCGGGAAGGACATGCTGCCCCTGGTCCCCGGCTCGGCGGCAGGCAGGCTGCACCCCTCTCCTCCTAAATCCTGTAGTCCGGGAGCGTGATCTGTGGGAGGGGTGCGCAGAGCACAAGGTGCGCAGCGATAGGATACTGTGCGCTGCGACTCCGCTGAGCTCCTAAATCCCTCAGATGTGATCTGATCAACTATTGAGCTCCAACTGATGTGCTGCCCCCAGGTCCCGGGCTGATCTTTCAGATACAATTTGAAGTTGATGCCTTGATTGGCACCCACCCCTGGGCGCGCAGGCTCCGCCCCTTCAGCAGACGGCGGCCCAGTGTATTGGCTGCCGTGGCCTCTGTAAAGCGAGCCGGGGCGTGTGCGTTTGTGTGTGAAACCGACACTGCCGGAGCGTGTGTGTCTGAAGGAACAGAGGCTGGCCGTGTGCGAGAGAGACAGATTGTGAGAGAAACAGCAAAAGAGACAGCAAGAATGTGAGAGTGACCTGCAGTCTATTCTTGATAGACAGAGTGGAAGAAGCGTTGTGCCTGTCTGTGTGACAGAAAAAAGAAAGTTATAACTGCGTGTGTAAGGGAGGGACTTGCTGTGTGAAATAGTTTGTAAAATGTAAAGGGTGTGTGAAACCGATAGTGTCTTTGGGAGAGAAATAATTGCTTGGGAGAGCCTGTGTGTGTTAAACAGAGAGAGTGTCTGCTTGTGATAGTGTATTTATGTCAGATTGGAAGTGTGTGTAGAATAGAGTTAATGAGAGTGAGTGAGAGACAGCTGTGGCTTGTCTGTGGAAAAGAGAGGGAGAGCGAGTTGCCCGATAAGTGCTCATTCTACGCACGAGTAATCGGCACCTAACACGGCCATGTCCTGTGTAGGCGTCCAACTCTCCCATACTTGCTGTCTATTTACCTCACCCCTAACCGCGTGTGAGCCCTGTTCCCCCTCCACACCACTCCCGCCTCTGAGTGTTCGCCTTCGCCACAGTGTGTATTTAATATGGACGCCTCGACCCCTCCCCCTCCTCTCCCAGAAGTTCTATGACGACTTGTCTACACGATTTTACAGCTGTCCAACATGGAGGCTTCGCTGTTCTGCAAGCCTTCCAGTGTCCTTTTTTAATAGCGACTAAAATCTGCTTCCCTCCTCCGCCCCTGTCGTCCAGCAGAGGCAGGTACTCAACCCTGGCCAAGTAGGGGCCCCAGCGCCTCGCCGCCTCCACGGGCCCCTCAGTGAGCTAAAGGCACCAAGGAAGGAAGGGCACGCTTCTCTGATGGGTTCGGATGGAGATGCGAGGAGCTGCCGGCTCCTCAGCCTGTAATTAACGATCATCTCTTCATTAACGCCGCCATCAGTAGCACTAACGCGCGCGTCAAGGAACACGGCGACCCCCGCCTGAGAGAGCGTGTTGGAATGGCCGCATTTGCGTATGAGCGTGTTAACATGGTCTGGCTCCAACCGCACAAACCACACGAGTGGGGGGGGGGGGGGGGGGGGGATTTTTTTTATTACAATTATGTGTTATTTCATTTAACTGTTTTGTATTATTTAACTGTTTTGTATTATGTGTATGTATATGTTTTTTTGATGTGTTCGGTACTTTTATGAATTTTAACAAATTCGAATAAAGGTCTTTTGAAACTTGAAACTTGTGTTATTTCATTTTTTTTCTAGATTTTATTGAGGTATTAATGCAGATGCGATACCTAGAAATCAATCAAACTAGAATGATAAATAGGTGGATGAGTGGATGCATATACATGAATATACAGAGACACAGACACATTTAAAGGTAGCTGCGGTCCGAGGGCGCATGCACTACTTTCTCTCCTAAAAGTGAGAATGCTTGGAGTGATGGGTGGGGGCGGCACACCTGCGTGGTTGCCTCTGCTGCACTCTCTGCCCCCTCCGCCATCGGCCCATCCCCTCTTGTAGCAGCCGCTTCTCACTTCCCACAGACGAGGTGCTAAATGCCTGAGGGGCAGTTAGCCCCAGCGCACGCACCAGCACCTAATCCCGAGGAGACAAGCTCTGCCGGGGGTGGGGGTGGGTGGGGGTCACGAGGAATGAGCGTCTAAACTGATATGGACTGAGAGGCTGGTGCGAGCTTTAGCTGGCAGCTGCCTCTGCCCATTACTCCTCTGATCCGGCCCAGGACACGTGAAAGATAGATTTTTCATTTCTTGGAGGACTCGTTCAATCCATCAGAAACTGTGCTTGGAAAAGAAGACCTGATATTGGGAAAGTGCAAAATAGATATATGAGGCGCCTGCCTCTTTCCGAATATCACACGGTTCCTTCCCTGTTGTTCCCGGCTGAAGTGTACCTGAGGCGAGGGCAGGCAGGAAGAGGGCAGAGAGAGGTTGCCCGGTCCTTCCCCAGAAAGCCACCTTTTCGCTGGGCTGAACGCTCTTGAACAAAAGGAGTAGCCCTTACCCCTCACGCCCGCCCGCCATTACCATTCCGCCCCTGCCTTGCCACGCGGCCCGCTCCTACCAGAGTGTCCACATATGGGGTGAACCATCATGCACAAGAGGGGACCCCGAGCAAGGACAATCAACAGAAGGAGCTGACACCACAACTTTGAGGTTAAATATCTGATGCCGTATTATTTTGCACATGATAACGTGGAAAACAACGCACTCATAAATAACTTCACAGCGTATTTAGCCATGACACCATTTTGGAATGTTCCTTACAGAGACAGCTAGGCATGGGCAGTTCTTGACCAGCGTCAATGCCGGCTCCTCTTCAGATGCTCCTTGCACCTCTCATCCATTTCAGGGCCTGCACGTGATTGTGAATGCCCCCCAACATCTTATTTAACCAGCTCCCTCGAGGGAGGAGCAACGCCCGCTCAGATGTAAATCTAAATAAGCATGCCAGAGGTCTCTCCTGAAAGACCTCTTGCACCCTTCGGAGAGATGAGCCTCGGCAGCCGGGCCGTAGCTTGGTCCCCTGGTGCAAACCGCACCACACTCACTCCCAGGGGCCACAAGATGGAGCAACCAGCTAATCAGAGGGTCAGAAACAGCTGCCTATCCTCAGGCCCCGGTCAAAAATGAAATCTCAGACATCCCCACTACGTTCAAATATATTGTCAATAGTAGGAAGCCTTTGCTGTGAGATGCCCAGTTAACCTGTAGTATCGCTACCAACCACGGGCCCATCCCACCACTGGCTGGCCATGAATCACCTACCATTAGGCCTCCCACAAACCAATGCCAGGTATTGAGCTGCAAAAACAAAGATGGGGGACGGATAAAAAGCTAAGTTCCCCCGCCTCTCATCCCCAGCGATATGTCTAACACCATCAGTGTGAAAGATCTTCCCCCCACTGAGACAATCATGTAGGATGAACTTCAGGCGACCAGTACCGAGCATCCAAACACACAGAGCTTCAAAAGGCTCCCAAAAACCCTAAGAATGGACCCACAGGGCCCAACTCGCCTGCGGTCAATGTCAGCAACCAGGCTCATGTTTCACCCATAAATGTCTACCCCTGATATAAACACCCAGGTAACCTTTAAAGTACATGAGCAACCTGAGAAGAAAGGTCAGGCCCAAGGGGGCCTCAAAGAAACTTGCTGCATTTTTACCCCATCACCTGACCCAGTGACGTCAACACTCAGGTCAAAGTCCTTAGTACCAAGGCCCAAACCATTTTTGGCTATATATTCTCATCACGACCCATCCCTTCTTAATGTGGCATCCCTCCTACTTTTGCCTCCCAGTTCACTTTTTTGAGTACTTGTGCGATCTGATAAAAGGATTTCCTGCCCAAAAAGGCTCTGAGCAAGCATTATTTCATTATTTCATCCATTCATCAGACCGACCACGTGATGGCAGAACCCAGGTCAGAGTTTTTACAACCTCATTCTCATTTTGTCCACCACCGCTAGGCAAACTCCTTTCAGAAGTCTCCACCCTCATGGTGAGCAGGCACATACTTCAGGCAAGACACCAAAAGAGTCAATCCCTGCAGCAACTATGACAAAAAACACACTGGTCAGCATACGATTCAACAAAAAAGTGAAATCTCTACCTATAGTCAAATTTCTACACTAGGTGCACTATTTAGACTCCTGATATTCTCCAATGTCTTTTGTTCAACTGCTGAACCATGTATATTTGAGTTATTGAATAATCTATGGAAGTTAGTTTCTCAATATGCTACTTTGCACAGTTTGTCACTTTCTAATGTATGTGGCAGGTCTCTTCTTTCTTATTTTGATTTAGTTTGTATCACTTCTAAATAAAACTTTATAAACCAAATCAGTTTCCCACAACCTGCCGGAAACAGCCCTTCCTGACCTGCTGCAAGTGCTAACGTGAAGCAGCCACCTGCATCAGCCCTGCCCCTTTATCAATATGAGGATAATTGACGTGATCAAAATATACTGCTTGCAAACTCATATATATATATATATATATATATATATATATATATATATATATATATATATATATATATATATATATATATATATATATATATATATATATATATATATATATATATATATATATATATATATATGTGTATATGCCGAGGCTAGGAATTTTGTCAAGAGCGATGGGCACAGTGTTAATTTAGCTGTGAGTAGATGGTGGCAGTCCAAGTAAAGATCCTATTTGCTTGTGACGTATTGAGCAACCTGTTCTTTTTTATATCAATCCATGTGGCTAAATAAGGAAGGTATCGTTTATACAGGGCAGGGTTGCAGCTGGGACTTTGCTACATTAGGAACAAGAAATCCTTCACCCCACTTTCTTCTGCACCATTTGGGGGTCAAGTAAAAAAGAAAAACCCCTGTCTCTCTCATTCTAATATAGAACAAGTGATTCTAAAACCCCTAACGCTTGTCCTAAGTGCTATGTTTTCTTCCTTGAGGTTAGCCGCAGTACTGTTCCCGAGGTCATTCAAAAGGCAGGCTCTGCCAAGGAGGGGTGAAACTACCCTTGTACATTCCAGTCTCAGTTTACTGAGGGGTAAATTCTCCTGGAGGCGGGGGCGTCTCCCCCAACCCACGGATCACACTAACTTATGCACTTTTTCTGAAGCAGGGGCTTTTCGAAGTCCTTACTGCATAATCCCCCAATGGTTTACATCTAAGCAGGCACAGAGATGTGCCAGCCTATTTCACTTGTGTCAGAAAACTTTCCCGTGCACGTAGTGTTGCTGTTTCCTACTGCTATGATGCTGGGTGCATTAAAGGTGACTGGGGTGAGTGTTTGATTTGCTCAAACGTTCGGTCCATCATTTCCTTTTGTTTTGCATTAAAGCACCAGTGTTGTTTCTGATACCATGGTGGACCCGGCTTTCTATTATAACAATTCTACTGTCGTGCAGTGCACGAGGCCCAGCAATCCACCACTATTCCTTCTAAGGAAGGCCACACTCAGTTACAAGCTGCAGCTGACCTGTGGCACAGTGACCCAACCAGCCAGACGAAACCTCCATTAGCATAATTTTGAGTTACTCATGTTTCACAAAACTCCTGAAATTATACCATTATGCCACACGGCAAAATGATGCTCTGTTTGCGGGGAAAAATGTTCTGCCAACACACAGGAAGTACGTGAACAACGGAACAGAAGCTGTTGCTGTTTGTGTGGGTTCTTTTTTTCACGGTGTGGTAGAGTGGAATGAATCCTCACCTCCAACGGTATTTCGTACTAAAATACATCGCCAAACGCCACTTTTGCATTTTATGTAATTACGTGTAATTTCGTGCAGGTATGTAAAATCAAATTACGCGAATTTCTCTTACCCCTAGCTAGCAACTAACTAGCATCTTGATTCCCCTGAGTATTATGCGGACTAGAGAACTGCAGGGAAATTAATCATAATTCCTGAAGGACTAGTTCGGCTACTGCATGCAAGACCTGCGAGCTGGCATCTGTGCCGTGATGTCACTTAAGTTACAAAACTGAAACATACCCATGAAATTAGAGTAAACAACAGCAATGACTGCCAAAAGACAGTTCTAACAAACACTACACTGTCAGAAGCATACACGTTGGCAGCTACATACAGCTGAAAACAAATCTAGCCGAGGCTGGCTGTACTCCGAACGGAACAGGACTGCTCCAGGAACGTTGCCCTGAAGGAGTTAGATGACGTCATCGCGTACGGTATAGACACGGACTAGAGTAAATACTAACTAATTGGCAGGGGCATGGTGGCTAACCTCTGGCAATCGGCACTCGCAGTATGTGTTTAATGTATCATAGATACAGACCTGAAAAACTGAAAACTCCAGATAATGCAGTGAGAACGTGGAAAGGACGGTGATTGACGAAGACACATGAACGCCCACTCTCCTCAGCAAGGCAGCCCTCTTCCCGCCTCGCACCGGGACAGTGAATTGCAATGAAAGTGAGACTTTTGAGATCACCCCTACACGGGCCCAGTGGCGTAGCCAGTGCCGGCCCTGGTGCAAGGGAGGAAATAGACTCCCTGGCTGCTGTTTGAATGACAATATACAGATATTATTACGTTCAGGGGGTCCTCTGGGGCCCGGTGCTACTGCACCACCTGCACCAATGGCAGCTACACGCCTACTTGTGCTCCAGACTCAGTCACCCCCCCCCCCCCCCCCCCCTCCCTAGCACCAATAACAGACTCCCGAGCACAGTGTTAAATTAAACACGACAAGACGACATGGGGGACGCGAACGCAGACAACCAGGGGCATGCTAACTCCGGGGTAATAAGCAGGTGTCATTTCAGTTATTTTACTATGCGCATGTGACGCAAAACAATTCCACAATCACACTTCTCCACAGAACACTTCCGAAAAGAACATCTAACCCACTTTAACTGTAAGCCACTTGTTGCACTAAGTCCACAGACGGCGCCACAACCCGAGAGGTCAAAGCATTCAAGTATTACTTGCCGACAAGTCACGACATGCATTTAATCATACAGCGGCCACGACAGGGCACCCACCTGCACGAGTATCGCGACATAGACATTCCCTGTTTCATGCGCTTCAGGCACACATGCTGCCAATGCTATGGAGCCGGTTGATGGGCTTAAACACACAACATTTAAAAATGCAAATTTAGTTACTAAACGGAATTTGTCAATATCTAATTTTAGCCTAATGTTAAGACGCGTTCGAAACATTGTTGGCTTTGCAGGCCCATTGAACAGCCGCAGGACCGAGGGAACAATTCTGTTTGAACCTATTTTTTTCAGACCCTTACCAGAAGCCAGGTGTGGTGATCATTACCAGGTGCGCCTCAAGGAATCCACTTAAGCATTTGCCAAAAACTCAGGGGTACTCTGGGTGAACAGCCTCGACATCGCGCTGTAAAGTAACACTACGGTAACTTCAATACACCCGAAACCTGCGCAGCTTTCGGAGCGTTACCCCCGAACTGCTCACCCCGTCCACTCTCAGCTGCAACTTTTCCAAAATGACAGCAGGCACCCTTCTGCCACAGCGCCTTGGAGTACGGGCTACAGAACTAGGCTCCCTGCGTTTCAAAACCCCTATGCACATTTTGTACTTGGATCATTAAAAGAGTTATACAAAAAATAACGCAGTCAGGAAGGGGATGCCAGCCAAACTCGCCGTATACCAGGGAGACGATGCCCGACCGTATTCGTGGAAAACAGAGGCGGACCCGCTTGGTTGTTACTGTCTGCCACGTGCTAACCTGTCAGAACCTGTCCCAGAAACTCATCAGTGGATAGGTTCGAGGCTGGCTGTAGGACATAAGACCATGGCATACCATGCACTGCAAAACCCACTGTGCTACAGCATAGTTCTCTCCCGACAGGAAGAGCACACACGTTAACCCTCAGGGAAATTAATGAATGTGCACACTTATAAAGCGCCTCTCTAGCAATACAACCACTTCACTGCAGCGTCCCCACCCCCATACACTCCATCCATCCTCAATGCCCCAACCCTACACAAAAAAACATGCTTTTTATCACTCATCTTCCGATGCCAAGGAAAACAGCCCTTCAGTTCAGCCGGTCCGCGCTGCCGTCCGCGCTACAGAGCGCCACCCGGCGCCCTCCGCCGCCAGGGAAAGTGCGGACGGTACCGCCCCGAGATCCGTGCCACAGGCTCCGACTAGCCTCCTGCCTCTGCCTACTCTTTTTCCATAGGTTCCGACACCTTTCTGTGGGAACAATAATACACTGGGAAATCCACCCTCCCCACCACAAGACCTACAACGTTCCCCGCAGCACCCGACTGCAGGGCAGCCAGGGCTCGGGTAGGTCGGAGAGCTGGGTCCAAGCAAAAGTTGATATATATATTTATATATTTTTATATATATATATATATATATATATATATATATATATATATATATATATATATATATATATATATATATATATATATATATATATATCAAATATCAATGAAGTTTAATTTTTTCATTGAAGTTTACAGCTCTACTTAAGTGATGGAAAACAAATGTTTACTTTATAAAAGAACAGACTGTGTCGGGAAATGCGCGATATCCTTCGATAATTTTATGATATAGCAAAATTATTATAGGGACAAATCCACTCTTTAAGTTTAGTTTTCTCAAAAGAGCTGGAATTATACATGTCTCACACATTTCTTTGGTGTCGTTATGATTCCGACCGCTCCCCTTCTAAACCAGTCTATAATAAATCACCAAAGAAGACAATTCACTTTTCTCACCAGCTAATGCGCGCCTTAGAGGTTTCTGAATTTTAAAGGAGAAATTAAGCCGCACCGCGCACCAATTCATGTAATATGTAGGCGACGGGGTGCCAGAAAATGAAAGACATACACGCAAGCATGTACACAAAGAAAGACGAATACACACACCAAAGAGCCATTAAAAACGCCTCACGTGCCAAGATTACAAAGAAGAAGAAAAAACACCGGGATACAAACGACTCTCCCTGAGACGTGAAGGTGGCCGTTAAAATAGTGGGGTTGGCACCCTGACACCGCTTGTTGGGCGGTTCCTTGTACACATCACACGCGCATTTTTTTTCACCTTTGCACCCGACGTGCGCACACACATATTTAACGTCCACTGGCACACACACACGCACGTGTTACCCTTGCCACTCAATGCACTGGCACACTTATAACCCTCTCCACATTAGGCGCTTACACGCAGCACACCTTTGTTCTACATTTTTCTCACACTATGCACAATCAGTTCTCATAGGCTGGTGGCCGTTCGAGGAACGGATAACTGAACACACAACAATAAAATGCAGGGCACGTGCGTGCAATTTCTGGTCAGAAATTCACGACTAGCTCTAGTGCTAATATTCTCTGTACTTCTATTTGCCCAGATTTGTAAAGTGCCATTTCATTGAGTATTAGTATGTGTCATTATTTACAAATGACTAGTACAACAAAGGTACGCACATAACAGAAACATGTAGACTAATACACAAAACACAGGCGCACATTCACAGCCCCATGCCAAGGCACACACAATTACACACGCTAAAACATACACCGACTCACGCATAAATATAGACAGTCACGCGCATAGCACGCAAACGCCGCCTTTAGACGCACACTGATGCACACAAACTCTCACACACATATGTATCTGTAGAAACGGATAACCCTGCTCCGTTAAAAGCTCTGCTGGTTACCCCGAGCTGCCGATGAGTTCCCTGTGTCGAGACGAGCCCCGGTTCAGCTGCAGAGAGCAGGTGAATATGTCTATTTTATGGTGACATGTGTCTGTCTAGCAGCTGAGGCCTTCAAGCACTTTTATGACATTTATTATTACTATATTTCATTTTGTCTGCGCATCGCAGGAGCAGGGGCCCAACGCGGCCCTCTAAACCTCCTTACCACGGGTATCATTTTAGAGGAGGCAGGGGGACGGGAGAAAAGTTCAAGGAGGCGTCCTACAAAGAATGCAAGTGTAAAGATGAGAACAAATCGAGTACTGGAGCGAACTATCGTCGCTGTGCGTGAGTGTGCGTGGTCTTTATGAAGAAGGGGGTGTAATGGAAGAGGGGAACTCGGGAAAATGAACATAGAAGCCCTGCATTAAATGTTTGAACAATCTCTCATTTGCATCATTAAAATCCCAGGAAGGGCGTTTTCACCCGCTTTTGGTGTTTTGTTTTAGAGAGGCCATCTTTTCCTCCTTGAACCGCAGAGGCCTTGTTTCGCCCCGGGACGGTTCAGAGGAAGGCGCAAGGTAATGTGGAAAGAATAATCGAGGCCTTAGTTCACCAGTGGGCTGAACTACGGAGGGGAAGCACGAATCCGTTCCTTATACTGCGCGAAATAGGGCGAGGGGTTGAGAACACGTATACATGTGCACAGTTGCGCGCACGCACACAATAGCACACACAGGCCATAGAGTGAAGCAGAGACAGGCTTCAGATGACCGATGACAAATGAGGTTGTGCAAGTGAACGAGAGAAGATGGGAGAAAGAGAATGATAGGATGGGAGAGAGCACAAGGAACAGAAACAGGGAGAGAGAGAAGGGGGGAAATGAGAAGGCCGAGGAAAAAGAGCTACGGAGCAGGAGAGAGTGAGAAGAGAGAAAGCAGTGATGGCAAGAGGAATCGAGAGAAGGAGGCGGAGGGGGAGTATTAGAGAAGGGGAGAGACGAGTGGAAGAGAGGAGGCGGGAGGCCAGGGACAGACGGACAGAGGGTAGAGAGGAGGATGGAGATAGCTGTTTGAGAGAAACAAAACGGGAGCAATACTAAAAACTTAAAGTAAGGGACAGTGCTGGACAGTGGAAAGGACAAACGATAGGAGACACACGAGAAAGCATTGAGAAGGCGGTACGAAGTGCGACTCCGAAGCAAATGTAGAAAAATAGAGAGCTAAAAGGAGCACAGTATAGAAGAAGACGAGAGAGAGGAGAGAATGGAAAGAGAAACACAAAATGAATCCTGCCAGACACACGGTTGAGGCTACACGTGACAAGACAATGTGCGTCTAATCTGTTATTCACATATTTTAACAAGAAAAGTGCAAATCGCTTGAGAGCACCCTTAATCCAAAATATATTGCATTGCTTTACTTTAGTTGAAAATAAGCAAGTAAGGTTTCTTTTGGAAAATATGCGCATGAGATGGCAGCTCTAGCAGTTCCGCCAGGCAGCCTGTCAGAGAGCAGGATCGCTCCATCGACAACGCACAGTTTCCAAGGGGTCCGAACACACGCGCACATCCGCGCCTAGGGGGCGCTGCGCGGCTTCCTTTGGCTGCAGGCGGGCGCGGAGCAGAAGGCCTGCGAGGCCTGCCTGTCATCAGAAAGGATATCCCAGGCTCTGACATCGACTGCCGCAAATGGAGGCCGCGATAGCATCGCCCCCAGCTGTCCGTCCTGTGAGGGGATACTGCCGGACAGTGGATCCGTGCGCTTCTCGCAGGGCCCGCGATGGCGATCTGCGCAGCACATCAGCACCCCGGGCCCTGGCGGGGTTGATAACCCGCCTGCGAGATGCGCAGGGCTGGAGATGGCCGCGATAAGGGACAAGAGATATCTCCCGGCGCACACGTCACGGATGCTGAAAGAGGAGCCCTCACCGGAGACGAGGGTAAAACGCTTAGAGAGCGCAATATGAGCGAGGTGTGGCCAGCAACACTGAAGTGGCTTTGTGCGAGCGCCACCTCCGCGGCCTCCACGGGCACCCTTGGTGCTTAAGGACGTCAGGATGGACGTGAGGAAGGACCAGTTTCTTCGCCCACCCTCCTCCGGGTGATAAGAGTGGGTCTGGGAAGCAGTGCGTGCTCCACAATGCTCATTGTTAGCCTTACATGCCATTAACGCCACCAGTCACGATGATTGGCTCGCAGTGGCTGTGGGCTACTCTTCAAGTACTGAGGTGTCGAGAAGTGAGGCCTGCCCTCCATACATACAGGGGCAGATTTATGAAGGCCTTGCGCCGCCGGTGCGTCACTTATTCCCATGTCAAAAATGACGCACCGGCGGCGCAAGGCCTTCATAAATCTGCCCCACAGTGTTTTATTAGAGCGAGCGGGTTGTCGTGTTTTGTACCTGGAACCTCTGTGTGTGTGTGGAGTGAGCTGGAGAGAGTGCGTGCCTGTGTGACAGAGAGACTTGTTTGCATCTAAGTGGGACCTACCCATATGTAACCGTGCTTTTGAGTGTCTGAGGGTGTGATTTGAGTCAGACAGCGAGGTTTGCTAACACGTTCAGTTAGGAAGTGGCATGATTTGGGCAGTGATAAGTCGCCGTACAAGCACTTTGCCGACCATGGCAGCCCTGGACCTTTCACGCCGGCCCACCAAGAGGACGGATTTGTCTCCGATCGCTTTCGTTTTCTCTTGATCCTTGCCCCCCGTATAGAGGAGACCAACCCTCTGCCCGGTCTCCACCATTCTTTCCCGCTAATCTTTTAATCTCTGCTCTTTGAACTTTCTGACGTCCGAGCTTCTTTAACCCAGTGAGTTCTACAGAGGTGTAGAGTGGCCCACGTGCATCTGAGGACATGTTATACGTAAAAAGGAATATCACAAACACACACACGCACACACACACACAGACACTCTCTCTCTCTCTCTCGCTCTTGCTGTCTCTCTCACCCTATCTCCCAGCAATTGTGAATTATAGGCCCATACTGCCATTGGGGAATGAACGGCAATGTAGGGTCTTATTACAACGGGTACACCTTATGTATTTTTATATTTCAAGATGGGTGAATGGATTTTAGTAAACTTTAAACAGATCTAAAGCTGTTGAGAATGATCCATTTACCATCCACTGCTCGCCTGGAACAATAGATATGTCTGTCAATGTTTTGAGTAATGTGCATTTTTGTTGACGATTATGTGCTAATATCTAGAATGTGGTTCATGCAACAATGTGTAGTATAAGTCCCCATTTAGATGCATAGGGCACTGTAAGGAACTTAAAAACCTATATTCCAAAATGTGGTTTTCTTTGGCAGTACACTGATACTATAGAGCAGGTTTAATAAGACTTAACGAAAGAAAATAAGGAGCAAAGTTGGACAGCGTAACTTTTTGCTGACTTGCCCCCGCATTTACAATGTTTATTTTTCACACACTGGGAAAGATTCATAGGTAGATGCCTGCATCTATGATGGGCTTACACTGATGAGATTATCAAGTGTGTTGCACAGTTCTCTGAGAGACTCACTATCACTTTGTTAGAGTTTTTTTTAACTAGCATTGAAAGCAAGAAGAAATGCTGTGTAAACATTCATTTAACTTTTTTTTATTTGTTTAGGGAAGCTAAGTATCAAGGAAATGAATTCAACACTGTGAATTATGGGAAATAGTTCACAGTTAGACCTCCTTTCTCTAAAATATAAGCTTTGAAAACCACAGGCAAATATTTGACTAGAAGGCATACTCCATGAAAATTACCTTAACTCCTAACCCCACTTTTACTTGTGGTTTTGGTTAAATAAATATATATATTAAACTAATATACAAGTAAAAATGACATAGCATAATCCATATATGCAGATGCTAGGAGTGCAATATTCTATTTATTACCATTGTTGAGGGAGAAGTGCTTGACTCACTTAAGGCTTTTCCTCTCATGAGTCATAGCCCCTCTCCACACAGAAACTATGACTATAAATTGTATATGAACAGTAGGAGGAGGACCTGCACAGCTTGGAGTAGTTCAATAGTTTTAATCCAAAGTGAGACTTTGTGGCATGCCAGCAGGGTCGAACGCTGTCTGTACCTCACAGCGGGACTCTAAACTAATACAAAGCTCCCCCCACTTGGAAGGAGACACCCTGTTGCACAGCTTGAAACTTAGACAAGGTTGTCTATAAATTGTTCATCAAAATTAATTCCACCTCATGTTGGGGTTCCAAGAGTATTTAATACTTCATCAAAAGTTCAACATAACTCAAAGTTCTTGTATTATATCCAACATCAATATGACTGGATTATGTTGATGTTGGATATAATACAAGAACTTTGAGTTATGTTGAACTTTTGATGAAGTATTAAATACTCTTGGAACCCCAACAGGAGGTGGAATTAATTTTGATGAACAATTTATAGACAACCTTGTCTAAGTTTCAAGCTGTGCAACAGGGTGTCTCCTTCCAAGTGGGGGGAGCTTTGTATTAGTATAAATTGTATATGCACACAAATTAAAAACAAACTCAATAAAGCAGACTGCTCCCGACCGATGAGAAGCACCAATGCACTCATCCTCGTCCCACCGCTGTCAAAAAAGAAAATCTTGCTCCTTCTCGGGGAACGCCCGAACATCTGGAATGCGCTCCATAGGGACCTGCCTGTAATGCCCCGGTTACTTACCGGTAATCTTCATTACTCCGAGTTTATGACAAATGAAGGGAGCTTAAACTCCATACCAGAGCCCTTCAAAGCAAAAGTTAGCCTCCCATGCCACTCATCCCTTCCCAATATGGCCGACCGATACACCCCATGACCACTATATGAGGCGGACCGGCCCAACCCCACAGCTTGAAACTACCAAGCATAAACATGAAGCCGATAGAAAGGGAGGGAGGGACGGGAACTCAGGTGGATAGAGGGTATAGAGCCTTTGACGTGTTTCAGGAGTCAGCCTGGCTCTGTCAGTACAACAGGAGGCAGGGATCAGCAGACAGCTTAACAAAGTCAGGCAGAATTGGACACTTGAATATCATCAATCCACTGGGTTGATTATTTTGTTTGAGATTGAACACTTGAGACAGACTCACTGTAGTTTTATTTAACCTGCACTATGAGGACCAGAAGTCCGTAGCAACGGTCCCACCCACTGAGGCCGATCCTCTTAAGTAATGTTATGTGGACAAGCTGCTGAGTGCTCATAAGGACAAGGCAAATGATGAAGGGAGCGCTGACTCCTGAAACGCTTCTGGCACTATATTCAATGCAATTTATGATGTCTTTGACTGCCTGTAACTGCCTGAAAATAAACCGAAAATTATGCACGTACCTGGTGCTGTTCTTCATAAGGGCTAACCTTGTTGTTTGGATATATATATATATATATATATATATATATATATATATATATATATATATATATATATATATATATATATATATATATATATATATATATATATATATGTATATATATATATGGGGGGCATCTAACAAAGAATGGACAGATTGCATTGTGGGGTGGTGCCGCTTCATAGATGATCTTTTGATCATATGGAACGGGCCCCCTGACAAAGCTAAGGAATACATCCAAGTCCTTAATGGGAATGAGGTGAATTTGGAATTTTCAGGTGAAGTGAGTACTACATCTGTAAATTATCTAGACATTAATATCTACATAGATGCAGGAAACCTGAATACCCGTCTGTATCGTAAACCTACGGCGGGGAATTCGGTGTTGGAAGCCACTAGTTGCCATCCCCCAAATCTCACTAGAAGTATCCCCTATGGGGAACTTCTTAGAATTAAAAGAAACTGTTCGGATGAAAATGAATTCCAAAGTGCCGCCAGTGAAAGCATGCAACGCTTCAGAAACCGTGGTTACAGTGATGTAATCCTTAAAAGTGCCTTTGAAAGAGCCAACAAACTCGAAAGGAAAAACCTTCTCAAGACCAAAGAAAAAACTAAGCAGGACTCGAAACATGAAGGCAAATTTCGCCATATAACTACTTATTCGAAGAATGCCATGCACCTAAAAAAGATCCTACGTAGGAGCTGGCATATACTTCAAACTGATGAGATCTTAAGTCCAGATCTACCATCCAATCCGTTGATCACCTTTAGAAAGGCGAGATCTTTAAAAAACGATCTGGTACAGAGTCATTTTGTTAAAAAATCTAACTCTGCGTTTGGTCCTATGCAAGGCTTCTTCCCCTGCGGGAAATGCAAGGCTTGCAAGATCAGTAAAAGAGTCTTGAGCTATGAAATCCCCAATACAGGAGTACGGAAAAAGATTAGAAGTTTTGTAACTTGTACCACTCCCTACAGCGTTTATTGTTTAACTTGCCCATGTGGGTTACGCTATGTGGGGAGTACTATCAATTCCATGAAAATGCGTATACTGGAGCACATGAGAGCCATTGCAAAGGGTGATGAGACTTACCCTGTTGCGCGTCATTTTGACAAAGTTCACCAACGCAACAGGGATTTATTGAGCTATTTTGGCCTGTATCATGTTCCAAGTAACCCTAGAGGAGGTGATAGACTGCTTAGACTCCGCAGGCTTGTGTCGAGGTACATCATCGACATGCACGCGAAACACCCTCTAGGGCTGAATAGCAGTGAAGAACTGGCTATACATTTGGGGGAATAAATATGTACTGTCCTATTGCTTCTGAAATACTGATTATCAGAGTTTGTTGTTATGGTCTGATGAGTTAAGAACTAGGGGTTGGTCACCTCTGACCATAATTTATTGTATATAGTGTAATTAATGCCTTGATAAATTGTAGAACATTGCACAACATGTAAATAGTATCACTCTTCTCTAACCTTCTGCTCCTTTCTCCGTGTTCTCTTCTTCCCTACTTCTTTTTCTTTTTCCTCTTACTCTCTCTTTTCTCCACTTTTGTCTTTCTTTAGTACTAGCACATTAACAAAGAGAGAGTAAGGGTATTTTAGTACACTCTCTTACCCCTAATGAGTATTTAATAAACAACAGAAGAGTGAAAGTACCACAACACCACTTCAAAAGAATGGATATTACATTTGACGTGTTAGGGAGAGACAAGTGAAGAAAGAAAACAAAAGACTGGTTAAATAAGAACCCTCACTCACCAACCTAGTGGTGACATGCTTCATCACTGGGTTCCCACTGGAAAGACCTAACGTCTTTCCAGTGTGCTACAACGCCTGTTTACAGCGGAGCTGGTTCTTGTGTGTGTTGAGGGTGCAAAAAGAAAAGCCAAATTGTGCTAGGTGAGTTCAAAAAAGAGGTTAAAAAGTGTGTAGTTGTGACTGTTAACTATTTATTAATAGTCCAACCTGCACTGGTTAAAAACAATTTAGAGTGGAAACATAGAGTGAGTCTCCACGATTAGAGACAGCTAGTCCACAATGTGAAAAAAAGATCAGGTTGACATGTTTCTGCTATATGTGAGCCCGAGTCGCTCAGCTTTCGTCAGGACCAGTTTATGTGATCCTCCGGTGGTGTAAACGCACTAAGGTGCACCCTGCCGTGAGGAATTAGGAGTGAAAAAGGTAAAAAGGATGAATTTATCCGAAATACTTACGGCTTAAAGCCGATTGGGACCCATGCAGCTATTTGCTGGGGTCAATACCTGTAAAGAATAAATGTTTTTAAGTTAAACACAGATTTTTCAGTTACAGCGTATTACCAGTACTTTCAATCAGAAATCCTTCACCAAGATTAACCACCCGAGTAGTGAGGAATCGACAGGTGGTATTTACTAGTTTGTAAGCAGCAAGCATTTCCTGAAGCTTATATTGAGTCAGCGAGGTAAAGCAATGTAATTACTTTTATTGCTATCCTTCAGGTGGCATCCCCGTAATTTTGTATATTAATAAAATACGGAGGGTATAATTTAATACTGGCTATTAGCCAAATGTGCACTCAATTGAAAGGTAAACAAAGTCCAACTACGCGCCACGCTTTCTTTAGTACTAGTCACTGCTGGACACAGGTGAAGCTACAGGATATGGAGCGTATGCCCATAAAGGGCTAGATGTTGATTTTTGAGATAAATTTGTCTATTTCGTATTTATTGTATATAGACGTGCCCATCTATGGGCTTTATCTTTTGTTAGTCATTATTTAGTCACTGACTACGTGATTTATTTGTCATTTAAAGATGGCGCTCATCTTTTTAAGGTTCTGGTTGATTAAAGCTAGTCCTTCTCTGCTTTTCATAACCTTGTGTTTAACTGTGACCAAGATTGGCGCTTCGGTAAACATGGATGAAGGTTTACTACCGAAACGCGTCTGTTTGTTAAGCAGTGTTTTGTTTGGTTCTTGAATAAATAACCCAAACGGTTTCCCGTGAGTGCTTCTTTGCCGTCTGGACATTGTCCCATGGTACGGAATTGGAGCGGAGAATTTTTCGAGTAGGTGCACCCTCACTCTTTGAAGCACCCGCCTGCGAGTGTGACGTCCTGGTGTTGAGCGGAGCAGATATATATATATATATATATATATATATATATATATATATATATATATATATATATATATATTGTTCAGCAAATGCGCACCTGCGCTTCTCAACAGGCACACGCAGCGCTCCTTAGCCATCCAGCCTGCATGCCTCATATGCCTTGCCGCTCACCTTTTCTCCTCATATCTTACACATGTGCCCGACGCGTTTCGAGGCTGGCCGCCTCTTCTTCATGGGGCATATTCCAACAAAACAGGCAAGGCTCTCAAACCTGTTTAGCACCAGCTTTATTTCACTAGTACGGGAACGCCCTCAGTGGGCGTGGCTACATCGTCTTATCACCATCAGGAATGATGGTTATTGTAGTCCTGAATGAGTGTCCACATAATACACCTTAGTTCAGTGGCCTGAAATGTTGAAAAGTCTTTTGCCAATGTTTATAAACCCTTGAGTAGGGGGAGAGCTGGCGAACTGCAAGGCAATTGTTGTCCGTAGGAAACGCTGCGCCAGGAACCTTGCTTCGTGCTAGGAACGGCCTCTCCGCGCTGTGTGACAGTGGAAAACTGCAGCCGGTGATGGTGCTCTGTTGCACGGCCAGGGGCAGCCGTGTGGAAATTTTGTTCAGCAAATGCGCACCTGCGCTTCTCAACAGGCACACGCAGCGCTCCTTAGCCATCCAGCCTGCATGCCTCATATGCCTTGCCGCTCACCTTTTCTCCTCATATCTTACACATGTGCCCGACGCGTTTCGAGGCTGGCCGCCTCTTCTTCATGGGGCATATTCCAACAAAACAGGCAAGGCTCTCAAACCTGTTTAGCACCAGCTTTATTTCACTAGTACGGGAACGCCCTCAGTGGGCGTGGCTACATCGTCTTATCACCATCAGGAATGATGGTTATTGTAGTCCTGAATGAGAGTCCACATAATACACCTTAGTTCAGTGGCCTGAAATGTTGAAAAGTCTTTTGCCAATGTTTATAAACCCTTGAGTAGGGGGAGAGCTGGCGAACTGCAAGGCAATTGTTGTCCGTAGGAAACGCTGCGCCAGGAACCTTGCTTCGTGCTAGGAATGGCCTCTCCGCGCTGTGTGACAGTGGAAAACTGCAGCCGGTGATGGTGCTCTGTTGCACGGCCAGGGGCAGCCGTGTGGAAATTTTGTTCAGCAAATGCGCACCTGCGCTTCTCAACAGGCACACGCAGCGCTCCTTAGCCATCCAGCCTGCATGCCTCATATGCCTTGCCACCTTTTCTCCTCATATCTTACACATGTGCCCGACGCGTTTCGAGGCTGGCCGCCTCTTCTTCATGGGGCATATTCCAACAAAACAGGCAAGGCTCTCAAACCTGTTTAGCACCAGCTTTATTTCACTAGTACGGGAACGCCCTCAGTGGGCGTGGCTACATCGTCTTATCACCATAGTAAAATAAAGCTGGTGCTAAACAGGTTTGAGAGCCTTGCCTGTTTTGTTGGAATATGCCCCATGAAGAAGAGGCGGCCAGCCTCGAAACGCGTCGGGCACATGTGTAAGATATGAGGAGAAAAGGTGAGCGGCAAGGCATATGAGGCATGCAGGCTGGATGGCTAAGGAGCGCTGCGTGTGCCTGTTGAGAAGCGCAGGTGCGCATTTGCTGAACAAAATTTCCACACGGCTGCCCCTGGCCGTGCAACAGAGCACCATCACCGGCTGCAGTTTTCCACTGTCACACAGCGCGGAGAGGCCGTTCCTAGCACGAAGCAAGGTTCCTGGCGCAGCGTTTCCTACGGACAACAATTGCCTTGCAGTTCGCCAGCTCTCCCCCTACTCAAGGGTTTATAAACATTGGCAAAATACTTTTCAACATTTCAGGCCACTGAACTAAGGTGTATTATGTGGACTCTCATTCAGGACTACAATAACCATCATTCCTGATGGTGATAAGACGATGTAGCCACGCCCACTGAGGGCGTTCCCGTACTAGTGAAATAAAGCTGGTGCTAAACAGGTTTGAGAGCCTTGCCTGTTTTGTTGGAATATGCCCCATGAAGAAGAGGCGGCCAGCCTCGAAACGCGTCGGGCACATGTGTAAGATATGAAGAGAAAAGGTGAGCGGCAAGGCATATGAGGCATGCAGGCTGGATGGCTAAGGAGCGCTGCGTGTGCCTGCTGAGAAGCGCAGGTGCGCATTTGCTGAACAAAATTTCCACACGGCTGCCCCTGGCCGTGCAACAGAGCACCATCACCGGCTGCAGTTTTCCACTGTCACACAGCGCGGAGAGGCCATTCCTAGCACGAAGCAAGGTTCCTGGCGCAGCGTTTCCTACGGACAACAATTGCCTTGCAGTTCGCCAGCTCTCCCCCTACTCAAGGGTTTATAAACATTGGCAAAAGACTTTTCAACATTTCAGGCCACTGAACTAAGGTGTATTATGTGGACTCTCATTCAGGACTACAATAACCATCATTCCTGATGGTGATAAGACGATGTAGCCACGCCCACTAAGGGCCTTCCCGTACTAGTGAAATAAAGCTGGTGCTAAACAGGTTTGAGAGCCTTGCCTGTTTTGTTGGAATATGCCCCATGAAGAAGAGACGGCCAGCCTCGAAACGCGTCGGGCACATGTGTAAGATATGAGGAGAAAAGGTGAGCGGCAAGGCATATGAGGCATGCAGGCTGGATGGCTAAGGAGTGCTGCGTGTGCCTGTTGAGAAGCGCAGGTGCGCATTTGCTGAACAAAATTTCCACACGGCTGCCCCTGGCCGTGCAACAGAGCACCATCACCGGCTGCAGTTTTCCACTGTCACACAGCGCGGAGAGGCCGTTCCTAGCACGAAGCAAGGTTCCTGGCGCAGCGTTTCCTACGGACAACAATTGCCTTGCAGTTCGCCAGCTCTCCCCCTACTCAAGGGTTTATAAACATTGGCAAAAGACTTTTCAACATTTCAGGCCACTGAACTAAGGTGTATTATGTGGACTCTCATTCAGGACTACAATAACCATCATTCCTGATGGTGATAAGACGATGTAGCCACGCCCACTGAGGGCGTTCCCGCACTAGTGAAATAAAGCTGGTGCTAAACAGGTTTGAGAGCCTTGCCTGTTTTGTTGGAATATGCCCCATGAAGAAGAGGCGGCCAGCCTCGAAACGCGTCGGGCACATGTGTAAGATATGAGGAGAAAAGGTGAGCGGCAAGGCATATGAGGCATGTAGGCTGGATGGCTAAGGAGCGCTGCGGGTGCCTGTTGAGAAGCGCAGGTGCGCATTTGCTGAACAATATATATATATATATATATATATATATATATATATATATATATATATATATATATATATATATATATATATATATATATATATATATATATATATATTCACCAACACCACTCCCACCTCAAACTCCGAACACAGGGCGGGTGCTGTCTCCATAATGAGGGTGGGACCTCATTTTTGCTGCACAACAACTTCAAAACACATTTTTGGAGCACTCGCAGGATCATTTTGGCGTAGTTTGTTAACAGCAGACGCGTTTCGGAGTTCTTCGCCTCCTCAATGCTGTAATGCTTGTCCGTAGTACGCTGTAAATGATTGGACTGTTATATTCTGTCCTCTTTAGCCATTGGACGATACCGGGCCAATTGGATGACTCTGATGTTCCGTCAAATCCATGTTCGATTCTTTATATCGCCACACCAAAAGGCCGTATGTCCCTCGCCTACAGCCGCCAGATTTTGTATGATGTTTTCCCAGTTAGTATCAATTATTAACTGACTACCACAAGTTTGAATAGCTTGCGACTTTCATGTCGGCCGGAAAGACTCATCAGCGGCGGTTCGAGAGTTCGAAATTACATTCACCAACACCACTCCCAACTCAAACTCCGAACACAGGGCGGGTGCTGTCTCCATAATGAGGGTGGGACCTCATTTTTGCTGCACAGCAACTTCAAAACACATTTTTGGAGCACTCGCAGGATCATTTTGGCTTAGTTTGTTAACAGCAGACGCGTTTTGGCGTTCTTCGCCTCCTCAATGCTGTAATGCTTGTCCATAGTTTGCTGTAAATGATTGGACTGTTACATTCTGTCCTCTTTAGCCATTGGACGATACCGGGCCAATTGGGTGACTCTGGTGTTCCGTCAAATCCATGTCCGATTCTTTATTTCGCCACACCAAAAGGCTGTATGCCCCTCGCCTACAGCCGCCGGATTTTGTATGATGTTTTCCCAGTTGGTATCAATTATTAACTGACTACCACAAGTTTGAATAGCTTGCGACTTTCATGTCGGCCGGAAAGACTCATCGGCGGCGGTTCGAGAGTTCGAAATTACATCCACCAACACCACTCCCACCTCAAACTCCGAACACAGGGCGGGTGCTGTCTCCATAATGAGGGTGGGACCTCATTTTTGCTGCACAGCAACTTCAAAACACATTTTTGGAGCACTCGCAGGATCATTTTGGCTTAGTTTGTTAACAGAAGACGCGTTTCAGCGTTCTTCGCCTCCTCAATGCTGTAATGCTTGTCCATAGTACGCTGTAAATGATTGGACTGTTATATTCTGTCCTCTTTAGCCATTGGACGATACCGGGCCAATTGGGTGACTCTGATGTTCCGTCAAATCCATGTCCGATTCTTTATATCGCCACACCAAAAGGCCGTATGTCCCTCGCCTACAGCCGCCAGATTTTGTATGATGTTTTCCCAGTTGGTATCAATTATTAACTGACTACCACAAGTTTGAATAGCTTGCGACTTACATGTCGGCCGGAAAGACTCATCGGTGGCGGTTCGAGAGTTCGAAATTACATTCATCAACACCACTCCCACCTCAAACATAAATATATATATATTTTTCAATTGCAAGTAGTCCTTTGTACGGGGAGCTCTATTAAGCTGGTGCATGCAGTGAGATAAAGACAAAATCTCGTAAAAATATTATCCGCAAAGGTAAAGAACGCAGCACTCCTCTTGGCTGATAAGATTGTTTTATTCACACCGTAACTCTCCTACACGTTTCGAACACCCAGTTCCTGATCACGGTAATTACATAGAGTCCTTCATTACTTTCTGTTATTTATACTCACGTTCATATTAGCCTGTAATGAAGCACTATGGGTGTGGTAGTTTTAATTTATACAATCATATTGATTGAAACACTTGTTATATTCGGCTGGCCGCATGCAGTGGTTCCAATGTCCATTCTGCATATCGAACATTCTCACCTCTTTGAGCATGTAGATTATGTGCACTATATCAATTATAGAAACTTGCACAGGTATTGGCGTCTCATGCATTATATAACAGATTGCCGTGGACCCAGACAATTGTTGTCCATTTCTCATGCTCTTTAAAGACTGAGTGTCATAATTCATCCGTATCGGGCTAAAGGCCCTTGTTCATAGGTTAAATGCACCACCGGTACCCATGACTCAATGAAGAATGTCAAAAACCATGGAAAATGGGAAAACTTATCAAAGAAAGAACGTGAATCATTATACACATTGAAATACAACAACCTAATTGAAATAAAGCCTGCCGACAAAGGCGGAAATATAGTTGTCACGGACAAGCAGAACTATATAGATGAAGCAATGCGTCAACTGTGTTAAGATAAAAACTAAAAGGTATTGAAGAAAAATCCTACCAATGATTTGACAAATGATTTGAAAAAGCCATTTGAGATCTGGTTTGAGAAAGGCCTCTTAACTGAAGAAGAAAAAAGTTTTTTAATGGTGGATATCCGGTGTTACCTGCCATATATTTTTTGGCCAAAGTTCATAAGACTCTGAACAAACCTCCAGGACGCCCAATCAAATCTAGTTGTGGCAGTCTGTATGAAAACATAGTCTCATATGTGGACTTTTTTCTAACCCCAATAGTCCCTATCTTGAGCTCCTACATTAAGGACACTGGGGATTTCCTCAGAATATTGATGGGCACCCAATGGCATCCGGATTATCTGCTTGTAACAATTGACGTGGTGTCATTATACACCTCAACCGATCATGATATGGGCATAAATGCCATCATGTACTTCCTAAAGCAAAGACCTAAACGTGAATTCCAACATACCAACATGTTAATAGATATGATTGTTCTATGCTTGAAGAACAACATCTTTCTCTTCAATACCAAGATCTACTCTCAAAGCTGTGGAACCGCAATGGGAATTTCCTTTCCTCCAAGCTATGCTAATCTCGTTATGGGGTGGTGGGAGAGGAGCATAGCTTAGAGAGAGGAGAACGACCAATACACGATGAACGTAGCCCTGTGGATACGGTTCACTGACGACCTCTTTCTCCTATGGAGGAAGACTTAGGTGGATTCTTGGCATACTTAGCGGTCCTCAATGAAAATCAGGTGGGATTAACATGGAGAGTTCTTGAGAATGGAAAGAAACTATTTGGAACAAAATGAAATGGAGAGGAAATTTGATGAAACCAAATCACGCTTTGCAGAAAGAGGATACAGACATACAAATATCAAGCGTGGTGAAGAGAAAGCAATGCAGAAAATAAGTGCAAAGACCCTGGTGGACAAGAACAAAACCAAAGGGAAGGATGAAGTGAAGCAAAATGAGGAGCCACTGCGCCTAATATTGACCTATAGCAAAGAGAGTTTCAAGATTCAACAAACTCTAGTGAAATATTGGAATGTTTTATGTAAGGATCCAGATATAGGCACCAAAATCGGAGATCAGCCACTCGTGTCCTACAGGAGAGCACCCACATTATCTGATTCTCTAGCAAAAAGTCACTTTGAAGAGAAGAAGCCAGAATCATGGCTACAACTGAGAGGAAAAGGCTTTAATAAATGTGCAACTTGCAAGGCCTGTAAGATTGGAAAAAATCTGAAATCTCTGAAGGACCCTGGAGGAAAAATATTTGAAATCAGAGAAACCATTTCCCGTGAGTCAACTTATGCAATGTATATGTTGGAATGCTTCTGTGGTAGAAAATATATAGGCAGTACCATCTGTCCTCTAAAAAAGCAAATACATGAACATATTAGAGCAATACAAAACACAGATCATACTTATGCGATTGCAAATCATATGAGTATGCATGAGTGAAAGACATGGCTGGACATGAAATATTTAGGTTTAGCCACCATACCACCACATGAAAGGGGAGGCAATAGAACACAAACACTCAGCCAGTTAGAATCCAGGCTCATAATAAGTTTCAAGACAAAGATGCCTCAGGGGCTAAATGGGGATGAAGAGATATTGGTGCATCTGTAAGACAGTCAACGACCAGAACAATTGGGATGTTATGAATTTCAAAAATATTTTTTTGTAAACATGCTAGAATCTGATTTCAATATCGAGTTCTTATACTTCATGTACATAATTAATGATAATTGACTATTGATTTTGAAAAAGAAATTTAAGTACGTTAAAACTGTATTTTGTTTGTTATAGAGGCTGTGCTGGGGCATGGGTACCGGTGGTGCATTTAACTTATGAACAAGGGTACTTAGCGAACACGGAGGAATTATAACACCTAAGGGCCAATTCCAATCTGGGTCGGAAAGCACTCCGACCGAGCTGGATCCGGGGTGTGTTCCAACCGATCCGGACTCCTGCAGTCTGACCGAGCGAGTACGATGCGGCCGAATGCTGTTGGTGCGGTTGGGTCGGACTCCCATACAAGTCAACGGGAGCCGGTCGTAAGATGAGTACATGGGCTCCCATTGACTGAATGGGTATTGAGGAAATCCAAAAATCTTCATTCTCAGGGGTCTTACTAATATCAATAAAGAAATTGGCACAGAAGCTGAAATATGAAAAGACATCTTTATTAAACTTTCAATAAGTGAGGCTACGTCACCCAGCTGCCTTAGCAACTGAATGAGGCAGTCTGAGTAATACAGAGAACAGAGGCCTTTTATATGCTTAGGGTTATAAAACTCAGCATAAAAATAAGGGGCAGTCCTACCTTTTGCAAGCATGCAAAAAACCCAACATTCCTTCTTACACAAGCCGGACAAACCCATAATAAAAGACCACAACCCATATCGTAAACAAGCCATAAAAGGAAGGAACAGAAACAGATGAGAAGTAGGATAAGGGGTGTGTATGTGCATACCAAACTTTACAATCTCCTGTGCTCTGATCCTTAATCTTGATCAGCTACTGGGCAAGGAACTGGTCTAACAAGGTCAGCTTCAGGCAACAGGGTCAGTTCACTCAGGTCATCCAGAAGTCAGTTAAAGTTATTGGCCTATGTGAGGGCAACCACAAAATGGCTGCCATGCACAAAATGGAACCCAAGGGTTCAGAACGAAATCTTCAAATACACAGTGAATCCATCGGTGTAACATGACGAAAACACTCATACTTACTGAGTTCACTGTTTACGGTTCGCCGTTACCAAAATCATAACAGAACCACGACCTTTATGACCCAGGTTCAGAATTCACGGAACCTCAGAATGTTGTGAACAAGTGCACCCCCTACAGTGGGTATGCGTCGGTGCCATCCGCACCGCACATGCATGTGTTGGGAAGACCCATGGTTCTCCCCCTGTGTCCGAGTCGTAAGGCTGCAGGTAACAGGGGGTCCAACGCGGACCCACGAAGTTCAACTCCTGGAGCTATTAAGAGCCGGACGCCCTGACTCGATCTGGCTGCCCAAATCGAGCATTGTACCAGCTCGGTCGTGAAACGTCTCCATTACGTGCCACCGTTTTCTTGTGACCGAGTCATATGGCGCGGGTTGGACCCGGAAACAATTCGGACAGAGATTTCACGCTTGTTAGCATCGTACTTCGACGTCCGGACCCGTGATTGACTCGGATGGAAATCCAGCCTCCGAATCGGATCCGCTATTGCCAAACCCGATTCGGGGCCTTTCCGACCGAGATTGGAATTCTGGAATGGAAGTCTTTAAAGAGCATGAGAAATGGATTGCCCGATACCCATGACAAATATTGTCTGGGTCCATAGCAATCTGCTATATAATGCGTGAGACCCCAATACATGTGCAAGTTTCTATAACTGATATAGTGCACATAATCTACATGCTCAAAGAGATGATAATGTTTGATATGCTGAATGGACATTAGAATCACTGCATGCGGCCCACCGATGTCATCAGTGATGTCACTGACCATGTCATGAATGATGTAATATGTGACATCATAATTTTTTTAAAAAAAAATGGTAATGTAGTTTCTTATATAGCGCACGTATCACCACAAAGGGTATCTCAGTGCTTGCTTTGGGAACCCGTCCTGGTTTTTCCCTGTGGGATAGCCCAGCTGGGCACCCCCAAGGTGAAAGCCAGGCATCCCGCCGCGGGGGCCGTAGTGGAGATTGAGCAAGCTATTGCCCAGAGTTGCAGAGCATGAACCCCTGATTCAAGTAGGCACCGAAGCGCGAATTATCAGGTCCGTGGACATTTGGGCTCCCAACCCTGCCGCGTCGGGAATTGAACCCTGGTCCCGGGCTGACCTCTGCTTCTGGGTCTGCCTCCTCTAACCGGTGAGCCACACTTCTCCCCATCAGCAGTGGATTGCGGGTGCGCGAAATATAGTTAGTACAACTAACTTTATAGGAGCAATTTCAATGGTTTTGTATGAGTGAAATGTCCAGCTAACTCTAACACCCCTAAAACTTATAGTTTTTGAGTGAATTTTAAAGGTTTTTTAAATGCTAATTCCTAACTATATAAGGCCTGAGACCTATGGTTTTTTCAGTGAATTTCAAAGGTTTTTTAAATGCTAATTCCTAACTATATAAGGCATGGAACCTATGGTTTTTTCAGTGAATTTGCTAGGTTTTTTAAATGCTAATTCCTAACTATATAAGGCCTGAAACCTATGTTTTTTTCAGTGAATTTCAAAGGTTTTTTTAATGCTAATTCCTAACTATATAAGACCTGAAAGCCCACCAGGAATCTCCAGTATTCGCCAGGGGACTGCATTGCAGAGAGGTGTAATGAAGCCACGCCCCTTTATACACCTCTCTGCAACACAGCCCCCGTGCATGTTTGAAGAGGGGGAACTAATTCCCCTTGCATACTGGGAGCCCCTGGGGGCCAACTAGCCCACCTGGAAGCTCTAGTATGCGCCAGGGGGCTGCATTGCAGAGGTGTAATGAGGCTATGCCCATTGTTACACCTCTCCTCAAGGCAGCCCCCTGGCGCGTTTGCAGAGGGGGAACTAATTCCCCTTGCATACTAGGGGTCCCTGGGGGCCAACTAGCCCACCAGGAGCCTCCAGTATGCGCCAGGGGGCTGCATTGCAGAGAGGTGTAATGAGGCCACACCCTTTTTTACACCTCTCTGCAACGCAGCCCCCGTGCATGTTTGAAGAGGGGGAACTAATTCTCCTTGCATACTAGGGGTCCCTGGGGGCCAACTAGCCCACCTGGAACCTCCAGTATGCGCCAGGGGGCTGGATTGCACAGAGGTGTAATGAGGCTATGCCCCTTTTTACACCTCTCTGCAATGCAGGCCACTGGCGCATTTGCAGAGGGGGGACTAATTCCCCTTGCATACTGGGGGTCTCTGGGTCATATCTTATCATATCTTTTTAGGAAAATAAAAGCATTTGAATATACACCAAGATTCAGCGCTTCAATAAGGACTCTAAGTGATATGATTTGATTGGACTTTTTGTGCAAGTGGTGCTGTGCCAAACTTTGGAATATTCTCCACTACTCTCTACCACTTACTCTCTACTACTCCAATACTCTCTAATACTCACTCTCTACTACTCATTCTCTACTACACTCTACTACTCTCTCTCTACTACTCACTCCCTACTACTCACTATCTACTACTAACTACTACTCACTCTCTACTACTCTCTACTCTCTACTACTCACTCTGTACTACTCTCTCTCTACTACTCACTCTTTACTACTCACTCTCTACTACTCTCTACTACTCACTCTCTACTTCTCACTCTCTACTACTCTCTACTACTCACTCTCTACTACTCTCTACTACTCACTCTCTACTACTCACTCTACTACTCACTCTCTACTACTCTCTACTACTCACTCTCTACCACTCTCTATGTACTACTCTCTACTACTCACTCTCTACTACTCTCTACTATTCTCTCTCTCTGATACTTACTCTCTACTACTCTCTACTACTCACTCTCTACTACTCACTCTCTACTACTCTCTACTACTCACTCTTTACTACTCTCTACTACTCACTCTCTACTGCTCTCTACGACTCACTCTACTACTTACTCTCTACTCACTCTCTACTACTCACTCTCTACTACTCACTCTCTACTACTCTCTACTACTCACTCTCTGCTACTCTCTCTACTGCTCTCTACTACTCTCTACTACTCACTCTCAACTCTCTATTACTCATTTTCTACTCTCTACCTCTCTACCTCTCTCTACTTCTCTCTCTACTAGTCTCTACCTCTCTACCTCTACCTCTCTACCTCTACCACTCTACCTCTCTCTACACGCACACATAAACACATATATATATGCATATGAATTTATATATATGTATGTGTATATTACCTACTGGCGGTCGCCAGTAGGTAGTTATAGTTAGGAATTTTTTCAATGTTAAATCTCAAAATTCTATTTGGAATAACTTTGGCGCCGGTTGACGAATCTGCCTGAAAATTTCCTCAAAATGGCCTTGCGGCGCCCCTGTCTTTCCCTGAAAGTTTGGGGGGGGGTTTGTCAAGCGGGGGCCGAGATAAAAGGGGGGTCCCAAAACGTGTTTTCCCCATCTTAATTTCCATAGGGCGGTCGACCTCACTTTTAGCCCGAACGGCTAAATGGATTTCCACCAAACTTGGCAAAATTGTAGGGACTGGTAGCCCGATGTGCCTTTGCTATGTCTCAAGATATGTGCTCCAGTGGATTTTGAGTAATTTAGGTTCCAAAAAATATATATATCTATGGCAGCGCCCCAGTACGCGCACCGGGGAGCACTCCGGGCGCGCCACGCGACTTGCGCACGGAAAGCTGATTGGCTCTCGGGTGTCTGTAAACATTCGAAACAGACCGGAGAGGCTACCGTCTTGTGTCTCGGTAAAATCGAGACATAAGAGGTGGAAAAATCAAAGGGGGAAATTACCATAAGGGGGCAGGGATAGACCCCCCTGACCGCCCAGGTTTGATGTGGGGGCCATAAAAGGGCCCCACGGGGCAAAAAAATAAAAAGAAATTTGATTTGCGCGGGGGGAGCGCCCGGTACGCGCACCAGGGAGCGGACCGGGGAGCGTCCCATGGGGAAAAATGAATGATAGAGTTTTTAAAAAAATGTAGCCTTTTTTTAGAAATTGGAGGTAGTTCTAAAAAGAACTGTTTTTTTTCTTTTTTTTGTTGTTTTATATTTTTTTATTGTTTTTTTGACCATTTTGTACTTTTTGGGGGTTTTCTGAACAGTTTTATATTTTTTTTGTATTTTTCATGGGGAGAAACGAAAAAACAGGGAATTGAAAATGGCTCAACTGGAGCAAAAAAAAAGAAAAGAAAAAACTAGGGTTGATTGGGGCATTTATGGTTGTCCCCAGCAAGGATGATGAGCTTTACGCTCTGTTCTCCGTAGGAGATGGTCTTCCCACAATATTTACAGATAATTCTGAAATCTGCAAATCGTGGCTGAATGCAAGGCATTGTCTCACTTTCCTCTGGTGCCGACCGAGTGGGTTGCTTCCTTTTTGAGGTGGTCCTTGTGGATTGGGGAGGGTTACTGGCCAGTTCCCTCATCTCTGCAGCAGAATAATTTATTGGATGTTTGCGCTGCATGTGGCGTATCATCGTGTTGTTCCCAAATGAATATTATTTATTTGGGTTTCCCCTGGAAAGTTCCATGCCACAGATTTTGCAACTCACCTTGGCTGCATTTACTTTTTTCTTCCCCTCTGGGATAGAAAAAAACTCCCAAATAATGTGTGGTCTTGGCTGGTATGGGGTATTGTGTTCTTCCAGCCATCTTGAACTCCCCTCCTCCTCCTCCTCCTCCTCCTCCTCCTCTTCTTCTTCTTGTTGACCACCAATGATATCTTGAGGTGGTCCTCTTGGTGGTTGTGGTGGTGGTGCAGATGCACCAGCTGCTGCTACTACTGAAGCCATTATATTGATGAAAAAGGTAGAGAGAGATATAAACAGGTCTTCCTAAGTCAAAGGACAAAGTCAGAATAAGGAAAAAAGGTGGGGTCTTTCATCCTTTTGAAAAAAAAATGTATTGAACGAATGAAAAGTGTTATTTTTAGGTCACATGACCAGGGGCTTCATCATTATGAAACCAAAACTGTTATGAACCAATAAAAAGTGTTATTTTCAGGTCACATGACCCGACGCGCATACGCTACGCGCCCCGGGGCGCGCCCAGGGGCGCGTCGCGTAAGCACGTCAGACGCCTACGTTGCGCGATCGTATTCGCACGAGTGCTTACGAGTGCGCTTACGCCGTGCGTATCACGCGGACGGGGCTACGCGATACGTCACGATCATGTTTTCGTTCACGATATTGGCGCTTACGGGACGCTCCCCGGTGCGTGCCCCGGGGCACTTTATAAAAGTACGCTTTTCGGGGCACTCCCCAGGGCGCGCACCGGGAGCGCTCCAAGGCAAAAAAAAAATAAAAAAAATAAAAAATTGGCAAAATTGTAGGGACTGGTAGCCCGATGTGCCTTTGCTATGTCTCAAGATATATGCTCAAGTGGTTTTTAAGAAAAATAACTTTGTAAAAATATATATTGGGCTACATTGGGCTATATATATGTTACAGGCCCAAATGTAGCCCAAATGTAGCCCAATGTAGCCCAAAGATGGCCACCAGAGACAAAAAAAACAAATGTAGCCCAAATATCAGCCAGATGTAGCCCAACTATAGCTCAATGACAGAATGAACCAGAGTGTTCTAAAGAACAATTAGAGCGCTAACAGTCTTACTTATGACACAAGTATGGCACACTTGAAGCAGAGGTTTCACACTGGTTATAGTTAGAGATTAGCATTTAAAAAACCTTTGAAATTCACTGAAAAAACCATAGGTTTCACACCAGTTATAGTTAGGAATTAGCATTTAAAAAACCTATTAAATTCACTGAAAAAACCATAGGTTTCACACCAGTTATAGTTACCTGGAAATTTTACTGACATAAAACCATTGAAATTCCCACGTTATAGTTAGTTGGACTCACTATAACTTGCGCGCCTGCAATGCACTGCTGATGACGTCACATATTACATCACTTATGACATGGTCAGTGACATCACTCATGACATCACTGATGACACCATCCTTGTGAGAAAGTGACAGATATCCTTTCAGTGTAATGTAACCCTGAAACACATAATCAAAAATAGAAACTAACATTTTCAAAAAAATGGAGATACCCATACCAATTACAACAACCAATTCAGTAATTCCACCATCTATATACACATCCACTCATTCAGCAACAGTTCTATATAGTCACTCATACATATACTCACTCATCATATGTAGTGATACACCTATACATCCTGTTACACACCCACAGTCATCCAAAAGTTACTCACACATGCAAATAAACTATTGAACATCCATTTATTTGCATATACAACTATACACACAATACCACCTTACTTCTAAGGAAACTTACACATACTTACTCTCTTAAACAATCACTTATAGAAACACATACTTATTTAAACAGGAACTCTTATAATCTCTCACTCTCTCATATACTCACTTATATACATCAATACTCACATATACTAGATTAAAACATATCTTGTTACTGATAAAGACACTAGTGAGACAGTCATTCACTCACTAACACACACATATACACACTCATCCACCCATACAGTCCTGCACATATGCTGTCTTCAAAACACATACAAACAGTGAGTCAGTCACCAACCCATGCAGCCACTTATACTAGGCATGGGCGGATTTTGCGGATTGGCATTCCGCGAATTTGCGGATTTGCGAATTTGCGGATTGCGAAAATCCGCAAAATCCGCAAATTCTCGCGGATTTTGCGGATTTTTTTGTGTGTGTTTGCACGGGTTTCTGCAAGTTCGCGAGGGTTTTGTAGAATTTCGCAATTTGCGAAATTGTACAAAACCCTCGCGAACTTGCAGAAACCCGTGCGAACACAATGTCTTGATTTATTGAATTTTGCTTGAAAATTAAACCTGTTTAATTTTCAAGCCAAATTCAATAAATCAAGAATTAAGGGAAATATAAACTGTATATATATATATTTGTGCTGAATTAGAAGTGATTAACTGAAATTTAAAAAGAACATAAAGAATAAAGATTTAAATCAACAAAACATACTGTCTTACCCGGATGTTTTGACAAAATATTGTCTCTATCAGAAATAGCGACATAGGCTTCTGAAATGTTGGCATGTATGATGTAACTATTTTACAATGGCGCCAGCAAACTGCCAGCGCCGTTGTAAAATAGTTACAAAGTTAGCTTGCACAGGAAGCACTTAGATAAAATAAAGCAGCACCTGCTTCGTTTTATCTAGTGGTTCCTGTACAAGCTAACTTTGTAACTATTTTACAACGGCGCTGGCAGCTTGCTGGCGCCATTGTAAAATAGTTACATGAGTGGGGGTTCAACTTTTGAACCCGTTACGTCCGCGGATTATTTTTGCGGATTTTGCGGGAAATCCGCAAAATTCGCGGATTGCGGATTTCCCAAAAATCCGCAAAATCCGCGGGCGTAACGGATTTCCCGCTCATGCCTAACTTATACACAAAGTGAAACACTGATACATATATTACAATATTTAAAAGTTACTCGATAATATATGTATTCACTAAGATACACTTAAGGCAGTTAACCCATCAATTCTTTAAAAAAAAACATCAATTTACACACTTATTTAACCATTTATTCTTCCATTGTCCTTTACAAATACATATATAAAACATATTTATTTTTCAGAAAGACACACATTCACTGGATGGTGTCATCAGTGATGTCATGAGTGATGTCACTGACCATGTCATGAGTGATGTAATATGTGACGTCATCAGCAGTGCATTGCAGGTGCGCAAGTTATAGTGAGTCCAACTAACTATAACGTGGGAATTTCAATGGTTTTATGTCAGTAAAATTTCCAGGTAACTATAACTGGTGTGAAACCTATGGTTTTTTCAGTGAATTTAATAGGTTTTTAAATGCTAATTCCTAACTATAACTGGTGTGAAACCTATGGTTTTTTCAGTGAATATATATATACATACATATATAAACATATATAATCTGCATATCTATATAAATACAAATATAAATGCATGCATACATATACATATATGCATACATATGCATGTTATTTACATGAAAGTTTTAAAAACACTAATAAAAGCAAAGCTAAACACCCACCTCATTACAAACAGAATGGCTTTAACTTAAACGAGGGCGAGATCTATTGCATTTTCAATGCTTGTTTACTTTGGTTCCATCAAGAAGGCATTCAGATGTGTCACACATTTGCCATAAATTCTGAATGTTAGCACTCTAGTTGCTCAAAAGATCACTGTAGTAAAGCTACTGCTCACCAGGGAAGTCTGCTGCTGGTATTCAAAGTGCATGTTTCAGTCTGCATGGGCTCGATTCACAGAATTCACTTACTACTTTTGGCATTCACAGAATGCACTTACTACTTTTGGTATTCACAGAATGAACTTACTCATTTCGGTATTCACAGAAGTTAGGACTACTAACTTTAGGACTCCTAAATGCCTTCTGTGAATACCGAAAGTCTTAAAATTAGGATTTTTCTCAATTTAGTAGTAGTAAAGTTAGGACTCCTAACTTTACTACTACTAAATTGAGAAAAAACAAGATGGCTTCAGGTGTGCCATACCTTTGTAATAAGAAGGACTGTTAGCGCTCTAGTTGTTCTTTAGAACACTCTAGGAGGCCGCAGTAGAACACAAAGGAATCAACTGACAGTCTCTGTCCTTGTTGGATGTGCATGTTTTACTGAGAATGTCAGACTTCATTCTCACATGACTGAGAAAGATAATGTGAATTTACAGAAAATATGCTTTCAGTTTAGCTTATAGATCCCCTTCCAAACCACTGTGGGAAAAGCATGAGATAATAGTTTTCTTTCAAACATGATTCATGATATCTCAGCAGAAGGCTTTTTCACATGGTAAAATCACCTTAGAACACACCACAATTCCTAAAATGAGTACGGTACCATCAACAAATGATTTATAATGTAACTATAGTCCTAAAACCCTCTATTAACTACAATACTTTTTAATGAGGTGCTATCATGTATATTGGTCCCAAGATGGCTGCCAACACTTCTTGGATAAAGTGCTGACAGCCAATCAGATCTCACGATGAGATGTGTGGTTAGGCTCCGCCCAGATATATATGTTTTTTTGAAGTTAATTTTCATAAAAACCACTGGAGCAATTTTCACCAAACATAGCAAAGGCACATCTGCGTACCAGTCCCTACAATTTTGCCACATTTAGTGTAATTCCGTTCAGCCGTTCGGGCTAAAAGTGAGTCCAACCACCCTATGGAAATTAACATGGGGAAAACACGTTTTGGGACCCCACTTTTATCTCAGCCCCCGCTTGACGAATCCCCCCCAAACTTTCAGGGAAGGAGCGGAGTGCAGCGAGGCAATTTTAAGGAAAATTACAGGCAGATTCCTCAACCGGCGCCAAAGTTATTCCCAATAGAATGTTGCGGATTTCCTATGGAAAACAATCCTAACTATACATACCTACTGGCTAATGCCAGTAGGTAATATAATATATATATTACCTACTGGCGGTCGCCAGTAGGTATATATAGTTAGGACCTTGTTTCCATAGGAAATCCGCAACATTCTATTTGGAATAACTTTGGCGTCAATTGAGGAATTTGCGTGCAATTTTCAAAAATTTTGGCCAGCTCAGTTCTGCTCCTTCCCTGAAAGTTGGGGGGATTCGTCATGCGGGAGCTGAGAAAAAAGGGTGGTCCCAAAATGTGTTTTCCCCATGTTAATTTCCATAGGACGTTTAGACACGGCTACAGCCTGTGAGGAAATATAAATTTTATGGTCAAGAAATGTCCCCTAACGTACCCCACCGTCTCCATGTACGAACTTAAAGTGCATGTAACTTCCCTCCTGTGCCAGCTATGAAGACGCAAACACATTTGCGTCCAACGTTAACATGTCCTCTTTCAGACCCACCCTGAACGGGTTGAATAGTCCGTTTCTAAGTATGCCTTGCCAACGTCTTTTTGTGGTGTACTTTACACGTTTTTCCAGCCCAGGCGAAGTAGGCCCTGAATTCTGCCATCGAGCCTTTTCCTGCCTTCAGACTCTGAAATGCCTCAGCCTGAGCCGGCCTCTGTACCCGTGACCTCGGCCTTACTCCCTGCGCGGCTCACGGCGCTTAGCTCAGCCTGTTGCCTGCCAAGACTGTATTCAACCTTCGAATTATCTGTTCCGCTCCTCAAAACTACATTCCTGCCTACTAGTTTAAGTAAACATCCTTCCAGCTGCAGAGCAAAGGGCCCGGCCTCACTGTCTCCGTCCAAGTAATTCATAGTCTCTGTTACCATGGTAGGCCCATGCCCCCTCGCATCTCATGCAGACACTTAGACGCTTATACACGCACTCACAGTCAGTATAGAATAGCTTCTGTCCGAGAGACCTTTTCCGTCCAGATAATATGGTTCCCAAACATCAGATATCAGATATGATATAAGAACGAGTTGATCTGACATGCCAGACTTCTGTCTCTTTCCTCTAGTGTAAATGTCAAGTCCCCTGCACCCTCCAACTTTACGTCAGTCATACGTCATGCAGCTGCGCGCGCATCCTAGCTACCGATTCCTGCTGACTCTGCACTATTCTGTCATAGAGCCACCCACTTCTGACACTTACATGTGACGTTTCTAGAACACACCTCTGTGCACGCCTTAGTTCACGCCTTCTGATTACGTATTGCCAACACGTGTGCATCTTTATCTTGTCTCTCTCAGCTGTTACGCCTTCTGCATTGACTTCTATTGTGTATATTAAGTATAAAAGTAATGTAATGTCAATAAAGTATGCTCTATCCCTTCCTGCACCCCTGTGGTGGCAGGAACCCGATATCCGTTACCTGACCCATTCCTTTTAAGGAATAAAACCCCTAAGAACTCTAACACCACGGACTCTGCCTCTTTCTTTCCGATTGAGTTATTTTTGTTTAAGTACTTACCTGCATAGAAATTAAGACGGTAAATCAAATATTTACCACATTATTCTGGCGCCCGAACAGGGACCCCTCCCCCACCCCACGCGCCGGTTGGTGCGTTGCAGTTTTGGTCCCCTGCCACAGTCGTGACGGACACTACGCGTACCCGCAGGATTTCCTGTATCTCCCTCAGGCCTACGGAGGTGACGGAGACTGCGATCAGCACCCAGACGAGGCGGTGAGGAGTGCGGAGGATCCCGACCAGAGCCTAGCCGAAAGAAGCAAGGTCCGAGGTGTCAAGAGGCCCACCAGTTCCAAAGTTCCGAAGTATTCACGTATCGAGTCGAGTCGAGTCCAGTCCGGTCCAGCCCAGTCGAGTTTTCCGAGGCCTTCTGTTCCGTGCTTCCCGGTGAGTACCGTTGCTGGGGACGCATCTAGACGGGTGCATTATTATGTATCCGGTAAAGACGGGTTTGGGTACGCAAACGCGGTCTGCACTGTTTTAGACAGTGTATCTGTGCTGTTTAGCAGTACATCTAGCATCCAAGTTCTTGCATTGTTTTAGACAGTGTATCTGTGCTGTTTAGCAGTACATCTAGCATCCAAGTTCTTGCATTGTTTTAGACAGTGTATCTGTGCTGTTTAGCAGTACATCTAGGATAAAGGGTAGTAATATGTGTTACATTACTGTTCAAAATGTTTCATGTGATTAATGTCGTGGTATGAGTGACTGTTTTGTGTACATTACTGTGTTTCTGTGTAACTAGCTGTGTTCAGAAGTAAGTAACAAGTATCGAGTATCCAGCACTAAGTAATAAGATGCCGCTTTTCAATAAGTTAAGACAGATAGGAACTAGGAAAGGGATGCTAGAGGAAGAAATTCCTATCCCCCCTAGGGACACTCCTGGAAATTTTATGTACCATAAGCATGGCTTAGATGCCATACTGTATCTAGATTTATGGGCCGATTATACTAAGCACCTAGAAGAAAGACACAGATGGCCCGTTACAGGAACCTGGGATGCCGAGTGCATCCTGAAGGTAGAAGAAGCGCTATGGAAGAAGAAAGCCAGACAATCTCAGAAAGACGCCATAGAATTTTGGCGTAAAGAATCACATAAACGTGCCGAAAAAGCACTCCGAAGAGAAGACAGACATAGAGAAGAGTCAGATAAAGTCCGAGAAAACGAATTAGTTAATGAGGGGATCCGAGTAAAGGCAGAACAAGTAGACCGCATGCGAAATAATCTTGTAAATGGCATGTACCTAGTGACCGAGGGTTCGCCTGAAGCCACTTCAGAAATACCGAAAGATCTGCCACCGCCATTGGTTCCAACTAAAGTAAATCACAGAACTACAAAGGACATATTCCTTGCCTCCTATCTAGATGACGTAGCTCCCGCTTACACCAATCCACCTGCCCAGGTACCACCTACTGATGGTGACGGAGGTGGCAACCCACCCCAAGACCATATCCCGCCCTTACCACAACAAAGTTCACCCGTCCGGAATCCTGTTCCACCTGTTCCTCCACCACTTCCTACACCTAAGATAAATACCCTGAATCCGTTTGGGCCTGACCCAGGAAAAACGCCAGTTCAGTTACTTACACAGTCCCCACAGACAAGTCATGCTCGAGCCTCCGCCTCTGGAGGTGCGACAGGAGGTAACCAGACCCCGCCACCACAGCATAGGTTAAACATAAGGGACATATTAAAGAACCGTACACCCCGAACCACAAATTTTGACATGCTTAAAGAACCCCTTCCAGTTTGCAGATACGATCCAGTACCCGGTAAAGACGATAGGATGTTATTAGCATCTCTACGCTTACGAAAAGTTACAGATTACTTAATGATGTTCCCAGGAATGACTGATCACCTAGATAGAATATACCATTTTATCCAGACTGGGGAAGATCCTGACTGTATTAAAGAGGCCCTGGCTTACCAGAAAACTGACACTCAAGGTTGTATATTACGATTCTTCATAAACTGTCTAATAAGAGAACGAGACAGGCCTGGGGTAGACCAGGACGAATTGGATGCACTAAACAAATGGGGCCAGAACATAGCCGAAGGAAAACACGATAAACAGAATTGTATAGCAAGTATGTACAAAAAGATCAGGAAAGAAGTAATAGAGATACACGAAAGAAAGAAACAAGAAAGGGAAACAGATGAGGGTAGGCTTGATTCCTCCGGGGAGGAAGACCGAGAGGAACCCGAACAACAACCTAAAGAAACGATAGCGTACGTAGGTAAGGGAAATTACCTTAGGAAAGGTATTCACCCAGAAAGCAAGAGAGTTTTTCTGTCTAGTATATCAAAACCGAATTCTTCTGAATATCTGTTTCAAGATACCGATAAAATGCTTCAAGAACGAATGGGGTACCATGTACTCAATTCTATGGATGAACAAGAACTAGCCCGGTCAGCAGTATTATGGGCTGACAATCCTAGCATATACAATGATGATACCGTAGCACAGACATTTCTGAACCTTTCCCCAGACGAGCAGAAATTAGCGAGTGTATACATGATTCAGCATCTTCTCACGTTATACAGAAACGAACATTCGGACCCAGGTCCCTTGCCTGATACATTAGAAGCACTACTTATGAATAGATGGAGAGGCCTAAGTACCAAGTTGATTCTAATAATTCTAGAGCAACGACACAGATATAACGCTTTCTTAGGCCCTCAACATGTTTCAGCTCCGCCCCCAGAAAGAAAAATGTTTCATATGGAACATTTGGACAGACAGAATCCTTTACGAGAAGTACACCCAGTTATGGGTACAGATAATACTCTGAAACGCGTGTATGTGTACACACCTTTGACAAAGTTAGAATTGTTAGAAATGAAGAAACTAGTACCCTGTCACGATAAAGACCCTGCAGGTTTTCACCGAGAACTTAAGGATATGTTACTCATGGGAGACTACACATATACGGATATTATGAAATTGTTAAAAGTACTGTTGCCTACTGGCATCTATGAGAAACTCAAAGAAAAAGAATGGGAGGTGGGAGAGAAAAAGATTATATGGGCTGAAATAGAGGACGAGGAAAAACTCCGTACTCCAGGGCTAGGCCTTGGGGAGAAAGCTAAAGCATTACCAGGTCTGATAGTACAGGTTTTGCCAAGATTATTGACAACTAAAAAGGAAGACTGGGACGCGATCTCAGCCTGTAAACAGAAACACGATGAAGATACTAGTGACTTCTATTCAAGATTCGAGAAATGTTTCATTATTAATAGTGGCCTGAAACCAAGTAGCGAATCATACCCACACCTTTTTGTAAGTAAATTAGTAGAAAATTCCCTAACGCAGGTTAAGAATCGAGTATATAAAGTCGAAAGTACATGGCAAGCAAATACGCCATCCCAGATGTTACAAATGTTACAATATCATCAGAACAGAATTAGAGAAGAACAAGAACATGAACAAAGACGTATGAAAGACACGAAAATGAAAATACTAGTTGCCCAGACAGTACCAGCTGACGGTCAGAAAAAGGGTGGGACGCAGACAAATAACTCAGCAGCTCCCGTTAAAGGGACATGCAACTATTGCAAGCAGCCAGGCCACTACGTAAATGAATGTCCAGTCCTGAAACACAATATAGCGACAGGTAAAACTAAAGAAAGACCGCGTCAGCCTAGACAAGACCAGGTCCAGCCACAGACTTCACAGAATACACAGCCTATACATGCTTTATCACACACCGCCCAGACCGTAGCAGTATCACAGCCACAGCCCATTGCCGCGACTCAGCAAGTTTCACAGCAAATGTACCAGTATGCCCAATCTGATTATCCCGATTATCAGCGATACACATGAAACAGCCTAGAGAGGGAGGTTGGCTTGCCCCTTATCGAGATTCCTGTAGATCAAGAGGGTCCTTACGTACATAGTCAGGTATTGGGAAAAGACAGAAAGTTTTTAATTGACACAGGGGCAAGTCGCACCACAATCAGCCATGATGAAGTCCCAGGGGCACCCCTCTCAGGCTCACAGAATGTTTCCCTTGGTTTTTCAGGAAAGCCTATTGTAAATGAAGTATCAGAACCCGTCCCCCTAGCAGTAGGTCCATTATCACGTGTTACCGACTTGTTACTAACGAAATCATGTCCAGAAAACTTGTTAGGAATAAAGACGCTGAAGCTCTAGGAGCCGTGATATGTTGTTCTCCGGAAGGAGTTAGACTTTTCCTGCGTGACTTCAAGGGTCACTATGTATTACGAAATTTTGATGTCAGATTGAAAAATGTACCTGAACACCTGTGGGCACAAGGCCCAACCGATGTAGGTTGCATGCACATTACACCATACCGTGTAACACTCAAACCAGGAGTTGTTTTACCCCGAATCAGACAATACAAGTTACCACCTGATGCTGTAGTGGCTTTACTGGAAATCATTGAAGAGCTTATTGCCCAAGGAGTGGTCGTAGAGACCGACTCCAATATCTGTAATTCCCCTATCATTCCGATTCTAAAACGTACTGATCCCAATGCACCGCCAGTATATCAGCTGGTGATTGATTTACGAGAACTGAATAAATGCATTGTTCCACAGTACCCTGTGGTTCCCGACATCTCATCTTTATTGACTGCTATTGATTCAGAAGCGACGTTCTTTACTGTAATTGACCTCAAGAACGCCTTCTTCAGTGTACCCATCGATCCAGAGAGCCAATATCTCTTCGGATTCAGTTTAAATGGACGAAGTTTCAAATTTTCACGCGCACCTCAAGGATTCACAGAAAGCCCCAGCATCTATAGCCAAGCACTGAAAAGACAACTTGATTGTATCCAAATGCCAGTTAACACTGCCTTATTGCAATACGTCGATGATCTGCTGATCACCGCACGAAGTGAACCCGAATGTGAACAAGCATCATTGACAGTTTTACATTTTCTGGCCGACAAGGGACACAAGGTGTCTCCTTCGAAGCTACAATTCTGTGTTCAGCAAGTTGTGTACTTGGGTCACTTGCTGTCCAAAGTGGGGAGACAGCTCACTCCTGACCGCATCCAGTTAATTGTAAATATGCCACAACCCCAGACACAAAAGGAAGTGCGGGCCTTTATAGGCCTCACCTCGTACTGCAGACAATGGATTCCCCAGTATGCATTTCTAGCTAAACCACTCATTCAGTTGACAACACAGGAGGCAGCGACTTCGACTGCCCTTCCTTGGACTCAGGAACATACACAGGCTTTTGAGGAATTAAAGAAAGCTTTATGTCAAGCACCAGTTCTAGCGACACCATGTTACAGCAAACCTTTTACACTTTTTGTTACAGAACGTGATGGTACAGCGTTGTCTGTTCTCACTCAAGACCAAGCAGGTTCACATAAGCCTTGCGCTTATTTTTCGAGTACATTGGATTCAGTAGCCCAGGCACTCCCTGCGTGCTTAAAGTCAGTTGCAGCGACAGCCTTAGCAATCAGACAGAGCGACTCAATTGTATTAGGACATCCATTGACAGTACAAGTTCCACATTCTGTAGAGGTCCTTCTAAATCGAACCCAGACTCAACACTTGACTATAGCACGACTAACAGGTTATGAATTGACACTATTCCAGCCTCACATAGAAATCAGACGCTGTAACATTCTAAATCCTGCCACATTGTTACCTTCAATTATAACAGATTCAGCCCGCATGATTGTATAGAGATCATTAATGCAGTAACAAAGCCCCGACGAGACTTAACAGATGTTCCACTGACCAACCCAGACCTGACACTTTATGTGGACGGTTCATGCATGAGAACAATTACAGGAGAGTTAGTGGCCGCATACGCAGTAACCACTGAAACCGAAGTCAAAGAAACACATCGTATTGACACACTGTCCGCTCAAGCAGCAGAGCTCATCGCTCTGCCCCGAGCCTGTATACTAGCCAAGAACAAAAATGTTAACATATACACTGATTCTCGTTATGCTTTCGGAGTCGTACACGACTTCGGAATGTTATGGCAAGAACGAGGTTTCTTGACTTCCCACGGAGCCAAGATTCAACACGGTCTCCTCATTGAAGCACTGTTAGAAGCAATACATCTGCCTTCGGGCATATCCATCATGAAGTGTAAAGCACATACTAAAGTTACAGACTCTGTTTACCAGGGTAATGACCTGGCAGATCAAACAGCAAAGCATACAGCATCGACTCACACCCAGACAACTGATGTGACAAAGATTATAATACCGACACATTGTATGGCTGTTAAGGATCCCACACTAGATGTAATCGATATTCAGACACATGCCACTCCAGATGAAATCAAGAAATGGACTGAACTAGGAGGGATCCAGACAGATCAGGGATGGATGACGAAGGGAAAATCTACATGGTTTCTCCCCGACTCTATGGTTCAAGTCATAATAAATACCGCACATAGTCCAGCTCATCTAGGAGAAAAAGCCATGTTAGACAGTTTACAGAATGTCTGGTACAACAAACATTTACGAGCAGCAGCAAAACAGAAAGTGCGTACTTGCATGATCTGTTGTCAGTTCAATCCAGGTAAAAGCGTCCCTGTAGAGCAAGGTGGATTTCATCCTCCCGATCACCCTTTTGAAGTCCTCCAGATGGATTATATCCAGATGGACCGATGTCGAGGATTTAAGTATGTCCTCGTAGTTGTTTGTGCACTTTCCCGTTGGACCGAAGCATATCCAGTCCCAGACTACACTGCTCCGACCACTGCCAGGCAGCTGGTTCGAGAATTCTTCCCACGGTACGACTTGCCTCGTATCGTGTACTCAGATAACGGACAGCCCTTCTCGTCCGAGCTCATGAAGCAGGTTTCACTCCTACTAGGATACCAGTGGAAATTCCATTGCGTCCGACATCCCGAGGCAGCTGGCCTTGTAGAAAGGCATAATCAGACACTTAAAACCCGTCTTGCTAAAGTTTGTAAAGAGAAAGGGGTTGACTGGATAGTCGCCCTGCCAGTTGCATTATTCTACATGAGGATGGTTCCTCATTCGAGATCAGGGCTATCCCCGTATGAGGTGGATTTTGGCAGGCCACCAAATATGTGGGGGACGCCCATGCCTAAGAAAATAACTGATGTTGATTGCAATATGCTGACAGATTACCTTGCCTCCTTGATGTCTGCACTCCAATCATGTCGTTCACAGGTTGCTGCAGCTTTTCCCGACAACACTGATGTAAAGCCGCACGATGTCCGTCCAGGAGACACGGTGTTGATCCGCAACTTCGATAGGAGGAGTCCGCTGGAGCCCCGCTGGCAGGAGCCGAAGCTCGTCCTTCTGACCACGAGGACCGCTATCAAGGTTGAAGGCCGCAAGGGGTGGATCCACACGAGTCATATAAAAAAATGCAATGAACTTTTACCCGAAATTGACTCTTCCACCCCCTCAAAGGACTGCCTAGAATCTAGTGACTTTAAAGTTGCCAAAAGAGAGAAAACTCCGCAAGAAGAGTACAGAACTAAATTACGATCTAGCAAGTCAGACAGTTTAATTGTTTAAGTCCTCCCCTAGGTGAATCGGTTAAATTAGTTTCTGACATGTATCCCCTAGATCGAGATAGAGAGAGAGAGAGACAATTCAAGAAACGTGCATACTGTAAATCACTCCGTAGTCACTGTATAGTGACATTATTGATTTTGTTTTTTCTGAGCCTTCTGATTGTCGTTGCTAGTATAATGCTGCCTGTATATTACCCTATCTTCAAGCATACACCATCTGCTTACAATGTCTCTGCCGAACATTCTTTTAGCGAATTACCATTACATGAGTTATCTTACAGACTTGCGCTGAGCAACAATACATTCATTAGTATGTTACATCACTCCCATCAGACTAACAATGCTACCAACTGTTGGATATGTGGCCGACTCCCTCCCTACCAGAAATACAAGGGAGTTCTGCCTCTTTTTCCGTACCCGTTCACTCACAATGGCTCCTGTGGTGCATGGTTCAGATTAATTAATTCTTTAGATTCTGATATTGCTATTTTCGAAGGAAATTGGGTTTGGGGAAACCTGAACTTAGTTTTGCTTAACGCCTGCTACCCTGACAAGAAGGGACTTCCCACTAGGACAGGAACTGATCTAGAAAATGAAGTATATGGATTAGGCATTGCCCTTCTCATAGTATTCAGTTGTTGCCTATGTCTACAATGTGGGCCAGCGATTTGCGGTCTGTGCGCCACATCATGTATTCCGTATTCCAGCTTTCATGCAAAACGCGAAAAGAAGAAAGAAGAGCAAATGATGTTACGTGAACAGACTGATCGGTTCATGAGGATCGATATATCATGAAGGGTCCGTAGGGAACAAGGAGGGAATGAGGAAATATAAATTTTATGGTCAAGAAATGTTCCCTAATGTATCCCACCGTCTCCATGTACGAACTTAAAGTGCATGTAACTTCCCTCCTGTGCCAGCTATGAAGACGCAAACACATTTGCGTCCAACGTTAACATGTCCTCTTTCAGACCCACCCTGAACGGGTTGAATAGTCCGTTTCTAAGTATGCCTTGCCAACGTCTTTTTGTGGTGTACTTTACACGTTTTTCCAGCCCAGGCGAAGTAGGCCCTGAATTCTGCCATCGAGCCTTTTCCTGCCTTCAGACTCTGAAATGCCTCAGCCTGAGCCGGCCTCTGTACCCGTGACCTCTGCCTTACTCCCTGCGCGGCTCACGGCGCTTAGCTCAGCCTGTTGCCTGCCAAGACTGTATTCAACCTTCGAATTATCTGTTCCGCTCCTCAAAACTACATTCCTGCCTACTAGTTTAAGTAGTTGTATATAAAACAATATCCCAAAGGGTGTAATTCAAAAAACAATAACCAATGACTAATAAGGATATCTATACAGTATTATCCTAAAGGAAAAATTAAGGAGTCAATAATTTTGTTCATGATTGTGCTAAACAAGCATCAGTTTATGATTTTTCAGAAGTTGCGAAAGGCAAATTGAATAAATACAAACAGTTACAGCACTGTGTAAATAAATTAGCCCAAATGGTATGTACAAGGTGCACGAGTGCAGTGAGTGGTGACACTACGGCAGCGCAAGTGACAAAGAATATATACAGCGTGATCGGCGCAAATACAGCACTGCTGCCATTGGATCTATCGGGTAGAGAGAAGACGATTTGTTCCTTCTTCTGGACACGCCTCTTTTAACACGAAGATAATTGAATCTCGTGACGCCGCAGTGGACGTTTTCACGCCACCTCACGGCCCTTGTGCCCCCCCCCCCCCCGGACTATCCAGGAATCTGTTGCGCTCCAGGACCCCGATCAAGATCTCCCCTTACCTGATTCATCTCAAGGCTACTCACTTTGGTCAGGAATTTACTGGACCTAGCACTGCACCCAGCCCTTCCCGTCCTGAAGATGATCCTTAGAGATACGGATCGAAACGCCGTCGACTTCACAGCCAGACTTTAGGCGCTTCCTCAGTGGTTTTACCCAAATGAACTTTGAACTAAAAGACTGAATTAATTGGAAACCATTGAATTTCACTGTATATATCTGCACTTTGCACTTTGCGCCGATCACGCTGTATATATTCTTTGTCACTTGCGCTGCCGTAGTGTCACCACTCACTGCACTCGTGCACCTTGTACATACCATTTGGGCTAATTTATTTACACAGTGCTGTAACTGTTTGTATTTATTCAATTTGCCTTTCGCAACTTCTGAAAAATCATAAACTGATGCTTGTTTAGCACAATCATGAACAAAATTATTGACTCCTTAATTTTTCCTTTAGGATAATACTGTATAGATATCCTTATTAGTCATTGGTTATTGTTTTTTGAATTACACCCTTTGGGATATTGTTTTATATACAACTACCTATACCCCAATCCCAACTGGTTGATGGGTTTATACTCCTGTTCTTAGTATATACTAGTTTAATTAAACATCCTTCCAGCTGCAGAGCAAAGGGCCCGGCCTCACTGTCTCCGTCCAAGTAATTCATAGTCTCTGTTACCATGGTAGGCCCATGCCCCCTCGCATCTCATGCAGACACTTAGACGCTTATACACACACTCACAGTCAGTATAGAATAGCTTCTGTCCGAGAGACCTTTTCCGTCCAGATAATATGGTTCCCAAACATCAGATATCAGATATGATATAGGAACGAGTTGATCTGACATGCCAGACTTCTGTCTCTTTCCGCTAGTGTAAATGTCAAGTCCCCTGCACCCTCCAACTTTACGTCAGTCATACGTCATGCAGCTGCGCGCGCATCCTAGCTACCGATTCCTGCTGACTCTGCACTATTCTGTCATAGAGCCACCCACTTCTGACACTTACATGTGACGTTTCTAGAACACACCTCTGTGCACGCCTTAGTTCACGCCTTCTGATTACGTATTGCCAACACGTGTGCATCTTTATCTTGTCTCTCTCAGCTGTTACGCCTTCTGCATTGACTTCTATTGTGTATATTAAGTATAAAAGTAATGTAATGTCAATAAAGTATGCTCTATCCCTTCCTGCACCCCTGTGGTGGCAGGAACCCGATATCCGTTACCTGACCCATTCCTTTTAAGGAATAAAACCCCTAAGAACTCTAACACCACGGACTCTGCCTCTTTCTTTCCGATTGAGTTATTTTTGTTTAAGTACTTACCTGCATAGAAATTAAGACGGTAAATCAAATATTTACCACACCTGAACCGCTGAACGGAATTACACCAAACTTGGCAAAATTGTAGGGACTGGTACGCAGAAGTGCCTTTTGTTTAAATGGTGTAAATCCCTCCAGTAGTTCCTGAGAAAATCAAAAGAGAAAAAAAATATATATATATACCAGCTTACTGTAAGCTAACTGTAAGCTTACTGTACTCTGTACCATTCCGAGCACGAGCTGCATGCTGATTGGCTGCCAATGTCTGTCAACACTCCAAACCAGAAAGTGTTGGCAGCCATCTTGTGCCTCGGTAGACTGAGGCACAGGAAAGCAGAAAAACAAAGGTGCAAAACATGCAAAGGGAGCAGGGTAGAAGCACCCTGACCCCCTAGGACTGCTCAGGGGGTCCCACAAGGACCCCCAGGACCCCCAGGCCCAAATCGCGGGGTACGCGTACATGATAGCACCTCATTAAAAAGCATTGCAGTTAGTAGAAGGTTTTAGGACTTTAGTTACATTATAAATCATTTGTTGATGGTACCATACTCATTTTAGGAATTGTGGTGTGTTCTAAGGTGATTTTACCATGTGAAAAAGCCTTCTGAAAAAGCCTTCTGCTGGGATATCATGAATCATGTTTGAAAGAAAACTATTATCTAATGCTTTTCCCACAGTGGTTTGGAAGGGGATCTATAAGCTAAACCGAAAGCATATTTTCTGTAAATTCACATTATCTTTCTCAGTCATGTGAGAATGAAGTCTGACATTCTCAGTAAAACATGTACATCCAACAAGGACAGATACTGTCAGTTGATTCCTTTGTGTTCTACTGCAGCCTCCTAGAGTGTTCTAAAGAACAGCTAGAGCGCTAACAGTCCTACTTATTACAAAGGTATGGCACACCTGAAGCCATCTTGATTGGAATACAGTGGTAACTCTTAAAACATTTAATTTAAAAAGGAACAAAATGAGGGAGTATATTTTGCCATAGAAAGTCTGATTAGTGCTGCAAAAAGAAAAATTAGGGCACATTATGAGTGACTTCTCAAATCCTCTTCTATTTCATTAAAACATTCTGACATGCAGTCTCCCAAGATGGCCACCAGAGACAAAAGACCCCAAATGTAGCCCAAATATCACCCAGATGTAGCCCAAGTATAGCCCGATGACAGAATGTCGCAGAGTGTTCTAAAGAACAACTAGAGCACTAACAGTCTTACTTATGACAAAAGTATAGCACACCAGAAGCCATCTTGATTGGAATGAAGTGGTAAGTCTGAAAACATTTAATTTAAAAAGGAACAAAATGAGGGGGTTCATTTTGCCATAGAAAGTATGATTAGTGCTTCAGAATGAAAAATTAGGGCACATTTTCAGTGACTTCTCAAATGCTCTTCTATTTCATTAATAACATTCTGACATGCAGACTGAAGCATGCACTTTGAATACCAGCAGCAGACTTCCCTGGTGAGCAGTAGCTTTACTACAGTGATCTAATGAGCAACTAGAGTGCTAACATTCAGAATTTATGGCAAATGTGTGACACATGTGAATGCCTTCTGGATGGAACCAAAGTAAACAAGCATTGAAAATGCAATAGATCTCACCCTCGTTTAAGTTAAAGCCATTCTGTTTTTAATGAGGTGGCTTTTTAGCTTTGCTTTTATTAGTGTTTTTCAAACTTTCATGTAAATAACATGCATATGTATGCATATATGTATATGTATGCATGCATTTATATTTGTATTTATAAAGATATGCAGATTATATATGTTTATATATGTATGTATATATATATATATATATACACACATGCATATATATAAATGCATATGCATATATATATGTATATGTGTGCGTGTAGAGAGAGGTAGAGAGGTAGAGGTAGAGAGGTAGAGACTAGTAGAGAGAGGTAGAGAGGTAGAGAGTAGAGAGTAGAGAGTGAGTAATAGATAGTAGAGAGTGAGTAGTAGAGAGTAGTAGAGAGCAGTAGAGAGAGTAGCAGAGAGTGAGTAGTAGAGAGTGAGTAGTAGAGAGTAGTAGAGTTTGAGCAGTAGAGAGTGAGTAGTAGAGAGTAGTAGAGAGTAAGTAGTAGAGTGAGTAGTAGAGAGCAGTAGAAAGTGAGTAGTAGAGAGTAGTAAATAGTGAGTAGTAGAGAGTAGCAGAGAGTGAGTAGTAGAGAGTGAGTAGTAGAGAGTAGTAGAGAGTGAGTAGTAGAGAGTTAGTAGCAGAGAGAGAGAATAGTAGAGAGTAGTAGAGAGTGAGTAGTAGAGTGAATAGTAGAGAGTAGTAGAGAGAGAGTAGTAGAGAGTAAGTAGTAGAGAGTAGTAGAGAGTGAGTAGTAGAGTGTGTAGTAGAGAGTGAGTGGTAGAGAGTTGTAGAGAGAGAGTAGTAGAGAGTGAGTAGTAGAGAATAGTGGAGAGTCAGTAGTAGAGTGAGTAGTAGAGAGTAGTAGAGAGAGAGTAGTAGAGAGAGAGTAGTAGAGAGTGAGTAGTAGAGAGTGAGAAGTAGAGAGTGAGTAGTAGAGAGTAGTAGAGAGTGAGTAGTAACGAGTGAGTAGTAGAGAGAGAGTAGTAGAGAGTGAGTAGTAGAGAGTAGAGAGTAGTAGAGAGTGAGTAGTAGAGAGTAGTAGATATTGAGTAGTAGGGAGTGAGTAGTAGAGAGCGAGTAGTAGAGAGTACTAGAGTAGTAGAGAATGAGTAGTAGAGAGTGAGTATTAGAGAGTAGTGGAGTAGTAGAGAGTGAGTAGTAGAGAGTAGTGGAGAATATTCCAAAGTGTGGCACAGCACCACTTGTACAACAAATCCAATCAAATCATATCACTTAGAGTCCTTATTGAAGCGCTGAATCTTGGTGTATATTCAAATGCTTTTATTTTCCTTAAGTTTATGTACCACAACCAGCCAACGCGTTTCGTTCTGTACAACAGAACTTCTTCAGGGCATTCTTATTTCCTTCAAGTTATGTCGGTATCCTGTTGTCATATAACTAGATACTTCTTCCAAATGTTAGACGAGACGTAAGTACATTCTTATTCAAAGTGACTAGGTATCAATTTTACCCACACAATTCGGGCAGACTTGAGTAATTTATAGCATCCTCAAAGTCAGTCTTTCAAAAATTCCAAAGTATAGGACACGATAATCCAAATCCAAATGTTTCTCAAGAAAAGTCATTTTCAATCGTTCGGAATATCGGCTTTTGGGCAGATATGACCCACGGACACGGTTTATGACTTTTCTTGAGAAACATTTGGATTTGGATTATCATGTCCTATACTTTGGAATTTTTGTAGGACTGACTTTGAGGATGCTATAAATTACTCAAGTCCATGGATGCTGCTATGAACGCCCCCAGTAACACCCATTGCACACCCCTTTAACGCAGGACACTGCGTTAAAGGGACTGATACTTATCAGGCAGGATTACGCCACAAAAAGTGGCTTAGTCCTGCCTGATAAATATCACTAAGTCTTCTGCACCACCGGAACGTCACAAAAAGTGCAGCATTCATGACATGGTCAGTGACCTCACTGATGTAATTACTGATGACATCTCAAATGACATCACTGATGGCATCACTTATGACATCATCCATGTGACAATCAAATACACCTCATCACACACTAGTATAATCTTTCATCACTCACTGTAAAATAGAAAGTGCCATATTTGAAACCATTGACACACCAATAGAAATTTCTAAACACCCACACAGTTTTTCATAGAACTATACACACATCTAATCACTTACCTATAGATTCAGTGTTATATGGAGTGAATAATCAACAGAACACTATCAAATATACTTATACGCCTATGTCAACATTGCACACCAGCACACATTGTATTCACTTGTAAAGACATCCTTCTGACTTATGCAAACAATTGATTATACTTACATTTACTCACCTACACACTTATACAAACACCACTTCATCTATTTATATAGATAGTGAATCACACTTAGTGTGTTATAAAATCTCTATTACAAGTATACAGTTATCCATATAGTGACTCATACAATCACTAAGCCTTAGGCCCACTTAATTAGATATAACTGTCACATACACTGCCTTTTTTTCAAGTTTAATGAAGATGTACCATTGAGAGAAATATTTCATCACCACCACACCCATAAACATATACACTCACTAAAACAACTGTTATAACATGTATCTTAACCTCATATACCAACTGAATGAACTATTCACACATTTTCTGGCAATCACACCCCCCCACCAAACCACATAGACATTCATTTACCCATATAAATACTCAGTTAGGAAACCAATAACAAATATAGTCTTTAACACCATCGGTGCCGTGCAGATTTACCCTGTGCGATGACCATCATCGATTCCCATTGTTCATGATGAGCTGAGCTCATCATGAGTGTACGAGAGGTGTACCTCATGACGAGCTGAGCTCGTCATGAGCATCAAAGGGGTTAACATAACAATTAAGACAAAGCCATAAAGACTTTCACACAGTTTAGTAACTACACATTATATATAGTGAGACTCTACAAATTAGTCAAGGAAACAATCAATGACACTGTTACTAAATCTACCATCCACACATTTATATTTATATATCCACTCATTCTTCAATGCAAAGTAGTGTATATATAATACATATTTAAATATCAAAGCAAACCACATTCACTGGATGATGTCATCAGTGATGTCATCTGTGATGTCACTGACCATGTCATGAATGATGTAATATGTGACATCATCAGCAGTGGATTGCGGGCGCGCAAGTTATAGTGAGTACAACTAACTATAACGGGGGAAGTTCAATGGTTTTGAATGAGTAAAATTTCCAGCTAACTATAATATATATATATTTATATATACGTGCGTGGACGTGCCGGGACCTTCGCGTGCGCGAGCTGCATGCTGATTGGCTGCCAATGTCTGTCAACACTTCAAAACAGAAATTGTTGGCAGCCATCTTGTGCCTCGGTAGACTGAGGCAGAAGAAAGCAGAAAAACAAACGTGTAGAACTCAAAAAGGGGGCAGGGTAGAAGCCTAGGCCTGCTCAGGGGGTCCCACTAGGACCCCCCAAGGCAAAAAAAAATAGTTTATCTAAAAACCACGGGGTGTGTGTACCATGCACGCACGGGTCCGCGTACATATGCGTACGGTACGCGGACGGTGCACGTACCTTTCCGAGAAAGCTGCATGCTTATTGGCTGTCAACACTCCAAACCAGGAAGTGTTGGCAGCCATCTTGTGCTCACTAGCCCACCTGGAACCTCCAGTATGCGCCAGGGGGCTGCATTTGCCAAGAGGTGAAATGAGGCTATGCCCCTTTTTACACCTCTCTGTAACGCACCCCCTGGCGCATTTGCAGAGGGGGAACTAATCCCCTTGCATACTGGGGGTCTCTGGGGGCCAACTAGCCCACGAGGAGCCTCCAGTATGCGCCAGGGGGCTGCATTGCAGAGAGGTGTAATGAGGCCACACCTTTTTTACACCTCTCTGCAACGCTGCCCCCTTACATGTTTGAAGAGGGGAACTAATTCCCCTTGCATACTGGGGGTCCCTGGGGGCCAACTAGCCCACCAGGAGCCTCCAGTATGCACCAGGGGGCTGTGTTGCTTTGCCCCAGAGGGGCAGTCCCCGGGGCAGTGGGGGGGATTGGGCACCCCCCACACTTCTTTATCACTATGCCCTCACGATTTGGTACCCCTGGGGGGTAATTTTTAAAAAAACATACAAATTTGGCCTTGGGGGTCTTTGTGTGACCACCTTAACAGGCCTAGGGGGTCAGAGTGTTTCTACCCTGCTCCCTTTTTGTGTTCTATCTTTATGGGTGTGGTGATGAGCAAATATATTTCTCAATGGTACATGTCCAACAAAGTAGAAAAATAAAAGGCAGTGTATGTGTCAGTTGTTGTTTATAAATAATTATACACAAGACTCAGTGATTTTATGCGTGACTGTATGGATAACTGTATACTTGTAATAGTGATTTTATAACACACTAAGTATAAGTTACTATCTATATCAATAGATAATGTTGTGTTTGTATAAGTGTATAGCTAAGTAAATGTGAGCATGATCAATTGTTTGCATAAGTGAATAGGATGACTTCATATGTGAATAGTATGTGTGCTGGTGTGTAATTTCGAGATAGGTGTTTAAGTATATTTGATAGTGTTCTATCGATCATTGACTGCATGTATGAGTGAATCTATAGGTAAATGATTAGATGTGTGAATAGATCTAGGAATCACTGAGTGGGTTTTTAGAAACTTGTATTGCTGTGATGGATTCAAATATGATACTCTGTATTTTACAAAGAGTGATGAAAGATTTTACTAGTATATGAAAAGGTGTATGTGATTGTCACGTGGATGATGTCATCACTGATGTCATTTGAGATGTCATCAGTGATGTCACTGACCATGTCATGAATGATGTATTATGTAACATCATCAGCAGTGGATTGCAGGAGCGCGAAATATAGTTAGTACAACTAACTATATAGAAGCAATTTCAATGGTTTTGTATGAGTGAAATGTCCAGCTAACTATAACACTCCTAAAACCTATGTTTTTTTCAGTGAATTTCTAAGGTTATTTAAATGCTAATTCCTAACTATATCAGGCCTGAAACCTATGTTTTTTTTCAGTGAATTTCAAAGGTTTTTTAAATGCTAATTCCTAACTATATAAGGCCTGAAACCTATGTTTTTTCAGTGAATTTGCAAGGTTTTTTAAATGCTAATTCCTAACTATATAAGGCCTGAAACCTATGGTGTTTTCAGTGAATTTCAAAGGTTTTGTAAATGACAATTTTTAAATGTATTAATTGTTATATTTAGTTTTTTTATACTGATTTACTACATTTTTTAAACTATTTAGTTTTAAATATATATTTTTTAAATTACATTATAATTACATTACAAAATATACTTTCTTAGAATGAATTACTTTAGTTTAAATACTTTGCAAATAGGCAATAGACTTTAAGTACAGTAATTACTGTTGTTGCAATGGGCAACACAATTTCAAACACAATGAAACATTGACCACAATGTGAATTTCTAGTTAAATGCAATTAGTTACTTTATGGATTACTTTTCTAACCACAGGACTGGATCCCAGATTCAGTCCTTGGACATCTCCTGTAAACGGTTGAGTAAAAGTGCATTAGTTACAGTAGTAATTTTTAAGGAATAATATTGTATTTTAAAAGTTGACACAGAGAATTGTTTTCCACATAGAATTACCAATGTTATCCTATAGCAGGAAATTCCTTTAACAGGTAAGTAGTGCTATTTTCACTTTTTTTTACTCAGTGGTGGATCCTGGATCCAGCAATTGTGCATCTCCTGTAAACAGTTGAAAGAATGTGTTTAAGTCATACAGGCGATTTTTAAAGAATATTTGTAGTTTGTGAAAATAGACACTTAGAAACTTTTCTGGTGAAAACCAGACAACGGATTCCTTTGGAAGGAAATACAAGTTACTTGTAAGTATGGTTAGAATTACTTTACAGGGTTAGTACCCAGCTAAAAGATGCAGCACTGAGTTCTCTCCTGATAACAGGTGAGTAAATTGGAATTCGTTGTATGGATTATTTTAGGTGAATATTTAAAAGCTCCAAAACTTCACACTTAGAAGAATTTCCAAGTGAACCCAGTCAATGTTAGCCTATGGAATGAAATTCAAGTTACTTGTAAGTATGATTAGAATTACTTTTCAGGATCAGTACTGGGCTCAAAGATGCAGCACTGAGGTCTCTCCTGATAACAGGTGAGTAAATCGGAATTCGTTGTTCGGCTGATTTTAGGTGAATATTTTAAAGTTCCAAAACTCCACACCTAGAAGAATTTCCAAGTGAAACCAGTCAATGTTACCCTATGGAAGGAAATTCACTTAGCAGGTAAGTAGTCAGACCCTCCAGGATTTCGCAAATTCGCGATTTGCTAAATAATCGTGAAATCAGCACTTTGTAAAAAAAACGCGCTTTTTACAAAAGTGCCCGCGAAATCGGGTCTGGGTGGCAGAAAGATTTCAGAAGAGAAAATTCCTGCAATTAGTTCACAGAATGTGCAGGCAGCAAGGGGGGGGGGGCTTTATTTACTGTCACCTCCTGCTGCCTCGAAGATAAAGGTCAAGTTAAGGGGCCATCAGGCGGCTCCTTTTGACCGAGTATCAAAAGGAGTAATGTTATTAGTTTAGCACTTTGTCAGCCCAAACAGCTGTTCTGTGGCATTTCGACATTTAGCCTTGGTCACCTTTTGCTCAATGAGAACTATTTTTCTAATCGATTAAAGCATGATTTATTTACTAAAAAGAAAGTCTTCAGAATTATGCAGCTGTAAGCATTTCCCACTGCGTTTGTTAAGTATTCCTTTTGTATAGCATTCTTTCCTTTTGGAGAATTGATGCTGTGAGCACTGCCCATCAAAGAGCAAGGGAACCAGTGGCCACCCTTAGCAGGCGTTGAGTGGTGTTATTTCCCCGAGAATATGCTAATCATAACAACGATTAAACCATAATTCAAAATATTTTAATTCCTTGATCTTCATAGATAAAACGTGTTTTGATGGGGTTTGGTTAAGCAATGTGCAGTACGACGCACAATCTATTTCATTTAGAAGATGCCACTTTCACCTTTATGAGGAATGTAGTTTATTACATAATGTGGTTGCGTGACATCACCATGTAATGAACACACAAATAAATAACGGCTCCAGTCAGACTCAATTAAAAACCTTTAGCTCAGTCCTGGCTTAAGAATGAAAAGGAATGATTTAGAGTAAAAAATAGTGCTGCACTGATGCTGCTAAATTTCAACATTTGTGCTGCTAAATTCCAATTATTGTGCCGCTAAATTTGTGAATCTATACCGCAATATCCTGGGGCGTCTGAGTAGTGTTATTGTTACTTTTTCTTATTCAGTGGTGTATCCTGGCTCCAGCACTGGCGCATCTCCTGTAAACAGTTGAAAGAATGTGTCCAAGTCATACAGGCGATTTTTTAGGAATATTTGTAGTTTGTTAAAATAGACACTTGGAAACTTTTCTGCTGAAAACCAGACAATGGATTCCAATGGAAGGAAATACAAGTTAATGGTAAGTATGGTTAGAATTACTTTTCAGGGTTAGTGGTGGGCTAAAAGAAGCATCACTGAGGTCACTCCTGATAATAGATGAGTAAATCGGAATTCGTAGTTCGGCTGATTTTAGAGGAATATTTGTATGTTTCAAAAATCAACACTTAGAAACATTTCTGCTGAAAACCACACAATGGTTTCCTATGGAAGGAAATACAAGTTACTGTAACTACACTTAGAATTACTTTTCAGGGTCAGTGCTGGGGTAAAAGATGCCGCACTGGGTTCTCTCCTGATAACAGGTGAGTAAATTAAAATTTGTAGTTCAGCTGATTTTAGTGGAATATTTGTACAATGGTGAAGGCAGGGGGTGGGGCCTGAGGTGACATGTGTGCAAACACGCCCTGTGGCGTGTTTTAAGTTGCGCGATTAAGTGCCCTTGTATCCTGAGGTCCCCTGGGGCCAACTAGCCCACCCGGTACCTCCAGTATGCGCCAGGGGGCTGCGTTGCAGAGAGGTGTTCAGAGGCCACGCCTCTTTTTACAACACTCTGCAATGCAGCTCCGTGGTGCTTACCGGAGGTAGCTGGTGGGCTAGTTGGCCCCCAGGGACCCTCAGTATTGACAAGGAATACATTCCCCAACTTAAACTGTGCCACAGGTCGTGTTTGCATACATATCACCTCAGGTCCCCTCCTACCTTCACCACTGTGCAAACGCGCCCCGTGACGCATTTTAAGATGGTGGATTAAGTCCCCTTGAATCCTGTGGTCCCCTGGCGGCCAACTAGCCTACCGGGTACCTCCACTAAGCACCAGGGAGCTGCGTTGCAGAGAGGTGTAAAAAGGGGCATGGCCTCAGAATACCTCTCTGCAACGCAGGCCCCTGGCACATACTGGAGGTTCCTGGTGGGCTAATTGGCCTCCAGGGACCCCCAGTATTCAAGGGGAATTTGTTGCCCCTCTGCAAACGCTCCAGGGGGCGTGTTTGCAGAGTGATGCTGGTAGGGGGGCGTGGCCTCCGGCCCGATCCCATTTTTTTTAATTGGTATTTTTTTAAAGAAGGGGGGCTATGCCAGTTCTGGCCCGATGACTCCATCCCCTGGGCCATTTCTTTTTTTAAATTGTATTTTATTTTTTTGGAGGGGGGCCGCCTGGACCCCCTTCCGGGCCACTACTATCCCCAGGGACCCCACCCCCCGGGGCTGGCCCTCTTCGTTGGGGACTGTGGGGGGCCCTATTTCCCCCACTGTCCCGCCAGCTCCCCGCCTCCTGCGGGAGCTGACATTGCTTTTCCATATGGGGAGAAGCTAATATGCTGCTCCCCATATGGAAAAGCAATTTGCTTTGCATCATTGAAGCAAGAGCAGGTTTCCCTGCTCTCGCTTCAATGAAGCAAAGCAGTTTGCTATGGCAGGGTGGGAGCCGTGAGGCTCCCGCCCTGCCATTGCAAACAGCAGTGTCCTGGGGTGGGCACGCTGGGATACTGCAGGAGCCGGCCTTGGGGGGTGGAGGTCCCAGGGCCTGTACAAGGCTCCAGGAAGGGGGCCGCATGGCCCCCTCCCACATTTTTCAGAAGCCCCAGGGGGATGGCGGTCCCCAGGGCTGGGGGGGCTCAGAGCCCCCCACCCAATTTTCTTGAGCCCTGGGGGGTGGCGGTCCCCGGGGATGGGGGGGCCCCAGAGCCCCCACCCATTTGTTTAAAGCCCCGGGGGTGGCGGTCCCCCTGGGCTGCGGGGGATCCCGTGAGCCCCCAGATACATTTAATTCTTGCCCTGGGGGGTGGTGGTCCCCGGGCTGGGGGGGCCTGAGAGCCCCCACCCATTTGTTTAAAGCCCCGGGGGTGGCAGTCGCTGGGGCTGCGGGGGGCCTTGTGAGCCCCCGCATACATTTAATTCTTGCCCCGGGGGTGGCGGTCCCCGGGGCTGGTGGGGCCTGAGAGCCCCCACTTACATTAAAATCGAGCCCCGGGGGTGGCATTCCCCGGGGCTGGGGGGCCTCACAGCCCCGCAGTTAACATTTTAAAGCCCTGGGGGTGGCGGTCCCTGGGGCTGCGGGGGGCCCCTGAGCTCCCCGCATATATTACATTAGAGCCCCAGGGGTGGCGGTCCCCGGGGCAGTATGGGGGGATTGGGACCCCCCACACTTTCATTTCAATAATGGCCACGGGATTTCGCCCCCGGGGGCAAATTTACATATTTTCCCCGGAAGACACTGCTTTTTTTTTTTAATAGCGCTAGGATTTGCGGATCCTACACACCCTGGACTCCCTGATCAGGCCTAAGGGGTCAGGGTGTGTCTACCCTGCCCCCTTTTCGCGTTTTGAGGCATTTGTTTTTTGTTTTCTTGTGCCTCGGTTCTACTGAGGAACAAGATGGCTGCCAACACTTCCTGATTTTGACAGTTGGCAGCCAATGAGCATTTAGCTCATGCACGGCAGGATGCTTGTAGGCTGTGCGTAGGGTACGCGGATAGATCCGCGGATCCAGGGCGCCCATAGATATATAAATGACTTTAACAGTAATTTTCCCAAACACTACTGAACAGATTGACACCAGGTAAGAGAAAGGCACAAGTCTGAACTGAGGACTAACTCTCTGCCAAATTTGGTGTAATTCCGTTCAGCAGTTCGGGCTGTAGCTGTGGCTAAAGGTCCTAAGATAAATTGCAGGGGGAAAACACAATTTGGAACCCCGCTTTTTTCCCGGCCCCCACTTGATCAATCACCCCCAAATTTCCAGGGAAGGAGCGGAACTGAGCTGGCCAAAAGTTTAGAAAATTTCGTGCAGATTCATCAATCGGCGTCAAAGTTATTGTCAATAGAATGCTGCGGATTTCCTATGGATAATAGTTCCTAACTATACCTACCTACTGGCAATATATATATATATATATATATATATATATATATATATATAGTGTAGTATAAATCTTTATTCGGTAAATTGATCACCATAAATATATATATATTACCTACTGGCGGTCGCCAGTAGGTATATATAGTTAGGATTTTTTCTCTATGGGATTTTTGAAAATTCGATGTCTAATAACTTTGGCGTTTGTGGACGGAATTGGCTGAAATTTTCAGGAAAATGGCACATTTTGTTTCTGAGCAGCCCCTGAAAATTTGGGGGGGGTCGTCAAGGGGAGGCCGAGAAAAAAGGGGGTCCCAAAACGCGTTTTTCCCATGTTAGTTTCCATAGGGCGGTTGGCCTCACTTTTAGCTCGAACGGCTGAATGGATTTGCACCAAACTTGGCAAAATTGTAGGGACTGTTAGCCCGATGTGCCTTTGCTAGGTCTCAATATATGTGCTCCAGTGGATTTTGAGAAATTAACGTTCAAAAAAAGATATATATCTGTGACAGCGCTCCGGGCAGCGCTCCGGTTCGCGTACTTGACGCGTAACGGAACTTTGCAAAGCGAAGCTGATTGGCTCTCCGGTGTCTGTCAACATTCTAAACAGTCCGGAGCGGCCGCCATCTTGTTTCTCGGTAGGATCGAGAGACAAGAGGAGGCCAAAACAAAGGGGGAAATGAAGGAAAGGGGGCAAGGTAGACCTCTTCTGACCCCCTAGGATTGATGAGGGGGATATTATAGAGCCACACGGGGCAAAACAAAAAAAAAAATCCGATTTTTTCGCCGTAGATACGCGTCTTGGTACGCGAACCGGGCAGCTAACCGGGCAGCTAACCGGGCAGCTAACCGGCAGCATAACGGGAGTCTGAGGAGTAGCTGATTGGCTGTCAACATTGTAAACAGTCCGGAGCGGCTGCCATCTTGTCTCTCTGTAGGATCGAGAGACAAGAGGTGGTGAAAAACGAAGGGGGAAATGAAGGAAAGGGGGCAAGGTAGACCCCTACTGACCCCCCAGGATTGATGAGGGGGATATTAAAGTGCCCCGCGGTGCCAAAAAAAAATGCGATTTTTCGCCGTAGAGGCCCGTCCCGGTACGCGAACCGGGCAGCTAACTGGGCAGCTAACCGGCAGCGTAACGGGAGTCTGAGGAGAAGCTGATTGGCTGTTAACATTGTAAACAGTCCGGAGCGGCCGCCATCTTGTCTCTCGGTGGGATCGAGAGACAAGAGGTGGAAAAAAAAAAGGTGTAAATGAAGGAAAGGGGTAAGGTAGACCCCTCCTGAACCCCTAGGATTGATGAGGGGGCTATTAAAGTTCCCCGCGGGGCAAAAGAAAAAAAACATTGCGATTTTTCGCGGTAGAGGCGCTTCCTGGTACGTTACCCGGGCAGCTAACCGGCAGCGTAACGGGAGTCCGACATATTGTGTTTTTGGAGGGTTTGAGATATGTGCACGTGTGTATTTTGTCTAATTAAGGTTAAAAAAATATATATATATCTGTAAGCGTGCTCCGGCGCGCTTACGTTACGGGTTTTGTTTGCGCTGCAGAGACGATACGTCACGGTTATGGGATGCGTCATGAGGCGTCTCACGGGCTATGTGATACGTCACGTAATAAAGAATATATTTTACAGCTATAGATATTAGCTTTTAAAAAACCAATGAAATTCACTGAAAAAACCATAGGTTATAGACAATATATAGTTAGGAATTTGCATTTACAAAACCTTGAAAATTCACTGAAAAAACCATAGGTTATAGACCATATATAGTTAGGGATTAGCATTTAGAAAACCTTATTTTACTTGCACAAAACCATTGAAATTCCATATATAGTTAGTTGCACTAACTATATATCGCGCACCCGCAATCCACTGCTAATGATGTCACATATTACATCATTCATTACATGGTCAGTGACATCACTGATGACATCACTGATGACATCTCAAATGACATCACTGATGACATCACTGATGACATCTCAAATGACATCACTGATCACATCACTGATGATATAATTTATGTGATAATACAATGAACATCTTCAGACTCTAATATAACCGTAGATACAATCAGTATAAACAGACACTCACAGACTGTCACTTATCCATGGAGTTACTCACACACCTAGTCAGTTATGCAAAAAATCAATCACACCTCCATTTCCTCAACTATACAGTTATACACACCTTACTTATTCAAACATATACTAACACATATTTACTGTCTTATACAATCCCTGATACAAGTTCACAATGATCCATACAGCCACTCACACATTCACTGGCTCTTATGCACAGTTATTTATATATGTCAACTCTCACATGGACTGTGTTTTACATATGTACTTACTTTGACATGTAGCACTGAGATATCCATTCACTCACCAATACACTCATGCACACAGTCAACTGTCCATACAGCTGTTTCCACATGCACTTTTGAACCCATACATTTAGTGAATCAACTGCTCACACATCTATGCACAGAGTCATACACCTCCCAGCCACCCACACACATACTCAGTCTCCCATACAAATACTTGGGCAACCATTCAATAACCCATATAGTTACTCATATAGCTACTGATTTAAACATGCAGCAGTTTACAGAACAACATATATAATGATGCACAAATTAAGACAGTTTAGCCACTAACCCATGCACTCAGGTAGACACATTTAATCATTCTCTCATACAGTCAGTCATGCACCTACTAAATCCTTCATCCAGACACTTATACATCCACTCATTCTTCAATATGTAAGACATATTTTAACTTTACAGAAACATACAGTCACTGGGTGTTGTCATCAGTGATGTCATTTGAGATGTCATCAGTGATGTCATCAGTGATGTCACTGACCATGTCATGAATGATGTAATATGTGACATCATTAGCAGTGGATTGCGGGTGCGCGGCATATAGTTAGTGCAACTAACTATATATGGAATTTCAATGGTTTTGTGCAAGTAAAATAAGGTTTTGTAAATGCTAATCCCTAACTATATATGGTCTATAACCTATGGTTTTTTCAGTGAATATATATATATATATATATATATATATATATATATATATATATATATATATATATATATATATATATATATATATATATATTAAACAGTGGCTGCCACCACTGTGTAGGTCTCTTTAGGACCTAGTTTCAATAGAAAACGAAATATTTGTTTTTTATAATAACCTTGCTGCTATTTGATGAAACGGTACAAAAGGGGGTGGTGATGGACAGAGCATCTGAACCAATCAAACACTCACACCCAGTCAACAGATCTGGGTTTAATCCATCACCGTTCTTTAGCCCACTCTGCCACCTCAGACATGGCCATATGCAAATCAGACTGACCCTGTGCCTCATGGGAACAGTCCAGCCAGAACTAACAAACAATGCATTCCCTGGACCGAAAACAAGCTTCCTAGGACTGGTTTCTGGCATTACAGCCATCTTCAGCCAGGCTTGCTTGAATCCAGTGGCAAAGTGAGCATGGGGCTCAGCATGAACATTTCCAAAAAAAAAACGTTCATCCAACTTAGCTCCTTCGTGGAAAATTTAAATTTCAAACTGAATCAGAAAAAGTGAAAAGATTGAGCAGTGGGTTTGAATTAAATTCCATTAGAGGGCTCGAAGGAATAATGAATGTCAAACCTAAACAGAACATATATTGACTAAGGCAGTAGTTGGTTAATATATTTTTTTTAGTTCAAGCCTTTATCACAAAAATAAAAATAAAAAATGCCACTATATATGTATTCAAGTGTGTTGTATGCTTACAGTAAAATATTTAAATGTAACAAATTTCACTGACGTGGCTTTCTTAGTAGTTATGTTTTTTAAACTTGAAAGCTTGTTATTATTAATATTATTATTGTTAGTAGTAGTAGGAGGAGGAGGAGGAGGTGTAGTTTTAGTAGTAGTAGATGTAGTAAATCAAGACCTAACCACCCCGAGATTGCATGCAGCTGCAATGCAAAAATGTTACTTAAGCACTTTACAATATAAAAAGGAAATGGAAAATAAATTACAATATAACTGAGCCAACAACATGCAGGCAAAATAAACAAGTGCTGTTTAACATTAACATAAAAAATAAATGATGTAAAAAGTACACATTGAACAAGCTTTGTCTCTGAAGAGAAGGAGCTATTTTTAGGCAAATATGAACAATACTCAAATAAGACTGAGAGGAGATTGGCCCTAGTGGACATACGTCTCGTATTCCCCAAATAACGATCAAACTACATGTAGTAACCAGGCACATGGAGAAGGTTTAAACTTGTTTATTAATGGCTACATTGTCAGTGGAGTCGTGCAGGATCTGCTCCATCAACAGCTCCAACCAACACAGTGGCTATTGTAACAGTTGCCAAGTAACAATACATTCTAGAATGACACAACTGTAATGTATTAAAGAGATACACAGCACAGCGAAATAAACACTGAAAAGTACAGGATACTACATATCTTCACTTCTTCTTAAAAAAAGAAACACAAAAAAAAATCAAACCAAAACAAACAGAAAACAGGTTAAAATACAACTTGTAAGAAAAACAAACTGCCATTATGAACCGTATATTGCGGGTTTAACAACATCTCTGGAACTCCTTCTGAGATTGGTTTGGTTAATACAAGGAGAAAAAAAATTCTCACACAAGGGAATGACCCACATAACGCAAACTTTCACCATCCTGTTGAGAATCCACCAATGACCTCCCATGACTTTTACAGCACTCCCAACAATTTTAAGTACTTTAACAGAAGCACCACACTTACTTTCACCTTCTTTTGCATTAACCAGAGATCTGATCTTGATCATGTCCCCCACCTAGAGTGGAGCCAACTTGTCTTCCCTTTTTGTGTCATACCACTCCTTTTGTTCAGTATGAGTACCAGACATATTTTCTTTAACGATAGACATTAATTGAGAAATGTCTGACTCTGACTTGACCTATTTAGCCATCCATCCAGGCCTGAACCTAGTGTTGGCCTTCCTTCCCCTCACCAGCTCAAAATGAGATATCTTCATGGAGGAGTGAGGCATTGTTCTATAAAACCACACTATACTATCCAAAGCCATGTAGATCATGGTTCCCTGCTCTTCTCCCACCTGACGCAGTCCCCCACCACACGATTCATCCTTTCCACAAGGAACTCTTCTTGTGATTGACACAAGATTTAAGAACAAATGACTGGAATTCAGAACTCACAAATTGTGTCCCATTATCAGAGACTAAAGCTTCTGAAAACCCCTCTCTCAGCCATACTTCCCTTAAAAACTCCACAACACTCTTGGCATTGGCTTCCTTCACCTGCTTGCCCTCAGGCCATTTAGACGCATATTCAATGAGCACCAAAATTAGCCGGAACCCTCCCGGTAGAATGTCATAGGGCCCCATGACATCAATGCCCAGTTTCATCCAGGGACCTTGTGGACATTCAATCGGCATCAACGGAGGAACAGACACTTGCAAACACTTGCAAACTCTTGTCCGACGCACCACACACGCACAACAACCAGAAACAACATAATCAATGTCAGCATCTATACCCGGCCACCAATACGTGTCCCGAATGCGTGAGGGTGGAACCAAGATGCTCCTCATGAGCCCTTTGAACAATGGTGATGAGAGAACCTTTTCTCTGGGCCATAAATTCTTCACAAATGAGCACATCTCCTGCAGCCCACAGTCAGTTTCTAAAGCTTGTATCCATTCAGTCTCAGAACAAAGATTGAAACAAGGTATATCAAGCACAGCCACCAAACAGTCATTACAATCCTCACTGTTGAAATCATCAAGTTAGACATCCTCTTGTTCATTAGAGTTGACAGGAAAAAGGGATTTAAAAATCAGGTCTCTCATTTTTTCCTCCTGATACATGTTTCACTTCAAATTGGTATTGGAGAAGTCTGGTGACCATATGCATTATTCTAGGTGTGCAACACTTACTCATGCTGCCACCCAAAATGCTCACTAAAGGTTTGTGATCAGTCTGTAAAACAGCCCGATTTTGAATGCGTTCGGAAACGAACCTCCAAACAAGGTTAGAGATGTACTTTTGGACTTCGGAACGGGAGGTTGAACTCACACGTACTTTGCATTTACCGTTTTTTTGCTGGTAATTTTTCATTCACAGGCGCGAGTATTCACTAAAGAAAGACATGTAAGTTGCTTTTCTTTTTACACGGTCGGCACAATATCGTCACGTTTCATGCACATACATTTCACGGGCACATGCTAAACAGAATTTTGACACATACACGCGTGTTATACATAGACACTTTAGTTCATTGTAGTTTTTATTGAAACATGACAGATTGATGTGGTTATGTTATGTTTGAATTAACAGTGATGCTCCCTGAGGAAGGGCTGTCCATTGCCCGAAATGCATAGGAACCAATAAAGCAGCAATGTCATGAAAGAATAATGATGTTGAATCTAATGGAATGACAAATGAATTTCATTCAAGGAAATCATTTATGAATCAGAACATTTGAATAAAAGGAAAGATTGTATAAATTCATTGAACTGTGTGGAGTCCTCAATTTTGGTGGAGGAACCCGAGTCTGAGTGCCTGAAGGGGATGCAACTAATGATTCATTAGGAGCACTTTTTGTTTACATTTTCTAAGGGCGTCTTGGACGGAAGACGCCACCCTTGGAGCACCACATAACTAGTTATCTTTTCCATTAAAACCATTTTGGGAATAGCAAAAAAGAATAAGTAGGCAGTGCACCTGCTTCTAATTTTGTTTCCAAAGAAAACTTTACCCCACATATATGGGCAACATTTTTCAATCGCCTAGGTGCATGCCAAAAGCTCCCTTTCAATGACAGAATACTGTAATTCAGCAGCTCTCAGTACCCTGGAAGCAAAACCCACAGTGTTTTCAAAACCACCTTCCGACTAAGTCAACATTGCCCCAAGACCCACCTGGCTGGCATCCACTGTAATAGTTTCAAGATACGAGTTTGACTCATGCACACCTTCTTCCTTTGCTTTTTATCCTAAACACTTAATCCATTTATATTGTTGATTGCGTGCCAGCCTGGAAAACGTGGTCTGCCCTAAATCACGTGAGTAATAGAACCAAGAATGGTACGAGGTGTCACCCCACCAGACGCACAGCATTAATTAAGCATAACTCCAATGCCAAACTGTTCCATTTTCATCATGTTTATTCCAACTTCATCAAAACTTAAACGTTTTCATCTTTAATCCTTTTGTCACATGAGAGACAACTTATGTTCTTTAGACCTTATCAACTGCTGACATGCCAATCCAGGCCTTGTCCTGTAGCATGGTACATAACATAAGGCATCCTTATTCATTGATCCTGATAACCCAATGCATTTCGGGCCTATGTCTGGTCCTTCGTCAGGGGTACTCTACAATTTAAAAACATTGATGTCAAAACGTGCATTTAAATCAAAACAACACATATAATATCCCCACTAGACTGTCCGGTTTTTTGTATAAATTAACGTTTTTCCCGCTAAAGGTAACCTTAGAGTTACCCCTAAGTTGATACCCAGAATCACCTCTATCAACCTCCCACCATTCAAACCTTTCCAACCCCATACATTTTCGTGTCACCCCTTCATGAACAAAATATTGCCCAACAAAGTTTCCCGAACCTTTACCTTCAAAATCAGCTAGGAAAGGTGACTGCTTAAAGCAGTATGGATGAGGGTGATACAGGGTTAAAAGAGGGCGTCACGGAAAGGAGGAGAGTAAACAATGAACACAGGTGTTAAAAGCACAGGTCGAGGGTAGCACGGAGCACATGGATGTTTGTAATACTATCGTGAGGTGGCTATGGCAGCTGATTTTGAAGGTAAAGGTTTGGGAAACTTTGTTGCCCAATATTTTGTTCATGAAGGGGTGACACCTCGCACCATTCTTGGCATCCACTGTGGCACAGCACAGAATGCTGGGATCAAAAGGCTTGAGGGCAGAACTATTCAATGCAGACTTAACTACATTGAGAGCTATGGCACACTCATTGCACCATTCGAACATCACACCCTTTTTTAGAAGATTACTAATAGGTCGCCCAATGGATGCAAAGTTAGGAATGAACCTGGAATAGTACTCACATAACCCCAGAAGTGATTTTACACCTGACTTGTCTACTGGTCCAGGAGCATCCACAATGGCTTCTAACATTCCAGATCTGGGACTGACTCCATCCTGTGAAATTACATGTCCCAAGTACTCTATTTTGGAACACAAAAATGGGCATTTCTCTTTTTTTAAAACAGCGCCACGTTTTTTAAAAAGTTAACACCTTATCAAGGACAACGTACTGGGAAGTAATGTCTTTCCTAAAAATTAGAACATCATCTTGAAAGACCAAGACCCCATCAACATCCTTAAGAATATTGCCAATAATTCTCTGTCAGACAGAGGCTGCTGATGTAAGCCCAAACGACAGGCAACACTAATGAAAGGTACCGAGGGGTGAAACAAATGCAGTCAAATGACGAGATTCATGATCCAGTTCCACCTGGTGGTAGGAACTGGCTAAATCAAGTTTGATGAAGAAGCAAGCTCCCTTGGTAGTTGAAAACAAATCACTGATTTTAGGTAGAGGATGGGAGTCCACTCAAAATCTTCTGTTTAAGGACCTGAAATTCACACAGACTCGAAGCTCCCCTCCCCTTTTCTGGCTACCACCAAGGAAGAAAGCCACAAGGAAGAGTCAGTGGGCACAATGATCCCTTTAGCACAGAGAATATTTAATTATTTCTCCAAATCCTCTCTAACGCTAAATGGTACTCCTCTGAGTTTATGTTTTATAGGTATAGCACCATCTTTAAAAATAATCCTATGTTTAAGTCCTCTTATTCTACCTAAACCAGTCCAGAAAACTTCAGGAAATTTGTTTTTCCACACATGTTCTATTTCTTCATTACTCACTACCAACACTTGTTCTTCTGTCCCAGGTTTTAGTATCATTCCAGAAAGGCCTTGGTGAAACCACCCTAAAACGTTTAGCCCTTTTTCAGCGACATATACCTTCCATTTGATTCTCCTCCCCTTGAATTTCACCTCTTCCTAAAAAAAGAGAAACAGGCAAGTGATCAGGTGGAGAAAGAGGTTGTGAGCCCTTCCATATTTCTTCGAAATGTTTTTGTGTGATCATCGTGATTTTTGCCACAGAATCCACCAACAACTTTACAGTGTGACAACCTACATAAATATCAACAATGGGATCGACACATGATGATGGATCACCCTCAACCACTCTCTGAGGAAAATCATGCTTAGTATCAACATTTACATCCTTTGCACTTCTGACCACAGAGATGACCTCAGAATCAGAATCATCGACTACGCACACAGTTGGTTTTCTGAAACCCTTTTTCCTAAGACAGACCTTCGCAAAAGGACCCATTTTCTTGCAGTAGTTGCGAATAATGTTAATGGCAGAGCACCTGGATACTTTGAGATGTGGAGGGTTACTGCATCTGAGACACATTACCTCCTTTCACTTTTTTGGTTTTAACAATATCAACTTTAGGCTTAAAAGAAGAATTAGCAATGTTTTGAGTTGATTTAACTCAATGTTTGACCGAGTTTTTGACATTAACTACGTTAACGGTATCATTGGTCTTGTCATCCAATTCCTTCAACAGAACCATGTATATCTGGATGCTATCAGCAATTTTGATGGTCTTGTCCAAAGATGGATCTCCTAAGCTCAATAATTTTTGCCTGATATTTTTATCTTTACAATGGCAAACAAACTGATCCCAAATAAGTTGATCTGTCAAGTTCTCAAATCTGCAATCAGCAGCAAGCCTACGTAGAGTAGAAATATATGTGTCCATATCTTCCGATTCAGTTTGTATCTTTTGAAGAATTTATACCTCAAAACCCTAAGACTGGGTTGCTTATCAAACCTGGATTTTAATTTAAGGACACTCTCACGGTATTCATCGATACCCTTCAATTCCTCTTGTGACAGTGGGGGCAGATGCTTGTAAATAGATCTTCCTTAAAATCCTAGAGAGTGTAGTAGAAGGCACTTTTTCTTTTCTGCACTAAATCTTAAAGCAGCGATAGCACCCAAATAGGTTTCAAATGCATCATGCCAGATTTCCCACCTAACCGCAGGTTCACCGAGTGAGTCTAGAAAAGTGGGTGGAGGAATGATAGCTTGCTGGAGGCATGGACCTAAAGGAAACAAATTGAGGAAACCAGTAATAACACAAGAACTGAAAAGAAAAAAGAAAATTAAGAACAATATGTACAGAAGAGTACATCACTGTCAACTGTGAGTGAGCAGGACACAAACAAGTGAGAATGAGACCTCAAGCAACCTCACAGAGTGCACATGATTGTTGAGCTGAGAGTGTGAATTTTAAGAACATGCATTGATAGACAGATGCTGAGGTGGGCGCATCATCATAAACTTCAATTTGAGTGAGCATGTAAGATCTTATGTGAAGCAAAATATGATGCTCTATGGCGTTGATTTATGCACCAAAGAAGTGATGATGTGTGTTCATCACCATGAGTATATCGGCTTGCACAAAGCTTAGATACACATCTAGAATAAGAAGCGTAGCATAGCAGCTGTGAAAACACTGTTCAGATTGCCATGAAGTAATAAGGAATGGTGTATGCATCACCGTAAGTATATCGGCTAGCACAGAGGTTGGATGTAGTTCGACAATAAGAAGTGTAGTGTTGCAGCTGTAAAAATGCTGTTCAGAATGCCATGAAGTCCATTCAAATGGATGAGAGACTTCCCAATGATCCAAGATGGCCGTATCGTTAACGTACGGCGTGACGTGTAACATGCAGTAAAGAGATACACAGCAGGTCATTCCTGGAAGCTGGAGCAGAGCTGAGGGTGACAAATGACCAGGACAACAGTTGGTTGGGCCACAAGAAAGACAATGGTGGCAGAAGGAGAGTGCTCAGGACGCAGGATAGCATTTGGGCCCAATTGAAAATTGGGGGGGCCGGAATTTGCGTAATCGCGGTAAGCAAATCTCCGCGAAATGGTAAAACAACGCAGCGAACAAGCAGAAATTCCGCGAACACATAGAATTGCTTGTTCGCTATGCTTTTTTATTGTTCGCAATCGCTGTTTGCGTGCTGGGGGGAAATATCTTGCGAACACGCATTTGAGAACGCGAACAAGTAAAACATTTCGCGAAGTCGCGGAATGCAGGATTTGAGGCAATTTTGCGTTCTCCGCGGAATGCAAAATTATCCAATTCCAAAAATTTACCGCCCAGGCCTAATTGAAAGGTCAACAACAAACAGATTCGATTTGGGCCTAGAAGGTGTCAAGAGCACAAAACAGGAAAGTGACAAAATCCTACCTCATGGGCAGAGGTCCGACATTGAGGTTCAAGTAGGAACTCAGCGAAATGTCGTAGATAGGAATTGATGCTCACTGGAGTCTTCAGTAAAGAGAGCAGTCTTCACAGCAGACATGTACTATGCGTAGGTTCAATCATGTAGCCAAAGATCATTACCAATATTGTGTAGGAACCAGGCACAGGGAGACGATTTAAACTGGTTTATTAATTGCCACATGGTCAGTGGAGTCGGGCAAGACCAGCTTCATCAACAGCTCCAACCAACAGAGTGGCTATTCTAATAGTGGCCAAGTAACAATAGAATCTAGAATGACACAACCCTAAAGTATTAGAGAGATACACAGCACAGTGAAATAAACAGTGAAAAGTACAGGATACTACACTACTAAAAAGGAAAACAGCCTCATAACCAGGCCTACTTCCTAACCACATCAAACCAATAACCAGGCACTAGCTTGATGTTTAACCGCATCGCTGCTGCGGTTATTTTTGCGCTGTGCGGCTGTTTTCAAATAACCGCTGAGCTCGTCATCAGCATCGAAGGGGTTAAAAATAACCCTCACCCACACCAAACTGGTGTGGAAGGCTTCATCATTGGGTGCAGATCCGGTACGCCTAATAACCCCAGATGGGCTCAATCCAACCACAAGCCAAGAGAGGGGGCTCTTAATCTTTTTGATTTGTTAGGGATCCTATGAAAAACCACAAAACAGCTTCTTAATTCCCTCCATTTTCCTTTACTTTTAAGGGAATCTGGACTAAATTAAATACGATAAATGAAGCGTTTGCAGATACTTGTTGCTCCCACATCTATTCAGGTCGACATGTTTCAGCCAGTTCTATTCCTGCCCTTTAGGTCACCAGGCTTTCCTCAGGACCAAATGGATCCATGTTTCAATCAACCTTGTCTGTGTGGCCCTATTTAAGTCATCCACACTCACTTCTCACATAGCTCATTCATGTTTACAAACCAAGACTTTTACATGTTGCTTGCCCTTTTGTTGACTGCTCGGAAAATATTAGGCATATCCACATTCAATTTACAAGGTAAATGCCTCATGGGAGAGAGCAGGTGGGCAGAACCTTTCTTCACAATTACTACACAGGTTCCCCTGGCATCTACACATAGTCTGGGATTGCCATCCCCCGAAAGGATCAGGTTTGGTGCGGTTAGGGAAGTATGGCTGGTTATGCGGTCGTGTTGCTTTTGATTAGTTTGAATGTGAACAATACCCGCAGGCATTGTGCAATCACCCAAAGTGAAGGGAGCTAATGGGTAAAGAGGACTAATCAATTGAAACCTACAGTATGCTATAGTGAGTGGAATCAAAATGTGAATCATAATGTAACAGACCAAATGAATGAAGCCTGCTTACCAAAAGACTCTATGTACATACATTAAGTATTACACTTTTGGAACACATTAGCCTGTCGAAACAGCTAAAGTTGTAACAAAGGCAAAATCTAAAACATAGAGAGACTCTAAAATTTGAATTGGTGCTCACCAGGTAGCAGGAATTAATAGAAACTTGTCTAACATATTATACAGTGTACATAAATACGAACAATTGCAGAAACAAAATTACTCCACACAGGGGCATGTTTACAAGGAGCTAGTGCTGCTGCAGCATACTTTTTTGATGCCGTATTTGCAAAGTGATGCTAGATGCCTTTAGCGTCATTTTTGAAATGAAATTGGCACTGCCGTATTTACAATGAATTGGGATAATGACACCACTTTGACAAAAGACGTGCAGAGTTCTAATAGCAGCAACAATTTACCACCACAGCAAACTAGGTGTAAAAGTGATGCATGACCACTGGTATAAAAGCAGAACACACCCAAATGACTCTAGCAAGCTCAACAACATCATGGACCTACTCCTACTGCAGCTCAGTGCACCAAGAAGACCACCATCACTACCACCACCATCACCACTGAGGCAGCGCAGGAGAAGGGAGCGGACATAGCATATGAGGATGGCCCTGATTGATCTCAGGGAGAAGGATGTAATTACATATTACAGGCTCAGGAAGGAGTCCATTGTCTGCCTGGTGCACCAGATTGCACAGAGGCCGCAGCCAGCATCACAGCAGTGCACCAACATCCCTCCACAGGCTAAGCTACTGGCTGCCCTACACATGGTGGCGTCCAACCCACCACAGTTAGAGGGTCAGGAGTATCCCAGCCATCCTTCTCCGCAGTCCTCTCCTCCGTCCTGGATGCCAACATAAGCCTCACACTCCAGTACCTCATCTTCCCGAACACAACACATAAATAACAAGAAAACAAGTAAGGCTTTTATGCCATTGAAGGATTATCACATGTGTTGGGGGGCAATGGACTGCAAAAATGTGCAACTTGTGCCTTCAGCGGCTACATCACACCTGTACCACAATAGGAAGCACACAAACTAAATGAACATGCAGGCAATCGTGGACCATCTGGGCCTCTTTATCAATGTCCTCGCAAAGTAACCGGGCAATGCTGATAATTACTTCATCTTCCATCATTCCACCATGAATGAACACTTCCAAAATGAGACATATGAGAATGGCAAGTACACATGATTTCAGTTTTTTTCTATATGTCTCATTTACCCATTGATGACTAGTGTTAACTGTAACTTTGGCTCATTTAACCTTTTGTTCAAAATAGCCATGTTCCCAAGCAAATGAGGCAAATGCTGTGGCAATAGCACTGGCACTATCTGTGCACTATTGCTATCTGTATCATTGAGCAGACAACAAAAGTGTTAGTGTCTCTTTCGGTAATTCAAGTGAGTCCAAGGGAAGCATAGAGCTGATGCACATGCCTGTAACCCATCCAGACAACTTATATAATGACAAACCAGGTAGTACAGGTCAGCTCCAGAGGTGCTTCTTTCACCATAAGCATTTGTCAGGTACAGTTCTGAGGAGCTATTACAGAACATACTCGACACATAAAGTTGTCCGCAAAACTCTGTGGGAGTGCAAATCACAAGTAATGGTGCTGCACAGCTCAACTAAGGTTTGCCCTGTGCTGGCCAGCAAGACTAAGAAAATGCAGATTTGGGCAGAAGTCATTATTGAAGGGGCAGTCTGTTGAGTTATACCGGACCAACTTACCAACTGGGGTGTTTATTTACAAGCCCCTAGTGGCGCCAGTGCATGACTTTTCATAAGTCATGAGTCAGGCCTCAGTGGAGCAAGGGGCTTACAAATTAGCTTGTTGGTATTCTTAGCATACACACACACCCTTGATTTATTATGCAAATGTGTGTGCATTGTTGACATTATTGGAATTGTACCGAAGTGACAGCTTTCAGAACAAAGAAAATGCAATGGCAGAGTTTAAAACTTGTGTATGTGTGAATTGGAATACACTGCATATACAATACTGAATGCCACATAGTGATGTGCCGATGATCCTTCTTGGCATACCTCCCCTGAGTAAGCCTACCGTGGCTTACACAGCTAAAGTAACCTGTGAATGTGGCAAAACACATTTCACTGGTCTTGAACAACAAATCCAATGTAAAAGGTATGGCTCTTAGTGTCTACTATGGCTACACTGTGCTTTGCAATGGCTTGCCTGACTCCATACCTCTGAATGTATAGCAGGTTCTGCATGCTAGCTTTGCATGGCCTCAGTGAGGCCATTTTTTGGGCCAGAGCCACTGGAAGCATCCTTTTATTATGAGACTCCAATTTTACATGCCTCTTGTAAAAGAGGCCCAATGAATGTCAGAAGGGAGCCCACTCACATGGTAATGTATTCAAGGGTACGCCAGACTGAATCTGACACATCTCAACATATCCCATACATGTTGGTGTTAAATTGTCCAGTAACATAATTGGGGATGCACAGGTCTGAACAATATCTATTACTCTGCAGCAGTTACAGGTATAGAAGCCACTTAACGTAGGGAACAAGGATGCACAATGTGTGTTGTATGTTGCATACTCATTTCCTGGTGCAGAAATTCAGAGGGCATGTGTATTGCAATTCCTTGCAGAGCATGTTATATGAGTTATGTAGGTGCAGAGACTCATCCAAATCAGCTACTATAGTGAAATATAATTATTATGAGGTTTAAGAACTGGTCCTGCAAACTGGCCAATAGGTGCAAGTTTTGGCTTATCTTATGTGTGTACACTTCAGCCTACCTTACCGATGTGTACATTCAGGCATGTCAATTGTGCCATTTAATTAATTGCAATAGGGTTACATGGCCAATAGCTAAACATTGTACTGTGCTTTTGTTTTTGTTGCATGCAGTATATGTGTTCTAAGTTAAATTATTTGTTTTAGGTGCTATGTATTGTAGGTAGACCTGCCACATACAAAGTTGGTGAGGTGGAAGGTTTCAAGGACCCCAATATTACCAGGGAATGCCTTTGTCGATGCTAATTGTGTAGTGCCAGGATTGAGTGTGATGTCAGATGATATGTGAATTGCTAGATTCATTGTGCATTCCTATCACAAAGAAACTTTTGCATTATGAATAATGCTTCAGATAAAGTGGATGTTAATTATATGATATGCATCAGCCTCTGACTAATGTTAATTATTAGAACACGTTAACAATCTGGGATGGACCACATGCTAGAATGCTTGACAGAAGAGCCATGATCACACTCGCAGACTATGTGAAAATATGTGGCTGTGGATTAACATCTGAATGTGGATATGTAATGTGAAAACTTCTAAATGCAGGCCAGTTGCACATTGGGAGCATGTAGACTGGTGGCATGGTGCATCAAGGACTTACAACAGTTCAGATAGGAGAGGTTTTATATGCCTCTGTGTGATGTGAGGTATTTTCCAGCATTCATTGTTATATGTTATACCTTCCAAGTGTTCAGTATATTTAGGAATGTATTCTGATATGGGTCCTTGCCATATCAGGTACACTACCTGGTGAGAAAATACATGTACTTTGCAGACATTGCAGATCTTACTTTGGCAAATGCTAAGGGCATAAATAGCATTGCAGGATGCAGAAGGCACACTAATGTTCACTAAAGTTGACATGTGTACCAAACTATTGGTACGAAACAGTATTGTTCCTAAGCCTACTATGTACTGACAGGTTCATACCTAGATGTAGTACAAACAACAAAAGAGTGTGACTTCTTTTCAAGAATAGAAATAGAAGAGGGAGCATGGGGAATCTTACTAGATTCTGAAAAATCGTACTAGATTTCTTAAGAAAGCCTTCACTCACCAACCTAGTTGGTGACATGCTCCATCATCGGGCCCCACTGGGAGAAGCCAAATGCCTCCCCGGTGTGCTGGGATTCCAGAGTTACTGCAGAGCTTGATTTTTTTGGTGGTGGGTGAAAGTGTTTTTAAGTGGTTTAAAAATGTCTAGATTGCGTCCAAAATAACTATATGGCCAATCAGATACACTAAAAACACAGTGTGGGTAAACGGGCAAAATAAATTGTTCAGCTGTTTCCCATTAGGTGGGGTTGCCATGTTTCTGCCATAGTGGTATGATTTACCCGGCATTCATCAGGACCTATGGATTGTACCTCGGCGGTGTGGGCATGCTAAGGCCCCCCCCCTAACCTGAGGACGTGAGAGTGAAAAATAGGTGTAAAAAAATGCAATCAAAGGAAAGAGTGTGGGGTTGCCTTTTAATTTAGGGAAACCAGATTGCACCTGTGGAAAAAATGACAATAACAAACAAGAAAAGAGAGAAGACAAGACACACAGTTAATATCCATCTTGCTTAGTTGTTTGTTACAGAAATGCCATGCTCAGACACCTAAATAAGTGTGCTTGTACTCACGGCCATCCTATATCCTGAGGAGGGAGGGCACATGCTCTTTAATCAAGTGACACAGACGCCAGCTAAAATAGCACTTCAAAAGGGGGTGGTGATAGACGGAGCATCTGAATCAATCAAACACTCACACCCAGTCAAAAGATCTGGGTTTAATCCATCACCGTTCTTTAGCCCACTCTGTCACCCCAGTTCAGACATGGCTATATGCAAATCAGTCTGACCCTGTGCCTCATGGGAACAGTCCAGCCCGAACTGCCAAGCCATGTCTTCCCTGGACCGGAAACAAGCTTCCGAGGACCGGTTTCTGGCATTCCAGCCGTCTTCAGCCCGGCTTGCTTGAATCCAGTGGCAAAGTGAGCAAGGGACTCACGTCTGAGCATACCTTGCCACACTTATGGGGGCCAAAAGCGGTACAAAAGGGGGTGGTGATGGACGGAGCATCTGAATCAATCAAACACTCACACCCAGTCAAAAGATCTGGGTTTAATCGATCACCGTTCTTTAGCCCACTCTGCCACCCCAGTTCAGACATGGCTATTTGCAAATCAGTCTGACCCTGTGCCTCATGGGAACAGTCCAGCCCGAACTGCCAAGCCATGTCTTCCCTGGACCGGAAACAAGCTTCCGAGGACCGGTTTCTGGCATTCCAGCCGTCTTCAGCCCGGCTTGCTTGAATCCAGTGGCAAAGTGAGCAAGGGACTCACGTCTGAGCATACCCTGCCACACTTATGGCGGCCAAAAGCGGTAGAAAAGGGGGTGGTGATGGACGGAGCATCTGAATCAATCAAACACTCAAATCCCAGTCAAAAGATCTGGGTTTAATCCATCACCGTTCTTTAGCCCACTCTGCCACCCCAGTTCAGACATGGCTATATGCAAATCAGTCTGACCTTGTGCCTCATGGGAACAGTCCAGCCCGAACTGCCAAGCCATGTCTTCCCTGGACCGGAAACAAGCTTCCGAGGACCGGTTTCTGGCATTCAGCCGTCTTCAGCCTGTCTTGCTTGAATCCAGTGGCAAAGTGAGCAAGGGACTCACGTCTGAGCATACCCTGCCAACTTAGGGCGAACAAAGCGATACAAAAGGGGATGATGAACGGAGCGTTTGAGCAAATCAAACACTCACCTCCAGTCAACTGATCTGGGTTTAATCCATCACCATTCTTTAGCTCACTCCGCCACCCAGTTCAGACATGGCCATATGCAAATCAGTCTGACCCTGTGCCTCATGGCAACAGTCCAGCCCGAACTGCCAAAGCCATATCTTCCCTGGACCGGAAACAAGCATCCTTGGACCGGTTTCTGGCATTTCAGCCGTCATCAGCCAGGCTAGCTTGAATCCAGTGGCAAGGTGAGCAAGGGACTCACGTCTGAGCATACCCTGCCAACTTATGGCAAACAAAGCAGTACAAAAGGGGGTGGTGATGGACGGAGTATCTGAACCAATCAAGCACTCACACCCAGGCAAGAGATCTGGGTAAAATCCATCACCGTTCTTTAGCCCACTCTGCCACCTCAGTTCAGACATGGCCATATGCAAATGAATCTGACCCTGTGCCTCATGGGAATAGTCCAGCCCGAACTGCCAAGCCATGCCTTCCCTGGACCGGAAACAAGCTTCCGAGGACCGGTTTCTGGCATTTCAGCCATCTTCAGCCCGGCTTGCTTGAATCCAGTGGCAAAGTGAGCAAGGGACTCACGTCTGAGCATACCCTGCCAACTTATGGTGAACAAAGCGGTACAAAAGGGGGTGGTGATGGACGGAGCATCTGAACCAATCAAACACTCACACCCAGGCAAGAGATCTGGGTTTAATCCATCACCGTTCTTTAGCCCACTCTGCCACCCCAGTTCAGACATGGCCATATGCAAATGAGTCTGATCTAATGCCTCATGGGAATAGTCCAGCCCGAACTGCCAAGCCATGCCTACCCTGGACCGGAAACAAGCTTCCGAGGACCGGTTTCTGGCATATCAGCCATCTTCAGCCCGGCTTGCTTGAATCCAGTGGCAAAGTGAGCAAGGGAATCACGTCTGAGCATACCCTGCCTTTTATGGTGAACAAAGCGGTACAAAAAGGGGTGGTGATGGACGTAGCATCTGAACCAATCAAACACTCACACCTAGTCAGGAGATCTGGGTTTAATCCATCACCGTTCTTCAGCCCACTCTGCCACCCCAGTTCAGACATGGCCATATGCAAATCAGTCTGACCCTGTGCCTCATGGGAACAGTCCAGCCCGAACTGCCAAGCCATGCATTCCCTGGACCGGAAACAAGCTTCCGAGGACCGGTTTCTGGCATTTCAGCCGTCTTCAGCCAGGTTAGCTTGAATCCAGTGGCAAAGTGAGCAAGGGACTCACGTCTGAGCAAACCCTGCCAATTTAGGGCGAACAAAGCGATACAAAAGGGGATGATGGACGGAGCGTTTGAGCAAATCAAACACTCACCCCCAGTCAACTGATCTGGGTTTAATCCATCACCATTCTTTAGCTCACTCCGCCACCCCAGTTCAGACATGGCCATATGCAAATCAGTCTGACCCTGTGCCTCATGGGAACAGTCGAGCCCGAACTGCCAAAGCCATATCTTCCCTGGACTGCACGGCATGACCTGGTTACCCACATGCCCCATGTTGCAACGTACCCTGTTGCTGTTGTGGTAGCGAGCACTGTCCTGTCCCTCAACTTCTGCCACCGACTCCTCTGAGCTGAAGATTGACACCCGCTCCACTAAGGGATCCAGCTTTTCCTGGGTGCTGGATTTCACCTCAGGTCTACATGGCTGCCTTAAGGTTGTTTGGCAGTTTCTCCTTCATCCTGTGCTTGCAATCATGCCAACACTTTTTGCAGTCACTCACTGTCCTTTTTACTTGTGCAATGCTGTTGACCCTATCGACAATAGTCTGCATATGGACTTTTTCTGTCCCTAAGGACATTATGAAGCTGACAAAGAGCTATTGGTGCTCCGTCACCTCAGTGATCAGTATCTCATTCTCCTAACTAAACTTGCACTTTCTCTTCCCGGGGACTTTGTCAGGACATCCTGGCTGGTGCTGGGGTTGCTCAGGATGTTTTCCTGAGCTCTGCTCTCTGCTGTTTCCCCAATGGCTGCTTTCAGGTAAGTGTGACTTTTTTTTCAACTAGCAGCGTTTTATTGATTTTTTTTTCAAGCTAGGCACACAAAAGTGATGCTAGGTTGGCTAGCGTCTATTTTCTAAATGCTAAGCAGCCCAAAATCACTTTTGCAGCATGAGCGTCAAATCTTTTAACAACACAGTGCCCAAACAGGGTCTGTTTTTACAATTCCGGATACCTCCTTACCAATGTTCCCTCTAATTTATTTCCTCTGTGAGCGGCAGTGGAGGGTCTCTGTATGCTGCAACCATGGCTATGTGCAACAGGAACCAAACCGCGCGTGTCTGCGGTGCCAAATGACACTCGTTTTTGGTGCCCTTCTGTCCTCTGTCCCACTCGATTTTTGTGCCTTTCTGCCCTCTGTCCCACTCGTTTTTGGTGCCCTTCTGCCCTCTGTCCCACTCGTTTTTGGTGCCCTTCTGCCCTCTGTCCCACTTGTTCTTCTGCCCTCTGTCCCACCCATTTATTTGCCTTTCTGCCCTCTGTCCCACTTGTTTTGGGTGCCCTTCTACCCTCTGTCCCTCCTTTCTGGTGCCCTTCTGCCCTCTGTCCCACTCGTTTTTGGTGCCCTTCTGCCCTTTGTCCCACTCGTTTTTGGTGCCCCTCTGCCCTCTGTCCCACTCATTTTTTGCCTTTCTGCCCTCTGTCTCATTCCTTTTTGGTGCCCTTCTGCCCTACTCGTTCTTTTGCCCTTTGTCCCACTCGTTTTTGGTGCCCTTCTCCCCTCTGTCCCACTCGTTTTTTTGCCTCTCTGCCCTCTGTCCCACACATTTTTTGTGCCTTTCTGCCTTCTGTCCCACTCGTTTTTGGTGCCCTTCTGCCCTCTGTCCCACTTGTTCTTCTGCCCTTTGTCCCACTTGTTTTTGGTGCCCTTCTGCCCTCTGTCCCACTCGTTTTTGGTGCCCTTCTGCCCTCTGTCCCACTCGTTTTTGGTGCCCTACTGCCCTCTGTCTCACTTCGTTTTTCCCTGTTTTTGTGCCCCTTTTGCCTTCTGTTCCGCTCATTTCCCCAGCCGCTGTGCCCCCTGTGTCCCCGCCCCCTGACTGCCCACTGTGGCCTTTTGTTTAAGTATTGCTGTTAATCAGAGCCCCTTCACGGGCTCCAATTAACATCAAAACTTAAACAAAAGGCCACAGTCTGCCCTGCGCTTTACTAACAAAAGCGTAGAGACAGTACACGCTGTGTTTAGAACTGTCTCTACGCTTTTGTTACTAAAGCGCGGGGAAGACTTTGGCCTTTTGTTTAAGTATCGATGTTAATCGGAGCCCGTGAAGGGGCTCTAATTAACAGCAATACTTAAACAAAAGGCCACAGTCTGCCCCGTGCTCACACATTGCCACAAGCCCCACCTGCCCCCCGCCGCCTTACCTGCACTCCTCACGTGCCTCATGTTCGCGGCGCTCGCTACTCCAAAGCGGATAGCGGTGCGACTCTCTCCCGCGATGTTCTGTGTGCGCGTTCCACGCGAGGCAGTGCGCAGGGATGTCAGGGCAGGTGCGCGCGCGCGCCCTAGAGGGAACGTAGCTCCTTACAAAGTGGTGCACCGTATTGTAAATATAACACATCCATTGTGTAGAAATCTGTTGTACTACAGCTGTAATTTTATAGGCGCATCGCTGCAGCTAAGCATCGACGGACCAGTTCTTGTATATATACCCCAGAATCTCAAAAGAAAGGGCAAGACTGGACATCTCAAAATCCACTGCTTGCCAAATAGTAAAATACCTTTTGTTGTAATATTATGGACATCACCCACAATTCGACGGAGTAACATGAGTGTTGAGTTATAAACAATAAAGAAAGAATGAAACCATGGCCATGAGAAGGACTGCTAGTAAGAAACGTGTAGGCTTTTTGAACTGTGAAGTACCTTAATATCTTATTTTTCAAGTAAACTGGGAAGTTTAGCAGCATTTAAAACTGGGCTAATTTCCCAATAATGAACACCCGTGGAAACCTCTTCTGCACTGTGGAAAAACAGAACCATAATCAAAGATATATTTATGCCTTCACAGTGAAAATGAATATGGCATTAAAATGCATATGATTTAGAGCTACTGAACTACTTAACATACAACCACACATTTATGACTATATCTTTACCCCAGTGATGCACCCTTTTGAAAAAATTGCATATCACTTTCTTTGCATTTGTTTGTTCAAAAAGCTGATAACAAAACAACTGCCACAACGCTGATTCATTTTTGGGCCAAGCTGATTGTGCTGCAGCAGATGTTGAAGGCAGCACAATTATGTCATTATCCTGCAATGATCCAGCTACGGTAGGGCCAGTGGATGGTGTTATCTGTGAATGGTACTGTGGAGCTCTATCTAATGCCGTGAGGCACTTCAGTTGTCTTCCCAGCAATGTGGTTCTTCAAGGCAGCACTGCTCTATTGGTGTTCAGAAAATTTGTTTGAGGTTTTTTCTATAGACTGTAGCCTATTTTTCCAGTAGTTTTCCCTGAGTGGCCAATCCATTGCCAGGCTCTATGCTCAGCCTGCTGTGGGGCAGTGAAACCCTGTTGCTCATGGTCTTCAGATTTGTACAGTGGTGTTTGGTCACGTGGCATACCTAGCATGAAGCCAAGCCCTGTGACCAACCCCCCATGGAGCATGCAACTAGTGCTGCACAAGGGTTTTGGCTACGCATAGCATGGGTTTGGTGCAGTGCATGACCTACAGTCAGGCCTTGCACCCAATCGCCTCTCAGGAGTGCCTAACCCCTGCTGAACACAGCCTTTGGCCGTGCATGCAGGGGTTGGACCCCCTGGCCTAAACCATTGACATTTAACACCTGCTGCGTATGGCCTTCAGGAGTTTTCAATTTTCATGTTTGTATAATTATTTTTGGTGCTGCAGTACTCTTGCAGCAGTAGCTGTAATGCTGGAGTACCATGGAAGCTTATGGGCCTCATATGAGTCCCGCGAGTCCACAGTATTAGTGAAAACATTTTTTACAAAATATTTTATACAAGGTGTCGCTTAATGTCCTCTTATGTGCCCTCTATTATTTTTCTCAGAACTCTATGGCCAACCATTCAAATAGTTATAATTTTTTCTGAGGATTAACCTTTTCAAGCCCTATTTGAGCCCCTCTTGAAATGTAAATTTCTCGAAAATAGACTTATGCTAAATCACAAAAAGCACCCTTTTCGAGTAAAGTTTCAACTTTTACCAAATAAGATGTAATTCTGTTAAGCCATTTTTAGGTCTCGCGCCTAGCGTTGCAGTGCACAGCACTGCAAGCGGAGCACAAGACCTCTTGTACGGGCTTTAGGAAGCTACCCACACGCTCGTGCGTGTGGGTTTGCTTTCCCGTCTTCCATCGGCTTTCGCGTGCTTTTTTTTGTAAAATAATGGCACGCGATTGGGCAAAGGCGGGTGCATGTCCCACCTTTGCTTCACCCATTCCCACCGGTGGCCAGCACGCGCAGCAACGCGGTTGCTGGCCATCGGTGGGAAAGGGCGTGCCTTTGCTCCGCTCCCCTGTGGTGCGCGCGCACCACTGCTCGTTAAATAAGTGAGGCAATGCTTCTCTTTGCAAGTCTGAGATCAGGATAACAGCAGCGGCCGGCGTGAGGAGGCACCGAAGCTGGGCCACCTCAATGTCCAGTGGAAGCGAAAGGCTGCCTAATGTAAAATTATGTCGCTGTTTATCGTGCGCTGTTGCCACCTCCTTTGCTATAGAAAAGGAAGAGTCCCAGATAAGGATGTGTTTTTAAAAACTTGCAAATTACTCTTTTTACATTTTCGATAACACAATGTTATTTAATCACATAGTGTTCGAGAACATCACATTATACATTACATTCAATACTTTACAAAAACTTCGGTGCCCAAAGGTAGGGAAGGGGAAGGTTGTGAAGTGATTGGAAATGGTAAAGATAAGGATAGTGACAAGGTCAAGCATACATTTTTGATATATAGTTGCTACTGGCTTCTCAGGGGGGCCAGGTGAGAGTACATCAAATGTTTCCGTTTCTTTACATAGCCATCCTTCTCCAATTGGCGTTATAATTCACACTTTTGTTAGAAGTTGGCGATGGGGTATTGGTCTACGTTTCGACCCATAGGTTGTAGGGTTAGTGTCCCTTACAGAAACGGGTCTTCTTCAGGACAGGGGGATGGGTAATTTCCTAGAAGGAACAAGTATGGACACATAATTAGATATGTCCCCTCCGGGGATCATAAACATATACAAAAAGGCGGGGAAGAGGCTATATCAGGGATAAAAGAGTGCCATGTCCATTTGGCACCAAATGGTTTGCATATTTATATTATTGGGGACCAGGCAGGAGGCAACCCACTAAACATAGTTCAAATCAAAACATAACGAGGCGAAACTCAAATGCGATTGAAAACATGAGGGTATTGCGGGCGCTGTGTTTCTCAGGGGAGTGAGACTCCTCTAGAAAGTACAAAAAACACATTTACAAAGGAGACATTAGGTGTCTGGGAGCTAAAAACGATAAGTTTATGCCTAAATCAGTTGGAAAATACATAAATTATGACAACCGACTCAATGCATTACCATTCATCGATTCTAAAATGTAGCCAACTCACATGCAATTCAGGCACGATTTGGCCCAATAGATTACAAACGCTGGGGTTCAGTGGGAGGTTGGACTCCTCTAAAAGTACAAAGGGCCCATTTAGGAAACTGGAGTGTTTAAAACTTACGAAAAAATTAGTGGGAGGGGAGGCGTTTACCTGAAGTGTTTGGAACCGGTTGGCAGTAGAAAACGGTCATTAATACCTCGTTTTTCTGTAGAGTGAGAGAGAAGGGAAAGTAAAGTTAGGGAACCGTGCCTCGCGATTAGCACTACCCTAAAGCAAATGCCAAAAAATGTTCCAGCTACCTGTTTACCTGTGAATGGAGTGAGATCCTCCGTCAAGATTACAAAACTGCCGGCGTGTTAACTCCGTAGGGGGTCAGCCGACGAAATGCGGAAATTATCCTACGCGCCCTCACTACGTCATGCGTCGGACGTATGGACATAGAGAAGAGACTATCCTATCTGCCTGCTGTTGCCATAGCGATTGAAACAAAGACTCGGTCACATTGGTGCACACGGAAAACCTGAGATTAGAGTGGGCTAGATTGGAGAATATATATCTCTCGGGTTAAACAATTACACCACTTAGCTACCGCACAGAGTGCTATTGCACTGTTCCTTGAGAATGCAAGCAGGGGAAAGAGATATTATCCCTTTGTAGTATCTGAAAATATCGTGTAGCTGCCTCACAGGGTACTAAAGCATTATTATTGTTATATAAGCATTTTAGTATAGATGGATCAAATACATTGAAATTAAACATAAGCTATATTGAGAAGTAAGCCATATTGTAAAAACCAATCTGTTCATGGTATAAAAAAATTGTTTCTTGGATTAGGCAAATACACAGGGTAGCTACCGCTCAGGGTGCTATAGCGCTGTTACGGGGAAATACAAATCGGGGAAAGGGATTAACCAGTATTATCTCCTGGTGCTGCCCAAAAACCATATCACATATCTACCTCACAGGGTGCTAAAGCAATAATATTGGTGTATGAACATACTGAAGCATTATTAGTATATGAACCTTTTACAATTAGACGCATCAAATAATTTGAATTGAAATGTCTACCTACCATGCAAGGTGGTATAGACATTTACAATGTGTAGGAGTATTTGGAAAGAGCTGTGAAGAAGGAGATACAAGAAATTCTTGGAAGACCCGTAGGCTCGTGGTTTGCCATGGGGTTAAGTTGGGTGGTCAGGAAAGCTGGTGATGTAGGGGTAAGCTTTACAATACTGCATGTTGGGAGAAACTACTGTCCAGTTCTTTCAGTCCGTTGTTAATCGAGTTGAAATGTGTTATCCACTTAAGTTCACGTGTGTTGAGTAGAGGACCGATATAGCCACCTCTGGGTCCCAAAGACACACACTCAAGGACAATCCACTTCAAACTGTCTGGTGTATGTCGTGCCATTTTAAAGTGTTCCACAAGTGGTGCCCCCATCACTTCGCACCCAATACGGCTACAGTGTTGTAGCATCCTTGATTTTACCTTCTGTTGTGTCTGACCAACGTAGATCAGATCACAAGTTCATATGATGCAGTAGATGACATCCGAACTGTTGCTATTGGTATGGTCCTTGAGTAAAATTTTGTGGTGTTTGTTGAGAAATTCCTTTGTTTGGATACTGCTATCACATGCTTTGCAATTACCACACCTGTGGTGCCCTAGTATGGGTGGCATGTTCCAATGTGACTTATTGTGGGCATTGTTGGCGATTACAAGAAGGATTGGACTACGTATTCTCGGATGTTCTTTGCTTTTTTGAAAGAGTGCATGGGGAGGGTATCAAGTTCAAGGTCATCAGAGATCAATTTCCAGTGTCTGCTAATATTTTTTTGATGTCATTGCTTTAAAGGGGAAAAAGCAGTCACACAGATTAATCGTAGTGTCTCCTTGTCGTCCCGGTCCCTGGTTTGTAAGAATAACTCCCGAGGGCTAAACCACGCTCTTTTTCTTGCTCGTTTCACCAATCGTTTAGGATAGCCACGCTCTACAAGGAGCTTCATTAGCTCTTCAGATGCAATCATATAATGTTCTTTTTTGTAACAGTTTCTCCTGGTCCGCAAGAATTGCCCGAAGGGCAGGTTGTCCCTCAGCGCTGTGGGATGATGACTGGAGTATTGTAGAAGCGAGTTTCTCTCTGCCGGTTTTCTGAATAAGGTGGTACATAGGGCCTCTTCTTCTACATAGATGCTAAGATCCAGAAAATTGATGGTTTTGGAGTGATATTGGGTCGTGAATTGAATGTCTCGAGATCTTGTATTCAGCCAAGTATGAAAGGCTGTCAGTTCATTTTAGGAGCCAGTCCATATCATTATGATATCGTCGATGTAACGCATCCATACGTCTATAGACCTGAACGGGTTGGAGTTGTTCAGTACGAGGTGGCGCTGAAAAGCTGCCATGAAAATAATCGCCAGGTCCGGGGCAAAGGCCACTCCCATGGCTACTCCCTTGGTCTGCAAATAAAAATTGTTCTGAAAAACAAAGAAATTCCACATCATTGTGATTTTGAGAAGTAAAATAATGAAGTTGGCAGGGACAGGAAATGGAGCCTCACGTTGGTCTAAGGCCGAAGTAATCACCTCTAACGCAGCCTCCTGGGAGATGCTTGTGTAAAGGGAAACAATGTAGCATGTGACAAGTAACTGGTTGAGTCAAAAGAAATGCCATCTATGATGTTGATGATGTGGGTTGTGTCACGGAGATACGTTTCAGTTGCCTCCGCAATAGGTTTTAGAAAAAAATCAATATAACGACACAGAGGCTTCAAAAATGACCCACACCCAGAGACTATCAGATGTCCAGGTGGGTTTGACATGTCTTTGTGAATGTTTGGTAGGGTATAGATGTTCGGTAACCAAGGGTTTTTTTGGTTGAGGTATAGATATTCTGATTCGGATAGGGAACCTTGATCACGGCCCTCCTGTGTAACGCGCAGTATCTCTGCTGCCAGGTCTTTTGATGGATCACCAGGAAGTCTCTTGTAGCTGACACCATCATTTAACTGTTTCATAATTTCATCCTTGTACTGGGATACATCATGAATAACAATTGCCCCGCCCTTATCGGCCGGTTTTAATATTACCTCCTTGTTATCCTTCGACGTTGCTAATGCCATCTTCTCGGTCTGGCTAATATTGAACTTTGTGTATTTCTTCTCAGCCAGAATTTTTTGTACATCCCGAAGGACCACCGATTCATAGGCTAAGATTTTTTTGTGTCATTGCATGAGCTGGTGGGACAAAGGTTGATGGAATTCTAAGTCCTGTGTGGGACTTCATGGTCATGGCTGTAGAGTTTCTGAAGAAATATTGTAATCTGATTTTACGGAAGAACTTGTGCAACTCTGCCTTAATATTGAATTGGTTAGGTAATGCTGTGGGTACATATGATAATCCCCTACTCAGTACCTTGACTTCATTCTCAGTAAGTGCGTAGCTGGATATATTAATGATGGGGGTCGGGGCATCAGTTACCACCTGTAGTTCTTGCGGCGGGTGGACCTCTCTCCATGTTCTTCTGGGGTGAAAAGGACTATTTTCTGAGCACGTCCACGTCCGCTGTCCCATTCCTCGTTGGTACCCTGATGTCCCCGGGGTGGGCCTCTGGGCCAGTTGTTCCCTCTGCCACATGAAAGTCTCCATGTTCCATGTCCTAAAAAAGGCTGATGTGAAGGGTAATTGTAATCCTGGTAAGTGTATGGCGTACTGGGACCAGTTTGTTCAGTGTCACCCTCAGAGCTGTATGAAGAATCTGAAAAAGTGGTGTAGTTTCGTCTGCCCCTGAAACCACCACGTCCTCGGTTGGTAAATCGGCCTTGGTTGTCTTGCTGATAGTAATCTTCTTGGAGGTAGGGGTATGTTCTTTTTTTGTTGTACAGGCAGATGTCTCTTGCCAATTTGTTGAGTTTCCTTGTCAGTGTTGTGGTCTCAAAATCCTTGAGTGTGGTCCAATTTTGTCAGAGCTTCCTTTGCGGTAGTCAGGGAAGGGTCTCCTGCAATTTCAGCCTTCAAAGCCGCAATCTCACTTGTGAGGATCTGTACTTGTTCCGCTGCAGTCTCTACTCCCAGCACCATCCAGTGCCGGGAGCAGTTGTTGACCACGAAGCTGAAGCCCTCGCGGAACTTGGGGAGGTCAACAAAGATTGCTGGTTCTTTCCTGGTTTGTAATCCTGACAGAATGATGTTGGATTGCAGGTACTGTGTTAATAGATGCCCATGTAGTTTGGTCCTAATGAGCTTCTTCTCTAAACACTCGAGGCGGGCGACTTTGTCATTCAGTGTGAAATCAATTCCTGGGGTGCTAAGTGAAAGAAAATTGTTTGCTGGGTTTTGTATAAGTTGATTGATATAGTCCTCTGCATATGACAAAACTTCATTGTCCACCATAGTGGGTAGTGGGGGTTAAGTCAGGCGAGAAAGCAAGACCTCGCAGGACAGCGCCTGCTCTAAATATATTACAAGAATTCGGGTAAACCCAATATAGTCACTGGGACCCTGGGTATATATTGGTATAGAAAAGGAAGAGCCCCAGAACATAAGGATGATTTCAAAAATTGCAAATGACTCTTTTTACATTTTCGAGAACACAATGTTATTTAATCACATAGTTTTCGCGAACATCATATTATACATTACATTCAATACTTTACAAAAACTTTGGTGCCCAAAGGTAGGGAAGGGGAGGGTTGGGAAGTGATTGGAAATGGTGACGATAAGGATAGTGACAAGGTCAAGCATACATTTTGTTTATATAGTTGCTACTGGCTACTCAGGGGGGCCAGGTGAAAGTACATCAAATGTTTCCGTTTCTTTACATAGCCATCCTTCTATAATTGGCGTTATAATTCACACTTGTGTTAGAAGTTGGCGATGGGGTATTGGTCTACGTTTCAACTCATAGGTAGTAGGGTTAGTGTCCCTTACAGAAACAGGTCTTCTTCAGGACAGGGGGATGTGCAATTTCCTAGAAGGAACAAGTATGGATACATAATTAGATATGTCCCTTCCGGGGATCATAAACATATACAAAACGGCGGGAAAGAGGCTATATCAGGGATAAAAGAGTGCCATGTCCATTTGGCACCAAATGTTTTGCATATTTATATTAATGGGGACCAGACAGGAGGCAACCTACTAAACATAGTTCAAATCAAAAAAAGGAGACATTAGGTGTCTGGGAGCTAAAAACGATAATTTTATGCCTATATCAGTTGGAACATACATAAATTATGACAACCAACTCAATGCATTACCATTCATCGATTCTAAAATGTAGACAACTCACATGCGATTCAGGCACGATTTGATCCAATAGATTACAAACGCTGGGGTTTCAGTGGGAGGTTGGACTCCTCTAAAAGTACAAAGGGCTCATTTAGGAAACTGGAGTGTTTAAAACTTACGAAAAAATTAGAGGGAGGGCAGGCGGTTACCTGAAGTGTTTGGAACCGGTTGGTAGTATAAAACGGTCATTAATACCTTGTTTTTTCTATAGAGCGAGAGAGAAGGGAAAGTAAAGTTAGGGAACCGTGCCTCGAGATAAGCATTACCCTAAAGCAAATGCCAAAAAAGGTTCTGGCTCTCTGTTTACCTGTGAATGGGGTTAGATCCTCCGTCAAGATTACAAAACTGCCGTTGTGTTAACTCCGTAGGGGGTCAGCTGGCGAAATACGGAAATTATCCTACTTGCCCTCACTACGTCATGCGTCGGACGTATGGACATAGAGAAGAGACTATCCTATCTGCCTGCTGTTGCCATAGCGATTGAAACAAAGACTCGGTCACATTGGTGCACACGGAAAACCTGAGATTAGAGTGGGCTAGATTGGAGCATATATATCTCTCGGGTTAAACAATTACACCACTTAGCTACCGCACAGGGTGCTATTGCACTGTTTCTTGAGAATGCAAGCAGGGGAAAGAGATATTATCCCCTTGTAGTATCTGAAAATATCGCGAAGCTGCCTCACAGGGTGCTAAAGCATTATTATTGGTATATAAGCATTTTCCGATAGATGGATCAAATAAATTGAAATTAAACATAAGCTATATTGAGAAGTAAGCCATATTGTAAAAACCAATCTGTTCATGGTATAAAAATGTTTGTTTCTTGGGTTAGGCAAATACACCCCGTAGCTACAGCACAGGGTGCTATAGCGCTGTTACGGGGGAATACAAATCGGGGAAAGAGAGTAACCAATATTATCTCCTGGTGCTGCCCAAAAACCATATCATGTCGCTACCTCACAGGGTGCTAAAGCAATAATATTGGTGGTTGAACATGCTGAAGCATTATTTGTAAATCAGCCTTTTACAATTAGCTGCATCAAAGAATTTGAATTGAAATATCTACCTACCATGCAAGGTGGTATAGACATTTGCAATGTGTAGGAGGATTTGGACAGAGCAGTGGAGAAGGAGATATAAGAAATTCTTGGAAGACCCGTAGGTCTGTGTTTTTTTTCATGGGGTTCAGTTGGGTGGTCAGGAAAGCTGGTGATGTAGGGGTAAGCTTTACAATACTGCAAGTTGGGAGAAACTACTGTCCAGATCGTTCAGTCCGTTGTTAATTGAGTTCAAATGTGTTCACGTGTGTTGAGTAGAGGTCCGATATTGCCACCTCTGGGTCACAAAGACACACATTCTAGGACAATCCACTTCAAACTGTCCGGTGTATGTCGTGCCATTTTAGAGGGTTCCACAAGTGGGGCCCCCATCACTTTGCACCTAATTTGGCTACAGTGTTGCAGAATCCTTGATTTTACCTTCTATTGTGTCTGACAAACGTAGATCAGATCACAAGGGCATATGATACAATAGATGACATCCGAGCTGTTGCAATTTGTATGGTCCTTGAGTAAAATTTTGTGGTGATTATTTTTCCCAGAAATGTATAGGAATTTACAACCTCCAATCTTTGGCCCCCAAGAGCCCAACCATAATTTACAGAACGGCACTTCTTCTTACCGGCTATGCACATCACTTTACTTTTGGTAATGTTAATCTTCATGCAATGGTCTACAGCAAAAGCGTGAAGAGCATGTAGCCGATTTGCAAGGCCTTTGGGGGTCAAGTCGAGGATAAGGACATCATCGGCATACATCAGGCAACATATTGGGGTCCCCCCCACCACCGGGGCAATACCCTCACTGGCAGACAAGGCGGCGGGAAGGTCAGCCGTGTATAAGGAGAACAAAAGGGGAGCCAATAAACAGCCTTGTTTAAGGCCATTCAAAGATGGAATTTGTGCAGAAAGCCCCCTTTCGCCCCCCAATAAGACCCTACACCAGGTCTCTGTATGAAGAGACCGAACCAGCTCCAACAGAAGAGTAGGGACACCAAGCAACGCCAATTTTCTCCACAGCGTTCCGCGGTCTACTTTGTCGAACGCCGTGGAGAAATCAATAAAGGCGGCATACACTACCCCTCCTCTCACCTGGACATATTTATCTGTGACCACATGGAGAGCTGTGAGATTGTCTAGCGTACCGTGGTCCCTACGGAAGCCGGTCTGTTCAAACGGCAAGATATTGCCCTCCTCGACCCAATCGGAAAGGGAGCTAAGAAGACATTTCGCAAAGACCTTTCCGATGGAGTCGAGGAGCGCAATCAAGCGATAATTGCTGGGGCTATCCCTTGTACCCTTCTTAAAGATGGGGACCAAGATGCTTCCCCTCCAAGATTCAGGTACAGTTTTGGACAAAAAACAGGCTCTAAACAGAGGATACAGGATTTTACTCCACCTTAAAGGGTCTTGTTTAAGGACCGTCATGGGGAGTTCATCCGGGCCCATTGCCCCAGAAGGACGCATATTTTTTATAGCCATCTCAATTTCTTTTTCTGGGGGGTAGTTGACAAGACCTTCAGGTGCAGCATTTATGGGAATATCATCACCTGAAATCCCGTTCCCTGCATAGAGATCCCGGATATAAGAGGTCCATACCTCTTCCGCTATAGGGATGGGGGAAGGACTTCGTCGCGTACCACACCCCTTCCCGATTATTGCCCAAAAATCTCTGATTCTACCATGGACAACAGATTCCCTCAGATTAATCCAAACATTGTCCTCCCTTTCCTTTTTAATTTTTAGCTTAAGTCTACATCTCTTTCTTCTTAACCTTGCAATTTCTTTTCCACGTTCCAAGACTCTATCTAAATATTGTTCACGGACTAGTTTATTTATTTCCCTATTCAAGGTGCGCAATATACTAGGGACCACTTCCCCTTTCCTAGGGGGTACAGTTTTTTTTGCGTAAAGTATAATTTTTCGCATAAATTCTTCAAAATAAACTAATTCGTTCCCATTCCACTCATTTATTACCATTAGGGTGTCAGACAAGAAGTCCTGTACCCCATTAACAGCGGAAGGATTCCAGAAGCACCTTCCAGAAGAAGCATGGAAGGTAGCGTCGCTGCCATTAAGCGACCAAGACGCAGTGGTCATAGGATTTAAGGACATAGTTAAGAGCAATATACTATGGTCGCTAAGGGATGTGGGTATAATCTTAAGGTCCTGAATGTACGGAAACAAACCATAATCTGCAATTGCATAGTCCAAGATAGACGACCCAAAAGGGGATTTATGCGTAATTTTAGCAGGCACGTCAGACGGAAATCTTCCGTTTAAAATGAGACCGTCAACGGCCGCTAATTCTTTTAGCAAGATCTTCCCTCTTTTGTTTGTCACTAGCTTATCAGGAAAAAGTGTTTGGGGGACAAAATGCACCTCTTCCTTAACTTTATTCCTGAAGAGTTTCAGACTGGCATTGGAGATTTTACAATTCAAGTCTCCTACAAGCAAGATTTCCGGAGGAGATGGGACGTTTTTGATCTGTTCGATATATCGAAAAACCTGCTGCAGACTAACGTTAAAACACTCCTCTGGGGGTATATACACATTAAAAATTACAATAGGAGACTTTATACCATTATGAAACAAATTTTCAATGGTTATAGCGTGGAAAAATTTACTTGGATCGATATAGTGGGAGAATCTCCATTGCAGTTTATTTGACAGTAAGCAAGCAATCCCCCCCCTGGCATGGCCTTTCTTGGAAGGAGCGGCAGGCACTTCCAGGACATAAAAATCCTTTAATGGCGCTAACATATTAATGCACCATGTTTCCTGAATACACATTACATTAGCACCCAGAGAAAATAAGAAGGCAAATTTCTCTGGGCTACTGTGGATCCCAGCCGCATTCCAGGAAATTATTTTTAATGAGGTGTTAAAGATGATGGAACAATTTGGGGTTATCCTTTGTTTTTGTAGATAGGGCACTATGGAGCCAATTCCACCGGTTATTATCCTCTATAAGAGAGGAATTCTGAGTTAGCGGAAGTGGCTTCACGTGCGAAACTGAGCGTTTTCCCCTAGAGACCCAAATTTTTAGGTCTCTAAGAGGAGAGGCTACCCCGTTTTGCTCATCACCCCCAAACACCTTTTCAAACAAAGGATTTGTATTGCCAGGGTTAGAAATAGGGAGGATGTCAATACCTATACGGTGAAAGTTCTCGGCTTGCTCTAGTATCAAATTTACTATGATAGGAGAATAGAATTTCACCCTTATACTCAATACCCTGGCTCCACCCAACAGAGATACCAACTCAATGTCCCTAGATTGAATATGGTAGAGACTTTCAATCTCGCTAAAACATTTGAGGAGCCAAGCTCTGTTTAACAGTAAGTCAGTATCAAATAAAGGTAAAAAGTCTAACACAAGCACGTCCACAGGAGCCTTAGAGTTTTTTTGAGGCCGGACAGGAAGGCAACGATCTTCAGACTCTAGAGCTACGGTGAAAGGAGGGGCCAAAGGGTTAAGGGCCCCAGATGGATATAAGATTGGAGCTCCTGTCGCAGTCCGTGAAGAAGAGCATGGAAGAGAACCCCCCATTTGAGGTATAACTTCCAGAGGCGTTGGTGGACAGCGATCGCTTTCCCCCCTTATAGAGGTCGAGGTGGATAAGTTCAATTCAATGTCCGCCTTTAAGGAGGTAGAGGAGGGGTCCACATCAATTTCATCGTTCTCCCTTGCCACTGAAGTATTTTGGAAGATTATCCGACGCTGCTTTTTCTTCCTGTATTTTCGAATTGGTTTCCTTTTGTTCCCTTTATTATTTTTATGTTTACCATTTTTTACCTTTACCTCCTGTTTATCGTCCAGGGGATCTTTTCCGTTCTCAGACATGAAGATAGGAAATAACTCCTGGACCACTTTGGGACCAGGCAAAGATTTGTCTTCTTCCTCGATCTCCAGAACTGAATTCTTAATACAATTCGGGACTGCAGTTAAAGGCATAGCGATGTGTGATTCCAAAACAGCTGTTGCAACCTTCATATCAGACTCCCCTCTGGGTTCACTTATTTGCCCCTTATGCAAGCTGTGTTCAGTCCTAGAGGGGGAAACACTCCTCATATCTGGCGACTTTTGCAGCAGTGTCTTTAGTATTTGGGTGACTGATTCCAAGATACAGTCCGAGCTGCCTACAAATTTCCCCAAAAGAAATAAGATTGAGGCTAAGAGTTGTTCCAGAGCAATCATAGACTCTGAAATCGGTTTTTCGCATGCTTCCACTGGGCGACGGATACCAGAGAGATTAAGATCAGGGCTCCTTGAAACCTTTAACAGGTCAGACATTTCCTGACCATTTAACGAGGGGGTGCTACTATACAACAGTAACCCAGATGGGGTAGCACCCCCGAGGACTTAAACTGATCCAGAGTCTCCACTTTAGCTGTGCTTACATAGCGTCCACAGAGTTCCAGGTCGATAGATAATGCAGACAAGTCGCCCCCCGGCCTATCATTCAGAGGAGTTTGAGGCATAGGGGGTAGATTCACAGGTTCACCTACGGCCACCACCTTCCCTTCAGATAGATCCGGAGAGGGAGACCCCGCAGGCACTGATTGTAAGACCGCGGGCTGCGCAGGAGGAGGTCGAGGGTCTGTAATACCTGGCATATGAACGCCCTGGACTTTGGTACCAGAAGCTTCTGTAACGGCAAATTTAGCTTTTTTTGCAGAGGATAGGTCCCAGAATTCAAGGAGTTGGCATTGACCCTTCAACGGGGGATTGTTCACAGATTTATTTCTTGTGCGGGTAATGACTGATTTTGTGCCAGATTTTTCTCCCACTACCCTTCCTGAGCGTAAAATTTTTGACATCTTCAGTACGGTTTTTCCACGAAATAAAGTTTATCAAAGTGGTCAACCTCCAGAGGAATGAATACAAAAATTTTTTAAGATTTCATAAAAAAGTAAAAAATATATAATCCTGGAGAGGCGACAATTGCTGTCCGGCAATAGTATTAGAGAGAGTGAGGTGTAGTAATGTCTATAAATGGATCGTCCTCAAACAGGCAAACGCAATAGCAAAAGCAAATGTGATAATAACAATGAAAATATCCAGGCCCAGCCCAGCCTACCTCGGCCACTGAGGGCCACAGAGGGCCCGCCCTCGCCCGGGCTTAGCCCGGCGTCACCCGCGCGCGTCCCGCGATGCGCGGTCTTTCAGTGTTAATGAAGGCAGGTGAGGGGGGCGTGGCGGCGAGTTGACTTAACATATTTACCAGCTACAAATAAAGTGTTGGGAAGGGAGCCACAACCTAAAACCACAGCTCTTTATTATGTAGTATGTTGCACAGCGTTGCTTGTTTCGTTTAGGGAGGTTTCCTGTTCCTAAACCCTGAAAAGTTCCAGTCGTCTACCTTGTGCCAGCCAGGGTTTGGAAATGATTTATTTTCATCTCTCCCTTCACAACTGCCGAAACAGCAAAGGCTAAACGTGCAGGGGGACTTGGAAAAAATTTAGAAACAAATGCTTGGCACTGGCTGCCTCTTCAGTGGCCCATTTCCCATGCCAGCCATAGGATCGCAGCACAGCCTGAACATTCGTCCTGTGAGTAAATATCCTCTTTGGTAACAAATAGAGAAAGCGGGGACACGGTTCCTTCAGACGTCTCAGGCGCCTTTGCTGTGAGGGTGTGTAGTAGTTGACAGATGTCCTTTTTTTTTAAACTTAAACAGTACATGCAGTGCATGTGGGAAGCGTACATCAGGGCCACTGAAATTAAGTGGCAGAGGACGACCAAATTATGCAACAGGGTTGACTAAATTATGTGGCAGGAAAATCCCAGTCATACAGCATAATGCAACACACTTTGTGATAGTATTACTTCATTATTCTGTCATATTTAGGCATGTTAAAAGCGTATGGGCAAAGGTTTCACCTCATTACTGCCAGTTTAACACTAAAACACAGAAAGGGGACCAGTCTAACTTTGCAAAGGGCCTTCCACTGCCGGGCAACACATGCCGCCGAGGTTTTAGTAAATCTTAATATTTTTGTGCTAGAAGTTCTTTTTGTCCCTAAAATCTGCAGATTTCACACTCTTGACTTCATTCTCCCTATCAGTGTAATGGCTTGTATGCCTTTAGTATGTAATGCAAGGCTCCTGGGCACTGCTTATAAACTCCATTAGGCTTAAGAAAAACCTGGGTAGGTGAGCGTTTCTGAGTTTCTAGTGTGGCGGTAATGATTCTATTATTTTCCTTGTAACTCCAGCTCCAAGTGTGCTTATAATAATGAATCAACTTCTCACACTGCAGCAATGTACGTGCATGCGACTATACACAACTATCCACCTGATCCACTGGAATGATGTGATTTTGCTTCTGCTGCAAATTTTGCATACTTATTTATTTACCATGTAATTCATCATCTGCTACATAATCTGAAATCCAGAGCACAAAGCAACAAATGTTATGAACAATCTATATAGAGGGTCTTCAAAATAAACAAGCATTTGCAATGCAATAGATCTCGCATTATTAAAGTTTGAGCTATTGGCATTGTTAAAGAATGCAACACCAATAGCTCAAACTTTAATAATGCGAGGCCTATTGCATTGCAAATGCTTGTTTCGTATTGGAGATCAAATTGTAGTATGGGAATTCACATCGGAAATCGTGATTTGGATACCTCCCTTTTTTCTTGGGCCCCAGCTTGACCAATCAGTACTAAACTTTCCACAAAGGAGCCAAGATGGATGAACTTTTTGGGGGGGAAGTTTCATGCACATTCATCAAATGCCTCAAAGTTATCAAATAATAAACTGTGACTTATCTATGGAAATTCTGACGTCACTATAACTACAATGAATAAATAAACGCACACATATATACGCACACACACATCTTATATGCACATCTGTAATGCACATCTGTATATATAAGGTGTACTTTAAAGAGAAAAATAACTCATACAAACGGAACAATAAATGCACCCAGTCAAATCGTATGGCAAGACTGTTCTGAGAGTGTAGTAAAATTTGAAGACACACCCAGCATGATTGGAGTTACTAAAATGATTCCCACGCTTCTTAGTGTTGTGTATTAATTTTTGTCGTTTATATTTTGCACATCATTCTTGCCATGTAATAATATATACAGCAAGAAACAGGTCAATTTTGTAAGAATACATCCATTAAAAAAAATGAAACACCTGCAAACTATCTACAGTTTTGTAAATAGTGTCATACGGGTATCTATAATCGAAACATAAAGCGATTTTCACAATTCCTGAATACGATCCCTGGTCATGTTCTATGATTGTCCTTTCTGCCTTTTTATTCAAGTCGCCCACAAATGCCGCCATTCCCTACAACCCACCCAATCCCTTATCTAGATCTCTGTCCCTTCATTTCTACTTTCTCTTATTTTCTTTAGATTGACGCCCCTTTGATTCTAACTTAGATTCTGCAGGTCTTTTCTTTCTTTCTTTCTGTCTTTCTTTCTTTCTTTCTTTCTTTCTTTCTTTCTTTCTTTCTTTCTTTCTTTCTTTCTCCCTACAATTCTCTCCGATCTATCTATCTTTCAGTTTCTTCTGATTCTCTCACTCCATCTCGATCTCTTCCAGTCTCTCTTTTCCTTTCTTGTTCTTCTGCTCTTCACCCCGCTCTCTCATTCCCTCCACCCTCTCTCCTCCCCTGTTTTAAATATTTGTCGCCAGAACGTTGCCCCGGGCATGAGCCCTATTGCAGTGCCAGCTGCAGTTGTATTTATTTGTTTTGCTTCCTTGTTCCTGCAGGGCTGCATTATGCAGTTTTTAATTAGTTTTTCTGTTTGGATACCCCACCCCCTCCCCGCGAAATCAATGGCATCCCAGGGCCATGCGATGTAAAAAAAAAAAAAGAAAACATTCCTGTAGTACAGGTGTAGTGGGTACAGTAGCACGGCGAACCTGGGAAATATATGTCTAACACAGGAAAAGCAATTCAGCCCATCCAGTTCAACTGTCAGCTCGCAGCAGCCAAGAGGAAGCAGATCAAAGTAGGAGTCAGCCACTTCTCTTCAGATTACAGTCTTAAAAGGCCCGGGCTCTAATGCTATTAAAGTGAGCAGGGCCACACAGCGGCAGCCTGGTCATAGAGCGGCTTAGTTAAGGGCAACAATCGAGTGCAAGATTCTCTGTAGTGTCTGCAGGCCCCCGCCATTTTGGGATCAACAACTTCCCGCCATTCTGAATTACTCACAGAGGTTGAAGTGCGTAAAAAGTAAGGGCACTATGATGAGTGCAGTGGGGGTGGGGTAAGCGAATTTGGAGGCTAGGCAACAAAATGTATGGGGATTGTTTATCTTCAAGCGCTGAGTACAAGGCGCTAGATTCTGTCAGATACAGAAGTTTTATTTGACTGTACTTGTATTATGTTATAAATGCAACTAGATGCTCCAGCCGGAAGCCCATGTTTACATGTAGCGCCTGCGTCCCTGTTTGCAGCTTGAGGTGTCTGTCCTTTCCAGCGTTGACCTCTGTTGTGCTGGGAGTGCCCGCTTATCACTTTAGCCACCAGGGGGATTGTCATAAAGCTTTCTGTGTGCCTTGTGTGCGTCGGGAAAAGCCGAGAACGCATCTTTAACTAGGCCACGTCGAAATTATGATTCCTCTGCGGTGTATATTTAATTACAGAAATCTCACACGAGTGTAATTACCTAATGAATTATTTGTTTAAAAGGTAAAAGGGGGCTGTTTGCCAAGTGCAGTGCGAATCGCTGATAAGAACTTGTGCTAAAAGGATGTCATTGAAAAAACAATGAGAAGGGTCTGGCGTTTTGTAAGCCATTCATTGTTTTGAACTAGAATTCGGCGATGGAAAAATAAAATGCGCCAAAGGCAAGATAACGGGCACGTGAGGCACGTCAAACTGCTGACGAGTATATTCTTTTTGTATAATAATAATCTTTGCTAATGTTCCGGCACATGTGAGTGTTCCGATAGTAAATATTACACACGTTTTAAAATGTTATCCACCGATCGCTCATCCGAGTGTCCAATTTGAAACGCTGACCCCCCCACCTACGCACCCTTGAAATATTCTCATCGTTGTAATTGACAATAAAGCTCTGGTAGCTCCAAATAACCCCTACCACCCACACTGACTCTCTTCTACACATAAAATATAGGTCCTTTGTAGTGCACACTTTACTCACCTTCAGTGCTTCCGAAGAATTGACGTCATCAACTGTGCACACAAACAAATATTGCTGTTAGTGCTATCATTGCGAGGCTATTTAGAACATAGCGTGTGTACCAAGTAAGAGTAACGGAAGTGCCAACTTAAGAAGAAAATTATAGTATTGAAAATGCAGGGGTGTGAGAAAAGTTGACATTGTCTGGTGATGCTCGAAATACTTGAAGGATAATAAACAAATTCCAGTCAGCATGATGGGTTTCATAGGACGGAACACGTCGAGAGAGCAGGGGTCCAGAAGACCGGAGATCATTAACATTTGTGATTTGGGATTAATTACATCTTGGGCCGCATTCATTACAGCATCAATAATGATCACACAGTGTTTCCTTCACAAAACAAAGCTGTGTGTGCATCAAGTATTTACAGTGTGAGCTAGACAGTAACATTTCAAACCATAACCGTCCATGCTGAGATAATTAATAGATTCATTGTGGCCTTTCAGGAAAGTCTCCACTTACCACATAGAGGTTACATTGTTGAAACCAGAGGTCCTCGCCAAAATGGAGGCAAACACTTGGGTACCCCAGTGAAGAGCAAGACCAGCTCACCATGCTGACTAACCATGCTGAAAGCACCACATTCGAGGTCCCCTGCCACCCTTCTGAGAGATGTGCCTGGAAATCAAGCAGGTCCATCTCCAAAATGCTAGGATGGAGTACCAAGAAAAATGGGCTAAAAACTGTTGCATACAGTCCCTAGACCTCTTACACCAAAATCCCTCCTTGAGGTAAAGAAAACTAGGGGCATATTCTCAAGGACTCATCGCCGATTGATTGGCACTTTAGATTTTTCGCCCTATTCTCAAGCTGGTGCAAACTGCTGATATCGCCAGTTTTCCAGGGATAGCTGCCGCACAAAAACATAGCCACCGGAGGAGAGCGACAACTAACACTAATGATATGCAGAGTAGATGTTCCTGTGCAAAAACACACAAAACACCACTTTGCACATTCTCACCGACCAGCTAGATCTGCGATGTGATCCAAAAACAGGCGATAAGGCGCGTTAGCTGTAGAGATTTAACACCTGCCTTTGACTGGTGTTAAGCAGGACGACAACCTGCAGTATGAAAGGGAGCCCAGCCCAGAGCCACATCTGAAAACCAACACATGTCATGGAGCTACTGATCATGCAGCTCAGAGACCCAAAAGGGCCACAACACCCACCGCCACCCCCCCAGGATTCCCCCCGGACCCCCACCCCGGACTACCACTGAAGCAGCGCAGAACAAGAGCGCTGACCTTCCGAAAACGGTATGGCCCCCAGCCACACAATTGCAGAATGTGGGGCGAGGTGGGAACCAAGTATGTGTGAAGGAGGCAAGTCACCCATGAATAAGAATGTACACAATGCCAAGTGTGGCGGTGATGTGCTGGACAGACTTCAGTATGCAGAGCATAAACATGTCCATGTGGATATATACCGCTGGTGTTTGTAGTGTTGTGGACAGCAGACGCAACCACGTCACCTCAGGCAGTGGGTAAGACCTTGGACATGTAGCTTTGTCGTCCCCCTCTGTAAGAGGAAGCGGAGTGGGCTGGGTCGGCGTATGCCAGTCTAGCATAGGGGGTGGGAAAAATGTGCCCGGGGCTCTGGGCGTGGTTCAGTTCTGGCCTAGGCAAGGGAGTAACTAATGCATGTGTCTCTGCTGTTGTGTCGGCGCCACCCGGCCCGCAATTGACAATGTTGCAATCTAGCATGCACCCGGAGGGCGGGCTCGCACAAACGGAGAAATGAAGGAGTGAAAGACCATTCGGGGTCTTGGCACATACATGCCAAGTTGTGTGTATCTGTGTTGCCTCAGCATGAGCCAAATGCCAGGCATGAACTCAACATCTGTGTCCGTCCTATCCTTACCATAGACCTAAACTCATGTGGCCGCCCACCTTCAACAGCCAAGATCACTGTGTCGTTGTCAGGCTTGTGGACATGCGCAGACAGGCAAGATAATAGTGTGCCGTAGGAGTGTAAGTGAAGCAACTGTGCAGCTCACACAAGTAAATAGGCTCGGGGGAGGCAGGAGCAGCTGTGAGGTAATGTAACACACAGTGATGCTGCACATTTGCCACATGTAAGCCATGTCAAACATGAATCCCAACATTGCACACATCCCAACCCACCCCCAACAAGCCACATCGCAATACCTGAATGCAAGCAGATGACAAACTAACAATAGGGATGAAAGCTCCTTTGTCTGAACTATCAGGTGGGAGCACATCTACACCTCTGACCTCGGAATTGCATGTGCCCGGCACCCCTGACAGATACTATAGCAGCTGATGATGACTCCCACACTACGCACAGCCCGACAAAAGACCAACGTATACACACCCCACACACAGAGTCCTTGCTCAATGTTATCTTGCATGGAATGGCCTTCACACTTACTCCTACACCATCCCAGGCGTACAACCATTGCACACTAAAACAACTAATTGTTCCCAGATGTGGCATTTCATCCACAGAACTGGTGCAGGTCAGAACAGTGCTGCTTCAACCAGAGCCACTGTCGTAATGACAGAACATCCCGGATTCATGCACAACCCTTGTCACTTGAAACTGTACCATGCACATATGCTGCATTTACTGGGGGCACAGCAATTGGCAGTATTGCGGATCAGTTATCGGTTAAGCTTCCGCCTTGCCAAAGTAACCTGCTTTCAGCCTGTGTTGCATTGTCGATCGTGCATATTCGAGTGGTCCATGGATGTCTACCTATCAAATAGGACAGTAGCTGACCTGGATTTTGACATGTGTGTGTGCCCCCTGTTGGCACACGGCCAGGAGTGTCACTGTGATACCCGTTTATGGGATGCCTTGATACCTGGCTTACATGCTGGCAGCTGGACATGGAAGATTGCATGAATCCTCATGTGCAGTGACCACATTGAACCTCTCTCCTATTGGGCTGTAGTGCTAATTGGTGAAAAGGGGGTCGACGCAGCACATCTGTTCGGACCTGCTAATGGATCGCAATCCTGTTTGATGTAGTCACAATTACCTCATGTTAGAAGTGATGGCCTACGAAGCTGCAATCGCTTTCATGGATGGGTAACTTTGTACCTGCAGACACAACTGATTGAAACCCATTGCACATGTCCCAAGACCTTGTTGCATCTTGGAGATCTGGTCACATATCCCACAACAACAGTGGACATGGCTGCATTCACCTGGACTCCGAATACATGAGCGGACAACAACGCGGGTTAACACACACCTGTGAAAAGTGAGGCACTCCCCGGAGTGGACAGTGGTGCTTGGCAACATTCCTCAATTCTGACATACTGCTGCATTGGTCTGTATGATGTGGCACTTATCTTACCCGTACTGACATGCATATGCTAATAAAGTCTACGCACCTTCACTTGTATTCAACTGTGATGAGTGTTGATTTGAATGACAATGTGTGTCTCAGTGCCTATCTGGGTACCAGCCAAACATGAACATTGATAGCATTACCCATGGAGTACCTTTTTGTTGAGTCACTGTCCCTACATTCATCCATACTTACATACTTGATTGATCATAGCCATGGCACATCTGTGTGAAATAGAATGTTTTATTCACATTCAGTGGAGTGTTGAAGCTGGACCTGTACAGGGCCATGCAAACCCTCTTTTACATTGTTGTCCTGTGGAGGGCCAGGCAGAGTCCTTTAGGGATTGCAAAGTTCATCGGAAGTGGAAGACTTCAGTCCGCAGTGTGATTGCTGTGTCATTGGTAACCAGACAGAATATGGCAGTCCATGTCGAGGTCGAAGGTGAGTGTCGCTGAGTGTATCGGTGAACAGTGGAAGGTGTTATTCCAGGACATGATGCAGAGGGCAGACCAAGCTGAAACCGGCCAAATGGCGGAGATGAATGCTACCACTTCATTCTTACCACACAGCCAGACTCACCATCCTCTTCGTCCTCTGATGTGTCAGGCTCCTCACATGTGGGTGGTGGTGTTTTGTGTGCATCACTGTGTGGCAGTGACACATCAGGGGCCGGAGGTGAAATGTCTGCTGCACTGTGTGGCACTGACACCTCAGGGGGCGGAGATGTGGATGGAGTGGTAGCAGCAGCATTCATCAGCGTCAGGCCTTGTGGTGGCAATGCCATGACGAGGATCTGCAGGGCATGGAAGATCACAGCTACACCTCGCTGGTGTGCAGCCGTGGCAAACATTCTTTCCGCCTGCATCTGCTCCATGCTCTCCATCATTCTCCGTAGGTGTCCCAACTTCCGACTGACATCGCTGGAGCCACTCTGAATAGACAGTTGTTCTTGGCTCAGAGTTATGACTCCAGTGATGTCAGCCATGGATTGTTGTAGAGCATGGAGGGGACAGTGGGTGTCCGTTAGGGACTGTAAGTGGTCCATGATAGGACTTAAACACCCACATATGACATCTAGTTTGGCTGCCATGACGTCGAACCCCACCGTAGCTGATCAACCAATCTTCTCCTCGCACCCTAACACACGGCGTTGGAATGCCATGTGTTGGTCGTGAGGGTCCTGGGAGACAACCGTGGTGGTGGGTGCCTCCTGCTGTTTAGTCTGTGCAGGGGGTGGAGTCTCCTCAATGCAGCTGGGCTGCCCTGCTCCTTGACTTGGGGTGCCAAAGCTGTCCATGAGCTGTTGGAGGGTGTCAGTGTCAATGTTGGAGAGGTCCTTTTCATCATCAGTGGTGTGTTGTTGGGTCCGCTCTGCAGGAGGTGTTGATTCTCCCTCTGCAATGTGAAGGGGAGATGCAGATTGAGATTGTGTTCAGAAGTATGTTCACGCATTGTACTAGTTTGCTGACAAACTGCATGACAATTTACAATGTGACTGTTTGTGAGAAGATGCCTATTTGATGAAGGACAGTTGACATTTCTACACCATCACGGATTTGAGGTTGTACTTTTACATCGCCATCTCACAGTTTCCTGCTGTGCCATATGCGAATGGCCATTTTCTGCACACAAGCGGCAGCAGTTGTGTCCTCTATTCTGTTGTGAAAGTTTTGCAGTTTGTACCACATTGTTGTCAATGTTGGGGTGCTCTGATTCTTATGTGTGTGTGCTGCTTTGTGAGTGAGTTGCCTCTTCAGCTCTGATTTGGTTGGCCCTTATCCCTTTCAGGCGGTGTGCCTTTCACTTCTGTGCTTATACAGTGCGGAGATGCTGCAGACTTGCGTAAATTGGGATCTTGGTTGGAATTGTGATTCTTGGGCTTGGTTTGTCCGCAGATGTGCTATGCTTAATTGTGTATGGGTGCCATTGTACCCAGATCACTGACACAATATTGACGGTAAAAATATCGACCTACACTAAAATTGACAGTGGAATATCAGAAGCAAGAATATCAACAGCCTATCTACAAAATTGTAAGTAAAAAAATATCTGTAAAAAAATATCGAAGTTAAAAATATCGTAATTAAAAATATTGTTTAATTTTTTTAAATTAAAAAAAGTAAAATAATGTAAATAATAATTATAAACCAAATAAACATAGTTACAAATATTTAATAATGTTTAAAATTAATAAATAATACATATACAATAATATAACATTAATTAAACATTTACATAAAAAATATAATATATACTTACCTAATAATACGTTTTAATAATTATTTTAATAACTTATAAATTAAATAAATTAAAAAAATATATGCCTTCAATATTTTTAAAATTAATAATATACTACATTATCAAAAATAATAATAAAAATATTAAATAGCTAAATAAATAAAACTACTATTCAAAGTCCCCAAAAAACTACAGTAATGATAACATTAGATAGCGTAACACTTAAAATTACTATTCCAACTTCAGAAAATGCAACAGTGGGGAAAGCGTTGGATAGTGTAGGGATCAAAATTACTATTCCAACTTCAGAGGGGGCAACAGTAGGGAAAGCGTTGGATAGCGTAGGGGTACAAATTACTATTCCAACTCCAGAGGGCGATACAGTAGGGAAAGCGTTGGACAGCGTAGGGATAACAATTATTATTCCAACTCCAGAGGGCGCTACAGTAGGGAAAGCGTTGGATAGCGTAGGGGTAAAAATTACTATTCCAACTCCAGAGGGTGCTACAGTAGGGAAAGCGTTGGATAGCGTAGGGTAAAAACGAATATTCCAACTCCTGAGGGAGCTACAATAGGGAAAGCGTTGGATAGCGTAGGGGTAAAAATTACTATTCCAACTCCAAAGAGTGCTACAGTACGGAAAGCGTTGGATAGCGTAGGGGTAAAAATTAATATTCCAACTTCAGAGGGTGCTACAGTAAGGAACGTTTTGGATAGAGTAGGGATAAAAATTACTATTCAACTCCAGAGGGGGCAACAGTAGGAAAAGCATTGGATAGCGTAGGGGTAAACATTTCTATTCCAACTCCAGTGTGCACTACAGTAGGGAAAGCGTTGGATAGCGTAGCAGTAAAAATTACTATTCCAACTCCACAGGGTGCTACAGTAGGGAAAGCATTGGATAGCGTAGGGGTAAAAACTAATATTCCAACTTCAGAGGGTGGTACAGTAGGGAAAGCGTTGGATAGCGTAGGGGTAAAAATTACTATTCCAACTCCAAAGGGTGCTACAGTAGGGAAAGCATTGGATAGCATAGGGGTAAAAATTAATATTCCAACTCCAGAGGGCGCTACAGTAGGTAAAGCGTTGGATAGCGTACGGGTAAAAATTACTATTCCAACTCCAGAGGGTGCAACAGTATGGAAAACGTTGGATAGCGTAGGGGTAAAAATTACTATTCCATAAACGGTGGCGGGCGCTAGGGGGTTGGGGAAATCATGGCGGCCGTCAGCTAGAGCGGTCCGCACGCTCTGAGCAGCTATCAGAGACTCGATACTGCTGTTAACGGGACTATGCCGCAGGACACAGTCTTTCGGCGTACCTTGACCTTTGTTTTTTGTTTTTTTGGTGTACCAAAAACGGGACCTGAGCCGGAGGATCGTGCGGCTGCTGCTTTCTCCAGACTCAACCTTGACGTGTTCAGGGGATGTGCCTGCCTGCTGCACCCCCCCCACCTCCGCCTTTCTGCCTTGCTGGAGGCGGGCAGCCGTGGAGCTTAGGCGCGGCGGCGCGGCGGCGCAGCGGCTGCCCGGGGCTCCTAGGTGCAATTGCGGGTAGTGGGAGGGGGGAAGGTTGAGAACGAAGGGCTTTGTCTTGCCTGGATCTCTTTCTCCTCAATCCGGAGCAACGTCGGTGCAGGCGGCCCCTGGAGTGGACGGAGAAGCGGCTGACTCGGGCGACTCGGGGGGTTGCTTCTCTCCCAGAAGTAAGGTGACTGGGCAGGCCAAGGGTGGGACAAGTACGGGCGGTAAGGGTAGAGAACCGCTCTTAAGGAGTATGAGGAGTACAACTAGGAAGCGAGGCAAGGGGCACAAGTCGGCTGAAAAACTACAGGTCCCAGGGTGCACCACAGGGTAGGCTCAAAGTGCAGGTAGAAGTGTGGATGGCGGTCAGGAGCACAAACTAAAGTTAAGCGAGGCTAAGGGTGCTGTCACTAAGGAGGAAAGCAAAGGCAAAGGCACAGGCACAAAGCAAAGAAGAACAAAAAATAAAAACTTGAAGATTTCTGGTGGCATAACATCATCTCTGCGTTTCTTTTTTAAAGTCTTGCCCCAAGTATTAGATATTTCACAAGGTATGGCAACCTCCATAGCAGAGGTCTCGCAAGCGGACTTATCTATCATTGTCTCTGTTTCTGTCTCTGCCTCCACTTCTAGCCTGTCTTCTGAACCGGTACCGCCCCTGGCTCCTTTAGCGGCCTCCATTCCCAGTTATTCCTTCACGTGCTGTACTACCTGATGTACCATCTGGCTTACCTGCGTTCTCTGAGCTTACTGTTGTGGGGGATGCACTTACCTTACAAGATGGGCAGGCAGGCGAAAGGGGACAAGTGGTAAAATCATCAGGAAAGGAGATAATGTGCGATGGTGCAGAAGGCAGTCAGGGTGACCTGGGAGTAGGCAATACACTTGAGGCTCTGGCCAGATCAATAACTGCAATGAGGGAGGAGATTAGATGTGATTTTGTGGTCTCTAAGGCCAATCAAAATGATATAAGAGCATCTTGTGAGGTGCTCGACCAAAAGGTGGACGGCCTGTGTGAAAGGACAGAGATATTGGAAAGCTCCGTGGGCCTTCTGACATCTAATTTAGAAACTGCCAGATCTAAAATCCAAACACTGCAAAGAAATGGGGAGAGTATGCGGGTGCGGATTGAAGTATTGGAAAATTATTCCAGACGGAACAACATTCGACTCCTGAAGATTCCAGAAGGAAAGGAAGGCGCAAATCTCAAAAGCTTTATAATTAAGCTATTAAAGGATTCCCTTACCCTCGAAGAAACGGTTGAGGGCTTAGATAAGGACATCCAGCGAATACATGGGGATCCTTTTCGCCTGAATCCAGCAAGAAACAAACCTAGAAAGGTTTTAATAAACTTCCTGACATACTCACTCAAAGATAAGATCTTGAACCTCGCACTGAAAGCCAGATCACTACAGGGCCCGGACTTCTCTTTTGAAGTACGGTCAGATTTATCCAAAACCACTCTGGATAGACAGTGGGAGCTGGGGTAGCGCATGGACAAGTTCAGGTCATTAGGCACCACAGTCCAGATGAGGTTTCAAATAAAATAATTAATTACCAATAAATAATTAATTAAAAATAAAATATTTACCCATTCCAATAAATAAAAATAAATATTTAATTAATTATAATTAAATTACTTCCCACCTATTTCCCCTATAAACCCACAACCCACTACAGAAATAAACACAAACATTAATTACAAATAATTTATAAGGCCTATAAATAATAATAAATGTAGTATATTTAAATTACTTCCCACCCTATTCCCCTATAAACCCACAACCCGCTCCGGTACTAAAACATAACATTTTCTTAAAAATAACATTATTAATATATAAAAATAATACACATATAATTCATAACAAGTAAAATACTTAACAAAAAAAATATTACACATACATAATAAAATACATAACAATAATACAAATATCGATATTAGTAACTTCGATTTTACTTACATCGATATAAAAAAAATCGATATTACTTACCTTAGGGTCGATATTCTGTCCAATGATATTCTTGACCTCGATATTATGTACCTTCGATATTTCCAACACAATATTTTTGTAGGTCGATATTTCAAACTCGATATTTTGACTGTGCACCATTGTACCTATCTCCCACATCCCTCCCAGTCCCTGGTCGTTACTCACCCTGTTGCTGTTGGCTCAGGTCAGGTTGTGCAGTGTCCGGTCCCCCAACTCCTGCCACTGTCTCCCCAAAAATGGTCCCAGGCTGGTCCTCCGTGGAGATTGTGGGGTTCTGGTTGTCCTCTGTACATGCTCCGGCTACCTCCATGGTGCTTCACAGTAGATTTGTGTTTTTTGTTGCCGCTTTTATATTGATTTTTCCAGCCTGACTTGTGGGAATTGCAGGCATGCACTGCTTATTGCTGGATTTTTTATCGCAGTTAGGCACATCGCAACTTATTTCACGTTCAGTTTTAGATTTTTATCACCGCCCCAGTGATTTTATCGCAGACATTTGATGCGTTATCAGAATACTATCGCATGTTACAGATGTTTTGTAAATACGACGTTGACACAGAGTTATTTTACTGCGATAGACGGCGATATAAAAAATTGCGTTAGCCTATTTTGGTGAAGATTATCGCTCATTCTTGAGAATATCCCCCCTAGTTTTATGGAGCTTTTTTGGAGCATGGTTTAGCCCCTGTAATTCCTGTTAAGAAGCACATCCCTCCCCTCAGTTCCATGGTTCTCTCCAATTGCAGCAGAGCAGCGGCTGCTCTTCAAACAATTAGAACTCAAATGGTGGCAGGCATACCATCTTGAGGACCTGCAACGCGTTAAAAGTGCACAGAAAGCTTACAATGTGCAGATCAAGGCAGCTAAAAAAGCATACTTCATTGTCCAGATTTAAGAGTTTGATTTTAAAATAATTTTTAATATCCCCAAGTCCTTTTTCCAATCTAAGGTACTTGTTAGGGACACCACCTCCCCACAAACCTTATGAAAGCAGATCTCTTCTTTGTTTGAAGAGAAAATACATGCCAGTTAACAGGGCTTCCCAGCCACTATGCCCCCTCCTGACTTTGCTTCATCAGGAGTAGTAAGCGCTATAAAAAATGCAATTACAATCACAATTACAATTGCAATTAAGTACCCTCTCTGAGGCAGGGATCGCAATTTAGGTAGATTTTCAGGAGATCTCTCTCTCACAGTCACGACAGACCATCCTTTCATGCAAATCTGGTTTGCCCAACTACCCCTGTCCCCCTGCCATTCTTCACAGGGTTGTTGACAATGTCAGCCCCTTTATCAATACAATTCTCAACACTTCATTAACAGTGGCTGAGGTGCCCCCAGATTGGAAATAGGCAGTTGTGAAACCCCTGCAAAAAAATATCTCTTGCAGACTACACCACATTGTTCAACTTTTGCCCCATCTCATTGCTCCTGGCATTACATAAAATGAGTGAAAAATTAGTCAATGGTCAACTAACTTCCTTTTTGGAAAATTCTAATGCACTTCACCCCAGCTATCTGGTTTTCACCTCAAACAATACACAGAATCAGCTCAGTTGGAAGTTTCTGATACCATAAAATTGAACCTGGATGCGGGAAACAATGCAGTGTTGTTTTTACTGGATCTCTCTGCCGCGTTTGATACCATCTCACATTCCATAATTCTTGAATGAATCAATGACTGTGGCATTTCTCATAAAGCCCTGTCCTGCATTAAATATTTTTTAATCGGTAGAAGACAAGTAGTCACATTAGGACCATTTCCATATACAGAAAGACCAGTGGCATCAAGAGTGCTTCCGGGCTCATTTCTTTTCCCTGCCCTATTTAATATAGACATAGCCCACCTAATCTCCCTGATAGCTTCTTTTTTGATTTGCCACTACATCAAATGCAGATGATACACAGATGATGTTATCACTGGACAAAGGGCCTCCTGGCAAGAAATAAACTTCCAAAACGGTCTCACTGAAGTTTTTCTGTGGATGCAATCAAACCACTTAAAATGCAACACAGATAAAACAGAGATCCTGTTATTTGGCAAGTCAAACTGTTTTTCTCCAACTCAATGGTGGCTGAATTCTGTACACCCCCCTGCCACAGTAGAAGTTGCAAGAAAATTAAGAGTAAAATGTAATATCTCCCCCACTTTCCACCCTCAAGCTCTTGCATTGGCAGGAATATGTTTCTAATTAATCAAATCCTTAAAAACGTTTTTTACTTCCTCTCATTTGCTGCCAGAAAAAATGTCACTTTTGCTCTCATCACATCCAGATTTGGCAACTGTAATAGCCTTTAATCTCAAAATAAATACTCCTCAAAATTCAGGTGGTGCAATACACAGAAGCCATGCTTGTGCTGAAACTTCTCAGATGGAGTTCTGCTTCCTCAGTTCTAAAAATGTTACACTGGTTAACAGTACACAAAAGGTTCCTCTTAAGAATCCTTATACTGGTCTGCAGAGCATTTAAAGCCATTGTACCTAAAGACTTGACTGCCAGACTCATGCACTATACAACCCAAAGAACCCTGAAATCCTCTCACATGAGCCTTCTCAAGCCACCCCACCCCCAATTTAGGCTTAAAACTCAAGGTGGCAAATCCTTCTTGGTACTTAGACCGAAGGCATGAAACCAACTCCCCAGTCCTTTGGGGTTCACAGAATCAGAAGGCCTTTTCAAAAAGTACTTGAAGAACCTGCTCTTCCTGGCCCCCATGCTCTGTCCCTACAGCTTGGAAGCAGGCCATGGTACGGGCGCTGCTAAAAAAACCTAGCCTAGACCCAAACGACCTGTCAAGTTACCGTCCCATCTCACTCCTTCCTTGGACGAGCAAGGTGCTAGAGAAGCACATAAATGCACAGCTGGTGCAGTTCCACTCACTGTTACACACATCCCAGACAGGCTTTAGACCACAACACGGGACAGAAACCGCCTTATTAGCAGTCACCGAAGATACTAGAAGGATTCTGGACCAAGGAGGATCAGTGGCAGTGATCCTCCTTGATCTAAGTGCCGCCTTCGATACGGTCAGCTATTCCACCTTGCTGGACCGTCTCCATAACATCGGAGTTTCAGGTGACGCTTTAAGGTGGTTTGAATCCTTTCTGTCTGGGAGGTCGTTTCAGATCTTCGACGGTGTAACAGTATCCTCCAGCAAACCCCTGAGCTGCGGAGTACCACAGGGCTCCTCCCTGAGCCCTGTGCTGTTTAACGTCTACATGAGGCCACTGGCAAGTGTCGTCGAACCGCATGGCATTAAAATCGTGTCATACGCCGACGACACCCAGCTGGTGGTCTCGCTGGCCACCGAGAACAGCAAGCGCTCCCCAGCCGATCTGCTACACTGCCTAGAGGACATAAAGGGTTGGATGACCAACTCCTCCCTTAAATTAAATGGAGATAAGACGGAGCTCATGCTCCTAGGCCCACCCTCCCCAGTCCCATTCACCTCCCTGTGGCCCAATGCACTGGGTCCCCCCCCCACCCCAAAGGAAAGCGTGAAGAGCCTGGGAGTGTGGTTGGATAACAAACTCTCCTTCTCCACCCAGGCCACAAAACTATCTGCCACATGCTTTGGCCTACTAAGAACCTTGAGGAAGGTTCTTCCGCTGCTGCCGCTAGAAGCCAAAAAGGTTGCGGTCCAAGGGCTAATCCAGTCTCGCCTTGACTCGAACAATGCCCTATACATGGGGGCACCTGAGTTTACACTTCGAAAACTACAGGTTGTTCAAAATTGTGCAGCACGTTCCCTGCTAGAAATCCCGCGCACTCAGTCTGCTAAACCTGCTTTAAAAAATCTCCACTGGTTGCCAGTGAGGCAGAGGATAGCCTTCAAAGCACTGTGCCTGGCGCACCGCACCTTCTGGAACACAAGCCCAGCGATCAACAGAAATCTTGTCATCCCCTATCATCCCAACAGGAACCTACGATCAAAGGAGGCCTTCCTTGCCGTCATCCCCAGAGTAAAGCGAGCCAGAGCAGGGGGAAGAATGTTCTCGCTGAATACCGCCAGGCTCTGGAATGACCTCCCCCTTTCACTCCGGTCCAACTCAGATCTTCTCTCATTCCGCAAAAACTTAAAAACATGGGGGCATATTATCAAGGGGGTTTATCTCCGCTTTTTTGGCTTTAAAAGCCAAGAAAGCAGAGATAAAATTATCTCCCTATTACCAAGCAGTCGCTAACACCAGTTAGCGACAGCTAGTAGGAGATAGCGACCATCTTGGGCCCCACTTTGCATGTCAGTGATATTTATCACTAATGAGATGCAAAGTGGGCATGCCAAGATGTTAGAGACTGAAAACAGTCGCTAACATCGCTATCTCCTATTACCAACTTTTGGAGATATTCGCGCTAAGCGGGAATATCTCCAAAAGCTAACACCTGCCCTGAGCAGTTCTTAGCCATGTTATCCAATGGGAGGTGGATAACATGGCTAAGAGCATTTGCTCGATAATGCATGAATATCGCTGACTTTTCAGCGATATTCATGCATTTCGGCCGTTTTTTATCGCATTTGCGATAAACCTTGTTAATAGCAAGGTTTATCTGCGATAAAAATCGCCGACGTGCGGCGATAATGTTTGTCTCTAAACAAGTTAGAGACAAAAATTATCGCTAGTTATTGGTAATATGCCCCATGGCTCTTTGACAAACCCACTGTACCATAGCACCTCCTCCGTCACTTTCTGGTCAGCTCAGCGCTTGGACGCCCACGGGCAGCAATCGCGCTCTACAAATACCGTTACAATTACAATTACAATTACAATGCACGTTTTACTCCCTCATTCAGTCATCTTTACTATCTTCTTATTTTTATTCTAATCTGGGTTTTATTGTGTAAACTGTAGTGCCAGGAAGCTCCATTGTGAGTGGCAGGCCGCTTTATACGTTTCAAATTCATTCATTCATGCTAACCTGACTCCCTGTATCAATGCCAGCCATTAGCTCACCCTTTAGAAGCTGACCATGGCTCACCCACCATTTAGCTTCCACTAACTAAGGCTAGTGGCTGTGCTGCAAAGAAATTCAAGGAATCGGCAAGCAACCCATTGTTTAGCTGTGAAATATGGACATCATCCCTGTGTAAGAAACATTCTCCTTTTAGGTAACCAATGTTAACGAACTTCAAATAACTAGCACTGAGAAGATTTGACAGGTAACATTCAGGCACTTTTACAGAATTATTAAGGCCATTCAGAGAGAAAATCTGTTCCTCCTAATCCTTCAGAGGATACATTGCGATCAAGAGAAAATTGCCAAGGGAGTTTCTGCTCCAAACAGTAAATGTCTGCTAGCAATAGTTTAATGATATTTCTTCTGTCATGATATGGCAAGTGATTCCTTACATTGTGTAAGATCACAAGAACAGGAACTATAATGCCATACCTCAAAGTCCTTTGAAAAAACTTTCATTTTTTCCACGCAAAATCAATTGATTCCAAAGCACCGCATACCGAGGCCAACCTCTAATACTTGCTGCTTAAAATCACCAGAAAGAAACATCGCAGCTACCGGACAGACATAAGAGTGACCAACAAACCACATGTTGGCTGGGGCTATCGATCTTATGCAGAGACATAGGAAAGAAACAACAACATTGATGCCAACATCCTGTAAACAGCCCCCAAATCATTTGTGGCTATGCAGTAGCTGTTAAACCAAGTTTGTGCAATGTAGTGGTTATATCCTCTGGACAACCATCTCCCAATTTTCTACATCCAATCTAGCACCAACCCTGCCCCAGACCTTGCAGCCCTTGTCCTACATGAGTGCAAGCTGAACTGGAACTTGTATATGGAACCCCAAAGGAGTGAATAGGCAATCAATTGGCCTAGGACGCCAAGTTAAGTCGATTTTCCAAGGACCCTATGGTCATCCCTCCAGAACTGGTTAGTCTTTGAGAAGGGAAGTAAGACATTTCTGGAGCCTGGTGCTATTGGCCAGGAGCAATCCCTGGCCTAAGTCCGATTTGAAGCCTACAAAATATTTATGGAAGGAGTGCATGCTTTAATGTCAACCACTGGTAATTGCTCTGGGTGCATTCCAGTTGACTTTTATTTTGCACCCCATGTCACCTAGATAGACCCAAGAATATGCAAATCAGTCTTGGCCCTGTGCCAATGAGAACAATCCAGCTCGAAAATCCAGGCCAGATCCTCCCTGAACCAGAACAGAAGCAACCCAAGACTAATGTTGCCCTTATTATTGCTCATCAGTCAGACATAGCTTGGTTTCAAGTGTGCAGGTGACCCACATCTGGGCATACCTGCCCCTCTTAGGGCATCAGACTGAAGCACACAGAAAGGTGATGGAGGGAATGATAGAATTAGTCTCAGCCACTGGTAATTACTCAGGCCACAACCGAGTCCACCGTTATTATAAGTGGCTGACATTAGTTTAAGAACTCCATCCACCATTTTTTGAATACATAAGTCAGATTTGGAGCTGACCTCCTGTTCACTGACCTGGAGAGCTCATAAAAAAACAGACAGAAAGCCCTCGTAAAAAACACAGTCTCAAAAGTGTTGTGTCTCTGCAGTGGGCACTAGGCAACACACCAAACTCGGGACACAGGTTAGTTGCTCAATGCTTCTTTTATTTCTTTCCCTTGGCCGCTAGTTACATGCACGTCCGTCCCCGTACCCGTCCTGGTCAGTCTGCCGTCCTTCCTGTCCCTAACCGGATGTGGTGTCCAGTGACCTGGTCACCTCCCTCATGACCCACAGGGTCCTAGTGTCCTCCAGTCCTGTCGTCCTGTCTGTCGGGTCACAACATCTCCCCCTTTGTTGCAAACAAATGTTCATGGTACAGTTCTAATGATCATTTTCGCCCCCCTCACCCCTTGACAGCATTTACTGATTGTTATGGCGAGAGGGATAGAGAGAGAGAGAGAGAGAGAGAGAGTGAGAGAGAGAGAGAGAGAGAGAGAGAGAGAGAGAGAGAGTGTCCATAAGTCTGGTCGACACGTCTCCCCAGTCTCTGACTCCTACGTTTCATCACTTAGTCTCTTTGTCCCCTTGCATTCCTCCCTTGGTCGCTGTTCTCTGCCATCAGCTTTTGCTTCTGTTTGTCGGTTGTCCTCCTTCTGCTCTCCGCTTGCCAGCCTCTCTCCGTCTGCTTCTAGTTCCTTGCCATGTGCCCAGTGATGTGGGCCAGCTGGCACCATCTCCGTAGGCTCCTCTCTTTCTACTGCAACCCTTCGTTGTGTTTGTTCCCTCAGTGATTCTTTTTTGTTTTCTTCCTCTTTCTCCGGTCTCTGCGTCTTCTCCTCACTTGCTCTCAGTGTGTCTTTCGTTTTTTCCGTGTCATATGTCATGGTTATGAGACCCATGGTTTGGGCGGTGCTGTTGCTCAGCAGACATGGTCCTGGGACATCGCCTTTCAGTACATGGATGTCCTCTTTATTCTTTTTGTCTTTATACCTCAGTTCCTCTGTGAACTTTCCCAGGTTTGTTACCTGTTTCTTTGACCCCAGGTGAAAACCTTCACCCTGGACGCTATCAGTGTCGGCTTGGCTTCCATCTTCTCATACTCTGATGCACACATGACATTGCATGTTGCACCACTGTCCAGTACAAATTCCGCTTCATGTGCTCCTACCCCTATCGTTGCCGAGTCCGGCTTTTCTTGTGTGCTTCTGTCTGTTGGGTGTGTTGTTTCTCCTTTTTCGTCTCCCCCACTCAGTTCTGTGTGAGTCGCCGACATGTGATATAGCCTTTCCACTTTCTCTTCTTCCTCTACTTCGCCTGACTGTCGTGATGAACTTCTCCTTTCTTTGTCAACATATCTGACGTATCTTGTTGTCTTCCTGTTCTTCCTCTGTTATCTCTGAATTGTACGCCTTGGCACACACTGGCGTAGTGGTTTCTTCCATTACATCTTTTGCACGTCTGCCCAAACGCTGGGCACGGGCCTCTGTGTGGAAATTCCATTCCGCACCTGTAACATGTTCCTTCAGGTTGTCTCCTCTGTTTGTTCCCTCCAGTCATTCCTCCACCGGCCTGTGCGATATTTGTTTGTCATGTGATGTGCGTTTTCGATTTCGACGTTCTTCCCTCTTTCCATTTCCTTGGCATGTGCCGTTGCTCTCGCCTCTGCTCTCGCCAGTGACAGGATGTTCTCCAATGAGGTCGGTTCTTTTAGGATCCTTGCCCTGATTCCTGTGTCACGACAGCCTTCAATGATCCGTAGCCTTATTGCTTGTTCGTTATCGAATTTGTCGAACTCACAATGTGTCACCAGTTTTCTCAGCCTTGTCGCGAAGTCATCTAGCGTTTCGTCAACTTGTTGACACGCAATAGTAAATGTATATCGTTCGAAGTCAACATTCCGTTGTGGGTCAAATTTGGCCGTTAGGCATTTCTTTAGTTTCTCATATGTCTTTGTTTCTTCGGTAGGCAGTGTCACCAGAAGTTCTTCGACCTCATCCCCTGCTAAGTTCAGCAGTAACCCTAATTTCTTTCCGTCTGTTACATCTGTTGCTTCCATATATCTTTCAAACTGTCTGATCTACTTCTCCCACCTGATTCCTATTTGTGGCTCCGATAAGTTGAACGGCAGTGGCCTCCTGTATTGTGCGCTGGGCTTTGGGTCTGCCATTCTTGCCTTCTTGCCTTTATATGCGCTTTCCTCTTTTTGTTCGTTCGCTCCTTTGTGTATTGTTCTATGTTTCCTTTGCTCTTTGTCTTTTTTTTCTTTTACTGTCTCTTTTCTTTCTTTTCTTTCTGTTTGCCTTTTATCTTCTTTCTCTTTTGTGATCCTTTGTCCCTTTTATTTCTTCTATTGTATTCCTTTATTTTACTTTATTTAGCCTCTTCTGGGCTTTCTTAGTCCTTTTTTTGTCCTTATTCTTGTCTTTTTCCTTGTATTTTAGCTTCTTTTCTTTCTTGCCTGGCCTTAAAATGGCCGCCCTGTTGATACCTATGGTCTTTCTTTGTACTGTCCTTTTCCCAAAATGGCCGCTGCTCTTCTCGCGAGATTTCGCGATTGAAATCTCGCTCGCCTGACTTAAAAATGGCTGCTTCCCAGATCTCGCTTCTGATTGGCCCAGCCGCCTGACCTTAAGATGGCCGCTGAGACTCTCGCGAGAGCTTGCGCCTCAATTTCGATAACACGCTTCCTTTCGCGCTTACCGCACTTTGTTGGCGATCTCTTCAGAAGCGGTCGGGTGGGCTCTGATGTCGCTCGTTTCTCCTTTCCTTTCCGCAAATCCAGGGTGGGCACCTGGTTATTCCTGATGGCGCCAGCGATCGATACGCGTCGATCTACGCGTCGGCTCGTTTCCCTCATCGCCAGTTGTCGTGTCTCTGCAGTGGACCGTAGCAACATACCAAACTCGGGACATAGGTTAGTTGCTCAATGCTTCTTTTATTTCTTTCCCTTGGCCGTTAGTTACATGCACGTCCATCCCCGTACCCGTCCTGGTCAGTCTGCCGTCCTTCCTGTCCCTAACCAGATGTGGTTTCCGGTGACCTGGTCACCTCCCTCATGACCCACAGGGTCCTAGTGTCCTCCCGTCCTGTCGTCCTGTCTGTTGGGTCACGACAAAAAGCATAGGTGCAAACTGCAGGGAGGGTAGTGCTGGCTGGCCTCGGGGCTCTGGTAGCTCCAGAAGCACCCACAGGGAGGCCTTTACCACCTTTTCCTAAGAATTCAAAGAAGAGTGTTCCTTCTAAGGGGACTAGTCAGAATCAAGCAGCCAGGGCAGCCTTATTGCCTCAGGATGTAAATAGGTTCGATTCAGTGCACGAAGCACCTCCTGTTGAGTTTTACACTAGAGATAACTCAGTGTTTATGCTGTCAGCTGCTAGCCAATGCAAAGCAGCACAATCCTCTGAGCCCAATGTGGTATCCAGTATGACCCAAGTGTTCACATGTTACCATGGCTACTCCAAGTTTTGTGGCCTTATGGCATTAGTTAATGGGGGTGCCCCAACTTTGGGGACAGGAGCATGTAACTTTTCTATAGGCAAGACGTTGGTGGCCATGCTTACAGCCGAAAGTCAGAAGCTAGGCACCACTTGCATTCTGTCAGCAATTCAAGGAGATCAGAAAAACATGATATCTGCTGACTCATTGTATGTGTCAGTTGTTTATATATTTTGATAATGTGGAATACTTTGCAACATTACAGGTCCTGTTGCTCGCTTGCATTGGAGAGAGAATGTGCAGCTTGGCAAACACGTATTGGAGCATTCATCCATAAAATGGAGGTTATGTGTCTTGGAGACTGTAATGTATCCATTCATTGTTTTGCTTCAGTAAACAAGCCCTATCAAGTTGTATGCACTCTTCCGCCTTTATGATGTAAGGTACACAGGCTCAGAGAAGTTTATTCCCCACTCCTCTCAGTCTAGGTCTTTACCTGCTCACGATATTGGAGGACATCACATGTTGTAGGGCTTTGTTATAATGTCGCTTCTTCAGTAGATGTCATCCCATTGTTAATTTGAGGAGGTATACACTGCATCAAAAGTAGTTCTCTCATTCCGCTCTTGAAGGCCATCAGGGGCGGCTCTAGGCTCATGGCGGCCCTGGGCAGGGAGGTAGGTAGGAATTTCAACCTCCCACGGAGAAAAACACAAAGACCCATATATATACCTCTGTGAATCCTTTTCGACAGGCAACAATGCTACATCATTGCACCTTCCCTACATACAATCAGAGCTCTGCTCTTGAACTGATTATTGTAAAGAAAGAACTACGTACACATTTCTAACTCTCAATCGGGAATGGGTGGACTACTACTTTTTTCATTTCAAAATCCTGACCTTTTATACTCCCTTCCAGTGCTAACGCAGAGACTTAAATGGTAATTTCTGGAAATTTAAAAAGCATTACGTACAGGCATTAGCAAAGCCAATAGGTTTGGCTTTAATCAGGGGCGCCTCTAGGCTCATGGCGGTCCTGCGCACCATTTCTTAACAGCCTCAGGGGCCCCCGCACCATTTCTTAAGAGCCTCAGTGGCCCCGGCCGGGGCAGCGTACCATTTATAAGTGCCTCAGGCCTGGCGTAGCGGCCCCTGGGGTTTTGCAGCCCTGTGCAGGTGCACAGCTTGCACATGCCTAAGGCCGCCCCTGAGGCCATGTATGCTCGTCAGACCTAAGTGCTAGAGATGCCGTTGTAAAACTCAGGTGCTTCCCCTATAATGGGTTGATTGAGTACTATATATTTTTTTTTCATTCAGATTTTTAGTGCTAGTCATAGTTATGTTTTCCTCAAGGATTTTGTTTTTTGGCTTAGAGAGTTAGGATCATGATGTAAGTTTTTATAAGTGATGTCACCTTGGCAAACAAACAGCTGCTTCCTACTGTTTGTCAATTCAGAGATCGTCGTGCTGGTAACATGCTGTCAGATTTCTTTTCCCACTTACTTAACTATTTATTTAGATGGGTGGTGAGTCAGACACTTTTCACCAAATACATGTTTTGGTTTAATATAATAATAATTTATTGTATCACATAGGACTTCATGCCACATTTTTACCTCTTCGAAGCCCTGTAAAGCCACCCTCAGAAAACCTAGGGGGTAACTATTACCCAACGTAACGGTACCCAGTCCATCAACGTCAGAGGGCTGAAAGTCTTTCTTTATTGCCAGGATTCCATCTCGTGACCTGATAATTACAGCTGTCATCAATATGGATGGGTAATATCTCACTGAGCTATCTAAAGGGATTGCTAGGTTGGGTAGTGGTATTATTTTATCTGCTCTTTCAGTTTGCAATTTTTTGGTTATTGAAGAACAATAATTTGCATCATCATTTTCCCAGGTTTGGGCCTGGAAGTCAAAACCATTTTTCAGGGGGCAATGGACCTCACGCCCCAGGACTCTGTCAGTAGCCCATACGGTTCACAGAGTCGGGAGCAGAGCATATGGAATTGATGGATTTACATATTAGGAATGTATGAACTAGGACCCAACCTGCTTCTCAACAAAGTAGTGGCAGTCTGGAATTCTTTGTGAATGAAGCGGGTTTGCATTCTTTCCGGGCCTACTGTAATCTCTTCCTTTGCTTATCTAGGACCTGTGTCTCATTTCTGTCATGTTAAGTAGCAATCTGTCGGCACGTTTCTGCAGTACATTTGTACGCTTGACATTCGTCAGGCGTTGTTGCTGCACTCACTCTCTTTCTTTGGGTGGATGGTACCGGGTCGACCCGGCACGCATTTCTCTCGGGACCTATCTGACAGCACTGTACTTTATCCAGGATTGTTAAGGAGGGCTGCAGCTGTCTTGAAATGGCTCCCATCAATTAAATACAGTTTCTTTGTGGAAACCAAGCGCATTTATTTAAAATATTAATAATAACATGGGCTAACTGGTGGGTAATTTGTAGCAGATTTTGTTAAGCATATATTTTAGATCTATGACAGCAAGAAGTTGCTTTGTTACCACACTGTCGTCATTCTTCTTCCATAAACCTGTTATTAGCTCGTTTAAATATGTTCAAAGCTTTTTATTTAACAGCGGACAAGCACATAAATTCAGAGAATTACAGTTTTTAGTTTTTAAAACAGAACATTGAAATGGATGTACACGTACTGTTGTCAATGTGCAGTGCTCCAGTATACTTCTGCTTTTTATTATGTAACTTCAATTTTTGATTTCCCGGTACAAATGTAAGACAACACTACATGAATGCCAAAACACATGCTTGATAGAGCTGCTTACAAGGGAGAGGGTGACTCACTACGTGCACACAACTAAGAAATACCTTTACCAAAGGAAAGTCTGACGCAGGTGGCCAACACCTAGCAAAGACAAACAGTGCGCAACATTTTGACAAATGTTTCAGTTACTTCGCAATGCCCTTCATTACCTATAGTTTACTTTTCTTCTTCACAGAGCTTACAAAACGACGCACTATCGTCTCGTTAGCCAGGGCCGGCTCTAGGCTCATGGTGGCCGTGGGCAGGGAGCGTAGGTAGGGGGCCCGGAAGAGGGGCGGAGCGCGGAGGCCAGTAAAGAGGGGAGGGGGTCAGGGAGTTTAGAAGTGGAACAGAGCCGGAGGCCGCCAAATCCCTGCCAGGGGCCACCACGCAAATATGTATCCATCCTCAGAGGATTAATATAATAAGGATATATATTGGCGTGGTGGCCCCTGGAGTTTGGTGGCCCTGTGCAGGTGCACAGCTTGCACATGCCTAGAGCCGGCCCTGCGTTAGCTCTCTAGTTATCTGGGTAGATCATTAGGCTTCCCCCATTTAACTCCGTCAAAGGCTCCAAGCTTCCAGGTCCCAAACCCCAAGAAATAAGCTAGATGTAAGTATTGTATCGAGCAGCGTTGCCCCCCAAAAACGGCAGAAAAGGAAAAATAAAATAACAATAAACACTCATTTTGCTTTTCCTTTTCTGTCGAGTCCTGGGGTGGGGCTTTGGCGTGAAAGGCACTGAGGGGAGTGGTAGGTGCATTCTGTTCACTGCGCATGGCGGTTTGGCCGGTTGTCTTATTTTTCCCACTCGTGATCCCTATGCCGTCTGCCTCCCCTCCCCCACCACACCGATCATGCCTGGTGATGAGGAAGAGTAGGACTAGGAGGAATGAAGATTACCAGAAAGTGATTGAGGCATTAAGCCTAAAATGAGTCAAATCAAAGCAAACTCAAAATTCAAACAAATGCAAAGTGAGTTCAACAACCTAGAGAGCTGGCGAGTGTCCATTTCCATGTGGCACTGACATTTCATTGATGCATCAGTTCCCTCTATGGCAAGATTTGTCTTTCTTGGTGGGAACTAGAATGGTTGTGGCCAAGTTTTCCCATGAGAGGGGAGAATATTGTTGATTTTGTATATATGAAAATTGCATATGAGGATATAAAGTATAGGTCATCTGGTGACAATTTTTCTTCTATGTGTGGACCAATGGAATTTGCTGCTTATGGGACATAATGAAACAGCAATTGTTGTTTTTAACACCTTCCAGTTAGAGTCCGCAAAGTAAGGGTAAATGGGTCTGGGTATCTACGGTTTCTCACGGTTGCAGAGGATTGCCCTGCAAGAAGATGCTTGAGGCTGGTTTGGTCACAATCTATCAAATCATAATGAGGATGGATTTTCAAATTCTAAAGACGGGTACCTGCCATACCGATCGAATTTATTTTGCATCATTTACCAGCATTAGGATCGTAGTTCACACTGGTGCAACCCTGCATCATTCCTAGTGCTTTTCAACTAACTGTGAAGGCAATCAGATCGGTTACACACTTGTGTACTCAGGAAGTCATAAGTGACAACATGAAAAACCACTCTAAAGAGGATCTACCCTTTTAAGTAATTTCATCAGTCATTACAATGATACCCACAGAGGTTTGTATTTTGGCATTTTTTAAGAGTATTTTTTCCGCATGATAATCTCCACTTGTATAAGTGGCGTGGTCTGCTTTATTGTGCTCTGGATTTATAGCTCAGGGTGGAGGGGCTGACCCATGGCATGCACACCTTCAACTTCTGAATCAAGTTGTTTTGATGTAACCCTCAAAAACATTTATTGTGACAAGACATGCAAGACCTCTCTGCCAACCACAAACGAATCAACATCATCCACCATTACTCTACTATGCTGACAAAGCACACGAAGAGCTGCTGATTTGGCTTCTAAGGGAATATTTACCCAAGAGAGGCAGCAGTTCCCACAGGTGATCTTGTCTGAGTATCAGCCAGCACTGGAAGATCTGCCAAGGTGAACTCCAAAGCAATTGGTGGTTTAATGCATCTCCTTTAGGTAAATGCTGATACCTTTATCTCCTGGTGTGCCAGACCGTACAAATAGGTTGTCTGATTTACACCACCCCAGTTCAGACATGGCCATATGCAAATCAGTCTGAACCTGTGCCTCATGGGAACAGTCCAGCCCGAACTGCCAAACCATGCCTTCCCTGGACCGGAAACAAGCTTCCGAGGACCGGTTTCTGGCATTCCAGCCGATGTCTGAACTGGGGTGGTGTGGAGTGCAAAAAAACAATGGATTTAGGCCCAGATCTTTGTACTGGGGTGAATGTATGATATTGTTCTGCATTCTGTCCATCACCTGTGGTTTTTGCATTTGTCACCCTGAGTGGGATGGGTATGCTCAGACGTGAGTCCCATGCACTCCACACCACTGGATTCAAGCAAGCCGGGCTGAAGACAGCTGGAATGCCAGAAACCGGTCCTCGGAAGCTTGTTTCGGTCCAGGAAAGGCATGGCTTGGCAGTTTGGACTGGACTGTTCCCATGAGGCACAGGGTCAGACTGATTTGCATATGGCCATGTCTGAACTGGGGTAGTGTGGAGTGCAAAAAAACGATGGATTTAGGCCCAGATCTCTGTACTGGGGTGAATGTATGATATTGTTCTGCATTCTGTCCATCACCTGTGGTTTTTACATTTGTCACCCGGAGTGGAATGGGTATGCACAGACGTGAGTCCCATGCACTCCACACCACAGGATTCAAGCAAACCGGGCTGAAGACAGCTGGAATGCCAGAAACCGGTCCTCGGAAGCTTGTTTCCGGTCCAGGGAAGGCATGGCTTGGCAGTTCGGGTTGGACTGTTCCCATGAGGCACAGGGTCAGACTGATTTGCATATGGCCATGTCTGAACTGGGGTGGTGTGGAGTGCAAAAAAACGATGGATTTAGGCCCAGATCTCTGTACTGGGGTGAATGTATGACATTGTTCTGCATTCTGTCCATCACCTGTGGTTTTTACATTTGTCACCCTGAGTGGAATGGGTATGCTCAGACGTGAGTCCCATGCACTCCACACCACAGGATTCAAGCAAGCCTGGCTGAAGACAGCTGGAATGCCAGAAAACGGTCCTCGGAAGCTTGTTTCCGGTCCAGGGAAGGCATGGCTTTGCAGTTCGGGCTGACTGTTCCCATGAGGCACAGGGTCAGACTGATTTGCATATGGCCATGTCTGAACTGGGATGGAGTGGAGTGCAAAAAAATGATGGATTTAGGCCCAGATCTCTGTACTGGGGTGAATGTATGACATTGTTCTGCATTCTGTCCATCACCTGTGGTTTTTGCATTGGTCACCCCGAGTGGGATGGGTATGCTCAGACGTGAGTCCCATGCACTCCACACCACTGGATTCATGCAAGCCGGGCTGAAGACGGCTGGAATGCCAGAAACCGGTCCTCGGAAGCTTGTTATCGGTCCAGGGAAGGCATGGCTTGGCAGTTCGGGCTAGACTGTTCCCATGAGGCACAGGGTCAGACTGATTTGCATATGCCCATGTCTGAACTGGGGTGGTGTGGAGTGCAAAAAAATGATGGATTTAGGCCCGGATCTCTGTACTGGGGTGAATGTATGACATTGTTATGCATTCTGTCCATCACCTGTGGTTTTTGCATTTGTCACCCCAAGTGGGATGGGTATGCTCAGACGTGAGTCCCATGCACTCCACACCACAGGATTCAAGCAAGCCGGGCTGGAGACAGCTGGAATGCCAGAAACCGGTCCTCGGAAGCTTGTTTCCGGTCCAGGGAAGGCATGGCTTGGCAGTTCGGGCTGGACTGTTCCCATGAGGCACAGGGTCAGACTGATTTGCATATGACCATGTCTGAACTAGGGTGGAGTGGAGTGCAAAAAAATGATGGATTTAGGCCCGGATCTCTGTACTGGGGTGAATGTATGACATTGTTCTGCATTCTGTCCATCACCTGTGGTTTTTGCATTGGTCACCCCGAGTGGGATGGGTATGCTCAGACGTAAGTCCCATGCACTCCACACCACTGGATTCAAGCAAGCCGGGCTGAAGATGCTGGAATGCCAGAAACCGGTCCTCGGAAGCTTGTTTCCGGTCCAGGGAAGGCATGGCTTGGCATTTCGGGCTGGACTGTTCCCATGAGGCACAGGGTCAGACTGATTTGCACATGGCCATGTCTGAACTGGGGTGCTGTGGAGTGCAAAAAAACGATGGATGTATGCCCAGATCTCTGTACTGGGGTGAATGTATGACATTGTTCTGCATTCTGTCCATCACCTGTGGTTTTGGCATTTGTCACCCCGAGTGGGATGGGTATGCTCAGACGTGAATCCCATGCACTCCACACCACTGGATCCAAGCAAGCCGGGTTGAAGACGGCTGTAATGCCAGAAACCGGTCCTCGGAAGCTTGTTTCCGGTCCAGGGAAGGCATGGCTTGGCAGTTCGGGCTGGACTGTTCCCATGAAGCACAGGGTCAGACTGATTTGCATATGGCCATGTCTGAACTAGGGTGGTGTGGAGTGCAAAAAAACGATGGATTTAGGCCCAGATCTCTGTACTGGGGTGAATGTATGACATTGTTCTGCATTCTGTCCATCACTTGTGGTTTTTGCATTTATTGTAAAGCATAACCTAATCAAAAACACGTTCTTCAAATCAAGAAATGTGACCATAGAACTAGAGCACAATCTCTTCTGAACAACAACAAATTGGAAGCACATTAGGGGAAAAGGATGTTTCATCCTTAAAAACACACATCTCTATTTACACCCATGATCAGTTCTGTAAATTGCAGTGCCCTTAACACTCCCTGCCCCCTGATGAAGTGATGGATGCCAGAAAACTAGCCTTCAATAGTAAAACATTTAATATAAGCACTATCAGTTGGCTCGGATGGGTACAAGTAAGCATGAGCGAATTTTGCGGATCTCGCGTTCGCGAATTTTGCGGATTTGCGGATTCGCAATCCGCAAAATCCGCGAATTCCCGCGAATTTGCGGATTTTTTTTTTTGTGTTCGCCCGTGTTTCTGCCAGTTCGCGAGGGTTTTGTACACTTTCGCAAATTGCGAACTTACCTGTCGGGTCGCAAGTTTCGCGAACTTGTTGTTTCTACGTGTCCAGCCTGTTTGGGACACTCTTCTTCATCACTGCCACTCTCTGTCACCACTGCCACTCTCTGACTACTCATGCCACCCTCTGGCCCACCCATGCCACCCTCTGTTTCATCACCACACCCTCTGGTTGTCCAGTGTACATTATTTTCGGCAAAGCAAAGCACACCTTCCCTGCCTCAAGTGACCTGAATTAATTTGGGGCTGATTAATGTGTCACAGAATATTTTTTTAGCTGGCACCTGCTTCCTTAGTGCGCCCTGATTAGTGATCTTTTGCACTTGCTAAGTGCTTTCATTGTTGCAAAATTAGTTACAACACCTGCCCTGCCCCAACTGACAATAATGAATTAGGGGCTGATTAATGGATTTTAACTTCCAGCCTGGCTCCTGCTTGTCTCCCTTAGCTGTAATTCAGGACCTTTGTGGCATATGTGTAACTATTCTGAGGTTCAGAGCAGGGTCACATAATAGTTTCAACTGGCAACTGAACTCTGGAGGGGCCCCTCAGGAAGCACTACAGGAAATGGCTACTAATGATGAGCCTGAACTTTTGAACCTGGTAAGTAGTTACTTTCAGTTTTGCTAAAATCGTATTTCTGCAATTTTGCACTTATTCGCGGGGCGCGAACTCACGCGAACTCACGCGAACAGTGCGAGCAGTGCGAGCAAAATCCGCTGCTCGCGGATTTGCAGATTTTGCGGGAGATTCGCAAATCTCGCGGATTGCGGATTTCCCGAAAATCCGCAAAATCCGCGAGCGGAACGGATTTTCCGCCCATGCCTAGGTACAAGGGAAGATCCTTAACGACCAGAGGCAAATTGTATAATACAAATATTATATCGGTATTTCTATAGTTTATACAATATAGTGTGCATCAGACAAAATTAATTTGATCTCTTTAACAATTTTATTAAATTTACAATTTTATATGAGGCATATGACATTTGAGGTACTGTTGAAAAAATGTCATAGCAAATGTCTAGAGTGAGGTATCCAACGTGAGGCAGCTGTTCTGAGGTGGGCATTTGACAGTAGAGGGTTAATGTTTGTTTAAAGTGTAGTAGTAAAACCTGTCAGCTGTAGCACTTTTGTTTTTGTGCAAAACCGGATAGAGAGAGGTACCAAAAGAAAGATTTAAACATTTCACTAAAAGATAGGGAAGGTGAGAAGTCTATTCCTTGAGCTTATGAATGAGCACTGGGTATAATTCGTGACCATATAACCAATTTCAGAGGTTAATATTCATTCTATATCCAGATCTTGTTTTATAGAGGAAGCAGCTGGTAGGGTTTGAAAGGGTTTCAGATATATTAGGCGCTCTACCTAAAGTTTACATTACGCTGTGTAAGGAAACAATGTCTATGGCTTGGTGCGTAAAGAGCGAACGGCAAAACCCCAAACCGTTCCAAGAAAATCAGAAAGACTTTCACAAACTATAAGAAGCAATGCTCTCGCAACCAATTGACGGTGTACAGTTAACAAAAACAGTAATAACAAGAAGGCAGCAAACAACAGCTGCTGTTTGCTACCTTCTTGTTATTACTGTTTTTGTTAACTGTACACCGTCAATTGGTTGCGAGAGCATTGCTTCTTATAGATCTTGTTTTATAGACCGTATACTTTTGGTACATTTATTTAAAAATTTTGAACAATTCAGAAACAAAAGTTTCAAAGCTCTTCATAGAAAAAAAACCTTTACTTCATCTGTGTAAATTTCAATATTTTCCTAAGAATTTCATATTCTAGCGAATTAGCAAAAGCTAGGCTACTGAACTGAGTACCAGAGTTTACAATGCTAGGCTGCCACACATACTAAAGTTTTCCTATTATGGGATTCCATTACATTTTTCCACCAGGTGTGGAGTTTTATATAACAAAAAATCTCCATGTGAGCAAACATTTTCTAAAGGCTCTCTATGCTGAGTTTGTGAAGGTACTCGGGAGCCCTTCCACTTTTTCATTTTCTGTATGAAGTCTAATTAGTGTGCGAGGTCCAAACAATTAACCCACTTATAGATACATGCATATTTCAAATAGGGTTTTAACATTATGTTTAGTAAACTAAATAAATGTTCTGAGTTTTTACTGGGGTGTATATTTAATGCCCTTTGTTTGTATTCGATATCATTTTGATCATAAACAAACACACTGCCTTTTGCACTGCCTATGCACAGTACTCAGCAGAACATTTTCAGCAGAACTTCACTTTCAGAACTTAGCAGCTCAGATATTTTAAAGATTGGACTGATGATGCTCATTTGACATGTAGAGTAAAACTTACCAATCCTAGCTCACATTCACCCTGCAAGAACTGAAGAAAGGAAGGCAAGAGTCTTACTAAGCACTTGTTAAAAGGTACTGGTTAAAGATCTCTTGCTTAACACTACGGACATAAAGAAATTGAATGGTGCTGATAAATGGACAAAGTAGGCAGTTTATTTAGGAATTATACATATCAAGTACTTACTACTCTGATGATCCTCTCTTGTTAAGTCATTCACAGTAGCTCCATACTCGGCATTGAACTTTCCCCAATAAAGACTCAAAACCTATTGATTAGAGGTATACAGCCGGCTTACAATCGTGACAAAACAAGCACCAAATAGTTAGGGGTGATATTGACTAAGGAATTAATATACACTTTTAAAGCATGTTATGCAGCTATATTAAGACTTTGTTGTACTCCAGACAAAATTGAATCATATACCCTTCATACTTAGCGAGTTGGAATGACATTATTGAATAACAATTTGGACCAAACTTCAATACCTCTTTTGCACTCCCACATATATGTACTGAATATTTTTTGGAAGTTCGATTACCCAATTGCAGTTTTTTTTATACATAGGTGATCAATGGGGGCATTAAAGATTTTATTACCTGTTTTTGAGATGTGGATGTTCTCTTACTGCATATGCTTAAGTGGCGATAGCCTATGGGGGCACAGGAAAAGGTTTGGCTACCATGCCTAGGGCCAGACTTGCTAAGCCTTTGCGTTATCCCTACATCACACAAGTTGACGCAGGGCAGCGCAAGTGCTTAAATGACATTCAGAAAGACATGCAAATCAATATTTATGTGAGTCACTTTTCGCCTGCAAAGTAATGCAAAGCAGGGCCTTACACTGCTTTGCGTTACCATTTGTCAGAGAGGTATTACATGGGTGGAGTATGGGCGTTCCAATGCACCCACCCATGTTGTTTTATGCAAACCCAGATCTATTAAAGTTAGTAAACCTGGGTTTGCGTCAAAATAATGCACCTACCTGATCTTGGTGTAACGAGGAGAAATATCTATATTTCTCCTGGTTACTTCCTCTTTATATGTGTGCCGCATTCTCCAGCACACACTTAAGTGGAATATGCCTCGAAGAATGTTTTTTGTGCAGGAAGGGATACCTTCCTGCACAAAAGGTATCCTGACCGCAATGCAGGCACCATTGCATCATGATTCAGGGGGCGTACATTGGTGCTAGGCTGCCACAAGTGCGCCAGTGAAAGCCAAGAGCAGAAGCGCACCATGTCAGAATAAATATGGAGCTTTTCTTTTCCTTTCACATCACACAATGCAGTGCAGCAAGTTTCCTTGCTGCGTTGCATGAAAGTTAAACAAATCTGGGCTCAAGTTCATTTTTATTTGTGTGAATATGAACCGATTATCTTAAATTATTTTAATGTTTTTATATATTTTAATATTTACATTATTTAATATTTACAAGCTAATTTGTGTCTATTTATGAAATGTATTGTAGGCAAGTTTGATTGCATTTTTTGTAGAAAAGGTCGATGGACTTTACTATGAGAAAGTACATTGCAATGACGTTAATTAATTAACAGGTTTTTTTAATTCTGATTCCGAGTGGTGACTTTATTTCTGGGTATCTGTACAGAAGAGAGTGATGTAACTTTATCAGAATCACTTCAATAACCTTAATTTTTGTTGTTGTTTTATAAACACAACCATCTCCACAATTAATTTAAATTCAAGTATGCTGATATTTTTAAGTGTTACATCTTGCTGCCCTTTTTTACGTCTATCAGAAATGAAAACAAAATATTTTAAACTCTCTCCCTTACATGCCACCAGAATACCTTAGGGACACGGTTTTCCATAATTCATTTGTGCCCTAGGACAATTTCCTTCTATATGTTGCATAGGAGATTTGTTTATTGATAATAATTTGAAGACATTTGAGGTAACAAAATCTGAATGATCAACTTTGAACATTTATTTTTTATTTTTTTCAAATCCGATCTTCGTACCAGAAATTCCAGAAACAAATAACATTGCAGGATTCACCTGCTATCAATACATACATTTGAGACTGATACCGGCTATCAGTTGTATAATTGTTTCTGGGAGGAATAAACAGATGATATTCCTAAATGGTCTGAAAATGTGCATAATGTGTGGGCATTCACGATTCAATGCACTTGGCATAAGCAAGATACGCACTTTGCAATCATAGCAGTGCATTTTATATCTCAACAATAATGAACTATTTTTATTTCTTTATTACACCAGATAGAGTATCCAAGTGGAATACATCAGCTCATGTAAATGTTCCTAATGTGCTGCTCTTTTGCCATGCGGGGTCCGTATTTTATGATCTCACTACTCAATCACATACTTATTGACTGAAATACTTTCAGTCTTAAATCACGTGCCTAGTTGATGATTTCAAGCCAGGCCTGTTAATATTGTTTGGTAGTGAAATTGAAGGAATTAATCTCTCTGAAATTGTCATTCCTTTGAACCTGATAGCCAAGGCCTTTTGGAGTAAAGAATCCCCGTACATTTGGAATGATGGAGGGATTCAAATGGAGTTCATGGGGCAGAAATCACTGGGAAGCATGTGAAAATCCCCAAGACTTTTATATGTTTCAAAATAGACCATATTTTACCGGCTTGGTTGCATGGTTTTGCAAAAATTGCAGTGACAAAAAAATTGAAAAACCAGTTATTTATGAATGCACTTTGTAATAATTTTTGTATGTTTAGAGTGTTATGTGCATTGAGGTTTGTGTGAATATACTTTTTTTAAAACTACGACAAGCATTGACCATCCCAATAGGTCTGGCTTTAAATGAATGTTGTATGCTAATCTGAAGCATTACAAGTAAATAGCATGGGAATGTATTTGTGGAGAATCAAGGATCCGTAGAATAATATTACTGTAGGTTAAAAAGTTAGGTGACAGTTGCACTGTCAGGCCAGACCTAAACATCCATGGAGTTTAATGGCTTTCCTCCTTCCATCTGTGCTGCTGCTAGAGAAAGACAAACACAATAAATTATCTAGTTATATAAGACACTATTACAGAATTAAAATGTGTGTGTTAACCTGAAAGTTCAACTTCAGTCAGCTGGATAAACACAATCATCACAGCTGCTGTGGAAGGAAAGCAATTTTTATGTGGAAGCACACAACTTCAGCCCAATCAAAACATGCTCTCCTGGCTACCATAAGTGGACAAACCAAAAGCCCCTCTCTAATGATGCTCACATAATTGTCTGGTGACAGCTACGCTGTCAAAACAAACCCTAGAAAAGGAACCATTAGCGATGAAAACTACAATTAGGTTGAATTGCGAGTGTTCAAGGACACAGTCCTGACCTAAAGTTATTAGGCATATTATTATTTAAAAAAGTACCTTTTGTCTTACTGACAAAAATATCACTGATAATTGAATAATTTAAAGAAAGCATAGTCTTAGTGACAGTAGAAACAATGTGCAACAATACATGAAGGAGCGCATGCACTATTTCCAACTCATAAACTGCATGCCAAAAAATTTCATTAAGGGCTGAGGCTTATTGGTCAAGGAGATGATCAGAGCTGCAAGTTAGAAAGTAGAAAACTGATAAAAGATTCTCTTAATTAGCAGACATTGTTTAGCTATCAAAGTACGGAGCCAAAGAGTGTAATTGAACTCCAGAATCTCTTGCAATGCATTAGCAGAAGAGAAATCTCAACCAATCAGAATCTGAAGCAGCAGAATTACACTCCACATCAGCAGGACACTTTTGGCAGGACGCAAAGTTTATTAGTTTTATTTCTTTACAAAGTAAGCTTAAGCAAAAATTACAAAAGCGATGAAAAATTAATTAGGTGTGAATAATAGGCAAAAGCTAAGCCAGGTATGCACTTGCTTACAAATTCTCACCAGTTTACACCTTGTTATACTCTCTGACCACGCACTCGAAAAAGCTAAGCAAGAAATACACTCACCTACAAAATGCATACAAGCTACCAGTACCGACTACCACTCACAAGCGAAAAAGTGTGGAGGAGTTAGAAAATCAAGAAACTCTATGAGCTATTTAGACCAATAATTGCGAACTCCGTTTGACTTGCAGTGACACTTACTTAAAAAACATCTAAAAGCCTTACACACTTTGTGACTGCAGAGTTTCAAAAGTAAAATCTTACCAATGTGAAAAGATCCTACTAATGTAGCTTACCAATAAAAAAAATTGACGTTGAATAGTGTTACATTACATCATGGGAATTAACCTGATTTTGGTCAGTCTGTCTAGTGTTCATAGTATGTGTTTTCATTATAGTCACTTACAAAGATGTCACAATGAGGTCCACACCATGGAGTTCAATAATCAATTACATCAGAATATAAAGTAGATTAAAGCAGATCAATAGAAGATATCCACTATAAAGCACTTTGGCCAACTTTATTGAGTGTCATACTACCACCAATGATTATAAAGTGATTCATGGTAAGGCTTAGCTGGAACTTTCATTGTAGTGTAGTAAATTTTTCATACCAGCTGGTGTTTATAAGGTATTCGTAAGGTTCTCATGAAAGTTTAGGAGACAAGAATCTGTTCTGGATTACATAGTTACAGTGAAAAATGTCACTAACATTTGGATTACAGGACAGCAGCGTTAAACTTCAAATTTATCCTTTGCAATATCAAATTCACATTGCAACCCTCAAGTAAAGGCATTTCAGACATTAAACAACTCTCGAACGAACAGTGCAAACCACTTAGGCACTCATTGCAACTGGTACGATAAATAGCGATTCATTTTGTTACTGTACATAGTGCAATCAGGAGTTCTGCAGCAACACTGCACTCCCACAGTTTTCCACTAACAATTTTCAGGAGATCTAAACTGTAGAAAGTTACTGGGCAAAAATCCTTGATAAAAGCTTCACGTTATTCACCTTTTCAGGGACAAACAAATATTTGGGATTCATTCTTTCCCCAATAAATTCAGACCCATACGACTCAGATTTCGTCAGGTCCAATAGTTATTGGGCCAACCTCTGAGTCACTCGTAATTTGGGCCTTAGAATCACACATTCGGCACACAAAGATAATTTAACATTAACATCCAGCCACGGTCCATGCAGATAAGTGCGGTGTGGCCGGGTTGGGGGGGTCGGGGGGGGGGGGGGAGTGAGGAATTTCTTCAAATGACAATGAGGGAAAATGATTTATTTATTTAATGTTAGCTTGTCTTGGTCTGTCAAAATACCCCCAACCCGGCCCCACCACCCCACCGCTCTTACCTGCACGGGCCGCAGCTGAAACATACAAGCTAACAATGTTAAAACAACTGAAACTGAAATACTCAAATCATTTGCTCGATCCAAAGACATTAAAGAAAGTTCATGCTATGTTTTGTCGTATTTGGATATAGAGAATGCCATTCCAGTAATCCTGCCTAAGACTTAATGTGGCACTCTCAAGGGGGCTTCCAGGCAGCAACACTGCACATCATAGGAGCAAACAAATTCTAGCTATTTCACTTCCTGACTGTCTTTCAAGAAAGAATTTCATTTAGTTTCTTCTTAAAGATATACACTTCACCAAACCAGGGAAAATGATATGCTTCCAGTAAAACTAATACACTAGTGTTCACTCATTGACTTTAACTTCTATGTAGGTGTTGTGAGAGATAATATCATTAATGACAGGATGTTGCGGCAATCACTGACTTTCAGGTGAAATTTATTTGAAAGGGATATAGTAGCTAATTTGTCACTACAAACAATCGTAAAATACTATTACCCAACCTTAGACAGGCACCGACTTTATATAGTTGTTGCCTTAGACATGGTATTTAACGCATTTCACAAAAGGCTCTAGACTTGTCAAGGATATTAATATACTTTGGTGTAATATTTTTCAGTTGCAGTTTCACTCATTGAATCTCCTGTTTTTAGTGGATTCACGAAAACATTTTCTCTCCTAATGGCTGGTGTTTTTGAGAAAATAAAACACTATGCGTTCATTGGCTACACAAACACTGATATGCCGTTTTCCCCTTTTTTTCACTTGGCTGAAATATTGCTCCCTCATCATGCATCTCTTCCTTTCCACTTCATGACGGTAAGGTTGCAACCCGAACAGGCAGGGATGAACGTTGTTCTTCTAAGACTTTAAACATCTTTACATTAATGACATCTGGCAGCAGCGATCTTGTGTCCCTCGGATGATTAATAATGAATTTGAGTAATTAATGCCTCTAAAGTTTCTCTATATTCAATGCCTACTTTTATCAGCTTCAATTCCCTAGAGGGTAAGAGAACGTTCACTTTAATTGCAATTCTCTGGGCTGGTTATTGTATTTTTTTCTGAAGCGTTTGCTGACCTTTAGTGCAACCCTTCTCTTGCACATATAGCTAAAATGCTTTTGTTTTTCTAAAAGTGCCATTCAGACAGCATTACTTTTTTATGGCAAAGGGCAAAAAGGGCCTATTCATCCTTTGGAGAACTTATTTGACTTTGTTTTCGTTTCAAAATCATAAACAATAAACGTACAGTACTGTGTAACATTTTGAATTAATTGCAATCAACTGCTAAAATATTGGAAAGTATGCATTTTTGTTTGAAAATCGTTATTTATATTCAAATATGATATTGATACATTAATGGCAATACAAATCACATTATCCTGTCATAATACAGGCAAACGGTCCCACAATTAGTAACACATTTATGTAAAATGGATACTCTAGCTTGTTATTACAATGACACCGTTCAGATTGCCAAACAATTGTCTAATGAGTGCACGTCAGTTTCCTGAAGCATTAAGCCACTGAAGTGTAGTACATAGTGGTGGAAAGAAGCCAGATGATTTACAGCAAACTAAAACGTTCTCATACCCAATAAATGTCAGAATATCAAAGTTACGGGTCAATTTAGAGTCTGGTAAACATGGAACATCCAACTAAAAGTGGAAGAAGTCCTTTGTGCTGTACCACAAGGGCATTGATGTCAATGACACCCCAAATAGAGGGGGCTGAAAACGAACCACTTTTTGGCAGACGCACTGCTCTGCCAAAACCTAAATAAGACCCAAGGGGCCCGATGTAGGTGAACTCCACTTTACCACTTCTTAAATACCGAATCATACCGATTCGGTATTTAAGAAGTGGTAAATTGGAGGGGGGGAAATGTAGGTAATCCAGATGTTTTGATTACCGATTCGGTAAAAATCGGTATTTACCGATTCGGTAAATACCGAATCGGTAATGCCCATTGCTTCCTATGGGCTTTGAAGCCCATAGGAATCAATGGGCATTACCGATTCGGTATTTACCGAATCGGTAAATACCGAATCCATCAAGGGTGCAGGGGGTGTCACTTTGACACCCTCTGGCACCCCCAATACAGGCGTGGGTGCCATGTGGCAGGCAGACATGCCCTAAGGGCAGGTCTGCCTGTCACATGGCATAGGTGTGCATGCACACATGTGCATGTACACCGGAATCGGTATTTTACCATGAGGTTTTATTTCATGGTAAAATACCGATTCTGTAAGGCCTCTGGGACTCAGAAGAGTCCCACCTACATATGTAAAATACCGAATCGGTATGAATACCGATTCGGTATTTTACAGATTTGGTAACTTTACCGATTCGGTAAATATACCGAATCGGTAAACAAGGTCCCCCTACATCTCATTGACCCATTTACCGGTCGGTAACGGCCGAAATCGGCCGTTACCGAGCGGTAAAGGCCACCTACATCGGGCCCTTAGTGGCTTAGGATTTGCACTCCGAAGTTCAATTTGGGTCTGTAAAATGTCCACTGACACATCTAATAAACTAATCCTGATTCACAGAAACAGGAATGAGGATTGGCTTTCATATGGATGGGGCACTTTGATGAACTCAGACACAACCCCCATAACCATAATATTCAAAACTCCTAAAAGACAGCCGGAGACCCTGTTTTGTTGCTTGCTAAGAGATTTCAAAACCTCAGGCTGTTATTTCTTACACAATCAAAACTTGGAACATTTTATAACAGTACACAGCACTCATCTTCACAACGTTGTAACAGATTTTTTTTCTACATACATAGTTGCTAGACATCGAGTGGCCTGCATCCGTACATCTCATACTTTCCTGTGCATCAACAATAATTTTTGTGAACTAATGGTTTGCCCTTGCACCTGTTTCCCTTAGCACCTCTGAACTTTGCGGGGGTGGGGCGGTGGGGGGGAGCTTTGAGCATTTCCCTGTGAATAGTAAGTACACTTATGAATGAAGAAATTCTACACGTATGGTGGAATGTACATGCTGACAAATTTAGTTGTATGGTCAAGATTGTGGGCCTTCCATATTCAAACGCCCGTAACCGCATTACTTGGAAATACTTATGATCAATTTGCATGCTAATTCTCAACCTGGAATGATTGCAAATCTACCAGTTGTGTATGCAAGTGTAGGACTCAAGGGGACTATACATATTGATCTGGGCTTAGGGGGAGAACTGTTGTAAAGAAAGAGAATTCTCAATGGGGCAAATGTTTTCTCAGGAACGAAATATTAAAATGTTACTCCAAAGGCATTTTAGCATTATATTTTTTGCATGTGGGAGTGTAGACCTATAAACGTTTAGAAAGAAAAAAAAATGAATTTAGCCTTGTACTAGAACAAGCACACTTTAGGGTGTCTTAGCTAATAAATAAAAGAAGAATTTTCGAAAAAAATAAATAAAAAAAAATAGAAAGAATTTCAAAAAGTTTGAAATTAACTCCAAAATAAACAACATTAGAGAAGTACATTGCATACTTTCCCCCTTTTCCCTTTGAGAATGAATGTCCTCCAACACAGTAATATATATATCCCTATGATTAAGTTGCAGGCGCAACGCAACGCGTCAGGGATTTTCACCAGTTGGGGCTGCCAGCGTGGTTGTGAGCAAATAAAGATTTGTAATCCATCCTTGTGGAGTGGCGTTTCTAAGTTCCGGGGCAAGTTGGAGAATGGACAATACGCGGCAGGCTCCGAGCCGCGGGAAACGCACCGTCTGAAAATTGAATTCAGCTCTGTGAGACTGTATACCATTACAGCCTGCCAGCACGAAGGATTGCCGAAATTCAACCATGCAAGCAGCCTCGAAGCCCACTGGAGGGCTGGAAACATTGAGAACAATAAAGGGCAAAAAATAGCGAGGCAAACACCATCGGACCCTACTGGAAGGGAAGAATTGACTCCAAATCCCAGCATTCAGCTTACTGGAAAGCTAATGCCAAGATGGACAAATAGTATTTGGAGTACTGACCGGGTTTTGCCATTGGCCCCTCCCTATGATTAAGTGGCAGGCGCAACGAAACGCGTCAGGGATTTTCACCAGTTGGGGCTGCCAGCGTGGTTGTGAGCAAATAAAGATTTGTAATCCATCCTTGTGGAGTGGCGTTTCTAAGTTCCGGGGCAAGTTGGAGAATGGACAATACGCGGCAGGCTCCGAGCCGCGGGAAACGCACCGTCTGAAAATTGAATTCAGCTCTGTGAGACTGTATACCATTACAGCCTGCCAGCACGAAGGATTGCCGAAATTCAACCATGCAAGCAGCCTCGAAGCCCACTGGAGGGCTGGAAACATTGAGAACAATAAAGGGCAAAAAATAGCGAGGCAAACCCCATCGGACCCTACTGGAAGGGAAGAATTGACTCCAAATCCCAGCATTCAGCTTACTGGAAAGCTAATGCCATTGATGGACAAATAGTATTTGGAGTACTGACCGGGTTTTGCCATTGGCCCCTCCCTATGATTAAGTTGCAGGCGCAACAAAACGCGTCAGGGATTTTCACCAGTTGGGGCTGCCAGCGTGGTTGTGAGCAAATAAAGATTTGTAATCCATCCTTGTGGAGTGGCGTTTCTAAGTTCCGGGGCAAGTTGGAGAATGGACAATACGCAGCAGGCTCCGAGCCGCGGGAAACGCACCGTCTGAAAATTGAATTCAGCTCTGTGAGACTGTATACCATTACAGCCTGCCAGCACAAAGGATTGCCGAAATTCAACCATGCAAGCAGCCTCGAAGCCCACTGGAGGGCTGGAAACATTGAGAACAATAAAGGGCAATAAATAGCGAGGCAAACACCATCGGACCCTACTGGAAGGGAAGAATTGACTCCAAATCCCAGCATTCAGCTTACTGGAAAGTTAATGCCAAGATGGACAAATAGTATTTGGAGTACTGACCGGGTTTTGCCATTGGCCCCTCCCTATGATTAAGTTGCAGGCGCAACGAAACGCGTCAGGGATTTTCACCAGTTGGGGCTGCCAGCGTGGTTGTGAGCAAATAAAGATTTGTAATCCATCCTTGTGGAGTGGCGTTTCTAAGTTCCGGGGCAAGTTGGAGAATATATATATATATACATATATGAATTCAAGTTTCCTCCTTACAAAGAAGTTTGCTCCTCATGCACTCCCGTGTAAATTAAACCACACTGGTTTTGGTCGATTGTAAGCTTTATTTCCAGCAACCAGCAACACCTTACGCGTTTCGGTCTCTACGGAGACCTTGCTCACAGGTTGAACTGAATCGACAACATTTTGCATTTAAATAAAGTTAAAAAAAATTGTTTTGTTCCTGAAGTTACATCACTTCCTGTTTGTCACACAGGCTTTGTGGGACATGTAGTTTGAAACAATTTTGAACAGAGATTAAGCCCTCCAGTGGGCATAAACAATCAGCACATATAAGGCCCTGGTGAGAATTCCTAAATTCCAGTGTGTCCATACCACTTATCATGCAATTCTATACATTTGTACGAATTAATGATTTTGACCAATTTGAAACAATTTTTAAATTTTTAAACAAAAATTAAGCCCTCCAGTGGGCAAGGCAAGCAGCACATATAGGGCCCTCACAATCGGCTGATATATTTGATAAATAGGTAGGCCAACTAAACCTCATTATTCATATATGTCATATTGTCATAATTATTGTTACATGTCCTAAATAAGAGAAAAAATAAAGGGGTGAAAAATATTATTCTATATGAACAAAATAGTGCAGATTAAAATCAATGTTGTGCAGGGTAGGTATCATTGTTTCTGATCAGTGTTTAGGTAATGTTCTACAAGTACAGTTTAGAGGTGGCAATGTAGTTCTTCATCCTGATTATGCCCATAGGGGCTCAGTGTTCGGAAGTTCATAATGTGTTTCGATTCTTTTTGTCTCATCACTTTCTCACGGTCTCCACCTCTTTGATTGGGTCCGACACTTTCAATTCCATAAAAAGTTAGAGCTTTCCAATCTCCTTTATGTTCCTTCTCCATATGTTTTGCCATTGCGTTGCTGCGGTCCGAGTTAATAGTAGCTCGAACATGCTCCAAAATGTGCAGTTTTAATTCTTTTTTTGTGCTTCCGATGTACCTTAAGGAGCACGGACATTCTAGAGCATATATGACAAATTGTGTTTTACAATTGATTAGTTGATCAATCCTCCAAGTTTTTTTTATTTGCCATCTTAAGTTCTTTGGTTGTTTTGGCAATACAACAGACTTTACATCCAGAGCATTTGTAAAATCCCCTGGGTCTCCGCCATACTTCTGGTTTTTTTTGTTCTTGAAAATGACTTTGGATAAATTTGTCCCTCAAATTTTTAGCTCTTCGATAAGTCACATTTGGATGATCCCCTACTATTTCAGCAACTTTTGGGTCCATATGTAATATGTGCCAGTTTTTTCTGAGAATTTTGGTGATTGCTTGATTGGCCGTTGAGTGAGTGGTAATGAATCGAATTTTTTCCTCATCATCTGGTTTTTGTTTTTCTCTGAGCAAATCAGTTCTTTTGATACTAGAGGAGCGATTTAAAGCTGTCTGAATCCATGCTGGATTATATTTCCGTTTTTCAAATCTTTTACTGGCTAGATTTTTGTGTACTTGCCAGTCATCATCCTTGGAACAGATCCTCTTTATGCGAAGAAATTCTCCGTATGAAATATTGTGTATTAGACTTGGTTGGTGAAAACTTTGGGCATGTAAGACCGCGTTCGTTGCGGTGCTCTTACGATGTAATGTTGTTTGTAATACATTGTCTTTCACAAAAATCTCCGTGTCTAGAAACACAACCCTTGAATCACTGATTGTATACGTGAATTTTAAACTGAAATTCGAGTTGTTGAGAATTTCGAAATAGGTTTCAAATTCTTCATTGGTTCCCTCCCAGATTAGCAGCAAGTCATCTATATATCTTAACCACGCTATGGTTTTTTGTACCGCTTCATCATTTTCAGATCTCCATGCCAATGTTTTCTCCCATTGTCCCATAGTTAGGCATGCATATGATGGACTAAAAGAAAAGCCCATCGCTGTGCCTTTAGATTGATGATAGATTTCATTTCCAAATAAAAAGATGTTCTGCTCCAGGCACATTGAGATCATCTCCATTAGCATGTTGTTGTGGTCCATAAATTATATGCTTCTATCCATTAGGAAAGATTTACAAGCCTCCAAGCCAATTTTGTTCTGAATATTGGAATATAAAGATACGACATCCATCGTAATCAACTTGTATGAGGGTTGCCATGGAGTGTCTTGCAGCCTCCTCAACATGTCTCCCGTGTCTTTTATGTACGAGGTTAAGCCTTTAACATATGGTAGTAAAAACACATCAATATAATTTGCAATGGGTTCCAAAAGGGCTCCTTTGGCTGAAATTATTGGTCTTCCTGGTGGTCTAGTGGGGTGTTTGTGAATCTTCGGTAGAAAATATATTGTGGCCATTTTTGGATGTTTTGTTTGTAGATATTTATACTCATCACTGTCAATCAGTTTTTGATTGAACCACGTGTCTAGTTTTTTGTCTAGATCTTCTTTCAGTTTTGGCAAGGGATTGGTTTTCAGTTTTTCATAGTATTCCTTGTTCTGTAATTGTGAATGCGCTTCTCGCATGTATGCCTCTTTGTCTAGAACAATGACATTTCCGCCTTTATCTGCAATTTTAATTTCAATGGTGTCATCTTTTTGAAGTGAATTTAAGGCTTGGCGTTCTTGTTTAGTTAAGTTGTCTTTGGCGGACGGAGCTTTCAATTGGTAAAGATCCTTTACGACACATTCTTGAAAAAAGTCTATTTTGTTCCCTGGTGGTAATTGAGGGTAAAATTTAGACTGTGGTTTCATTTTGGAGATTCCAGCTCCCAGTTGTACACAATGTGTCTGTAGTTGTCCGCCCCCTTGTTGTGGGGTCTGGCTTAGTTCCATCAAGTTCACAAAATGTTCAGCATCTCGTATTGGTGTCTGCATTATCGGTTCAATTGTCTTTCTTCTATAGTTTGCCATATCAGGTTTATCAATGAAATGTTTGGCTAGTTTTATTTTTCTCACAAATTTGTAGAGATCTATCCGTGTTTCAGCCAAATTCATACCACTCGTTGGACAAAAATTCATGCCTCGTTTGAGAACCTGTAATTCCAATTCACTCAATTGTTTTGATGATAAATTGATTACTTGTAATTCTTGGTTGTCAAATATTTCATTTTGTTCTTCATTTAATAGTGCCATTTCTTGATCTTTCTCTACGGTTTCCTGATCTTTTTTTAGGTGTTCCACTTCTTTCTCATATTGCGTGTCATGGTTCCTACGCGGTCTGCGCCAGAAGCTTGTGCCGTATTTTCGCTTGCCTCTTCTGGTTTGTTTTGGGGTGTGCTTCCCCGTCCTCTTCCTCTCCCTCTTCCTCTCTGGTTTGTGTTTTTTGGAGGGCCCATTGTTTTTCCCAAGTCCTTTGATTGAATGCTAATTTCAAATCGTCTAAAAAAGAACTCCTTGCTCTGGCTTCTCTTTGTTCCTCTTCCCCTCCACTCAGACTAGGTTCTGTTGATGCGAGGGAAGATACTGAGGACATGCTTCCCAAATTTCCATATTCATTGTTTCTAAATCTCTCATATTTTCTGGCATAAGTAAAAATACGACCATCATCGTAATCATCTTTGTCCCTTTGGAACTTAGTTTGTTTTCTTACTCTTACATTTTCCTCATGTTTTTCAATATATTTTTCCAGGTCTTCCTTGAATTTTTTCATTTCCGGGTTTAACTTAATTGTGGCCAATTCTTTTTCCATTTCTTTCAATTGTTTGGTGATTTTGTCCAACGCAATCTCTACGTGTTTGACTAGAATCTCCATTAAACCTAATGACGATTTCAGGATAAATTCTCCCCATTCGGTTAATAATTCGTTGCTTGTGTCTTGGTGGCTGGGCATGAGGTTAATGCGTAAACCACGCGGTACGCGTTTAACATCTAAATATTTTTTGAGGGCTGCGACTTCCCACCACTTGTTGATTTCTTTTTTGGACAATTTTTCCCATGCGCGCAGTTTGTTTCTTACATCTGATTTACGAGCGCCACCGCCTTCTCTGGTAGTCGCTGTTTCTTCTTCAACGCATGTTTGGATCAGAGTATTCCGTGATACCTCCCTTTTATCCATGATGTGCTGGTGATATTATTTTAAAGCTGTTTAACACTTCCTGTTTATTTACTTCGTATAAATGCCGTTTATTGTTATTTCATTTTGCACACGGCTCACTCTGTCACACTGAAGCCTTAGCTGGTTTCTTTTGAACTTAATTTGTTAGGAAATCAGTTCCCCGAGTTTTTCTTTCACTCGTGTAGTTGTAAAAGTTCAGTGACATGTATTTGAGACCAACCGACAGTTTGCAATTTATGCACTGTTAAATCATGTATGATTGCAGGCGAATCCTGCTGAGGTCGCTTACCGGCTACAGGGTACTTCGGTGAAACCCGCTCCCTCCGGAACCGCCGTCTCCCGTTTCCAGCCTGCGCTTGCAAGGTTCCCTCAGCGTTCCTTCGCAACACTCGTAAGTTCAGTGTAAATCTTGTTGTCGGCGTTCACCCGAGCCTTCTTTCGAAATTAATTCCTTCTGGCCCAAGTTCGAGGCTCCCGGGTGCTCTGAGGCGGTGCACGCGAAGCGCGGCGGGACCCACCGCGAATCAATGAATTCAAGTTTCCTCCTTACAGAGAAGTTTGCTCCTCATGCACTTCCCGTGTAAATTAAACCACACTGGTTTTGGTCGATTGTAAGCTTTATTTCCAGCAACCAGCAACACCTTACGCGTTTCGGTCTCTACGGAGACCTTGCTCACAGGTTGAACTGAATCGACATCATTTTGCATTTAAATAAAGTAAAAAAAATTGTTTTGTTCCTGAAGTTACATCACTTCCTGTTTGTCACACAGGCTTTGTGGGACATGTAGTTTGAAACAATTTTTAACAGAGATTAAGCCCTCCAGTGGGCATAAACAATCAGCACATATAAGGCCCTGGTGAGAATTCCTAAATTCCAGTGTGTCCATACCACTTATCATGCAATTCTATACATTTGTACGAATTAATGATTTTGACCAATTTGAATTTTTTTTTAAATTTTTAAACAAAAATTAAGCCCTCCAGTGGGCAAGGCAAGCAGCACATATAGGGCCCTCACAATCGGCTGATATATTTGATAAATAGGTAGGCCAACTAAACCTCATTATTCATATATGTCATATTGTCATAATTATTGTTACATGTCCTAAATAAGAGAAAAAATGAAGGGGTGAAAAATATTATTCTATATGAACAAAATAGTGCAGATTAAAATCAATGTTGTGCAGGGTAGGTATCATTGTTTCTGATTTTTTCTCTATGGGATTTTTGAAAATTCTATGTCTAATAACTTTGGCGTTTGTGGACGGAATTGGCCGAAATTTTCAGGAAAATGGCACATTTTGTTTCTGAGCAGCTCCTAAAAATCTGAGGGGGGTTCGTCAAGGGGGGGGCGGAGAAAAAAGGGGGGTCCCAAAACGCGTTTTTCCCATGTTAATTTCCATAGGGCGGTTGGCCTCACTTTTAGCTCGAACGGCTGAATGGATTTGCACGAAACTTGGCAAAATTGTAGGGACTGTAAGCCCGATGTGCCTTTGCTAGGTCTCAATATATTACGTGGTATTTGATTGATCACGCACTTTATGTCGTGGAGAATCTTTGACATAAACGCTTTAGTACAACATGATACCGCTGAAAAATCTGTAAGACAGTGTAAGGATATGTTATCAGTAGGGCTAGGCTCGCTGTCAACACCTAAGCGGGAGTATTTATATTCTGTATGGATAGATCTTTACACTATTTTGGCATATAAGACACATGTTACCAAGGCAGATCACGAGCTAAGGACGTTGATTTGAAAGAATACATTGGCCTTCACAAATACTAAATGTGATGTTCATTCATGTCACAATTAGGAATACTGTGCATATCAAGAAGATAATTCGCTGGACGAATATCTCCAACAAACGATAAGGAGGCAGTATACCCCTTATGATACATTGAAAGACCCTTTGCTTACCTGAGGTAGGTGACGTATCATGACTCTCCGTATTGCCACCTCGTTTTTAGAACTGGTCTATCTGATAACTTGACATTTGAATCATGATGTGATGCTTGGTCATATGTTCCTGGCCTTTAGCTAGGCTGATATAGTGAAGGTCTCTTATAATATAGTTAAACATGAGGAATATTACCTATGTGACGAAATGAATTTAAATGTTTTTGGCTACTAATTGGTCAGCCCTATATGCAACTGATATATGTTGTATGTTTTGTACACTGGAAGCAATGTTTATGTGTGTTCATAAATTGAGTAGAATATATACATTATGTTTTTTAAGGATGTCTTTCTAACCTGCTTTTGTTAAATATGATCTGTTGTGTTTATAATCTATGACTAAGACCGATCTTATTTAATTTTCAGAAGTATTGGGAAACATTTGTACAAATTGCCCTGATGAAGGCGGTTTTAGATTGATTATACCGCCAAAACGCGTCGATGCTCAAGGAGTAAATCTGGGAATAGAAACTAAGGAAAATTCAAAATTACTGTTTTTTGTTTGAGTTTAGTCCTTTCTCCCTGTAGCTCCTTTTTTATTGGAATGTTGATTTTATTGATTATTGTTCCGTCCTATATGTGTTTCCCAATTTTTAACAAATGTAATGTATGCTAATAAATTGTTCGAAGACTTAATTTTACCATAGTGTTTTCACGTGTATTGAATTTATCACTTATTTTCATTGCTTCCTTGTTATCTGTTTGGCATTGGTAAGTTTATTGTATGTCTGTAAGTACTTATGTATTAACGTTAATTCGCCCAAAGGGAGCTAATTTTTGACTTGCCTCAATATATGTGCTCCAGTGGATTTTGATAAATTAACGTTCAAAAAAATATATATATCTGTAACAGCGTCCCGGGTAGCGCTCCGGTTCGCGTACTTTTCGCGTAACGGAACTTTGCAAAGCGAAGCTGATTGGCTCTTCGGTGTCTGTCAACATTCTAAACAGTCCGGAGCGGCCGCCATCTTGTCTCTCGGTAGGATCGAGAGACAAGAGGAGGCCAAAACGAAGGGGGAAATGACCATAAGGGGGCATAGTAGATCCTCCCTGACCCCCTAGGTTTGATGTGGAGGCTTTAAAAGGGCCCCGCGGGGCAAAAAAAAATTCGTTTTTTTTGCGTTATCAATAGTGTTGTCCGTATTCCCAGTCAGTACCCTTCCCCGCCCGCCATGTGCACAAAGACCGCATACATCCCCCATAACTTCAAGGCTAAGTAACTAGAACGTCATAAGGAGTTGCAAGTCGCTCCCATACTGGCGCCAATTTGGTCGAGGCCAGGCAGGTTCAGAGTATAGTTCAATGTCTCCAATAAGTAGCGGCAGGACCAGAATCCCTTTCGGCAGTTTTGGCTTCGTCATTACGAGCACTAGAAAACAAGACATTCTGGGCAGTATCACCCTTGATGCAACCCTTTATTGTACAAGATGGTGTCTTTCAAAAGCCAGGGGTATAGGAGTATGTAACAAGCAAGCAATTTAATTGAAAAAACTAAACGTGACAAACAGTTGTAGGATCAGTGAAGGTTGATTTTTTAATTGAAAGTATAACAGGATCAGTTACAATAAAATCCTTCATACGCACACCATGGGTGAGTATCATGGGTAACATTACTTCAAAGCTTTATTAATACAATAATCAATAATGAAAAATCAACATCAATAGGGTTGTCCTTATTCCCAGTCAGTACCCTTCCCCGCCCGCCATGTGCACAAAGACCGCATACATCCCCCATAACATCAAGGATAAGTAACTAGAACGTCATAAGGAGTTGCAAGTCGCTCCCATACTGGCGCCATTTTGGTCGAGGCCAGGCAGGTTCAGAGTATAGTTCAATGTCTCCAGTAAGTAGCGGCAGGACCAGAATCCTTTTTGGCAGTTCTGGCTTCGTCATTACGAGCACTAGAAAACAAGATATTCTGGGCAATACCACCCTTGACGCACCCCTTTATTGTACAAGATGGTGTCTTTCAAAAGCCAGGGGTATAGGAGTATGTAACAAGCAAGCCATTTAATTGAAAAAACTAAACATGACAAACGGTTGTAGGATCAGTGAAGGTTGATTTTTTAATCGAAAGTATAGCAGGATCAGTTACAATAAAATTGTCTATACGCACACCATGGGCGAGTATCATGGGTAACATTACTTCGAAGCTTTATTAATACAATAATCAATAATGAAAAATCAACATCAATAGGGTTGTCCGTATTCCCAGTCAGTACCCTTCCCCGCCCGCCATGTGCACAAAGACCGCATACATCCCCCATAACGTCAATGCTAAGTAACTAGAACGTCATAAGGAGTTGCAAGTCGTCCCCATACTGGCGCCATTTTGGTCGAGGCCAGGCAGGTCCAGAGTATAGTTCAATGTCTCCAGTAAGCAGCGGCAGGACCAGAATCCTTTTCGGCAGTTCTGGCTTCGTCATTACGAGCACTAGAAAACAAGACATTCTGGGCAATACCACCCTTGATGCAGCCTTTTATGCTACAAGATGGTGTCTTCCATTCAGAAAATATTGTTGGCACCATTTTGAAAGGAAAGATAAACGGCCATTCTCCTAGTGAGTCTCACATTGTTACATTTATGAAGAATGTTGAAGAGTAGTATGTTGAAAATCTGAAGCCATCGTTCTACAAACTCTCAACCAGCCTTGGATGGAAAAATCCTGAAGAATGTACAAACTGAAAACCAGTTTTTGTTTGCATAGCATCAGCAGCAACACTTGAGTCAGCTTTGTGTGAAGCCGCCATCTTGATCCAATCAATACCGTCCCCTTGCACACATTCAGGGACCAGGCCACAGGACGTGGCTTCAGGTCAAACGGATTGTGGGACAAGGTCAAGAATGGAAGAGTCACCAAAAGGCAAAAAGTTCCCCCGGACCCCGGGAGCCGGCCGCCTATGTCGGGGGCGATCTCAGGCCACACCAGGGCAACAAGACTTGGGGATGGGGCAGGAGCCAAGCGCCCCCTCCGAGTCCGCGCCACCACACCGCCCCTGGGGGGCCTCCGTCAAGCGGTTCAGGGAGGCACCGCACGCAGCCGTTCTTCAGATCAGTGGCTCTCACCGGCAAGGCTCCCCTCCTTTAGCAGCGATCGTTGGCGCAGTGGTTGCGGCCGGAGGCTCCTGCTTAGTCAACGCCCCGGCCTCTCCATGTCGTAGGCCGCATCACATTGCTTTCCAATGCAGTCAGGTCCTCAAACAGCCCCCACTTACACTTACCTATGAAAATCTTACTATTCATGCTTGACTGAGACCAAGGAGATCAGAGTGCATGTCTGTGTAAGGTGATGTACCTCTGGGGAGACAAGGTCCAGAATGGAAGAGTCACTGTATCGCAAGAGTGGGTGAAATTTAGCCTTATGGTGGGTGAGACGCTGTAATAGCAAGAGAAGGCACAACTCAGCTGGCCGAGAGAGACTTGGGGAGGGGGCAGGAGCCAAGCGCCCCCTCCCAGTCCGCGCCACCACACTGCCCCTGGGGGGCCTCTGCCAAGCGGTTCAGGGAGGCACCGCAGGCAGCCGTTCTTCAGATCAGTGGCTCTCACCGGCAAGGCTCCCCTCCTTTAGCAGCGATCGTTGGCGCTGTGGTTGCGGCCGGAGGCTCCTGCTTAGTCAACGCCCCGGCCTCTCCATGTCGTAGGCCGCAAGAGTAATCGCAACTCAGCTGTCCGAGAGAGACTTGGGGAGGAGGCAGGAGCTAAGCGCCCCCTCCCAGTCCGCGCCACCACACCGCCCCTGGGGGGCCTCCGTCAAGCGGTTCAGGGAGGCACCGCAGGCAGCCGTTCTTCAGATCAGTGGCTCTTACCGGCAAGGCTCCCCTCCTTTAGCAGCGATCGTTGGCGCTGTGGTTGCGGCCGGAGGCCCCGCCTAGTCAACGCCCCGGCCTCTCCATGTCGTAGGCCGCAAGAGTGGGCGCAACTCTGCTGGCCGAGCGAGAAATACCGTCCCCCTGCACACATTCACGGACCAGGCCGCATTGCGAGGGCACCGCAGGATGTGTCTTCAGGTCAAACGGATTGTGGGACAAGGTCCAGAATGGAAGAGTCGCTGTATCGCAAGAGTGGGTGAAATTTAGCCAGATGGTGGGTGAGATGCTGTAATAGCAAGAGCAGGCGCAACTCAGCTGGCCGAGAGAGACTTGGGGAGGGGGCAGGAGCTAAGCACCCCCTCCCAGTCCGAACCAATGAAAAGTGTTATTTTTAGGTCACATGACCTAGCCTTACATCATTAGGAACCCAAAGTGAAATGAACCAATGAAAAGTTTTATTAACAAGTCACATGACCTGTTATGCTTACGTTACGCGCTCCGCGCCGCGCCCCGGATCGCTTCCGGTGCGCTGCGCTTCGCGCCTCGGTTCGCGTTCCGGAGCGCTTCCGGGTGCGCTAACGCGGCGCGTCATATGACAGAAGGGACAGGCAACAAGAACCATCAGTCAAAGAGGGGAGGGCAAGTTCTTCTCTACCGGGTCACGTTGGGGCTCCACCGGAACTGATCGAATTGGTAGTCTACAGTGTTTCTGGATGTTTCAGACTGAAGCTGGCGTCAGCATGAGAGCACCACGATCTTGTGACTCCGTCGTGGCGATTCCGCAAGCAATCATGGCAGTCGCTCCCCACTGTAAGTCTGCGGGAGTCGGGGGCCCCAGTGACTCTTGTAGAATCTTCAAGGCTGAGAGGACGCTTTTGGGAATGGGGCCCATGCCCTAGCAGTCAAGCGTCCGAGTTCCAGGGTTGCCCAGAGCCATCCTTGAAGGCCAGGCCCAAGTCTGTGGAGTCGACCGCCATTTCCTAAGCTCCGTGGCAGCCGCCTCTCGCTGTACTGCAAGAGTGGGTGCAATTAATCCGGATGGCGGGTGAGACGTTGTAATAACAAGAGCAGGCGCAACTCAGCTGGCCGAGCGAGGCCCTGTGCCGCAGGAGCGGGCGCAACTCAGGTGGCTGAGTGAAGCGCTGGGGTGTAGCTGATAAACCTCCACCTGGGGAGGTGGGGGAGGCTCGTTCGCGCCGCCTCTCCCTTTCAGTGCACCCCACGCCGTCAAGCGTCCGAGTTCAAGGGTTGCCCAGAGCCATCCTTGCAGGCCAGGCCCAAGTCTGTGGAGCCGACCGCCATTTTCTGAGCTGCGTGGCAGCCGCCTGTCGCTGTACTGCATGAGTGGGTGTAATTCATCCGGATGGCGGGTGAGATGCTGCAATAACAAGAGCAGGCGCAATTCAGCTGGCCGAGCGAGGCCCTGTGCCGCAGGAGCGGGCGCAACTCAGGTGGCCGAGTGAAGCACTGGGGTGTAGCTGAGAAACCTCCAACTGGGGAGGTGGGGGAGGCTCGTTCGCGCCGCCTCTCCCTTTCAGTGCACCCCACGCTGTGTCCTGGCGCAGGTATATGTGATGGTTGGACCAGGGCACCGCAGGACGTGTCTTCAGGTCAAACGGATTGTGGGACAAGGTCCAGAATGAAAGAGTCACCAAAAGGCAACAAGTTCCGCCTGACCCCGGGAGCTGACCGCCTATGTCGGGGGCGATCTCAGGCCACACCAGGGCAACAAGACTTGGGGAGGGGGCAGGAGTCAAGCGCCCCCTCCAAGTCCGCGCCACCACACCGCCCCTCGGGGGCCTCCGTCAAGCGGCTCAGGGAAGTATCGCAGGCTGCGGTTCTTCATATCAGTGGCTGTTAGCAGCGATCGTTGGCGCTGTGGTTGCGGCCGGAGGCCCCGCTTAGTCAACGCCCCGGCCTCTCCATCTCGTAGGCCGCAGAGTAGTCGGGGAGAAATCCCGGGAACGGCGGCATGCATTTGGATCGATGTTGCAGCAGGCTGCCATGTAAATAGGTATTTAATAAAACGTTTTACCCTGTTACTTTGGTGGTGTGTTGTATATATTTATAATATTTGCATAGTGTTTGTTGTTGTTTTGGGCGGGGTGGGCGGCGGAGCCGAGCTGTCTTGCAGCCATCATGGCGTCGAGCTCAGTTCCTCTCACTAGTTTCATATTTCTCATGAGGGGTTGTTCCTAATGTTTCTATTTTAGCGAGGTCAAAAAGAGATCCCATTAGTGGCCTACTGATTTTGCTTGATTCCTTTTGTTGTTTCTAACGATTTTTCACTATCTGCAAAGACTAAACAGAGTATTGCGACTCTGTGCTTGTTTGTAAATAGAGAATGAACCAAAGAGAACCAATTCTAAAACAGTAAATGCTTGGATAACAATAAATCAAATGGAGAGGGAAGCAGGCACAACGGATTACAACGGGGGCAAAGGCCTGCGTTACCTACCCTTCACTATCTGCAAAGAGAGAATACTCCTACAAGAAAAGAGGGGGGGAGGGAGGGTTCAAAGCACATCAGCGTGCATAGACACGAAAATGTTTTTACCTACCACGTACTTGACATTTTAAAGCTTTTGATATTTGCTATTAAAAAAACCATTGAAATTCACTGAAAAAACCATAGGTTATAGACCATATATAGTTAGGAATTAGCATTTACAAAACCTTGAAAATTCACTGAAAAAACCATGGGTTATAGACCATATATAGTTAGGAATTAGCATTTACAAAACCTTATTTTACTCACACAAAACCATTGAAATTCCATATATAGTTAGTTGCACTAACTATATATCGCGCACCCGCAATCCACTGCTGATGATGTCATATATTACATCATTCATGACATGGTCAGTGACATCACTGATGACATCTCTGATGACAACACCCAGTGACTGTATGTTTCTGTAAAGTTAAAATATGTCTTACATATTGAAGAATGAGTGGATGTATAAGTGTCTGGATGAAGGATTTAGTAGGTGCGTGACTGACTGTATGAGTGAGTGATTAAATGTGTCTCAGTGAGTGCATGGGTTAGTGACTAAACTGTCTGAATGTGTGCATCAGTATGTCTGTTGTTGTGTAAGCTGCTGCATGTGTTGATCAGTAGCTATATGAGTGGCTATATGGGTTATTGATTGGTTGCCCAAGTATTTGAATGGGAGGCTGAGTGTGTGTGTGGGTGGCTGGGAGGTGTGTGACTCTGTGCATAGATGTGTAAGCAGTTGATTCACTAGGTGTATGAGTTCAAGAGTGCATGTGGAAACAGCTATATTGGCGGTTGACTGTCTGCCTGGGTGTGTTGGTGAGTGAATGGATATCACAGTGCTACATGTGTAAGTAAGTACATATGTAAAACACAGTAAATGTGAGAGTTGACATATATAAATAACTGTGCATAAGAGCCAGTGAATGTGTGAGTGGCTGTCTGGATCATTGTGAGCTTGTATCAGGGATTGTATAAGAGATAAATAAGTGTTAGTATATGTTTGAATAAGTAAGGTGTGTATAACTGTATAGTTGAGGAAATGGATGTGTGATTGATTCTTTGCATGACTGACTAGGTGTGTGAGTAACTCCATGAATGAGTGACAGTCTGTGAGTGTCTGTTTACACTGATTGTATCTAAGGTTATATTAGAGTCTGAAGAGGTTCATCGTATTATCACATGAATGATATCATCAGTGATGTGATCAGTAATGTCACATGAGATGTCATCAGTGATGTCATCAGTGAAGTCATTTGAGATGTCATCAGTGATGTCATCAGTGATGTCATTTGAGATGTCATCAGTGATGTCATCAGTGATGTCACTGACCATGTCATGAATGATGTAATATGTGACATCATCAGCAGTGGATTGCGGGTGTGCGATATATAGTTATTGCAACTAACTATATATGCGAATTTCTATGGTTTTGTGCGAGTAAATTAAGGTTTTGTAAATGCTAATCCCTAACTATATATAGTCTATAACCTATGGTTTTTTCAGTGAATTTCAATGGTTTTTTAATAGCAAATATGATAAGCTGTAAAATGTCAAGTACGTGGTAGGTAAAAACATTTTCGTATTTATGCACGCTGATGTGCTTTGAACGCTGCCCCCCCCCTCCTCTTTTCTTTTAAAAATTGGAAGAAACAAAAAGTATTCCCTTCCATAAATAACCCAAGACTTTTATTTTGTTATGGCAAGGGAACGAAATAGAGAATAAACTATAGTTGGTCACCATAGGGTTTAAAGAAGGAATGGTTCTTCACCAGATTAGATATTTTCCCAGAACCTCATTCTCCAATGTGATGAACTAGACTAAAATTCTTCTGGTGCCTGCACCCTGTCACAGAATATCACCCTAAAACATGGAATCTCCCAAACACCAGATTGAGTTGAATCCCACAGTAAGCCTTATTTCTCCAGGGCCTCAGAATTTCTTTTGCTTTGCTCATGGAAATTGTGGGATATTGGAGAGATAAGGTGTCACCATTAAGAAAGGGTAGTATTTAAATTTGCATATCAATTATGTTAAACCTTTTAGACATATGATATGCTAGCTTGAACTTATGCTTTACATTTGAAGCCGAATTCAACAGCTTAAGTAAGTAGGTTTTCGTAGTTGTAACTTTAAAGGGTGATCTAGCAAGTTGTAAAGATTTTATAAAACAGTGGAGCGTATTTAGTTTTTTAATGTACATGTTTATGAAACGATTACACAAATGAAACATTTGTGAGTTTTAAATTTCCGGAGAAGTATAATTCACCAATAGCTTTCTCTGTAGATGTTTTTCCATGAACAATCCCAGTTCCATCACCCGCCCAGGATATTACTACTGTTAGTTGTCATTGTTGCTTCTGTTTTAATAAAAAATGTTTTAAGGTGTTTACTGTTTTTGTTGCGATGTATATATTTATAAGTTATTAAAGTGTTATAATCCTACTATTTTTTTATCGATTATTGCTCTTTGAGATATTCCCTGTCTAAAAAAAGAGAAGAATAGGAATATTCTGTCTCCCTTTGCAGATAGTGAAGGATAGGTAATGCGGACTTTTGTCCCCCGTTGTAATCCGTCATGCCTGTTTTTCTCGCCACTGATTGATTGATTGGCTGGACATTTATTGTTCAAGGAATAGTTCTTTCGAGGTATTCTCTGTTTGCAAATAACGTGGAATAGAAATATTCTGTCTAGTCTCTGTAAGTAGTGAAGGGTGGGTAATGCGGACCTTTGTCCCCCGTTGTAATCTGTGATGCCCATCCACTCCCCACTGATTGATAAACTAGTTCCACCCGGACCATTTATTAGAGGTACATCATCTGGCTCAACTGGAGGGTACCCCTAATAAAGAAGACATATGTAAAATACGAAGTAATCACTGTATCCTGTTAAACAGAAACTTTAGCATGAAACACACTTGAAAAGGAAGGGAAAGAAATCGAACAAAATCAGTAGGCCACTGATGAGTTTTTGACTTCGCTAGAAATAAGAAACATGAAAGTGGTGAGAGAAGCCAAGCTTGACGTTACAGCAGCCACGAGGTAGCTAGGCTCCGCCACCCCCCCACTGCTCCGAGCATGTCTGTCCCACCGCCCGCCACGCCCAATAACGGTAACATGAAATAGATACAAATCAGCAGATACCTACCCCCATTCCGGAAACTCCCGAAGTGCAACAGGTTCGCGGCTACGCCCATCCGGAAGACTAGGCCTTCGGCACGTGTAGGGCGAGTCCTGCTGGCAGCCGTCGGCCGGGGAGGTCGTCGAGTAAGGTGGGCCAGGAGAGGAGCCGAGGCCGACGGGATCCCTTGTCCCATCCTCTTCTTTTTTCAATAATGGCTGCGACAACGGGGGGGGGATGTCTTGCACATGCCACCGACCCCCCCCCCCCCTTGGCCAGGAAAGGAGCCGAGGCCGACGGGATCTCTCTTCTTTCTTCAATAATGTCTGCGACAACGGGGGGGATGTCTTGCACATGCCACCGACCCCCCCCCCCGGGCCAGGAGAGGAGCCGAGGCCGACGGGATCCCTCTTCTTTCTTCAATAATGGCTGCGACAACGGGGGGGGATGTCTTGCACATGCCACCGACCCCCCCCCTCCTATCTCCTGGTCTGACCCCGGCTTGGTATGAGCTCCCCGTTCGGTCCTGAAGCGGCGCCCTGCAGGCCACGGGGGGGGGGAGATGTCTTGCCTCTGCCTCCGACCCCCCCCTCTTATCGCCTGGTCCGGACATCACTGATATCAATGCCAGATGTCGGCGTGGGGTGCGCTGGGAGGGAGAGGCGGCGCGAACGAGCCTCTCCCACCCCCCCAGGTGGGGGCCCCTCAGCTGCACCCCTAACGCTCCACTCACCCAACAAAAGGTCTCGTCCACTATTGCGAGGCAATGATGCTCCGGTCACCCAGCGGGGGTCTCGTCCACTGTTGCGGTGCAACGGCGCTTTTAGTTTCCTGCGTCCAGAAACGTTCTCCTCAACTTTGAAGATTCTATAAGAGCCACGGGGGCCCCCGACGGGGAATGACTGCCATGATCACCCACGGAATGACCACGACGTAGCCGCGGGACGTCGGCGCGCTCATGCCGGCACCGGCCTCAGTCTTGAAATGACCAAAATCCTGCAAGACTACCAACTTGATCAGTTCCGGTGGGACACCAGTATGACCCGGTAGGAGAGATTGTTGCCTCCCACCCCACTTTGACTGATGGTTCATGTCGCCAGTCCCCTCTGCTACCCTTCAACGAAAACTTTTGGACTGCCGAAAGAGGTCCCGGTCCAACCACGAGTTGGTGGAGACATTTTGACTATACTTGGACCTTCCTGACCTCACCCAAAATGGCGCCGGTACAAATGAAACTCTCAACTCCTTGTTGTGCCCCGATTGCTCAGCCTTGATATCATGAGATATGTATGCAGTTTTTAGCACATGAATTGATATGGGATAAGACTGATTATATGTTCGGACAATGCATTGATCCAGGATGGGTGTTGATTATACGTTCGAACAATGAATTGACATGGGACGCGTACTGATTACACGTTCCGACAATGAATTGATATTAAGTTCTAATGCATCATTGATTACTGTATTTATTGACGGTTCGAATTGTCGACACTTTTGGTACTTGCTCACAATGAATTATCGATATGATTTTGTTGCAATTGTCGCACTTTTTACTATGAAATCAACGACCACTGACTATGTTATGTTTTCCACAAATAAATACCCCCCCCCCCCCCCATTTACAGTTCCAGCCTGCTCCGTGGCCGGCACACGGGGTTGTAGGCCCGTATTTGTGCACCAACATTTTTATTAAAGGTTTTTGAAAAAGCAAACGTAGTTGTAACGCATAGATTGGTAAGTTTCGAATAAATGGCAACTGTTTTCGATTTAAAAAAAAAAAAAAAAAAGCAGGTGAAATGAAGCAGCTCGATTAGTTAAGAGTTAAAAAGTATAGTACGCAGAAACATTGCAAATATGAATGGTCCAGGTTTGTTGTATGTGTTTTTCATTTTTGTACAGCATAAAGCAATCGATAAAGATCCAGGTATTTAGCCTCTACTTTATATGCTACCTGTATCAGGGAAGTTGTTTTAAATGCCCCTAAGCCACCCCGAAGGAATGTCACCTGGCCCTCCTAGTACGAACGAAAACGACTCCATTCCACTGTAGGTTATCTCTCTTCCTCAAAGGAGAGCACGAGCTCGCCCCCACTTTACACCGACTGCCCTTTGTTTTGACCCTCCCCTGCACACGATCCGTAATGCCACACTTGGGCGACCTATGCTATCCACAGGCCTCCGATAATTATCTCTCCCACATTACCAGTACCCCTTGGGCTTAAACGCCGAGATGGTAGGGACTGCATCCCGTGGAGATAGGCCGAGTATGTAGTAAGTAAAAGTCTTTTCGGGTTTATGCGCGCTGATAGGGAAAGTTTAAGGAATATTCCGAGGTGAGGTTTACCCAAGTACCCTCCGTCTGGAGGACTAGGAATGTTGCCAATGTTTAAGATTTACCACCTCCTTCTCGCACCCTCATAGACATGAAACTCAAAGCTGCCCCATTGTTCTCCCGACTGACACCTACCGTTGCCTCAGCCTGGAAACCCATTCGCAAAAAATGATTCGAAGATCCCCCCTGAGTATTAGCCCGACCAGGTTAGTTCCCGACCAATTGGCAAAGGTGTAAGTATTTGCAACCAAAGCCACCAGCGAAGGCAGCTGACGATAAGAGAGAAGAAAAAGGTAACAAGAGCTCAGCCCCCAGATGAATTAAGTAGGATGCTAAGGATGCGCAGCATGCAGGAAGAGATCTTTTTGGCCAGCAACTGTTCTATGTTTTGTCTTGGATTTTTGTATATAATACATGTACTGTCTCCCCCCGCCCGAGTTTGTGTGTATGTATGTATGTTTTGAAATGACAGGCTCTCCTCATGAGAAATAAAACTCTGTTCTTGTGTTCCTGCTTCCAGCGCCCGTCTCTTTATTTGGTAACCGTTCAAGATGGGAACTAAGTGGCGTCTTGTGCCAGCAGCCTGGGCATCGGTTGTAATCTGGGCTGAATTTTCCTCAGCACGGGGTGTGATTCTCAGGGAAGAGCAGCGCATATGGGAGGAGGTTTATGGCCCATGCATGAGAGAGAGAGCGTGTGTGACCAGTGCGTGGGGGAGATGCTTGCGAAGGTGGGGAGCCATGCTGAGGATCGACGGCGTGCAGAGAGTGGGTCTGGTCAAGGCATCTAAAATGGCTGCCGTACACGACAAAAGTATGGCATTGTTAAAAAAGCAAGATGGCGCAGACAATGTTTATCAATACGGATTAATTTATAACAATTATTTTTAACAATATATTTACTCGCACTGACAAAATGGCGGTCAACACTTCCTGATTTCCTTCAAATCGAACGTTAACAGACGTCACGATCGGCGGCGTGAAGAGAGTGGGTCTGGTCAAGGCATCTAAAATGGCTGCCGTGCACGACAAAAGTGTGGCATTGGAAAAAAAGCAAGATGGTGCAGACAATGTTTATCAATACGGATTAATTTATAACAATTATTTTTAACAATATATTTACTCGCAGTGTCAAAATGGCGGTCAACACTTCCTGATTTCCTTCGAATCGAACGTTAACAGACGTCACGCAGCAAAAAAAAAAAAAAACGCTCACGCGCAGCCGCTGGAAGACAAGTATCAACATATATGAGCCTCCTCAACCACCCTCAGAAAACATAGGGGGTCAGGATACGTCTCCCGTACCCCCTTATACCCATTTCTCACATTGTTTTTCCTCCATCTTGTAATTTAATTAAATCGAAACACAAAATGGCGAATTCCCGTTTCGCTACCAGTTTGCGACCCAGTTCGCGAACCGGGAAGCGCTTCTACCGCGAAAAATCTAATTTTTTTTATTTGCCCCACGGGACCCTTTAATAACCCCAACATCATTCCTAGGGGGTCAAGAGGGGTCTACCTTGCCCCCTTTCATTAAATTTCCCCTTCGTTTTTCTCCTCCTCTTGTCTCTCGATCCTACCGAGAGACAAGATGGCAGGCGCACCGGACTGTTTAGAATGTTGACAGACACCGGAGAGCCAATCAGCTTCGCTTCGCAAAGCTCCGTTACGCGAAAAGTACGCGATCTGGAGCGCTATCCGGGACGCTGTCACAGATATATCTGTTTTTTTAAACGTTAATTTCTCAAAATCCACTGGAGCACATATATTGAGACCCAGCAAAGGCACATCGGGCTAACAGTCCCTACAATTGTGCCAAGTTTCGTGTAAATCCATTGAGCCGTTCGAGCTAAAAGTGAAGCCAAACGCCCTATGGAAAAATGAATTGGAAAAACGCGTTTTGGGACCCCCCTTTTTTCTTGGCCCCCCCCTTGACGAAACCCCCCCAAATTTGCAGAGGCTGCTCAGAAACAAAATGTGCCATTTTCCTGAAAATTTCAGCCGATTCTGAACACAAACGCCAAAGTTATTAGACATAGAATTTTCAAAAGTTCCATAGAGAAAAAATCCTAACTATATATACCTACTGGCGACCGCCAGTAGGTAATATATATATATATATATATATATATATATATATATATATATATATATATATATATATATATATATATATATATATATATATATATATATATATATATATTACCCTACTGGTGGTCGCCAGTAGGTAGTTATAGTTAGGATTATTTTCTATAGGGAATCCGCAACATTCTATTGGGAATAACTTTGGCGTCGATTGAGGGATCTGCCTGAAAATTTCCTGAAATTTGCCTTGCTGCGCTCCGCTCCTTCCCTGAAAGTTTGGGGGGCGATTTGTCAAGCGGGGGCTGAGATAAAAGGGGGGTTGTAAAACATGTTTTCCCCATGTTAATTTCCGTAGGGCGGTTGGACTCACTTTTAGCCCGAACGGCTGAATGGATTTCCACCAAACTTGGCAAAATTGTAGGGACTGGTAGCCCGATGTGCCTTTGCTATGTCTCAAGATATGTGCTCAAGTGGATTTTGAGTAATTTAGGTTCAAAAAAATATATATATCTATAAACGCGCACCGGGACGCGCACCAGCGCGCTACGGTAGTTCGCGAACGGAAAGCTGATTGGCTCTTGGGTGTCTGTCAACATACCAAACAGTCCGGAGTGGCCACCATCTTGTGTCTCGGTAGGATCGAGACACAAGAGGTGGCAAAAACAAAGGGAGAAATGACCAAAAGGGGGAAGGGTAGACCCTCCCTGACCCCCTAGGTTTGATGTGGGGGCCATAAAAGGGCCCCGCGGGGCAAAAAAAAATGTTTCTTTTTTTTCGATTTGTGCTGGGGAAGCACCCGGTACGCGCACTGGGGAGCGTACCGGGGAGCGTACCATAGGGAAAAAAGAATGACAGATTTTCTCAAAAATGTAGCATTTTTATATAAATTGGAAGTAGTTTAAAAAAGAACTGTTTTTTTAAATTCTTTTTGTTGTTTTATATTTTTTTATTGCTTTTTGGAACATTTTGTACTTTTTTTGGCTTTTATGAACAATTTCATATTTTTTGGGGAATTTTTATGGGGACAAACAAAAAACAGGGAATTGTAAACGGCTCAACTGGAGCAAAAAAAAAATCAGGAAAAAAGTAAGGTTTGTTTTGGCACTTGCGGTTGTCACCAGTACGGTTGATGAGCTTAATACTTTGCTCACCATAGCAAATTGTCCTTCCACAAAATTTGCAAACTATTTTGAAATCTCCAAACTGGGTTTGGATGTTTGGGACCATCTCCCTTGTCTCTGGACCCGATGGAGTGGGTTGCTTACTTTGGGAGGTGCTGGGAGAAGATTGGGGAGGGTTTCTGGTCAGTTCTCTGACCTCTGCCGCAGCATAGTTGTTTGGGTGCCGGCGTTGCATGTGGCGAATCATGGTGTTGTTGCCAAAAGAATACTTTTTGGCAGGGTTCCCCCTGGAAAGTACAGTGCCACAGATCAGACAAGTAACCTTTGGCGCATTAACTTTCTTGAGGCCCCTTGGGATTTTAAAAAACTCCCAGACAATGTGCTCCTTTGGCTTATAGGTGGTAGTATCTTCAGGCAGGTACCGCCTCTGCTCCTCCTCCTCCTCCTCCTCCTCCTCTTCTTCTTCTCCACGACTGTGGTGTTCTGGTGGTCCTTGTGGTGGTGTTGGTGGTTGACATGCTTCTGCTGCTGCTGCTACTATAGCCATTTCTCAGTACAAATAGGTACAAATAGGTCTGCAAACAGGTCTTCCTCAGTCAAAGTAAAAAGTGAGAATGAGGAAAAAAGGTGGGGGCTTTCATTATTTGGAAAACAAAACTGTCCTGAACCAATGAAAAGTGTTATTTTCAGGTCACATGACCTGGGCTTTCATCATTTGGAAACCAAAACTGTCCTGAACCAATGAAAAGTGTTATTTTCAGGTCACATGACCCGGGCTTTCATCATTTGGAAACCAAAACTGTCTTGAACCAATAAAAAGTGTTATTTTCAGGTCACATGACCCGACGCGCTTATGCTACGTGCCCCGGGGCGCGCCCTGGGGCGCTTACGTAGCGCGATCGTATGCGCTCGAGTGCTTCCGGGTGCGCTTACGCCGTGCATAGCGCAAACGGGACGCTCACCGGGGCGCGCCGGAAGACTGCACTTACCGGTACGCTCACCGGTACGCGCACCGAGAGCGCTCCAGGGCAAAAAAAAAAACCATGAACAATATACATAAAAAAATTGTATTACATAAATATACAATATAGGATTCATTATAAAAAATATTATATTTCATAGCTAAAGAAATTTGCTATTAAAAAACCTTTGAAATTCACTGAAAAAAACATAGGTTTGAGGCCCTATATATAGTTAGGGATTAGCATTTAAAAAACCTATGAAATTCACTGAAAAAACCAGGTGTCACACCAGTTATAGTTAGGAATTAGCATTTAAAAAAACCTATTAAATTCACTGAAAAAACCATAGGTTTCACACCAGTTATAGTTAGCTGGAAATTTTACTGACATAAAACCATTGCAATTCCCACGTTATAGTTAGTTGGACTCACTTTAACTTGCGCGCCTGCAATGCACTGCTGATGACGTCACATATTACATCACTCATGACATGGTCAGTGACATCACTCATGACATCACTGATGACACCATCCTTGTGACAGAGTGACAGACCTCCTTTCAGTGTAATGTAACCCTTGAAACACATATTCAAAAATAGAAACTAACATTTTCAAAAAAAATGGAGATACCTATACCAGTTACAACAACCAATTCAGTAATTCCACCATCTATATACACATCCACTCATTCACCAACAGTTCTATATAGTCACTCATACATATACTCTCTCATCATATGTAGTGATACACCTATACATCCTGGTACACACCGACAATCATCCAAAAGTTACTCACACACATACTCACACATGCAAATAAACTATTGAACATCCATTTATTTGCATATACAGCTATACACACACTACCACCTTACTGCTAAGGAAACTTACTCATACGTACTCTCTTAAACAATCAGTTATAGAAACACATACTTATTTAAACAGGAACTCTTACAATCTCTCACTCTCACATATACTCACTTATATACATCAATACTCACATATACTAGATTAAAACATATGTCGTTACGGATAAAGACACTAGTGAGACAGTCATTCACTCACTAACACACACATATACACACTCATCCACCCATACAGTTCTGCACATATGCTGTCTTCAAAACACATACAAACAGTGAGTCAGTCATTGATGCATCTATGTGCTAAGTAATACCCCCACCAAACCATACAGACACTCATACTGATACTAAAAAAACTATCTAATAACCCATATACACACACATGTAGCTACTCACCAACCCATGCAGCCACTTATACACAAAGTGAAACACTGATACATATATTTAAATATTTAAACATTACTCGCTAATATATGTATTCACTAAGATACACTTAATAAGCCAGTTAACCAATCAATTTTTTTTTAAAAACATCCATTTAGACACTTATTTAAACATTTATTTTTCAATCGACTTTTACATATACATATATAAAACATATTTATTTTTCAGAAAGACACACATTCACTGGATGGTGTCATCAGTGATGTCATGAGTGATGTCACTGACCATGTCATGAGTGATGTAATATGTGACATCATCAGCAGTGCATTGCTGGCGCGCAAGTTATAGTGAGTCCAACTAACTATAACGTTGGAATTTCAATGGTTTTATGTCAGTAAAATTTCCAGCTAACTATAACTGGTGTGAAACCTATGGTTTTTTTCAGTGAATATATATATATATATATATTTTATTCAAGAACTGTAACATCAGTACAAATGGACAACCAGTCTTTGCTTTGTAAACGTATAAAGTTTATTCACCTTTTTGCTAAAATTTGCATGTGCTATATTCTCTATGAAGTCAACTGGTCATTTAAAATTATCAATTATACAACTCAGTGATTTTCACTACAGTTTTGACATGCTCTCAAAGCCTCCCTATAGGGTATACTCATTTTCAGTTCTGTGGGGTGGGAGCTACTGGCATGCAAAACCATATTGGTATGTGAATATCAAGGACCCCCTGAGAATTAAGGTAATTCCTGGGACAGGGTAGACATATATTGGAAAATGAAGTACCCAGGTAATCTTAGACGTGCGCAATGTAGGTAATGGGTTCAGAGAACAACAAATATTAAAGAACGATAATGAATACATTTATACTTTAAAATCATCACCATTTGGTTTTTGGTACATGTCATCAAAACCTTGGATAAAAAATATATAGAGTACACAGTTATAAGTGGTGGATATGGTGTCTTCGACGCGCGTTTCAGCACCAGGAGGTGCCTTCGTCAAGAAATTACCACCAAATAATTTGTGAGGGTAGGGAGGAACCGTCACCCTCGGTTAATTAAAAAGCCATGAATCGGCTGTGAGGATTTAATAATCTGATGATCCATATCACCAGCTGTGGGTTTGTGGTATGTTTTAGTTTCAAGGCATTTGTTCTTCAGATATACCAGAAAATCCAAGAACCCTACCTCTGGCTTGCTCACGGAAGGTTACAACTGAGTAGTTATAGTTAGGTTAGCATTTGCATAAAAAGTTTCTTGGTGATCCGTTAAGCGGGAGCCATGAAAAAAGGGGGGGTGCCAAAACGTAAAATACCCATGCATCTCTTTTCTATAGTCTTATCGGGCATGGCTACAACAAACATGGCTGAACGCAATTGCAGCAAATTTGGCAGGAAGCTAGATCTTGGTACTTAGATTGCGATTTTTTTGAGTTGGTGTAAATATGCTCTTTAGTTTTTGAGAAACTACGTGTCAAAAATATTTGTAAATCTGGACGTTTGGGTCCACAAGTGTCTCGCGAGACTCTTGCGAGAGCACGTATTCAAAACTAGAGCATTCTCAATGGCCCCGGGAATCTTTTTACCTTGGGTATATTTTCTCATGTAGGAGTCACACTTTCGTGAGAGCAAGCACTCTGATTGGGTTTTAGCAACATCAGAAAATGTTGCTGGCAGCTATTTATAGATGCAGGAACTTAGTCCTCTGTCCTGAAGTTTGAAAATAAAGATATAAGAGGGTTTGGTATGGGTACCTTGCCCCCCTAGGCCCTATGGGGGGGGAACCCAGAGAGACCTCCCTGGGACCAAAATTGAAATAAAAGCAATTTCTGCCATAATTCCACATGACTCCCACAGGTTAGTAAAAAACATGGCAGCTCGGAGCTGCATTATATAGTTAATAGAGACCATCCAACCCACGCCATTATAGGCCCGAAGGAGCACACCCTCTAGACCACATTTCATAGGGGAGGCAGGCTTGTGGCGTCCTCCCTGAGCCATTATAGACTCTTATGAGCCCAACCCTGGGGACAAAATGTGCACAAATGGGGAGAGGGGCTCCACTTTTGGAGCCCTAAAAGGACCCAGGGACCCCATACCCTGGTGCCAATTTTATGAACTAGAGGGGAAGGGGCCAAGCCATAATGGCCCTGGGTACGACATCCCCAGGACACAGAAATTTCCATGCCCACATCAGTGTGGCCAGGGAGACTTCTGTTTGCTCCTGCCTGGTGGGAGCATTTTTGAAACAGCTGCTAAACAGGAGTAAACACAAAGTCTACTCCCAGCAGGCGAGGGATTTAAAAATTCCCCTTCCAGCTGGGAGCAGACTTTTGATCTGTTTCAAAATCAGGGGGGGGGGGCTGAACGCCCCCCTTCCTGTTTGAAAAAAACACTGCCCTGGGGGATGGGGTCCCAAGGACCTTTTTAAGGCTTGGGGTGCCACACAGGGTCTCAAGTTATAGTTAGCTCTGCTAAATACAACTGGTGAATTTCTGTGTTTTTTAGGTCAAAACATTAATGTTGTCACTAACATATTCACCTAACTATAACGTTACTTTAACCTTTGTTTTTTTCAGGGAATACATTTCTAAGGTTTGTTTTCAAACAAAAGTAGATATTTTTATCACACCTAGATATGATGTTAATTCAACCTTAGATTTTTTCGATGACTTTTTAATTTTTTAACGTAAAATAATTTTTTTATTACAAACGTAAAGCCAACCCCCACTCTTCACGGCCTTTGGGAGGAGGGATGACGGCAGGACCTGGCCTGTGACCATACCCTGTTGCCATCCCATTCAAGGCAGCCAACACCCCTGCAGTCAGCCAACCTCAGGCTGCATATGGCCTTTCATGGCGTGTGGCATTGGGATTGCCTGCAGGGTCTGGCATGCAGCCAGGCCCTGCATCCAACACCCTGTGGATATCCATCCAGAGGCAACCAACACCACACTGCACACAACCTTTGCTTGTGCGTAGAGTGGATTTGCTCAGGGCCTGTGTTGCTGCCAGGCCCTGCTTCCAACTGCATGCATGCAGTCAACACCATGCTGCACAAAGCCTTGGCTGAGCACAGAAAGGGGTTGACCACAGAGCTTGGCCTGCTGCCAGGCCTTTAAGCCAAACCCCAGTAGGCTGCCAAGCCCACATCATGCACAGCCTTTGGTTGGAATCCCGGCCCCAGGGACCCCATCGCCTAGGGCCAAATGCAATCAAACAGGGGAGGAAAGCATGTTACCAACCTCCTGAGTGGCCATGCTGCACCCTCCCCAAGCCTTCATGTCTTACAAGGACCCCGTGCCCGTGGCTCAAATCTAATTGGAGGGACCATGTGGCCTCACTCCCCAAGACTTATTAGGCATCGTTGACCCCATACCACAGGGCCTTTTTCTTTAAAGGGGATAGTGCCTCAAACACGGTGAAGGTGCAGTTTATTAGATGAATTATAGCAGAGTGTCACATCTTAGGGGCCCATTAGGATGTCGGGCGGATTGCCTCCGCCAGGGTAGCGGTGGCCACCGCCACCCTGGCGGAGGCAATCCGCCCGACATCCTTCCCTGCATACCCCCCGCCATATTAGGATGGCAGAGGGGACCGCAGCGGTGTGAAACACCGCCCGCCTGTTTTCCGCCCCGGTCGCCTAGCGGCCGGGGCGGAAAACCTGTAACATGGTGGCGATGTCTTGTAGACACCGCCCGCCATATTACAATGTGCATTACAAAGTGCATTTCCGTGGTGGCACTACCGCCACGGAAAGGCATGCGGAGACTCCCTGCGGGGCCCCTTGCGGGCCCCCTGGGAGTTCGTGGCTTGGGGGGTGCACATGGGGGGTACCTATGGTACCCCCCCGCATTTCAGAGTGCAACATGGCAGGCACCGCGCGGTGCCTGTCATGTTGCGCGTTGCCAAGCAAAACGTGCACTTTTACCATTGCGGCGGGCGGAGACTCCTGCTCCGCCCGCCGCAATGGTAGACATACGGGATGCGCCCGCCGGTGTGGCGGGCGCATCCTAATACAAATGTCGGGACCCCCGCACTGTTAGTGGGCGGTCCTCTTCTCCATTAGGGCCCGCCATCCTAATGGACCCCTTAGTGTTTAGGCTGTACAACAGCCTTGGTCATAATATCAGTGGAGGTTTGTGAATTTACAGGCATAGTAAGAGGAGAAGACAGCACCACCGGTAATAAGTTTGTGCACCAGCAACTGCTAATGCCTTTGTGATATATATAGATATAGACACATACAGTAAAAAAAATAAAGGTTAGAGAGACGTTAAAGATAAGTTCACATTTAGACACACAAAACCATAGAAACCTATTTGGTTTTGTGCTCGGCCCAGGGGACCCCATGCCCCTGACATAGCACTTAATTTATGGGGGAGGGGAGGACATAGGCCCCTGCCCAGACCGATTTCTGCCCGGGGACCCCATCTCTTGTGCCCTAGCCATAATGTAATGGGGAGAGGGGCAAGCAGCCTCCCTCCCGGGCCAATTTCTGGCCATGGTGTCCCATCTCACATGGCCCAGCCATGTAGTCCGCCTTTCTCCAGCCAATATTGGCCACAGGAACCCCATATACCTGGGCTTTTTGAATTATAAATTGAAGATGGGGGATTCCCGGGACATAGCTGAATCCAGCCCTAGGTAATGGGATCCTCAGGTCCACTAATGGCTCTCGAAGTGGGCCGTGTGGCCTCCCCTTTCCCAAAATTACAAATGCCTGGCCCTGGGACGTGGGTTCCCTAGAACTGAAATTGGCCTAGGGAGGGTGCTGCATGCGCCCCCCTCCCCAATTAAAATTATAAACAATTCCCCCCAGGACCTGGCCCAACCGAGGGATAATAACAGCATGAATCGGGGGAAATCGTGCTTGATTTAAAAAAAAAAAAAATGTGTTTGGAACCCCGCCACCAGGCCTAGGGGTCAGATTTTTCATACGCCACCCCCTTATTTCTGTTTGCATTTTTTTTGGTACTCGGTTTAAGGCCCAAGTTCCAAGATGGCTGCCACCACTTCCAGGTTGAAGTGATGGCAGTCAATCAAATCTCACCATGAGATCTGTTGAATCCGCAGAAGGTCCTCGAACCCAGAAATCTATAAATCTTTTTTCTTTAATAACTTCAAAACTACCGAACAGATTTACACCAAATTACAAAAGCTAGCTACTTTGCCAAATTTGGTGTAATTACGTTTATCGATTTGGGCTGTGGTTCTGTGTAAAATGCTTATGGGAAACTGCAGGGAGAAAACTAATTTTCTGCCTCTCTCCGAATTGCCCCAAAACTTTCCACATAGCAGCTGAAGCGACTGTCTTACTAATTTTGGAAATTTTGTGAAAATTCATCAATGGTGCCAAAGTTATTAGCAAAACAAAAATGCTGTTTCTCTGGAAAGGATTTAGGATTTAGGAGATTTGTAGAGCGCATGGCTGCCCGAGAGCGTCCCAGCGCTGACAAAATCCACCAAGATCTCCAAAGAAGGGGCCGGAGGGAGCGAGGGATCAAGGGAACAGCCAAGTTGATCCTTAATATAACTGATGACCGCAAGTAGGTAATTTAATATGTATGTATAGATTTAATTTCTGACAGTCATATTCATTCAGAAGAATTTGAAAATTGTGTTTAGTCCTCCTAAACTGAAAGAATCAAAAGATATTCTATCTCGGTTTTCTTCCCTATGTCCTTTCACATACCCATTTTTTGTGACAGTCTTTTTACAAAAATTAACGAGTATTACACATAGATCTGCTTTAGCTCTGAATTTGCATTAGACACTTTTGTTGCCCAACTTCCTCTCTTTTAGATACATAGTAATATCTCAGAATGAAATTTGCTACAGTCAATATTTATGTGTGCAATACTGATTCAGCTAAGAAGGATCTATGACTAAAAATCCTACTTTTATAAGGGATAAGTGTAGAGGGCCTCTTGAAATCTGTTGCAGAGTATCTTGAAGCATTTTATTTAAAGAATTTTGATAAAAGCTCTAACTTAGTTGTACCTGCTAGAGGAGGCGCAGACGGAATGAGCGCGTGATGGGAACAAGCTAGCCATTTCTGATAGACAAGTTGTCGTCAGTGAAGCATTGATGGTACCTTAAGGCTCTCTGCCCATTGCCATCCCTTGGTCCCCTGCCCCTCTGCTGCATTGCCCCCCTCCAGGTGAGAACATCCATAGGCCAGGGGTGGTGTTGTATATCTTACGAGGGTATGTTTGCAGGACTGGATTAATATGTCCTTTTTTCCGTTAGTAGTCAGTCACCCGATCACTGGGTCCACCATGTGTCTCATCGTCTGCAGTGTACAGCCAGGGATCAGGCTTGCAAAAATTGTGCTCCTGGGCAGATTGTTCAGGTTATAGGATTCACCTAAGTTCACCTTCGGAATACTAGTAGGCCGGGTACCTCTCTTAGGATACCCAGGGGGGTAACGTGTCATGCAACACCACCCATGTAACTTTTTGATGATTAGCCACACCTCTTCTGGGTCTAGTACTTTGTTGCACATAACTCAAGAGTACTTCAGGCGCAGTCTAGGCTGGGATTGAGGGCTTGAATGAATTTCCCGTGGCTGGGCTAGAAATCTTCCCTTTAGTGTAACACTGCACTGGATAGACTCTCAGGTGACCTGTCCTTCATACGGTTTTGAGTCTTTAGGGGAGCCAATAAGGCAGATTTGTGGATGCCGCGTTTCAAACGGCTTCCTACCCGATGAGGCCCATTAGTGATTCATGACTCTAGGTAGCTCCCCATTGCCAGGCCAGAATTCCTTCCTTTTGAATGTGATTGATTTTCCTTGTTAAAGTGACGCAAAGCGGCACAAGGGGTGGGAAACCTGCCCCTTAATGTGACCATGCATAACAAAGTGATTGTGTCCATATATAACGCAACTGTTGCTCATGTGCAGTGCTCTTATACCTTCGGGTCGAGTTCGCACTATATAAAACTCAGGGAACAGACGTTTGGGTGAAGGGGCTTCTTGTCCAGGTGACTCATCTAAGAAGATTATGAAGGCAGTTTGGAAATTTAGGACTGGGCCACACGAATCATGCATGATTGGTTCATCTTCCTGTTCTATGCCAAACTGACAATACCGAAACTCGGCAACAGGGGTCTGCAGTTCCTGCTCACTGGGTTTCGAGGTAGACAGACTCACCCCCCAAGGGAGGTTATGACCTGAGCGTACTAGGAAGAGAACTGTAGCTGCTGGTGGATGCTCAGGGGGCGTGCATGCACTCGATTATTAGGTGAAGACTTGTGCATAGTTAGTGCATATCTTGTACTGGATTATTTTCCCTAGCTGGGCGATCAGGGTAGTTGGTCACTCTAATCCGAAGTGGGGTCACGATATGCGCAATATGCCACATATTTCACCAGACAAGATGGAGTTGGATGTTGGCAAAAAGTGAGGTAGATACTGCCCGTGGGTTCGGTCGGCCTGGCCCCTTTGGCAAACAGCTGCGCAAGTTGCAGCTGGGGGGGGGCGGTGGGATGGTCTCCCGCGGGTGAGTGACTCGGGTGATTCTCAGAACCCACACATTGGCAGCTGGTGGAAGATGCCATTTGGGACTTCCGTCCCCTGAGTTTGTGTACCTTGCCTTACATAGGTCAACGGGCCTCGAAGGAGCTCGGCCCTGGTTTGCCCGTATTTGGATAGGTTTGTCCAAGATATCATGGTTTCATGACACCAAGAAAAAATTAAGCGCGATGACTGATGTCAGATGCCCTTTTAACTTTCGGCCAAATGCCAGGAAGGCTTGTATGGCCTAGCGTTGCCCTGGGTAAGGGGCCTGCTTGTCGATTCAGTCACATTTTGGGGCATGGGGATCGTAGGGTTCACTGCAAAGGGGGGCACAGGTCTACCTGGGACCCAGAAGGATGAATCCGGGCATTTGAATCCGACATGGCCCGAGTATGGGGATTGGTGGAAACTTAATGGTTCAGGGGTTGCTTCGTGGTGGGGAGGGCGAAGGGCGTTCTGCCCTGGTCCCCCTTTTGGCGGTAAGGAGGCCACATAAATTGCCTTTAAGGGGAGTCCTCATGCATACTCCCTAGGCCAGCACTGAGGGGGAGAGACGGTAAGCTCACCTCAGAGAGAATGGAGACACCGGCTGGGTGCAAGGGCGCCAGTATACAAAATAGGGCACGGGGCATCCGCCCCTGGTTTTTCCCTATGAGCCATGATTGGGCAGCCTGGTGGTGGAGGGGTGGGCCCCTCTGGTGGCGGATGGCAGGGGCTCCCCCCTAAGGACGCAGGTGGGTTGCGCCTTGTGTGGTTCTCAGTTGGTTGGGGAACGTGAGCCAGAAGGCCCCTTAGTGCTGGACAACATTCTTTGTGTATATAAATTGAGTTCTGTCCGACTTGCTAATGAATTATGATGTTATGGTCAATTTAAATGTAAATATTGCTTAGCGATTGAATTTGATAAATCCATATCATTTCAAATGTATTGATTTATATATTGTCTTGTTTGTGTGATGGTTTGTAATAAACATGGCCTCTTTTACCCACAGCTCTGGTCGTCAAGTATTGATTTGTGGGTTTGGATGGGGGCGGGGCTGGGAGCCAACCTGGGGACTCCAAGTCCTATGGAAAAGCGCAAAATATAATGAAGCACGCCATTAGGACGGTTCCTCCTGGGAACCCGGCCACACCCCCCCTTATCTTTTTGGTCCTCACTGATGAATGGGGCATGACTGCAGCAGGAATCACTTTCGGGGTAACGTCATGATGTCACTTCCAACAACGAGGGGGCGGAGTGGGCATGGGCCTATTTAGGGCAACTTGCCCTGGTCATTGCCCTCTCTTCCTTACAGCACCGGCCCCGGTATGCAGGGGTCTCCGTGAATCTCCCACCCACCGTCCCTAGAGATAGAGATTGGGGAGGTGTTGGATGTGGAATAGAGCGTGGCGGTAAGGAGGACACAGAAATTGCCTTTACATTGTTAAGGGGAGTCCTCCTGTATACTCCCTAGGCCAGCACTGAGGGGGAGAAATAGTAAGCTCACCCCAGAGAGAATGGAGACACTGGCTGGGGGCAAGGGCGCCAGTTTACAAAATAGGGCATGGGGCATCCGCCCCTGGTTGTTCCCTATGAGCCCCGATGGGCAGCCTGGTGGTGGAGGGGTGTGCCTTGCGTAGTTCTCAGTTGGTTGGGGGACGCGAGCCAGAAGGCCCCTTAGTGCTGGAGCAATAGACAACATTCTTCTTGTATATGAATTGAGTTCCGTCCAACTTGCTTATGCATTAAGATGTTATGGTCAATTTAAATGTAAATATTGCTTAGCGATTGAATTTGATACATCCATATCATATCAAATGGTATGATTTATATATTGTCATGTTTGTGTGATGGTTTGTAATAAACATTTCCTCTTTTACCCACAGCTCTGGTCGTCAAGTGTTGATTTGTGGGTTTGGATGGGGCAGGGCTGGGAGCCAACCTGGGGGGTCCGGGTCCTATAGATAGAACTGTGCTCCATTAGCTCATTGAATAGTATATGAACTTAAATCATGTGACTCCTCATGCTTTGTTATAAAATGTCACAGTGAGGGGCACGTAATGATGGAAAGGCAATTTAATGTACATAATCTCCTTGGCTGATGATGGTGAATGTAGAGGGTTTTTTTTCTACAAAAAATAACTGCATATCTTTTACCTCGGAGTCTCCAATAAAATTGAGACATTGTTGTGCATGAGTTAGAAATCCGGAAATGAAGCATACTTTTATCATTAAGTAATAATTTTGACCAGATAGTTACATTGTAGAAGGCATCATTTAATGTATTTAGAGGCAAATTAAATAAACTAAGTGTAATTGTAATTTGTATTTATGTAGTGACTACAATCCCTGACAAGGCGTTGCAGAGCTTCGCAGCAAGTAGCGCTCTACTCCGGAACCCTAGGTTAGAGGTTCATAGTTAATAGTTTAGTAAAGTTTTTTCCCTTTGTGCATTATTGTGTTAGATTTGTGCTCTTGATTTCTTATGTTTTAGTAGGTATGCAATAATGAAAACAGATTTGAAATGGGGCAGTAGTAAGTTGTTTTTGTAAGTAGTGGTTATGTGGCCTCTTAGATGGGTGACATGGCTCAAAAAAGGAGGGGAAAGTTTGAGAATGATGTTTGGGGGTTCGTAGTAGTCAGAAAGGTTTGTGATGAGTCAGAAAGAGGAGGGATGGGACAAAGGTTGAAAATAGGATTTTTGTTTAACTAACTTATTTGTCCATATGTACAAATGACATTTGGTAAGGTTCTATTGACTGAAGAAAACCCCTTTATATAAATGCCCATATGTGCATCAAAGTAGCAATATTTATATGGTCTGACGTGCACATTTATCTTTCGGTGAAATATGCATTCATGACTGTTAGACCTGACATCATTGGCTTGAGTCTCTCCTCCATTTTTTCTGTTTGCCTCCACTGCTTTACGATGTTTTTGCTGGTATATGCTTTGGGCGCTGTGCCACTGCTGATCAGTGCCATAGTGCAAGTGCTCCCTATGTTAAATTGATGTATCTATTGTATCCATGTTTGGCTTATTTGGTTTACTGTCAGTCCCTAGTCTAGTGCACCAGGAGTGCCGGGGCTTGTAAATACAAATGCCCCTCGTGGGCTTGCAGCACGTGTTGTGCCACCCACAGGAGCGGCCTCGTAAAAGAATGTCTACGGGTCGGTCATTGCGAGACCCACGTGCAGCCTAGTGCTGTCACGCAGGCTGCGCAAGTATACCTACTTGCCAGCCCCTCAAACCTTCCCTTGACTTCATGTTAGTCACCCCTATGGTAGGCCCACGGGCAGGGTGCATTGTAAGTGTAAGGTAGGACACGCCTGACCAAGTTGGCATGTCCTAATAGTGAATTACCGCCATCTTCGTTCTTCACTATTGCAAGGTAGCCTGCTCTCCATTAGTTAGAATGGGCCGGCGGGATTATTAATGCTATGCTCCGAGCTGGCTCGGGGAGCATGGTGCAATGTCGAGTTTGGTATCCCTGAACTCGGGGTTTAATTACGCATCCGTTGGTGTGGACTTGCCTACCCCTTCTGCCAGTGTGCTGTTGTTGGGGGAATCCTGCAGTGCTTCTTTATTTTTGCCAAGGAACCAGGAGAGAGGAACTGGGTGTGTACTCTCACGCTTGCTAAGAAAATCTCCAAGGACTGGAAGAGTGCCAGTCTCCTGCTGAAGTCACAGGGCTAAAGGACTTCATCTGCTAAAGTGCTATTTGCTGGAATCGTGAATACAGCACCTCTGAAGGAACCAGCAAACTCGACGCCGACGGACGTCGCCGAATCCAGCTCGACGCAGTGGGTAATGGCCCCAGTGTCCCGCTTCCTCGACGACCGGCCGCCGGGCCCGACCGACGCCAGCAGCAACGCCAGTGAGTGGCAGTACGGCTCTAGCTCCAGAGGACCTCGTGTCTGCACCGCTGCTGATCGCATCAACTGTGTGCCCCCCTCGACGCCGTGAGCGCTGCTCACTCTGTGCAACCGCATCATCGAAGACGCCTGCTGAGGCCTGATCGACACCGAAGACGCGACGCCGGGTTGCTCGACGCCGCTGATCATCATGTGCTTCATTTTCCTAAAGGTACTGTGTTGTTGGGGTCCGTGTGACTCCGGGCTCGACGTAGCGCTCCTCGCGGTCGACGCCGAACCTTTGGAATAACTTTGCCTCGACGTCGTGTAGCCCCTGTGTGGGTTACCCTGTTGCTAAGAACTGTATTGCCAAGAAGAAGATTGCTTGATACTAAAGACTTTTGTGCTAAAGAAGAACCTACCTTGAACTATTTTTCCCTTCCTAGAGTATTTATTAAGATTGTGTACATTTTTTATTTGGTCTTGTGCTAAGCCTTATATAAAAATACTTATTTTTATAATACTACTGTGTCGTGTCCCTTTGTAGTGTATTCACTTTATTACTGTATGTGGTCATAATTGCTTAACACACAGCCTCTAATATAAGCCTGTCTGCTCTGCCAAGCTACCAAGGAGGTGAGCAGGGGTTATCGAGGGGTGTGATCCCCTTGCCCTGACTAGAAAAGGTGTGTCCCTATTTGTCAGAAGTGTATACCTCTGCCAACTAGAGACAGCCGGTTCTAACATTGGATGCAGCGGTGAGGATTTTGGACCTTGCATTTATGACCCATGTACAGTGATTAGTGTGCGCTACATAGTGAAAGCAGACCATAACGCAGTCACAATCTAATTGGGAAGGATCCTATTTTTGGTTCTCCGCTTTTCTGAAACTTGATTTTTTGAACACTGCCAGTTTTGATCATGAGTGACAACGGAGTCACTGCCCCTGTTGTTGTTGTTGAGGAGGAGGAATTCGACAGAGCGAAGTTAAACGTCTACAGATTGGAGGAGTTGAAATCCTTTTGCAAGAAGTTTAAAGTTCCTACCAAAGGTCTCAAGGCTAAGGAAACCTATCTCAAAGCATTGCAGGCCTGGTTGGAAGCCAGAGATCCCACTGATCCGGTGGTGGTACCGCCAGTGGAAGGGGATGAGGAGGTGCCAGCGAATGGGCCTGAGTCCTCTCCCGGTAGCAGTGTTTCCTCCAAAGGTCTTTCCCCTGAAGAACGAGAAGAAAGGGCGAAGGAGCGAGCATACAACATGGAAATGGCAAGGCTAAAGATAAATGGGCAGTTGGAGTTAGAAAATGCAAGAGGTAGAAGGGAAGCTGATTTGGAGACCAAAAGGTTAGATTTTGAAAGAGAGAAGTTAGCTTTGGAGCGCGATACCAAGTTGAGGGAGTTGGACATCCAGGCTAAGAAGTTAGAATTGAATCCCTCTGGTGGCAGCATTCCATCTGGGCCTGCATAAAGTAAGTTTTACTTTCCCAAAGATGTGATAAAGGATTATCACAGGAACGAAGATATTGGTCAGTGGTTTAAAGCATATGAGCTAGCATTGTTGGCCCACCAGGTCCCTGAGAAGAATTGGGGAGCGGGGTTGTGGGGTCGCTTTGTGAATGAGGGGAGAGATACCCTGTTAGACATGCCTGTTGCGGATAGGATGTCGTATGCTCATATGAAGGATGCTTTAATGTTGCGGTATGGCCTAACCCCCGAGAAGTACAGACAAGCTTTTAGAGAATGTAAGAAGTTGCCTGGTACGACGTGGGTTGAATATGTGCCTTATTTTTGCAGAGCCATGGATGGTTGGGTAAAGGGCAGCAAAGTGGAAAGTTATGAATCTCTTTATGATTTGTTTGCTTGGGAGCACTTGTCTAATAACTGTTTTCCAGAGCTGCGCCAGCACCTGATTGATAGCAAGATATCTAACCCTAGAAAACTTGCTGAGGAGGCGGACCGCTGGGTCAGTACCAGGGTCCACAAGGGTCCAGTGGGAGACTCAGCCAAAGGTGGGCAAGGTCCCCAGCAGAAGAGTGGGGGGGACAAGGGTAAACAGAAGGAGTCTCAGAAAGGGCCCCAAAGTAATCCCCAAGGGAACCCAGGGAAAGGTTCCCAGCCTCCCCCTGAGAAGAAGCCTGGGGCCCGACGGGTAAACCTGTTCATAGGGCCCCCTAACCTGCTACGGTTGTGGGCAGGTGGGACACCGGTTTTACGACCCCCAGTGTCCCAAAAACGATTCAAATGCACCGCCGCGTGCACCCCCCCGTCAGTTGGCGAGTGTAGCCTTGGGAGGGGAGGAGATGGTTGTCCATGGTGGGAGGGGTCCCGCAGAAATGTCCCTGGTCTCGCTAGGAGACATGCAAATGGTCCCTCCACCCCCTCTGCCTAGTAACACTAGTAAATATAGGCAGTGGGTGACCATTAATGGCCATAGAGTGGAAGCTCTCAGAGACACCGGAGCGAGTGTGACAGCTGTCAAGTGTCACTTGGTGTCCAGAGAGCAGGTGGTTCCCCAGGCATTCTACCCTGTGATAGCTGCCGACAACTCCCAGAAAGAGTGTGAGGTAGCTCAGGTTTCCTTTGAATGGGGGGAGTTTCAGGTACTCTTCAGGTTGCTGTGAGGCCCGCCATGCCTGTCGATTGTCTCCTGGGCAATGATTTAGAAGACTCCCCTTGGGCTAAGGTGGAGAGAGAGGCGCACTTGAAAATGTTGGGCGTGCCAGAGTGGGTGTGTGCAACCACTTGTTCGATGACAGCGAGTAAGGGTGTTGATGGGGTCCCGGAGCCTGAAAGTACGGCCCAGGACCCAGCTGTGAAGAGAAGAGGCAGGGGGCGCGGGAAACCGTCCCCCGTAGTTCCCGTGGTCCAGGAGGAGGTAGACCCCGAGGGGGATGCCCTGAGCCCACAGGGGAACAAATTGCCGAACTGGGAGACCTGCCAGAGCTGACCCATTGGCAGCAGGATGGTGGTCCCTCCAGGGAGGAATTCTGTGCGGAACAGAAAGTGTGCCCTTCTCTTGTGGGTATGAGGCAACAGGCCTCAGCCCAATCCTCAGGTGATCAGTCAGGGTCACATTTTGTGTACTGGGAGATCGACCTCCTGTATAGCGAGCCTAAGGCTGCTGAGCCTGGGTCAGCCCGTGTGCTGGTGGTACCCCAGCACTTCAGAGCCTTCCTACTGGGTTTGGCTCATGACGGTCCGTTAGCTGGACATCTGGGGCAGGACAAGACCTATGACAGGCTTGTCACCCATTTTTATTGGCCTCAGATGCGTAGGGATGTAGACATCCATTGCAAGACTTGTCGCACTTGCCAGGCAAGTGGGAAAAGCGGAAGGAAGCAGAAGGCTCCCCTCCAACCTTTTCCAGTGGTCAGTACCCCCTTTGACCGGGTGGGTATTGACATTGTTGGGCCCCTGGACCCCAAGACAGCCCTGGGCAACAGGTTCATCCTGGTCTTGGTGGACCTTGCCACACGGTACCCGGAAGCCATCCCTCTCAGAACAGTGACGGCCCCCGTGGTGGGACGGGCACTGATGGGTGTTTTCTCCCGGATGGGGTTCCCCAGAGAGGTGGTGTCAGACCGAGGCACCAACTTCATTTCGAACTATATGAAGTCTCTGTGGAAGGAGTGTGGGGTAACCTACAACTTCACCACTCCTTACCACCCTCAAGGAAATGGGCTGGTTGAGAGATTCAACCGGACCCTGAAAGGCATGATCATGGGTCTCGAAGAACCAATGAGGCGGAAATGGGACGTCCTCTTGCCATGCCTGTTGTTTGCTTACCGAGAGGTGCCGCAGGAGTCTCTAGGGTTCAGCCCCTTTGAGCTCTTATACGGTCACCCGGTAAGAGGGCCTTTGAGTCTGGTCAAGGAAGGCTGGGAGCAATCTCCCAGGAAACCTCCCCAGGATGTATATAGCTACATGCTGGCCTTTCGGAACCAGACTCGGCGCTTCAGAGAACTTGCTCAGGCAAATCTGGAGGCCAGCCAGGAGGAGATGAAGCGTTGGTACGACCGGAATGCCACTCTGGTAGAGCTTCAGCCTGGACAGGAAGTGTGGGTCATGTCCCCTGTGGAACCTTGTGCGCTCAAGGACAGGTGGACTGGACCGTTTAAGGTTGTGGAGAAGAAGAGCGATGTCACCTACTTGGTGGACTTGAAATCTCCCAGGAACCCCTTGCGGGCCCTGCATGTCAACCGTTTAAAGCCCCACTTAGAAAGGTCCGAAGTGGGCATGCTCCTAGCCACAGATGCTGGAATGGAGGAGGAGAGTGAGCCTCTTCCTGACCTCCTGTGTGCTAAAGAGCAAGACGGGTCAGTGGATGGTGTGGTCCTCTCTGACACACTGACGCTTGAACAGAAACAGGATTGTCGCCACCTGTTGGGACAATTCCTGGATCTGTTTTCCTTGGTTCCGGGTGTCACTCATTGGTGTGTCCATGACGTTGACACCGGAGACAGCCCTCCTGTGAAGCACAAGGCTTACAGGGTGACTGACAAGGTTAGAGCATACATTAAGGAGGAGGTCTCCAAAATGTTTGAGTTAGGGGTGGTTGAGTCCTCTAGCAGTCCTTGGGCCAGCCCAGTGGTCTTGGTCCCGAAGGCTGCAGCGCCTGGTGCTTCACCGGAACTCCGGTTCTGCGTGGATTACCGAGGACTCAATTCGGTCACGAAGACTGACGCGCACCCCATCCCCAGAGCTGATGAGCTCATCGATCGGTTGGGGGCTGCCCGGTACCTTAGTACGTTTGATCTAACGTGTGGGTACTGGCAGATCGCCTTAACTGATGGGGCAAAGGAGAGGTCCGCATTCTCCACATCAGATGGGCTATACCAGTTCCGGGTGATGCCCTTTGGGATGAAGAATGCCCCTGCCACCTTCCAGAGGTTGGTCAACCAGGTCTTGGCTGGACTGGAGTATTTCAGTGCCGCCTACCTGGACGACATCGCAGTGTTCAGCGCCAGCTGGGAGGAACACTTGCGCCACCTCCAGGAAGTGTTGTTGGCCCTGCGCGGAGCAGGCCTCACAATCAAAGCCAGTAAGTGCCAGATTGGGCAGGGTTCGGTGGTGTACTTGGGGCACCAAGTAGGGAGCGGCAAGGTGGCCTCCCTGCAACCCAAGATTGATACCATCCTGGCTTGGGCGCCGCCCAAAACCCAAACTCAGGTGAGAGCCTTCTTAGGACTCACGGGTTATTACAGGAGGTTTGTCAAGGATTACGGTAACATTGTGCACCCCTTGACTTCGCTGACTTCCAGGAAGCAGCCGCGAAATGTGATCTGGACTGATGCCTGTCAAACGGCCTTCGACACCCTGAAAACTGCAATGTGCACAGCACCTATACTCCAGGCACCCGACTTCTCAAAATAATTTATTGTCCAGACGGACGCTTCAGAGCATGGCGTGGGGGCTGTTCTAGCTCAGGTGAATGAAGAGGGCCGAGACTTGCCTGTAGCCTTCATCAGTCGGAGGTTACTTCCCAGGGAAAAGAGGTGGAGTGCGATAGAGAGAGAAGCATTTGCTGTGGTCTGGGCGCTGAAGAAGCTAAGACCCTACCTGTTTGGGACTCACTTCCGGGTTCAGACAGACCACAGGCCCCTCAGATGGTTGATGCAGATGAGGGGTGAGAATCCGAAACTGTTGAGGTGGTCCATTTCCCTACAGGGGATGGACTTTACGGTGGAACACCGCCCTGGTACAGATCACGCCAATGCTGATGGTCTGTCCAGATTTTTCCGCCTTAGTGATGAGGACTCCCTAGGTCAAGGGTAGTTCTCCCCACATTTCAGCTGGAGGGGACACGTGTTAGACCTGACATCATTGGCTTGAGTCTCTCCTCCATTTTTTCTGTTTGCCTCCACTGCTTTACGATGTTTTTGCTGGTATATGCTTTGGGCGCTGTGCCACTGCTGATCAGTGCCATAGTGCAAGTGCTCCCTATGTTAAATTGATGTATCTATTGTATCCATGTTTGGCTTATTTGGTTTACTGTCAGTCCCTAGTCTAGTGCACCAGGAGTGCCGGGGCTTGTAAATACAAATGCCGCTCGTGGGCTTGCAGCACGTGTTGTGCCACCCACAGGAGCAGCCTCGTAAAAGAATGTCTACGGGTCGGTCATTGCGAGACCCACGTGCAGCCTAGTGCTGTCACGCAGGCTGCGCAAGTATACCTACTTGCCAGCCCCTCAAACCTTCCCTTGACTTCATGTTAGTCACCCCTATGGTAGGCCCACGGGCAGGGTGCATTGTAAGTGTAAGGTAGGACATGCCTGACCAAGTTGGCATGTCCTAATAGTGAATTACCGCCATCTTCGTTCTTCACTATTGCAAGGTAGCCTGCTCTCCATTAGTTAGAATGGGCCGCCGGGATTATTAATGCTATGCTCCTAGCTGGCTCGGGGAGCATGGTGCAATGTCGAGTTTGGTATCCCTGAACTCGGGGTTTAATTACGCATCCGTTGGTGTGGATGGTTTTTGGACTCTGGGTTCGAAAATAGCACTTTTAGAAAGTGTCTATTTTCTTGTCTGACCATATCTGGTTTCTGCTGGTCTTGCGTGTGTGTGACAGGAGCTGGGTGGCTCCGCAGGTCTGGATGAGTCAGTGTGGGATGAGTGGGATATTTGCGTTAAGAGTAGGGGGAGAGTAGTTGCTGATAGCCTGCCCTGCCTGATACAATGCTGGCTCCACCTCCTGCCAAGCGGCTGATGGCTCTGTGCCTGCCATGGACGATCCTAGCCCCACCTCCTGCCAGGAGGCCGATAGCTCTGCTCCTGCCAGTGTCGATGCTGGCTCCACCTCCTGCTGGGCGTCTGAGGACCCAGCCCTGCTCAGTGAATAGGCCAGGTGCTTCTGCCTGGCTCCACCCACAACAGACCCAGGATGTTGGGAAATTCCCCTGCATGGACAAAGGGATCAAAGCCGAAAAGGGGTATAAGAGGAGGACCCCTGAACTAAGAATTTAGATCACTTCTGACAAGGAACCCTGTAACCAAGGACAAGAGGCCTGCTGATCTGAGGACTTGCCTACCCCTTCTGCCAGTGTGCTGTTGTTGGGGGAATCCTGCAGTGCTTCTTTATTTTTGCCAAGGAACCAGGAGAGAGGAACTGGGTGTGTACTCTCACGCTTGCTAAGAAAATCTCCAAGGACTGGAAGAGTGCCAGTCTCCTGCTGAAGTCACAGGGCTAAAGGACTTCATCTGCTAAAGTGCTATTTGCTGGAATCGTGAATCCAGCACCTCTGAAGGAACCAGCAATCTCGACGCTGACGGACGTCGCCGAATCCAGCTCGACGCAGTGGGTAACGGCCCCAGTGTCCGCTTCCTCGACGACCGGCCGCCGGGCCCGACCGACGCCAGCAGCAACGCCAGTGAGTGGGAGTACGGCTCTAGCTCCAGAAGACCTTGTGTCTGCACCGCTGCTGATCGCATCAACTGTGTGCCCCCCTCGACGCCGTGAGCGCTGCTCACTCTGTGCAACCGCATCATCGACGACGTCTGCTGAGGCCTGATCGACACCGAAGACGCGACGCCGGGTTGCTCGACGCCGCTGATCATCGTGTGCTTCATTTTCCTAAAGGTACTGTGTTGTTGGGGGTCCGTGTGACTCCGGGCTCGACGTAGCGCTCCTCGCGGTCGACGCCGAACCTTTGGAATAACTTTGCCTCGACGTCGTGTAGCCCCCGTGTGGGTTACCCTGTTGCTAAGAACTGTATTGCCAAGAAGAAGATTGCTTGATATTAAAGACTTTTGTGCTAAAGAAGAACCTACCTTGAACTATTTTTCCCTTCCCAGAGTATTTATTAAGATTGTGTACATTTTTTATTTGGTCTTGTGCTAAGCCTTATATAAAAGTACTTATTTTTATAATACTACTGTGTCGTGTCCCTTTGTAGTGTATTCACTTTATTACTGTATGTGGTCATAATTGCTTAACACACAGCCTCTGAGATAAGCCTGTCTGCTCTGCCAAGCTACCAAGGGGGTGAGCAGGGGTTATCGAAGGGTGTGATCCCCTTGCCCTGACTAGAAAAGGTGTGTCCCTATTTGTCAGAAGTGTATACCTCTGCCAACTAGAGACAGCCGGTTCTAACAATGACATTCTTAAAATTGTAGTAGCAGGCATAACCACCTTTAAATATGCACTGTACGTATGTATGACCATATTCACATTAGTTATGACATTGTCTGATATACACATGTATCTTCTGGTGTAATATAATGTTGTCTGTTTTATGAGCGTATCTGCATGTATAAGCAAGCATAGTTCAATATGCAATGGCACATGTATAGAGCAACTTCATCTCTTTACCGTAAGAAGTAGTTTGCCATAGGAGAGTATTATGTTATGGCACACTGTTGTGTTGTGAGTATGGTTGCCATGTGTGAAAGAGCCAACTCTTGACGAATTTTCAGAAGCTAAAATGGTTTTCAGTCGCTATTATGTGAATGTTGGTAGTGACTTCAATAGGTTGACTGCTTGAACCGAGGAAGATGTTCCACCCATCCTTCTTTTCTTGTATGAAGGAATATTGAGGTAAGGATCCATTCTTGAGCATAGGTTCCTGTGCTGTATGTCTTTGTTTATTTTTCTCTTGATGAAGAGTGGTCCTTTGCTATATTGCTTTTGGTGTGATGCAAAACAGCTTGAAGGTGGATCTTCTGGCAACTGGTAATCAGTGTAGGACCTTCAAGGCAGGGGAGACTTCTGCCTTCACATGTAGGAGTAGTTTTTTGGCAGTGTCTTGAATTCTCTGTAATCTTCTCCTAGTTGACAAAGGAGAGCTGTGATACAGGCCATTGTTGTAGTCTAGTTTTGATGGGACAAGAGAGATGGTTGCTTGAACCTTGTGAGGGAATCCTAGATGCAGGAAGATTTGTTCATTGTGAGAAACCTTGATTTGACTACCTTATCCACTTGTGCATTCATTGGTCAGCTATGCAATGAAGGGCTGGGTTATCAATGGCAAACCAATGCAAGTTGTACTCTGTAATGTATCCAGCAACATTTTTAAAAAACATGAAACCCAAGTTCTAATATTTATTGCCTTTGTAGAGTACTCAGGGCCAATCAAAATTCTCCAATACAACACAGCTGGGGGAGACGTTGCACCACCAATTGGTAGACTTAAGATGCTTTTTAACATTCATTGGTTCATGACCAATGGATTGGCTGTGGTCACTTTATGTTTTTTTGCTTTAAATCTTTTTTAATCTACAAAAACAAAAAATCTGAATTAATTGTCTGTGTGGATCAAAACCCAGTGTTCTCTAGATCACCAGCTCAGAAATGAAAACCCCTCCATAAAAAGGGCTATTAATACAGTGGTTAACATATTTTAGAAACTGTGAAGCTTGAAAGATCCCTTTCTAAAAGGTCTGCCTACTCAACTTAGGGAACCACAAGTCAGAATCCTTAAAAGAAGTACCACATAATAAAAAAACAGGCAGTATGACTCAGTGTGCTGGTTCCGGCAGAGCAGACTCTGCCTTCCATCCTTCCCTAGGTTGGTAACTGAGCACTATAAAATGGGTATCGATAACATCTGTTCTTTTCAGCTCTAGGAAACCGCTGAAGGGCTGCACTTAGCACTGTGTAAAACAGAAGTTATAAGGGCTTTGAGTGGTTTGAGTCCCTTCAGGTCTCAGATCTGGTAGTAATTTAAAATGGACATGGAAATGGGTCCCTTTCGGGCCCTGTATTGAGGTCCTTAACTTTTCATGTAAAAGCACTAATCGATTTTTGAATGAGTGTTAAAATCGTTAAGTGTGATCCATGTCATTCCTGCTTATATTTCACATGATTTACTTAATCCTGCATTCCCTATGGGTGTTTACCTTTTCCAGGATGTTGTGCAATTTTTTTTAGGCAGCGTATTACTCTTGTATAGTGCATAATTTGAATTGGGGCACACCTATGAATTTATAATCGAGCTCAATTGATTTGTGGCTTAAGGCAGTGCGAGTTTCTCTCAGTGCCAGTCAGGCGCATAAATGTTCGGGATACATTGTCATCCAATCCTTGGCCTCTCTGCAAAGCACACAGAACAATGGTCACCTGCGCCCGTTGAAGTTGTGACTCTATGCAAGTGTGTGGGTAGAGTGGAACTCTAAGCAAATTTTAATGTCTCCCTTAATTATATAGGCCCCGCCCCTTTCAGGGACCCCTCCTCCACTGTTATCATCCCACTTAAAATCCTGGAAGTTACTATAAATATGTATATGACGGTTCTTCAATGGGCGCTTTGATGCCAGTGCACTATAAAATCATTCAACTCTCTAGGAAAGCTACACAGTAGAACTTTGAACATTGTTCTCAACCCAGCGGCTTATACTATTACGGTGCTACCGATAAGAATCATTCCTTTGCTTTCCACAATAGAAGTAGTAGTTTTTATCCGTGTTTGAATTTCGTTGTCACAAAGCTGCTGTGATTTCGTGTATGTGGTCGTTTTTCATTTGTACACAGACGCGAAATAATTCAACGTAACGCTAAACAAATAGAACATCATTTTTGTGCATGAAAAACGAAATGGTGTAATTACAAAACTTGGCACCTTACCTTATGTAAACTAGCAAAACATTCATGAGAAACGTAAAATAAAAAGTTAAGACAGGTTTTTTAAATAATTGCAATGGTGCCTGTTTTTCAGCACTTAATTTGTAAAAGAGAGAGAGCTGGTGCCCGAAGCTCCTGCTCAGAAGTCCTCAGCCGGTGCAATTAAACGTCGGCCTCTTTAATTGACTTCCAGGCATTTCTGCCACTTTAACTCTCTTTTCCAGGTTCCTGCTTTCTGCCTTTGCGACGAGTTCCCGTCGCTCTCTTTCACCGTATTTCCGGTTTGTGTTTCTTCCTCTCGGGAAATAACTAATATGGAAAAATAACTGCCGATCCACAAAAATAAGTGCGTGTGGCTCCCACCACCAACCACCGGCTCAAATTAAACATTGTCTTTTTCTGAAACTTAACCTCATCTGCAGCCACCATCTTGACTAATACGAACGTACTGTGGTAAATGTAAAATATTAAATGTTTACCTTTGGGGCTTATGCCGCCTTTACATAGAGATACATGCTAATCTGTTTTTACATAACAATATGTATTTAGGAATGTCAGAATTACATTTTAGACTCTTGCCGATTCATCTAAATAATGGTTCGCCAAATTGTTAATCGAACAAAAAAAGGAGAATTTCAACAATTTGTCCTGGAACGGAAATTGACTTCTGCAGCATGGAACTGACGATTTAAATGCTCACTGGCTTATGTTTCGAAATAGCGACAAGTGGCTCTGATTGTGACAGGAGTGTCTATGCTATTTACTTATTCAAAGCAGAGATGTTTCCCCCCTCCCTGAACGGGTGTCAGTTGTCCTCTGCCTAACAGTAACCCTTGCCGTGCCTGGGCTGACAACACGCCCCTGGGAATGCAGGCTGAGCGCGACTGTTCCTGCAAACACTTTAAAATGTGTCCATTTGTCATTTGTTTCTAAAGAAATTACAAAGCAGGGCTAATCTGATCAACAGGTATCAGCATTAAAGTGAGTGTGGAGTCTTGTCCCTTTGAAGCCTCCAGAGGTAAAGGCCTAATCCATTACACAATGGGGGCCTGCCATTCAGAATCTTGCATGCTTAAAGGCATTGTGAAATGGGATTTGCACTGTTGTTGCTGTTAATTAGTACAGTACAAGCAGCTGCAGAAAAGCACCGCAAACATGCAACCAATCTAGTGCACTGCTAGGGTTTGTCAAATGGTCCCCAAATTAAGCCTTCGGCGCATTCACATGCAAAACCACCTTTGAAGATGGTGGAAATGCCTCCTAAAGCTCTTCCTACTTTGGATAAGTATAACGCACAAAAAGAGCTTGCAGTCTGTCTTCAGCGCAGGATTAAAGTGCACAACCTTTTGTCAAACTCTGTATTTTCGGAGGACAGATGGACAATAGAAGCATGTAGTTCACTGGTGATCTCACAGCTGTTTAATAGTTGCGGCTGTCCTCAAAGTGGACATACATATAAGGAGGCATTTTTGAGGATGACACTGATTGAAAAAAACATGTTAGTTAATCATTAAATTGCACATTCCATACATTTTCTGTGCTAGAAAATGAATGCACTTATAGTATTACTGTCATGGTTTTAAATACTTTGTGCCGTGTGGACATAGGGGGAAATGTATTATTTTTTTAGCACAACTCAGAGCAGCAACTAAAGATGCTGCACTTCGTTGCGCAAGTGGAAGAAACAGCACAGAGCCATATTTAAAAAAATTGTCTTGCTCCTGCTGTCATCTCCTGCACTGGCGCTCAAACAGGCTGTCTAGCATGACGCACATCCTTTGAATCATGGTGCAGAGATGTATGTGAACGTTGCCTTGCATTCGAGTTCTACTAGAAGCATACCCTTCCAGGAAAAAATCATATTCCTAGACAAATTCCAATACATTCTATGCTGTGAATGGGTGCTGTACAGTGCAGCACACATGCAATGTGTGAAATGTTTGGAGAAATAGAAACAGTTCTTCAAGTTGGTGCTGGCTTCAAGGAGGTGTAACTTTTTGATATAAAGCCTGGTCTGACTATCTTAGACCGGGCCTTGCAAACACAGGGGGTGTTTTCTGTGATCTGCTGATTCCACACCTATGTAATGACCCTTGATGCAAAGTGGTGCAAAGCAGCGCAAAGTGCACTTCATGCAAAGAAAAGACGGCACTCTTTCATTGTAAAATATATTTCTGAACCTTTCCAAAAGTTTTTGCCATTTTACGTTTACTTTGCACTCTTTGTAAATCTGTCCAATCATTTTTTTACAATGAATATAAATAATCATTTTTTCAACTGCTCTGCAGAGAAAAATGCATAAGCATGACGTACAGAGCAAAGGGGTTAGGAGTAATCCTCACTCAGCTTTAAGTCTATTCGTCTTTTCTGTTGTGAGGACTTTACCAATGGCGACTAAGGGGAGAGCTAGAGAGCCATGATCTGGTTTTCTTCATTTTAGAGATGCCAGGTGAAATGCAGACTTAGGGCCTTATTTAGATCTTGGCAGTCATGGTTCCGCCATCACTTTTCCATCGTATTCCCAGTCCATCTACTAGGCGATCCGCCCACTCTATTTAGATGCTCGCATGTCCATGGATGAATGACCACGGAGTGCCGTCGACCCCGCCATGTATGCTCGCTCTCGTCAACGACGCCAAAGACCAAAGCAGCTGTTGGGGGGAATTAGAGCCACTTTGTCTGCAGGGCCAATCACAATGTTCCTTCACGCCAATGTGACTGTGGTAGGGATACCTTCACACCTCAGTTGGCAGATTGGAAGCGATTTAAGTCAGGAACTCACCTTTTTTCACGCTTCCTTTTCCGCTGATAGAACGCCATGTTATTTTGAATTTGAGAATGTTGCAATATGTAGTAATGTGCTCATATCATTTGAAGACTAATGTAGTGCTTTAGTCGAGAATGCAGAAATTAATGCTTCGCGTGTAAAACGTTGCATTAGGATTAACGTGTCATATTAGAAGTTGCATGTGTAGAGTTGTCTATTAATGGATAACATAATGTTTTGACATGAGAAAGAGTAATGCTTTAGAAATGTTACGACTCGTTATGCATTAAAGAGTCTTTGAATGTAATGCTTATGTTGACGTATTAGAAATGCACTTAGAAGTGTACAATCCTGGGACATGAACCGCCAGTAGAGGCCTAACTGCAATTTCTTAGCGTGATTTGATGTTGTAGGCTTAAAATGTATTCTCCTTGGGAAAGGCTCCTTTCGCAGTTGAATGTTGATTTGCAATATTGTGTGTGTGTAGAGTTGTTTCTCACACGTTTCTGTTGCAGGTGCAAGGACACATAGCTTGTTATGTAGAATAATCCTTTGTTTAGGAGTTAGAATGGTAGGAGCGAGTACGGAGGGAGTGTATCGGAATGCGAAGATGTTACATTTGGCGGAGAAGGTGCCTGGGTCCCAAGGACACAGCAACGTTTTTTTGACGGAGATGGAGGTTGGTGGAAAAATCCAGGAAGAAGTACCTGCCCAGAGGGGTGTGTTCAGGGCGTGTTTACTGTTTTGGGGATTTTGTATTAAGGACAGCACCCAGAGGGTGAAGGGCAGAGGTGGAGAGCAGAGGTGGAGAGCAGATGTGGAGAGCAGTTGATTTAGAGCAGATCTTGAGGCAGAAGGAGCAGAATGTAGTCTTAGCGCAGACTGGAGAGGAACAGGCAGGAGAGGGGTGTAGGAAAGAGCTTCTTAGAACAAGCTCTGTAGCTTAGGCTACGTATCCATGGAAAGTGATTGTCCTTCTTAGGAAGTCTTCACCGCTGACACCTTTTCTCTTGCCTGGGAGGGATGCTAAGTAAGGATGTCACCTTAGAGTCATTGTAGGGACAGACTAAATGTTCTTTTCTTTTGAATAATGCAGTCGAGGCTTCAAGCAGGAACTGTAATTGTTTGACTGATGATTCAGGAACTTATGTTGATTTACATCTTGAGTCGTCTGAGACTCTTGCAGAGTATCATGTTTGTATTAGTGCCGATTTATTTCCTGAACCTCTTGCTGAGGTATTTGTATATCCAATTATTTTTGGCTTTGTAATGAATTTTTTAAATTGTATTCCGTAGTCAGTGATTCTTTTGAGATTGAATTGATTTGGTCATTGGTAAAATTGTCATAAGTTATGAATTTGGAAATCTTCCTTTTACACTTCTTAGCAGACAACAAAGATTCAGTCGACCGTGGATTCTAAGGTTTGTGAAAATCTATAGAAGAATCCCGCCATAACAGTTGGTAGCAACCGAGGATGGTTGTCTCTAGAGTAAGGGGAGATCTAGAGTAGGATGAGAATTTCCCAAGGCCCATAGAATTCAGGGGATGATTGCCCAGTGGATTACTGGCAGAAGACGGCTTTTCATGGAAGCCGACGGAGAGTGACGGTGCAGTGAAAGCAGCAGTTCGTGGGAGAGTGAGTATGAACAGGGTTATATATTGTTAGATTGCTGTGTTTGTGTTGTGATGTCTTGCGGAGTTGGGATGCCTGTTGTGTGAAAGGAGATCAGGCTGTGAGCGCGCACAGCCCAGGAAAGTCTTAGACTCAAGGAGTAGCTTAAGCAGTTGGGCATAGCAGACACCCAGAGTAATCGTCGACCATTGTTAAGGGAATCGTGAGGTACCATCGATTGCTCGCTGGACTGAGATAGGGGGAACGAATGTGTGAGTCCGTGAGTAACTGACGCTGGTCGTGGGTTGCTGTAACATTGACTGCTTGTAACCTATCAGTTGAGGTGATTGTCCAGTCGTTTGATGGACAGACAGTTGCCAGTTGAGGTAGACAATTACACGACTGTGTATGTGCAGTCAGACTGTGGACGTACAGTCAGCGAAGTGATTGCTTGGACGTTCAAGCGATTATTTCAGTGTGTGAATGGGATGTGTACGTGAGTGACAGCCATGCTGTAATGAAGGGGAACTGCTGCAAGTGGAGGCAGGTGACGTCAGAAGGTGCAACGCTGTGATAAGGCGGTTGGTGTGAAGCCACGCTGGTATTGGTGATTGTCATCAGGAAGTAGTGTCATATGGATACTTCGTTACATATATTGCGTTAAGTTAGCATGAGTGTATTACATGTTTAAACAGCCGTTTTTCCTTTGGCTTCAGTTTTGCACACAACACCTACTTGTTGTTGTCGCTTTCACCCTAGAAGCGGTGAGGTGGTTTATTTGGAATAATATGTTATTTCTATGCTATCAGCTTTGCCTGGTACACTTGGTACAACTGTCTGCACACTGAGAGCTGAACAGTCTAAGATTAACCTAACACAAGGTTGCTGGAAGGCCTGATCCTCGCACCACATTAGACATAACACAAATAATGTTGATGCCAACATTTTGGGCTCTACGCGGGTTTAAGATAGAGTTACACGGAATGAACGACACACTTGGTGCTGCGCATGAAGAGAGCTGGTAGCTGTTGATGTGATCTACTCCTACTGACATTTAGAGGTATGGGGCCGCCCTGCTAAAACCCGAATGAGACCTTCATATATATAAAATAATATGATAAATAGGGTGCGCGAAATATAGGTGATATAGATTTCTATAGATTTTGCATTATAACATGCTATCACCATTTGCTTACTATGGATTAGTGACTATGCTGCTGACTCTGATTTTTATAATCTGCATTTTGGTATTATACAAGATACTGCGTTTGAGAACTTTGCATTGAATAATAAATATTTCAAACTTGCACTTGTGTTCTTTGACTCTCAGTTTTGGTTTGAAATGATTATATAACGAAAGAGTGTTCATGTGTTCCACGATTCCTGAGGTATTCTAAAGTTCATGTTCTGGTTTGTCTAAGACATGGATCATTCCATAATGAGCCATGAGACACTGTAGCTAGCTAGGTAAGGGGATTTCTGATACTGAGATGAGTTTTGGATCATCCTAACTCACTGAGGTTCTAGATCTCTATGCACAGTTCTGTGAGAGAACGGAAACCCTGCTACATGGCGCCCGTACGTTGTTGGCCTTAAAACATGACACTCGAGTAGTATATCATTCAAACCTTGACACCTTCATTCCCGTTTCCGGTAAACGGTGGTGTCGGAAAAACCTACCTATTTTTTAATAGGTCTTTTCAAGCTTGAATTCTTCTAAAAACGGTTTCTTTGAATTACTACCCAGTTGTGCTACAAAGTGTTCTTTGTCCTTTTTTTCTCTTCCTGTGCTACCATGGCCGTGGACATACCGCAGCATAGCCGTGTCGCGGTTCGCGACCACTTGCGGGCATATAATGTCCCTGTGGAAGGCTTGGCTGTGGTTCTAGTGGTGAGTGCGGAACATGCGTACCCGTACGAATTGTTTTATTCCTGGGTGACATTTCCGGAAGTGGACGCTAATTCGGGTGTCTTCCATTCATACACTGCCTCGGCTGTACCGGCGGCTTATGCTCCGTACAGGGCACTGGAAGTACCTATCGATGCTTGGCAGCACGGAGTTTGGTTTGGTGGCGCCCTACCCCATTCTTTAACGGCTCCGAGGTTAGGTCCTTTGTCCATTCCGGGCACAAATTGGCCCGCTTTGGGTGGATTTACTCCTCACCCTAATCGCGCTACTTGTAGTGTAGCTGAACTGCGGCGTCTTCATGAAGTCGCGACTGGAGTGATTAGGGCGCTTGTTCATTACATTGGTCGTAATGTTCATGGCGCAGCCCCAGCAGGTGCGCAGCTTCGAGCAGAACAGGCTGGTTTGAAAATCAGTCCTGTCTTGGTGAATTCCGTTATGGGCAAGAAGCCCCAGGATAAGGATGATTTTCCTTACTGGCTTGCCGAGAAATTCGACCAGCTGGAGGCTGTGTTTCCTAATACGACTCCGGGTGAAAAACACCGGATTCTTACGCTTAGTTTACCGAAAGATTTAGCCCCTGAACTTGCTGACTGTGAAACTTGGGGTAAGACTTTTGCAGCGGTTTACTCGAGGTGCTATGGCACCCCGTCTGTGTCAAACCTTTCTGCGGTCCTTAAACGTGTTCAGGATGATCACGGACCGGAGTCGGCGGTTGAATTAGGTATGCGCCTGAGCGGCTCGTTTGAGACGGTTTGCGGTCTTATCCTTGCGAATGTCAAGGGGGATGCAGTGAACTTTCAGGTGGCCAATGCTCTGGCGTTAATTCCCGATGCCGAGAAACCCCGTCAACTGGCAAGAATTATTGTGGCGGCTTATAAAATGGTTGGCCGCACTTCTAAGGGTTTAAAGGCTTTTTCTGAAAAAGAGAAGAAGCAGCCCCAGGGACAGTCTTCGGAAACGGGTGGACAACCCAAGTCCAAAAAACAAAATTGGCCTAAAAAGCAGAATCAGGGTAAGCAACAACAACAGCAGACACAGGTTTCTAGTCCTACGCCTTCGCAGCCTGCGCAGTCAGATCGAGTTTATGATTTGCGCGATCGCGCGACGATTAAATCGCCTGAGAGATTTCAGGCTTCTGACCAACGCTCTCCTCGTTCCTTTCAGGACTCATCGGCTCCGTCAACCGGTGGTGGAGGGGGCGGCAGGGGCAGGGGTGGCCAGCAAGGACGTGGCCAGCCCCGCACGCGAAGTGAAGGGGATCAGCGGGACGACTCTACGCCAAAGAGACCGCAGTTTGGCAAGAAGAAAGTCGCAGCCTTAACGGCGCATCGATATGCCCCAGATAGTGAGAACACGGCTTCGGAATCTGACGTGGGCTCTGACCTTGCTGGACAGCGCGGCGGAGATTACCATAGTGAGAGAGGCCCTCCGTCCACTGTTGAAGGTGACAGCGACTGAAACTTTTATTGTGATTGAAACGGCTGATACACATGTTGCTCCCCCTGAAAGACTTTTTGAAATTGTCCTGTTAATTGAAGGTGACATGCAGCGAACTGTAAAAGGGGTATTTTGGGAAAATCTTTCGGATACGTATGACATTTTGCTTTCGGAGGCTGACTGGCCCCCACCTTTTGTTCTCGCAGCTCCGTGAGGGGAGGAGGTGATCCTCCCCAGTTTCGCGCACACTGTATCGAGAGTGGAAGCGCTGCATTTTGCAGAAGAGTGGGCTCTGGCGCTTGCGCCGGCTGTGTACCGAAATCAGTGTGGCTGGGATAAATTGTCCCCTAGCCATGAGATTCCTTTACGGTCACAGCCGCAGCCACAACCCCAGTATCCCATACGGCGTGAAGCTAAAGCTTCGGTCGCGGCTATCCTTGCACAATTGGAATATCAAGGTGTAATTGAAACGTGTGTGTCACCAATGAATAATCCACTTTTTACTGTTCAAAAGCCGGACGGCTCATACCGTCTGGTTTTGGATTACCGGCATTTGAACTCGCATTGCCGTAACTGTGCAGTACAGAATACTCACGGCTCTGCCCTAGTGAATAGTCTTGAGCGCAAACGGTTCAAAACCACGCTTGACATTTCCAATGGTTTTTATGCACATAGATTAGATGGTCTAAGTTCCCAGTGGACCAGTTTTACGTGCGGCGGCGTACAAAAAATGTTTAAACGACTCCCAATGGGATATAAGAATAGTCCTGGAGTGTTTTCCGCCCGCATAGTCTCTCTTTTGGAGAGCTTCGATCCAGTTGCATGTTCGTATGTGGATGACATTTATCTCACAGACGACGAACTTTGGGTGCATCTGTGTCGAGTAAATAGCATAATTTGTAACTTTGCAGACATGGGTTACAAGTTTAACTTTGCAAAATCACACATTTCTGAGTACACAGTGTTGTTGCTGGGTTATGAACTTAACCACGAAGGAAAGGGGTTGGCTCCTCACTTCCTGGAGAAATGCGCGCAGTTGCGCTCTCCGACAACGCTGAAAAAATTACAGGGCCCGATTCACAGAATGAACTTAAGACTCAATCCTAAACTTACTACTATTTTGGTATTCACAGAATGCACTTACTACTTTTGGCATTCACAGAATGCACTTACTACTTTTGGTATTCACAGAATGAACTTACTACTTTTGGTATTCACAGAAGTTAGGATTTTGTCTTAAGTCTGTCTTAAGTCTGTCTTAAGTTTGTCTTAAGTCTGTCTTAAGTCTGTCTTAAGACAAACTTAAGACAAAATCCTAACTTCTGTGAATACCAAAAGTAGTAAGTTCATTCTGTGAATGCCAAAAGTAGTAAGTGCATTATGTGAATGCCAAAAGTAGTAAGTGCATTCTGTGAATACCAAAATAGTAGTAAATTTAGGATTGAGTCTTAAGTTCATTCTGTGAATCGGGCCCACAGTCTTTACTGGGTTTTTTAAATTTCGGGAGGACATACATTCCGGAATATGCCCAGCGTATCAAGCCTTTATATGCCTTGGTACAACCATCTTTTTCCAAATCATGCTGGCTGCCTGAGCATTCAGCCATTCTGCAGTCTTTGCAGGCTGATTTGCTCGCTTCTGACTACTTACAGACTCGTGATAACCAGACCAACCTGGTGATAAGAATTATCCCTGGGACGGTGGGTTTCACGTACCTGACTTTTAATGAAGGGGATACTGTACCTATTGCTTACAAGTCACACTTGTACACTTCGGCTGAACTGCGTTTTTCCACTGTGGAGAAAGTTTTAACGGCTGTGCAGATGGCAATTCTTATGGAACGTGCCCTGTCGCAGGGAAAGCGCATGTTGGTTGTTACCCCGTGTCCTGCCTTGGAGGCGGTCACGAAAGCCAGTGTACCGAATTCTAAAGCTTTGCACCCTCGGTGGATTCAGTGGGCTACATCCTTGACATCCCAGGATGTCACGTTTATTTTTGACGCCGCTTTACGGTCGCAGGAGTATTTACAGTATGAATTTGTTCATCCTGCTCCTTTAGCGATGCGGCCGTTGGAGGATTTCCATTGTATCATTTACACTGATGGTTCGGCGCAGGTTGCGCATGGCTCTAAACATGCCTACGTTTCCGCTTGCGCCATTGTAGTCGGTGCCATGGTGAACGATGAGTTCAAGTCCAGTGTTGTGCACACGCAAACACTAGGGGACTGCACCGCACAATTAGCAGAGCTTCGTGCTCTTATGCTCGCATTGGAGTACGCTGATCCTTGTGTGACGACTTTAATCGTAAGTGATTCTTACTACTGTGTCCAGTCTTACAATGAGAACTTGTTCTTTTGGATTCAGAATGATTTTCGTGATTCCAAAGGTAGCACAATAAAACATAAAATGATCTGGGTCCGAGTGGCGGAACTTAAAGAGAAACTGCCGCTCGTGTTTGTGATTCATACTCTCGGCCACCAGCGCGTGGGGGTCCACGCTGTTGGTAATTCGCTTGCTGATGAGGCAGCGAAGTCTGCGGTATCGAAATACTTGGTTGCAGCAGTCACGAGGTCCAAAAGCAAAATAGATGATAACATCTTGGCGGCTGTTGCTGCCACGGAGAAGGGAGGTAAATATCCTGCGGGGTTCCCTTCGAAGTACACATACCACTTAAGTCCCGATAAGGTTCCTTATGTGAAAATTCCTGAAGTTGGAGAGCGTCTAGTTCCCAACTCGGATCGCAGAGCTTCTCTGATTACAGCGGCTCATGAAGGTGTGGCGTCTGCGCATGCGGGCGTCTCGGCCACTGTAACTCAGCTATAACAGAGGTTCTGGTGGCGGGGACTGTACAAACAGACGCGCGAATATGTCCTTATGTGTGACATTTGTCAGCAGATCAAGCCTTCTACTGCTGCGCGTCCGCCTCAGACACAGTTGTACATCTCTAATAAACCGCTTGGTTGCGTTTATTTGGATCACTGCGGTCCTTTTTCTTCTGATACTGCGTATAAATACATCTTAGTAGCAGTTGACTCATGCACACGCTTTGTGTGGGTATGGCCGCATCGAAGCGCTGATTCGCGAACTGTCATTAAGGATTTGCGTGTCTTTGTGGGAATCTTTGCTTGTGGTGCTTTCCATTCGGACCAGGGTCCGGCTTTCGCCTCTAAGGCGTATAAGGATGCTATGGTTTCATTGGGAGTACAGGTGAAGTTTTCAAGTCCCTACAGGCCTGAGGGCAATTCTGTAGTAGAAAGAATGAACCGCGACTTAAAGCAATCTTTGACAGCCCGTGTTATAGGCACTGGTAGAAACTGGCTGACCCACCTCTATGGCGTGCAGCGTGCGCTTAATAATCTCCCTAGAAGGTCTCTGGGTGGGCGGACCCCGTACGAAATGCTCTTTGGTATCAAGATGTACGTCCCTGACCTCGATGGTGCAGACTGCCAGGCCCAGGCCGCGGCCTTTGACGTAGATGAACATTGCAATGTTTTACAGGATCTTCAAAAGACCAGAGACAGTCTTGCAAAGGAACACTTGCCCTCCACGTCGGATGATGCGTTGCAGATCCCGGTAGTTGGCTGGCTACCCCAAGTTGGAGAACTGGTTCGAGAGAAGATCGATAACAAGAAAGAGTTTGGTCCCTCGTATCGAGCACCGGTTCGAGTTCTTGGAGTGAAGGGCACAAGAACAGTCATTTTACCACCACTTCCAGGTCGTAAAGAAAACAGATTTATTTCTATTGACAATGTCAAGACACACAGGGTGGCCGATTCTTCATAGCATGACACCGGCTGTATCCTGTCCTTCCATGGTGAGGCACTCTGTGCTGGCTATTACATCTGGTGCAGATCAGGAGGTGTCCCTCGAGATGCCTGCTATGTCCAGTCCTTTATTAAATACTATTCCTGTTACTAACATTGATGAGCTGACCTATGCAGATCCTGCTGATTTATCTATGTCCGATTTACAAGCTCGTTTGGCTAACCAGTCCAGATTCTCTTTTGACTCTGTTTCGGAACTTTCAAAGAAACCATCGAATATTGCAAAATATGCCACGTTGTTTAAAAAACATTTTCTGATTCCACCTTGGACATACATTTGGCTGATACTATTTTCATTTTATCTTTTTATGTCAATTGGTTTTGTGTTTTATTTTTTCCGCCTGATCGATGGCCATTATGTGAAAGAAAGAACAGGAATTCGGTACCTTAATGGAACATTGGCCCCTCTTTCCTCCTCACATTCAGCACACAGACTAAAAAGAGACTTAAATACAGTAGAGATTACTGCTTGGCCTGTCCTTGATGGGATTGTGTGGGATGCGGTTAGGTTTCAGATACATGGCCCCACAGAAGTTATTAATGTTCCTAATGTGCTTAGAGTAAACATGGGAGATGTGATTAAGCAAAATATTCGTTCTGATGATTGGGATCTTCAGGCCGTGGAAGCATTGTTCTCTGATTTGAAATATTATGCGGCCTTTGATGCTGAAGATTTGTACTTGGATTCTGTTAATTATGGTGATTTGTTTTGCTGTCAACATTATGGAAATCATTTCTTACACAAAACGAGTTCCGGGAGGGTTCCGGTGAACTACACACAGTGGGAACATTGTCCTGCGCCTTTGCAAGGGAGCTCGAGTACATTTCTGGGAAAATACTTATATTTTACAGATTTTAATCAATCAAATCCTGAGTCGTTTTATTTTAAAGTGAAACAGAAATTCATGTCCAAAGTCAGACTTACCGATACAAAATTGCTGTATTCAAAGTCCTTTCTTGACAGGTTAGCTGTAGATGGCTATGAGTTATGGAAGGAAGCTATTGACCTTAAATCGGTTTGGGGTACCAAAGATTGGCAGGTACAAGGCACTGAGGCTTTGCATCGTGCATGTCTCATCCCGAATCACATGTTGTTTTTAAATTCTACTATTTCCCAGACAACATGTTTTGGATTGGCTACATCTAAAAAATTAAATGCACCAACTATCCCTGATTTGGAAGAATATTCAGGTTGGAATAATTTCACTACATTGTCCATAAGTGAGATGCGAGACCTATTACACAATTCCTCCTTTAATATTTCCAGTTTTGATCCAGAGGGGTGGCTTTTGTGGCAAAGAAGCTCTGATTCTTGCCAACGTCGTTTTTTGGGTTTGTCTGAAGGTTTTAAACACATCAGGCCGGATCCCCGTTTTGAAACAGATCACACGGTTACTACTTATTCAGTAGGCAAATTGTGTCAGAACTGGTTACAACATTCCACTTTGGCTGCAGTAAAACTACATCTGTCACGTTTGAATGAGAATATAGAACTGAATGATTTTATAAAAGGCCCGGCTAGGGGTAGATCTAAACGCTTTCTTTATGCTGTATACAATGAAATTTGGAAATTTTCACAAGTTGAGGCAGCTAAACGCCTGAGGGCTATTGATCAAGCAAATTTGGAAAAAGTGCTTGCAGTGGTCGATAACAGTATTAACATGCTTTCTTCCAGGATTTACACATTGGATAATATTGTTTCTTCTGTTGTTGATATTGTACATGATGAAGTGTCCACGTTATACCATGGTCAGAATCAATTACGCTCTGTAATGCAGTTTGCCTGGACCCTACAGACACTTAAGGCTGGTCGAGTTCCCTGGACCTCATTGAACGTTTCATCCCTTTTCGCCCCTTTTAATCTGACTGAAAAACAGCGCATGCTTTCAATGCGTGATGCTTCATTTTCTATGTTACATATTGAAAAGCTAGAATCCTTACCTTTCTCTGTTGCTGAAACCACTACTGCCACGTGGCTTATTCATGGATTAATTACATTACCATTTCCCTTATATAAATTTACTAACTGTATGCGGTATATTGCTATAGGACGTTATGAACCACTAGGCAATGCATTTCTACATGAGGCATGGTCATTACCATACACATATAGATGTCTAAAGGATGGAAAAGAAGTGAATCTTAATGGTGAGGAATGCACACAGTCACCTGACCATTCATTAATATGCAGACACATTCAGTTACACGGTTCTTGTAATCAGGACCGCCCAAATTTAGCATGTGTTTTAAAAGGCACGCCAGTTCCAGCAGTGGTTCCCACATTTACATTATTGGCTAATGGTAGTTATTTGCTTTTAAACAACGAGTTATGTTGTGGGTTATTAATTGGTGTGGCTTATGTGGTAACTGTATCAGAGCGTGTGGTGTGTTGCAAGAATGTTCTATACCCACCCACGCATGGGTCTTCAGATGTCTCCATCTGGCCACGGATTCCAACCTTGGAAGCGAAGTTCAATGGTTTAAGCAGAATAAGGGCCCTTTTGTCTCAAAAACAAGTGACCCTGAGTTCGGCCCGGGAAACTTATGTCCTTCACATAGCTAACACCCGCACAGAGGTGCAGGCGCTTTTAAATACTGATTTGCCGTTTCATTTCTGTGAGCTGGTGCACCAGATTTTTAATGCTTCTTCGACGACTGGGCTTGCACATTTTTTTAAATTGGTAAGCAGTGGCCTCGTGACTACGTTTGAAAAAGTTTTTGGTATCATTCCCACGTTTTTCCACTCTATTTTTTCGAGTTTGTTTGGTGGACTACCTGTGTTGCTGGCTGTAGCCGCTGGCATTTTATTGGTGTTTTTCTTCATAAAACATGGATGCCCATCCTGCGCAAGAAGCCGTTCAACGCCTCCTGACACTGTGCCGTAATCGGATGCTCAATTACTATGGAACTTTGCCGCTTGCAGCATTAAGCACGGCCTATAGATTGTCATTTCGGTTCACCGACTTCACGTGTGTCCAACCTGTGTTTCACTGCCTGAACTGCGAGTTCGATTGGGCCATTGATTTGTGCCTATGCTTAAGGACTGCTCCTGACGTCGATTTTGATCAGCTAATGCGTCCCGTGGTGGCTCACGAGCTGATTTGTTCTGGCGAAAGAGTTATGGCCTTGGCAGCGATGACTGGAATATTGGGCCAATGGGAGATCTCTGCAGCGGCAAATGCCTTTCTGACACACAGCGTTCTGGTGAACCCACCGAGTTGTCCTCTGACGTTACAGGAGGATCCGATGCTGGAAGAGCACGTATGTTCTTTCCCATTGCTGAATTGGATTGCTGAACTATTTTCGGAGGATGGCAGTGATTTCTTGCTGGAGGCTGTTGCAACTTACTTTGCATATACTGTCCAATCGTGAGAGACCTGGGAGGATTGTTTGTTATGGAATATGACTTTCCCCTTGCTGGATTGGAGGAGTGAACTGTACTCAAATGATGGAGAGTTCAATCACGTGATGTCGCTGAAGATAACGTCGATATGGCACATGACTTTGGATATCGGATAAGTGCCTTGTTCTTTTCTCATACAGACATTTGAATTAATGAGCCCTGGTCCTACATTCTATGATTTTGAGACCTAGCGGATGACTTTTTTGGTTCGAAAGTTTTATTTTTAGTTTTTGATTTGAGGCCACTGTAGGCATTCATACATATTCATTCATACATATTTTTTTTAGCTTATTTTAATCCAAAATTATTGAACTTTGCTTTCATTTTGTGTATCTTGTTTATGATTGCCTTTTCCCTTATGTTTGACGGTGCTCGGATCAATGGGGGGGTGTCATATGGATACTTCGTTACATATATTGCGTTAAGTTAGCATGAGTGTATTACATGTTTAAACAGCCGTTTTTCCTTTGGCTTCAGTTTTGCACACGACACCTACTTGTTGTTGTCGCTTTCACCCTAGAAGCGGTGAGGTGGTTTATTTGGAATAATATGTTATTTCTATGCTATCAGCTTTGCCTGGTACACTTGGTACAACTGTCTGCACACTGAGAGCTGAACAGTCTAAGATTAACCTAACACAAGGTTGCTGGAAGGCCTGATCCTCGCACCACATTAGACATAACACAAATAATGTTGATGCCAACATTTTGGGCTCTACGCGGGTTTAAGATAGAGTTACACGGAATGAACGACACACTTGGTGCTGCGCATGAAGAGAGCTGGTAGCTGTTGATGTGATCTACTCCTACTGACATTTAGAGGTATGGGGCCGCCCTGCTAAAACCCGAATGAGACCTTCATATATATAAAATAATATGATAAATAGGGTGCGCGAAATATAGGTGATATAGATTTCTATAGATTTTGCATTATAACATGCTATCACCATTTGCTTACTATGGATTAGTGACTATGCTGCTGACTCTGATTTTTATAATCTGCATTTTGGTATTATACAAGATACTGCGTTTGAGAACTTTGCATTGAATAATAAATATTTCAAACTTGCACTTGTGTTCTTTGACTCTCAGTTTTGGTTTGAAATGATTATATAACGAAAGAGTGTTCATGTGTTCCACAATTCCTGAGGTATTCTAAAGTTCATGTTCTGGTTTGTCTAAGACATGGATCATTCCATAATGAGCCATGAGACACTGTAGCTAGCTAGGTAAGGGGATTTCTGATACTGAGATGAGTTTTGGATCATCCTAACTCACTGAGGTTCTAGATCTCTATGCACAGTTCTGTGAGAGAACGGAAACCCTGCTACAGTAGGAAAGCGCCACAAAGAGAAACACATTGGTCTCATCATGAAATGTTTTAAAGTTTTGCAAGATCTATTCAAAACAGAAAAGATATTAGAGTCTCGGGGGGAGGAGAAGCTCCGCCCAAAGATACTCCTGCTCATTGCATGGCTACGAATGTTGGGTTGCATACTATACTTTGGCTTGAAAATTGGTGTAAAATGACTGAAGGCAACGAAGAGTTGACCTTTCCCCATTATGGAACTTTAGATTGGAAGTATTACATCAGTTGAAATCGATTATGGTTTCTTTGCGACCTCTGCCTAGACCAACACAGTTCGAGGCATTGCATGCGGCACACAAAAGAAACAGGGACAGAAGACAGGAAAAAGTGAAGAGGTCAGTTAGGGCATTCCAAGATGCGAGGTGGGATGCATTGGAGAAGAGATGGAGGGTACAGACAATTGAGGGGGATAAATTGTTCCCACTGCTGGTCAAGACAGGGAGCACGCAGAAAAAGGATGCAGAGGATGATGACAGTGATACAGATGATAGCTTGATAGACTGCTATCTGAGAGACCACCTCCGTATAATCCGGAGTCGGAGGGAGAGAAATCAGCCCCGGCAGAGGAAGATAGGGAACCACAAGCTCCACCTAGTACCAAAGTAGTGGGGAAACTCTCAACAGGGGAAATGCCGAACGCAGAAAGTGTCAGCCCTCAGAGGTTGCCGGATGCTCTTAAGGTGCCGGTTACCATTGGTCCCATAGTGTCAGTGTACCATCCAGAACAGGTGAGGAATGGAAACCCATCACAGACAGGAATGGAAGGGAGTGCCAGCTTTGGAAGGAACAGTGTGGTGAGTGGGTTGGTTCCATTGCTGAGGCCTGTAGAGTTGAGTACGCCGATACCTGCTACAGCAGATTCTTAAAGATGGCCGATGGATCTGAGAGTACCGAGGCCAAAATCGTTCGCTGAGTTGAGGTCGGATTTGAGAACATGGGAGTCAGTTGAAGGGGAAGGCCAAGGGAGGACTGGGACCATGAGAGTGCTGAGAACAGAATGGATTTGAGGAACACACCTGAAGTGAATAGGTACAGAGAACAAGATAGTGATTGCAGGGTGTTGAGTGGTACATCTAGTCGAGGTACCCTGAAGGCAGCAATAAGGGCAAAAATGCTGGATGTGATGCAGTTAAAAGCAAAACATTGATGAGATAGTTGAAGGAAATTTGCCTTTAGAGAGAGTGGAACTCTGTGAACCAGATGAATTGCTGTTTGTAGCTCAGGATGTGACTCGCTAAGCAAGGTCGACACATGAGAAATTAGTTGAATTGGCAAACAGATATAAGGTAGATCTGTCTAAAACAAAAATGTTACAGGGTAGTCACAGGTTACAGTATACTGGTCAAGATTTAGACGAAAAGAGAGTAATTGGACTAAAGACTCACATTAGGGAGTTGATCATAGGGATACGACCATGGAATAGGCTTGACAAATGGGAAGAAGGATAATCCAAGAAAAAGAGTGTCAAGAGAAATGTGGCAGAGCCCCTTCCTCCAGGAGGTAGGACGCCAGGAATTGGAAATTACCCTTTACAAGAAGTATCTAGCGGAGGGTATGTGCATGTGCCATGGAGTCGAGGAGATTTGACAGTTTTCAAAAATGACTTTCCAGAGCTGAGGGAGAGCCCAGTTGAATGGTACAAGCAGGTTGAGAGGTTTGTCAAGATCTCAAAGGTGTTATGGATCAATTTGAGCACACTGTTTGACATAGTTGTTCCGGGGGATTTGTGGGTAGCTTGTCAGGTTGCTGTTGAATGGCCCACTTCTTAACCGGACAGAGATGCTGTCACAAATGGTCCATCCCCAATTGTTATGAAGAAATATGAGCAAGTGATCACGTTGTTGAAATCCAAGGTATCACCACAGGATATTGATTGGGTGAAGATAGATCGGACAGCTCAGGAACCAAAGGAAACGGTACATGAGTATTATGAATGCCTGTTACAAGACTTTAAGCAGTATAATGGGTTGGATGTCATGGACCCTAAGGATATGGGACAGTTTGTTTCAAAGTTTGTTTTAGGGTTGAGACCTGAGATCTGTCTTAAGATCCAGCAAAACTTGATCTGTTGGCGGAACAAGCCGGTAGAGGAGGGGAACTGCTGCAAGTGGAAGCGGGTGACGTCAGATGGTGCCGCGTAATGGGCAGTCCATGTAACTCGCGTATTATGGGATTACAGAAACCGAGCCAGAAATTTAGAATTGTGCAAGACCCGAGGAAGGCAAACAACATAGTTGTTCCATGTTGTCCAGTGGTACAGAATCCATCTGTGATACTGTTTCAGATCCCATGCCAAGCGGAGTGGTTCACAGTGATTGACCTCTGTCAGGCTTTCTTCTCGATACCATTGCATGAGGAGAACCAATTTCTTTTTGCTTTTAAGCGGGAAAACCGCGTTTTAACGTGGTGCCGTATCCCTCAGGGGTATACAGAGAGTCCGTCGATCTTTAATCAGATTTTAAAAAAGAACCATTGAGAGTTTTGTGCTGCCACAGAACTCTGTTCTCGTTCAGTACATAGACGATCTCCTTGTTGCATCAGAGACTGAGGATGCATGCAGGATTGATACTATCGCCTTACTGAATCATTTGGCAGAGAATGGGCACAAAGTGTCGCCAAATAAGCTACCGTACTGCTTGAATGAGGTGCAGTATTTGGGTCATCGAATAGAAAAAGGCAAGAGGAAGGTGTCACCTGACAGGATTGAGGTGATTATGGGCATGATAGTGCCTTCTACACAGAAAGAAGTCAGTATGTTCTTAGGTATGGTTGGCTACTGTCACCAGTGGATTGCCAACTTCTCATTAAAAGCAAAGCCTTTACAGAGACTGACGCACAAGGATGTGAGCGATCCGGTACCATGGGACAATGACTGTATGAAGGCATTCTTGGAGTTGCGAGAGGATCTGTGTTGTGCTCTGGCCCTGGGGATGCCTGACTACAACAAACCTTTTTAATTATTCTGTTGTGAATGAGAAGGATGTGCGCTATCAGTATTGGTTCAGGATCATGGAGGTGTCCGTAGACCAGTTGCCTACTTCTCAGCTACTTTAGATTCAGTAGCTTCAGCATTGCCCGGATGTCTCAAATCCGTTGCTGCAACGGGTGTCAGCATTGAAAGGTGTGAAAGTATTGTCATCGGTCACCAATTGACTGTGTATGTTCCACATTATGTTGAATTGTTGATGGCAAGGACCAAGACACAGCACCTGACCAACAATAGGCTCACACGCTACAAGCAGGTTATACTTGCCGCAGAGAATGTGACCCTTAGGAGGTGTTCTGTTTTGAATCCTGCTACATTGATGCCATTGCTAAAAACACTTGATGAAGATTGTGCGGACCATGATTGTCTTGATGTGACTGAGCTTTGCACCAAACCGAGACCTGACTATGATGATGAAACATTGCCTAACCGTGAAGAGATTTTTTGTTGTTGATGGTTCATGCTTAAGAGACAGTGTTGGTCAGTTGAAAGCGGCATTTGCTGTATGTACCATTAAAGGAGTAGTTGTAGCTGCATACCTGGAAAGAGTATACTCCACTCAGGTGGGTGAGATCCTTGCTTTGACTTGTGCCTGCTTGGCAGCAGACCAGATTCGAATCACCATTTACACTGACAGCAAGTACGGTTTTGGTGTGGTTCATGACTTCGAACAGGTATGGTCCCAGAGAAGTTACATGACATTGTCTGGATCGCCCATTACAGCACCCCAAAGAGATTGCTGTTGTAAAGTGCATGGCTCATGGGAAGGGGACAGATTTCGTGTCACTTGGAAACCGCTATGAGGATGAAGTCGCACGATTCTGTGCTGAACAGGGTTGTTCATTCACTGAGAGTCATGTAGAAGGGAGCCAAGAAAGAACCGAGTTCAACACGATGTTGGCCATGGCAGATACTTGGGATGAGCTTAAGTGCCTGCAGGAACAGGTTTCAGACTAGGAGAAGAATGTGTGGATCAACTCAGGCTGCGTAAAGGGAGATGTGGATATTTGGGTCTCAGGTGATGGGAGAGCGGTATTGCCGGATGAGTTGTTGAGCCCGATGGCAAGACAGATTCATGGTGCGGTACATCTGGAAAGAGATACTATGGTGCGAGTGTTCAGACAAACGTGGTACAATCCGCGATTTTGTGCAGTGCCTGAGGCTATATGTCGGAGATGTGTTACATGTCAACAAGTGAATGCTGGAAAGAAGACTGTGGTTACGATGAGTCACATTGGGAGGTCCTGGGGGACCTTTCAACAGGATGCAGTTTGACTATATTGAGATGCCTATGTGCAACAGGTTGAGGTACATCTTGGTAGTGGTATGTGTGTTCTCAAGGTGGGTAGAGGCGTACCCGACACGTAGGTGCGATACACTCACAGTGGCTAAGCTGTTGTTGAGAGAACTCATACCTAGGTTCGGGGTTCCGACCTCTTTGGAATCGGACAGAGGAACACACTTCCATAGTGAAATCAGGAAGATGCTTTGTACAGCTCTGAATGTTGACCAGAGACTCCATTGTAGCTATCGTCCAGAGGCTTCTGGGATAGTGGAGCAGATCAATGGGACTTTGAAAGCCCAAATGGCAAAAGTGTGTTAATCCACGTCTCTGAAATGGCCTGATGCTTTGCCTCTGGTGTTGATGAGTATTCGCAGTACCCCTGACAGGAGAACAGGTCTTTCATCCCATGAAGTGCTGATGGGGAGGGCTATGAGGTTGCCAGCGGTGCCATCGACAGCCTTATTAAGTATCACAGATGATCTGATTTTTGATTATTGCAAAGGACTCACTGATGTCATCCATTCTGTGTCTCATCAGGTGCAGGCTGCTGTGGTTCTGGCTTCAAGGGAACTCTGTCACAACCTGAGTCCGGGGGACTGGGTGCTGGTTCAGAAGCACGTGAGAAAGATCTGCTTGGATGTTCGTTGGAGAGGCCCTTACCAAGGCATATTGGTAACGAACACTGCAGCGAAGTGTGGAGGATTGCCGAATTGGGTACCTGCTTCTCACACCCGTTGAGTTTCAGCACCCTTGGAAGAAACAGCTCCTCTCCCAAATGAAAATCCAGCTGAAGTGGCAGGGACACAGGAGGGGACAAGACAAGCTGTGAGGGTGACTGAAGTAGCTGGTTGCACACTAGACCAAGCCGAGGAGGGTCACGATTGCAGTGACACTGAAACTGCCTCAGAAAGGGGAAGTGACCGTGAAGGTGACCCCGAGTCAGACTCAGCTGAGAGAAATTGTGAGCAGGGTGAACAAAGAGACAGCAGGAGAACCAGCGGAGCAGAAAAGCGGTGGCCGGAGAGACTGAGGCTGCTAAACTTGAGACTGGTCTCCAAAAGGGATCTTGCTCTGGTATCTGAAGAGTCTGAGTCGGATGAAGGTAAAGAAGGGCAAGCCCGTGGAGTTCTGAGGAGGTCAAGATGAACGAGGGTGCCTTGCCGGAATTTTGCGACTCCAGAGTGGACATTTGTTGTGACTGATGCCAGGAGTACTGAGATAAAGGAGACTGAGGGCAGTGACAGTGATCAGTATCCGTCCTAATGTGAAACTGGACGTGGTGGTGTTGGTTCCTGGACTTGAAATTAAAGGAGTACTGACCATCACAGTTCTGAATCCTCTAATACTAAGCAGAATTCGCAATCTGATTCTTAATAGACTGATATTTCCTACGTTTGGAACTGAAGTGCTATCTCATGAACCTATTGTTCTTCGTCTTGAACTTTTGCAGCATGTTCTAGAAGCTGTTGGAGCAAATCTTATTTTGGATTAAAGAGACTTTGTTGTAAATAAGTTGAATTAGATAACCTAGATCCGAGTGGAAGAAGAAATTTAGGGGCTTTTCATAGAGGACGGAGAAGAGTTAAGGTTGTCTTTTTTTTTTCCTCATACTGCCAAAACTCAAGATGGGATACCTCTAATCACTATGGGCCCGATTCACAGAATGAACTTAAGACTCAATCCTAAACTTACTACTATTTTGGTATTCACAGAATGCACTTACTACTTTTGGCATTCACAGAATGCACTTACTACTTTTGGTATTCACAGAATGAACTTACTACTTTTGGTATTCACAGAAGTTAGGATTTTGTCTTAAGTCTGTCTTAAGTCTGTCTTAAGTCTGTCTTAAGTTTGTCTTAAGTCTGTCTTAAGACAAACTTAAGACAAAATCCTAACTTCTGTGAATACCGAAAGTAGTAAGTTCATTCTGTGAATGCCAAAAGTAGTAAGTGCATTCTGTGAATGCCAAAAGTAGTAAGTGCATTCTGTGAATACCAAAATAGTAGTAAATTTAGGATTGAGTCTTAAGTTCATTCTGTGAATCGGGCCCTCCATGCCTACCTTTACCAACCCTTGGGAGAGGCAAATGGAGAGAAATAGAGCTTTCCCTCCAAGATGACACCGTTACCTTCTCCCACTCCTGTTCACTTATCTGGAGGCCCCCATTAAAGTTACTTAGGAGGCCAAGTCAGACGGTGCAATGGCTCAATCATTGGACCCTGTTTCCTTTTAACAGATCTGCCCAGGTCTTTACTTTACTTTTTGAATCGCAAGCCATGTCAGACTCACTACTACGAATAATGTTCTTCAGACATTCAGCAAAAGTCAGGGGGTGTTTGGATTTCCAAGCCCTACAAATTTCTCTCCTTGCGAGAATGATCACATAGAATATAAAATTAAACATAGGTGTATTCATATAGTAGTCATTTGGTAGACCAAAGAAAATCAAACTTGTACTTACTTCCATTGGTCTTTCCAATACAATTTCCAAGAATTCACATATCTCCGTCCAATACCACTTGATTCCTGGACATTCCATAAAAATATGAATATCATATGCATCTGGGTATTTGCACCTTAGACCACTATATGCATTCCCAGCCACCTTGGACAACTTTTTTTGGAGACCAATGTACTCTATAAGCTGTATACAGGTGATTCCTCCTCAATGCCGCTGGTTTAACTATAGCCTGTAACATAAAAAAGGAGTCAGACCATACCTTATAGACATCTATTTCGTTCTCTCAGTATTCTTCCCCCCATAGTCTCAAATCTTCGGACTCTTCCTCCTCTTCCGCATTCAGTAAAGCCCAATACCAGTCAGAGACTTCATTTTTCCACAAACCTGTTCTAGTAACTTGATATGCTTTTGAGTTTCCCTCCTCCTCCTGCCAACTCCGCGTCACCCACCAGAATGAAATCTGGGAATACTTAAACCTTGTTAGAGATCCTTGGGTTAACCTACTAAGTGCATCCCAGCTCATAAGCTTGCAGCCTGCTTGTCGGCTGCCCCAACATTTTATACCCCATGTTTTAAGTGGCTGACTCAATCGATCTTTTAAACATTCTGGAGTGCCGGGGGAGTCCCAGACTGGAGCCTGTGCTGCATAATATGATATATTCATTTTCCTTCTTATAAACATCCATGCTTTTAAAGCTGCCCTGAAAATCTTTAGCCTAACTTTTTTGTAAAATTTCGGATCTCCTTACTTATACAGAAAAAAACCTGCCCTTGTACCACATCCTTTAACATGGCCTGAAACAAAAGACCTAACTATGAGGAATCGGTTTTAATCACCAGCATCTAAAATGTTTTAAATGGAAAGCATAACAATAAGATAATAAGTCTGGTAAGGCTAACCCCCCCCCCCACCTTAAGACCTCTTCTTATTTTTTTCCAGGCTATCCTGGGACTCTTTGTTGCCCATATAAAGGGACCTATTTTGCATTGTAGCTTGGCTATATCTTCTGTCTTAAATAGCAATGGGATTGAATTATATAAGAAAGTGATTTTCGGTAAAATGATAATTTTTACAAGGTTGACCCTCCCATAGATGTTTAAAGGGAGGTTGGCCCATCGAGTAAGTAAACTGGCAACCTCTTTAGAGATCCTCCTCCAATTCACTTTTGGGATATCCTCCAGATTCTGCGCTAACTGGACCCCTAAATACCTAATTTGACTCTTTACCCCCTGATATCTGTTGACTTGATTCCACTCCATTATTTCCATTTTCTCTTTATTAATTTTATAACCTGAGACCTCGCCAAATTTTTCTGCCATCTCAAATAACCGAGGTATGGTCTCTGTTGGATTTATTGTAAAAAGGAGCAGATCGTTTGCATAGAGAGCAGTTTTGAGTTCTAAATCTCCCATCTTATAGGGCTGAATAACAGAATCCATCCTAAACCAGCTGACAAAAGGATCAATGTAAAGATTGAATAAAAGCGTGACAGGGGGCACCCCTGCCTTGTGCCCCTCGAGATGTTAAACCAATCTGTCAGCACTCCATTTACCAAGACCTTTGCTTTAGGACAAGAGTACATTCTCCTCATCGCTTGAACAAAGTTATCGGGGAAATCGAAGATTTTTAAAGTTCCCCAAAGATATGTCCAATTAACTTGATCGAACGCTTTAGCAGCGTCTATTGCTACTATTGTCAGAGGTGCCTTATTGGCTTCAGCCATGCCTATGGCCCCCATTACCTGGATGGTTAGCTCATTTAACTGCCTCCCAGGTATAAAACCTCTCTGATCTGAGTGGACTACCGCCTTTATAACCTTTGCCACTCTTGCCGCCAGTATGCCTGTAAAAAGCTTATAATCCGAATTTAATAAAGATATAGATCTATAGGACTCTATCAACTGTGGGTCCTTATTTAGTTTTAGAATCAGGGTAACTGTAGCATCTGCCCATGAGCCCGGGTTGTCTTCTCCCTCTATATAGATTTTGTTAAACATGTTTTTTAAAGTTGGTATTAAACTATCTAAAACTCCTGCATTTTTTCTACATTGTACTCTGATTTTTTCTTCAGTAACACAAGTTTGTAAAAGAGACCTATATTCTTCAGGCAGCTGGGGAAGGGTAATTAATTTTAACCATCTCTCCACTTCCCCCTGTCCTGATCTGATATCCTCTTTATATAAATCATTCATAAAGCTTTTAGCTTCCTCAAGGATCTCGTCCTCCTCGCATATTATCCTGCATGAGCCTCTCAAAGACAGACTCTTTATCAGATTCCTTACCCTATCCAATCTCGCCTTCCAAGCTAACAGAGGGCCACACTTTTCTCCATAGGCGAAATGCTGAAGCTTACTATCTTTCCACCTATCTAAAAGCTTCTTATCGATCTTGGCTTGAAACTCTGCATGCTATTTATCTAATTCTTTTTCTAAAGATAGAACCATTTCCGGAGTCCCCATAGTTTCCATAGATGCTTTCTGTAATTCTATTTCTTTATCCTTAATTTTGTTAATCTTATCTAATTCTTCATTTCTCAATGCTCTCATTCTTCCCACTGATATGGAGCTAAGTGTCCCTCTTATATAGGCTTTAAAAGCATCCCACATTGTCTGGGCCTTTGCTGTGCCTGTATAAAACTTAAAATACGCATCTGTTTTATCGATAATCTCCTTATTCACTCCGTCATCTAATAACATGGTTCTGTATAGGGTCCACCTTTTTTGTACCTCTCTTTGCTTAAGCCCCAGAGTCATCTCAACTACAAGGTGGTCTGACAATATAGCTGGAATATGTTTTATATCTCCAACCTCTGGAAATAACGCTTGATCTACAAAAAAAAAGTAGATTCTTGAATGGTGCTTATACTTTTTACTATAGAAGGTGAAATCGCTAATTCCCCCCTTCTTCCTTCTCCATATGTCAAGTAGATTAAAATCTTTAATTATTTTTTTTAAATGCCGCAAACATTTTTGGTGGACTATTATATTTTACTCTAGAGGTACAATCCATCTTTTTATTTAAAACCACGTTGAAATCCCCCCCTATTATTATTGGTCCTGTAGTATTCATCAAGCTAGCCTCTAATTTCAGGAGTGCCCCTGGATTATCTTCATTTGGACCATAATATACACATATTAGGGGTAATTCGCCAACTATCAAAGTAATCACTAACCACCTTCCTGACTGATCCGATTCTTGTTTTACGACCCTAATGCCTGCATTATTTCTTATTATCAATCAATCAATCAATCAAAGACATTTATAGAGCGCACTACTTACCCGGAGGGTCTCAAGGCGCTTGGGGGGGGGGGGGGTGCTGCTACTGCTCGAACAGCCAGGTCTTGAGCTTCTTCCTGAAGGAGAGGTGGTCTTGGGTCAGGCGCAGGTCGGGAGGGAGGGCGTTCCAGGTCTTGGCGGCCAGGTAGGAGAAGGACCTTCCTCCTGTTGTCGTTCTCCGGATGCGGGGGACGGCGGCGAGGGCGTGACTGGCTGATCGGAGGTGGCGTTTGGGAGCGTAGAAGTTGATGCGGTTGTTGGGGTAGCTCGGGCCTTGATCGCGTAGGGCTTTGTGTGCGTGGGTGAGGAGACGGAAGGTGATTCTTTTGTTGACGGGGAGCCAATGCAGATCTCTCAGATGTCCAGAGTTGTGGCTGTGTCGTGGGATGTCGAGGATGAGTCTGGCCGAGGCGTTCTGGATCCGCTGGAGTCTCTTCTGGAGCTTGGCGGTGGGTCCGGCGTAGAGGGCGTTGCCGTAGTCCAGTCGGCTGGTGACGAGGGCCTGGGTGACCGTCTTCCTGGTCTCGGTGGGGATCCACCGGAAGATCTTCTGTAGCATGCGCAGGATGTTGAAGCACGACGAGGAGACGGCGTTGACCTGTCTTGTCATGGAGAGGGAGGAGTCCAGGATGAAGCCCAGGTTGCGTGCGTGGTCTGTCGGTTTGGGTGCGGTGCCCAGGGCGGGGGGCCACCAGGAGTCGTCCCAGGCGGAGGGCGAGGAGCCCAGGATGAGGACTTCCGTCTTGTCCGAGTTCAGTTTCAGGCGGCTGGTTGTCATCCACTCGGCTACGTCTTTCATCCCTTCGTGAAGGTTGGCTCTGGCGGCGGCGGGGTCGTTAGTCAGGGAGAGGATCAGCTGGGTGTCGTTGGCATAGGAGATGATGTTGAGGTTGTGTTGGCGTGCGATGGCCGCGAGGGGGCTCATGTAGACGTTGAAGAGGGTGGGGCTCAGCGAGGATCCTTGAGGGACGCCGCAGATGATTTCGGTGGCCTCTGACTTGTACGGTGGTAGTCGGACTCTCTGTGTTCTTCCGTCGAGGAAGGAGATGATCCATTCCAGTGCCTTCTCCTGGATTCCGACGTTGCTGAGGCGCTGCACTAGGGTGCGGTGGCAGACAGTGTCGAATGCCGCGGAGAGGTCTAGGAGGATGAGGGCCGCTGTTTCTCCGTTGTCCATCAGGGCTCGGATGTCGTCGGTGGCAGCGATGAGGGCGGTCTCGGTGCTGTGGTTGGCTCGGAAGCCAGACTGTGAGGGGTCGAGGGATCCATTTGTCTCGAGGAAGGCGGCCAGCTGTTTGTTGACGGTCTTCTCGATGACTTTGGCTGGAAACGGGAGGAGCGAGATGGGGCGGTAATTCTTGAGTTCGGTGGGGTCCGTTGTTGGTTTCTTTAGTAGAGCGCTGAGTTCGGCGTGCTTCCAGCTCTCCGGGAAGGTGGCGGTGTCGAAGGAGTTGTTGATGATGTCCCGCAGGTGGGGTGCGATGACAGCGTCTGCCTTGTTGAAGACGTGGTGAGGGCAGGGGTCGGTCGGAGATCCGGAGTGGATGGAGTTCATCATGCGGACGGTGTCTTTGATGCTGATCGGAGTCCAGGCGCGGAGGGTGGTGGTGGGGGGCGTTGGTGCGGTCGTGGCGTGCGTCGGTTGAGTGCTGAAGCTGTTGTGTATGTCCGCGATCTTGTTGTGGAAGTAGGAGGCGAGGGAGTTGCAGAGGTCTTGCGAAGGGGTGATGTCGTTGTTTCCGGCGTTGGGGTTGGAGAGCTCTTTCACGATGTTGAAGAGTTCCTTGCAGTTGTGTGCGTTGTTGTCCAGCCTGTCCTTGTATGCAGTTTTCTTGGTGGCGCGGATCAGTTGGTGGTGCTTCCGGGTGGCAAGCTTGAGGGTGGTCATGTTGTCCGGTGTTGGTTCCCTTCTCCAGGCTTTCTCGAGGGCTCGGCAGTTCTTCTTGGAGCTCTTGAGTTCGTCGGTGAACCATGGGGCCTTCTTGCTGCCGGGTCTGCTGGGCGGGGTCCTCAGTGGGGCGAGTTCGTCCGCGCAGTTGCTGATCCACTTCGTGAGGTTGTCGGCGGCCTGGCTGGGGTTCGCTGAGCTGGTGGGAGGGTGCTGGCTCAGGGAAGCGGCGAGCTGGTCGGCTGTGATCTTGTTCCAGCTTCTTCGAGCAACCTGTTGCTGGTGGTGGTGGATCGTCGTTCTTCTGATCTTATCAGCGTCACTCTCCGAGTGCTTCCTCTTTGATCAGAACCAAGAACTTCCTGGACCCATCTCTCCTTACTAAACCCTTGTTTACACTCCTGGGACTCTAAGTGAGTCTCTTCTAAAAAACAGAGATGAGCCTTACTATTCCTCAAAAAAATCCATAACCCTGGACAACTTTCTCTTGCTTCTCAACCCATTCACATTCCATGTTACTAGCTTGATTTTATGTCACGTATTCATCTACATCATAGCCTACACTCTTCCTACTTACATTCAAGTTTTTTGGACTAGTATGAGAACACATTTTTTTTTGCTTTTTCCCCCTTGCATCCACCACCCTGTGGTTCCCCCATCCCCCCACCACCCATGAGGAACCCTCCTGCTATTCCTTTTGTGATTAGAAACCGCCTTCGGGACCCACCCTCTGTAGCAGAGACGTCTTCTCCAAGAACAACACAAAAATTTAAGGAAACTAAAAGCCCACCCAATATTTTGATATTCCTCTATATACAGAAATATATGTATATATTTCTTTTTTTAACCACTCCATTTCTTCCCCTCTTTTTTCCCCTTCCCCTCTTTAATATATATACTGTATCTGCTGTTATACTACTCTTATCTCTTATCACCCAACACCTCCTGCCCCCCCTGCGTCTACCTTAATATACAACTCAATCAGCTTACTGATTCAATTGCGCCAAATAGATGTCTACTTCCTCGGGGGAGCTAAAATTATACATTTTGTTTTTCCACATTATTTTTAACATGGCCCGATATCTCATTGGACTTGGGCCCCTCGACTTCTCAGCTCAGGCATTCTTGTTCCAAGGTCCCACCGCCTCTATGCTGTTCTCTTCCCAAGGTCTGACCTAATTTGATAATTAATCAAACCAAATTGCAAAACAGTTTTTTTAAAGCTCTCCCCAGTATCAACTCTTTAACTGCATAAGAAAGAAAATGTATCAATATTTTCCTTGTGGCTTTTCTCGCCGGATTCAGTTTAAAAGGGTCTCTATGAACTCTCTGGATCTCTTTATCCTAATCAATATCCAATCTGTCCTTTAGGATCCCTTCTCTAAGAATCTGACATATGAAGGCTTTTAAATCTCCTCCTTCAGTCCCGTCTGGAATTTTAAGAATTCTCAAATTATTTCAGCTTGCCTGCTTCTCTAATCTCTCAAGGTCATCCTGTAAAACCTTATTTTGGATATTTAGTTTTTCTTGGTGTCTTGAGTTAGCTGATACTGCTTCTGAAAGAGTCTTAATTCAGATTCTAAAACACCTGTTCGCAGGGCTATATCGTCCATTTTACCCTCAAGGACCTCACATTTGTCGTGTATCCCTCTCAGATTGGAGGGATCAGAGATATCAAAATTTGAAAATAAGTCCTCTTTTAAACTTAACAGAATAGATTCCAAATCTGGTTTACCCCCCCACAGCCCCCGAGGCGGCATCCATGTCACCTCCATGCAGGGTGCTGCTATCTTCCTGGGCTAGTGCTGGGGCTAGCGATGTACTGGGAAGAGATCCTATAACAGGAGAGGGTTTTCCTTCCTCCAGCGTCCTTTCTACTTCTACCCTACCTATTTCCTTCTCCCCACCACCCACCGCCAGTGGAGTATAGCGGTTTTCTAATAAGAGAGGAGAGGAGACCTGCTGTAGAACTTGCTCCTCTCCATGGAGGTCATCACCGGCTCCATTATCTTGAAGTAGGATTTTAAAGAGGGGGTGGTCTTCACTTGTAAGTGAGCAGCCTTAACCACCCGTCGTTTTCTACACCCCCCTGATTTTGTAACTTTCTTCTTGGGGGTGAGTGGTAACGCTTCTCCTACAATTTTCCCTTCTACAGCTCCTCTCCCCTTATTCTTCACCTCCAGCTGAGAACGAAGTTGGTATCTATTCCACCGGGGGTACTCCTTTGCTCCTTTAGCCGGTATGGTCGGTATGGCCCTGATATCTTTGTAAAAAACACCAGAGACCGCTAATTCCAGCTGCTCCTCTGTGTGCACCCAATCAATAGCAATGTCTTTCTGTCTCTGTCCCTTTTCCTATGGTCCTTCCGTCACTTTGCCATTTTCTGACAGCGCCAGCGCCAAACACCCCCTCAGTATAGCTACTATGTAACACAAGGCAGGGAGAGAGCGACAGTTTTTCCATCTGCTGAATCTCTCCCCCGCCAAATCCACAGCTTACCCTGTTCTTGTAGCTGCCTGGGAGAGCGTCCCAAAATTTGGAGCCCTCCTGGATTTCTGCTGCCTCCCAATATACTGCGCTGGCTCTGCCTCCGCTGGCCCGGAAGCTAATCTTTGAAACAACCGCCCGTACCCTCCACCACAACTGTGCTCGGCGTCTGGGGAATCCACTGCTCTCTGCTGCTTCCAGCCCCATGCTGTGATACAATAGTTAAACCCGTACTGCATACGAGTAAACAATGGTGATATGCAAAAAAGGTAAAAGAATATGAGTATTAATATAAATTTGTCTAAATCAGTGACCGCAACATCTTATATACCTGATCATCCTTTTCCGCGGGTTCTGCATGGGCTATTTCCATTCCAATACCAGTTTATCGTCTCGCTACCTCGGGAGCTCCCGCAACCGGTGTCAGCCCGCCGCCGTGTTCCTCCGGTTAAGGTTGTCTTTTGAATGGTGTTAAATAAATAACTGAAATCAAAAGGGGACTTTCAGCTTCCTGAGGTGTGGTTCAAGTTCGTGAAGCAGCTGGAGGAGAAGAAGAATTAACTCTTGAGTGTTGCTGCTGAACAATTTTGCAATAAGTCCTGAGACCATGAAGGCTGGAAACCCAAATCGTAGACCTAGGTGCATTGTAGGCACACTTATAGGAGGAGTGATACTCTTCATAATTCTAGTAGTTGTAGTTTCATATTTAGCACCACATGAGCAGGCAGTGGAGGTAGAGGGAACACCTACACCTACTACTCCTAGCGAGAAAGAGGTCAAAATAGGAGACGAAAGAGCTTTCCTACTAGAAGAGAGTCGTAGGCTTCATGTAGAGGTGATTTTAAGCTTAACGCGTATGCGAAGTTGTTGCATGAGTATATTGCTGCAATAATTGCGAAAGATTGTTATGTGTGTATGCAATTGCCTGCTTCGGTAGTTGAGGGTATTAGATACCATCATCTTCCTTTGACGTATAGTATTTTGTGTAGTTTGTTGCTGAGCATTTTCTATGGACGTAATCATTTTGAGTATTTATTTTCGAATTATGATGCAGTGTTGCCTGAAGTACCAGCCTTTAAGCATTTGAATAGATATGATTATTACTAATCAGAAGATAGACTTAGAACATATTTCATTCAGACTTTAGAGTTGGAAACAGCTTATGCTCATCGCCATAATCTGACGTGCATGTTGTCAGATGTAGAGAAGAAATTCATAGATCAAGTAGAAGATGGATACAGAAAACAAAAACAACTGCGAGATTCAGGTTAGGGAAAGGTAGATTTGTACAGATGAAGAGAAATTGCACAAGTCGAAGGGGAGTTATGGTCCGATAGCTCTAGATGAAGTACAGAAGGGGAAGTTGTGCATAAATCGTCCACAAACATATTATGAGAATGTTAATGTGGGACACACCGCATGTGATCATACCTTTACCTTGGAGTATTCAGCGAAAGACTTTTTGCAAGGTGTGGTGCAGATTATTCCGACTGTGTATTTTGTTTATGGAAGGAATGCCTATGTGCGATTGCCTGCTAAATGGTAGAGTACGTGTTATCTAGCGATCATTTTCCCTAAGATTTATCATGCAGAAGATTTGGAGCTCCTAGAAGGAGGACAGCATGTAAGAGTGAAGCGAGGTGAAAGTGCAGCAGCTGTGGTTGGAGAGATCTTTGGAGCTATGATACCAGGATTGGGAGTGATTTTGAATGATGTGAAGATTAGAAGGTTGGCGACTGTTGTGGATGAATTATCAATGTGTGACTGTGTTATAGGGATCTACCAAGAAAATATTTTTTGAGATACCATTTAGACACTTTTACTTTATCTTTTTCACTGCACGCCTTATCACACAACCTGCTCTGCAGTCTCCTGGCGTCGAAGCACACCGAGGAGGCATTCGGCCTCCGAGGTGGGGCCCTATGATGAAGCATGACACTGACCAGGTCGGTGTGTGAGGGCTTTCCTATCCTCCCAAATAGGGCTGGCTAATATTTTCTTTACATGGCTCCGTCCCTGTGGCTTATGAGACACATGTAACCTCTCTTTTATTGTTGTATAGAATTATCAATGAATACAGCTAAATCGTTGGTGTTGGTTGAAGGAGAGATGTTGTTAATAAGGACGATGGTTTTGCAGAATCGTCTTGCTTTAGCTGTTCTGCTAGCAAAAGAAGGAGGCGTCTGTAAACTTTTGAAGGTCCAAGAGGGCTGTACTTATATACCAGATAACAGCAAAGATCTGGAGAAATATATAAGTAACATCACTACAATCCATCATGAAATTGAGGATTTGACTGAAGAGACTATGTGGGAGAACGTTGGCAAGGGATTTGGCAAGGTAGGAAGTTGGTTCGCAAGCTTGGGAAAACGGTTCCTTGGCTTTGTCTTGAAACCTCTTATTATAGTTGTGGCATGTGCGATTGGATTGTGGGGTCTGATTAGGGCTTACAAGTGGTATACGTCCAGCAGATTGGAGAGATCTCCGAGAGTGCAAGAGAGATGAATGGAGAGACTGCAGGACAGTCAATATCAGAATCTTAAGAACATGGAGTTGCTCAGGAGAGGAAGAGTGGCAATAAGTTCTGTTTAGTTCAGTTTTTTCCCCAAGGATGGTGTAGCTGGTGATGACACAGGTCATCAAAGGGGGGGACTGATAGAGCGCCATGTTATTCTGAATTTGTAGGGGAGCATTATATTCATGGGTAGTCAGCACCCGCATATTTAGAGGACTATATTAACGTGTGATTATTAGAGATGTAGAACTAAATTGAGAATGTTGCAATATGTAGTCATGTGCTCAGATCATTTGAAGACTAATGTAGTGCTTTAGTCGAGAATGTGCCTTAAGTAATGCAGAAATTAATGCTTCACGTGTAAAACATTGAATTAGGATTAACGTGTCATATTAGAAGTTGCATGTTTAGAGTTGCCTATTAATGGATAACATACTGTTTTGACATGAGAAAGAGTAATGCTTTAGAAATGTTATGTCTCGCCATCTTTGAATGTAATGCTTATGTTGACGTATTAGAAATGCACTTAGAAGTGTACAGGCCTGGGACTTGAAAAGCCAGTAGAGGCCTAACTGCAATTTCTTAGCGTGATTTCATGTTGTAGGCTTAAAATGTATTCTCCTTGGGAAAGGCTCCTTTCGCAGTTGAATGTTGAATTGCAATATTGTGTGTGTGCCGAGTTGTGTTTCACACGTTTCTGTTGCAGGTGCAAAGACACATAGCTCGTTAGGTAGAATATTCCTTTGTTTAGGAGTTAGAATGGTAGGAGCAAGTACGGAGGGAGTGTATCAGAATGCAAAGATGTTACATTTGGCGAGAAGGTACCTGGGACCCAAGGATGCAGCAACGGTTTTTGGACGGAGATGGAGGTTGATGGAAAAATCCAGGAAGAAGTACCTGCCCAGAGGAGTGTGTTCAGGGCGTGGTTACTGTTTTTGGGATTTTGTATTAGGGACAGCACCCCGAAGGTGGAGAGCAGAGGTGGAGAGCAGAGGTAGAGAGCAGCTGATTTAGAGCAGATCTTGAGGCAGAAGAAGCAGAAGGTAGTCTTAGCGCAGACTGGTGAGGCACAGGCAGGAGAGGGGTGTAGGAAGGTGCATCTTAGAACGAGTTCTGTAGCTTAGGCTACGTACCCATGGAAAGTGATTGTACTTCTTAGGAAGTCTTCACTGCTGAGACCTTTTCCCTTGCCTGGGATGGATGCTAAGTAAGGATGTCACCCTAGAGTCAATGTAGGGACCAACTACATTTTCCTTTCTTTTGAATAAATGCAGTTGAGGCTTCAAGCAGGAACTGTAATTGTTTTCCTGATGCTTCTGGAGCTTACATTAAATTACATCCTGAGTCGTCTGAGACTCTTGAGAAGTATCATGTTTGTATCAGTGGTCCTTTTGAAATTGAACTGATTTGGTAATTTGTAAAATTGTCATAAGTTATGAATTTGGAAATCTTCCTTTTACACTTCTTAGCCAACAACAAAGATTTAGTCGACCGCGGATTCTAAGGTTTCTGAAAATCTAGATAAGAATCCAGCCGTAACACCGCCATGGATCCGATCTTCCAAGTCCTGCCTTTGCTGCTGCTGCTGCTGCTTAACCACAAACTTCTTATTCATGTTGTAAAATGTAGAATGGTTTCATTTTATGTTTTTATGGTCATGACTATTGGCCAAATAAAGATTCCTGGGGCCACAAGTAAATCAACTCATCATGCCCGGAATCGAAGGCAAGCTCCTCTTTTGCCTGTTACCTTCTGATTTGTCTGTTAACATTTACATTGGACCTGTGATTTTTTAATTCTCTCTTACAAGCAATAGCATACCAGTGTGCAATGCATATGTGTGTTATGATGATGTTTAAAAAATGTTAAGAAACAGTATGATTACATTGTATTTCTAAATTTGGTGCAAGCTGCTTTTAATAAAATGGACACTTACATAAGAAAAGCATGTCAATCAAAAACCCTAAAAGTGACAATACTGGTGTGTTTTGATTAATTGCATACATTTTCAAATTAAAAATATATGCTAAACATATCATTGGGATAAGTTAAATGTAACATTATGTAGAAATAGCACAAGGCAAGGTGTATTGTTTACTTTTACTTTTTAATTACCTGTAACGTCAATGCCAGTTCCAAACTTCAATCAGTTAGCTTATTAATCCTTGTAACATTTTCTCTTGGCTACTGCAGTTCCTGTATTTTTATCGAATTTCAAATGTCACATTATTTTTAGGTCTCGTGTAGCGTTGCAGCACAACACGCTGATCACACTGCGAGACCTCTTGAGATCAAGGAGATTTCAGAAGGGGACTTGAAGCCCCGCCATTCATTTTCATTGGGTTGCGTCAGCGTTTATGCTAAACGCTGGCTTCCCATTGAAAATGATGCTTTTTGGCCACTGCCCTTTCTTCCTTTCATCCGGCCCATCCGGACTGGCTCGTCTGTTTCACGACTGTCGTGAAGTACTTTCATATCTTTCGGGGGGGGGCATCTGTTTCTAATTAGCAAGGCCTTAGCGCTGCCATGCTAATTAGAAACAGATGGCCCCTCCTGAAGATAAGAAAGATTGTAGCACGTCAGCCTGAAAGTGCAAATCACATGAGCACCGCAATGAGCCTTCTGTCAACTGAAATATCCGAACAAATATGGGAATTACCTTTTATCCTTTAGCAAAAATGAAATTGCCCTTTAAGACACTAATCGCGGACGTGGGAATGGGGTAATTTAGGGACGGCCCCTGAAAATAGACAGTCACTCTAGGAGCACCACGCCATGTTTTCATCATCCCACCCTGCATTTCCGTTAAGTGGCAGACAGCGAGGCGGGTCAGAGACAATGGGAACATGTTGCCATCATTTTTTTAGCAGGGAAGTGACTTTTGCAAAGAGAAACTGATGTGCAGTCTGCCCTACCACAGGATTAGTACTCACATTGTATTACAACTCCGTAGTGCTGTCTCCTGTCTCTCAAGTGATACGTCACATCCGGCGCTGTGGTGAGAAGTGAGGCATTGTTCTCACTCCATGGTTCCAGCCTGTGCTGCAGGGGGGCTTGGGGCGAGGAATGCTGGTTTACAGCTGCACATGCAAAGAGCCACCTGTAGCGTCCAGAGTTTCACCCTGTGGCTATGTTCATGAACAAGCCATGGTGAAGACAGAAGTGAACCTTTTGCAGCCGCCTGGGCGATGAGAGAAGGTCCGATTAAATGTAACAGCGAAAATTAACAAAGTCTAAAAAAGGTACATATCTAAACATCAAAGACAGCCATCGACCCACCCTTACCAATAGGGCCACATTTAATAACCTTGGAATTATGAAATACATTGTCCATCAGACATGGGTTTCAAACCTAAAACATGCTGGTGAAACACATCCGTGGCATGCACTGAGCCCACTATGCTGTCTTACAAGTACAGATGAGCATTGTTGTGATTTATACTGGAACATGCAAGCTCCCAGAAATGGTTCAGAGTTGACTGTGAGTTGTGTCATCAGCGGGCAGATTTATTCCACAGCTGTGGCTTTATGCATGAGCATGAAGCTGCTGCCCTCTGTACACACCTACTCATGTGCTGCATAATGAGCAGGAGAAACGTGAAAAGATGTGAAGCGTTATTTATGTTGCCGCACGCTGATCCAATTCAACTCATGTGCAGATGTCAACTGGTCACATGTTAGCTAGTCAGTTCTATATTCTGGAATTTGGAACGATTGGGAGTTTGGCCAGATAGATGTAATGGAGCAGGAAATTGTAAATTTGGATTCTTAAATGTAATTCAGTGCTTGTCATGAGAACTTTATGCATCATTATTCACAAATTCATGATCACATCAGACATACTCTTCAAGACCGCTTATTTCAATATGGCGTCCAAAGTTTAGAAGAACCTCAAACATGGTGCATCTCTTTAATGTCCAGTGCCTTGAATCCTAAAGTGAGCTCCTATTGAGGCACGCACGTAAAAGATATAAGTAGAAAGGGCTGTTTCTTATGGGAAATGGGTGCTGCTTCTAAAGGCCCGCATGGACACAGTGTAAACTCGCGATTGAGGAGAGGTTTTATTTTACACATACCTTTGATGCCTTGAATGAATAACGCACATCTTTTATTACAAGTGTATACACGTAGACTTGCTGCATGCTGAGTGCAGCTCTGTGTATGTGTACACAATCTATTTTACTGAGGAAGATATAAATGACGGTATTAATAAAATGACATTTCTGTGCCTTCATGGAAGAAATTAAATGTTGAATAACATTTTGGTAAGTTTCGCTGAGTCCTTACAGTTGTGTTTTGTGAGAGACGTCTGGATTCTTTTCGCGCCAAGATCCCTATTTGTACTAATGCGTTACTATGTCAATTTTGCCAGGTAACAGTGCTACGGAAATTGTTGCTTACTTTGTATATTATCACGTAATATGTCACATTGGGCCATATGTAGGTGGGCCAATACCGGTCGGTAACGGTGAAATTCTGTAAATTTAACAGTTACTGACCAGTATTTAGGCATTTGAGATTTAGGGAGGATTCGGCATTAAGGAATCGGTAAATACCGATTCCTTAATGCCGCGTTTACACACAGCGCATCACACTCTTCCAACTGACTGAGGCTGAGATCCATGAAAGGTACAGGCTACACCCCCACACCATCCTGGACCTGATAAGGGACCTGCACCCAATCCTGGAGCATCTAACACCAAGGGCGGACGCCATACCACCACATGTGCAGGTGCTCTGTAGCCTACACCTACTTGCATCTGGCAGTTACCAGGGGGTGATAGCTAAGGTAGGTGGGTGTCACAGAGTTGCCTGTCCCGTTTCTTTAAGAAGTTCCTGGATGCGATGATGCAGGGAACGCATCACTACATAAGCTTCCCAAACACACAGGTGGAACTTCTGAAAACCAAGACTAACTTTTACCAAATGGCACAGTTCCCGCATGTCATAGGGTGCATTGATGGGACACACATTCCAATCTGCCCACCTGCAGCCACTGAGTACATCTACAGAAACAGAAAATCCACCCACTCCATAAATGTGCAGGTAATCTGCGATGCTGCCAACATAATCAAATTTCCAGGGAGCACCCACGACTCATACATCTTCCAGAACAGTGGGATCTACACATGCCTGGCTGCGGGAGAATTTGGAGAAGGATACCTTCTAGGTAAATCACTGTGACACACCCTGATGGATACTCCAGATGAAAGTGTGGGCGTATGGAATTAATGGCACTCTTTCTCACCTAGGTGATAGCGCTTATGCTGTGCGGTCATTTATCCTCACTCCCTACCTAAACCCATAAAGCCCGAGTGAAAGACGATACAATGTGGCACACAAATCAACACACAACGTTGTGGAGTGCACGTTTGGACTATTGAAAAGCAGGTTCCGCTGCCTCCACAAAAACGGAGGCGCACGTCAGTACGCACCCATCATCTGCTGCAAAATCATTGCAACTTGTGCTATGCTGCACAACCTTGCCACTAAGAAAGGTACTGAAGTTGAATTAACTGACTCTGAGGATGATGATGATAAATTTGCTGAGCCAGAGCCCAACGCAGCAGGAGTGGAGCCAGCAGCAGATGGGAGACAAAGACGGGCAGAGATCACACGCAACTATTTTTGAGTAAGTAAGGAGACACAGCCAGTTGTTGTATGTAAATGGCATAGTTTTAATATTTAGGCACTACGCCACTACACAATGGGCCCAACTTGCCAGTCCACGCACAACACTGCTGGATGCCATCAGCAGATTATCTTCACTGGCTATGGATCCAGTGCCAGCCCCATGGCTGCCTGAGTTGTTAGCAGCACTTCAAGTGCAGTCGTTACCTTGACCAGCCCCCTAGAGACATCTTGGCTGCAGTGCGCCATCCCTTCCTGCATGGCCACGTAGCGCCTGCAGAGTAGAGAAGTGGCTGTTGAGAAGCGGTTCACTGCCTTAGTATGGTTTTCCATTTTCTGCCTATCCCTGCGCCGTGCCATCCTGTCCTCATCAAGTTTGCTGCACAGCAGCATCACTGACTGGGACATGTCCCTCATGCCCTCAGCCATCTCCCTCATGCCCTCAGCCAGCGTGGAGGTCATGGTGCTGATGCCCTTCTCAATATTCACCATGATGGTGTTGAGGTGTTTCATTTGCCTCTGTACAGACTGAATTGCCTTCCCTTGCAGGCGCTGCACCTTGACCATGTTTGCCTCCAGCCCTGCGAAGACACCATGATCCTCACCCTGCACAGGTGGACTGGTTTCCCGAGCCCTGCGGTGTCTGGCACCTGTGTGTGCTCTCTCTGAGGTGGACAGAGACCCAGCATTACTGCCATCCACTGGCACAGTTGACATTCCCCCCTGATGTCTTCCAAGGACGATTCCATCTCCTGGAGTGTGGCAACAGCATGCCTCCTGTGTCTTGCCACTGCAGGTGGTATTGCTGCTGGTGATGCTAGCAGTAGTAGTGACGCTGGCAGTGGTGGTGAGGCTGGCAGTGGTGGTGATGCTGGAAGTGGTGGTGATGCCTGTGGTGGTGGTGTGCCCTGCACTTGCACTGGCCTCCTCTGATCTTTCCTTCCGGGGTGCCCTTCCTGCCTTGCCTTGAGTAGACCTGCGCAATGTCTCGCCTGTGGACAGAAATTGTACATTAGCGCAGAAGTCCGGCAGCCCTGCATAGCAATAATACATTTGCATTTCTGGCACACTATCTTAATGTCCTCTGCTTGCTTATCACTGATGTGTTTCACATGCCTTGTTGTTCAGTGTGATGACTGTCATGATACGTGTTTCACTGACTACATCTCCTATAATGCATTGCTGGTGTTTACTAAAACCTGTACTGGAGTGGGATTCACACAGCCTCATTGGGGAATGGGGATAGGGAAGGGTGGGGGTGCAGATTGGTGTGCATGCTTCTTACCTTGTTTGGTGTCAGCTCTGGCTGAGCTGTCTGCAACCCCGATTCCGCAGACACCTTCTGGCTCTATTGTGGACTCCACAAGCTGCTCAAGTGCAGTCAGGGCAGGTGCCCTGTTCCTCCCTCCTCCTGTCTGGCTGGCTTGGTTTTTCATCTCCGCCATCTTCTTTTCGGTGATGCTCCTCACATCATACCACCTTTTTTATCAGTACTTCAATGTCCCAGGGGGGCACTCCTATGACATTCACTTGTGCATGAATTCCCAGCCAGATCTTCCTTTTTTCTGATTCAGCCACTTGCAAGGACCGCTTCCCAAACAACTTGGTATGTTGTTTTACCACCTCCTCAACCAGGACCTGTAGCTCCCTTTTGCTGAATTTCAGCTTCCTCTTCCTTCCACCTTCTTCTCTGTCTGTTACCTTGCTAGCCATTGTGCAGGTTTTGCAGGAAAAGTTCACCCAGTGGCTCAGTTGTTCTCCTCTGCTCTACCAGCCTCTCCAGAGGTTCTGATTCTGTGCATCTGCATGGGTGCGGCCACTTCCTGGTTGGGAGGTGGGGTGGATGCACTGGATTGGCTGATTCCTCAATTTCTGGTGTTTTGAATTTCCGATTCAGTATTTACCAATTCGGTATTTTCCGAATCGTTAATACAGATTCGGTAATACTGATCGGTATTAAAGACTTAGTAATTTTTTTCCGAATTTTAGCGATTCAGTAAAAATTACAGATTTTTTACCTACATCGCAAATTCCGATTTCTTAATACCGAATCAGTAAAATTCGGTATTAAGAATTTGGTATTTGCCAATTATCTACATATGGCCCATAATGTGCATTTTTTGCTGCATATTTCATCTTTCTGTTGTACAAAATTTGTTATCTCTGCCACATACTTTGGTCCTGTATTATCACTTAATTGCAGTGTACAAGGCTTGTAGACATGTGTTTGTCAGTGTGTGCATGAATGTGTGCCCGTTTGTATTGCGGTTTCCATGTATGTCTGTATGCGGGGGTCAACAGGGGGTAAAATACATTGTCATTTATAACACCATTACTTGATTAATGCTTCACAGAGGGGAAAAATACCCAATAACATTTTCAATGCCAATAGTTCAAAACAATGTAATTGCGAGACCTATTGCTTTGTAAATGCTTGTTTTAAGGTGTAGTATATATGTGTTTATTCTTATCACTTATCAGGTTGAAATAAACAGATCTGTATTAACATTTTTAAAAAAAGTGCCCATTATCATGATATATCCTTGTGAAGGACTGGGTTCTTTAAGACCCAGCGGTGCCAGGGCACAACACCTGAAACCTTCGTGGGTAACCTGCTCCGGCGTACGAATGACAGAGACACGGGACACTTCCTTCGGCGTCAAAGATTCAAGGTTTATTTGCTGCAGGGAACACAGAAATCACAGGAAGTACATCGAGTGTAGTTCGGGGAGACTGCTTCAAATTGGTTCTGTGGATCGCTCCTTTTATACAGTTTTTACCCATAGGACAACATGGCACACAAAAGTTTACAACCCAGTTCCCACCATTATCCCCCAGAGGGGTCGCTTTGGTCACTTTGATACACATGAGGTCCGGAACATAAGTGCGGAAACATTTGGTGATTCCCAACTGTAAAAACCCATCTTCCCACCATTAGCGAATTCCAATCAGCAATAAAACAGATCGAAATAGGAACAAGGACAGGTGCAGAGGAAGACGGAGACAGTGGGGAGATCGAAAAGGGTGTAAAAGGGAAGGTATCGGGAAACACGAAATACCGGCATCAAAGGGACGTGCCTAATGAGATGCACGGCTGAGACAATAAGTCCGTGCGGCAAGATGAGCCTCGAGCGGCGCCATCTGCTTTACAGTAGCATCCCCCTCGTCATAAAGACACTTACAAAGGACATGTGTCTTCCGCAAATATCTTGGGAGTCCCAGGGTCGCGAAGCGGACAACGTCCGTTCGCTGGCTACTTGAGGGCAAGAGACAAAATGGATGCCGTATCTAAGATGGAACCCGTGGGTACAGATGAAAAACCCACCTAACAAACGAACGGTTTAAGTTAGCACAGCGAAACTGCGCACACTTACTAAACTCGTTATTTGCGGTTCATAGATACCAGACTCGACCATATTCGTGCGAGTCGAAAACACCACTTACAATTGTCACGGAACCTCAGACGCTCCTTTTGCCCTCATGTAGGCAAGCACTAGTCGGAATCATATTCGATATTCATCAGACCATCGAGATGTTGCTGTAGCATAGCTCTGTCCAACCGAGTCCCCTTGGTAACAGGTGGCTGTCTCATACACATTGTAGCACAGAGGCCACATAAGGCAGGACCACACTGCACACAAAGGCAACACGTGAACAGGAACACTACAACGACTCCGATGATCATCAGAATCTTCCAACCCCAAGTCGACATCAGGCCCCAAAACCATCCAAGTAGCGTCCAATCCCCTACATCCACGTGTATGGATTCGGAGATCTTATGCAACCTCGAGATGGCTTGATAGACAGTAGGAGCATTATCTGGAATAAAAATGCAGCAGCTCGAATGGATCACCTTACATACCCCACCTCGATCTGCTAAGATGACATCTAAAAACCATACGGTTTTGTAACGTCATAAGTCTATCCGCCTGAAGTTCAGTGGTGATATTACCAAGGGCACTGGCAGTAATATTAGCTGTCGATTCTACCACTCGAGTCAACTGTCTCAGGTTCCTACTATTAACCATAGGTCCCCAAAACGGGAGGAAACCCTTGAAAAAGTCTCCTGCCTCTTGACCGGCAGTATCCTCTTCGCTAATTACGCCTCACACAACTCTAGTCTTATGATAATCGGCATCTACAGTGAACGTCGGAGGCAACAAATTTGCAATGAAGCATGAGCCCATGAAGTCAGCGGGCAACCATGCATATGCACGATCATAGCAGATAAAGTATGTACCCTTGGCAGCCAGAAACACAGGGGACGAGACCATCGGCAATATGTAATTTTCAGTGCAAGCACTTGCTCCAAGTCGGGCTTGCGATCTTCGGCCACGACCCATGAGACAAAAATTACCAGTGTGGGGTACGACCCATATCGGAGGCGAGCTTTTAAGCTGCTTTTCGCTAGTGAACGCACTATATTCACCTCTACTTAGGACCCTATAGGCCTGTACCTCTTCTTCGGGAATAAGCGAGGGATCATAGATATCACTATCTAAATCCTCTATTGCTATCGACAAAGGTTTTTGATACGAGGTAGGACCAGAGTAGGGAGAACGTGGTTCTCGAATGGGGTGGAAACCCAGTGCGCTTCGAAACATTGTCTGAAATGCTCGAGCAGACCCTTGGGAACTATACGGTAGCACCAGATATGGAATTCCCTTATCCGTAGTGTGTGGCATCAACCCACACACCCAACAATTAGTAGTATTAACCACTAACTGATGCTGATGAAGGAGCTGAATAAAGGAATTGTTGCGGAATTGTACACGTCTAGCCTGTTCGTGTTCCGGTAACATATGAAAGGGATGAGGAGAAACAGTGGAGGTAAGTTTAGGGTCAGAAGTAGGAGTAGGTGTAGCAGAAGGTAAGAAGTAAGACATCGTGTAATACACCCCACCCGCCAATACTGCAGAAGCAGTCAAAAACAATACAAACAGTTGGAATATAAAACATTTGGTACGACTGAGTTGCTGCAGCTTGAATCTATGAGCCTGAGCTCCTTCCAAATCATTCAGCTTCGAGAATGCCATTCCCTACGACCGTCCGCAACGTTTCTTGACGCACTTCGTTCTGTGTAGCAATAGTCAATCCCTAGGAGTTCCCAGGAACCGACGGCCTTTAACCTAGCGTCAAGACCTACTATCCAGAAGGAAGTACGCGCGCGGCCCTACGGCCTTTAATGCACAATATGTATATATGCAAAAACAAAGTCTCTCAGCTGTGAAAGCAAAAAGTATAAGGAATGAAACTCAATATATATGTACAAAATAATTACAGTGGTACGAATGTTCAAAACTGATCACGTAAAACGGGATAATGCAGTTGTCAATACAACAAAGCAAGATCTTTTATTAGTCTTTAGTGCTAGATCGTAGAAAGTATCGAGTTTTCCCAGGACGTGTCTGATCGTCAAACAAAGGATCCGTTGAAGAGACAGCGTCCCGCTGATCAGTTGAGTGTTCTGGTCTTGAGTCTTTTGATGATAATTGTTCAACAGTGTCTTTCTGCTGCGCTGAGGATTCTCCAACAGGCTGCGCATCGCTGAAAGGTACAAACGCCGGCAATCCTTCGGTTTCAGTTGATGCAATGCCTCTCCTTACCCACGGGTCTGTCGGCAAAGGGATAGGGACCTTTTTGGTATGGGTGGCATGCACCCAATTCTTGCGTCCCTCGAGTCGAACAGCAGTCCTCGTGGCAAGGAGAACCTGATAGGGTCCAGTAAACCTCGGGTCCAGGTTATTCTTGCGTGAAAAATTTCTCGTCACCACCCAATCTCCGGGCTGGAGCTGGTGGCCTGGACCCTCCGTCTGCGTCGGCAATGCGTCGTAAACCTGTTGGTGAATTAACCTCAGTTTAGCAGTCAAGTCATGAAGATAATCGATCAACATTGGGTACTCAAGATCACAGAACATTCCTGGCCTAGGAACCCCCCACACATTCGCAGGACGGCCGAACACTATTTCATAGGGACTAAGCCCTACTCGGGAGTGTACAGTCGCCCTAGTTGACAGTAATGCTAAAGGTAAAGCGTCAGGCCACGAAAGACCAGTCGTAGCCTGAATCTTCGCTAGCTTTAGTTTGAGGGTGCCGTTATACCCTTCAACCAATCCAGCTGACTGGGGATGATTGGCGCTGTGGAATTTCTGATTAATTCCAAGGCCCTTACACACACTCTTCATCACACTACCCACAAACTCACTTCCGTTATCTGACCACACGACTCGAGGCATTCCATACCGAGGAAAATATTCCTTCAGTAGGATTTTCGCAGTAGACAAAGCAGTATTGTCTTTGAGAGGATAGGCCTCGATCCATCGGGAGAATGCGCAAACCACAACTAAAACGTATTTCAGGTTATTGCATCGCTCCATATGGATGAAGTCCAATTGAATCACCTCAAAGGGGCATGAAGGGGGAGCAAAACTGCCAGGAGGAGTTGGGGTTCCTTTGCCAGGATTGTACATCATGCACACCATACAATTCTTCACCAGACGTTCAGCACATTTCGTGATACCATCATTCTTCCACACAGGAGACAATAATTTGCAAATACCTTTCGCACTAATATGTGCTAACCCATGCGCCATTGTCACAACGGCCAGCACATACGCATCCGGTAACATCCATCTTTTCTGATCAGACAAATCAATCCAACAACCATTCGCATCCAACTTTCCCGTACTTTCTTTCCACTTCGCCTTTTCAGTCTCGGTGGCCTCATTCTGAATTTCTTTCACACTTTCGATAGTGTCCTCACACATGCTCGATTCTGTAGGCCACCTAACCGAACTCGTCACATACATTCGAGTGCTAAGGTTCCGGGCAGTCTCCTTAGCAGTCTCATCCGCAAACGCATTACCACGACCAACATCATCCGTCACCTTACGATGCGCACTACATTTAACAATTGCAACTTGCTTAGGCAGCGTCAGTGCATCCAAAAGATCATTCACAAGCTGGCCATGCTGAATCTTCGTACCATGCGACGTCAAGAAACCTCTCTCTCTCCACAATCGTCCAAAACTATGTGCGACGCCAAATGCGTATTGGCTGTCGGTAAACACATTCACACGTTTCCCTTTCGCTAACACACACGCTCTAGTAAGAGCAATCAGCTCTGCAGCCTGGGCAGAATTCTGATTCAACCTTGCAGTCTCAACAACAGTATTCAACGTTACAACAGCATAAGCGGTAGTCACATCGCCATTCGGCAACTTAAAACATGACCCATCCACATACAGTGTACCGTCCGGATCTTCCAATGGGGTGTTTTTAAGGTCCACTCGACCTTTTGTTTCTTCCTCTGTCCTCAAGTAGCAATCATGTTCTGCTACTTCATCTGACTCTGTGCTAATTGGTAACAAAGTTGCCGGGTTCAGAACATTACAACGTTTTATTTGAATGTGGCTTGCCAACAGCGTCAACTCGTACCCAGACAACCTCGCACTCGTCAAGTGCTGAGTTTTCGTCCGATTCAAAAGAGTATCGACTGCATGCGGAACCATCACCGTAAGCATATTATCCATGACCAATCCTGCTGATTGTCGGATGGAGACCGCGGCTGCCGCTGTTGCTCGTAAACAACTCGGCAATGCTCTAGCTACCGGGTCCAAAGTCGAGGAAAAATATGCACATGGACGTTGCTTACCACCAAAAGGTTGCGTTAAGACACTCAAAGCACAACCTTCTCTCTCGTGAACATATAATGTAAACGGCTTGCTGTAGTCAGGAGTACCCAACACAGGAGCCGAACACAATGAATCACGCAGTTCAGAAAAACTTTTCTGACATTCTTCCGTCCATGGTAAAGGAGTTGAAACATCCTTGCACGTAAGAGCCACCAATGGTTTTGCTAGCAATGAAAAATTTGGAATCCATTGCCTGCAGTACGATGTGATACCTAAAAAGGCACGCACATCTCTTTGGGTTTTTGGCACAGCCATTCGCGCAATTGCTGCAATTCTCTCTGGGGTCAACCTCCTTCCCTCCTTTGACAATAAGTGACCTAGATAGGTTACTTCTTGACAACAATATTGGAGTTTAGAAGGGGACACCTTATGATTTAACTCACAGAGATGTTGCAGCAACGACACCGTAGCAATTTTGCAAATGTCCTGAGTATCTGCAGCTACCAATAGGTCGTCGACGTATTGGATTAAGGCCGCACCAGCCGGCAACCTAAACGCATCCAGTTGACCCTTCAAGGCTTGGCTGTAAATAGATGGACTTTCACAGTAGCCCTGAGGAGCGCGTTTGAACCGGAAGCTGCGTCCACCAAGAGAGAAACCGAAAAGGTCTCTGCTCTCCTCGGCAATCGGGATGCTGAAAAACGCATTTTTCAAGTCAATCACCGAAAACCACGATGCAGAAGCTGGAATCAGAGTCAGTAGCGCCGTGATGTCAGGCACAACGGGGAATTGAGGAACCACAATTTTATTCACCTCCCGTAAATCGATAACAAAGCGATAAACAGGCGGTTTTGAAGGATCAGTACGTTTAAGAATGGGCAGTACAGGACTGTTGCACACGTTTCCCCGAGTCTCCTCAATAACATCTTTCTCGATCAAATCATAGATGATCGCTAACAGTGCTCGTTCACCATCAAGGGAGATACGATATTGGGGAATACGTGGCAGTCGCACATTAGATTTCAACTGAACAACATATGGTGAGATATCAAGTAGGCCCACATCATTGGGACCCGTTGCCCACAAAGACGCAGGAAGAGAACTCAATTCCGGTGGGAGCTTATCGAGGGACAAGTACATGGGAGAGACAACCCTCTCTCCTAACGTAAGCTTTACACCCGCAGGAGAACAATACAAAGTCGCATACAAACGTTTAAGCAAATCCAGGCCCAAAAGATTTTCACCACAACCCGTAGTCAAAATCAACGGAGCTTCTAGCTCACGTGGCCCAATTTTAAGGGGCAAAGGGCGCGAAACTGGATTGCTAACAGGGGCGCCAGAGAATCCAACGGAAACATTTGTTAAGCCAGACAAAGGTGCGCCAGGGAGTTTCGAATGCTTAATGGAACTTTTCGCTGCACCAGTGTCCAACAGAAAAGGCTCAACGACGCCCGATGTAGCAACTGCGACGTAAGGCCCTCTCTGATCAACCGGAACTGATACCACTCCCTCTCCTTGTCTTTGGCTGTCCTAGTAATTACTGTCGTCAGTTCCCTGATCGACGTAATAATCGTCTACATTGTACTGCGCAGATCGTCCTTGCGACGATCCACGTTGATCAAAACAATTATCGGAATTTGATGAATTATCTGAGCGATCATTCTGAGCTCCACGACCTCTACCACGTGGTGCCTGCTGCGAGCCACCACGGCCTCCTCTAGATGAGTTACCACTATTACGTTCATTCAAAACAGGACAATTGAATTTAATGTGACCCTCTTGTCTACAATAAGCGCATTGATTGTACCCTAACGAAGATCTGTGGGAGGAGGAGTCATTACGAGTTTGGGATCGGTTTGATTGCGGCTGCGATCTATTCTGTTGTGAATTATTCTGATTTGAACGTGGGGGATACGCTTGCTGAAGCAGCACTTTAGTTTTTAGCTCTTTGGTCTTTTTATCAGCACGGTCGCTCTCTTCTTTCTCTCTATTCTCATAATATTGTGCCATAGCCAATATCTGAGCTGAAGTAAAAACGGCCCATGCACTTTCTGAATTCCTCAATTTATTGCTCAAATCGGGCAGTAAGTTCGAAACAAATTTATCCACGAACAACCTCTGACCACCCTCAGTGCTCATATCCTGACCACTATGATCAATGAATGCCTCCTCAAACCTCGTAAAGAAGTCGGAAACACTCTCGTCCTTCTTTTGCTTACAAGCCGACAATTTGTCCCAGTTTACCTTCATAGCTGGCATAAGAGTTTTCATTAGCGTTATAATTCTTTGAGGAAGGTCAATAATCAACTGGTCGGGTTTAGTAGCAGCCGCTTGTCCGGCATCTGCCGCTACAATGGCAGCCCAAGCACCACCTAATTCATTTGGATGGTTTTCATGGCGAATTTTAGCCCATACCGGTTGCGGTACGACATTGCCGAACAACATATCGATATCGGCAAGATTCATTACCGTAGCACCTACGAGCTGCGATAATTCCTTATAATACCCTGTAGGATTTTTGCGTGGATCAGGCAAAGATTGCTTCACCTGTAACACTTCCGAGCGTTTCCATGGGAGATGTATCCATACTCTCTGGAAGTGCGCCAATACCGGAGGAGCAGCATTAGGATTAGCTGGTATCCAAACCGGTGGAACTTCACGCATAGGGAATTGACCAGACTCATCTGTCTGTCTTTCGACATCCTCGACAAACAAGGCTTGAGGTATAGGAGTGGGACGAAAAGATAGCAACCGTTCAACAGCACGTCGAACATTAGTATCCACTATCAGTCCAGTCGAGAACTGAAGCTGTAAATCAGACAACGCGGTCAGCACCTCGTCAGGTGCGTCAGCCGATATCTGATCACGAAGAACCTTACACATTTCCTCGAACACAAATCTTTGGGTCGGTATGTTAAACTGACAAAACGTGTCGAGCACAACACGTGGTGGATTTCTAAGGGGGTGCGTCATCCAACCCATCGCCATATTATATAGCGAAGCACGTTCCCTATTACCAGGAAGCTGACTACGTCTCTGAGGACCATCTGAACCAGCGGACCCAAGAACAGGTCCGAGTGAATGAAAGAAACTAGCCGCAAGAGGAGAATTGCGACTACGAGTAGAGGGAGAAGCATAGGACACAGAACTAACAAGTGAAGGAGTAGAAACAGAAACAACAGCAGGGGTTAACAAAACAGGAGCAGTAGCGTGAGCAGGAGTACGTGGAAGCGGAGGAGCAGTAGGAATAGAAACAGATGAAGGAGCAGGGACAGTCGGAAGAACGGGTGCAGGTTGAGGAACAGGCAAAGGAAGAATAGGTGCAGGAACAGGTACAGGGGGAATCACAGGGGCTGTGGCACCCTGTACGTACGGAGGTGGCGATTTCATAAGATAGGACATTAAAGGATCCTCAACTGACTCATCCTTCTTTTCCGACTCCGTAGGCAAAGTAGGATAACATTTATCTATAGTCATACGCTGTAATCTATCAAACACTTCCTTTTCCCTAACCTCCTTATCATGCTGAAACTGCTCTGCTTTCTTTACAATGGTACCAGCACTATCTCGCTGATTACGTTTAGTCTGTCTGATTTCTTTCTGTCGGGCTTCTTTACGCCACAACCGAAAGGCATCAAACATGGCCGGCCTTGACTTCTTCGCGAACAATTTAACCTCTAGATTATCTAAGATCGGTGCCTCGAAGCTACCATGTGGTGGCCAGCGAAGGTCACCATCTTTCTTCGTATATTTGATCCAGTATTCATTAAAAGTAATCGGGCCTAGCCCATGTTTGCTATACAGTTCATACGTGGGAGTTCCAACCGGAGGTATCGGACACGAGTCCTCCAGTCGGGAATCCGTACCACAAGGTCTGAAACAACTAAACAAAGTACTGCGGCCAGGCATCTTGCACACTAGCCGAGTTTCACAAACTTCAAGGGTTACGGGATTTACCAAGTCCCAGCAAAGAACAAAAACCCTCGGTTTTTGGCGGCTGCAGTCGTCAAACAACTGAAGGACTGGGTTCTTTAAGACCCAGCGGTGCCAGGGCACAACACCTGAAACCTTCGTGGGTAACCTGCTCCGGCGTACGAATGACAGAGACACGGGACACTTCCTTCGGCGTCAAAGATTCAAGGTTTATTTGCTGCAGGGAACACAGAAATCACAGGAAGTACATCGAGTGTAGTTCGGGGAGACTGCTTCAAATTGGTTCTGTGGATCGCTCCTTTTATACAGTTTTTACCCATAGGACAACATGGCACACAAAAGTTTACAACCCAGTTCCCACCATTATCCCCCAGAGGGGTCGCTTTGGTCACTTTGATACACATGAGGTCCGGAACATAAGTGCGGAAACATTTGGTGATTCCCAACTGTAAAAACCCATCTTCCCACCATTAGCGAATTCCAATCAGCAATAAAACAGATCGAAATAGGAACAAGGACAGGTGCAGAGGAAGACGGAGACAGTGGGGAGATCGAAAAGCGTGTAAAAGGGAAGGTATCGGGAAACACGAAATACCGGCATCAAAGGGACGTGCCTAATGAGATGCACGGCTGAGACAATAAGTCCGTGCGGCAAGATGAGCCTCGAGCGGCGCCATCTGCTTTACAGTAGCATCCCCCTCGTCATAAAGACACTTACAAAGGACATGTGTCTTCCGCAAATATCTTGGGAGTCCCAGGGTCGCGAAGCGGACAACGTCCGTTCGCTGGCTACTTGAGGGCAAGAGACAAAATGGATGCCGTATCTATGATGGAACCCGTGGGTACAGATGAAAAACGCACCTAACAAACGAACGGTTTAAGTTAGCACAGCGAAACTGCGCACACTTACTAAACTCGTTATTTGCGGTTCATAGATACCAGACTCGACCATATTCGTGCGAGTCGAAAACACCACTTACAATTGTCACGGAACCTCACTTGCACCTAATTTCAAATAACCATCACATACAGTTTTAACCAGTGTATGCACTGTACAGAGCAAACATTAATACAATCAAAATCTGTTGCATTTCCTTCCTTAATGGTAAACAAAACTATGTATTTCACATTTTAGTCATAAACATTTCTAGGAATCAAACAATTGCAAATTAAAATTTATGTAAGGACATACTTGTTGAAAATAAAATTATGGTTTTATTATCCACTTGAGACACTTTCCTTAGCAATTAACTTTAATATAATAAATAGAAAAAGACCCAATAATCTCTGATTGCTGTGGCCTTGGTGGAAACTTGCCTCTTATGTAACTGCCGAGGGAAACCTATTCTGGAAAGGGCCATCCAGTGAGCACAGAGCTGGCACCTCAATGATCTTTCTTGGGAAGGGTGGGTTTTGGAAGGGTGGGTTTCTGTTTGGGAGGGATGGTTTTGCATTTGGAAGGGGTGAAGGTCAGAGTAGAAATAAAAGCAGAACTAGGACAAAGGGTAGAAGAGTGCGAAAGGACTGGGGGTTGGAGATATGGGAATCTGGACTGTGTGATGAGCTTGTGTAGGAAAGTAGGATATGCTTTTATGGTTTCCACAACTTTTTGCCTGGTGCTAAGCTTTTCTTGACTAGTCTGACTGGAATCTTGCAAATCAGGACCCCAGTCTCTCTGATTTCTCACTTAAATTGCCATGTTCAGTACTTAGGGACATCCTAGATTGGATACTGAGGTTTTCTTATAAGTCCCTAGTATGTGTTACTAAGGTACCCAGGGCATAGGTATCCCAGAGGTCCCCCATGGACTGAAGCATGTATTATGTCACCCATGGAACACTATTGAAACTGTAACTACAGGCCTGCCATTGCAGCCTGTATAAGCTGGTGCTAACACTACTTACTAAAGATATACGTTTACTATATCTAGGGTCACTGCACGTAAAACCTATAAGTCATCCCCATAAGATGCCTTTGCAATCCTGAAAGCAGGCTGCTTGGTTTTAAGTGTGAGGGTGCCCTTGTAAGAGCAGGATATCCCTGCAGCCTATGGAGTCCATTCTCCTGGGTTGTAAGTGAAGCAGCCATTTACCATATAGAGAGGCACCGTGTAGTTACGCTATGACCATCTCGAAACTGCCTGCAACAAATCCTATCATCTTTGGTACAAACATGTTAGAATCATACCCCCACATTGTAAACGGTGTGGAAGCTATGATTCCAAGCACTGGAAGAGCCCTCCGGTAGCCTCTCCATGTTCCAGGTTCAAGTCTTCCAGACCTGGAAGCGCAAAATGGTTGCTGCCGACCAGAGACAAAATTCTGCCCTCCTGCTGCTGAACCAAGCTCGAGCAGGAGAAGGCAGAACAATAGGCATCCAGTCACAGGTAGGTATGACCACCGCCCAGACAGTATTTAGTGTATTGGGCCACGGTGGGAGTGCTTGCCAGCACCACTCTGCATGAGGGACACATTTTGTGCCCTCATGCATAGTCCATTTGAAACCAGTCCTGAGAGCTGTAGGCTTCAGCTCTGGTGCAAAACTGGACAAAGCACATGGGAGTGACCTTCCCCTGCCCAGAACCTCCCCTGGAAGGGTCCCCTGAATCATTTCAACCCTTTTCTAAGGGTACTTAAGGGCTTACCTGTGGGTGCGTCCCTAGATTCGCTGTGGGACAAGATTCAGATTAGACACCACTCCTTCTACCGTCAGGAATTTACTGGACTTCATTTGGGCTCAATTTCTTCTCCCTTCCAGTCTGCTGCATCGTCTGTGCCTGTGCATCATACAGGAACCTTCCTAGTCCTGTTGGCATCAAAGATACCTGAAGGAATCTCCCTTGAAGTGAAGGAGTCACTTATCTGCATTCGCAGGCACCGCAACTATGTTGACCAGTCTGCTGATCCTGAGCTCCTCCAGACTCCGAAAGGTTCAGCAACACAGGTGGTGGTTTTCCACAGCTCTCGGGGCCTGTCCTGCCCTCTTACAAAGTTTGAGGGCAGTATCCATCATGGGGTCTGCAATACTGAACCCCTGTGCACCGTGTCAGGATGCTGATGCAAAGGCTTGTTGGCGTCCTTCCAAGAAGATCTTTGGGCACCAAGTAGCCCCAACCTCGAGCATCTCCATTGCATCTGCAGGCCACCCCCACAGCGACTTCGTCATACTGATCGGAACTGACACATTGCTGCCGTTGTACGAACCAGATCACAATGTATTGCACTTGGAACCGCCATATTGCCTCCGGAACCGGGTCTTCAGAACCAATGCATCGCTGCCTCTGAGTGGAGAAGATCGACGCATGGTCTCTACAGCATGGAACACCTCATATAGCACATTCGAAACCGCTACAACTCAGATCTGTCACATTACTTACAGAACCGATGCATCACCGCCTTTGTACGGAGAAATCCGGCACATCACCCCAATTCCATAGGGATCATCGACCCATCACTCTGCTTCACCCCGCATGTTATTGTTGCAACAAGGATCAAGGTACTTTTGCGCAGCGAGCCCTGCTTGGGCCCTTTATCTGGCTCATGCTCCATCTCTGTCGGTCTGAACTCTTGACTTTGTCCTTGTCAAGCGCAACCAATTGACTGTTTATGCGCCTGCTGCTTCTAAGTGCTATTTTTGTATGTAATCTTTAAAAATACATATCTCAACTTCTACTGATAAAATATTTGTCATTTTGGTCTTGTTTTATTGATACAATTATTCACTATTTTTCTTAGCTTGTATGAAGCCTTCTTGTGGTGTTTTCACAGTGTTACTATTTGTTGTGTTGTACACATTTTGTACACTTTGCCTTTTAGGTTAAACCTGCTTGCTCTGTGCCATGCGAGTGCTGGATAATTTATGGTATGGTGTGACTTACCCTGACTAGGATTGTGGTTCCTTATTGGACAGGATGCCTACCTCTGCCAACCAGAAACCCAATTTCTAACAATTGTTTTTGCATATTGACCTGAGTAGGGTACTAATATGTATGTATATGTATGTATGTCAATGCCTTACAAATCTCAGTTGACATAGAACTGCTCGTTATCTTGTGGATGAAAAAAACAGGGCATTGCTCTGCCTTTCCTAATATGACCCACATACATTAGGGATTGTTCTGTAGTTACTGCTCTGCAACCTTTCTGTTCTCTGATTCAGTAAGTCCTTCCCAATTGTAACATGCATCAGCATAAACAAATGCTGGAAATGTATTTGGGAAAATAATTCTGATGTTTGTGACAATACAGAATGGCAAAATAAATATTTGTATGAACCTCTTTGTTTTCAATTAATTAGCAAGTTAAACACTATCAAAATATCCTTGCTTCGCTCTGAAGTTGTACTCAGGAGCCCTAATTTTTTTTGTTGATTTCTACCTAGCTCTTCATCCCTCACCTAGCTGAGCTACCTATTTTAACATGGATCTTTTAACAACATTCATCACCATTTATCAACAATTAATCGCCTTTTGGTTACAGTAGAACATGTTGGTAATAAAACGTAAGACATTCTGCTAATAATGACTGCCTGTACTATATTAACATTAGAGTTGAAAACAATGCTACTAGAACACCGATGCCCTGAATGCTACTACAGAGTTAAATCCTCTCTAGTATTTAGATCTCCCCAAAGTTACTATCGTGCCCACGATTGAGATACATAGAGAATTAAAAAAAACTAGAAAATCAGCGAAAAAACATAAATCCATACCCCACAAGCTTAATGACAAAATCCTAGTACAAGCCAAGTCTAAAACCTCTTTAGAGCTTGATAAATTAAACAACAGATTTGAAAAGCTAGACTCATTCCTCGGAGAAAAGCTGAAATCCTTAACAAATAGAATAGAGCCAATAGAGATAACACTGCTAAGAAGTCTTCTTTCCCTCCATATTTCATCTTCAAAACCATCCGGAGGTAGACTAGACTCTGCTGATAACACAGTCACTCAGGTCTCTCTTAGCAGGCCTGCCCGCAGTGGTGATCAGGCGGAGAGGAGGGAGCCTACCCGTACGAATGTCTTAGAGAAACTCCACACAAAATTAAGTTTTGCGCCCACTTCCTTTCCTACTGTTACACTAATTCAATCTTTCCCCAAAGACACATCCGTCATCACTACTATGCATCATATGGCCATTTGAGAGAGGCTCAGTATGGGTTCTCTACCCTCAAATAGCATAAATAGGAGAGCTGGTAGGGCCCAAAACGTACAAGCTACTCAGAGAGATCAGGGGAGGCTATCGAGAATAGACCTGCCCCAGCAGTTACTTCTATACCATTGTCTTAGCTAATGTTCCAAGATTATCACCGTGGGTGGAGGAGACATGGGACGCCCTTAGACATAAATATCTGTGTTGGTTAGCCACAAAAACAGGACACCCAGAAAGATTGTTTGCAGAATTCAAAATAGCCAGAAGGATTGGATGGATAGGGCGAGGTCCGAAAAAGTTATACAGCGATTGTGTGGTACTGTCTTTCAGTACCCCACAATTCGTACAATCAATCCTTACTGGTGTCGGAAATCAGTGGATTTCGAGCCAAGACATTAACACAGTTCCTCTGGGATATTTTTATTTACCAGTACCTAATACTCAACCCAACCTGAGCTCTGAGGCCCAAAACATGTTCCATGGCTCTACGTTTACCATCCCAGTGCACAATAGGTTTGCTCCATTTAACGACTGCAGCAAGTTTTAAGGAGCACCGGGACCCCAGGAGTTCTACAGGGAGTTTATAAAATTGACACCAGACCTAGATTATTCTTGAGTATAGAAAAATATAAGCCAATCAAAATAGTTCTCACGCCCAAGGACACTAATGGTTTATCTTAGCCGGCCCTAGTACGCAGGGATCATTGTATGATCAAATAAACACTGCTACATTAATAACTCCACCATCCATTGAAACAATACCTAAAACAACTAGGGCAGGTCAAAGGGAAGTGGTAGGGGAAGATTATTGGAAAGCAAATTTAACTGAGGTACTATTTTCGAACGTAGCAGGTTAAAAAAGTAAGGTTGATAATTTCGTATGGTACGAGTTTGTGAAAAGATTTTATATAATTAGTCTCCAGGAGACATGGTCGATTGATCTAATCTATATCAATGGCTATAAAACATTCCATATGTCTGCCATAACTTTATCCCAAGGCCGCTCGAAGGGGGGCCTATGCACCTACGTATCTAATTGTATGAATCTTAAACGAATAGAATTGATTTAAGTTAATCAGTTTGTACAGATTTTGTTAGTGGACATAGACAAATTATCACATACTGCTTTAGTGAATGTTTATAATAACATTACCTCTGATCAGACAGAAGGGGTTTTAAGGTCACTAAGGCAGAATTTACTGCATATTTAGACCTCCGCTTCAAAGGGTCTGATTATTGTATGGGGTGAAGACTTCAACACCATGTTATGTAACCATGTGGACGGGGTCCCTGCGGTGTAGGTTTTGATAAAAAAAGTTCTTTTTCTCACTTCGCTCACACTCGTTTTGGGGAGTTGCTAAATGATAACTTGTTCGAACTAGACTTAAACTTTGCCAATGATCTATATCCTTCCCCGAACCCTTTTAAACCAACATTTAATGGGCAGGGTTCTTTCACGACAATTGGTTTTATTCTAGTGACCAGCAGGCATGCTTCCAGAGTGGCAGATTTCTGCTCTCACAAGATCGCCTTAAGCGGCCATTTTGCCTTGAGTTTGGCCTTAGATGTAAAAGACAAGGCTTTCTGCGAGAGGGACCACACCTCCCATACTGTTAAACGTATTACCATGTCTAGCCAAAATGCGTTTGCCCTACGCTGGAATAAATTGGTCCCTGAAAATTTTACAAACATGATCATTAAAAACTGTAATCAGGAGATTATGGCATGTTCAGATGAAAATGCAAACAACAGAGATGTGACAGAGGGCTTCTCAGCCATTGCAGGGCATATTAAAAAGGTTCTATCAGTAATTCTAATAAAAACAAGGACCACCAGCGTGGGGGTTTTGATTCAAAATGCTCCAAGGCCCACTCCAAACTAAAAACTTGACTACATAAAACAATAAAAAACTGTTCAGAGATCGCAGGGGGACGAAGAGATTATATCCCCACCCTGAAAGAAAGGAAGCAGGAGTTAAAAAATGAAGCGTGGCACGCCTTACACGCAGCCTCAGAACTCAAAGATAGTTCAGCCTTCTGGAAGGCAGTCAACGCGCCCTTCCTGGTGAGCGGAGTCAGGGCCTCTATAGCGATAGCCATCAGTGAATCAGAGTGGGTGGAGCATTATTCAAAGGTATTTGATAATCCCCACTCTTCCTCTCCTAATGAAGAAAACCCTGTATTAAGCTTACGATCAAAGTCAATAACTAACTCACCTAACTTAAGAGTTGACTTGGACAAAGTTGTATCAGCCATTTCCCTAAACAGTGGGGGCAAGGCTCCGGGCCCCAACGGCATCCCTGTGAACCTCTTTAAATTCAACACAGAACTGTGGGGCCCCGTTTTAACCCAAGTTATCAATGCAAGCAGCAAAACAGGTCTCATTACATCATGGCTTGTATCTATCCTGGTCCCTATATTTAAAAAAGGGGACGGTTCTAATCCAGTCAATCATAGACCAATATCACTGCTCGACTCTACAGTTATAGTAATTGGCAGAGTTTTCTTAACAAGGCTTCAAGAGTGGGCGGAGGAGCACTCAGTCATTAGTGACCTCCAATATGGTTTCCGCAAGGGACTAGGGAGGGTAGAGCAAGGCCTGAATTTGAACATGTTAATTAGAAAATATATAAGGGCTAAAAGGGGTAGACTTTTCTTGGCCTTTGTGGACTTATCCGCGGCTTTTGATTGTGTTATCCACGAAAAGCTTTGGAAAATCCTAGAAATATTGGGAGTGGACCTACCTATAATTCACTTCATAGCACATATGTACCAAGGGGTCAATGCCACGGTCAGGTTTGGGGAAGGCGGGAAATGCACTAAACATTTTGAAGTAAAGTGTGGACTGCGGCAAGGTTGAGTCCTTGCCCCTTTTCTATTTACTATATATATTAATGATCTGGGAAGGGCGATTGTGGATGAGTGTCAGGACTTACCCCTAATAGGTAACTGCCCAATCCCAGCCCTGATATATGCAGACAATGCAGTGCTAATGGCCTGCACCCCAATAGCTTAACAGAGCGTCATTAGTTGCTTTGCTAAATTCATGTCTAATTTAGTCCTCAACGTTAATATCCCAAGACTTATGTGATGAAGTGCAGAATAGGTAGTAGTAAAACCCAGCCTTTTGTGTTAAATTCAAATTAAATGAAAAGTTCAGACACATTCTCTTATCTCGGAATTTTATTTGACAGAATGGGACGCGGTCCCAGGAGGTCAAAACGAGGATGCTAATATTTATTAAAACCGTAACCTCCTTAATAAATTTTAGTAGGAAAATCAGAAAAAGTGCCCCATCAGAACTACTACAGATATATAAAACTAAGTGCGTTGCAACTGCAATTTATGGAGCAGGTATGTGGGGCTACGAGGATGTGACTGCCCTGCAGATTATAGAGGATAGGTTCTTAAGATATATATTGACCCTCCCAGCCCACACCTCCTCTTTTATCTGCCACACTGAACTAGGCATTCACCACCTCACGGACTTAATAACAAGTCCGAGACCATGCTTGTCCGAACAATGCATTTGCATAAACCACACATATGCATGGTTGAGGCAAAAGGGTTCTAGCATTCGGTATGAGCGGGGACTAGGCACAGGCGCGGCGAACAGGAAGCTGATTTGGTCATAGACAGGTAAGTGGGGCTAAGTAAGGGGGTCGCAGGGGTGGTGTTGGCAATTTTTTAGGGCTGAGGTTGGGCGGGTCGCTATCAGGGAGTGTGGTGGTGGCAAGTTTTTTAGGGCTCAGGGAGGAGGAGGGTACTTTTAAGCAGGGGGCAAGTTTTAGGACTTGGGTTGGGGGTCACTACCCGGTGGTCACTGGCATGGTTCTAGGGTTCATGGAGGGGGGGGGAGTCAAGGTACAGGACAGGAAGAGGGGTTGGAGTAGCTGTAAGGCCTGGGTTTGGGGAGAATAGAAATTTGCCTAACCTACGAGAAGGTAAGTTTCAATTCTACTAAGGATGCGGAGGCGAGGATTATGCTCATTCTACCTTCGCTTTAATATTACAAATTTCATATAGCAGCTTTTTTCAAACAACACATAACAAACTACATTTCCCATAAGTCCAGGAAAAGAAAACAACAGTCTCTAGGTAGTCCTTTCATAGTATTCATGACTCTTATCCAATAAATCTCTGTGCCACTTCCTGCACTTCCTCTTTCTACGCTGGAGGGACTCTCCTTTGCTCCTGCATCCTGTTTCGAAATATCGCTCCCTGAAAGAAACAACACTGATCAGCCAAGGAACTATCACCATGCAAAAGGCATATTCAACCAACATTGCAACCTGTATAAAACTATATAACAACCTTACGACAAAGATCACAAGGCAAAACCCATAACAAGTCATGAAAGAGACCAACTTAGCAAGAACACTATACCCATCATCCCAAGTAAAAGGATTACTTACTTCCATACGGCGTGGGTCCGCAACCAACAAGCTTGCGGGGAGCGATAATCCTCGCCTCCTTAAAAGAATTGAAACCTACCTTCTCGTAGGTTAGGCAAATTTCTATTCTATGTCAGGACCGGAGGCGAGGATTATGCTCCTTCAAAACTTATCTATTACCACCTGAGCCACATTCAGCACTGGCTTGAAATAAAACCTTTTGAAAGTAGAATCCGATGACCAATCTGTTTCTCTCATAATGTCCTCTAACCGAGCGCCAAGGCTGAATGCTTTCAAAGCCATCACCCCTCATGCTGAATGTGCCCCAAAAGCTCTCGTATTGATGCCCACCTCTTGCATGACCCACCACACCCAGCGGGCTATAGTGGGAGATAAAACTGCCTTAAACGGCTTCCTAAGGGCTATCAGGAGTTGTCGCTCGCCCGGAGGGCGCACTTCCTCCTTAGCCTCCTCATAGGCTTTAAGGCATTATACCACGCAGAGCTTTGGTGATTCCTCAAAAGCAGGGTAAGAGACCGTGCGGGTGTTGGACTTAGTACGTCTACTCACCGTGAAGGTAACTCCGACAGGAGAAAAAAACTCTTGCTGTAATATCCAGAGCTCGGACATCCGAGACCCTCCTGCATGACACCAGGCACAGCAGCATTGCCAACTTAGCTGACAGTTCTTTCCTCAAGAGGAAACGGTTAGGCTGCCAAGACAACAACAAGTTCAACACCTGATTAGCGTCTCACAGGACTGAATAGAGGGTGTTCCGGAGGCAACGATAAACAAATGCCTCTGAGCAGTTTACAAACAAAAGGGTGCTCCCCTAGGGGTTCTCCATCTAATGAAGCGTGACCCACTGAAATAGCCGAATGAACTGTGTTCACTGATCTATTCGCCAAGCCTTTCTCTGCCAGGCCCGCCAGAAAGTTAAGAACATGTGTCAAATCTGCAACCACAGGATCCACTTCCCGTCGCATACACCAACATACCCATCGCATCCAGGCCGATTTGTATCATGCTATTAGCCTACGCTCTGGAGAGTAAGAGCTCAGTGTGTTCCGAAAGGCCCGGCAATCTCCACCGTTGCCTGTAATCTGCCAGGCAATGAGCTGAAGTTATCCGTCCTCCACCAACCGGTGAGGAATGCCCTCTGGACTCGTCAGGAGGATGAGAGTATGGTGGCGTCGGATTGCAGAATCCCAAGAAAGTTCCAGTAGAACCGGAAACCAAACTTGCGACCTTCAGAAAGGCATTACCAGGACCACGGAGGCTCCCTGTCTGTGAACCAGGGCCACCGTCTGATTGATCATGGAGAACGGCGGGAACGCATACCCTCTCTCTTGACTCCAATCTTAGGTGAACACATCTATTGCCACCGCCAGCGGATCCGGTCTCCAACTGAAGAACCAGGGAAGCTGTTGGTCGAGGTGACATGCAAAGAGGTCGATAGAGAAAGGACCCCAATGGTACTGCAGACAGAGGAAAATCCCTGGATCCAACTTCCACACACTGGCGTCCCACAAGTATTGGGAGTGCCACTCAGCCACTAAATTCTCTCGACCTGGGAGATATTCTACTGTCACCAAGATCTGGTTGGATAGGCAAAACTCCCAGAACTCTTTCGCCATGTTCGCCAAAGCTTTGGACCGGGTGCCGCCCAGGTGATTGATAATCCTGACCGCTGACACATTGTCCATTTTCAGGAAAACTGAGGCCTGGACCCGGTCTTTGGTCCAGCAACGGACCACAAAGAAACCAGCCAGGAGCTCTAGGCAATTGATATAAAGCCGCTGCTCTTGAGGACACCAACTTCTGCCGGTGGAGAAATCCCCACACTGCGTCCCCAGCCTGCCCGGCTGGCATCTGACTCTATCACCAGGTCAGGAGCGGAACCAAGGATAGCTCTGCCATTCCAGGCTGCCATGTGAGCTAACTACCACTCCAATTCTTCCTTTACTTAATCCGTAGGAGGAACCACCTGGGAATACGTCAAGCCTTTCTGCAGATGGTGCGCTTTCAAGCGCTGAAGGGCCCGGTAGTGCAACAGGCCTGGGAAAATTGCTTGGATAGAGGCCGAAAACAGCCCCACCAGACATGCAATCTGATGCAGAGAAGTCCTCTGCCGTGCTAGGGTTTGACAGACCTCGTGACGAATCTTCGCCACCTTCCTGGAAGGCAGACTTAGAGACGCCAAGATGGAGTCTATAACGAACCCAAGAAAAACCGCTTTCTGTGTCGGGATGAGGAGGGATTTCTGCTAGTTGATCACGAAACCCAAGTCCTGAAGCAGGGACACTGTGATTTGAAGATGACTCCTCAGCTGCAAACGACATTGGGACAAATTGAGAATATTATCTAAGTAGACGATCAACGGACTCCATGCGCCCGCAGGTATTCTACCACCGGCCTGAGAACCTTGATGAAGCACCATGGGGCTGACGAGAGCCCGAACGGGAGAGACAGAAATTCGTAAGCTTGCCCGCACCAGAGAAACTGAAGGAACTGTCTGTGTGGCGGAAATATCGGGACCACCAGATACGCCTCTTTCAGGTCCAGCCACACCATCCAATCGAGTGGCAGATGAATGCCCTCCATTTTGAAATGCCTGTACACCAGCCACTCGTTGTACTCCTGAAAGTTGATGACCCGCCTCTGACCGCCATCGGGCTTGTCTACTAAAAAGATGTTGCTGAGGAAACCCCCAGGGTGAACCTCTGTACCCCTTTGCGTAGGATATCGGCCACCTCCTCGTCTACCATGACTGCGTCGGACGAGCTGCAAACTATTGGACGAGGACAGACGTCCTGGCGGGGGGATTGTAAATATCTATCTGGACCTCTCGCACAGTCTGGAGAACCCAAGCGTCGCCTGTAACCGCTTACCAGGCGGGGAAAAACTGTGTCAGCCTGCCCCCAACACGCAACAGCGCAGTGGGCAAAACACTCAATGTTGGCGTTTCCGTTGTTGCCGCCCTTGTATCCTCTGCGGCCTCGGAAGCATTGCCTTCTGGTCAGGTAAAAGTTGTTAAAACGCTGGTCTATTTGGTACTGCCCACGTCCAGAGCCTTGCCCCCTTCCTGGGGGGTTTTGGTTCTGAAAGCGGCCGGACGGACGGCCCCTGCTCGGATCGGCCCAGCAGAAAACCCAATGGTGAAAAAGCCCTTTTAATGTTCGCCTGGGCTTTGTCCATGGGAGTAAACTTGGCAACATACTTGCCCAGCTCCTTAACAAAGTGCTCGCCAAATAAACCCCCCCGGTGCCACCGCTCTTGCCTCAGAACAGGCCAGGTCGCCTAGCTTGGGGTCAACCTTGATTAAGAGGGACCGACGCCGCTCTGTCGAGACGGCGCAGTTTGAGTTGCTTGTCAGCTGATCTCTCGACTGTTACATGCGCTGTGCGCGCTGTAGGACCAGAGCTGCTGTGTATTTTTAAACTACCTCGTTTTTCATTTTATTTGGTTTATGTGCATTTTCCCCTGTTTTTAAAACTTGCCTGGCCCTTACCTGCACTCTAACTTACGGGAACCACACCGCTGTTGGGCGGGTCCGCATCATCGCGTAATTGCACTTTCAGGAGCGCCATTCTGAAAGTACTCGCTGCCGCTTTTCGGCGCGATCAGGTAGGCTTGACGCTCTAGTCATCAGAAGGACGCTAGGCGTGTATTTAAGCCACGTAAACGCTAGGCTCTCCCTTGTCAGCTGATCTCTCGACTGTTACATGCGCTGTGCGCGCTGTAGGACCAGAGCTGCTGTGTATTTTTAAACTACCTCGTTTTTCATTTTATTTGGTTTATGTGCATTTTCCCCTGTTTTTAAAACTTGCCTGGCCCTTACCTGCACTCTAACTTACGGGAACCACACCGCTGTTGGGCGGGTCCGCATCATCGCGTAATTGCACTTTCAGGAGCGCCATTCTGAAAGTACTCGCTGCCACTTTTCGGCGCGATCAGGTAGGCTTGACGCTCTAGTCGTCAGAAGGACGCTAGGCGTGTATTTAAGCCACGTAAACGCTAGGCTCTCCCTTGTCAGCTGATCTCTCGACTGTTACATGCGCTGTGCGCGCTGTAGGACCAGAGCTGCTGTGTATTTTTAAACTACCTCGTTTTTCATTTTATTTGGTTTATGTGCATTTTCCCCTGTTTTTAAAACTTGCCTGGCCCTTACCTGCACTCTAACTTACGGGAACCACACCGCTGTTGGGCGGGTCCGCATCATCGCGTAATTGCACTTTCAGGAGCGCCATTCTGAAAGTACTCGCTGCCGCTTTTCGGCGCGATCAGGTAGGCTTGACGCTCTAGTCGTCAGAAGGACGCTAGGCGTGTATTTAAGCCAGTCATGCTGACGCGCAGCGGTCACGCGCTGCGGGGACGCCAGATTGACGCCGGAGTTACGCCAGAGTTCAGCCCGTCTGCGCCCGTCCGCGCCGAGGACGCGCTGCAGGACGGGCTGGACCCTGGGTCTCCTGGCATTTATGCGCCTTCCTCCCGGGGGGATCTATATGCCACCCTTCTATCCCTTAGACCCCCTGCGTTCTGCTGCCATCATCAGCTTAGACCCGAGGTATTGTGTCGCGCCCACTTGTGTCCCTCTTGTAACGTTCCTTTTGCCGGTCCTACTCAGGACCGCAGTCATTCAATCTCTTCTTTGCCGGCCAGTCATACCTCCCAATCCAAACATGGATTTTTGATCAATGCGCGCTCATTGATCAAACATGGGATTGAATTTCACGATTTTGTTAGTTCAAGGAATCCTGACTGGATCTTTGTTACAGAAACGTGGGCTACCGAGTCCTCTGGCCATGATCTGCTTTTGGCCATACCTGAAGGATATACCTTTTTAAGGTTAGACAGAGAACGCTGTAGAGGGGGTGGAATTGCCATTCTTTTTAAATCTACTCTCACATGTACCATAAAACCCTTATCGGTCTCTACGGATCCTTTTGAGGCGCTTTACTTCTGTATTGTGCATACCCCGGTGAGCTCCTTTTCTGGCATACTACTTTATAGGCCCCCTGGGTCTAGAGCTAACTTTTGCTCAGAACTTTTTTGAATTTTGGAACCTTATTTTGGTAGACCCCATCTCACTATTCTGGGCGACATTAATTTTCACTTAGAGGATTTTACTTCGAAAGAGACCTGCTCCCTGCTCAACTCTCTGGAGGCATGTGACTTTGTCCAACGAGTTCTCCTCCCGACTCATAAGGCGGGGCATATTCTTGACGGGATCTTTTCCAACGACCCCAGATTAGGTGTTGGTACTCCGGTCCCGATTACCTGGTCTGACCACTTAGCAGTCCCTCTGTTTCTAGACATCCCCTGCTCCGTTGTCATTGCGGGCTCTGGTAAAAAACAACTCAAAAGGAGCTTCAAAAATTTTACTTCGGAGGCTGTGGCCCCTTTTATTCTCAACGCCCATATTTCAACTCAGCGGAAGGTGGATGAGTCGGCCCAAGAACTCGCTGATGCCATCACCAGAGCCGCTGACGAATTAGCCCCCCCTTCCCTGAAACCTGCAGCTAGACAGAAGCCAACTGCCCCCTGGTTTTCCGTCGATCTGAGGCTTCTTAGACAATCTTGCAGACAGAAGGAACGCAGGTGGCGTAAATCCTGGGATCTCAAGGATAGAGAAGGCTATAAGAGCCTACTACGAGAGTACAAAAAGAGAGTCATTAAGGAGAAACAGGACTACTTTTCCAATTTGACCTGTTCCTTAACATCTTCCAAAGAGCTCTTCAAAATAGTGGACTCTTTGTGCTCTCTCCAGGTCCCCGATCCTGTAGTCGCTTCCCAGGAGCTATGCAATGATATATCAGACTTTTTCTACAAAAAGATAGATGATATCTACATAGCGCTAAAGTCGCAGGGGAACTCGCTTAATGCTGAGGATTTCTCCCAAATTACACGTCTGGAAGCCTGGACTACAGAATCCTCTCACTCCCTTGATCATTTCCCTGCCCTTTCGCTAGAGGATCTTAATAGCCTGTTGGACAAAACTAAATTGTCATCTCCACTTGATCCTGTTCCTCTGAAAGTACTGAAGAACTGCAGAGAGATTATTCTTCCTTCGATGCTGGAAGTCATGAATGGAGCATTGGAGCAGGGCATCTTCCCGTCACTTTGGAAGAAAGCCATTGTAAAGCCGCTGCTGAAAAAGACCACCTTGGACCCTGGAGTACTGAAGAACTTTAGACCCATCTCTCTTCTGCCGGCCCCGGCTAAGATGTTGGAGACCCATTTGAATTTCCATCTTTCAAACTTCCTCGATACCTCTGGTTTCTTGGACGGGTCCCAACATGGCTTCAGAAAGCTGCATAGCACGGAGTCTGCTCTGACGAAAGTCATTGATAACATCCGCAGAAAAGTGGATTTGGGTCTAACCACCGTACTGGTGCTGCTAGATCTTTCAGCAGCATTCGACACCCTGTCTCCCCTTACTTTAACAACTAGGTTAAGGGAGGCAGGGGTAGAAGGACCGGCACTCAGTCTCCTGAGCTCCTTTCTTCAACAACGAGAGCAGTGTGTCATGCTAGGTGAATACCTCTCCCCTGCTAAGTCTTTGCAATGTGGGGTGCCACAGGGGTCGGCATTGAGCCCGACCCTGTTTAACATCTACGTGGCCCCACTTGCAAGACTAGTAAGATCTCAGGGGATGGAGGTAGTGTCGTATGCCGACGACACGCAGATTATGGTATCCCTGACTCACTCTGTGGGTGAAACCGCTTCTAACTTTAGGGCCTGCATGCAACTTGTTGCAGAGTGGATGATTGCCAACTCCCTAAAGTTGAACGGGGACAAGACAGAGGTCCTGGTCTTTGGCAAGGACCAGGGCATATGGTCAGATGATTGGTGGCCTCCTTCTTTAGGTAGCTGCCCAATACCAACACAATCTGCCAGGAACCTAGGCGTCATCTTTGACACCCAGCTCTCCATGGAGCTTCAGGTCAACAGAATGGTGGCTACCTGTTGGGGAGTCATCAAGACCCTGAAAAGAATCGTACACTACCTGTCCCCACAGGCACGGAAACAGGTGGTGATCGCCCTTGTTGGCTCAAGGCTTGATTACTGCAACTCAGTGTACGCCGGGGCCAACAAGGGTCTGCTCCAGCGTTTGCAGGTCATACAAAACGCGGCAGCGCGGTTTGCTCTCGCTCTGCCCTGGCTGGCCTCTATGACCTCAGCGAGGAAGAACCTTCACTGGCTCCCCATCCCCTCTAGGATCACTTTTAAACTCCTCTGCCTTACATATAAGGCTTTAACTGCAGGTTCGGCTGATGCCCTTGGATCACTACTCTCTAGATACGTTCCGAGTAGATGTCTCCGATCCAGTGAGCTTAATCAACTGGTTATTCCCAGAGCCAAGAAGGCTAGATGGGGGAGCAAAGCCTTTTCCATACTGGCTCCTCTGATGTGGAATTCACTCCCCCTGGAAATCAAAATACTGCCCTCCCTTGACCTCTTTAGGAAGTCATTGAAAACCTGGCTCTTTATCAATGCATACCAGTAGGCTCTGTTTCTATCTGCTCACAGTCGTTATTTGGACTAGGCGCCTTGACGCCCACTGGGCATAGCTGCGCAATATAAATAATGTTTCATTCATTCATTCATTCATAAAGCAGATTGCTCGCTGCGCCCGCGCCGACAAGACCTCCGGGTAAATCAAGGAACCAGAACTACGGGCCTCCTCCGCCATGTCAAGTATCTTTATCATTGGGCCAATGGCGTCCAACAGCTTGTCCTGACAAGCATGCCAGGACCGGTCTATCCCTTTTTTGGGGTCCTCAATGAACTTAGCGAGGAAAGTAGCCATTTTTGCCTCAATATCGTAGGTAAGGGCTACTTTTCCTTCCAAGGTAGGGCAGGGACACTCAGCCAGCAACCTACTCTGGGCTTCATTTTTTAAGGGTTTCCTGAGGTGAGATGCTACATACAGGACCACCTTCTCGGCGGAAACCCACTCCGCCGACCGGGGATGTACAATATCATCCAGGTCTAACATATCGGCATATCATCTTCGGAGGCTCAGTAGAGCCCGACGGTCACCAAGACCGCATGGAACCTGCCTCATCATCCGACCCATCAGGGGAATCCCTTTGCTGGGTCTGAGGTGAAGCCGGTTGCGGGTCTGAAACCGGGGGGGGGGGGGCTGGCTCTTGGGAAGTACAATAGGCGTAGTGTGGTCCAAGAAGGCCTGCTTAAGGCGTTCAAACGCATCTTTATCCAACCCCACATCGCCCTTTTTCTTGGGAGGAGGGGGGCCCTCAACGGTAGGCTGGTCTGCCGCAGGCTCTCCAGCTGGCACAGCAGGGGTAGCAGGAGGAGGATGCCCTACCTTTGCACATAATTGATCAATTTTGTCAGCCAGGCGCTGTTCCATAGGGGTCTTCAGCTCCGTGACCGCCCTATAGAAAGAGCTATCAAAAGCTTCATAAAAATCATCATCCCATTGCAAATAAGAGAGGGAGTCCTCCTCTTCATAATATTCCTGCTCCATATTGAGTTGGCCGCTATGCTTAGTTTGAGGCACAAACTCAAACAGCACACATGCAGAGCATAAGGTATTAGGGGCTGAGGGTCTCACAGCGAAATATGGAGGCCAGAGGCACAGATTTTACCGGGGCGGGCAACTCCGAGACACCAAAACACCCACTAGGGTACAGGGGGAGAAATTACTGCCTGTGTCTGGTGTCCACAATAATAAAGGCGAAGAGGCCAAACACGTGTAGGTACCCTGCAACAACAGGGCATGAGGAGTGAAAACTACCGCACCACTACCGACCCGAAAACGTGCATGAAAGTACCAGAAAAACGGGGGCAAATACAGACCAAGCAGCGCTGGAGGATTCAGGCAGCACTCTCACAGGCGCCGACAGTACCAGGCTAATGGAGCGCGGTTCATCCTTTCTGACTGAAACGCGCTCCATGGCCAATGAGTCACGGCGCCCTACAGTGCCCTCTAGGGGGCGGCGGACCGCATCGCGGTCGCTGTTTGATGGGGGAAATACACCGCGTAAGGAGCGCCAAACTCTCCTGCGGTTACCAGGGAATCTGTTAGGAGAAAACCTGCATATACACAAAGCCAGGCACAGATATCCCCAAATGAATGACACACTGCCACAGTACACAATTAAGGAAAAAATATAAAACCACTTAACTCAAGCTGCCGAGCAGTGAAGAAAGAGGAAGTGCAGGGAGTGGCACGGAGATTTATTGGATGAGAGCCATGAACACTATGAAAGGACTACCTAGAGACTGTTGTTTTCTTTCCCTGGTCTTTTGGGATATGTAGTTTGTTCTGTGTTGTTTGAAAAAAGCTGCTTTATGAAATTTGTTATATTAAAGCTAAGGAAGAATGAGCATAATCCTCGCCTCCGGTCCTGACATAGAATTTAAGGAATGAGGCATTTTTAGGGCTCAGGGCGTGGGGCAGGTAGGGGGGTTGTAATTTAGAGCTTAGGCTGGGGGTAGGTAGGTGGTTTGTAATTTGGTGCTTAGGGCAGGTGAAGGTAGGTGGTTTGTAATGTAGGGCGTATGGCAGAAGGGCAGGTAGGTGGTTTGTAATATAGTGATTAGGGTGGGGGTCAGAGGGTGAAGGTGGTGGCAAACTTAGCATCACATACACCCTTGCTACTCATGCCTTTACCACAAAATGGCATGGTAAAGGCATCAGTGGTAAGAGAATGCGTGGTTAAATCACATTCGTGGTTTGGGCTGCATGGTAGAGGCATGCATGGTTGAGCCTTGTGTGCCTCTATCACACAACCTAACAACCTAGTAACCCTTTTGCAAAGGGGTATCCTACATGCCAATAAAACAGTAGGCCAACACTATGACAATGCTAGACTGCAGACCTAGCATTAAAGGGAGTGATAAATCAATTGGTTTCTTCCTAGATAAGATCCTGAATGTGTAAAAATAATGTGCTAGTGAAAGGCACAGTATATTAACTGAAACTCATGTCATGAATAAATCCCTTAACCCAGATCATTCCAAACTACAAATTCAAACTCTGATGTTATTGAGGTAGGACCGTGTCAACTCCCTGGTCCTTTCAAAGCTATTCTTGTTGGAATAAAAATGTTTTAGCTGTGCCGTTTATGTATTGTACATCTTAAGCTAGCATTTGCGGCACAATTTTATGTTTAGCCACCATTTTGATCCATGATCTAAACAAATTTCTCACTCTGAAAGCAGCTGCGATAGTTTCAGTTTCTCCAAGGTTGAGCCTTGCTGTACTAATGAATACACTGTTTTTATTAGCACATACCTTTCCCACTAGATAGGCCTGCTCCCATATTTAGACCGATGGGCAGAGGCATAACGACCTTGACATTAAGATAGCGTGTGCTTGGTCTCAGGATAGAAACTCATCATTCTGTACCTTCTGTGTCTAACTGCCTCATCTGGAAATTTCCAGTCAGGGCGTGTGTTCATTGGTTCTGAATTGTACATAATGTATCACAATGTTTGCTGAAGTCAGTCCCTCTGCAGCAATCCCAGGAGGCTTTTCAGATCGGACTCCACTCGAGTGTACCTGAATAAATATACTTGATTTGTATTCTCTACTGTCTGACCGACTCTTCATTTAAATGGAAGGCTGAGAGGTGGTCGCAAGTGACCCGGCTGGCCCTAATCAGGTCACTTCCTTCATTCTAGGGGACGCTACACCCGGAGTGAGGAAATATGATCATATTATACCCTTTGTGATCACCTTTGACTGACTACCAGTAGAAGCAAGACACTTTCCCAATTTGGCTGGCAGCAACTATAACTCCTGGGGCCATTAACCCTTGTTAAGATCAGCTAAACCTCTGCTGGCAACTCCTATTATAATGACAGTCGAAAAAAACCTATTACATTCCTCTGAGAAAGTATACCCAAGTACTGGAACGCAGCACCAGTAGCCATAAGAGCAATCATATCAGATGTAATTTTAAGGAAATAGTAATGCTGTTCTATTGGCTTATTTCCGCAAGCATATAAAAGCACCTTTTTAATTAAGCTTCAGTCTGATCCCAGAAGCTTTGACTTCCTTCACAATTAAGGTTTTCTGCACCTTTCTTATAAATTTTATTTTTTATGTCCTTCAGGACTGCCTCTGAATGTACAAATTATGTTTTCTATACCAACTAATAATAATTTTTTTTAGCATCCATCCTATTAGTTTTGAATTATTGAACATGCCACTATATACAGATCCTGAAACCTCTGTGGGTCTGCTTCGAGTAATGTATATTTGCTAATAAATAAATAAGAAATCCATAATTAACAAGCAGCATTCTTCATTCAACACTGACCTGGTTCAGATAAGTTCTTGGGAACAATGTACAATAAATGTCATGGACTTATCTGTCTCCACGTCAATGCCTTAATGTGGGTTGGTTTCTAATGACTCCTCCCTTTCGCCACTTCTTTTTACCAATGTCTTTATTGTCTATCTTCCTTTATTGAAACCTTTGGCCAGCATCTGTATGTCTAATCAGATGATTTGTAGAACATACTGCGGCTAGTTGGAGATCTTGATTCTTCTTGACTGTATGCTTGGTTGTAGTTGCACCTCGATGAGAACACACTGACTCAAGTTCATTCCAGCGAAACAGGAGTCACAAATTTTAGGCTGGGAGGAGACCTCTTAGTATTTTAGAGTAAACAGGGCCCGATGTAGGTAATCCCAAATTACCGATTCTTAAATACCGAATCATACCGATTCGGTATTTAAGAACTGGCAATCGGGATTTAGGTAGGCCCATAGGAATGAATGTCAATTACCGAATCGGTAAATACCAATTCGGTAATAGGGGGAAACATTGAAGGGTGGCAGGGTGTCACTTTGACACCCTGTTGCACCCTTCAATTGTGCATGGGTGCACATGTTGCAGACATACATGCCCTTAGGGAATGTATGTCTGCAACATGGCACTGTTTAAAAAGCAAAAAAAAAATGCTTTTTAAAGGGTTTTCATTATTTACCACCAACTTCTAGTTGGTGGTAAATAACGAATTCTTAAACCCCTTTAGCACTGATTTAAGTGCTACCTACATGTCAAAATACAGATTCGGTAATTTTACAGAGTCGGTATTTTACCGATTCGGTAAAATTACCGAATCTGTATTTTAACATGCCCCTACATCCCAAAATCAGAATACCGGTCGGTAACGGCCAAAATTACCGAATTTCGGCCGTTACCGACCGGTATTTGCCTACCTACATCGGGCCCCAAGTCTAGAATGCATAAAAGTATTCCACCATTGATTATAGGTTATGACACATTTTGTATAACTACAAGTAAATCTAGTGCACCAGCGAAGTGTATTCACTTATAAATCTTGAAGAAAATGTATTTTATCTGTCTTTCTCTTAACATGTTGCTGTGGACAATGAAAATGTTTGCATTTGCCTGGGTAAGATATAGCTTTTATACTGTTTACAAGTCACTGCACAATATGCACAGTGCTTTGTGATACTGGTACAGCCTTCCTTCTTTCTAGATTCAGTCTGCAAGCTCCTGACATATTGATCTGATCTTTCACCACGTAAATTCTTGTTATCCATTTTCAGAAGGTTAGGAAAAGGGCATATCCTTTTCTATTCATGGTACATTCCTTTGGAACAGCTTCCTCCAGGACTTTATGTAACAGTTGAAGACATTGTAGCGTACTACCTAAGTATCAACCACACACCACTCAATCCTTCCTAGTGTTTTAAGTCTATAGTCTATCTGCAGTTACACGTTCATCATGGCTTTGCCTAATTTCTTACATAGCCAAAGTGAAAACCATTTTTATTTGGTCATAGTTTGACCATAAAAGCACAGAAATAAAAACATTTGCATTTTCAAAAATATAAATAATAATTTAAAAGCATCATAAAACAATTTGTCATTAAAGTGCATAGATTCTTCTCAATTTGACAGCAGGCAGCAATGATATAGTTAAGAACAGCATTGCAAACATCAAGTGATTGCAAACTTTGAAAGTAGATCAAACCCTCCTTATAAGAATTATGGTGCTTATGCAGTAGGATGGGACATAAAACGTTTAATCTAAAGGAGTCACATAGAGTACAAAAGAACATAAAATGTCAGGGCCCGATTCAAAGAACTAACTTTAGACAAAATCCTAAACCTACTACTTTTGGTATTTACAGAAGGCATTTAGTAGTAGTAAAGTTAGGATTTTGTCTTTAGTTTGACTTAAGACAGACTTAGGACAAACATAAGACAGACTTAAGAAAGACTTAAGACAGACTTAAGTTAGGATTTTGACTTAAGTTTGTCTTAAGTCTGTCTTAAGTCTATCTTAAGTTTGTCTTCAGTTTGTCTTAATTCTGTCTTCAGTTTGTCTTAAGTCAAATTTAAGGCATAATCCTAACTTTACTTCTACTAAATGCCTTCTGTGAATACCAAAAGTAGTAAGTTTAGGATTTTGTCTTAAATTAGTTCTGTGAATCTGCCCCTTAGTGGTTTGGGAAAGAAAACAGTCACAAGGGCAACATGGCAGACCCTACAGGATTTAGCGATTTCGCGGTTTGCCGCAAAATCAGCACTTTTGTAAAAATGCTGTGATTTTTAGAAAAGTGCCCACAAAATCGGCACTTTTGTAAAAATGCCGTGATTTTTAGAAAAGTGCCTGCAAAAACCGGCACTTTTGTAAAAATGCAGCGATTTTAACAAAAGTGAGTCGAAATCCAGACATGCCCATTTAGCTGAAAACGTGTCTCAGAAGCTATTAATAACCCTATTTAAGGTCTAATGAGGAATGCATGAGATGTGTATTACTTTCGATGAGTGGATTACCCACCCATATGCTACTCCTTTCTTGGCATTTTCCTAAACAGACAGGCACGCATATGAAACTAAATAAACATGCATGCTCCCCCATCCCCGTCCCCTTGGCTTCGCCAGTTCGTCCTGAGAGTATCTTGAAAAATCCTCTGGGGACAGTAGTGCAGGGAGAGAGTCACACACACGCCTGGCCACAGGGCATTGCCTGTAGGGAGCTCTCGCGATAATCATTATGGGCCAGTCAGCCTCGAGGCAGAAGGACAGCGCACAGGTGAAAGGCAGGGGCCAGATAAGCTGCATGGCTGAAGGGGGCACCTTTCCTATACCCTGATAGGGCGGGAGGGCGCAAACATCCCAGGAGACAAGGGGGCATTCAGATGTCAGGGAGAGAGTGGGCTGGGTGAAAAGGATTTGGTGAGCCACGGCGCTGCAGTTGATAACAGGGAGAGGCTCTTAAAGAAGCCGAGGTAGCAATGGGTCCGGATGGATTACCTGCTCCAATATCTAACCAGGTGGAATTGAGATGTGGTGGGGTGGGGCAACAAGAACGCCAACGACCCTTCAGCCTCGATCCCTTGATAAGTGGGAGGCCAAGCACAGCAGGACTCGCACACGTGCTATCAACTGGCCATGGTCCCTGAGCTCCAAGTTCTCTTTGACTTATTTTCCACTAAACGCTTATCACAACATTATTATTTTAAATGGCCTCAAGTGCAGGAGGATGAAAAGAAGTTGCAAATCTTAGCGCGCCTGCATACTGAAAGCAATCGCCTCACAGCACCCATTCCACTGGACTATAAGCAGATTATTAGAGTTGGGGAAGCCCAAACCCACAAGAACCCCTTAAACTGGTGGTGTGGTATATATAGCAACAGAATTACCTGCTTCGGAATGGAGACACTTGATGCTGGCAGGTCACTCGATCAAATTGTGCGATCCTGGGCATGTATGTTTATATCTTTCTTAGCATGAGAAACAGGCAGTGACAGCATGATAACTAAGTGCTTATATTGACTTCATTCCAGGCGGCTCCAGGTGATTCCACCCAATCAGAATGTCACTTCATTTACCTTTTTAAATTTTAAATCCTACTGAGACCATAAGAGAAAACCGGCGTCCCAACTAGTAACTTTGAGTTTTCAATGCAGCACTCAGCAGAGGAAGGGGTGGTGAGAGCCAATGTGTGACACTTCCTAACGTATCCCTTCAAAAGACAGGCTAGCAATATTAAAAGACATGCCCAATAAGGAAGCTGGCGGGAAGAATTCAGTACACATACTTACTTCAAAGACATCCTTTGTGTCTGAAAAACACCTCAGCAGAGACATTGATTGCTGAAGGGTGCATGTGTTTGTGTGAGTGGCTATATGCCCTTTCAAAGGGAAAGGATAAGTGTGTGTCGTGCTTAGGGTGGAAACTGAAAGCCTTAAAACTCGAATGTTTTTGATCGGCCAATACCTGGTCATGTGATGAGTATCAAACCCTCACTTCCAGGATCAGGCCACCAAGAGCACTTTACAGTTCAGCTAGTAGAGCGATGGTATTCTTCATTGTCCAGCGCTGGGGTCAGTGTTTCAAGTGACACATGAGCGGAGCATGGAGCAAAATTTATTCCAACCGCGAGCTCCAAGGGAGGTCTGAGGCAGATGGTGGCTGGGGTTGTTGCTGCTGCCCAAGTAATGTCTGACTTGACAAATCTCACCATCAAAAAGTACAGCAAATGCATGATTGATTCGTCTGTGAAAATACTGGGTAGGGTTATTTTATCTAAACTGAATGAATGGGTGAATGAGAAAGGGGTTTTATCAAATGTTCAGTATGGATTTAGACCAAAGAGGAGCACGTTAGATCAAGGTCTCAATTTGCACTTACTAGTGGAGAAATATACCAGGGCTAAGGAGGGGTCCGTGTACCTGGGGTTCATGGACCTCTCGTCAGCCTTTGACCTTGTTAACCGATCAAAATTGTGGCAAATCCTACTTGATATGGGTTTGGACAGGGCTTTAGTAAATCTCCTTGCGGATTTACACTCTGGGCTTCTAGCCTCCGTCAGGGTTACCTCGGACGGTCGCTGCACTAGTCACTTTAACTCCGAAAGGGGTGTCAGGCAGGGGTGCATTTTGGCACCCCTCCTATTTACCATTTATATAAATGCCCTGGAACCCGCGTTAAAAGAGGCATCTCTCGACATTCCGCATGTAGGAGAACTTGGAATTCCAGTTCTCCTATACGTGGATGATGCTGTCTTGCTTTCGCGGACCGGAGTTGGTTTACAACGCCTTCTGGATGTATTTGAGAATTTTATGGGCTCCCTGGACCTCAAGATAAACGTCAAGAAGTCTCAAATCATGATAATGGGTAGGAGTATAAAGAATAAGAACCTAAAAACCTTTACCTGTGGCAAAGAAGAACTTTGTAGAGTAGCTACTTTCCCATATTTGGGGATCACTTTTGATGAGAGAGGGAACTGGAGACCACAGTTAAAAAACAGAAACATCTCCCTTGCAAGAACATCTTCCGCTCTTCAGGACTTTTCGAAAAAATTGGGGGGAAGGCCAATAGCAACCTTAATGAAAATCTATAAAGCAAAATGCCTTGCGGTGGCCACATATGGTAGTTCAATTTGGGGATATTGTTCCCCGGATAGTATACAGACTACAGAGAATACATTTTTAAGAGCTGTTCTCTCTGTGCCACAGTCTACCCCATCATATACAATTCACACTGAACTTGGAGTAGGTTTTATTTCAGACTTGATAAAAATGGCCCCTCTACTAGCATGGTTGAAGATCTGGTTGAATCAGGAAATTCCCCTTAATCATATCATTTTAAAAGACTGCTTACAGCTAGATAGATCTAACAAAATTCTGTGGCTAGCATACATTAAAGACAGTCTTGCCAAGCTAGGGAGACCAGAGCTTTTTTCCTCCCCGGAGTCAATAACAACAAAGGACATTGCTCTGATTAAGGGTTCAATGGGAGAAATGCTAAGCCTGGAGAGGGAACAAATGGAATTAAAAAAACCTACGGTGAGGGCTCACATCATTATTAGTACCCAAGAAGGCCCTGAGTTGTATTTAACTATCGTGAATCAACCATATCACCGGTTCCTTTTAACTCGATTCCGTTTTAATTTGATCCAGCTGAACCTTGGTCATTTTCCAACTTGGAGTACCCCTGAAAACGCAATTGTGTTCTTGTGACAACTTTTCCACCCAGAATACAATGCACTTTTTGATGTTCTGTGGACACTACACGGCCATAAGGGAGAAATATCTGATCCCTATTTTAAAGGAGGCGGGGTTTATCCAAGTAAAGCCAGCACTTCTGTTCCTACAATTATTGCAGACCCCTAGGATTATGTTTCATGTTGCCAGTTTCTTAGTGGGAGCGGCTATGATTAAGAATAGGAAGATGACCAATAACCCCTATAACGCTGTTTTATAGTGGATGAAAGCAAGTACTATGTTTACATTACGGGAATGTTTACTGATTGAGAATGAAATGTGGGTATCTATAATGTATGTTCTTTTGTATTCCTATTTAACCGACCTCTTTTCTCTTTTAATGTATTTTTAATGTACTTGTAAAGAGTAATATTCTTTCATATTTTTAAATACTTTTGTAAATATTCTGATTGTGTAAATTAATTGTGATCTTACCTTGTATAAATTATGTATTTTAGAACATGTACATTTTGCACAGTGCAATTGTCTTTTTATGATATTGGTCTATCGAAATAAAAGTATTTTGACTGACTGACTGACTGCATGAAATCCGGCACAGCACCTCACACAAGGTGTCTTGGGAGGGGAGGTTCAGGTTGCTGCAACACCAAAGAGCTAGGTAAGTAGATTTGTGTATGGAAAGTAACATGGCTGCTACATAACAACCCCAATAACGTTCACAAATATAAATAAAATGCATGGAGTAAAAATATGTAGTTACTAATATTTACAATGGAATTCATGACAAAAACATATTTCTAAATATCCCGGATAGCTGTGTAACAAAGGTGCAAAGAACACAGAAACTAGTTGGAGATGAGTTTAGATATCAATGTGGGTGCCGGGAATAGAATCAGGGACTCCGGCTCTCACCTGCAGGTAACGCAGCCAGATAATCGGAAATTGCATGGGGAAGAGGGGTCAGGGAGATAAAACCGGGGACTGCAATGTGCTTGACTGGTGCCAAATGCGTTTTTTACAAATGTTTCTTGGTGGGCCCGCTGTGTGCCCAGTGTGTGGCGGGCCCTGGGGGGCATTGCGTTTGGGGTACTTATTCATTAACATGTTTATGTCCTACATGTAGCCTTGAAGCCAAACAAAGTGTCTACGTTGTAAATAAACCAAATATACATAGCTTCATGTTGTTAAATAACTCAAAAAACTAAGATATCTGTGTTTGTTGTAGGAAAAATGGCCAAATAAAATGGCGCAAAATTGCAGCTAAATTTCCATATTTGTGCCGCTAAATTCCCATTTATGTGCCGCCACATTTGCTAATCCATGCCGCTATATCCTGACATGGGAGAGAGGCAAACCATGAACCCACTAGTGGGAAAGCCACAAGAAAGTGGACTGTGTTTAGTCTCAACCTAGTGAGATAAAATCTGTACTTTTATACTTTCTATCCAATTCAGGTAAGGCTCCATATCAGATGATATAGAAATATGCATATATCTTATAACTGTAGGCATATCAAATGAGTTTTCTAGTCTAATGCCCTCTTTATAAGTTTCATAGCTCCCTTTGACTTCTATTTTAAGGTCAGGGCTTATACTTTGTGGTGACTCAAAAAGATGACTCTTCACATAAGCCAAGCAAGGGATAGCAATCATGTTATCCAATTTTAGACAATCTAGCAATACCTTCCTTGATAAGTCTGCATTCGGGGAGCTCCATAGCTATATCCATAATAAAAGAGGTGCCAGAGAGATTCCATCCTCTGCTAACCCTATTCCTAATTCCAGATGTGCAATGAGACCTCAAGAAGGTTTAGGAATGTCCAAGAGCCAGCACAATAACCTAGTCACAACTACTTGAATTATTGTGTGGCAACAAAGCTCCAGATTCCAGTTCCAGAAGTGCCCACCGATAGACACTTGCTTTTATAAAGTTGAACCATTTCATGTACCGGCATGTGGCCAAGTCTTTTTGCAAATCTAAAGATTGCATCTTCTGTTCCGCACATCTTTTGAGCCCTTTGAGTAAGTAGGTTACCCCATGATCAATTTGCCTCCAACAAAATGCCAAGGTCGTTAAAAAAAGGAACTTTTTCACTTTGTGCCCCCCCCCCTTTGTAAAATGTTTCTGACTTGGTATGTTTTGAACCACAAGTCATAGTAAAAGAGTATGACTGTGTTATCTTAAGTTTTAATTTCAGCATAAATCATTAAACCCATTCAGAAGATTTTGGAGGGCATTTGTGGTCAAACCTAAGGGAACTGTGTCATCCGCATAAAGCAGCATGGGGACTGCCTGCATAGTATTCCTTGGGACATCATCACTGCAAGCCCTTAAAGTAGTGTCTAGGGAAATAGTGTACAATAAAAAATAGAAAAGGCGCTAATATGCAATCCTGTCTCACCCCTCTGGTCATCTTTATTGTAAAGTCCCAGTGCATGCGTTTTACTAGATCCATAAGAGGGGCATCAATTCCCGCCTCCTCAATTAGGTTCCATAATATGCTCCTACCTATAAGGTCAAATGCACAGTAGAGGTTCATGAACGCCATATGTATGGCCCCTCGCCTTGCATTGACATATTTACCTCAGTCAGTCAGTCAGTCAAAACTCTTTATTTCGATTAATTAAAATCATAAAAGAAGCAGTAATACATGCATACATTGTGCATAAAATAGATAAAGATAGATACAAGTAAATAAATATGCATACATTTACATTTACAGACATTCATGTATATACACTACTTATAATTCATAGTTCATACAAGACAATTGATCAGCAAATGTCTCTACCTAGCATAAAACCGCTGTGTGAGATACAATATAAAAATCTAAAAACATCTTTCAAATTTCCGTAATTAAAAGGACAAAAGTGCCACCCTCTGAGCCTGCTGTACTTAATTCATGCTTATGCTTCTTTTATTCTTCACTCTAGCTGCGGCCACCAGAAAACTTGCTACGCTGAAGATAACCCGCACACTGCTCAGCAGTTGCAAATATAAGAGTGCGGGCCTCACCTGCAAAAACCCTGCTTCTCGTAATATAGGGTGTAGGAATTCTTTCCGTGCCTCAGAAAAATTATCACAAAACATGATTAGATGGAGGGTGTCTTGTGTCGAGAAGTTGTCGCATGAACATGGTTAGGAATCAGCTGGTTTACCCCAATGCTGAAAATCTCCTAAAATGAGGTGAATTAAGTTGAATCTAAATCTTATCAGCAAAAAGCAATGGAACGGCTTGGTGACTATCTTCAGGAAAGGTTCGATGGATGGCGAAGTCTGTAGGGCATAAAGGCTTCTTACTCCTGATTTTCTAAGCTCCACCTCCTCCCTATCTGCCTCCAACATGATCCGGAAATTCTGTTTGATCCATACAAAATCCTCTTTCCTAATTCCCTCTGGAGCTGTGTACAATTCAGGGCGTCCCAGTCTGGCACACGCCGCTCTAACGTATGCCAGCCATGGGATTCTATCTGCCTTGTCGAGGCCCAAACAGTCTTTTAGGATAAGGTGACATATTTACCTATGATGAGAGTTAGGTTGAGTGTTTGCTCTACGATTTCTAAGCCTTGTAGGAAGCTGTATTGGGCAGGGCAGAAAAAGAGCTAGCCTCTGCTCAGTCTTCATGTCCTGTTTCTTTTATTGCAGGGCTTACTTATATTTATGTATTGCTTCCCTCATGTCGGTAATATCGAGTGGAGTTTTTTCAGTGGCCTGTTTAGGGCTCTATGTGCTCTGGTACATTCAGAACTAAACCATGGATGCTAGGCTTGCTCTTTTAGGTTTTGTTTTCGATACAAGCCGGCAGGAAATGATTTTACAGATCTTCATAAAAGTCTCAGATTTTTGGCGCATTATCCTCTGTGAAAAGACAACCAGTGATCTCATTAGAAGCCTCCACCACCAAAGTGTTAAAAAATGGATGTCTGTCTATTGAAACCCAATTTAGACGAACCCCCTCATTTGGCTGATAGTGAACCACTGGCATGATCTTACCATGTGTATTATAATAAGAGGAGACTCGAAAATGTACTATGATAGCATTGTGGTCGATGTGGGGGAGTGAGCTTACCTCATAATGGATAAGGTCACATGTCAAATCCCTAGAAACAAGAACAAATTCAATAGTACTCCCCTTAGACCCCTTCCTACAAAAGTGGATGGATTTTTTTCACCATTGCCCCGAATATCCGATGAAAAAGTTTCGTTGTGTGATACAATCAGCTGATAAAGGGCTTTACCATAATTTGAGTGTGCAAAAAGGCCAGTGTTGTCCCTCGGATTATTGCTTAAACCACATATATTGTCACCCTTCTACAGACATTCGGAAACATTAAGATTACCCACCCAAATCAATGATGTCTGTTTTTCTGACACTTTATTTATTACAAATTCCCAGCTCGTTAATAATAACTATGGGTTGTGCTGAAAAAAAAGTTAAAATTAAAATGTATTAAAAGAATATTAAGCTGGTTTGGTATACAAAGATGCAGGATTTAATTGCGAGGCTCCGAGGCTATGACACTCACCTTCAAGTTTCTAATAGAGCATGCTATAAAAATAGCTAAACACTTTTTCCCTCTATCCACAATAGACGGGGTTGCCCCGAAGCAGTAGGGTGTAAACCCATTGATGATGACTGAATTGAAAGCCTAAGTCTCATGGCAACTTAAAATATCAAATGTTCCAACAAAAGATAGCCAGTCCTCATTTTGGAGTTTGTTTTAGAACCTGCTATATTCCATGATAGAAACCTCATGCAATGGCTATTGGCAATAATACTTGATGGGTAAATATTTGCCTCAGAATCCCGGGTGCAGATGACAACACCCTGGCCCTCTGTTTGGAGTCAATCATTTTCCTGCAAATCTAACAGGGGCATGAACTTGTTTCTGAGGAGTAAACTGAGATTCACTTGAGGTTTATTGCAGTTCTGTGAGACGGATGGTGCTAAATATCTGTAATAGAAACCCAATGGTGGTATACTTATGGTGCTTGGCTTTACCCTGCCATCCTGTGCTGAAGATAAAATATCACCCGCAGCCATGGGATTGTGAATATGTATAATTACAGTGCCACCAGTAATTCCTTTCAAGGAGACCAATACCCCTTACTCGACATTCAAACAAACTCTTGAAATTTAGGTTCCAATGACAGTTTACGGAATTTTTTAATCAAAAAAGAACTTTATTCCTAAATTTCCTGGTTGACTAATGGAACTTACAGGTAGATTGGGCACATTTACCAGTATGATGACATAAGGGCAAGAAGCTGGGGAAGATCAATTACTGGCAGATTAACCGACTCTGAGGTATTACTTTCTGCTTGTTCCCTGATTTTGATGTAACAGTTTTAGAAGATGGGCACCGATCATCTTGATGTTGGATTTGTTAAGCTGTTCCCACAGTGGGAGCCTAAGCCTGAGCTACCATCCTGCCATTTTCACCCAATATTGTGTTTTCATTGGGAGGCTGCAAGGCAAAGTGAGAATCCCTTGTGGTTGGTATTCATGTGGGCTGTTGCTCATTTGCTACTTTTGATGGGTGCATTTGTCTGCACACTTTAGGAGCTTAGTCAAGCCGGCCTCAACAGCGGTCAGGCGGTCATAGATCTGGGATAGTTTAACATCCAGAAGGTCACAGACTAGTTTGCTCAAAGGCCGCCAAAAACTCTCAGCAGTAAACTGTAGGGGTATCATATTGATCCAACCACCCCACCCTTTTGTAGTGCCTGTTTGGAGGTTGTCCGTTTTTGCTTAGGAGCTTGTTTTGTGGCACTTTTTCTGTGCTTGGTCGATGGTTCTGAGTTAGGAGAACAAACCGGTGCAGCCGGATCATTGTTCAACACACCCCTCTACCAGCAGAGAGCCTGGCTTAACTGAATCCCCAATGCTATCCCAAGAAATACGTTAAGAAGGTCAGGATCAATATTTTGGACATCTGATTTTCCAACACTCATCGCCAGAGGATGCAGTGATGATTGCTTTTGCAATGCACGGAGATTTTCTGTCATAAGTGAGAAGCACTGCTCTGCAATCTTTTTCTTGTTTGCCCCAAGGTCTACTGCCCCTAACAAAAAACTTTCAATGGTTGTGCATGAACGGTGTTGGGGCACTGCGCTATTCTCTGTAGGCACCTTTCTTTTATCCATGGTGCCACAGGTTGCAGCCTTCTGGGACCAGAAGATACAGAGTGGGAGTTGCAGCAAACAGGGTGAAGGTGCAGATTGGGACAAAGTCAGAGATCAAGTCAGCAAATCAAATGATGGCAAGACCGGAAGCATAGAAGTGCAGCAATACAGCAGCAACATCAATTGCCTAATTTCTTATATAGCAAAAACAAGGAGATAGAATCAATGCTTGATTTAATCTGAGCACTGTCAACATTATGGCGGCTCCCTTCGGACCATTGTCCCCTCCATGCTGTTCTAGACAGAGACCCGCCTTACCCAAATCAGTGTTGAATCTGCTCCAATAGGAAGGGTCCAGTCCTAACTGCCAGGTCAACTCCCCACCAGATGGGAACACAAGCAACCCCAGACCGCTTTCGACTTACTTAGGTCTTATCAGTGAGGTATGGCTTGATTACTGTTGTACAATGACCACTAAACCCACAGCTGGGCACACCTGTCGAACTTATGTTGTCCACTGCAAAAAACAACAAGGAGACAGAAGGAATGCTTTAATTAATCCCAGCCAATGGAAATCCGATGGGGCATCATTACTGACCATCTTTTTTCATCCACTGTGCCATTTTAAATGGAGATTCACCTTATGCATATCAGTCTTGATCCTGCTCCAATAAGAAATCTTCTGCTCAAACTCCCAGGCCAGGTCCCTTTTAGATGGGAACACAAGCCACCCGAGACCAGGTTTATCCTACTTAGACCTCATCAGTGAAATATATTTGGAGTCCTATGGCACATTGATTACAGCACCCAAGTCTGGGCATACCCATCATAGTTAGGGCATCCACTGCATAAAACAACAAGGTAATGGAAGGGATTCTTGAATAATTCCCAGCCCTGGCAGTCACTTAGGCCACATTCTAGACCATCATTGTCACCCACTGTACCATTCTAGACAGAAGTACTCCATATCCAAATCAGTCTTTGTCCTGCTCCAATAGACATAGTTCCACCCAAACTCCCAAGTCAGGTTCCCTTCAGACTGGGTACAAAAGCAACCCCAAATTGGTTTCCATCTACTCAGGTCTCATCAGTGACATAATGCTTGATTCCTATGGTGCAGTGAGTACAGGACCCCCATCTGGGCATACTCATTGCATTTAAGTTTTCCACTGCAAAAAACAATGTGATGGAAAGAATACTTGAATTAATCTCAGACCCTGGCGATCACTTGAGCTACATTCCAGTCCATTGTTGTTTTGTGATTGATGTCAAGCCCTAAGTGGCCTAGAGAATGCCCAGATATAGGTCCTGTGCTCACTGCCCCCATGGAACCAAGCTGCACCAGACTGAAAAGGCCTACATTTGCCAAAATCGGGTTTGAGGTGCTTGTGTTCAAGTTCACAGAGGACATAGTTTGCAAGTTTGGGCTGGATTGCTCCTTTTGTAGCAGGAACACGCCTGATTTGCTTGTAGCTGGGTCTCATCTGTGGTGGTATAGTGGGAAAATAATTGATGGTTTAGCTTGCGACTCCAAGCAATTGTTAGTGGATGGACTATTTGCATACATTTGTCCCATCACCTTTTGTGTGTTTAATTTCTCACATAAGCACAGAAAGGAATTTCATCAGGTGCAACCAGATCTACATACAAAATATAATTGTATTTCAGCATTTGGTAGGGATGGCCTTGTAAGGAAGTCTCTCCTTTCTGTGATGTATGTAAAGCATCCATGTCTACAGTCCTTGGCAGTCAAGACTGTCTTGCAGGCCAAGCATATGAAGCGTGCCAAAAATGATTGAGAAGATATGCACATGTGGTTTTTCCAAGACACTGTACAATGCCTCTGCCTCAGTATTGATAATGTTTTGCAACAAGTAGTTCCATAGACCATAACCTTATAATGGGAACACATTTTGTGATTGGTTTTTCCAAGTCGAACGACTGAGAGAAGCATAACCATGCCTTTCCAGCATGTTATAGTGTTGATCCTCTGTGCACCAAAGCCCGCTATCTGAAAAAGGAGAATTGTTATTACATCTGTTCGTTTGACTTTTCAAGATGTTGCCTGTTGACTTTGTGTCCTGATACATGATGAAGCATTGCTTATGTGTCATGATCTCATGTAAACTTTGAATAAAAATCACTTTAAAAAAACCTAAATAACCACGCCTTTCATTTAATGATGATGGGCAGGCCAGAATGGGCTGAGGCACGAATCTTTGGTGTGGGGCAAAAGAGGATGACAGCTGGAGATCAGATACCTGGTGGAGTACTCATAAAGGTCCCCTGTTCCTTCTGTGATGTGCTGGTCCCTGTGAAGCAGCTGTAGATATGGTGTGGAAGGCTCCACACTGGTCCTGATGCAGCATGATGGATCACCCATCTGGAGTTGCCTGAGGGAGAAAAGGGGCTAACCCAATACCAACTATAACACGAGTTGGAAAAGCCATTAGGTGTCAAAGGCAAGACCTATTGTTTTCCACAATGCTTGTTTATCAATTGGAGATGTCAATATGTTTTGCAAACTGAGGTTCCATAAGGCTTATAGCACTTGATTAGCGTCCTGGAAACCTGGATCCTCATTCAGTGAAGTTGAAACTGTTAACCAAGTTACTGGAGCCTCTAAGAGCGGGTAATGAAATAATGCAGTCAATTTGCATTCACCTCAAGGATGTTCATTGCCTACCTATTGAAGACTGCTGATCTTTACAGCTTGTGGTCCTACTTCACTTTACCCTTTTCGCACATGTAACATGAATATTAATGCAACTTGTAGAGCACACAGCTATCTCTGACGGAGGTGTCCCAGCGCTAACAGCGGGTACAGAGTGGTTGTACCTGGTGGGGGTGGCTCTAAGGTAGGCCGAAAAGCCAGGTCTTAAGAGTCATCCTAAATAAAGGTTCTGAGTTGGCTTTTTGGAGGTGCTCCGGCATGAAGCGGGGGATGGCTACGAGTCCCTGGTGATTCGACCTCAGAGTCCTAGTTTGATTATATTTGGGCAGTCTGAGCTTTAAGTATTTGGAGCCAGTATCTCTGATAGTCCTGTAGGCAAGGGACAGAGTCTTAAACTCAATATTCCTTTTAACAGACAGCCAATGTAGGCTGCGCAGGTGTGGTGAGATGTGGTGGCGGAGTGTAACATTTCTGGTGGCAGTGTTTTGAATGACCTGCAGCTTTGTGATGAGGTAATCTGGGAGACCCAAGTATAGACTGTTGGTATAGTCTAGCTGTGAGTTGATCAGTGCGTGAACCACCGTTTTCCTACAGTCCATTGGTAGGAGATGAAGGAATCTCCTCAGGCTTTTCAGCTTCCAGAAGCATGAGGAAGAAACTTGGCATATCTGGGCTTTCCTCGAAAGGGCGTAGTCATATTTAAACCCTAGATTTCTCACAGATGGTACTGGAAGAGGAGGAGAATTAAGTTCTGTTGGCCACCAGAGTTTGGCTTTTGGTGGAGACCGCTGATTGAAAAACAGAACTTCTGTTTTGTCCATATTTAGTTTTAAACAGTTGTCAGTCATCTAGGATGAGATGTTAATCAGACACTGTTTGAAGTTGGTGAAGGCTGCCTCAGAGTGATCCCTAAAAGAGCACACCAACTGGGTGTCATCAGCATACGAGACCACCTTGACACCGTATTTCTCGATGATTGAGGCAATTTGGTCGGGATAAACATTAAAGAGGGTCAGGCACAGGGACGAGCCCTGAGGGACTCCACAGACAAGAGGGCGAGCAGGAGAGACATGTGGGTGTTGAAAGATTTTCTGGAAGCGGCCCTTGAGAAAGGAGCAAAACCAAGTTAAGACGGTACCCCTAACACCCATCTGCCCAAGCCTCTCCAGGATGATGAGGTGTGAGACAGTGTCAAATGCTGCGGAGAAGTCCAACAGCACTAACATTGCGTGGTTACCATGATCCAAGATTTCATGTATCGTTTCTGCCACCTCCAGCAGAGCTGTCCCTGTGCTGTAACCTGACCTAAATCCTGATTGGGAGTCATGTAAGAGGTTGTTAGATCCAAGATATGCTGAAAGTTGTCTCTGCACTTCCTTCTCCAGGATCTTGGTTGGCGCTGGCAAGAGGGAGATCGGCCTGAAATTCTTTAATTCAGCTGGGTCAGCATCTTCTTTCTTAAAAATAGGGTGGACTAATGCAGTTTTCCAGATAGATGGATAAATGCCTGAGTTTATGGATGCGTTCCAAATCTGGTTAAGTGAGGAATTCAGTAACGGTCGAGTAAAGTAAAAAACTTAGCCGAGCAAGGGTCAATCGGGGACCCAGATTTGACTTTGATAAGTTTGTTTAAGGATGCTATGGAGATGAACTGGTGAAATTTAAACCAAGTGTCTGTTCAGTGAAGTTTAGGTGGAGTCAGGGTTAGTGCTCCTGTCGGAGTAAACGCTGAGTATGTTGCCTGAATTTTCACCTGAAAGAAGCAGAAAAGATCTTCACACAAGGTGACTGACGGTGTAATGATGCTTTTCAAGGCCTCTGGCTTGATGAAGCCCTGGACAATCCTAAAAACTTCTTTGGCAGAATTGTCTGAGGATATAATTTGATCAGGCAAGAAGACCCTAATAGTGTGGCGTTTGAGTTTATTCCATTTTTTTAGTGCTGCTCTGTAAGCTCTCTTAGTCTCAATGTCATATGTTTTTCGCCATGTCTGCTCCAGCTTCTTACAGACACTTTTCTCTATACGGAGTTCAGCTGTAAACCAGGGGGTGGAGGGTTTGTTTCTAGTTATTTTTGTATTTTTAATCGGGGCTATTTTGTCAAGGGCTGCAGTAACCCAGCAGTTGAAAGTGGAGGCATCACAGCTCGGTTCCCCTGTGAGAAGCAGAAAGGTATTTGATAGTACTGGTAAACGTGGAACGATTAACATGATGTTACTTTAATTTTTCGCACCAGTGTGAGTTCATCACAGATGTCTTGAGAAAAGCACACAACTGCTGACCAAGACTCAGCACATCAATCCCTGTTGCTTATTGTGTAAGTGTCCAGTGCTTCTACTTCTGGCACTCCCTGTCATTGAGTTCCACTGTAATGAAAGGATACTTTGGGATGGAAGGAGCACAAGAAAAATATTCAGGAGACCAGATTAAGTCCATCAATCTTCTTTATTCAAAAACATGTGTTAAAACCAGCACTCAGCCAACGCGTTTCGTACCTTGTAAAGAAGGAACTTCATCAGGGCTGAAACACTCACATAAAGGCACAAAGTAAATAAGCACAAACTCAAAAATGTAAACAAACATCACAAAAACAATAACATACATTGAAATATACAAGAGCACACTATAATGTTTACATATAAATCGTAATCATACTTTGTGTACTTCCCTGTCATTAACTATCAATCTTTACAGGTTATTCCCTCATGTAGTTGACCACCTTTTCAATTTCTTTCCCACCTAAGCACATTTTCTTTTTTTCTAAGGATTCCACTTTTACTCGTAGGTTGTACATACAATTCTATATACTTTGTGCATGTGCAATCTCAATGTTGTATTTCTTATAGTGTTCATATTACCATTATATGTATGTGGTTATATGTTATGTGGGCGTTTTTAAATGACCTGATCATGTCTAGTGTGACTCCTTTATTATTACTTAAGTTATGTGTCATCTCCATGTTGTTTCAGAGTTATTTATATATGAACATTATGGTGTGCTCATGTATATTTCCATGTATGTTATTGTTTTTGTGATGTTTGTTTACATTTTTGAGTTTGTGTTTATTTACTTTGTGTCCTTATGTGATTGTTTCAGCCCTGATGAAGTTCCTTCTTTGCAAGGAACGAAACACATTGGCTGAGTTTCAGTTTTATCACATGTTTTGGAATAAAGAATATTAACAGACTTAATCTGGTCTCCCGAATATTTTTCTGGTGCTCCTTCCATCCCAAAGTAAGAGTTCATCATATATAATGTATTATGCTCAAATATGTGATCTAGTTGGTGAAAGATGAGAAATTGCATAGGCATGGATTTTGATCAACATTTTTCAGATATTTATCTATAGAATGTGGTTTGAGTACACATCTGAATGTCAGATTGGACTTCACTATTCAGGCATAATACTTCACAATTCATTTAGAATAATGAACGATATCTTGTATGCATTAATATTTATAGAGGTCCATTTTTGTAAATAGTCTGCTCTTTCAACCACTTATTGCATCCACCCTATCAGTTTTTCTTGCAGAATATAATATCCACTTGTTCTATCCTATTCTATATCTGTGTACAAATGAAAGTTACTAAATACAATAATAGATTATAGATTTCACTAATTTGATTGTTAAACATCGTATGTCTTTACTGTCACTTTTTAAAATATATGTCATGTTTGTTTTTTCCTATGATGTGCAAGGCTCTTATGCTTCCAAGCAGTATATGTGCTTAATCAAGTTCTTAAATTAATTAAACCAAGTAAAAATGCAATTGAGGTGGGTAAACAAATTGTGCAGATTAAGCCACTACATCACTTTCAGTTTGCACAATGCCATTTGTACACTTTCCACTTCTCCCTCTACATCCGGTAAATTGAGAACTATGGCCATTATTGCAAAAGGGTAATTGACTCTGGGAGGCCATAATGATACTTATTTGGGATTCTCATGTACAACAAAATATGTTTTCTAATAGGAGGACAGGTTGTGTTTTTCAAATGTGGCAGTCTGACACAATTTTAAGTCAATTAGAGAAGTAAATACAAAGTACATGGGTTTACTCCGACCAACATTTCGTGGTTTATATGGCCTCAGCCCAGTGCTTTTTGGGATAACATTTGAATTCCATTTTATTTAAGGATTTATTAATTTTACTCAATCTCAGAATGCTGTGTTAGGTTTCCAAACAACATGCCAGATCAAAATCCATAAAACATATTTTAATAATTATTTTTAGAATATTTTGTGTTTCTATTTGAAAACGTATTCGGTTTTGAAGAGCTAAATGGGGACCTGCTAACAGTACATCAGAGACTACCAATCGAATATGCTTCTCTGTAGAAGCTACTCTACTTGGTATATGTATGTGGAAGTTTCCTTTGCAGGGGCCAGATATCAACTCCAGAACTATTGAGGCTACATCTCAACATTTGCTGATTATTGTTTGAACAAAGCGTGGTAATAAGCAGCTGCAAAATGTGCACGTGATTCTGAGTTGCAACCCTCACATTGGAATATATTTCACTAATTGCTTGTGCTTCCACTTATTCCAAGTGTGCAGAACAAGAATTTAAAATATTGGTCCTTCTGATTAGCGGTGCGTAAATTAATGTAATCTTTTCCACAAAATGTTTGGCAACCATTGGAGTTATACCCTTTATTAATAATAAGGGAGTATTTAGATGCTGTTCTTTTTCCATTTTGTTATTTCCCCTGGTTCCTCTCTCCCTATTTGCCTACAGGCACCCTTCTGGGTCTGTTCATATCCCTATTAAAGGTGACATAGCTTAAAACAAATTTATGCTACAGTGGATTTTTCAAATGGGACATTGGTAAGTTGGTTTCATACAAAAAAACAAGAGTGAGCAAGTGAGCCAAAATGACTGCTAACATCAGATTAAACGGCTACATTTTAGATTCACAACACATCCCAAATGTGTTTTGATAACAAAACGCTAATTCATTCATGTTAAAAGTGACACGTTTGCATGATGTTTTACTCCTTCATAAATGTGCATTTAAGCCAGTCTGTTTTTTGGAAAGTAATTGTGATGGGCATACAATTTTTGAAAAAAACAAAAACAGGAATGTTTGCACATGGGTGACAGAGTAAAACATACTCAAAATCATTTTCCAACGCCCTTTGTTATACCCCGATGCTAAATCAATAGTATATATAAATAGCATACCTAATGGTACTTTTACAGATGGAATGTCCCATCACATATATGTCGGAGTATCCCAGCTGATAAACTCAAAATCAGGCCCAATTCATGACTTATTAGGAACATATAGAAATACATTGTGGTGTAATCTGTTGCATAATGTAATTTGCATGTGAATATTTTATGTAAAAACGTATATCTAAATAGCGTATGTATTATTAATTATAATGCTGTACCAACTTTTGCTTAAAGGGAAAGGCAGCATATTTTGTACAACATGTTCACAATGCTAAAACAAACTTGAAGTTACTCAAGATATTTAGGAGTCAAATGTGAAAGTTTTTTGCTCTGCTCTAAAGTGGACGAGAAATGTATCAAGCCCTAAGTATTTGCTTATTCAATAGAAGTCATTTTTCAATCCACAAAAAACATGGGGCCTTATTTATGAAGGCCCTGCGTCAGTTTTGCGCCGCCGGTGCGTCACTTTTTGTGACGCACCAGCGGTGTAAAAAATGCACCTCGTTGCGTCATATTTAAAAAGTAACGCATCTAGGTAGATGCGTCACTTTTTAAACCCCTGCGCCACATTATACCTGCGTCAGGTATAATGTATGCAGAGGGGGCGTTCCCCCGCAAAAAGCCTCGTAATAGTGACGCAGTGAAATCTATGAGATTTCACTGCGTCACTTTTAGGACGCTGTTGCGTCAAAATCTTGCGCCTGCCTCACAGCAGGCGTAAGACTGACGCAAGCACTTTCACATGGGGCTTTCCCCATGTGAAAGGATGCATTGCTGGCGTTGCGTCGCTTTTGTGACACACTCCAGCAATGCGTCACTTTTGCGCTTACAGATACGTCAGAAAAACTGACGTATCTGTAACTCCTTGCGACATGATGCGTCATACTGTAAATATGACGCATCAGGAATGTCATAAGGAGTGCGCAGTGAAAAGTGACGCATCGCTGTTTTCACGCAGCGATGCGTCACTTTTCATAAATGAGGCCCATGTTTCTTAGTTTCTTCTATAACATAGGTATATCAATATATATATATAGAGAGAGAGTGCATGATACATTGATAAGCTACTTTAGTATGGAATCCATATAATATTTTTTACATTTGAAATATACTTTAGTTACTTGAAGTAACTTTCACCATTGTGAAATGCCCAAAGAAAGGAAACAGGCTTTCAGTTTGTACCAATATGGTATAACATTGCAATATTTGTTCACGCACATTAGTTCATATTTTACTTTTTTGGAATGAAAATAATGCAGCTTTTTTGGCATTGTGTATCACACTGTACAAGGGTAGTTTTGGTTTGTTTACATTTTGGTGATATACGTTCACTATTTTAAACAACAAAGCCCAACCATTCAGAGGTGTTTAACAGTTCCTGGAGAGAATTAAAAATGGATAACAGACAAGGTCATAAATTATATAGGAGCTATCATGACAAATTACAAAACTGTGACCAAATGGTTTCCGTAGATGTTCCCTACATGCATGAGATATTGATAATAAAGAACCAACATTTGAGAGTTTTGAAGCAGGTGAAATCTGAAAACTTGCAAAATGTTTTGAGACCACGGGCCATGATCAGTTCTATTTACACAGATAAAATTAAACTGTTGTAAAGGACTTTTCAGCATCATCAGGAGCACGCGAAGGAGAATTTGGTCACATAGGCGGAGAAGCAGCTGGCCACTGTGCTTTGACTGGTGAGACCACCCAAACTGATGGACACAGTAGCATGGAGGGTAAGGGTACAGGTAGGAAGGCCACCAGCTCTACATCATTTGGAGGTCTAGACAAGCGACCAGTCCCTAGTGAGTGTGGACCCTACAGCCCCTGTTCCACCTGCATCTTTGTCAGCCACCCAGTGAGCCATCTCCACCCTCCCTCTTGCTACCCTCCCAGTTAGCCATACAGCCCCTCTCTAAGGGCTGGGTTCTTCTTCGCTGCAGGCACCTGACAACCCTGCCCCATGTCCCTTTAGCTGCACTGAGTGAGGAGGCTATAGACCTCCTTTGCAGAATCTCTGTAGGGCAGACTGCACTCCTGAATGCCATCAAGAGCCTTAGTTGCCATATGCAAGAATTGGTAGCATACCTGTAAGGTATCCATAGTGTTATGTCTGGCCTGCAGAGACCACTCACATGACTAGCTTCCTCACTGACCACAGCCTCGCAAGCAGCTCAATATTGTGCCCCAACTCAGGTATTTTCATCATTCCAATTACCAGTTCCCAACCCTCTCAAAAGCATATACACTCCTTTGCACATACCCACTTCAACAAACACAAGCAGCACACTGACACATAATCAAAAAACATCAAGAAACACATGCACACACCCAAAAACATAGTGACACCACACCTACCCCACCACAATCACTACACCCACAACCACCAAAACCAGCACACCCACTACCACCACCCCACCCACAGCCACCACAACCAGCACACTCACAAGGACCACACCCACAACCACTACCACCTTCACAAGCACACCCATAAGCACCACACCCACCACTACACCCACAAGAACCACCACATCCACAAGCACCACAACCACACCAACCACCTCAACAGCACTCTCATCAAAACACACATCCACATGGAAAACAACACCTATGAAACAAAAAAACACACAATCACCTGAGCAACATTCACCTACCAAGAAACACACACCCAAATGTTCCGAGCTTGTCACAGAGGTCCTGGGAGGGGGTGATGTCTGTGGTTTCGCTGGTGGGTTTGGTGAATTAGTAGATGACACAGAAGAGCTCCTTGGAGTTACTGGCATTGGCGAGGATTTTGTTGTGGATGAAGGTTCTTTTGGTGGTTCTGGTGTGTTGGTGGTATTCTGTCATGGCGTCTTTGTTGGTGGTGTGGTTTTCGGGCTCTTGATGTTTCGCTAGTTCTTCTCAAGGCATCTGCAGGTGCGTCTGGCTTCTTGGAGGTCGGCAGTGAACCAGGTGGCTTTCCTGTGGCCCTCTCTGTCAGAGTTGTGTAGTGGGGCGAGCTTCTCTGCACAGCTGAAGATCCAAGTGTGAAGTCCCCTGACTTTGAGGTTGGCGTCGGTTGTGACTGTGGGAGTGTTGAGGTTGAGGGTGTAGTTGAGCTGCTCCTTGGTGACTCTGCTCCAGTTTTTCACGGAGGGCGATGAGCAGGTTTGGGTGGCTTGGGTTTGTTGACAAGGAAGTGTACGCTGTGATGGTCAGTACATGGGGGTTGTGTGGTGTGGCTGAAGTGGGTTCTGTTTCCCCTGGGGTCAAAGGTGTGTCCTGCCTTGTGGGTGGGCATGGTGACAAGTTATTTCAGTCTGATGTAGGTGAGATTGCCATGGAGGGTGGTGGAGTTGTGGTCGCTGGGGTTGTGGAGATGGAAGTTCAGGTCTCTGATGAGTATGTAGTCCATGGAGGTGATGGTGTGGTGTGCAATGAGGTCGGTGATGGTAGAGGAAAAGGGTGTGTGGGGACTGGGGGATTTGTAAGCGTGTGGAGTGTGGAGTTGGGGCTGGTCTGGACATGGAAATACATGTGTTCGGTGGCGGAGAAGGTGTTGCTCGGGGTGGAGAGGGAGTTTTTGTGCTCGATGGCGAGTCCTCCTCCTGAGTGGTTGGGTGGTCCTTCCTCTGGATCTTGTATCCGTCCGGGATGGCGCTGTCAGGGGAGGAGGAAGCGTTGGTCCAGGTTTCTGTAAAGAAGGCAATGTCTGGTGAGAGGGTATCAAGGAGGTTCAAGATCTCAATGGTGTGTCTGTGCATGGAGACACTTTGAGGAGGATGCACTTCAGGGTGTCCGCGTTGTTAGCGGCAAGGGCGGTGGTAAAGGTCTGGCAGTAGTGGTGGCAGGATAATTGGCCGTGGGTTGTTTTCAGAGTGTATTGCTGGCAGTTGTTGTTTCTTCTGGGGTTGATTGCAAAGAGGGCAGCTGCGTTGTTGCTGTGTATGTTAGAAGATCCAGGGGTTCTGGTCAATGCTGGGACGTGGATGGGCACAGAAGGGGTTGCCTTTGGCGTGCTTTTGGCGTGCCAGCAGCTCTGAACTGCACGCCGACTCTGGTGGACTCCACCATATCACTTGGAATCACCCTGGATAAGAACCTTAACATGCAAAGTCATATCAACTTTTTGGCTGAAAATGCCCACTTCCACCTCAGGTACCTCAGAAAAATGAAGCCATTTGTCAAGAACCCGGACCTCAAAACTTCAGTTCAGTCCTTAGTTATCCAAGGCTGGAATACGAATGAACCACCCTCTCAGGACTTCCCAAAATAGCAACTGCCCCTCTAAAAGTCTGTCTCAATGCTGTAGCAAGACTCTTAACAGGACCCAGGAAATATGACCACATATCACCACACCTGAAGGTACTCAACTGGCAACCCTATGAAGCGCAAATCCACCTAAAGGTGGCCTGTATCACTCACAAGGCGCTACACCACACCACCTCTCCCCCCCAGTACCTAGCCCAAAAACCTACCTTATTGGGAGGAAACAGGCACTCTAGGAGCGCAGACAATCTACTTCGGAACCCTCACGTTTCAACAAGACCAAAACCTCCAACAGAGCTTTCTCCGGAGCAGCGCCAAGAATATGGAACTCGCTTCCGCCACACATCAGAAAAATCTCCTTTACGCCTTTCTTCAAAAAGGAGGCAAAATCATTCATTCTTGATGAGCAAATTCCTACCTTAAACCTGCACAATCACGACCCCAGCAGGGAGGAGCGGCGGGGGTAGCAGCGCACCACCTTGGATATCGGTTTAAACTTGGAGGTACCTGACAGAATCCTGGCAGCTGTGTTCTACATCAGTTGTAGCTTACTTAGGACTTTTTCCTGGGCACTGACTAAGAGACTGTTACAGTAGTAAACTTTAGAAATTACAAGTGTGCTGATTAGAGTTCTACCGGTGCTGATGGGAAGAAACAGTAGGAGCTTTTTATCATCCTGAGGACGTAGAAGGATGAGGGGACAACTGCTTTAGCGTGGTGTATGAAAGACAGCTTGTCGTCAAACATAACACCCAGTTTCTGACCTTTGTGAGGGGGACAGAGGTGAGCCCAGCTTGGCTGGCCACCATAGAGGGGACCAGACAGGGGAGAGATTACCAAAGATCATCACCTCCGTTTTATCTGAATTTAATTTGAGGCAATTGTTAGCCATCCATGCACGGATGGCTAACATTCCTTCTTGAAACTTTGCCGCAACTGTCCCTCCATCATTGTGTATTGCTAGCACCAATTGAATATCATCGGCGTACGATGTTAGACCCATTCCATGGGATTTGATCACCCTCGCCAGGTCCGACACATATATGTTAAATAAGGTCAGATTCAGTGATGATCCTTGTGGCATACCACAAGGAAGTGTGAATGCTGAGGAGTTGAAACTGCCGAAACTTACTAGCTGAATCTGATTAGATAGGAAGGAGCACATTAGGGCTTTGTCCTTGTGTCTGATGCCGATGGCAGAGACATGGTCGATCAAAGTGGCATGATCGACCGTGTCAAAGGCTGCAGATAAATCCAACAGCACAAGGACCACATGATCTAGTACCATCCTGATTTCATCAGAGGCTTTAGTAAGGGCTGTCTCTGTGCCATGGCTCTTTCTGAAGCCAAATTGTGTGTCACCCAGTACGTTGTTTTCATCGATGAACTGGGCCAGCTGTTTGTTCATGTTTTTTTTTTTAAGATTTTTGCTGGATGAGGGAGTCAAGCAATGGGCCTATAGTTTTTAGTTTCTGAAGTGTCAAGGTTATTCTTCTTTAACATAGGCTTGATGATATGCTTTTTCCAAATGGAAGGATAAGTACCTGTACAGAACATCGAGTTGCAGATGTTTGCTAAGTTGGTGCCTATCAGGTCGGGTATCGATTTCAGAACAGATGGGGGACAAGGATCATTAGGGGATCTGGATTTGACATTGGAAATAAGGTCTGTGATTTGTTTTGATGAGACCTAGTTAAATTCAGAGAAATTAGGAGTTATTTCATCGTCACTTGGGTAGTCGGTCTGGTTTCCAACATTCCATAGGGCTGCAAAATTGGTGTAGATATGGCTAACCTTTTCTTGAAAGTAACTGGCCAGTGAATTACAGAGATCTTGGGTGGCGTCTTTAAAGGAGTTCGTCGGTGGCCCTGATAGCTTGGCCATTACCTGGAGCAGCAGCTTAGCAGAGTCTTGGGCAGTTTCAATTTGTCTAAGGTAGTAGTTACTTTTCTCTGAGATAATGAGAAGTTTGTGTTTGGTCAATAATTCCTTGTAGCTGATTTTTTCTGCATTGTCGTAATCTCAATGCCAGTGTCTTTCTTGATTCTTGAATCGTTGTTTCTCAAGTCTAAGTGCCTCAGAGAACCAAGGGGCAGAAGGGGATTCCCGTTTTTGGAGGCAGTTTTAAGTGGTACTAATGCACTGAATGAGTTGTGAAGCCATTCTGAGTAATTAGTGGAGGCTAATTCAGGATCTTGAATGGTATAGTGTTGGGTGGATAGCAAGTGGGATTTGAGGCAATGATGATCTATGCTGTTCCACACCTTGAACTGCTTGGGGGAGCTAGTTTGCAGAGGGTTAATCCTCACTATGTGAATGTCAAATAGAACCGCAGAGTGATCTGTCCAGGTAAGACGAAGAACGCACCTTCGAAAAATGTGCTGGTTGTTTGAGAGCAGACCATCCAGCGTGTGGCCGGTTGAGTGTGTGGGACTCATCACTAATTGTGAAAGGCCTACCGCCTCTAATTTTGATGTAAGAGATGAGGTGTCCTTATCTTCATGAGCCTTTAGGTGAAACTGCTGATGGCTGAGAGGACTTCAGTACGAGAGTCCGGTGGGCGGTAAAGGAGAGTTCCCTTGAATGATTGGGATTGAGTGAGCGATATCAAAAAGGTAAGAGCTTCGCAAACCGTAGACGGAATCGTCTCTGTCCTGACTGAGTACTTGTCTCCATAGATGAGCGCCAAGCCTCCTCCTTTTTTAAGGGATCTGTCATGTCTGCGTGTGCAGAAGCCTTCGGGGTCGTGGTACAGTAGTCTGGACAAGAATATTGCTCATCCCAGGTTTCTGTGATAAATAAAAGATCCAGATCATAGTCCTTTAGGAGAGAGGATATTTCATATTTGTGTTTAGGAAGGGAACGTGCATTTATAAGGGCTGAGTGGATATTTTGGTGGTTTGTGGACGAAGAGTGGGGGGGAATGGGGAATGATCTGAGGTGGGTAACCAGTTTGAAAGGACTGATTGCGCATCTGGTGGTGGGCTAAGTGACTAGAGTCTCCATATTGAGGTGAGGGCAGGTCTGTTTGCCATTGAAATGGAGGATATCTTTCAGTTGTTTACTGGTGTAGACATATGTCATGCCTGGAGGTGCTGGTTTGGTAGGACCAGTGGGTCTTGCCCTGGGCCAGGTCCAGGTGCGGACGGGCGCAGACGGGCTTGCCTTTGGTGCACTGGCATTTAAAGAAACAAAGGTCCTAAGCTGAAAAAACTAATAACCAACTAGTAATATATAGACCACAATAGACTACTATATATTTTTCTTTGCCCAGCCGGACAAGGAATTTATTTTGAATCAATTCAAGTGTTTAAGAGTCTAGATACATTTGGTAACAAACTATTTTTTGCAGTAAGGCACAGTCTTGCACCGTACTGGAGATGTAAGAATGGAATGGAAAGGAAAGCAAATAGAAAGAAAAAGCTCTTCTGGCAAAAAGATTGAGCAATCTGGGCACTGTTGGAATCAATATTATCAGTGTTACCCAGAGTAGCACATAAAACAATAATATACAATGGTCAGCAGTATGTCTACTAAAAGGAGTCGACGTTTCGATCCCGTGCTCAAGTTCAAAAGGGATCATCTTCAGGACTTAGCAGTATAATTGCCTGGTTAAACAATATACACGCCTGTTGGGGAAGAAAACAGGCAAAAAGAACAAAAAGACAATGCGATTTAAGTTTCGAGAAGTCAGCTATGTCGCATTTTCCAACATTCGGATTCGCAGTGATGAGGTGCCAACCAGGGCGTGCTGTTTGATTAAAAACAGTGGTGCTTGGTGTGTTTATCAATACAGAGGTTAAGTGGGGGAGTGGGTTGGAACTGAGTGGAAATAGCTAGGGCCTCCGTGGTTGTGAGGAGGGAGCCAGCGTGACATTATGCTGGATATGGTAATGGTTAAATCCAGCCAGGAAGCATTGGATCTTCAAGAGGGGCTCAGCGTGGCATATCAGGTCGGCCCCAGGTGCTGAATACCAAAAAAGGCCAGTGAGTTTGTTATTAACGAGCGCGTGATTGCTACAGCTGGTGCATACTGGAACCACACAGTGACCATGTGCCAATAGTTTTCGAGTGGCTAAGGTTACATGTCAATTCAGACACAGATGGTGAAATCCGGCGATAAGGCAGTGAGCTTGTGAACAATGAAGGTGGAGAATACCGGCAACCTGGCAGTGAGCTTATGATCAGCAAGATAATGTTTACCTCTGTAGGGCTTGAGTAAGGACACAAGGCGTGCGCGAACACTGTGTGTTCTGGAGGGCTGGGAGAGCTCAAGTGGCAGGGCTCCTGGATGGGCAGGGCGTTTGATAACGCTGATAACACTGCAAGGAGAGGGAAAGGTTAAAATTGCTGCGGTGGTCGAGACCTGGCGAGTAGTATGGATAATTAAGCAAGACATACCAAGTACTCGATGAGGAAATGGGCTGTCTGTGTGTCCAGAATGGACAGCCGTGCTGGCAACGCGGGCTGGGGTGCCTTCTTGCTTTAAAGCGGTTGAATGACTTAAAACGATCCACTGGGGAGAAAGGCAGTTGGTCGCACTGCAGGGGGAGGAAAAAGGGTTACAGATAATGCGGTGGTTGAGACCTAGCGAGTAGCGTGGGGAATTAGGCAAAACATACCAGGGGCTCAATGAGGAAAGGGGCTATCTGTATGTCCGGAATGGACAGCCGTGCTGGCAACGCGGGCTGGGGTGCCTTCTTGCAAACCATATACTAAGAAAGTGGCATAAGAACCACGACTCGGATCAAGACATGGTCTAGAGGATGTAGAAGTGCCAGGTCCCCAAGGAACCACCCAAGGTGAGTAACTAGGAATCCCACGGAGATCATGTGCAGTGTGGGAAAACAACTGCATTCTCCGTACAAGACAAAGTGTAAGGATTTTTTAAGTTTAAGGACCCTTCCCAGTGGACCGTGTAGAGACCCCGTGGAAGACAGAAGGTTGGAGAGCCACCCCACTCTAGGATACCCTAGTTTCCACATTACCTACACCAGGGAAGCCAGGTGCATAGGTGTGAGTGGTGTCGGAAACCGCTGTCGAACCCAATGAAGGACTTCAGGAAAGTGCTGCTGCTGACGAAAGAGGTGTCCCGTGGAATCCGAATGTGAATTCTATTTAAGAGGTACCTGTAAGCAAAGGCGACAGAGTCTATGTCACTCATGAGTGACCAGAAGATCTGGAAGACGAATGCCCACCGATGTCAGGAGTTGCAAGAGAGTTGACAAGGACCTTGACTTAGCAGCTGCGACGACCAGTTCACACTGAGGGAGACCAAGATCTGTGCACGAGCTGTCCCAAGTCGGATGTTGATTACTGTGGGGTCGGTGTCGGGCGGGGGAACCAACAAGCCTTGGCAAACGCCACCCATGCAGAAGTCAAAGAAGGTGCAGTGTCAGGAACAAGAAGGCAATGCAAAATCAAAATAAATAGTGCAGCAGAAAGGTTACTAGGCACTGGGGACTATGGCAGTCCTAGTTACCAGCAAATCAAAACGGAGAGAGAGGACTAGATAAGCCAGTCCGAATCCCCAAGTTAATATGTAATTATCAGTCAGTCAGTCAGTCAAATAAGCTTTATTCGGTTCATTTTGTTTAAACCATAAAAGCAGCAAATAAAAAAATACATACATGTATAATTGACTCAACAGAACATATACAAAATAAAAAGAGTCCAACTATTGAAACAACTAAAAATCAATTTGACATTGTATGTGCAAAGTCAGAAAGGGTAGATGGATTTAGTGGGACTAAATACGTTGGAGCCGCTTTCACCAGGAATTGTGGTCCAATGTCAATTGCGTTTTGGGAAGATGGAATTGAGGGCCAGGATAAAAATCATGCAGGTCCCAAATGGAAATGGGGCCATCTCCCTCTTTGGGCAGAGAAAATCGCAAGTAGGGGACAATGTTCACTCTCTTAAATTTCATTAAAATCAAGTCGCCCGGGATGTCTTTGGGTGACGTGCCTAGCCACCCCACCCTCCTAACACTCAAAATTCCACCATCCAGTCCAAATGGCAATGGTCTGTTATGTTGTAGCCAGGAGATGGTTTTGTGTAACAGTTCTTGGTGGGTTTCCAATTTGCTCTGCCTGGGTGCTGGGACCCCGGAGAGAACAGCCACATAGGGGGCGGCTTCCGGTGGTAAATTAATCCGGGGTGCTGTCCTGGGAACTCTAAGAGGTACAGGTACAGAGTTAAGGGTAATACTCCGGCTTCTTGGATTGATTATCGGCATTAAAGGTTCAAGAGTTTGCGCTTCCGTACTTGTCATACGTGCCATGGGTTTAAGCTTTTCATTTTTACTGGGGAAGATGGGGTCGGTGGGTGTAGCGTTATTTTCAGTTGGGGTGTGGGTCCTTAGTACTGTTTTTTCGATAGTGGTCAGCCTGTCTCCCAGGGCGTCGATTTTTGTGACCAAGGGTGTTAAAGCAGATACAAAAAGTTGCTCTATCTGGGCCAGTAAGGTCAAATGAAGTGGTGATACCAAGTCTGGTATTATTTTCACGGTCTCAACAGGCAAATTAAAAGGTGGATTGAGAGGAGATGTAGAATGGATTGTGCGCATTAATGTAGTGTTAGGTGATTTCCCAGTATCATTGTCTTTTTTTGCGTCAGGATCTCTACTCACTATGGGGGGGGTAGACACATCCTGGACGTAATTCGTACCACACAGGGCATTCAACTCCTCCCAGATAGACATGTTGAGGGGAAAACAATAGAAAAACAATAAAAGGGAGTTCAACGACAAGGATTAAAGAATGACAACCCAGTACCTCCACCTTCGTTGGGGCCAAGTGGGGGGGCCCGTCCCGGCCTCTTTGTGCCTCTGAGGGCCACAGAGGGCCCGCCCTTTGCCCGGGCTTCGCCCGCGCGCGGTCCCGCGACGCGGGTGTTGAGACCCTTTTTGTGCGCCTCCTGGCGCGGAAATGACTTGCTGCGTCTTCCGGTCCCGCTAGGGCGTCTGGGAGTTGTGGTCTGCAATGCCTCCCCCTCCGCACTGCGGCCGCTGATGGCTGTGGGCTGCGGCGGCGGGAGGGATGAGGACAGGAGCAAATTCGTCGGTCTCTGGCACAAGATGGACCCCGGACAAAGTAATGCCCCCACGCTTTAGGTATGTAATTATCAAAATAGGACTAGCGTAGCTTGGTTGTGTTTCAAAAGGGAGACTCAGTACGTATGATGGCAAACCATTTGGTTTGGTTGTTAAGCCCTCACCCACCGACCTAGTCGGTGGCATGCTTCATCATCGGGCCCACCACAGTGACACCGAATGCGTCCCGGGTGTGCTTCGACTCCAGATTACTGAGGAGCTGGTATACTTCCCTGACATCATGGCGCAAAACTTTGGCCTGACCTACACAGAGGATGATATCAGTGAAATCCTCTCAGACCCTTCACTCCAGGCAGATTTCACTACAGCTTCTACCGTAGCACAAACTTCAGATTGGGACGCTCTCACTGAGAAAAAACGGAACAGGATTCGCACGATCCTACATGGCATCGTCCTCGCACAATACCTGCGGACTAATACAGCACCGAGGGGACTACTAGTTACCAACGCCCCCAGGATCTTCCTGGATGACGTTACCTTCAGGAAGGACTGGGCCCAAATAGCGTGGCACTGTACCAGAGACTGGTTGGTACTCATCATCAAGACTGCTAAACGCCTGTCTGATGCCATAGTCATAGAAATCCAGGCATCAGAGACGCATTTCAAAACCACACTTACAGGTTACAAGAAAAAACTTGAGGACCAGAACCGCGAGATTTCTGAGTACAATGAATACTTGACACAACCCGCATCATAAAACCTGCGGATAAAGGAGGAGGCATTGTGGTCATGAACAAGTGTGACTACGACAAGGAATGCTGCCGTTTATTGAGTGACACTCGGAACTACAAGCTCCTGAACAGAGACCCTACTGAGGAACTCCAATTGAAAATCAACCGAATCGTCAAAGAGGCTATAGAGGCGGAACACATCTCCAAACAGGAGGGCGACTATCTTTGCACTAAGAACGCTAGGGTACCGTACTTTTATACCTTACCCAAGGTACATAAGGGTAAGAATCCGCCACCAGGGAGACCTATTGTATCGGGCATCCAATCCCTGCTCGAACCACTCTCATGCTTCTGCGATTTTTTCCTCAATCCTCTTGTACAAAAAACACCATCCTACATCCAGGATACTAAACATCTGCTAAATGTCATCAAAGATATGGCATTCAATCCCGAATCCCAACTCCTTGTCGGATTGGACATTGAAAGCTTGTACACAAGCTTACCCCAGGATGCTACTTTACAAGTACTACACGATGTCCTAATGGAAACCACTTGGCAACACCGCACCCCGCGAAAATTCATTCTCGAGTGTGCGGCACTGGCTCTAAAAGATAACTACTTCGAATATGAAGGAAAATTCTACCTCCAGACTAATGGAACCTCGATGGGGAGTGTTTTTGCCCCGAGCGTGGCCGGACTATACGTCCATCATTTCGAACGTAGCCACATCGAGTCTCCCACTAACCCATACTCGGCCAACATAATCACCTGGCGTCGTTACATTGACGACATCTTCATTATCTGGGAGGGCAACGAGGACACCCTGAACCAATTCTTGACGTGGATCAATGATCGGGATGCTTATCTCCGTTTCACATGCACCAGCAGCTCTACTGAACTGGCTTTCCTGGACCTCAACATTAAAGCACAAAATAATGGCTTGATCACCACCACCTACTACAAACCCACCGCACGTAACTCCCTGCTGCGCTTCGACAGTTTCCATCCTAGGCCTCTCAGGGAAAACCTCCCGTTTGGCCAGTTTTTACGAATAAGGCGCAATTGTAGCAACATTCAAGACTACAAATCACAGTCCGGAGCTCTAGTCCACAAACTGGAAGATCGTGGCTATCCAACGAGAATCATCTCCAAAACCTGTAAAAGGGCACGTAATCTGAACAGGGATGCACTCCTTGAAACCGTACCGAAACCACCTGAACCTTCCATGATGACCTGTGTGACCACGTACAACACAGCTTCTAATCAGGTGTCTAGCATTATCAAAAAGAATTGGAAGATAATCAATTCTGGTACTAGAAAGTGGGACCTTCCTCGCTTTGCCTTTAAGAGAGTTAAGAACTTGAGAGACCAGTTAGTCTCGACAAGACCCAAAGTAAACCAACGTCCCTCAAGCAACACTATCCTCAATGCGTGGGGGCTGCCCAAACTAACTGGACATCAACCTTGCAACAATTGCAGTGTCTGCCATCTGACCACCCCATCTAAAACACTCAATCTTGAAGATGGCAAAGTTTGGCGCAACGGCAATTCACCAATTGTAATTCCTCCAACTTGGTGTACCTAATCACATGTCATTGTGGCTTGAGATACGTCGGCATGACGACCAGAAAAGTAAGGACTAGAATGACCGAACACAGGAGCACCATGAGATGTGGCAAGAGTATCAGTAAACTAACAGAACACTTCCTGTCCCATAACCACACTCCTAATGATTTCACGTGGACAGTCATTGAGAAATTTGACAACTGCGATGAAAGAACTCTTCACACAAGAGAACAACGGTGGATTTACCGCCTTTCCACCCACTTGACTGGACTTAACGATTCCATACCATGGAATTCATTGAATTGCTGAGCCCTGTTCCCGTCTGGACTCGTGGCTCTGTCCCTTTCTGTAGTCCCTCTGTGCTACTTTTTCTATTTTCTAATTGAAAGTAACCATACACCTCTGCGCATGCGTAGCCTATGAGCACTTGACACTGATCTCTCAACACGCGCAGCTACGCCCCTTGCTCCACCCCTCTGCAGGTACCGCCCAACATGACTGAGTATAAATACCAGATTGCTCCTGATCTCCATTCACTCGGGACACCGCAGCAGGACTACAGGTTCATGGAGCTCTCAGACCGGTAATCTCGTAAGTACAGAGATAAACCCTTCACGACCACATAGGTAAGCAACCTTCTCTCTACAGGTTTTATTCTAACCCCTGCCTCCCTAAAACTTTTAGGGTCCGCTCTTCCCTGCCTGGTGACCCATGAGGCTTTAACAGCTAATAGCATGTGTGAGGAAACAGAATTACTCATGCTTGATTCTCACTCATTGACTATTTTCCGCTGTTTAGTCCACCACTTCCACCCCGCTTAGAAACGCTTTATAAATCACTGCCGCCATATAATTCCATGGCCACTTTTTAAAATCCCGCCGGTAGAGGTCGTTCACACACCTTAAACTTGCCGGCAGTGCGTTGTGTTTTTAGTACAATATACTTACCCGACTTTACCATGTACGTCTGTCTTCGTCCTTTATGTTTTGTGTACAGTAAAGCGGAGGGAATCCCCCTCCATACACGTATAGCACCTTAGCGTGTGCGACACATTTTAAAAAACTCACTTCACTTAATAATATTTATTTTTCACCCACACTCTCATTGGTCCTGAGGAAAGCCAGTTTTATAACAAGAAAAGGCCTGGCTGAAACATGTCGACCACATAGGACGCGGGAGTTCATAATCCGCTCCACCGCGTCCGCTTGCCTTTTTATACGCTAGCGTGGGCCCAGCTATTAAAGTTCTGTATACCCTCGGGCACTGGGACCCACAGCATAGCTTTTAATTCACTTTCTTATACACCCCCTCACAGCACACTCAGAGAAGTATACCAGCTCCTCAGTAATCTGGAGTCGAAGCACACCCGGGACGCATTCGGTGTCACTGTGGTGGGCCCGATGATGAAGCATGCCACCGACTAGGTCGGTGGGTGAGGGCTTAACAACCAAACCAAATGGTTTGCCATCATACGTACTGAGTCTCCCTTTTGAAACACAACCAAGCTAGTCCTACAGTCCTAGTTACCAGACATTCAAAAGGGCAATTAGTGGCAGCGGTGGAGCAGTGCTAAAGGTGTCATGATCTAGGATACATGCTAGGGACAATGCCCACAAGCACCCCAGTTTTATAAGTAGACTAGGCCACTGCAAATAGAGACACTCAGAGCTGAGAATGGGTTTCAGAATTTAGGTCCATCTCTGATTGTAGTGTTTTGGACCTGATGACATGACGCTTCTTGAGTCTTCATAGCCAGTTTTGGGGAAGGATGTTACCTGTGGAGAGACAGGAATGTGATGCACAAATTTGTTTTCGTAACTTACTCTTGCTGACCTCCTGGTTCACTACTAAACCAAGAGTACAGCAAGAGTAAGTCACAACTACTCACAGCAATTATTTTGTTACTCAGGGTGTACTATAAAATGCTGGTTGTGGGCAGCACCAAGAAGACTGTGAATATGCAGGCCTTGAAACCATACTTTCTTGGGCTGCAGTTTCATTCTTCTGGTATAGGAGTAGTAATGGAGGTGAACAATTGTTAGCATGTTTGTGTGTTCGGGAAAGGCGGTTGAGATGAGATTTACATGCTGCTTGAAAGCACTATTTGAGGCAATATTTACACACAGTAAATCTTGGGTCTTAAAAATCATTGTAGCAATAGGGTGGAATGGAACAAATGAGATAATATGTATTTGAAGACATTTGTAAGGAGAAAGCATGATAGCTGGACCCAAACTGATGAGCGAAACACAACTGAAGTAGTGCATCTCCCACACCTTTTCAAATGCAACGATCTGTATACTTTACCATAAAAGCTGATTCCTTTAGACAAAATAATCAAATGATTACAAAGGAAGAAGAAACATTTAACTTAGATTTTTTGCCCATTAGTTTGGGTGCTCTAAAATCAAGTTTCTATGTTTTTTGTTTTAGCTAAGCATGGTTTTACACTTATATATCAGCCACTATATTTCATGTAAAGTTTTCCAACTTCATTTTCATAGGTTTTTGTAGCGCTGGCTTGAAGTATTCAAAGCATTGGACAGAACGGAGGACATCTTTCAGTTTCTGAGTCCCAGCATATGAAATTGAAACGTTATATGTATATAGTGATTCTTTTTTTTTTAATGAAATGGGATAAAAGCGAAACAGAAAAAAAACTATTTTGGGCGGCATTTGGGCGAGGGACACAGGAAGGATTGCATCTCCTAGACCCCTTCCACCTGCAACTGTGTTTATATTTAACAGTTAGACGTCCTGCAGTTATAATTAACTGATTGTAACACGGAACAGGAAACATGTCGTTCAAAAGCCTTTTCTCAAACCTCCGAACCCATAAATTGCAACTAACAGGGCGGATAAGCAGTTATGTCTGGAATGATAAGAGGGGAGAAACAACACAGCGCAGTGTTCCGTTCTTATTTGAGTACAGATACCCCCAGGTGCAAAGTTATGGACTAAATGAGAGCAATTTACCACGTAATCAAATATTCTCTCTTTTGTCTCGCTTTAATTTCCTTTGATGCACTGCCATTTACCACCGAACATTCCTCATTCATGTGGTTTGTAAATGGAGGTAGAAGGGAAGCAGTCCAAGATTAGGTGATTGTATGTACATTCACTATAAAAGGCAAATTTATCCTGGGGGTCAACTGTGCATCATAGGCAGTCAGTTCTCACGAAACGTAAAAACCACAAAGCGGGATGCAGAGGCGTTTGAGTAGTTTGTTTCACAACTGAAGTGCAAGTTATGTCTGTAGGAAGCAGTCTGAGTTCCCTCACTTTACTTATTTCTTCACGTATTTAATTAACTTCTGTTGTAGCCCTATGGCGGTGTATCTACGCATAATATCTACTTTGAAGAATAGGTTACTTTTAATTTTGTTTTAAATAATTTGTATTGGTTTTTTTAGCAAGAAAGTACAAAAGAAAACTGCAACAAAAATAGCATTATATGTAATACAGGTAGGAAGGTGGTGATTGGTTGCTACATCTTACATGTGATATATATTGTTAAAACATGACCTCTCGGAGCAGTTGATATTCTCAGGAGCATTGTTATAAAATAGGTTAATTACATGGCATTGTTCCATTTAATTCAGACAATACCGTGACAGTGGACCCTGATGTACCATGTTACAATTGTGTGTTTCATATATCACATTACATTAAAAGTATGCAGATATTCGAAAGAAAGTGTAAATCAGCCTGACTCCAAAGATTATTTTTTTTTTAAATAAAAATGCTGATGAGCAGAAACGACCTCAAGATATTTCCTGGATATTTAAGGCACAATTTGAAAACATTTAGTTCTGACACAGTAAAAGCTTTATTCACGTGGAGAAACCTATTTCATTGGTGGCATATTATTATTGTTCTTATAATATTATTATGATTAGCAACAGTGGAAGAAGCAGTAAAAGTAGTAGTAGTAGTATCATTATTACATTTTGTGTAGTACTTGCAGCGCCCACGCGTGCCAGAGTACTTTACATAAAGAGGGGCAAAAGGACAGGAAGTGACATAGTTACATTTCCTGTCACTGTGAAAGTGTGCTGCCTTGGTGCAATGCATATTGTTGCAAACTTGTCACACTGAAACACTTGTATTCAGATTGAGACTTTGCTCTTGCAATCAGCAAAAGTGAAAGGCGTATGGCAAGGGGGTGCATACCATATCCTCCTGCCAACTCTGCGCATTGCTGCTGAGCTGGCATGGTCCGATAAGGGGAACTTCCTTCCAACCTCGTTGCATCTCAGGAGGAGGATACTTACTGCCGGGTTATGTCTGGGACCCAGTCTGGTTAAACTGATTAGGAAATGGAAGCTAGACTATTCAAATTATATTTGTGCCCCAATTCTGGGTGACTAGCTAAATCAAGTTTTGTGACACTTATCGTCCAATCCTTGCACCTATTCATGGCAGCCATTAAGTACAAATGGGTCATCTGTCATTCTTTCGTCAGAAGGATGTCGCTGCGGAGGATCCTGGGATGGGCCATCTTTAAATGGTGCATGGCATGCGCATTTGTCTATCTGACATCGGAGGTTTCTTTTGGTCAGGCTTGTATGTTAAAAATATGGTCACTAGAATTTAACTCATTATCCCCACCTGATTTGTTACTCTTTTATATCAGGGGCAAAGAGATGAACTGACTTGGAACAAAGAGTGTGGGGGAATGATTGTTTCAGAAACGGAATTGGCTTCCGACAATTCTTCCTCAGTTCACAATTGCCTGATCTCAAAGGAGCTTGTGTGTGAGGAGTGGGTGTCAAGGCCAGAGGAATGAACTCAGACTTTATCAACCTAAACCAGGAGATGTTTAGGTTAGCTGGAAAGGGGATGTCTTGCAGCTTACAGTAGGGCCTGATCAGAGTGAGGCAAAAGTTCTAAGGACAGTGTTCATCTTTTATAACTGGGCAATGACATTTTCCTTCATACATGTTTTTTATTTCCTAGGTAGGTCAATAAGAGTTTCCAGAAGAGCACTCTTCCATTACAGGAGTTATGGATAGAATCACAGACTTCAACAAGGGACTCTTATTAATTAAAAAAAAATACAAATCAAGCCAAAATTCCTGCTCTAATATTTTCCCCAGTTTTTGTCTAATGGTTGGATGTAATGCATTGAGTCTGCCATACTAGCACTCGTAGTATGAGCACTGGCCATCAATCCATGGGTAGGGGACGAAGTGTCTGGGCAGCAGCGTGGACGATGGAAGGGCCAGCACTGCCCTCAAGTTGTGCAGAGGGCTCCATCAGTTAAGAGGGTCTCCGAATGGGATCACTCAGGCAATTTTGGCAACACAGTGTCACAGTTTCTTCCTGCAAAAGTACTAAATGCCATTGTACACTGATGCAATATGTTTTATTTACTTGTTTGTCAAAGATGGAAATAAATGTAATCTCATGTTTCCAAAAATATTGAGGGGCATATCTGCGAAAATTTCACCCAAGCAGCACAGCAAGTGAAGTTGGTGCACTATGCTGCGTGAAAGGGAGAGAGCAAAACAGCACCATATTTTCACAGATATGCCACATTTCTACTCTATTCTATGCTTGTGCCTGCCTAGCTCCACTGTAGGTACACAAGCAAAGAGGAAATAATTAGGAGAAATAAAGCAAACTTATATTTACATGTCCTTGTAAATATGAGTTTGCATCAAAACACATGGGTGGATGCCCAGGAACCCCTATGCATTACCCATGTAACGCATACCTGAAACAAAGTGATGCAAGACAGCACTATGCACTGTTTTGCTTTACTTATATTTTTACAAATCTATGCAAAGGCAAAGCTGGGCATAACCAAGCAACTTGCGACATGCTATGCTGTGTTAATCCTAAAATGGAGTTTTTATCATGTCTGCGCCAAAAAAGGGATGCAACCCCAACGCAACATCATTGTAAATCTGGGCCTTACTGTCTCCTTTGGTCAAATGTGGGAGATGGGGAGGACTGGTCTTGCCTTCTCACCTCAGTAGCCTATTGTAGTATTGAAGTTTTTAGAAACATTTTGTTAGTTTCCATTCTTTAAAACTAATAGCACATCTGTACTACATTGGGTGATGAAAGAACGTTGCAGATTTCCAGGAGTACTTAAATGCACATATATATTTTTGCCCCTAGAAATTTACATATATATTTCTTTATTAAAGCTAAAGCTGAAATGCATTTGTTCTTTAAACTTTTTATTTTGTTTCTCCGCAGGGAAATATTTTTGTCTGTGGTGATTTTCATCCTCTAAACTCTCCCTAATTGTATATGTATTCCTCTATTTTTCCATCATCAAAGAAGGTTGAGTCCTGTCCCAGACAAGAGTAGATCTCCATCTATTTTTGGCAGGGCTTGACTGGGAACCAAAACCGTCCCTGGCAAAGTGCTCGGCCGGCCCAAGCCCCCCCTCCGGGGGTTGGGCGTGCCGCCGAGCTCTTTGTCAGGGGCGGTTTTCGGCCGATTTTGTTACAGGGCCGATTTTGCAGCTATGCTGCAAAAACGGCCCTGTAACAAAATCGTCCCCCAGGGACCCAAAACCGGCCCCCACCCGTGCGGCGCACCGGGGGATTGCCTGGTGCCCGCTACGGCCAGTCCGGGCCTGATTTTTGGCATGTGAATCTACCTAAAAAGTTTCGTACTATCCACAAACATGTGAGGATGTGAGATTGCAGGCTTCCCAGAACAGCCTCATATGCCCTCCTCTGAAGAGATTTACCAACACTGGAAATTCTATTATACAGATGGCATATTCCCTTTGGGGAAGTTCTTTTAAAATTGTAAATTCACATTCTGGGAATCAATCAATTGGATTTGCACTTGAAAATAAGAGTATTTGTGCAAATTAAGGGCCTGGTTCACATAGGTAAACTTACACTTCTAGCAATTCACAAAGTAATTTTACAGTAGTATCTTTGCTACTGTGAAGTCTCTGCACTCGTGGTGAAGACTCCACACATAAAGGGATAGGCCTTTGAAAAGATACTACTCTTAAAATTGCATTGTGAATTGCTAAAAATCCTAAACTTACATAAAAGTGTAAGTTTAGCTTTGTGAATCAGGCCCTTTGTGTAGAAATATGTTAGAGAACTGAGCCAATAGTCAGTGTGCAAGCAAAGGATAACAACTTAGGGGCAGATTTACAATCACTGGCGCATCCCCAGGGATGTGCCAGTTATTGTGCGCCACAGCTCCGCCACCCATGGTGCGCCACATTTACAATGCGGCGCACCATGGGGCAAAAACGGCACAGATGCGTGACGCATCTGTGGCGTAAAGGCGGCGCATTGCTGGAGTTGCATCGCAAGCGCGACGCAGCTCCAGCAATGCTCTGGGGGGGCCATATCTGTCCAATGTTGCTTCAAGCCTTACGCCTGCTTCAAGCAAGCGCAGGGTTTTGACGCAGCATTGGCCTAAAAGTGCCTGCGTGAAATCTTGTAGATTTCACGCAGGCACTTTTGCGAGGCGCACCTGCCACCCTGCGCCGGAACGCCCACATGTGGCGCAGGGCTTTACAATGTGACGCATCTGCCTAGATGCGTCACATTGTAAATGGGTCGCAGAGATGCGCCACGTTTACGCCGCCGTTGCGTGACACAACGGCGGCTTAAACGTGGCGCAAGTCCAACATAAATCTGCCCCATGGAGCCTAATTTAGAGTTTTGTGCACTGGTTGCGCTGTCACAAACGTGAAGAATATCCTGTAGGACTTATTACAAGTGTCGTAGGATATAATGCACTTGTAACAATGCAGGTGCAATATCCATCACGTTTGTGATGGACAAACCCATCTGCCAAGCTCTTAATCGGGCCCTTAGTTTCAGATAAATATATTGTGGTACATTATCTTTAAGCATTGTTTGTTATTATTATTTGCATGTGAGGGCAGTTTGATTTTTCCTGGCAAAGTATGATTAATTCTCACAAAAACTGAAAAGCACGAGTTAACTAGATTGAGAAGTGAGGAGCACTTCTCTGTGATAATTGGGACTCCTGCAAGCTTTTTGCTTGTGAGTACTATTTGTTCTGAGATACACATGAGGAAAAAATAAGTGTGGTATGCTTGTGAGTTATCAGCGGAATATGTACAATGGAGTACAAGAGAAACATCAAGAAATGTCTTGACTTCACAACAGTTTCACACTACACTAGACTGAAAAATCAGCCAGTAGCTTAGCTAGGCCACTATGGGCCTTACTACAAGAAAGGAAAATGTTCCTCCTTTTCTCCAGTTGGGTATAAAATACATCCTAAATTGAGGTGATGAGTGTCCTTCAAGCTCCTAGGACCCAGTACAACAGAACCTGCTGCACTATTGCTAGGTATTTCGTGGATATCAGGTAGCACTGAGAAGTTACAGAGAATATAAGTTGCAATATCTTCTCTTAATTGTTCTAATTGAGTTGAAAAACATCTGATTTTTGGATTTGAAATTCTAGATATTTTACCCGGGAGTAGAATAATGCAAGTAGACTAATCATATTTCATAACTCATACAATTGAAAAGTTGCTTTTGTTATTTGTTTGCCTCTATTAATCATCCTACAACTACAATGTATTTCTTTATTCATGTAGCAGTATTCCAAAATAATTGATTCTGGTCACTCACCTAGACAACCTCCAGCCGTAAAAGATTACCAACTCACAGCGATAAATGACAGTCACCCCAAATGTTACAAAGAGTAGATGGTCTGTGAGCATGCATTATAAAACTTCACATTCCTGGAACAGAGCATGTCTTTATCTTTTGCTACACAGAAATAAAACAAACTGCAGTCCTAAAGCCCAGCACACTGTCAACTAGTCCATTACCATCAGAAAGTTCTGATATGCATAAACAGAAAATTATTTATGATTCTTACCATTGGTGCAAAATGACATAAGTAACACACCTCACAATTTGTGTCATTGTGACTGTTGTTTGGCAAACAAATTGTGGACACTCACAATCTAGAGAAATTAATCCTGCTATAAATTAACCTGCTTCCAACGTTTGAAAAGAGAAATAAACACAATTTAAAACCTCTTTATCAAGTGATATCATGTTTTATATAACGGACAGGAAAAGCACTGCAGGTGCCAAGATAGGTCTGATTAAGATCATGCATTAATGAGGGATCCTTTGTTACTTGGCTAACATCTCTTTCATTATCGTTTTTTGTTTTTCTGATTCAAATCTCAGCACACAGATATCTATCTCATCGGCAGATCTACACATGCACCTCTAAACCTCAAGAACACCTGAGCTCTATTAGACGTGGCATCCAATTTTCTGCACTGGCTAATGATTATCTAGAATATTGGTCTACTGAGAGGTACAGATATTAATATTAAAATCTTGTTTGTAATTCATCATATTCCTGTCCTCTTGCCAAAGCTACTACTGAGAGTTTCTTTTTTGTATTTGTTGTAGTCATTCCCTAGTGCTTGATCATCTAATTAGATGGGCTGACATAATAACACACATGTTTTTAATGCCAGGATTTCTGCAGTTTCACCTGGAGTTTAAAAATAATTATAACTATTTTCAGTTTTATCCAGGTTACCTGGATAAAACATAATTTGTTGGAGACCATGAAACAATTGATAGCCTTCACTCACTTACATCAAATTGTGATTTTTTCCTGGGGCCACACTGACAATGTGGAAAGTAGTTCCAGTCTACGTAAAGGTATATTCAACCTTGTAAACTGATAGTAGTTGAATCTTTTTCTAGAGCACTCTATGGTTCTTGATAACTCATGAACTCCGATATATTTATAGGCGCTCATTGGAGTACATTGTCTTGGGCAACAACCTGGGAAGCTCTTTATTACCTTTTTAAAAAAAATCTTTTTATCATAAAGTTTGCAGAAATGGCTACAATAATGCTATACTTTCAATTGCAACCTAAGCCACTAGTGCCTATCCTTTCTCTCTTGCCTATCAGTAACACATATGAGGTCTTTTTATCATCTTCAATCACTAATTTAATCTTATTCATTCTGGTCTATTCACACAAGGTTGTGATGGAGTCAACTTGGAACATTCATGGAGCATGAAAATAGATATTTTCATACTTAGGTTTGGCATTCTCTTTCACTTGAATGGGTTGAATAAAATGATGTTAAAAATGTGAATGGTGGTTTGAGTAAATACTTAATGAATGCAGTAATAAAGTACATTCTTTTTGCAGATATGTATGTTGTACAAATACAATTTACTGAAGCAAGAAAACCACCTCAGTATGTAAAGAGGTATGGAAATGAAAAAAAAGGAAGGGAATGCAGGAAGAAATAAGAAGGGATGGGGAAATGTGGAGAGACAAGGTGGTAAGGGAGCCAACTTAGTCCAAGAGATGACAATATGAACACAAAGAAATGTATTATAATGTGATAGGTGAGAATTTATTTTTCAACTGGTGTCGGGAGCCTTTTGCCTTTGTGTAAGTGGGCAGAAGAAAGTTATGGCAAATCTCCACCTTTTGGAGTGCATATTTTATCTACAAACTCAAAAAAGAGACAGTTGGCTGTGCTGAACAGTCTGTTGAACAAGTATCTGAAGATCAAACGATTTATTATAATTGAGAGCTTAATACGGAGTAGATCAAATCTCATTTTTCACATTGCATTCAAGGGAAATCCAATGTAGAGTTTTCAAGGCAAGGTTTCATTTAGGGCTGATTTTAAAATTAAAGGTAGGATTAGCAATGTTTTCTCGGATGCGTTGAAACAAAGCAGAAGCCAAAGAATAAAGCATTTCCGAAATGTAGTTTGTATTGGAAAACATCAAAAAGAGAAAGGACGAAGAAAGCGCAGGGGCTCCATTCATCAATGATATTTGAAACTTAAGAAGAATATAATGACCACAAGAAGTCTAAGAAATACAAACATTAATAAACATATTGATGAATGTTGCTATCTACTTAAACTTTAAGACCATATTCATGAAATATATGCATTAGGAAGGCTTGATCGCACAAAAATGGGACAGCGAAAAAATTATATGGGTTCATGAGATGTGAAGATCCATAGGAGGGAATAAAGAAAGGGAGGATCAAATGGAAGAAGGAAAGTACAAAGAAGGGAGAATGGAGGGAAGAAGAAAGGGAAGAAAGAAGAAGGAAGAGAGCAAGGAAAGAAGAAGGAAGAGGATGTAAGGAAAAAATGGAAACACAAATCGAATAAAAACTGAGTGGGAAATAAGGAAGATGGGCAAAAGAAAGGAAGGAAGAAAGTGTCATTGCATAGGGGGACTCTAACCCTTCAGGACAGGGGCCTTCCAGGTCCACAGCTAGGACAATCGACACCACTTTCTGCCCCAGGATATAGACAGGAAGTGTGGGGGTGAAGCATGACATTCAGTGTGGGTTTGTGTAAATACTGCATGGATGGAGACAAGCTCCCACATAAGCAGAAGAGTGAATATTAGGAAGAGCGTCCAAAATATGTAGCCCAATATCTGTGTCTACTTGAACAGTTGAAATCACACCAGGAAGGGAGGAAGGAAGGAGGGGAAGGAGCGAGAAGGACGTAGTGAAGGAAATGATGGAGATGCAAAGAATGAAGGAGGAATACAAATTGAAGGAAGGAATACATGAATGGCAAAGGCAAGAAGGATCAAATGAAAAAAGGAGGTAAGAAAAATAAATAAAAGTTTAAAATAAATGAATGAAAGCATTAAGTAGCAGGGGAAGAAGGAAGGAAAAAAGGAAAGAAAGGAGAAATGATGGAAGCATCAGAAGAAGTAAGGAATGAAGAAAAGGGAGGAAATCAAGAGAGGATAGGGTGAGAAGGTGAAATTGAGGGAGAAAAGGAATGACATTTCCAGGTTCTCTTAGCAGTGAATAACTACTTATTCTCCATTAATGCGCTCTTTAACTAAATATCCTCATGCATAACCCACTTCCCTTCAGGGAATATTTAGCACTTACCAGAGTGACTGGGCATGAATAACATCTAAATGAAATTAAACTCAATGGATTATTTTTCTCACACTGTCTCAAGTCAAACCAATTAATTCATTGTAGAGTGTAAGGAGGTATGAAATGTGCTTTTCAGTTCCCGGGTCGCGGGCTATTTTTACCCATGGCTTGAAGCTTTTAGCTGTATCTTCATAGCTGGTTCACTTTGCACTCACTGAGACTGCTGAGTTTTACAGTTTACTTTTGTGTAGATATTAATCATAAAGAAACAAAGGACCTATTCAGCAAAATTTAAAAGCTAATGATTCATTGAGTACGGGCGATTTCACATTAAATATGTGAACACATTCCACTTTAAATGCATTATACCTGTTTGGGTTTTATAGTGGCTGAAATATTGTTCATTCGTATATATTTGAAACTTGCCAGAGAACAGCTCAGGCTGTGTTTGCCATCTATTAGAAAATGCAAATTATTTCAATGGTTTTTATGGTTTGCCCATGTATTAAAGTATTCATATTTTTATATCAGATACACACAATGCTGTACTTTCTGAATATTTGCCCATTCGTTGTAAGTATTGTATTTGTTATAGTGAAAATAAATTAAATACGTTGTTAATTACTTTGCTACATACACTTAAATACACAAACCCCCAAAGGTTTCCTAAACATTTAAGAAATATTGCATCATACGATAAAATGGATATAACTGAAAACAGATGTAGACTTTAACAAAGTTAACCATCTCACAGTTTACAGATGACAGTTTCTTAATTAGGAATCCTATTAGCTCTTCTATATCATTTTCCGCATTCAAAATGTAACAGTCTCTTTCTTCCAACGCAACACAGAAGAAAAACGGACTTCTATTATAATTATACAAACACAGACTAAAGAACTCCTCATTTAAATGTTAGTATCATCCAAGCAGAAGCCCAGAATCAGGAGAAGTGATGTTGTTGCCACAGAAGCTAGCCATTTCTTTGGGTTCAATATTCCTGGCCTTTAGGACTCAAGAGTTGTTCACAAAGAAAGACCCCCGCTGCCACTGACTTTGCCGAAGTCAGTATATAATCAGCATATTTGGTAACACAGGTAATATATAATTTATAGATTGGGGCCAGGTGTGAGATTAATTCCCCTAGAGTAATCTCAAAGTAATGAAACAATACTGAAGAACGAAACCCACCCCTTTAACAAATTCGGTAACGTAAAATCTCAGTCATCACATTTTTCAAATGTATTACTTTGCACTAAAATATTTTATGAAATAGGAATCTATTAAGTCATTAGGGTCTGTCACAAAACGTCAGGGGGTGTCTCTAGTTTACATATTGAAACCCAGGGGGATATTCACAAGGACGTGGTGGAAAGAGGCGTTAGCCTTCTTGGCTTAACGCCTCCCTCCGCCACTTCAGAAACGCAAGGCTGCGCCATAGTCACAAGGATATGGTGCAGCCTTGCGTATCTCCCAGCGATGGCGCTAAGTTTAACAACTCAGCACCAACACAGGAACCCTTGCACCAGAGTGCAAGGGTGTCTGTGTGCAGGGGAGGATTGTTTATGTGTAGGAATGTGTCCCTTCCCGCACATAAACAATCCTAAATGCTATTCTTTCACTTTCATGTGTGCTGCTTTATGCAGCACACATGAAAGTGACAGATTGGCATTTAAAAAAAGGTTTGTTCATGTACAGGAAGGGACACCTTCCTGTACATACACAAACAATGGCAATTTGCTTTTTCCATTTGAGATGCACAAGGCAGCACACATGGAAAAAGCAAAAACGAGGAGAAATAAAGCATTTCTCCTTGTTACGCCTGTTTAAGACCAGGATTTTCCTGGTCTTAATTTTGGTGCTGCCTCCTATTTACATTGTCCTTGTGTATAGGGGGCAGCGTCAAAATCAATGGATGTTGTGGTGACAGGGCCGGACTGGCCGTAGTGGGCACCTGGTGTTTCCCCAGTAGGCCACCTGGGTAGGGGCCGATTTTGGGCCCTTGGGGGCCATTTCTGTTACAGGGCCGTTTTTTTTTCAACATAGCTACAAAGTCAGCCCCTGTAACAAAATCGGCTGAAAACCGCACCGGCAAACAGCTCAGTCGCACCCCTGACCCCCAGGGGGGCCGGTAGAGCTCCTTTCCAGGACAGGTTTTGATTCCCAGTCCGGCCCTGAGGTGGAACGCCCACCGCAACATCCACTGCATACCCCTTTCACGCTAAATACAGCGTGAAAGTGCGCCTTATTCACAAGGCAGCTCTAAGCTATGTAAAGTGGCTTAACACTGCATTTGAGAATAAGGCGAGGCCCGTATCGCCATCACAACATTACTGAAAGTGACGTTGTGGTGGCGATAGGGGCTTGTGAATATGCCCCATAATTTCAAAAAATCAGTTTAATGGGGAACGTTCTCTTCTGGAATTCTGGAAATCTGAAAATGATCTGCTTACTGCCAAAACGCATATTATGTGCAACTATTTTTAGATATATGTGTAAAACCTCTGGCAACAAAGGTTATCTGCAATCCGTATATGTTGACCAGCGACAATCAGTTGTGATATTCACACCTTTAAATTACCTTTCTAAGTAATCCTGACATTCTTTGAAACAAATATTTGGCAAAAAAAAATTCACAAAGGGATACCCAATTTTTAAAGATCTAAGAAAAAAACATTATAAGGATAAATGAGTGCAAAGACTTCTGTTTTTTGAAGGGGCTTTGGTCTTCCAAGTCATGATAGAGGAGCAACACAACAAAAAGAAAGCAGCAATCTTATGAGAGAGTCTTGTAGTAATTTCCATGTAGACTCCAACAGGTACATCAAAAAATATATGTGATGCAAAATCACCACAGAATCTTGGCTACTAAACTAACACATATTAGAGATGAATTCCACATGTGTGCAGAGTTCAAACTTACACATAGGGTCTGATTGCGGTGTGGAATCGGACCACCACGCCAGCGCCGCACACTGTCAAAGTCAACCCCTGCCTGCCTGCCAGATTAGGAGTTTTCTACTGGGCCTGTCAGGCGGTCTTTTGGCATTCCCATGGTGGTACCTTTGAAAAAGGCACCACCATGTATAAATTGTGCAGGGGGGCTCATTTACCCCCAGCCCCGGGGACCGCTACCCCCGGGGCTTTTATCAAGAGTGTGTTGGGGGCTCAAAGGCGCCCCAAGCCCTGGGGACCGCCCCCCAGTACTTTTTCCTAATATATGCGGGGGCTCACGGCCCCACCGCAGCCCCGGGGACCAGCACTCCCCAGGGCTTTCTTTTTTCAAGGGCCATCAAGGGCACCTGGAGCCCTTGATGGCCCTGGGGACTGCCACCCCTCAGGGCCGGTCCCTGCAGTGTCCTGGGGTGCCCACCCCCGGGACATTGCCGTTTGCAATGACAAGGTGGGAGCCAATGACAGGGCGGGAGCCTTGCGGCTACCACCCTGTCATTGCAAACTGCTTTGCTTTTTGGAAGAGAGACTAGGAAACCTGCTCTCTCTTCGAAATAGCAAAGCAGATTGCTTTTAAGCATGGGCGAATTTTGCGAATTAGCAATTCGCGAATTTGCGGATTTGCGAATTGGCAATCCGCAAAATTCGCACGAATTTTCAGATTTTTTAATTTTTGCGTGTTCGCGGGTCTTCTCGAGGCACTTTGCGTGTTCGCGGGTGTTCGCGAGGCGCTTTGCAATTTCGCGGGGTTTTTTTTTTGCCAGCTTAATCACTGCCACCCTCTCGTTTTTTATGCCCATCTGCCCTCTGTACCACTCGTTTCTGTGCCCTTCTGCCCTCTGCCCCACTCATTTTTTGTCCCCTTCTGCCCTCTGTCCCACTTTTGTGCCCTTCTGCCCTCAGCCCCACTTAGAATGGCGCCGGCAAGCTGCCAGCGCTATTCTAAAATAGCTAGAAATAGCTTCAACAGGAAGCACTAATAGATAAAGTAAAGCAGGTGCTCCAGTTGAAGGTCAAATTAAGTTACACAATCATTAATCACCCCATGTTTGGGGTGATTAATGATTGTGTAACTGAATTTGATCAGCACCTGCTTTACTTTATCTATTAGAGCTTCCTGCTGAAGCTGACTTTTGTAACTATTTTAGAATGGCTCTGGCAGATTGTCGGCGCCATTCTAAAAGAGTTACAAAAGTCAGCTTGAACTTTTGACCCAATCCGTTCCGTTCGCGGATTATGCGGGAAATTCGCGAATCTCGTGGATTGCGAATTTACCGGAAATCCCGTGTGGAAAAGCAATGCCGGCTCCCACAGGACGCGGTGAGCCGGCAGAACCATGGGGGTTTGGGGACCCCCCCATGGTGATGGGGTCCCCGTGGCTATTAGTGGCCCGGGAGGTGAGGTTCCGTGACAATTGTAAGTGGTGTTTTCGACTCGCACGAATATGGTCGAGTCTGGTATCTATGAACCGCAAATGACGAGTTTAGTAAGTGTGCGCAGTTTCGCTGTGCTAACTTAAACCGTTCGTTTGTTATGTGGGTTTTTCATCTGTACCCACGGGTTCCATCTTAGATACGGCATCCATTTTGTCTCTTGCCCTCAAGTAGCCAGCGAACGGACGTTGTCCGCTTCGCGACCCTGGGACTCCCAAGATATTTGCGGAAGACACATGTTCTTTGTGAGTGTCTTTATGACGAGGGGGTTGCTACTGTAAGGCAGATGGCGCCGCTCGAGGCTCATCTTGCCGCACGGACTTATTGTCTCAGCCGTGCATCTCATTAGGCACGTCCCTTTGATGCCTGTATCTCGTGTTTCCCGATACCTCCCCTTTTACACCCTTTCCGATCTCCCCACTGTCTCCGTCTTCCTCTACACCTGTCCTTGTTCCTATTTTGATCTGTTTTACTGCTGATTGGAATTCGCTAATGGTGGGAAGATGGTTTTTACAGTTGGGAACCGCCAAATGTTTCCGCACTTATGTTCCGGACCTCATGTGTTTCAAAGTGACCAAAGCGACCCCTCTGAGGGATAATGGTGGGAACCGGGTTGTAAACTTTTGTGTTCAATGTTATCCTATGGGTAAAAACTGTATAAAAGGAGCGATCCACAGAACCAATTTGAAGCAGTCTCCCCAAGTTGCACGCTGTGTACTTGTCGTGATCTCTGTGTTCCCTGCAGCAAATAAACCTTGAATCTTTGACGTCGAAGGAAGTGTCCCGTGTCTCTGTGATTCGTACGCCGGAGCAGGTTACCCACGAAGGTTTCAGGTGTTGTGCCCTGGCACCGCTGGGTCTTAAAGAACCCAGTCCTTCAGTTGGCGCCCAACGTGGGGCTGCATCAGTGGTACCGGTCCAAGCCCGACGATCGTGAGGAACTTCGTGTGAAATCTCCGAGGGAAGGTGCACTCCGCTTCATCGATCCTGTTGTCGAAATAAGTGGCCCGAAGACTTTTCCCGCGAAGATTCCCGCCTCCGGACGGCTGCGACGGACTGCTGCCCTGACTGTAGACCTGTTTTGGCGCCTGGCGTAGACCTTGGTATAGCGAGACGATTGACGGGCCTTCCTGGTGACGCCATCGATTTTGAGTTAAGTATTTGTGGGTCGCTCCCATAGTTCTTGGTTGTTGACACTTTAGCGAGTGTTTTTGTTGTTAGCGCTGTGTGAGTGTTTTTGTCGGTGACACTTTGCTAGCGTACTTTGCTGTGTTGTTTGACGACTGCAGCCGCCAAAAACCGAGGGTTTTGTTCTTTACTGGGACTTGGTAAATCTCGTAACCCTTGAAGTTTGTGAAACTCGGCTAGTGTGCAAGATGCCTGGTCGTAGTACTTTGTTCAGTTGTTTCAGACCTTGTGGTACGGATTCCCGATTGGAGGACTCGTGTCCGATACCTCCGGTTGGAACTCCCACGTATGAGCTCTATAGTAAGCATGGGCTAGGCCCAATTACCTTTAACGATTATTGGATTAAATACACGAAAAAGGACGGCGATCTTCGTTGGCCACCTCATGGTAGCTTCGAAGCCCCGATCTTAGATAATCTAGAGATTAAATTGTTCGAAAGAAAGTCAAGGCCGGCCATGTTTGATGCCTTTCGGTTGTGGCGCAAAGAAGCCCGACAGAAAGAAATCAGACAGACTAAACGTAATCAGCGAGATAATGTTGCTACCATAGTGAAGAAAGCAGAGCAATTTCAGCGAGATAAGGAGGTTAAGGATAAGGAAGTGTTTGACCGATTACAGCGTATGACTGTAGATAAATGTTACCCCGCTTTGCCTACGGAGTCGGAAAAGAAGGAAGAGCTAGTTGAGGATCCCTTAATGTCTTATCTTATGAAGTCGCCACCTCCGTACGTACAGGGTACCGCAGCTCCTGTGGTCCCTGCCGTACCTATTCTACCGCCTATTCCTCCTCCACCTGTTCCTCAACCTGCACCCGTTCTTCCGACTGTTCCCGCTCCTTTGTCTGTTTCTATTCCTACTGCTCCTCCGCTTCCACATACTCCTGTTCCCGCTACTGCTCCTGCTACTGCTCCTGTTTTGTTAACCCCTGCTGTTGCTACTGTTTCTACTCCTTCTCTCGTTAGTCCTGTGTCCTATACTTCTCCCTCTGTTCGTAGTCGCAATTCTCCTCTTGCGGCTAGTTTCTTTCATTCGCTCGGACCTGTTCATGGGTCCGCTGGTTCTGATGGTCCTCAGAGACGTAGTCAGCTTCCTGGAAACAGAGAACGCGTTGCGCTATATAATATGGCGATGGGTTGGATGGTAAATCCTCAGAGAAGTCCACCCCGTGTTGTCCTCGAAACATTTTGTCAATTCAATATACCAACCCAGAGATATGTGTTTAATGAAATGTGCAAGTTCCTTTATGATCAAATAGCGACCGATGCGCCTGACGAGGTGCTCGCCGCTCTGTCTGATCTCCAGCTTCAGTTCGCAAATGGACTGATAGTGGATACCAACGTCCGGCGTGCTGTTGAGCGGTTGCTATCTCTTCGTCCCGCTCCCATCCCTCATGCATTGTTCGTTGAGGATATTGAAAAACAACCAGACGAGTCTGGCCAATATCCTATGCGTGAAGTTCCGCCTGTTTGGGTACCAGCTGATCCTAATGCTAACCCTGCGACGGTGGCACATTTCCAGAGAGTGTGGATACACCTCCCATGGAAACGATCGGAAGTGCTACAGGTGAAGCAATCTTTGCCTGATCCACGCAAAAATCCTACAGGGTATTATAAGGAATTATCGCAGCTCGTAGATGCTACGGTAATGAATCTTGCCGATATCGATATGTTGTTTGGCAATGTCGTACCACAACCGGTATGGGCTAAGATTCGTCAGGAAGATCACGCAAATGAACTAGGTGGTGATTGGGCTGCCATTGTAGCGGCAGATGCCGGACAAGTGGCTGCTACTAAACCTGACCAGTTGATTACTGCTCTTCCCCAACGAATAATAACATTGATGAAAACACTTATGCCAGCTATGAGAGTAAACTGGGATAAATTGTCAGCCTGTAAGCAGAAGAAAGATGAGAGTGTTTCCGACTTCTTTACGAGGTTCGAGGAAGCATTCATCGACCATAGTGGACAGGATATGGGTACCGAGGGTGGTCAGAGATTGTTTGTGGATAAATTTGTTTCGAATTTATTGCCCGACTTGAGCAATAAGTTAAAGAATTCGGAAAGTGCATGGGCCGTTTCTACTTCGGCTCAGATATTGGCTACGGCACAATATTATGAGAATAGGGAAAAAGAAGAGAACGAACGTGCTGATAAAAAGACGAAAGAGCTCAAAACTAATGTGTTGTTGCAACAGGCGTATCCTCCACGTTCAAATCAGAATAATTCACAACAGAATAGGTCACAGCCACAATCGAACAGATCCCAAACTCGTAATGATTCCTCCTCCCAAAGATCATCGTTAGGGTACAATCAATGTGCTTATTGTAGACAGGAGGGACACATTAAATTCAATTGCCCTGTTTTGAATGAACGTAATAGTGGTAACTCATCTAGAGGAGGTCGTGGTGGTTCGCAGCAAACATCACGTGGTAGAGGTCGTGGTGCTCAGAATGATCGCTCAGATAACTCATCCAATTCTAATAATTGTTTCGATCAACGTGGATCATCGCAAGGACGATCTGCGCAGTACAATGTAGACGATTATTACGTCGATCAGGGAACTGACGACAGTAATTACTAGGACAGCCAAAGACAAGGAGAGGGAGTGGTATCAGTTCCGGTTGATCAGAGAGGGCCTTACGTCGCAGTTGCTACATCGGGCGTCGTTGAGCCTTTTCTGTTGGACACTGGTGCAGCGAAAAGTTCTATCATGCATTCGAAACTCCCTGGCGCACCTTTGTCTGGCTTAACAAATGTTTCCGTTGGATTCTCTGGCGCCCCCGTTAGCAATCCAGTTTCACGCCCTTTGCCCCTTAAAATTGGGCCACGTGAGCTAGAAGCTCCGTTGATTTTGACTACGGGTTGTGGTGAAAATCTTTTGGGCCTGGATTTGCTTAAACGTTTGTACGCAACTTTGCATTGTTCTCCTGCGGGTGTAAAGCTTACGTTAGGAGAGAGGGTTGTCTCTCCTATGTATTTGTCTCTCGATAAGCTCCCACCGGAATTGAGTTCTCTTCCTGCGTCTTTGTGGGCAACAGGTCCAAATGACGTGGGCCTACTTGATATCTCCCCTTATGTTGTTCAGTTGAAATCTAATGTGCGATTGCCGCGTATTCCCCAATATCGTATCTCCCTCGATGGTGAACGAGCACTGTTGGCGATCATCTATGATTTGATCGAGAAAGATGTTATTGAAGAGACTCGGGGAAACGTGTGCAACAGCCCTGTGCTGCCCATTCTTAAACGTACTGATCCTTCAAAACCGCCTGTTTATCGCTTTGTTATCGATTTACGGGAGGTGAATAAAATTGTGGTTCCTCAATTTCCCGTTGTGCCTGACATCACGGCGCTACTGACTCTGATTCCAGCTTCTGCATCATGGTTTTCGGTGATTGACTTGAAAAATGCGTTTTTCAGCATCCCGATTGCCGAAGAGAGCAGGGACCTTTTCGGTTTCTCTCTCGGTGGACGTAGCTTCCGGTTCAAACGCGCTCCTCAGGGCTACTGTGAAAGTCCATCTATTTACAGTCAAGCCTTGAAGGGTCAACTGGACGCATTTAGGTTGCCGGTCGGTGCGGCCTTGATCCAATACGTCGACGACTTATTGGTGGCTGCTGATACTCAGGACATTTGCAAAATTGCTACAGTGTCGTTGCTGCAACATCTCTGTGAGTTAAATCACAAGGTGTCACCTTCTAAACTCCAATATTGTTGTCAAGAAGTAACCTATCTAGGTCACTTATTGTCAAAGGAGGGAAGGAGATTGACCCCAGAGAGAATTGCAGCGATTGCGCGAATGGCTGTGCCAACAACCCAAAGAGATGTGCGTGCCTTTTTAGGTATCACGTCGTACTGCAGGCAATGGATTCCTAATTTTTCATTGCTAGCGAAACCATTGGTGGCTCTTACGTGCAAGGATGTTTCAACTCCTTTACCATGGACGGAAGAATGTCAGAAAAGTTTTTCTGAACTACGTGATTCATTGTGTTCGGCTCCTGTGTTAGGTACTCCTGACTACAGTAAGCCGTTTACGTTATATGTTCACGAGAGGGAAGGTTGTGCTTTGAGTGTCTTAACGCAACCTTTTGGTGGTAAGCAACGTCCATGTGCATATTTTTCCTCGACCTTGGACCCAGTAGCTAGAGCATTGCCGAGTTGTTTACGAGCAACAGCGGCAGCCGCGGTCTCCATCCGACAATCAGCAGGATTGGTCATGGATAATATGCTTACGGTGATGGTTCCGCATGCAGTCGATACTCTTTTGAATCGAACGAAAACTCAGCACTTGACGAGTGCGAGGTTGTCTGGGTACGAGTTGACGCTCTTGGCAAGCCACATTCAGATAAAACGTTGTAACGTTCTGAACCCGGCAACTTTGTTACCAATTAGCACAGAGTCAGATGAAGTAGCAGAACATGACTGCTACTTGAGGACTGAAGAGGAAACAAAAGGTCGAGTGGACCTTAAAAACACCCCATTGGAAGATCCGGATGGTACCTTGTATGTGGATGGGTCATGTTTTAAGTTGCCGAATGGCGATGTGACTACTGCTTATGCTGTTGTAACATTGAATACTGTTGTTGAGACTGCAAGGTTGAATCAGAATTCTGCCCAAGCTGCAGAATTGATTGCTCTTACTAGAGCATGTGTGTTAGCGAAAGGGAAACGTGTGAATGTGTTTACTGATAGCCAATATGCGTTCGGTGTTGCACACAGTTTTGGACGATTGTGGAGAGAGAGAGGTTTCTTGACGTCGCACGGTACGAAGATTCAGCATGGCCAGCTTGTGAATGATCTTTTGGATGCATTGACTTTGCCTACGCAAGTTGCGATTGTTAAGTGTAGTGCGCATCGTAAGGTGACGGATGATGTTGGTCGTGGTAACGCGTTTGCGGATGAGACTGCTAAGGAGACTGCCCGGAACCTTAGCACTCGAATGTATGTGACGAGTTCGGTTAGGTGGCCTACAGAATCGAGTATGTGTGAAGACACTATCGAGAGTGTGAAAGCAATTCAGAATGAGGCCACCGAGACTGAAAAGACGAAGTGGAAAGAAAGTACGGGAAAGTTGGATGCGAATGGTTGTTGGATTGATTTGTCGGATCAGAAAAGATGGATGTTGCCGGATGCGTATGTGCTGGCCGTTGTGACAATGGCGCATGGGTTAGCACATATTAGCGCGAAAGGTATTTGCAAGTTGCTGGCTCCTGTGTGGAAGAATGATGGCATTACGAAATGTGCTGAACGTCTGGTGAAGAATTGTATGGTGTGTATAATGTACAACCCTGGCAAAGGAACCCCAACTCCTCCTGGCAGTTTTGCTCCCCCTTCGTATCCCTTTGAGGTGATTCAATTGGACTTCATCCATATGGAGCGATGCAATAACCTGAAATACGTTTTAGTGGTGGTTTGCGCATTCTCCCGATGGATTGAGGCCTATCCCCTCAAAGACAATACTGCTTTGTCTACTGCGAAAATCCTACTGAAGGAATACTTTCCTCGGTATGGAATGCCTAGAGTCGTGTGGTCAGATAACGGAAGTGAGTTTGTTGGAAGTGTGATGAAGAGTGTGTGTAAGGGCCTTGGAATTAATCAGAAATTCCACAGTGCCAATCATCCCCAGTCAGCTGGATTGGTTGAAGGGTACAACGGCACCCTTAAACTAAAGTTAGCGAAGATTCAGGCTACGACTGGTCTTTCGTGGCCTGACGCTTTACCTTTAGCATTACTGTCAACTAGGGCGACTGTACACTCCCGAGTAGGGCTTAGCCCCTATGAAATAGTGTTCGGCCGTCCTGCGAATGTGTGGGGGGTTCCTAGGCCAGGAATGTTTTCTGATCTTGAGTACCCAATGTTGATCGATTATCTACATGACTTGACTGCTAAACTGAGGTTAATTCACCAACAGGTTTACGACGCATTGCCGACGCAGACGGAGGGTCCAGGCCACCAGCTCCAGCCCGGAGACTGGGTGGTGACAAGGAACTTTTCACGCAAAAATAACCTGGACCCGAGGTTCACCGGACCCTACCAAGTGCTCCTGGCCACGAGGACTGCCGTTCGTCTTGAGGGACGTAAGAATTGGGTGCATGCCACGCACACCAAAAGAGTCCCCATCCCTTTGCCGGCAGACCCGTGGGTAAGGAGAGCCATTGCGTCATCTGAAACAGAAACATTGCCGGCGTTTGTGCCTTTTAGCGACGCACAGCTTGTTGAAGAATCCTCAGCGCAGCAGAAAGGCATTGTTGAACAATTAGCATCAAAAGACTCAAGACCAGAACACTCAACTGATCAGCAGGACGCTGTCTCTTCAACGGATCCTTTGTTTGACGAGCAGACACGTCCTGGGAAAACCCGATACTTTTTGCGATCTCGCACTAAGGACAAATAAAAAATATCCTGCTTTGCTGTATTGACAACTGCATTACCCCGTCTTCCGTGATCAGTTTTGAACTTTCATGTTACTGTAATTATTTTTGTACATATTGAGCTTCATTCCTTCTACCTTTTGCTTTTACAGCTGAGAGACTTTGTTTTTGCATATACATATTGTGCATTGAAGGCCGTAGGGCCGCGCGCGTACTTCCTTCTGGACAGTAGGTCTTGGCGCTAGGTTAAAGGCCGTCGGTTCCTGGGAACTCCTAGGGATTGACTATTGCTGCACAGAACGAAGTGCGTCAAGAAACGTTGCGGACGGTCGTAGGGAATGGCATTCTCGAAGCTGAATGATTTGGAGGGAGCTCAAGTCCACAGATTCAAGCTGCAGCAACTCAGTCGTACCAAATGTTTTATATTCCAACTGTTTGTATTATTCTTGACTGCTTCTGCATTATTGGCGGGTGGGGTGTATTACACGATGTCTCACTTCTTACCTGCTACACCTACTCCTACTCCTGACCCTAATCTTACTTCTACTGTTTCTCCTCATTCCTTTCATATGTTACCGGAACACGAGCAGGCTAGACGTGTAGAATTCCGCAACAATTCCTTTATTCAGCTCCTCCATCAGCATCAGTTAGTGGTTAACACTACTAATTGTTGGGTGTGTGGGTTGATGCCACATACTACAGATAAGGGAATTCCATATCTGGTGTTACCGTATAGTTCCCAAGGGTCAGCTCGAGCATTTCAAACAATGTTTCGAAGCGCACTGGGTTTCCACCCCATTCGAGAACCACGTTCCCCCTACTCTGGTCCTACCTCGTATCAAAAACCTTTGTCGATAGCAATAGAGGATTTAGATAGCGATATCTATGATCCTTCGCTTATTCCCGAAGAAGAGGTACAGGCCTATAGAGTCCTAAGTAGAGGTGAATATAGTGCGTTCACTAGTGAAAAGCAGCTTAAAAGCTCGCCTCCGATATGGGTCGTACCCCACACTGGTAATTTTTGTCTTATGGGTCGTGGCCGAAGATCGCAAGCCCGACTTGGAGCAAGTGCTTGCACTGAAAATTACATTCTGCCGATGTTCTCGTCCCCTGTGTTTCTGGCTGCCAAGGGTACATACTTCATCTGTTATGATCGTGCATACACATGGTTGCCCGCTGACTTCATGGGCTCATGTTTCATTGCAAATCTGTTGCCTCCGACGTTCACTGTAGATGCCGATTATCATAAGACTAGAGTTGTACGAGGCGTAATTAGCGAAGAGGATACTTCCGGTCAAGAGGCAGGAGACTTTTTCAAGGGTTTCCTCCCGTTTTGGGGACCTATGGTTAATAGTAGGAACCTGAGACAGTTGACTCGAGTGGTAGAATCGACAGCTAATATTACTGCCAGTGCCCTTGGTAATATCACCACAGAACTTCAGGCGGAGAGACTTATGACGTTACAAAACCGTATGGTTTTAGATGTCATCTTAGCAGATCGAGGTGGGGTATGTAAGGTGATCCATTCGAGCTGCTGCATTTTCATTCCAGATAATGCTCCTACTGTCTATCAAGCCATCTCGAGGTTGCATAAGATCTCCGAATCCATACACGTGGATGTAGGGGATTGGACGCTACTTGGATGGTTTTGGGGCCTGATGTCGACTTGGGGTTGGAAGATTCTGATGATCATCGGAGTCGTTGTAGTGTTCCTGTTCACGTGTTGCCTTTGTGTGCAGTGTGGTCCTGCCTTATGTGGCCTCTGTGCTACAACGTGTATGAGACAACCATCTGTTACCAAGGGGACTCGGTTGGACAGAGCTATGCTACAGCAACATCTCGATGGTCTGATGAATATCGAATATGATTCCGACTAGTGCTTGCCTACATGAGGGCAAAAGGAGCGTCTGAGGTTCCGTGACAATTGTAAGTGGTGTTTTCGACTCGCACGAATATGGTCGAGTCTGGTATCTATGAACCGCAAATGACGAGTTTAGTAAGTGTGCGCAGTTTCGCTGTGCTAACTTAAACCGTTCGTTTGTTATGTGGGTTTTTCATCTGTACCCACGGGTTCCATCTTAGATACGGCATCCATTTTGTCTCTTGCCCTCAAGTAGCCAGCGAACGGACGTTGTCCGCTTCGCGACCCTGGGACTCCCAAGATATTTGCGGAAGACACATGTTCTTTGTGAGTGTCTTTATGACGAGGGGGTTGCTACTGTAAGGCAGATGGCGCCGCTCGAGGCTCATCTTGCCGCACGGACTTATTGTCTCAGCCGTGCATCTCATTAGGCACGTCCCTTTGATGCCTGTATCTCGTGTTTCCCGATACCTCCCCTTTTACACCCTTTCCGATCTCCCCACTGTCTCCGTCTTCCTCTACACCTGTCCTTGTTCCTATTTTGATCTGTTTTACTGCTGATTGGAATTCGCTAATGGTGGGAAGATGGTTTTTACAGTTGGGAACCGCCAAATGTTTCCGCACTTATGTTCCGGACCTCATGTGTTTCAAAGTGACCAAAGCGACCCCTCTGAGGGATAATGGTGGGAACCGGGTTGTAAACTTTTGTGTTCAATGTTATCCTATGGGTAAAAACTGTATAAAAGGAGCGATCCACAGAACCAATTTGAAGCAGTCTCCCCAAGTTGCACGCTGTGTACTTGTCGTGATCTCTGTGTTCCCTGCAGCAAATAAACCTTGAATCTTTGACGTCGAAGGAAGTGTCCCGTGTCTCTGTGATTCGTACGCCGGAGCAGGTTACCCACGAAGGTTTCAGGTGTTGTGCCCTGGCACCGCTGGGTCTTAAAGAACCCAGTCCTTCAGAGGGGGGCCACACAGCCCCCCTCCCCAAAATTGTATTTTTGGTTTAAAAAGGGCCGGCCCAGGCGATGCGGTTCCCAGGGCCATAAGTGGTAATGCAAGGGGGCAAGGCAGCCCCCTCCAAAGTGAAAATATTTTTTAAAAAGACCCATGCCCCGGGGATGGGGTCCCCGGGGCAGATTATGGCCTCAGAAGGGGGGCCACGCGGCCCCCGTCCCAAATTATTAATTTTTAAAAGAAAAATTGGGGACAGGCCCTGGGAATGGGGTTCCCAGGGCCAAAAAATTTGAAATAGAAGGGGGCTACACAGCCCCCTTCTTAAAATATATATATATTTTTTAAAACGGGATCGCCCCAGTGTGTTTGCAGAGGGGGACCAAATTCCCCTTGAATACCGGGGGTCCCCGGGGGCCAAGTATCCCAGCAGGAACCTCCAGTATGCGCCAGGTGTTCTGAGGCCATTCCCCTTGTTACACCTCTCTGCAACACAGCTCCGTGGCGCTTACTGGAGGTACCTGGTTGCGCATATCTTGCCGATGGAAAAAAAGAAACGCAGTATATTAGATATTATCCACTGGAGGCCCAAATCTCAGGGGCAATGAGTTAGTTTAGGTGGGGGCCCAGAGGGGCCCCAGGGACCACCACCCCGGGGCTTTATTATAAATTGTGTGGGGGGCTCATAGTCCCTCCAGCCCCGGGGACCGCCCACCCCCGGGGCTTTTATCAAAAGTGGGTAGGGGGCCTCATAGGCCCTTTCCAAGCCCCAGGGACCACCACCCACCAGGGCTATTTGCTAATATATGTGGGGGGCTCATGGCCCCCGCAGCCCCGGGGACCACCAGCCCCTGGGGCTTTTTTTAAAATAAGTAAATGTGTGTGGGAGGGGCTTGAGCCCCCCCACATGCCCTGGGGCCTGCCACCTCCCGGGGCACTACATTTTTAATTTGGGGGTCCGTTATGGACCCTCAAGCCCCGGGGACCACCACCCCGGGGCTTTTCAAATGGTGGGAGGGGGCCCCATGGCAACCCTCTTGGAGCCCTTGATGACCCTGGGTAGCCCCAGCCCCCACGGCCGGCTCCTGCAGTGTCCCGGGGTGCCCACCCCCGGGACACTGCCATTTGCAATGACAGGGCGGGAGCCTCTCGGCTTCCACCCTGTCAAAATTTAATTTGTTTTTTTTAAAGGGCCGGCCCTTGGGGATAGGTTCACCGGGGCCATAAGTGGCAACATGAGGTGACTAGGCAGCCCCCCTGCAAATTAAAAATATATTTTTTAAAAAGGCCCATGCCCCAGGGGATTGGGCCCTAGGGCAAATTGTGACCTCAGGAGGGGCCATGCGGCTCCCTTCTCAATGTATTAATTTTTAATAGAAAAACTGGGAGCAGGCCCTGGGGGATGGAATCCCCAGGGCCAAAAAATTAGAAAAATAAGGGGAGCTACAGAGCACCCCTTCTTAAAAATGTTTTTTTTTTTCAAAAACAAAACTGTGGCTTGAGGCCTCGCCCCCTCATTGCACCACTCAGCAAACACCCCCCATGGCCAATTTGCAGTAGAGGAACAAATTCCCCTTGAATACTGGGGGTCCCAGGGGACCAACTAGCCCACCAGGAACCTCCAGTATGCACGAGGGGGCTGAGTTACAGAGAGGTGTTCTGAGGCCACACCCCTTGTTACACCTCTCTGCAACGCATCTCCGTGGCGCTTACTGGAGGTACCTGGTAGGCTAGTTGGCCCTCAGGGGACCTCAGGATTCGAGGGGACTTAATCCCCCAACTTAAACGTGCCACAAGGCACGTTTGCAGAGTGGTGAAGGTAGGGGGCGGGGCCTGAAGTGATATGTGTGCAAACACACCCTGTGGCTCGTTTTAAGTTGGGGAATTAATTCCTCTTCAATCCTGAGGTGCTCTGAGGGTCAACTAGCCCACCAGGTACCTTCAGTAAGCGCCACAGAGCTGCGTTGCAGAGGTTAAGAAGGTAATAATGAATGGTTGGTGGTATTGCACTCCGTTAATCAAAGTGGATCACTTGTTCGGTATGTGTGCTGCACTAGATTGGTGCCTGCCAACACCCTTAATCAATGTATATAGCCAGGGATCACGAGATCACAAGGACTCGAGTGCGCACTAACTAAAAGATAAATCTTTCAAAGTTTTACAATTGACATAATTTTAATTCAAAATGTTTTGTAAATTATTTCATTTCAGGTTCAAACGAATAAAGTATGGTTCATTGCAATATATACATAAACAATACACAATTAGTGTCTTTTAGCATACATTTTTCACTGATCAATTGATACACAACACAGTTATATACACAACCCAATGCATTTCGGGGTTTGTACCCCTTCGTCAGGGGCCTAACTAACTGGTTGGAGTATAAAATACATGTGCTAAATAGTTCCTGTAGAATCTTAGCTTCCAGTAGTTGAAAAAACTATCTGAGGATCAGATCCCTCGGGAAGACGCCGTTACAACGCCACCTTTTTCGTGTCTCCGTGCGGGAGAATGCCGAAACTTAGCGAGACCCAGGGAACCTGGTAAAAGGCTCGCAGATCCCTTCTACATCACAGTTAAGCGTCACTGATCCTCAGATAGTTTTTTCAACTACTGGAAGCTAAGATTCTACAGGAACTATTTAGCACATGTATTTTATACTCCAACCAGTTAGTTAGGCCCCTGACGAAGGGGTACAAACCCCGAAATGCATTGGGTTGTGTATATAACTGTGTTGTGTATCAATTGATCAGTGAAAAATGTATGATAAAAGACACTAATTGTGTATTGTTTATGTATATATTGCAATGAACCATACTTTATTCGTTTGAACCTGAAATGAAATAATTTACAAAACATTTTGAATTAAAATTATGTCAATTATAAAACTTTGAAAGATTTATCTTTTAGTTAGTGCGCACTCGAGTCCTTGTGATCTCGTGATCCCTGGCTATATACAGAGGTTAAGAAGGGGCATGACCTCTGCACACCTCTCTGCAATGCAGCTCTCTGGCATATACTGTAGGTTCCTGCTGGGCTAGTTGGCCCCCAGGGGACCTCAGGATTGAAGAGGAATTAATTCCTCATTTTAAAACGTGCCACGGGGTGTGTTTGCACACATGTCCACTCAGGCCCTGCCCCCTTCCTTTACCTTTGTGCGAACATGCCCTGTGGTGCATTTTAAGTTGAGGAATTAATTCCTCTTCAATCTTGAGGGTCTCGGGGGGGGCAACTAGCCCACCAGGAACCTCCAGAATGTGCCTGGGAGTTGCATTGCAGAGAGGTGTTCTGAAGCCACGCCTCTTTTTACACCTCTCTGCACCGCAGTGCTGTGGCGCTTACTGGAGGTAGCTGGTGGGCTAGTTGCACCCCAGGGACCATCATTATTCAAGGGGATTTAATCCCCCAACGTAAAACGCGCCACAGGGGGCTTTTGCACAGTGGTGAAGGGAGGGGGCGGGGCCTGAGTTTACATGTGTGCAAATACGACCTGTGATACAGTTTAAGTTGGGGAATTAAGTCCTTGTCAATCCTGAGGGTCCCTGGGGCCAACTAGCCCACCAGGTTCCTCCAGTAAGCGCCACGGAGCTGCAATGCAGTGTTGTAAAAAGAGGTGTGGCCTCTGAACACCTCTCTGCAACTCAGCTCTGTGGCACGTACTAGAGGTACCTAGTGGGCTCGTTTGTCCCTAGGGACCCTTAGGATTCAAGGGGACTTAAGCTCTCAACTTAGAACGGTGACAGGGCGCATTTACACAGAGGTGAAGAGAGGGGGGACGGGGCCTGACGTGATATGTGCAAACACGCCCTGTGGCGCGTTCATTTGAGATGTCATCAGTGATGTCATCAGTGATGTCACTGACCATGTCATGAATGATGTAATATGTGACATCATCAGCAGTGGATTGCGGGCGCACGAGGTATATTTAGTACAACTAACTATAACGGAGGAATTTCAAGTGTTTTGTACGAGTGAAATGTCTAGCTAACTATAACACCCCTGAAACCTAAGGTTTTTTCTGTGAATTTCTAAGGTTTTTTAAATGCTAATTCCTAACTATAACATGTCCGAAACCTATGTTTTTTTCAGTGAATATATATATATGTTTGTTAAAGGGAACAATACACAAAATATATACATGCTCAAACTTCAATATATACACATATATCTGTACAAAAAGTAATAATGATGAATCCTTATAACCCTGCTTACTTTTACAGATGCAACAAAAGATTTGTTGAAACAATAATTATCACTTGCATTCCTTATTAAAGAAGATAACCCATATATAAAAGCACAAACAAGGGAAAATAAATGAGCCCTTTTTAAACATTAGGCTGTGCACTAAATTTCTTTCTACTCAATTTCAGATTTTTTAAGGGCTTCTCCAAAATGTGAAGTTGTCGCATTTCAGCCCAATTGATTAGGTCCTCATCAGTACTGGGCCAAAAGGAAACCTTTATTAGATCCAGCTGTCGAAATGACAGTGGGGATGTAATGCCCAAATTTTACAGTGGTCTATAATTATTTTCTGCTACAATCTAATTATGCTGGTCGTGCACGCAGGAAAAGACCTTGCTGGTAGGGGAGGTACTGGACCACTCTCTTGCATTGAGGTTTCAATTATGTAAGTCAGGACAGTGAATGAATCACTACACGTATGTGGAGTAATCTGCAGCCGTACTGCTCATTTGTGTACATCATATGCTCACAAATGAGCAGGATGTGGGGGGCTGCCCTTGACTAGTTTGGGTATTTTTAATCCTGTGATAGGGGGGACAGCAATAGGGATGGTAGTTGACTTTTTAGGAGGGGGGTTTGAGATCAGAGCTACTGGACTGGGGAAGTATACTAGAGGGGATTTGTTTTTGGGAGACCGGGGGGATTTTCTGGTGAATGCTGATTTGGGGCTTTCTTTCTTCTCGGGGGGGGGGGCAAATGTAGATGTACGGTCCAGGGTGGGCTAATTACCTGGTGATATGACTAAGGTGGTGAGTGTGCTGTCTGTCTTCTGAATTTGCGTGCATGTGGGTTTGTCATGGTGTTTGTGTGTTTGTGGGCTGCGTGTGACTGTTGTGATGGTTGCATACATATGGTTGCATGTGCTTGGCTCAGGGAGGGTAGTTGGGACTGTGGATGGGAAAAAGCAGGAGGGGGTGGGACAGCATGAGTTGGGACACTGCTGCAGTCAGTGTGGAGGCCACAGCCTGATTTGATCTCTGTAGGGTAGATATGTCAGCGTGAATGCCCTCCAGACATGATACCATTTGTGTCAAATGATTGGTATGCACCTGGAGGACATTCAGCACTGCTGTCTGCCCCACAGAGATCTGCCTCAATATTTTGATGGCCTCCACACTGAGGGCAGCAGGGGAGACAGAGACAGGGGGTGAGTTGCCTGGCACAAAGGAGACGCCTCTCCTTCTAGGGAGTGGCCATGGACGCCTGTCTTGGGAGCAGCTAGGAGGGTGGAAATGTTGGGGATGGTGGTGGACTCAGATGTAGAGGAGTCAGTCCCTGGCTCATCCCCCCCCTCATGGGAGTCATCACTGGAGCTTGCGTCTGATGTAGATCCACTAGATGTGGCCTCAGAAATGCCCTCATTGTGGCTCCCCTCACCCTCCGTGCCACTAGGTCTCTCCTCCTCAGACTCAGCACTGGAGCCAGTGTGGCAAGCTGCTTTCCCTTCATCTGTGGAACTGCCTCCTCTGCTGGCTGGTGCTGATGCTGTGAACAAGAAGGAAAAAGATTGACATAAGTCTACCATATGGACTTGACGTATGGGTATCATCACAAATCTTCACAGATCAACCAAATACATCATTTTGCCTATTGCTATTACCTCATAATATTTTTCGTACATGCCACTTGTTAGTCTGCCAGTTAACCATTGCTCCCTCACACATGATGTAAACTGCAACATTGGGTGCATCAATTACAAATTCCCCAACCACGATGTCAACTACTTCACTATGTAGCAGGTGATGTGTCGTCTTTTGCTCATGACGGTCTTGTGTCATGACATACCTGTCTCATCTCAGGCAGGGAGTTTACACCTCACAATGGAGATATGATTCACACAATTAAATTGGGACAGGGTATCAATTCTGCAATCCCTAGTCATCAAATTGGGAACCATTGGCTCTGAATAACATACAATGGACCACAAAGACCAGCATGCCTCTGGGTATACGCCCACTAGGGCGGGACTTTTTCTATCAGTTTAAAGGTGCCACTGTTACTTGCCGATATGTTACTCACCCATGAAGTCCGTGAACAAGAGCACAGCCGTGCTCGAAACCCGCCGGACATTTGATTGTATTGGAGGGAGTTTTGGTTTCTGCCACTTTGTCAGTCCGCCATTAAAGGTGTTACAAACTTCTCCGTGAGAGGCGTCTCCTTTTGAGCAAACTTGTGTGGTTGATATATATATATATATATATATATATATATATATATATATATATATATATATATATATATATATATATATATATATATATTACCTACTGGCGGTCGCCAGTAGGTATATATAGTTAGCATTTTTTCTCTATGGGATTTTTGAAAATTCTATGTCTAATAAATTTGGCGTTTGTGGACGGAATTGGCTGAAATTTTCAGGAAAATGGAACATTTTGTTTCCGAACAGCCCCTGACAATTTGGGATGGTTTCATTAAGGGGGGGCCGAGAAAAAAGGGGGTCCCAAAACGCCTTTTTCCCATGTTAATTTCCATAGGGCGGTTGGCCTCACTTTTAGCTCGAACGGCTGAATGGATTTGCACGAAACTTGGCAAAATTGTAGGGACTGTTAGCCCGATGTGCCTTTGCTAGATCTCAATATATGTGCTCCAGTGGATTTTGAGTAATTTAGGTTAAAAAAAATATATATATCTGGGCGGAGCCTAACCACACATCTGATCTGATTGGCTGTCAGCACTTCATCCAAGAAGTGTTGGCAGCCATCTTGGGACCAATATACATGATAGCACCTCATTAAAAAGCATTGTAGTTAATAGAGGGTTTTAGGACTTTAGTTACATTATAAATCATTTGTTGATGGTACCATACTCGTTTTAGGAATTGTGGTGGGTTCTAAGGTGATTTTACCATGTGAAAAAAACCTTCTGGTTTGGAAAGGGATCTATAAGCTAAACTGAAAGCATATTTTCTGTAAATTCACATTATCTTTCTCAGTCATGTGAAAATGAAGTCTGACATTCTCAGTAAAACATGTACATCTAACAAGGACAGAGACTGTCAGTTGATTCCTTTGTGTTCTACTGCAGCCTCCTAGAGTGTTCTAAAGAACAACTAGAGCGCTAACAGTCCTACTTATTACAAAGGTATGGCACACCTGAAGCCATCTTGATTGGAATAAAGTGGTAACTCTTAAAACATTTAATTTAAAAAGAAACAACATGAGGGGGTATATTTTGCCATAGAAAGTATGATTAGTGCTGCAGAATGAAAAATTAGGGCACATTTTGAGTGACTTCTCAAATCCTTTTCTATTTCATTAAAACATTCTGACATGCAGTCTCCCAAAATGGCCACCAGAGACAAAAGAGCCCAAATGTAGCCCAAATATCACCCAGATGTAGCCCAAGTATAGCCCAATGACAGAATGTCCCAGAGTGTTCTAAAGAACAACTAGAGCGCTAACAGTCCTACTTATTACAAAGGTATGGCACACCTGAAGCCATCTTGATTGGAATAAAGTGGTAACTCTTAAAACATTTAATTTAAAAAGAAACAACATGAGGGGGTATATTTTGCCATAGAAAGTATGATTAGTGCTGCAGAATGAAAAATTAGGGCACATTTTGAGTGACTTCTCAAATCCTTTTCTATTTCATTAAAACATTCTGACATGCAGTCTCCCAAAATGGCCACCAGAGACAAAAGAGCCCAAATGTAGCCCAAATATCACCCAGATGTAGCCCAAGTATAGCCCAATGACAGAATGTCCCAGAGTGTTCTAAAGAACAACTAGAGCGCTAACAGTCCTACTTATTACAAAGGTATGGCACACCTGAAGCCATCTTGATTGGAATAAAGTGGTAACTCTTAAAACATTTAATTTAAAAAGAAACAACATGAGGGGGTATATTTTGCCATAGAAAGTATGATTAGTGCTGCAGAATGAAAAATTAGGGCACATTTTGAGTGACTTCTCAAATCCTTTTCTATTTCATTAAAACATTCTGACATGCAGTCTCCCAAAATGGCCACCAGAGACAAAAGAGCCCAAATGTAGCCCAAATATCACCCAGATGTAGCCCAAGTATAGCCCAATGACAGAATGTCCCAGAGTGTTCTAAAGAACAACTAGAGCGCTAACAGTCCTACTTATTACAAAGGTATAGCACACCTTGAGCCATCGTGATGGGAATAAAGTGGTAACTCTTAAACCATTTAATTTAAAAAGGAACAAAATGAGGGGGTATATTATGCAATAGAAGGTATTATTAGTGCTGCAGAAAGAAAAATTAGGGCACATTTTGAGTGACTTTTCAAATCCTCTTCTATTTCATTAAAAAATTCTGACATGCAGTCTCCCAAAATGGCCACCAGAGACAAAAGAGCCCAAATGTAGCCCAAATATCACCCAGATGTAGCCCAAGTATAGCCCAATGACAGAATGTCCCAGAGTGTTCTAAAGAACAACTAGAGCGCTAACAGTCCTATTTATTACAAAGGTATGGCACACCTGAAGCCATCTTGATTGGAATAAAGAGGTAACTCTTAAAACATTTAATTTAAAAAGGAACAAAATGAGGGGGTATATTTTGCCATATGAATTATGATTAGTGCTGCAGAAAGAAAAATTAGGGTACATTTTGAGTGACTTCTCAAACCCTCTTCAATTTCATTAAAAAATTCTGACATACAGTCTCCCAAGATGGCCACCAGAGACAAAAGAGCCTAAATGTAGCCCAAATATCACCCAGATGTACCCCAAGTATAGCCCAATGACAGAATGTCCCAGAGTGTTCTAAAGAACAACTAGAGCGCTAACAGTCTTACTTATGACAAAAGTATGGCACACCAGAATCCATCTTGATTGGAATGAAGTGGTAAGTCTGAAAACACTCAATTTAAAAAGGAACAACATGAGGGGGTAATTTTGCCATAGAAAGTATGATTAGTGCTTCAGAAAGAAAAATTAGGGATCATTTTGAGTGACTTCTCAAATCCTCTTCTATTTCATTAAAAAAATTCTGACATGCAGACTGAAACATGCACTTTGAATACCAGCAGCAGACGTCCCTGGTGAGCAGTAGCTTTACTTCAGTGATCTAATGTGCAACTAGAGTGCTAACATTCAGAATTTATGGCAAATGTGTGACACATCTGAATGCCTTCTTGATGGAACCAAAGTAAACAAGCATTGAAAATGCAATAGACCTCGCCCTCGTTTAAGTTAAAGCCATTCTGTTTGTAATGAGGTGGCTTTTTAGCTTTGCTTTTATTAGTGTTTTTTCAACTTTCATGTAAATAACATGCATCTGTATGCATATAAGTATATGTATGCATGCATTTATGTTTGTATTTATATAGATATACAGATGATATATGTTTATATATGTATGTATATATATATATTCACTGAAAAAACCATAGGTTATAGACCATATATAGTTAGGAATTAGCATTTACAAAACCTTGAAAATTCACTGAAAAAACCATAGGTTATAGACCATATATAGTTAGGAATTAGCATTTACAAAACCTTGAAAATTCACTGAAAAAACCATAGGTTATAGACCATATATAGTTAGGAATTCGCATTTACAAAACCTTATTTTACTCACACAAAACCATTGAAATTCCATATATAGTTAGTTGCACTAACTATATATCGCGCACCCGCAATCCACTGCTGATGATGTCACATATTACATCATTCATGACATGGTCAGTGACATCACTGATGACATCACTGATGACATCTCAAATGACATCACTGATGACATCACTGATGACAACATCCAGTGACTGTATGTTTCTGTAAAGTTAAAATATGTCTTACATATTGAAGAATGAGTGGATGTGTAAGTGTCTGGATGAAAGATTTAGTAGGTGCATGACTGACTGTATGAGTGAGTGATTAAATGTGTCTCACTGAGTGCATGGGTTAGTGACTAAACTGTCTTAATTTGTGCATCATTATGTCTGTTGTTCTGTAAACTGTTGCATGTGTTGATAAGTAGCTATATGAGTAACTATATGGGGTACTGATTGGTTGCCCAAGTATTTGTATGGGAGACTGAGTGTGTGTGTGGGTGGCTGGGAGGTGTATGACTCTGTGCATAGATGTGTGAGCAGTTGATTCACTAGATGTATGGTTTCAAAAGTGCATGTGGAAACAGCTGTATGGGCGGTTGACTGTGTGCATGAGTGTATTGGTGAGTGAATGGATATCTCAGTGCTACATGTCAAAGTAAGTACATATTGTAAAACACAGTACATGTGAGAGTTGACATATATAAATAACTGTGCATAAGAGCCAGTGAATGTGTGAGTGGCTGTATGGATCATTGTGAACTTGTATCAGGGATTGTATAAGAGAGTAAATATCTGTTAGTATATGTTTGAATAAGTAAAGTTTGTATAACTGTATAGTTGAGGAAATGGAGGTGTGATTGATTCTTTGCATGACTGACTAGGTGTGTGAGTAACTCCATGGATGAGTGACAGTCTGTGAGTGTCTGTTTACACTGATTGTATCTAAGGTTATATTAGAGTCTGAAGAGGTTCATCGTATTATCACATGAATGATATCATCAGTGATGTGATCAGTAATGTCAAATGAGATGTCATCAGTGATGTCATCAGTGATGTCATTTGAGATGTCATCAGTGATGTCATTTGAGATGTCATCAGTGATGTCATCAGTGATGTCACTGACCATGTCATGAATGATGTAATATGTGACATCATCAGCAGTGGATTGCGGGTGCGCGATATATAGTTAGTGCAACTAACTATATATGGAATTTCAATGGTTTTGTGTGAGTAAAATAAGGTTTTGTAAATGCGAATTCCTAACTATATATGGTCTATAACCTATGGTTTTTTCAGTGAATTTTCAAGGTTTTGTAAATGCTAATTCCTAACTATATATGGTCTATAACCTATGGTTTTTTCAGTGAATATATATATATATATATATATATATTACCTACTGGCGGTTGCCAGTAGGTATATATAGTTAGGATTTTTTCTCTATGGGACTTTTGAAAATTCTATGTCTAATAACTTTGGCGTTTGTGGACGGAATCGGCTGAAATTTTCAGGAAAATGGCACATTTTGTTACTGAGCAGCCCCTGAAAATTTGGTGGGGTTTCGTCAAGGGGGGGCCGAGAAAAAAGGGAGTCCCAAAACGCGTTTTTAACATTGAGTTTTCCATAGGGCGTTTGGCCTCACTTTTAGCTCGAACGGCTGAATGGATTTGCACGAAACTTGGCAAAATTGTAGGGACTGTTAGCCCAATGTGCCTTTACTGGGTCTCAATATATGTGCTCCAGTGGATTTTGAGAAATTACCGTTTTAAAAAACAGATATATCTGTGACAGCGTCCCGGGTAGCGCTCCGGTTCGCGAACTTTTCGCGTAACGGAGCTTTGCGAAGCGAAGCTGATTGGCTCTCCGGTGTCTGTCAACATTCTAAACAGTCCGGTGCGGCCGCCATCTTGTCTCTCGGTAGGATCGAGAGACAAGAAGAGGAGAAAAACGAAGGGGGAATTCAATGAAAGGGGGCAAGGTAGACCCTTCTTGACCCCCTAGGAATGATGTTGGGGTTATTAAAGGGTCCCGTGGGGCAAATAATTTTTTTTTGATTTTTTGCAGAAGAAGCGCTTTCCGGCTCGCGAACCGGGTAGCGAATCGGGACGCGAAACGGGAATTCGCCATTTTGTGTTTCGTTTTAATTAAATTACAAGATGGAGGAAAAACAATGTGAGAAATGGGTATAAGGCGGTACGGGAGACGTATCCTGACCCCCTATGTTTTCTGAGGGTGGCGGAGGATGCTCATATATGTTGATACTTGTCTTCCAGCGGCTGCACGTGAGCGTTTTTTTTTTTTTTTGCTGCGTGACGTCTGATAACGTTCGATTCGAAGGAAATCAGGAAGTGTTGACCGCCATTTTGACACTGCGAGTAAATATATTGTTAAAAATAATTGTTATAAATTAATCCGTATTGATAAACATTGTCTGCGCCATCTTGCTTTTTTTCCAATGCCACACTTTTGTCGTGCACGGCAGTCATTTTAGATGCCTTGACCAGACCCACTGTCTGCACGACGCCGATCGTGACGTCTGTTAACGTTCGATTCGAAGGAAATCAGGAAGTGTTGACCGCCATTTTGACACTGCGAGTAAATATATTGTTAAAAATAATTGTTATAAATTAATACGTATTGATAAACATTGCCTGCGCCATCTTGCTTTTTTTCCAATGCCACACTTTTGTCGTGCACGGCAGCCATTTTAGATGCCTTGACCAGACCCACTCTCTGCACGCCGCCGATCCTCAGCATGGCTCCCCACCCTCACAAGCATCTCCCCCACGCATTGGTCACCCCCGCTCTCTCTCTTATGCATGGGCCATAAACCTCCCCCCATCTGCGCTGCTCTTCCCTGAGAATCACACCCTGTGTCCGCCCGACACCTCCCTTTCACCCTATTCACTACCGCACCCTCTGACACTCCTCTTCCTTTGTGTCTGATTGTCCAGGCCGGTCTCAGGCTATCACCTAGCCCTGCGGATGTAGTTTATGGCCTCAACTGTAAAGAATCACCCCTCTTCAAAGGAGTTACAGTAGATCAAGGCCCCCACCCCATGAGATCTGTCACACCACACTCGTTCCTACTATCTGATAACGATCCTGTATTGTGATTGGGGAGGGGATTCTCACTGTGAGGGTGTGTGGGACCGAGCCTGAAAAGGAAGATTCCAGGGATGCCTTTTTGTACATCAAAGTCTTCACAATTATGTGTCACATTAAAAATATATAGCACTCCAACAAAGTAGTAGGATTATAACACTTTAATAACATATAAATATATACAAAGCACCAAAAACAGTAAACACGTTAAAAAAAAATGTAAACACAGCAACAATGGTCAGTAGCGGTCTGTTGTGCGAATAGTCCGAAGGCAGCACAACGCGCCGAGATCTGGACGGCACCCCCTTGCCATTCAGCGGTTTTCCGCCCGCTTTTCCTGCACTGTGTTTTGTCAGTAGCGGTCTGTTGTGCGAACAGTCCGAAGGCAGCACAACGCGCGAGATCCGGACGGCACCCAGGTGATGTCCTTTACTTGCCGCACTGGTTTTGGCATCCTACAATGCTGCACCGAAAAACGGCGTGGGGCGCCCCGGGGGGCGGGGGGGGGGAGGCGACGTGAACGGGCCTCCCTAGGTGGAGGCTCGTCTGCTGTAGTGGGGCGCCCTTTTACCGTTTCAGTCACCAATCAGCAGTTTTTCGCCCGCTTTTGCTGCACTGTGCCTCATCCGCCATTTAGCTGTTTACCGCCCGCTCTTGCGGCTACAGCGTTTCGCTCACCATCTAGTTGAATTGCGCCCACTCTTGCGGTGCAGCGAAAGGCGGCTGCCACAGGACTCTTAAAATGGCGTCCGGCTCTTCGGATTTGGGCCTGGTCCACTAAAATGGCTCTGGGACACCTTGGAACTCGGACGCTTGTCTGCTAGGGCTTGAGCCCCATTCTCGAAAGCGTCCCCTCAGCCTTGAAGATTCTACAAAAGTCTTGGGTGCCCCCGACTCCCGCAGGCTTCCGGTGGGGAGTGGCTGACATGATTGCTTGCGGAATGGCCACGACGGAGCTACGGGATGGTGGTGCTCTCATGCTGACGCCAGCTTCAGTCTGAAACATCCAGAAACACTGTAGACTATCAATTCGATGACTTCCGGTGGAGCCCAAACGTGACCTGGTAGGGAATATATTGCCCTCCCCTTTTTTGAGTGATGGTTCTTGTTGCCTGTCCCCTCTGTTGTCATCTAACGGAACCTTTTTGGATTGCTGAGTGAGAAAAAAAAAAGTGGGGCTTTCATCGTTTGGGAAAAAAAAATGTTTCAATCCAATGAAAAGTGTTATTTTTAGGTCATATGATCAAGCATTTCATCATTAGGAAACCAAAAGTAAAATGAACCAATGAAAAGTTTTATAAACAAGTCACATGACCTGTTATGCGGCTTTGGGCTATAAAAAGCCTACAAAATCCGTTGGCCTGTGAGGCGGCGTCAGTAGCGGACCGATGTGCGAATAGGCCGAAGGCAGCACAACGCGTCGAGATCCGGATGGCACCGAGGTGGTGTCCAGCAAGTTGCAACAACACAATGAGGGAGGTACCCAAAGACCAGTGAGGGACTGGGTAAACAAATATGCAAAGAACACAAAGAGTCCCTAGCTGGTGGGGGTAAATACCCTACAGCGTAGACTAACCCAACCAGAAGGCTCAAGGGGTAGCTACGGTGTCAAGGACAAGATAGTCATTAGAATAACATACACAAAAATCACAAATACAAGCTAACAGTCAGTATAGAAACCCTGTCTACAAATCACCACATAAATTCAAGAACTATAATTTTTACCAGTGTAAAAAACAATTTATTAAAACCAATACAGTTTCAAGTTTACATTCATAAAACAATTATACAATCAAACATATGTTAAAAAACCAAAGAGTCGACGCAGCGTTTCGGTGTCTTGTGTCGATGGTAACACCTTCTTCAGGACGGGGGTTTTTTAGTTAAAAAAATCTCTAAAAAGGTAAGATTAAAAAAACATAATCAACAGGGGCCTATTGTATACTGACGTTAGCATTGTTATGACATTATTACAGATACGAACTGTGCACAAAGATTCAAAAACATTCATGATCTCTATATTACCATTTGTATGTACAGGGAAACAATCACTGTTCTCTTGTCCTTTTATCCATGTGGACATTAAATAAGGTTACATCTTGTCTAGGTTTGCTATTTGTTACATCAGCATTGAATGTTAGAAGCAAAAACCCACAGTTGTCTTTAGTGAACACAGATATCAACTAACTCTTGTATTTATCCTTCTGTGGTCTCACTGTTAGCTTGCATAACACATCCCCTTTTGTCACAACAAGATTAACTTTATACTATCTTATAGTTATTCTTATGGTCCCGTACAGTTTCTCTATTGTCACTTAACAATAATAGACCTACCTCAGAGATTGAGGGATTTAGGGCATATGAGGTCTCATGAGGGTACAGTTTTTTTCAGTCATTAGTTTGACTCTCATGGACTTATCTTCCTTCGATGTAGTTTAAAAACAATTTTGTTCCACCTAGAGGGTACATTTTATAATTCAGATAAACCCCAATTCTATTATACTTGTTAAACTTCTAACTCCATGAGAGATATAGAGGTTCATTACCTGGATATAGGTATTCAAAAAAATGTATCTGTGCTGTATCAGGGGTGACCACCGTATATCAATTCGGCTGTTTGGCATGTAACTGTAAAGGGCAGAAATACAATGTTCCTTTTATTAAGACACAATATTAGAACCAGAGTCTTTGAGGTTAAGGTCAGAAAATTGATTTCTACCCACGATTACCTTTAGTTGTATAATGTTGGGGATGGTCCAACTTTATCTCTTGTGGGTAATGGTCCTCAGGTTTGTTACATTCCCTTCTACAAATTCGCTTACTATTCCTTCTTTACTCTCAGAATAGAGCTGATGATAAATAAAAAAAGAAGGTAGAGATATTTTATGAACTATCTAGCTGTTATTCTTAACCCTTAGTTATGTCTTAAGTTTTAGTAACTTAATAGGGCAGTGATGTGGCTACCTCTCTTTGATCGATTATGACATATAGGCTGTGTTTACATTCATCCTATTTCATTATTCAGTGGTCTTAGACCATTCCTTTATTTTCAGATAGGAGCATTTCTTCTTACTGAGTTATGGGTAAGGAGTAAGTACTCTTGATTATATATATGCGCAACTTTATGTTTGGGTTCTATATGCTTGCTACTAAGTTGTTTCTAGAGTCCCCTTTACTACCCATGTAAATATATAATGGGGCGCTAAGGTATTATCATAATATTAAGCTCTCCTCTAGGGTGCATGGTTCAAGGATATCCTAGTGTTAATTAACGGATAGCGGTTTTCCCATGGTTCTTACCTTCTTCCTGTGTATCGGCCTCCCTGTCACCGGGTCCTCATACAGCTTCCCCATAGAATGATTGTTACCTGCTACAAGCTCCCTTTTATTGTGAAATTGGGGGCAACCTTGTTAAGCGTATATGCTATGTACTTTATGGTAGATCTCAGTATGGCACGTCGGCCATTTCTAAAAGTCCATAGTCAAGGTCTAAACAGTGACCAATCTGACCTCGATTCAAAAAACTCCCTTCTTGTTCCGATTTTGGGAACCATTATAGAGGTTTCTTTATTGTTCTAATTGTCCATTTGCTGTGTTATATTTACAAAAAAAATCGGCGCGCAATGTATATAGTATATAAGAAAAAACGCGATATCAAATGATATCCCGGATTTTGCCTATTTTCTAATTCACTTCGTTTTGTGAATGATTTTTTATAAATTCCTATATGCACTCGTTATATGCTAAAAAGCGTTGTGTATCTGGTTGTATACACCCGTTTTATGAAGAAATGTGTCGGCCATTTTGGAGTGTTTAGACTCCCATCGTCTATTATGGTCCGAGAGCTTTTTCGAATGCGGATCTCAGTTTTTTATTACAAACTTGGTAATCCTTTATTTTAGCAATTGAACACACTCAATATGTTGTATTTGGGAGTGTGGTGTAGGGTTTCTGTAATCGCGTTTTTTCGGAAAAAAATGCGTCGGCCATCTTGGAGTGTAGAAACCTCCATATTTCTAGCTTTTTCGAAAACAAGTCTAAATTTTTTATTATTACAGCCCTAGTATTCATATATACAGCATTAAACAGACTAAGTGTTTTACTGCACTCAGTAGGTTTTATTTGGGAGTCGAATATCAGGATTGCTTAATCGCGTTATTTCGGGGAAATTTGCGTCGGCCATCTTGGAGTGTAAAAACCTCCAAATTTCTATTATGGTCCCACTGCAAGTTATGGTCTGCTGAGATTTTCAGTTTTTTGTTACAAGTTTCAGTTTTTGTAACACCATTGATGTTGCATAGTGCGGATGTTTAACAGACTGATTATGTTACTATGGGACACTATGATGGTTATCAATACGTGAGTATAGTGAAATAGTCGTATATCTACCGACAAATGCGTCGGACATTTTATGAAGGCCAGCTGGAATTCAATCTATATCCTATGAAGTTCTTATTACCTTAGGGACTAAGGGTCTGTAAAAAATAATAAAATAATAATATAATAAAAAAATATATTTGTTGCTTATGATATATTCGCGCATTATCTAAGAATCATAACAGAAACTCAAATTGTTGTTACATAATGATGAATAGTAAAGCAATTGGTGCTTCTGTTTCAGATGCATATTATGTAGGGTTCATCACAGGAGCCATATAAGTCAGACATCATGTTCTGGTTTATCCCTACAAGCTACCATATACTGGACTATAATGGACTTTTTTGGTGGTGTCTATAAGACCCTCTCCCAGTCTTCTTTGGTATTAAGTCCCTGTCGTACGGTATTAAATTTCGACATATAAAATTGTTCACGTTTTTTCCGCTTGGTGCTCACATCTCCACCTCTTGTGTTCATTTTTATGGATTCAAGAACACACCACTTAAGATCTTGGTTGGTGTGTTTGGCCTGTAACCAATGGTCTACCAAAGGTGCGGTGCTTTTTTTTGGTTCTTATTGCTGACCTGTGTTCATTTAGTCTAATTCTTATTTCCCTGGACGTTTCCCCTACATAGGTCAAATTACAGGGACACTGAATAAGGTAGACGAGGTTTTTTGACCTACAATTATAAAAGTCTGCAACTCTGTGGATTGTGCTGTTTATTTTTATTTCTGTGCCTTTAATGATATCCTTACAGTTGCCACATCCACTACATGGGAAAGTGCCTTTGGGTAATGGGTTCCTATCTATGGTCGTTTGTTGTTCATAATTGATTTCCCTATATGTTTTGACAAGGCTATTTCTGATTGTTTTATTCCTCCTGTAGGAGAACATGGGTTTCGGAAGGATATTGCCATTTTGGTTGGACACCAGATTCCAGTTCCTATTTATTATGTTCTTAATTTTGTTGTTTAAACTGCTGTGGTTTGTTACAAAAATAAGTGGTCTGTCTGTTTGGATTTTCTCCTCTTTATTAAAGAATTCATCCCTGTTGTAATATTTAGCCCCTTTGTAGGAATGGCGGATTAATTTTTTAGGGTACCCTCTTTCTAGGAATTTTTCAGTGAGGATTTGAGCATGTTTGTCATAGTCTGTATTGTTGGTACAGTTTCTTCTCAGTCTTAAAAACTGTCCATATGGAATGTTATTTTTTTGACAGGCCGGGTGGTGACTATTGAAGTGTAACATTGTGTTCCTGTCCGTAGGTTTCGTATACAGCTCCACCAAGAGTTTGCCCTCACTGTGTTTGATTGTTATATCCAGAAAGGCACATTCCTGGTTGCTAATGCTGTGCGTGAATCTTAAGTTAATATCTCCTAGGTTAAGCCAGTCGATAAATTCAAGAAGAGTTGCCTCTCAGCCTGTCCAAATAAAAAAGATGTCATCAATGTAACGTGTCCATTGTGACACGTTTTCAAAGAATGGTGCCAAAGAGTTGAAGATATGCTTGTCTTCAAATCTTGACACGTAGAGGCACGCTAGGCTCGGTGCACAGGTAGCCCCCATGCTTGTCCCTTTAGTTTGCTTGAACAGGGTTTTTTCATACAGGAAGATATTATTTTTGAGTATCAATGTTGCGCACTCAACTATAAAGGTTGAGTGTGAACTCAAGTCCTGGTCACCAATTTGCAGCATATCTGCCAACATATCTATAGTGTCGTCCTGTGGAATATTAGTATATAGGGCCTCTATGTCTAATGAGACCATAAACTGGGTGTCTGCGTTAAATGGAAGACCTTCAATCTTACCGATCATAGATGTGGTGTCTTTTATGTATGCCCTTTGGCTTTTAACGAGAGGTTGCAAGAAAATATCAATATATTTACTTAGTGGTTCCGTTATGGAGTTGATGCTTGACACAATGGGTCTCATTGGAGGATCTGATATATTCTTGTGCACTTTTGGGAGACCATACAGCGCAGGTATGGTGGGGTGTTCATTATGTAGGAAGTGGTATTCCTCTAGGCAGATGACACCATCTTCCTTTGCCCATTGTAATAAGCTAGTGATCTTGTCTGCCAGTAACTTGAGTTCATCTTTTGTGGATGGGCAATAATGTTCTTTGTTGTTAAGCATGGAGTACATGCGAGCATTGTAATCCTGGGTGTCCATTATAACAATGCTCCCCCCTTATCTGCTGGTTTTATGGTAATTGAAACATCCTCTTCCAGTGATTTAAGTGCATTTCTTTCTCTCATTGAAAAATTGTGTTCTACCCACTGTTTTGTATCTAGGAGTTCAGAAATACTTTTCTCCACACAGTGTTCGAATACCTCTACATCTTTTTTTACCATATTAATTTGGGTAGTCCATTTTGACCTAGGTTTTAAGCCTGATTTATTCTCATTTGTATTCCTAGGTTTACCCTCAAAGAATGCATTCAAAGGAACCTTTCTGAAAAAAACTTTGTAAGTCGCGTTCTAGGCTATATTTATCTATAGGATTTGCTATGGCAAACCCTAAGCCCTTCTCTAAAACACTTTTATCATCATCCGAAATTGATCGGGATGATAAATTGATAATGGGTGCTTTCCTATTTAATCCCAGTTTTTCTTGCTTCTCGTATTGTAGTGACGTGGTTGGTATTGTTTCTGGGGGATATATGTTCCCCTCCTTCTTCCTCTGCCCCTCTGGGCTCCGAAGTTCTTTTGGCGTTCTTCTAAAAAAGGAAGACTCTGTCTTGTGTTATTACTAGCTGGGTCTGCATCTTTATTACTATTTTCCTGTTGTGCCTCATTTTCTGATTCAGAACTTGTATACGAGGTGTCAAAGAAACGCACCTTTCTATTTTGGAAGTTTCTATTTGGCTGAGTCCACTGTCTCTTGTTATTATAATCTTCCTGGGGTTTCTCGTAAAAATCCTTCTGCAGGTACGGATAGACCTTTTCTATATCGTATTGTGCCACATCCTTTCTGAATTTATTGGATTTTGTGTTAGTCATAAATTCAAGATACCCTGCTATGTCTGCTTGGATGTCTTCCAGTTTACGCTTAGCGTCTTCTAGCGCATCACAGTCCTTCAGTTTGGCTTCTAGTTCTTCTATTTCTGCTCTCTCTATGACAAGGACATCTTGTGCTGTCTCAATTATGAGTAGAATCCAGTCTCTGCTACATCTATTCGCTATTAGCGTCCAATTCTCAATGAATTTTTTGACCTTAACAAAGACTCCAGGTTCGTTTGTTATCTGCAACCCCTTAGGGATAATACCTTTTTTGCAGTATTCGATCAGAAAATCAGCATGTAGTTCTGTCCTTATCATTTTCTTTTTTGAGGTTCCATAATTCTCTCCATCTTTACTGTTATCAATGATTTCAGTTGGAGTTTTTTTAGAGGCACCATGTATCAATTTATTAAATTGGTCCTCTGAGAATCCATACGTTTTGATACCTTCCATCTTTCTATATTAGAACGAAAAGCTCCCCAGCTAAAAAGCTGTATTAAAACAACACAATGAGGGAGGTACCCAAAGACCAGTGAGGGACTGGGTAAACAAATATGCAAAGAACACAAAGAGTCCCTAGTTGGTGGGGGTAAATACCCTACAGCGTAGACTAACCCAACCAGAAGGCTCAAGGGGTAGCTACGGTGTCAAGGACAAGATAGTCATTAGAACAGGGGTCTCCAACCTTTTGTGTAGTCCGAGCTACTTCTGGCCAGTTAAAATCGTTGTGAGCTACTGAACCCGAATCAACTCGCGCATTTTTCCGAGAGACCCCCCACGCCCAGTTTCATTGACTTTAAGCCTAATTTCATCAGAGCCCATACTGTGGTTTGAACAAAATACCCAAGACAGGCCTGATTTAAGAGTTGCCTAGAACACAAAAAGGAATGACTTTGGATTTGTGACACACACAGCTGTCTTTGATTTGTGTAAATAAAAATTTGTTCTCCCACTCTTGATGAAAGTTGTAAGTCTTCTGCCTTTTGGAGGGACCTGGCTCTTCACCCATCATTGGTTGTTGAGGCTGTAGCAAGAGTAAAAATGTTGATGCAGAGACATGTATTTTGGTCCGTTCCACAAAATTCTCCATCGCCCGTATGTCCCATGATTACACCACACTTTCTTTTCCCTCTAACTCTCTCCCTCTCTCTTAGTCAATCTTTCTCTCTTCCTATCTGTAGCTGTCTTTCTTGCGGTTTGTCTCATTCCCCCTCTCTGTATGTCGGTCTCTTTTTCGCACAATCTCTGCTCTTCTAGTCTTTGCCCTTGCCACCTCTTGCTCTATCTCTATCCTTTGTATTCTCCATTTTGCTTTCTCACTCCACCGCTGCGCTCTCCTGCTCTTTGATTCATTTTCATGTATGTGCTTTTCCCAAAATATTCCTGTCCACACTGGAGGAAATCTGCATATTTACCTGCGCGAGCATAAAGCTGCTGGTTTCACTGACCAGTCTGGGTCCAGATATGAACACGTTTCCCGCTGGCAATTCGGGACAAGAAAATGGCATTCACAGAAATAACACAAGCACTCACGTTTTTTTAGGTGTTTTGTAAAGTGCTTGATTCCATTGTATGTCTAGTTCAGAGCACTCCATTGGTGATCTTTGCTGAGGCAGACACCTGGGAATTGCTCACGTTTTCTGGATACACTGAGTCTAACTCTAAATGTTCCGTTTCACCAGTGCTTTTTGTACACACCTGGGCCAATTCTAAAAGGTTTTTGCTGTTCGCAAATACACGAACGGCCATTAAAAATGATGTTTCACCCTCGCAAAATGATGGTGGTTTATACATTTAAAAGAGTTGACTTGAATTTGCTTAGGGTATGAGACGAGTGCCTGACTTTGAGCTGCGCGTGCGTATTTTAGTTAACATGTGAATTGTTCATGCACTGTCTTATTGAGGACACGGAAACGTGTTCAAGTTAAGGGCAAAAGTAGAAAAAACACAGCATTTGCATTTCAAAAACAGGAATACACAACAAGCAACTCGAGGCAGTCAATATAAATGTGTATGTATCCAGAGCGGGGAACCATCCAAGAGTTATATTTCGAAATGCTCTGTCTGAACAGAAAAAACGGTAAGAGAAATAAAAGCAGTGCAAAGGAACAGAAGGGCCTGGCCTCGAGAGAACGTTAACAATTCCCAGGACATGCTGGAGTTCACCACCCACGAACATCCTGCTTGTTAATAACCCCGAGTCAGAGCTGAGGACCCCACTATTGTTCAGTGCACCGTTGCTTCTAGCAACGTTTTCACTCTACAAATAGCACCTGGGAGCTGCAGAGCAGGTACATTTAATGTTTTCGAACATTTTTGGTGAGTGAATGTTGTGAATCTGTGTGTGCGCATGTTTGTGAATCCTGCCCCCCTCTCTGCTAACATTACCGTCCGGCACTGGCCGACACCACCTCGCTCCAGCATTACGCCTCCACTTGGACAAGTAACTGGTAATTTATGCTTCAAGGGGCATTCATAGGGAGAGATAAAGTTGTAAAACAAACTTCTGCACAACGTAACAGAGCAGCGGCTTACTTTCACTGCCCATTTTTGATTCCGTTTTCTAGAACAGCACCCCTCCCACTGCACGATGTTCAAACGGCACAATCAGTGGGGGGAGAAGCTTACCTGCAGTCAAAGGCACGTCTCCTCTCCTGGCTGCTTCTGACGGTCTCCTACTGTTCTGCGCTGGCACATGTCGCACAATTGCAGACAGTGCGATGCCAGCGCGTTTTCAGTAGACGAGAGAAGCCGAAAGCTCCAGGAGAGGAGCGTCATCACGTCATAACGTCATCCTGTTCTCCCGCCCCATCTACACATGATGCCCAATCCGGGCGAAGGGCTAGAGCTAAACGAGCTACTCCCGGGGTCTCCGCGAGCTACCGGTAGCTCGCGATCGACCGGTTGGAGACCCCGGCATTAGAATAACATACACAAAAATCACAAATACAAGCTAACAGTCAGTATAGAAACCCTGTCTACAAATCACCACATAAATTCAAGAACTATAATTTTTACCAGTGTAAAAAACAATTTATTAAAACCAATACAGTTTCAAGTTTACATTCATAAACAATTATACAATCAAACATATGTTAAAAAACCAAAGAGTCGACGCGGCGTTTCGGTGTCTTGTGTCGATGGTAACACCTTCTTCAGGACGGGGGTTTTTTAGTTAAAAAAATCTCTAAAAAGGTAAGATTAAAAAAACATAATCAACAGGGGCCTATTGTATACTGACGTTAGCATTGTTATGACATTATTACAGATACGAACTGTGCACACAGATTCAAAAACATTCATGATCTCTATATTACCATTTGTATGTACAGGGAAACAATCACTGTTCTCTTGTCCTTTTATCCATGTGGACATTAAATAAGGTTACATCTTGTCTAGGTTTGCTATTTGTTACATCAGCATTGAATGTTAGAAGCAAAAACCCACAGTTGACCTTAGTGAACACAGATATCAACTAACTCTTGTATTTATCCTTCTGTGGTCTCACTGTTAGCTTGCATAACACATCCCCTTTTGTCACAACAAGATTAACTTTATACTATCTTATAGTTATTCTTATGGTCCCGTACAGTTTCTCTATTGTCACTTAACAATAATAGACCTACCTCAGAGATTGAGGGATTTAGGGCATATGAGGTCTCATGAGGGTACAGTTTTTTTCAGTCATTAGTCTGACTCTCATGGACTTATCTTCCTTCGATGTAGTTTAAAAACAATTTTGTTCCACCTAAAGGGTAAATTTCATAATTCAGATAAACCCCAATTCTATTATACTTGTTAAACTTCTAACTCCATGAGAGATATAGAGGTTCATTACCTGGATATAGGTATTCAAAAAAATGTATCTGTGCTGTATCAGGGGTGACCACTGTATATCAATTCGGCTGTTTGGCATGTAACTGTAAAGGGCAGAAATACAATGTTCCTTTTATTAAGACACAATATTAGAACCAGAGTCTTTGAGGTTAAGGTCAGAAAATTGATTTCTACCCACGATTACCTTTAGTTGTATAATGTTGGGGATGGTCCAACTTTATCTCTTGTGGGTAATGGTCCTCAGGTTTGTTACATTCCCTTCTACCAATTCGCTTACTATTCCTTCTTTACTCTCAGAATAGAGCTGTTGATAAATAAAAAAAGAAGGTAGAGATATTTTATGAACTATCTAGCTGTTATTCTTAACCCTTAGTTATGTCTTAAGTTTTAGTAACTTAATAGGGCAGTGATGTGGCTACCTCTCTTTGATCGATTATGACATATAGGCTGTGCTTACATTCATCCTATTTCGTTATTCAGTGGTCTTAGACCATTCCTTTATTTTCAGATAGGAGCATTTCTTCTTACTGAGTTATGGGTAAGGAGTAAGTACTCTTGATTATATATATGCGCAACTTTATGTTTGGGTTCTATATGCTTGCTACTAAGTTGTTTCTAGAGTCCCCTTTACTACCCATGTAAATATATAATGGGGCGCTAAGGTATTATCATAATGTTAAGCTCTCCTCTAGGGTGCATGGTTCAAGGATATCCTAGTGTTAATTAACGGATAGCGGTTTTCCCATGGTTCTTACCTTCTTCCTGTGTATCGGCCTCCCTGTCACCGGGTCCTCATACAGCTTCCCCATAGAATGATTGTTACCTGCTACAAGCTCCCTTTTATTGTGAAATTGGGCGCAATTTTCTACCTCGTTAAGCGTATATGCTATGTACTTTATGGTAGATCTCAGTATGGCACGTCGGCCATTTCTAAAAGTCCATAGTCAAGGTCTAAACAGTGACCAATCTGACCTCGATTCAAAAAACTCCCTTCTTGTTCCGATTTTGAGAACCATTATAGAGGTTTCTTTATTGTTCTAATTGTCCATTTGCTGTGTTATATTTACAAAAAAAATCGGCGCGCAATGTATATAGTATATAAGAAAAAACGCGATATCAAATGATATCCCGGATTTTGCCTATTTTCTAATTCACTTCGTTTTGTGAATGATTTTTAATAAATTCCTATATGCACTCGTTATATGCTAAAAAATGTTGTGTATCTGGTTGTATACACCCGTTTTATGAAGAAATGTGTCGGCCATTTTGGAGTGTTTAGACTCCCATCGTCTATTATGGTCCGAGAGCTTTTTCGAATGCGGATCTCAGTTTTTTATTACAAACTTGGTAATCCTTTATTTTAGCCATTGAACACACTCAATATGTTGTATTTGGGAGTGTGGTGTAGGGTTTCCGTAATCGCGTTTTTTCGGAAAAAAATGCGTCGGCCATCTTGGAGTGTAGAAACCTCCATATTTCTAGCTTTTTCGAAAACAAGTCTAAATTTTTTATTATTGCAGCCCTAGTATTCATATATACAGAATTAAACAGGCTAAGTGTTTTACTGCACTCAGTAGGTTTTATTTGGGAGTCGAATATCAGGATTGCTTAATCGCGTTATTTCGGGGAAATTTGCGTCGGCCATCTTGGAGTGTAAAAACCTCCAAATTTCTATTATGGTCCCACTGCAAGTTATGGTCTGCTGAGATTTTCAGTTTTTTGTTACAAGTTTCAGTTTTTGTAACACCATTGATGTTGCATAGTGCGGATGTTTAACAGACTGATTATGTTACTATGGGACACTATGATGGTTATCAATACGTGAGTATAGTGAAATAGTCGTATATCTACCGACAAATGCGTCGGACATTTTATGAAGGCCAGCTGGAATTCAATCTATATCCTATGAAGTTCTTATTACCTTAGGGACTAAGGGTCTGTAAAAAATAATAAAATAATAATATAATAAAAAAATATATTTGCTTATGATATATTCGCGCATTATCTAAGAATCATAACAGAAACTCAAATTGTTGTTACATAATGATGAATAGTAAAGCAATTGGTGCTTCTGTTTCAGATGCATATTATGTAGGGTTCATCACAGGAGCCATATAAGTCAGACATCATGTTCTGGTTTATCCCTACAAGCTACCATATACTGGACTATAATGGACTTTTTTGGGGGTGTCTATAAGACCCTCTCCCAGTCTTCTTTGCTATTAAGTCCCTGTCGTACGGTATTAAATTTCGACATATAAAATTGTTCACGTTTTTTCCGCTTGGTGCTCACATCTCCACCTCTTGTGTTCATTTTTATGGATTCAAGAACACACCACTTAAGATCTTGGTTGGTGTGTTTGGCCTGTAACCAATGGTCTACCAAAGGTGCGGTGCTTTTTTGGTTCTTATTGCTGACCTGTGTTCATTTAGTCTAATTCTTATTTCCCTGGACGTTTCCCCTACATAGGTCAAATTACAGGGACACTGAATAAGGTAGATGAGGGTTTTTGACCTACAATTATAAAAGTCTGCAACTCTGTGGATTGTGCTGTTTATTTTTATTTCTGTGCCTTTAATGATATCCTTACAGTTGCCACATCCACTACATGGGAAAGTGCCTTTAGATAATGGGTTCCTATCTATGGTCGTTTGTTGTTCATAATTGATTTCCCTATATGTTTTGACAAGGCTATTTCTGATTGTTTTATTCCTCCTGTAGGAGAACATGGGTTTCGGAAGGATATTGCCATTTTGGTTGGACACCAGATTCCAGTTCCTATTTATTATGTTCTTAATTTTGTTGTTTAAACTGCTGTGGTTTGTTACAAAAATAAGTGGTCTGTCTGTTTGGATTTTCTCCTCTTTATTAAAGAATTCATCCCTGTTGTAATATTTAGCCCTTTTGTAGGAATGGCGGATTAATTTTTTAGGGTACCCTCTTTCTAGGAATTTTTCAGTGAGGATTTGAGCATGTTTGTCATAGTCTGTATTGTTGGTACAGTTTCTTCTCAGTCTTAAAAACTGTCCATATGGAATGTTTGTTTTTTTTGACAGGCCGGGTGGTGACTATTGAAGTGTAACATTGTGTTCCTGTCCGTAGGTTTCGTATACAGCTCCACCAAGAGTTTGCCCTCACTGTGTTTGATTGTTATATCCAGAAAGGCACATTCCTGGTTGCTAATGCTGTGCGTGAATCTTAAGTTAATATCTCCTAGGTTAAGCCAGTCGATAAATTCAAGAAGAGTTGCCTCTAAGCCTGTCCAAATAAAAAAGATGTCATTAATGTAACGTGTCCATTGTGACACGTTTTCAAAGAATGGTGCCAAAGAGTTGAAGATATGCTTGTCTTCAAATCTTGACACGTAGAGGCACGCTAGGCTCGGCGCACAGGTAGCCCCCATGCTTGTCCCTGTAGTTTGCTTGAACAGGGTTTTTTCATACAGGAAGATATTATTTTTGAGTATCAATGTTGCGCACTCAACTATAAAGGTTGAGTGTGAACTCAAGTCCTGGTCACCAATTTGCAGCATATCTGCCAACATATCTATAGTGTCGTCCTGTGGAATATTAGTATATAGGGCCTCTATGTCTAATGAGACCATAAACTGGGTGTCTGCGTTAAATGGAAGACCTTCAATCTTACCGATCATAGATGTGGTGTCTTTTATGTATGCCCTTTGGCTTTTAACGAGAGGTTGCAAGAAAATATCAATATATTTACTTAGTGGTTCCGTTATGGAGTTGATGCTTGACACAATGGGTCTCATTGGAGGATCTGATATATTCTTGTGCACTTTTGGGAGACCATACAGCGCAGGTATGGTGGGGTGTTCATTATGTAGGAAGTGGTATTCCTCTAGGCAGATGACACCATCTTCCTTTGCCCATTGTAATAAGCTAGTGATCTTGTCTGCCAGTAACTTGAGTTCATCTTTTGTGGATGGGCAATAATGTTCTTTGTTGTTAAGCATGGAGTACATGCGAGCATTGTAATCCTGGGTGTCCATTATAACAATGCTCCCCCCCTTATCTGCTGGTTTTATGGTAATTGAAACATCCTCTTCCAGTGATTTAAGTGCATTTCTTTCTTTCATTGAAAAATTGTGTTCTACCCACTGTTTTTTATCTAGGAGTTCAGAAATACTTTTCTCCACACAGTGTTCGAATACCTCTACATCTTTTTTTACCATATTAATTTGGGGAGACCATTTTGACCTAGGTTTTAAGCCTGATTTATTCTCATTTGTATTCCTAGGTTTACCCTCAAAGAATGCATTCAAACGAACCTTTCTAAAAAAACTTTGTAAGTCGCGTTCTAGGCTATATTTATCTATAGGATTTGCTATGGCAAACCCTAAGCCCTTCTCTAAAACACTTTTATCATCATCCGAAATTGATCGGGATGATACATTGATAATGGGTGCTTTCCTATTTAATCCCAGTTTGTCTTGCTTCTCGTATTGTAGTGACGTGGTTGGTATTGTTTCTGGGGGATATATGTTCCCCTCCCTCTTCCTCTGCCCCTCTGGGCTCCGAAGTTCTTTTGGCGTTCTTCTTCAGCAAGTTGCCGCACTGGTGTGGCTATCCTACAATGCTGCGCCGAAATACGGCGTGGGGTGCCCAGGGGGGGGGGGGGGAGGCGCCGCAAACGGCCCTCTCCCGCCTCCCCAGGTGGAGGCACCTCATGTGCAGTGCGGCGCCCTTTGCGGTTTCACTTGCCGTTCAGCAGAGTTGCGGCCGCACTTGCGGTACAGTGACTCACCCGCCATCCAGCTGTTTTCCTCCCACTCTTGCGGTACAGTGACTCACCCGCCATCCAGCTGAGTTTCGGCCACTCTTGCGGTACAGTGACTCACCCGCCATCCAGCTGAGTTCCGCCCGCTCTTGCTGTACAGCGACTCACCCGCCATCCAGCTGAGTTTCGGCCACTCTTGCGGTACAGTGACTCACCCGTCATCCAGCTGAGTTCCGCCCGCGCTTGCTGTACAGCGACTCACCCGCCATCCAGCTGAATTTCGCCCACTCTTGCGGTACAGCGACTCGAACGCGCCGAGATCCGGATGGCACAGAGGTGGTGTCCAGCAAGTTGCCGCACTGGTGTGGCTATCCTACAATGCTGCGCCGAAAGACGGCGTGGGGTGCCCGGGGAGGGGGGGGGAGGCGGCGCAAACGGCCCTCTCCCGCCTCCCCAGGTGGAGGCAGCTCATCTGTAGTGGGGCGCCCCTTAGCGTTTCACTCGCCTTCCAGCTGCATTGCGCCCGCTCTTGCGGCACAGTGCCTCACCCCCCATCCAGCTGAGTTGCGTTTACTTTTGCGGTGCCGCGAAAGGCGGCTGCAACAAGACTTTCAAAATGGCGGCCGGCTCTTTAGATTTGGGCCTGGTCCACTAAAATGGCCCTGGGACACCTTGGAACTCGGACGCTTGCCTGCTAGGGCATGGGCCCCATTCACGAAAGCGTCACCTCTTTTGACTGATTGTTCTTGTTGCCTATCTCTTCTGTTGTCATTTAACGGAACCTTTTTGGACTGCCGAAAGGGGTTCTGGTCCGACCGCTGGTTGGTGGAGACATTTTGACTATATCCTGGACCTGCCTGGCCTCGCCCAAAATGGCGCCGGTATAAATAGGACTCGTAACTCCTTGTTGTGTACTGGTTGCCCAACCTTGATATCACGAGATACATATGCAGTTTTGAAGCACATGGTGGGCGGGGACGAGTACTGATTGAACATTTGGACATCCCTATTGATATTAAGTTCTGATGTGTTATTGATTACTGTACTATTGAAAGTTCGAATTAACGTCACCCATGGTACTTGCCCGCAAATGTATATCTAGATAATTTTATTGTAACTGGCCCTGTCGTACTTTAATTATAAAATGTACGTCCATCGATTCCGCAACTGTTAGACACCTTACTTCTTGCAACCTAATGGCCCGCCCGTTACGTTCTTCTACAGTGTAAATGTCCCATCATATACGATTCCAGTTTGCTCCGTGGCCGGCCCACGTGGTTATAGGCCCCTATTTGTATACTGACATTTTCACAATAAAGGTTTTTAAAACAAAACATGGTAGTAGTACCTTTTTTGGTAAAGTTTTGAATAATAGCCACTGTTTTCGAATCAGTAAAAGGCAAGTGAAATAAAGCAGCCCGATTACATGATGGTTAAAAGGTATAATACGCAGGAACGCAGTAAAGATAAATGGTCAAGGGCTGTTGTGTTTTCCACTCCTGCAACATAAAGTGATCGATAAGAATCCGATATTCATGCCTATCAGCGACTAAGACAGCAGGGCGAGCCTCTTTTGCTCAACGGCTCCCTCATGGGACGAAGAAACGCCCTTTTTCTCGAAATAGGAATATTTTACTTGCAGGACAGTTGTAAATTTCCCGGGAAAATACATTAGCCTGGAACATTGTTAGTGATAAACTGTAAATGCATCTGGGTCCTTTGCTTTACAAGTCAGAGCGAGAAAAAAAAAGGTGGGGCTTTCATCATTTGGGAAAAAAAAATGTTCTAAACCAATGAAAAGCGTTATTTTTAGGTCATATGACCAAGCCTTTCATCATTAGAATAACAAAAGTAAAATGAACCAATTAAAAGTTTTATTAACAAGTCACATGACTTGTTATGCTTACGTTACGCGCTGCGCGCTGCGCTCTGGATCGTTTCCGGGAAGCTGCGCCTCGCGCACCGGAGCACTTCCGGGTGCGCTAACGCGGCGCGTCATATGACGCATTACGCGACAATGCAGGTCCAGAATATAGTCAAAATGTCTCCACCAACCAGCGTTCGGAACACAACCAGGCTGCCATGTAAATAGTTATTTAATAAAACGTTTTAGCCTGTTACTTTGCTGGTGTGTTGTATATATTTATAATATTTGCATAGTGTTTGTCGGTTTTTTGGGTGGGGTGGGCGGCGGAGCCGAGCTGTCTTGCAGCCATCATGGTGTCGAGCTCAGTTCCTCTCACTAGTTTCGTATTTCTCATGAGGAGTTGTTCATAATGTTTCTATTTTAGCGAGGTCAAAAAGAGATCCCATTAGTGGCCTACTGATTTTGATTGATTCCTTTTGTTTTTTTAACGATTTTTCACTATCTGCAAAGACTAAACAGAGTATTGCGACTCTGTGCTTGCTTGTAAATAGAGAATGAACCAAAGAGAACCAATTCCAAAACAATCAATGCTAGGATAACAATCAATCAAATGGAGAGGGAAGCAGGCACGACGGATTACAACGGGGGCAAAGGCCTGTGTTACCTACCCTTCACTATCTGCAAAGAGAGAATACTCCTAAAAGAAAAGAGGAGGGGGGGGGAAGGGGCAGCGTTGAAAGCACATCAGCGTGCATAAATACGAAAATGTTTTCACCTACAACGTACTTGACATTTTACAGCTTTTGATATTTGCTATTAAAAAACCATTGAAATTCACTGAAAAACCATAGGTTATAGACCATATATAGTTAAGAATTAGCATTTACAAAACCTTGAAAATTCACTGATGTCATCAGTGATGTCATCAGTGATGTCACTGACCATGTCGTGAATGATGTAATATGTGACATCATCAGCAGTGGGTTGCGGGTGCGCGATATATAGTTAGTGCAACTAACTATATATGCAAATTTTAATGGTTTTGTGCGAGTAAATTAAGGTTTTGTAAATGCTAATCCCTAACTATATATGGTCTATAACCTATGGTTTTTTCAGTGAATATATATATATATAATATATATTATATATATATATATATAATATATATTATATATATATATTTATATATACATTGAAAAAACATAGGTTTCAGGGATGTTATAGTTAGAAATTAGCATTTAAAAAACCTTAGAAATTCACTGAAAAAAACACAGGTTTCAGGGACGTTATAGTTAGAAATTAGCATTTGAAAAGCATTTGGAATTCACTGAAAAAATCATAGGTTTCAGGGATGTTATAGTTAGAACTTAGCATTTAAAAAACACAGGTTCGGCTGTGGCCTGTACCAAAATTTCCTATGGAATTAATATGGAGAAACTTTCAAGACAGGAGCTGACTGGAGCGGGCCATTTGTTTTGAAAATTCCGCGAAGATTCGTCAACCGGCACCAAGGATATTGGCAAAAAAAAAACATGCTTTTTCCATAGAAACTGCTTTTCATAAGTTCTGAAAACACTGGGAAAAGCCCCTGAGAACTCAAAACAAATAGAAACTGAAAATTGGAAAGCCTAATGGTAATACTGCCTCAGTTTCTTTACTATTTCACTTTTATTCCTGAGTCCCTTAAACATTGTTATGTCATTTTAATGTATGCTGCTGGGTCTTTTCTGGGGACTGGATAGATGTAGAGTTTCAATTAATAAATTGCATTTACCCATGAAGGAAGGATGCCTGAAGGCTCCCAACTTTAATGCTTATTATTTTGCAGCACAGCTTCAGGGTGCTGCACAGTACTAGCAATCCCAGCGTCAAATTGATGGTAGCTACGTAAGGAAGTCATTTGAAGTTGCCATGGTAGGAAAGTTTCTATTTGATGGCTGTAAAACCAGACCCTAATGTCCTGTCTTGCTTACAATGGCTAAGCACTGCTGGAGCAGGTACCTGAAGAAGATCAGTTTGTAATACGCTTTTCTCCAGAGATCCCTTCTAGTGGCAGCGCCAATTCCATGAGAATACCATCCAGGCACATGTGGGCGCCTTGTCAGAGGGCAATGTAACTAAAGTCAGTTATTTATACAATTCAGGTAGGAAGACACACTTCACATAACTCAGAGCCACATTTGGTGTACCTGTGGGTCATGTCTAACCCATACATCTTTGATGAGAGCAGCTAGACCAACATGCGGGCTGGAGGACATTACAAATGAGACTGCCAGTGCACTACAAGTATTACTGACATTAGTTAATTCCAAAAAACAAGAGATACACTTAAATCAGGCTATCAGTGGATCTTTCAAAGGTGATTTAATGGCATTAAGGGTGACATGGGATATTGTTCTCAGTGGGAATTTACTGATCAGGAATGGTTAACAGCACTGAGTTTTGCAACAAAAATCTAGAAAAATGCAAAGTTCACGTAGTTCAACTGCATACATAGAACAAACTTAACTCTTAGGTAGCTACATACCATTTATCCAGGAGAACCAATTCTTGACCTAGAAGAAGAGTGACGGAAGCAGCATTCCTCATTATGGTCTGGGCTTGCACCATTCCACCCTGGTGGATAAGGTTTAGGTCCTCACAACAAGATATATCATGTTTCATCCCCAGGTTTGCCTTTTCAGTCTAATGCCATGGCCTAAGACTGAGAAGGCAACACCTAAATTCACTGATTTGCCTTTGCTTCTAGCTAAGTGCTCTGTGGCAACGATCAGCCGATTTTCATGCTCTCACAGTGTAACGCTATGGATGTTAGAATTACATAAACAGCCTACTACTGTAAATTAAGTCCCAGATTTAATAAGATTTGGTGTCAGGGTTGTGTCACTTTTGTGGCGCAGCCCTGACACAAAAACCTTTCTGGCACCTAAAAAGGCAGGCAAAGCAGACTTGCGTTGCTGCTGCTGCATGGTTTAGTACATACACACAGTAACTCAATGCAGCACATATCCCTGCCTTGCATTATTCTGCGACGGGATGGCGTTACATAGGTGGAGGATGGGCATTACCATGCATCCACCCATATATTTTGGGACAAAAACCCAGATTTTAAAGACTTGCAAACCTGAGTTTGTGCCAAAATGGTGTGCCTATCCAACAAATATTTCTCCTACTTAGTTCCCCTTTTCATGTATACACACATTAACATAGGAATATGCTTCTAAGGAATGGTTTTGTGCAGGAAGGTATCCATTCCTGCACAAAAACAATCCTGCCGGAAACACAAGCATCCTTGCCCCTTGGTGCTTGTGTTGGTGCTAGGCAGCACAAAGTGCATCAGTACTGGAAGAGAGCCATAGTGCACTATATCATAGTAGAAATGGCAGAGTTATCATCACTCCCTTTCACGCAACACAGCCCAGCAGGTTTTCTTGCTGCACTGTGTTGCATTGCTTGAAAGAAAAGTAAATCTGGTCCTTTGTTTACATAAAAAACAAATAAACCTGGTGGTCTACTAAGAGTAAAATATACTCTGAAACAATAAGACTTACACCTAATTAGTTGGAGCAAGGTAAACTACATTAAAGTCTTGCGAGAAGTGCTCATAACCCAACACACATAACCACCAGCAATAGTAGGTGAGACCCATTGTCCAGAGATGGATTACCATCAAAGTCTTGTTAATGATCAATATTATCATATGGTCATCCAAAGGTTGGGATGGTACGTCTCTAGATCATTGAGACAGTTTCCATGCCCACCATGAAAGACAGGGTTTCGACCCGCAATTACTCGTAGACCATGCATATGACCGCTAAATGGGAACATGTGCAGTGCAAAAAATAATATGAGTGTGCTAATAGTGATTAAAAGTAGAATAGAGGACAACCAGCGAAAAATCTTTAATAGCTATTGGTCTCTTTCTGATTAAAACCAAGAACAGCGCAAAAAAGCAGTTTCACCAAATAGTTGCATAAGGACCAACATGTTTCTGCCAAACAGGGGACAAGCTCCCAAGGCTTTCTTCAGGGCCTCTGTTCTAAATAATTTGTGCCACTGCATGTGCGTGCTACATATAAATAAACCATATGCTAAATCGTGAATGAATCAAACTATAAAGGATATGTATTACTATTCCTCCATGTCAAATGGTGTATTGCTCACCTACAACAAACAAAAATAAAAATGGTGTCAGTGCATTGGATATAACATTATTCAAAAATACAAATTGAACCTAACATTCAAAATTCCTTACTCACCCATAATGACAGGGGATAGAACCTCACCTCACCTGGACCAAGCTCAGGATAAAGGAGGCCACGCGCTGTAAAAGTAAGGAATAGGGTGCTTGATATAAGAGGAGGACATCTAGTTCTACTCCTTTCTACATCAATCATTCACCTCTCTCTTTTCCTAACTTCCACCACCCTGCTGCTGCAGCTCACTATCAGGCTCACCCACAAGCCGTCTGAGTTAGCAATTGCTCATTGGCTTTTTAAAAAAAATAATCTGGAATGCTGCTTTTGGAATCTGCATTTGAACAAGGCAGCCCTCTGTGCACTCTCATTATTAAGAGTCACTATCTTTTCTCAGTTCAAGAGCAAAGCCATTAACCTCCTTACCTCTCCGTCGTTGCCTCAGACTGGACCTAAGTCTGGAGGAGGCAACGTGAGGAGGAAGGCAAGCCTTATTTGTGAACCGAGTCTACCGAAGCGTCAGCCTATCAGAACGCTCCTAGATCGGTGATTCATGATGAATACTGTTTGTAAGCACGATTCCTCTACATTCCCAGGGGTTTGGAACCGAGTTGTTAGACATTTAGAAAGAAACTTACTACATGTTCTCTGATAAGGGCAAAGATAGCTTCCAATATCAGGGGAAACCAGCGTTCGCATAACGTAGTCTCGCGGTAAGATCCGAGGTCATGGTTGGATCTCGCGAGATGTATGGAACTACAATGTGACGACATCGCGGCCGAGATTGTATTTCTTGGGGCTGCCGGTCGCCCAATGGTATTTGTCAGAGGCTGCCTACTAAGCCCATAGTATCGGGTGACTAATTTATTCCAAATTAAAGTTATACATCTAGTGCCCTTCCGTTTCTACGCCCAGTGTGCCTGTGAAGTTCGAGTGTATTGGTTACTACCATTAAGGCTGTGCTCGCGAGATGTCGGGGACTACATTGTGACTAAGTATGAGTGTAAAATCCGTTCCGCTTGTGGAATTTGCGGATTTTCGGCAAATTTGCAATCCGCGAATTCTCGCGAATTTGCCGACAATTCGCAAATTCGCGCGCTGCGGATTTTTTTGGTTGGTCGCGCTTGACAAATACAATATTGCGGCGCGCAGCGTTCACTCACCGTCATTCAGCGTTTGAAGAGTTGTTTTTCTCCATGTTTGCGTGTTTGCGCCATTTTGGATCTTGCTGCGTGATCCCACAGGAGTTTGTCGACCGTGATTACGTTATCGCGGCTCGCCACCTTGCACAGCGAGAGTTTGTCATTGCGAGTATGTCATAAAGGCTCGTGATCACGTATCGCGGGAGTAAACAATTGCGAACTCGTAGATGCAGTGGGCAGCAACAAACTCGCACTCGCGAAATTGCAAAATTTGCAATTCTGCACAAGAAGTCCACCAGCAGGCAGCATAAACTTTCTGAAAATGATGATTTTTATCAGAATAACTCCTCAGGTTGACATTTGCCTGCACTTTTTTTTTGCAAGGAGTCCATTTTGGGGGGGTGGGAGGAAGGAAATGTCCCACAGTCTCCAACTTCCTGTTCCTGTCCAGCAGGCTCCTCCCAGTGCTTTGTTCATGTCCTGGTCACTTTGATTTGGATCTTGACCTGGAAGGATTACTTTTTGTGGATGCTGCTAGATATTTGGATTTGAGGCCTTTTTGACTTTCTTTGGATTAGAAATTTCACAAGTAAGTTGATGTTGTTTGTTTGGGGGCATGGATGGCATTGGATTGTGGTGATTTTTGTGTGTTTTTCGATTTTTTGGCTGTTTTTGTTGGGGCCTTTTGCCCAGGGGTACTCAGTGGTGCATGGACTGAGTCTTTCTGTGGGGTCTCTTTAATGGAAACATCATGGAGGGCATGGATGGCATTGGATTGTGGTGATTTTTGTGTGTTTTTTGATTTTTTGGCTGTTGTTGGGGCCTTTTGCCCAGGGGTACTCAGTGGTGCATGGACTGAGTCTTTCTGTGTCGTCTCTTTAATGTAAACATCATGGAGGGCATGGCTGGCATTGGATTGTGGTGATTTTTGTGTGTTTTTCGTTTTTTTGGCTGTTGTTGGGGCCTGTCCATGTGGGTGGGGGCCATTTTGAGGCCTGGTCCAGGCAGGGCCTGGCCATTTTGATGGGGGTCTAGGGGCCATTTTGAAGCCAGGCAGTGTGCTTTGTTGTGCCATAGGCCTGCACCCAGTCTGCCATGCTTTCATCCATTATGCCCAGGGGTAGTCAGTGGTGCATGGACCGAGCCTTTCTGTGGGGTGTCTTGAATTTCAACATGATTGAGGGCATGGATGGCATTGGATTGTGGTGATTTTTGGATGTTTTTCGAATTTTTGGCTGTTGTTGGGGCCTTTTGCCCAGGGGTACTCAGTGGTGCATGGACTGAGTCTTTCTGTGGGGTCTCTGTAATGTAAACATCATGGAGGCATGGATGGCATTGGATTGTGGTGATTCTTGTGTGTTTTTCGATTTTTTTGGCTGTTGTTATTGCCTTTTGCACAGGGGTACTCAGTGGTGCATGGACTGAGTCTTTCTGTGGGGTCTCTGTAATGTAAACATCATGGAGGGCATGGATGGCATTGGATTGTGGTGATTTTTGTGTGTTTTTCGATTTTTTTGGCTGTTGTTAGAGCCTTTTGCCCAGGGGCACTCAGTGGTGCATGGACTGAGTCTTTCTGTGGGGTCTCCTTACTGTAAACATCATGGAGGGCATGGATGGCATTGGATTGTGGTGATTTTTGTGTGTTTTTCATTTTTTGGGCTATTGTTGGGGCCTGTCCATGTGGGTGGGGGCCATTTTGAGGCCTGGTCCAGGCAGGGTTTGGCCATGTGGGTGGGGGTCTAGGGGCCATTTTGAAGCCAGGCAGTGTGCTTTGTTGTGCCATAGGCCTGCACCAAGTCTGCCATGCTTTCATCCATTATGCCCAGGGGTACTCAGTGATGCATGGACCTAGTCTTTCTGTGGGGTGTCTTGAATTTCACCATGATTGAGGGCATGGATGACATTGGATTGTGGTGATTTTTGTGTGTTTTTCGATTTTTTGACTGTTGTTGGGGCCTTTTGCCCAGGGGTACTCAGTGGTGCATGGACTGAGTCTTTCTGTGGGGTCTCTTGAATGTAAACATCATGGAGGGCATGGATGGCATTGGATTGTGGTGATTTTTGTGTGTTTTTCGATTTTTTGGCTGTTGTTGGTCCTTTTGCCCAGGGGTACTCAGTGGTGCATGGGCCTAGTCTTTCAGTGGTGTGTCTTTAATGTAAACATCATTAAGGGCATGGATGGCATTGGATTGTGGTGATTTTTATGTGTTTTTCGATTTTTTGGGGTGGTGTTGGGGCCTGTCCATGTGGGTGGGGGCCATTTTGAGGCCTGGTCCAGGCAGGGCCTGGCCATGTGGGTAGGGGTCTAGGGGCCAGTTTGAAGCCAGGCAGTGTGCTTTGTTGTGCCATAGGCCTGCACCCAGTCTGCCATGCTTTCATTCATTATGCCCAGGGGTACTCTGTCAGTGGTGCATTGTATTGTTCTTTCCATTTTGGGGGGTGGGTATAATAAAAATGCATACTTGCAAACTATTAATTGAAGTGCTACATATGCAACATTTATTTAACTGATGTTCCTCTGGCTTAATTTGCTTTTAGGTGCGGAAAGACGAATCATCATCCTCATCGTTCCTCATCAGTGCCAGGAACAAGTCCTGCTGCGGTGTGTGCAGCACAACGCCACGTGTGGCCGCAGACAACTCTGCAACTTGTGCAACTGCGGCCTGCTGTTCTGACATCGAAAGAAGATAGCCCCAAAAAAAGTTGCCTGTAGCTCCTCTAGCAAGAAAAATGCCAGTAAGGAGCAGAAGAAGCAAGTGGCGCCACTTACCAAGGAGACTGGTGTGCCGACCGCCGCATTTTTTGGGAAAAAAAAGTACGCCTGCAGCAGCAGCGGGGTCTACTGGGGACCAAGCTGGGAGCAGCACCTCCGCTCCATTGGGCTCAGTGCCACCACCACCACGCCAACTTAAGTCCAAGCCCTGGAGTACTGCAGAGTAAGCCATCGACCAGTGATGTTGGCTCATCGCAAGAAAGTAGCAGCATCCCTCAATCAACACAGGTTGTTGTAACTCATCTGATGAGTGTTCAACAACCACAGCCGCTGCAAGTACAAGCCCAAGTATATGTGGAAGGAGAGGCGGCGCAAGGAGAGGCGCAAGCAGACGTGCATGGAGCGGCACAAGTGCCCACAATAGTTGTTCCTCCCGAAGTAGGGGCACATCAGGAAATCGAAATTCAAGCCGAGGTATCATCTGAGGGAGCCTCTCCTCCTGATGATTCATTGTCTTCCAGATCCCCAGCAAGGAAAAGATCAAGGATGATGTCTACATCTTTTTCAAGCCCCTTTCCTTCTGATGATATGGATCAAAATTGGGAACCACCACTGCTGTCTGAGAGTGAGGCACACCATGATCTGACAAAGGTAGCTAAGCGTAAAAGGAAGGTCCCCAAAAATCTCATAGTTATGGAGTGTGATGATGACGCTGAACAAGAAGTGGCGTATACTCCTGCTGATGAAGACTCTCAGGACTAACCCTGGGCGAAGCACTACGCTACGCTCGCGGAGTTTGTGAAGTTTGCGCAACTTCGCACTACGCGAGCTGCACGTAGCACAGTGCGAACACACGTAGTGCAGCGTAGCGTAGTGCAGCGGTCATTTTTTGCTTGTTCGCGGTCCTCAACGTCATGTTCGCGACCGCGAGCAAGCAAAATGACATCCCGGCGAGATTCTCAACGCGGGGAGGTCAGGTTTCTCATTGTGAGTGGTTGCGCATGCTCGCGACCGCTCTCAATGAGAAACTACCAGTTTGCGTTGAGAAAGCTGCCGCTCGAGTAATAATCTACTCGAGCAGCAGAAAACTACAGCTCGCACTGTGCAAGATGCAGTTTTCAATGATTGCACAGTGCCAGATGCTTGTCCGCACTGTGCAATCATTGAAAACGCATCTTGCACAGTGCGAACATGTTACTACGCAGCTCGCGTAGTGCTACGTGAAGTTCGTGTAGTGCGAAGTGCACTTCGAGTAGCTTCGCGTAGCACTACTTCGCGAACTACGCCCACCCCTACTCAGGACGACGACGCAATCATCATAAACGTCACTCCAGGCTCAGCGGGGATGCTGCAAACAGACATTTTTACCCTATCCCGAAATGCTGCTGAACGTGATGTTGGCGACGTGGCAATGGGACCACCACCAATGCAGTTAACTAGTACACCACCACCTACCGCTTCCATATTTTCTCGCCAGAAGGGACCTCCATCCACCTCAACCTCCATTTCCTCAATTAGTGGTGCTGTAAGTGCACAATATAGTAAATTTCGGCAGCACACATCCTCCACTTCATCTGGCATTAGCATTCCCAGTATCGCCTCCTCCGCCCCCCACAGACATTTGAAGTCCGCAGTTTGGGACTTCTTTAGTGTTAGCCCAACAAGGGAAAACATAGCCATTTGTACCATTTGTAAGGTTCGAGTTAGTCGTGGTAACCTTGGTACCAACTATGGTACCGGAGGCCAGAGAGGTCATCTTGAGAGACAGCACACTGTCAAATGGCATGCGCACCTAAAGGAGATCAAGGCAGCCCGAATTGCAAGTCAACAAATTTTATCCGTTGATTTTTCATCTGATGATGACGAGGAGGAAGAAGCGTCAAACATTTCTTCACTTACACCCAGTACCCCTGTCAGCAGCACACCCCCTGCAAGATATATGAGCCTAACTAAGAGTGTGGGAGAGAGTGAGACACCAATGCGAAAAAGTTCATCATCACCGAGCGTAACTGGGTCGAAGAAGTCATCATCATCCAGTAAAATGGTCCAGCCCACCTTTAGAAGCATGTTGTTTTCAGATGCGTCATTTGAACGCAACCACCCAACGGCGCGTCTGTATAACACTAAGCTGGCTAAAAATGCTAGCGCTGGACCTTCTCCCTTTTTCTTTTGTGGAAGGGGTGAGTTTTCTTGAATTAGTGGCAACGCTCTGCCCTTAACCCCTTCGATGCTGGAGACAAAGCCAGCTCGTCATGGGCGTTACCTGCGCTGCGCGCATGACGAGCTGGCTTTGTCACGTAACGCGCGATTTTCGGATTTTCAGCGCGCAGCGGGAAAACTCGCTAGCGCGCATGCGGTTAATGGAAGGTTCCTTGCCGGTTCTATTTTGCCAGAGTTGCGGTTCCAGCACTACATGAAGATGTGCTGGAGGTGATTAGGGCAGCTTTGCAGAAGAGTGCTGTTCACACTATACATCTGACAACAGACATGTGGACCAGATGCCAAGCCGTTGATTACATGTGCATCACTGCACACTGGGTCTCTTTTTCAGGGGTTAAAGCAAAGGTAAATGCAGGTGTTTACACAGACAAAGTTTATAAAGCTGCTCGGAAACATGCAACACTAGCCATGTTTGCCATGGAGAAAAATCATACAGGAGAAAACATTTTGCATGAGTTTAACACAAAGGTCTTTCAATGGCTGTCCCCAAGGAACGCATGATTGGTTATGTTTCACGGATAATGGCGCCAATGTGGTTAAGGCCATGGATGAGGGTAACTATTTCAGAGTGCCGTGTTTGGCGCACTGTATAAACCTGGTTGTTAAAAAATTATTGAGTGAAGAAAGTCCAGTGTGCGAGTTACTGACCACCTGCCGAAGAATGTGCACACATTTCAACCATTTTTTTAAGGCCCGGAAGCAGCTGAGGTGCCTGCAATATGAACGTAAAGTGCCAGTGAAAGCACTCATCCAGGAGGTGGTAACACGTTGGAACTCAACCTTCTACATGCTTGAGCGTCTGTATGAGTAGTATGCTGTAGTCGATCAGTATTTCTTTACACTGGGTACACCTATGATTGATCTGAGGATACAGGTGGAGCAATGGCAGCTAGTTAAAAGCCTGACAGACATGCTTCGTCCTTTTGAGGTCTTCACGCGTGCAGTCAGCAGGGAGGACTGTAATTTGGGAAAAGCTATCCCATTGTTGCGCATGCTAGAGCACCAACTGAAGGCGGTGTCTTCTATGTTTCAAAAAGATGGAAAGCAAGAAGCATTTGAGTTAGCGGAGAAGTTATTACAGCCCCCACTTTGCGATGAACGTCTTCAAAAGATCCACATAGAACAGCATTACATTTCTGCTACTATTCTGGATCCACGGTACAAAAAGGCAGTGGCAGGCAGAGTATTCTTTCCTTTTGATGACGCAGATGTTACAAAGTACAAACATTGGATAGCTGTGTCAGCCAGTCGGTTTGAAAGAGAACGGCAGGAAATTGAAGAAAAAGGCAGTACATCAGCATCGGCAGGCCATCCGTCAAATAAATCCACTTCTGCATCTGTGGCTGTGGCAGAAGTGAGTGATTTTCCCTCTCAGCCATTAACGACACCAGCAACCGTATCATCTGCACCAGACACAACAGTAACATTGTGTGAAGAAGAGGATTGGCTAACTCAGCTTGGGTTTGCTTCTCAAAAGGTCCCAGAAAAAAGTAAGCAAAGTGGAGGAACCCTGGAGAACCTTGAGTCGATGGTGCAGGACTGTTTGAATGACTCAACAGAGGTCTATGTTCATGATGACCCATTGGCGTATTGACATGGGAAAATAGATGTGTGGCCAGAGATCACCAACCTGGCTATAAATTACTTGTCTTGCCCACTCGCAAGCGTGTCTTCTGAACATGTTTTCAGTGCTGCTTGTGGCATTGTAACTTCCAAAAGGACCCGCCTCTCGCCCAAAAATGTGGAGAGGTTAACAATGATCAAGATGAATCAGCACCTCATACCACCAGATTACAAAATACGAGAATGCACGCAGGAAGAAGACGAGGAGGACACCAACTTAGATGAGGGAAGTTCTTCTCTGTTAACTGACCTACTCCCGTCTGAATTCACAGAGTTTGAGGACGAGCTCTTCTTCCCTGACACCGAGCCCTGAAAATGAGTCAATGAATCACTAACTTTCTTTTTCGTCCTTATTCACTTTTATTCCTGTGTCTGTCTTTCTTTGTTTTGCAAAATCTATATAAATAAAACTTTAATCACCTAATCACAAAAACAAGCCCATCAGCAGAATTGTCTTCACTTATTTGCTTATTGATTTGAAGGCGCCGCAGTCTGCATTCCTCAGGTTCACAAGTTCACAAGAACATGCTCCTCTATCCTCCTCCTCCAGACTCCTATTTCCCTCTAAGCAGATGGCTGGATTACGCCCAATGAAGAAAGACTCTGCACTTGTGGGGGTGATCTACTTCTTGGCGGGTGAGTTGATGGGTCTGGGGCATTGCTGTGAAGGTCTAATACCCGATAAAAGTGGTTTGGAGAACGTCAGGGCAGAAAAAGTTTTTGCTCTTTTGATCACTTGCCTGTCTTTGGGGTGCTGTTTGGGGGGCTTCCAGGTTTTTGTGGGTGGGTTTTGGGGTCTGGGAGCACTGCTGGCACAGTCTAATGTTGATTGCATTTGTTTTTCAGGAAATCCATGGTGGAAAAGTCAAGTCAAGTTTAAATTTGTATAGCGCACTACTCACCCAGAGGGTCTCAAGGCGCTTGAGGGAGGGGGGAGCTTACTTATCAAATATCCAAGTTTTAAGTTGTTTTCTAAAGGAGAGGTGGTTCTGTGTGAGGCGGAGGTGGGTGGGGAGGGAATTCCAGGTCTTGGCTGCTAAGTAGGAGAAGGATCTTCCTCCCATGGTGGATCTCTGGATGCGTGGAATTGTGGCGAGGGCCTGATTGGACGAACAAAGTTGGCGGGTGGGGGTGTAGAAGGACAGGCGCGTGTTGAGATATTTGGGTCCTAGGTCGTAGAGGGCTTTGTGTGCGTGGGTGAGGAGACGGAACGTGATTCTCTTGTCGACGGGGAGCCAGTGGAGGTTTTTCAGGTGACCGGAAATGTGTGCTTGGCGGGGGATGTCTAGGATGAGTCTGGCTGAGGCGTTTTGGATGCGTTGGAGTTTTTTCTGTAGTTTGGCTGTGGTTCCGGCGTAAAGGGTGTTTCCGTAGTCTAGTCGGCTAGTGACCAGTGCGTGGGTGACCGTCTTTCTTGTTTCGGTGGGGATCCAGCAGAAGATTTTGTTGAGCATACGTAGGATGTTGAAGCAAGATGATGAGACGGCGTTGACTTGTCTGGTCATCGAGAGGGAGGAGTCCAGGATGAAGCCCAGGTTACGTGTGTGGTCCGTTGGTTTCGGTGCGGTTCCCAAGGCCGGTGGCCACCAAGAGTCGTCCCAGGCGGAGCAGGATGATCCTAGGATGAGGACTTCCGTTTTGTCCGAGTTTAGTTTTAAACGGCTGTTCTTCATCCACTCAGCTACTTCTTTCATCCCTTTGTGTAGGTTGGTTTTGGCGGTGTTTGGGTCTTTGGTGAGGGATAGGATCAGCTGGGTGTCGTCTGCGTAGGAGATAATGTTGAGGTTGTGTTGGCGCGCAATGGATGCGAGGGGACTCATGTATACGTTGAAGAGGGTGGGGCTGAGTGAAGAACCTTGGGGTACCCCGCAGATGACATCGGTGGCTTCTGATCTATAAGGGGGAGGCGGACTCTCTGGGTCCTTCCGGCGAGGAACGAGATTATCCAGTCCAATGCTTTTCCTTGTATTCCGACGTTGCTGAGGCGTTGTATAAGGGTGTTATGACAGACTGTGTCGAAGGCAGCGGAGAGGTCAAGTAGGATGAGGGCGGCTGTTTCTCCGTTGTTCAGTAGCGTTTGAATGTCGTCTGTTGCTGCGATGAGGGCGGTCTCGGTGCTATGTTTGGCTCGGAAGCCGGACTGTGAAGGGTCGAGGGATTTGTTGGATTCGAGGAAGGCGGCGAGTTGACTGTTGACGGCTTTCTCAATGACTTTGGCCGGGAATGGGAGGAGCGAAATGGGGCGGTAGTTCTTAAGTTCAGTGGGGTCTGCTGTAGGTTTCTTCAAGAGGGCGCTGAGTTCGGCGTGTTTCCCGCTTTCCGGGAAGGTGGCAGAGTTTAGGGAGCAGTTGATGACGTCTCGGAGATGGGGTGCGATAATGGAGTCTGCTTTGTTGAAAATGTGGTGGGGACAAGGGTCAGTTGGCGATCCCGAGTGAATGGTGTTCATCAGGCGGATGGTGTCTTCAGTGGTGATTGGGTTCCAGGCGTAGAGGTTGTTGGAGAGGGTTTTTAGTTCAGAGGTAGGTGGGGTGGGCTGGTCTCCAAAGCTGTTGTGTATGTTAGCGATTTTGTTGTGGAAGAACGAGGCCAGAGAGTCGCAGAAGTCTTGGGATGGAGGGATGTCGTTGGTGCCGGCGGTGGGGTTGGTAAACTCTCTGACGATGTTAAAAAGTTCCTTGCTGTTGTGGGCGTTGTCGAGCCGATCCTTGAATGCTGATTTCTTGGTGGATCGGATCAGTTGGTGGTGTTTGCGGGTGGCGTTCTTGAAGGTGGTCATTTTTCATTGGTTGGGTTTTTTCGCCAGGCTTTCTCGAGGGTGCGACAGATTTTCTTGGATTTCTTAAGGTCATCGTTAAACCAGGGGGCTTTTTTGCTGCCATGCTTGACTTGGTGGTTTTTCAGGGGTGCTAATTCGTTGGCACTGTAGGTTATCCATTGTGTGAGGTTGGTGGCTGCTTGGTTTGAGTCCGTTGATTTTGCAGGAGGGTTTTGGTGAAGTGATGTGAATAGCTGGTCGGTGGTAATTTTATTCCAGTTTCTCTGGAGAATTGGTTGTGGGTGGTTGTGGGTCATAGTATTTTTGTAGTTGAAGTGAACGCAGCTGTGGTCCGTCCAATGGAGAGCTGTGGTGTTATTGAAGGAGATGTGCTTGCTGGAGGTGAAGATTGGGTCGAGCGTGTGCCCGGCAGAGTGGGTAGGGGTGTCAACAAGTTGTTTGAGTCCGAGATTGGCCAGGTTTTCCAACAGGGTGGGTGTGTTGCTGTTATTGTTCTTTTCCAGGTGGAAGTTGAGGTCTCCCAATAGGATGTAGTCCTCGGAGGGGAAGGCGTGAGGGCTGATGAAGTCAGTGATGTCTTCGCTGAATTGTGTGCGGGGTCCGGGTGGTCTATAGAAGAGGGTGCCTCTGAGTGTGGTCTTAGGGTCGTTGTGAATCTGGAAGTGAAGGTGTTCGGCCGTTGTGAGGTTGTCATCAGAACTGGTCGTGATGCGGATGGTGTTCTTATGGATGATGGCGATGCCTCCTCCTGTTTGGTTGATGCGGTCCTTTCGGATGATCTTTTAGTCTTCTGGGATGGCTATGGCGATGTCGGGCGCTGAAGAGGCGTTCATCCAGGTTTCTGTAATGAAAGGCGACATCCGGCGATGTGGTGTCGAGTAGGTTCCAAAGTTCAATGGCGTGTCTGTGGACCAAGCAGGTGTTGAGTAGTGGTTATTGTCAGAGCTCTGTTTTGAGTGAGTGGATTTGGTGTGGGTCCTGATGCAGTCGAACCTGCAGGAGTGGCAGGTGAAAGGTCCATGGGTGAGTCCTGGAGAGGCTTGGTAGCAGTCGGGGAGACGGCCGGGGTTGAGTGCTGAGAGGGTGGCGGAGTCGTACGTAATGCTGGTGGAGAGGGGTTGGCAGGGGCCAGGGGGTCTGGCGCTGGGCGCGGTCCAGGAGCGGACGGGCGTAGACGGGCTTACCTTTGGTGCACCTTCGGCGCGCATGGGGCACTCCCGCTGCGCGTGAACGCTGCGCATGTATGCATCTGTCATAAGTGGATAGTGGAGTGGGGTGGGGCGAGGGAGGAGCAGCTGGGAGGCGGGAGCGGGGTGGAGAGACGGGCTGGGAGGCACAACAACAAACAACAAAATGGCCGCAAGCCAAAAGCGAAACAGGACGAGATTGGGGCACGACCTTAATTAAGTGCTATGGGCAGCACAGTCAGGCAACAATTATTAGAGCAGGCAAAGCGAGTGGCACAGTAAATAATAATGGCACCGTAAATAACAAATCCCGGTCTGATACTAAAGCGCTACGATGTTTCAATATTCAGCAGTGCGAGCAAGTCTGCCAATAAGCGCTACTATGACAAAACAAAATTATAGCAGTGCGAGCAATGCGTGGCAATCAGAGCGCTACGATTCCATGTGTGGATGAGCAGGGAGCAGCGAGGGGAGCGACCGCTTCGGAGAGGCTCAGGACGGTCACAGCGCTATAGCTGGAGAGGTAGAGCCTACACTCTCTGTGGTAGGGAGGAGCAGCTGGGAGGCGGGAACGGGGTGGAGAGCCGGGCTGGGAGGCACAACAACAAACAACAAAATGGCCGCAAGCCAAAAGCGAAACAGGACGAGATTGGGGCACGACCTTAATTAAGTGCTATGGGCAGCACAGTCAGGCAACAATTATTAGAGCAGGCAAAGCGAGTGGCACAGTAAATAATAATGGCACCGTAAATAACAAATCCCGGTCTGATACTAAAGCGCTACGATGATTCAATATTCAGCAGTGCGAGCAAGTCTGCCAATAAGCGCTACTATGACAAAACAAAATTATAGCAGTGCGAGCAATGCGTGGCAATCAGAGCGCTACGATACCATGTGTGGATGAGCAGGGAGCAGCGAGGGGAGCGACCGCTTCTGAGAGGCTCAGGACGGTCACAGCGCTATAGCTGGAGAGGTAGAGCCTACACTCTCTGTGGTAGGGAGGAGCAGCTGGGAGGCGGGAGCGGGGTGGAGAGCCGGGCTGGGAGGCACAACAACAAACAACAAAATGGCAGCAAGCCAAAAGCGAAACAGGACGAGATTGGGGCACGACCTTAATTAAGCGCTATGGGCAGCACAGTAAGGCAACAATTATTAGAGCAGGCAAAGCGAGTGGCACAGCAAATAATAATGGCACAGTAAATAAGAAATCACGGTCTGATGCTAAAGCGCTACGATGATTCAATATTCAGCAGTGCGAGCAAAGGGGAGTTAGGGCCTAGCTGCACAGCGTATTTGGACTGCATTGAAGGTAGGCCCATTTTTGCTTTTTGCCTGTTTCGGGGTGTTCTGCTTTTTTGCGGGTGGCTGCAGGGGTCTGGGGGCATATCTCGGAAGGTCTAATATCAGAATCAAGTGTTTTGGACCAAATCCATGGTGAAAAGGTTTTTGCGTTTTTGCTCACTTGCCTGTCTTTGGGGTGCTGTTTGGGGGGCTTCCAGGTTTTTGTGGGTGGGTTTTGGGGTCTGGGAGCACTGCTGGCACAGTCTAATGTTGATTGCATTTGATTTTCAGGAAATCCATGGTGGAAAAGGGGAGTTGGGGCCTAGCTGCAGAGCGCATTTGGACTGAATTCCAGGTAGGCCCAAAGTTTTCTAAGTGTGGCTTTTCCCGGGTTTCGCCTTTTGGCTTGTTGGGGGTGTTAAACTTGTTTTTGCCCGGGTTGACAGTTCTGGGGCCATTGCTGGGAAGGTCTAATACCTGAAAGAAAGTGTTTTGGAGACAATCCCTGGGGAAAAAGTTTTTGCATTTTCTGAGATTTCGCTCACTCTACCGTTTTCGGGGGGCTGTTTGTGGGGGTTCCTGGTGTTTGTGGGGGTGTTTGCGAGTCTTGGAGCAATGGTGGGTATGGATACTTTTGCTTGCTTGCAAGTGGTTGGAATACAATCCATTGTGGGTAAGGGGGGATTTGGGCCTACTTTACTTTCAAAGTACGTTTTGTCACCATTTTCTACTAGGCCTCGTTTTTTGAGATCTGATTAGGAGTCTTCTACATTTTTGCGACTGGGTTTAGTAAAGGTCTGGGAGCCCTGCTGGGAAGGTCTAATTCTGTTCTAAAACACAGCTTACAGTACACCTACCTTGAGGGGAAAGATCCGCTAAATTAATTTGCCCATACTTATTTATCCTTCAAAAGGAGACTCAGACAGAGTACGCACTTTCAAAAATATTGTACTGTCTATTAGGAAACTCAAAGTGTGACTTTTTGCACTACAGAGCGTACATACCTTATATTTATTTGTCAGTGGTGTTTTAATATCACTTCCTGTTTTTCCATCAATAATTACAGGCCGGGTTTCAGCCTGTACAATGGGAAAAAAGGATGAAGTCAGGCTTCACATTAGCGAGCCGCAATTCAGCATCCGCCAGGGAGGCAGTGGACAGGGTGTCCTCTGGTCACCAACATTGATGGACGGAGCGTCAGATGGAATGGAGGAGTCCCGCTAATAAGAGGAATGGTTGGATGCATGCAACTTACCAAATTCAACAGGACAACTACAACAACATACAGATACAGTATCCGTTCTTTTCTAATTCTCTTTTAAGTAATGTTATTGCCGTGAACTTCTATGAGTGTGACTCTGCATTTCTTTGATCTCTGCTTCTAAATTTATCCCTACAGCCATTGTATAGGTTTTACTTCTGCTATTTTTCAAACCTAATTTAATGTACGAAGTGTTTCTCTGAGTGCAGAGATAGGCAAGTGAAAACGCATAATTATTACTGCAGCCCTGTACTGTCGCATTCTTTCATTCACGGTTGTCGAAAGTACTACTTACTTTTCAGTAACCATGCATGCAGTAGTGCATGCACTTCCTTTATGTCACTTAAAAGATTTAAGGATATCTTTGTACCCAAAGATTTGTACATCTTAAATTATTGTTTGTCCATGCTGTGCTTTTTTTTCTTCTCTCAACAAAACTTTCCCAAAAAACCCCATTCCCATCCATTTTCCAAACCCTAACCCTCTTCCCCCAGGCAGTGGGGTTTTGATTTATGTGTGACTAAATGACAGCAATAATTCCACACACTTGCTGGGGAGGATAAGGTCATAGCAACAGGCTGTTGAAGGAATCCGAGGATATATTCATACTCAGCTTGACACAGACCCATGACTATTGGCAAATGAAAGCAGCTTTTCAATTTTTCATGTGCGCCATCAACTTGATTGATCATCAAGAACATCCTCCTCCCAGACGTGGCAAATGATTACGCTGCTGTGTCCTTCACCTTCAGTACTATTTCTTGTATTAGTAGCCAATGTCAAAGTAATTCAACGCAAGTAGTAGTTATACTTTCAATACTTTACCATTTGTTAGGCTACATTGTGGCACTGTTCTAGTGTACTGTCACCTGCTATATACTCTATTGTACCGTTCTAATGCAACGGTTAGGACAAACAAGGTTTCATTTTCTTTTTTTTTCATATGCTGCAACTGCCCCTGTGTAACCCACTGGTACCACCTCAATGATGGGTAAAGTGTGATCAAAGGACCTTTGATAACATCCCTTAGGCACTCAAATGGGTGTAATCCTCCAAAAGATTCACTGAAATTCAGTATTTTCAACTGAGTTTATTTCTCATTTTTCAAGTTATTGATAATTTTCAATTCAAAAGATGTATCCACTGCCATAATGCATATTAATATTCACATTTCCATATTAATATTCTTGCTCCAATGCATTTCGGGCTACCAGCCCTTCATCGGGGAGCCTACACAAGAAAAGACGAACAATTCTATCAGATATCGGCGACTGTTTATCAAATGGTAAGAAAAAGTAGTAATAGTGATAGTCCCTTAACTCAGAGTATTCACCGAGTGACGAACGAAAGATTCCGTGTGAGTTAAGACAAAGTGCGTTGAGACAAAGTGTGCAGTGCTTGACCATAGAGTTGTCAATGGATAGTGACTAAAAGTTTGGCAGAGCGTTAAAACAATAAAAATCACCGTGTCTAAATACGCTTAACAGTGAGCCCAGTTAACCGAGATGAAAAGCGTGCTGTTTTAGCCAGCACTGCGAGAAATATAAGGACTTACTTATGGCGAAGTTCACAGCGTTTCGAAAGAACGCCGACCGCAGACCGGCTTGGTAATCCGGAAATGCGGTGTTGATGTTAATAAGCGGTCGTGAATGGTTAGTTTAGGAGCACGTGATCGCGAGTAGAGAAAATGAAAAGAGGACTGTTAAGTAAACATGTATTAGTGTGTGGAACAATAAGGTACATGGTGGAGCTGTACTTGGGGGTGTATAACAAATATAAACATGATAACACAGGTTGAAAGACAAACGTCCATATTAAAAAACGTCCCTATTAAGAAAACCACATAATGGAGCTGGGATCAGAACAGTGCACCCTCGTGGTGCAGTTATACAGTTTGTGATGTTACAAATAACATGCAAATTCGATCCGTTCATTTAAGCCAAAAGGCTTGATCGAATTTAATTTGTAAATCCAGAAATTTTCTCTCTGTAATAGTGCCCGGTTATTGTCTCTTCCTTCCAATTTTTGAACAATTTCCAGTGCCATGAATTTCAATTGGGCTATGGTATGGTTGGAATCCAAAAAATGTGACGCTAAGGATGATTTTAGGTTTTTTGTTCGAATGTTCGATTTGTGTTCATTGACGCGGGTTTTCAACTTGCGTTCCGTTTTGCCCACGTACACCTTCCCACATGGGCATTTGAGTAGGTAAATTAAGTTAGTAGAGTCACATGTGGCCGTGACTTTTAAGTTAATGTTGTGGCCTTTCATGGGATGTGATAATTTGTTGCCTGTGATTACGTTATGACAGTTGTTACAATTGTTGCATGCTCTAGTGCCTTTGTGGATCATAGGTTGTTCTGTAGGATATTTGAGAATTTCACCCAGGTTTTTGCCCCTTGTGTGTGCAATTATAGGTGTAGCTTCAAACATGTTTTTAAAATCTGTCTCTAACTGTAGCATTGGCCAATGTCTTAAGACAATCCTTTTATACATTGAGCTGGCGTTCGAATATTTAGAAACAACGACCATCCGGTCATCTTCTTTTTTCTTGTTTGAGGGTTGTAGAAGTTTTTGTCTGGGCAGATCTTTTACTTCATTTTTGGTTTTTGCTAGTAGATGATCTGGGTATTCTCTCGCTTTGAAGCGGTTGATCATTTCATCCATTCTGTTTTCCAGAATTGTGGGATCCGAGATGATTCTTTTAACTCTCAACAGTTGAGATTTAGGCAGGTGATTTTTTAGAGATGGCTGATGGAAACTAGAATAATGTAACATGTTGTTACGGTCAGTTGGTTTTCTGAAGATATCTGTCATGATTTGGTGATCTTTTATGGTAATGCGAACATCCAGAAAGGTTATTGTATTTGGATCAATGGTCCAGGTGAACTGAATACGTTGATTGGCTGCGTTTAAGTTGGTTAATGCAAGTTCCAAGTTAGTGCGTGAACATTTCCATAGGATGAATAGATCATCTATGTAGCGTACATACATCTTTAAATGATTCTTCCACAACGGGTTCTGCCAGATATTGTTATTCTCAAACTCTCCCATGAAAATATTCGCGTATACTGGGGCAGCCGAATTACCCATGCTGGTGCCCACTAGTTGCAAGAACCAATTGTCTTTGTAGGTGAAGTAGCTATGGTATAGCGTAAATAGTGTTAATTCCATCAAGAATAATTTCAACGGTTCCTCTACATCCAGTTTCATGATAGCTTGTTCCATGGCGTCTATACCTTCCTGGTGTGGGATAGAAGTGTATAGTGAGTTAACATCTGCTGTGCACAGCCATAGTTGCTCGTTGGGGTCTATTTGGATGTCTTGTAGTCTTCTCAAAAAGTCAGTAGTGTCACGAATATAGCTGGCCATTGACTGAACAACAGGTTGAAGATGTCGGTCTAGGTATTGACCTACTGGTTGGTGTATGCTACCACATGTTGACACGATGGGTCTGATGGGAGGGTTCGTCAAATCTTTATGAATTTTTGGTACAGCATATATTCGAGGACTTTTAGGATACGATTTCAATAAAAAGTTCTTGGTTTTCTGCTTGATAACACCAGATGTTTGTGCTTTGTTAACGATTTCTTGTAGTATCCTCATGAATTGTGTGGTTGGGTTTCCAGCCAGTTGTGAATAAGTAGTCTCATCAGATAGATGGTCATGAATTTTTTGATGGTACATTGTTGAATTCATAACGACTAGAGCGCCGCCCTTATCTGCTTTGATGCATGTTATGTCATCATTGTTTGCAATTTTTTTAAGCATATCACGGTCTTTTTGTGTGATGTTTTTGAAAGGGCTTCTCTTGAAATTGATGGTTTGTAGGTCTTTTTTGACCATTTGTTCAAATAGGTCAATGGTTTTGTGACTTTGAGGAGCTTGAAACGAGCTGATGGTTCTTAAGCCCATGAGTGGGTCAGGTTCTTTATCTCCCATTGATGGTGCTATGTTGGTGAAGAAATGACGTAGTTTTAACTTTCTAATCAGTTTGAATGTGCTGATTTCCAGTTCTAAAAGATCAGTTCTGGTCGTTGGTACAAAGGAAGTTCCCTTCTGGAGTAGTTTAATCTCTCGTGAAGAAAAGGTGTAATCAGATATATTGATCACTAATTGAGGTTCGTTTTCTTTTTGAGATCCTTCTTTGGTTGGGTTGTACTTCTTGTTTGAGGTGGTCCTATTTTTTGTTTTTCTCCTCCTGGATCGTCTGTTTCTACGACCTGTTCTAAAAAATCAGTGGTAAGAGAAGAGTTTGATGTGCTTGGTGTTTGTTCACTTATAGTTGTTTGTTTGGGTGGTGCTCCTGGTCTTTTGTGACGATTAGATATGTCGCTATCCGATGATGATGTTTCGGTGTTTTGGGTATACGGGCGGTTCCTTCTTTTTTGGGCATACACCTCTGCCCAGGTGTATACCTCCCCTAATTTGTAATCCGTAGTATCGCGACGAAACTTCCTCAGTTTGCGTTCATTAATCTCGTTGGTGTGTTTTTCCAATTGTTGTTTGATGTCGTTCAAGAAGGTATCCAGTTCTTCGGTTGTCATGGTTTGACTGAGTTCCTCAGTTGTCTCTGATATTTCCTTTTCTAGATCAAGTAGTATTTGGGATAGTTCCTCAATAATTAAAAGTATCAAATCGAGGCTACACTTGTTGAGTATAGCGTACCAACGATCTTGAAAGGATTTAGAATTTTTGCAAAGTGAAGGCTTCAAAGCAATTCGTAGGCCTCTGGGTATTCGCTGGTTTTTATGATATTTCACTAAGGTGTTTGCGTGTAATTTCTGGTTTATCCTGCGTTTCGATAAGTATAGAAGCTGTTTTATGTTCTGTTCCTTGCTCCTGGCGGTAGAGGCTTGTGTTATATCGTCTTGAATTAGGGCATATATTCTTGTGGCTTCCTCATTGGCGAAGGCAAAGGTATCTGCCCTGGCTTCCGTAGATCTTGCTATATCTTCATATTCCATGTTTGGTGATTTTTTGTATTGTCTGATTTGATGAAACTTTGTTGTGCGTGCATACAGGTATGTCGGGTGAAATTAAATGTAGACAGAATTATGTATAGGAAAACCCGTGCACTGCTGTTAATATAATTCTCCTGTTGTTTGTTTGAGGTAATAGGTGCTCTAAGGTGTCGCCCAACACCCAGGGCGATATTGGAACAATCGTGGGTAAAGTGTGATCAAAGGACCTTTGATAACATCCCTTAGGCACTCAAATGGGTGTAATCCTCCAAAAGATTCACTGAAATTCGGTATTTTCAACTGAGTTTATTTCTCATTTTTCAAGTTATTGATAATTTTCAATTCAAAAGATGTATCCACTGCCATAATGCATATTAATATTCACATTTCCATATTAATATTCTTGCTCCAATGCATTTCGGGCTACCAGCCCTTCATCGGGGAGCCTACACAAGAAAAGACGAACAATTCTATCAGATATCGGCGACTGTTTATCAAATGGTAAGAAAAAGTAGTAATAGTGATAGTCCCTTAACTCAGAGTATTCACCAAGTGACGAACGAAAGATTCCGTGTGAGTTAAGACAAAGTGCGTTGAGACAAAGTGTGCAGTGCTTGACCATAGAGTTGTCAATGGATAGTGACTAAAAGTTTGGCAGAGCGTTAAAACAATAAAAATCACCGTGTCTAAATACGCTTAACAGTGAGCCCAGTTACCCGAGATGAAAAGCGTGCTGTTTTAGCCAGCACTGCGAGAAATATAAGGACTTACTTATGGCGAAGTTCACAGCGTTTCGAAAGAACGCCGACCGCAGACCGGCTTGGTAATCCGGAAATGCGGTGTTGATGTTAAAAAGCGGTCGTGAATGGTTAGGCATGGGCTTAAGAACCATCAGCTCGTTTCAAGCTCCTCAAAGTCACAAAACCATTGACCTATTTGAACAAATGGTCAAAAAAGACCTACAAACCATCAATTTCAAGAGAAGCCCTTTCAAAAACATCACACAAAAAGACCGTGATATGCTTAAAAAAATTGCAAACAATGATGACATAACATGCATCAAAGCAGATAAGGGCGGCGCTCTAGTCGTTATGAATTCAACAATGTACCATCAAAAAATTCATGACCATCTATCTGATGAGACTACTTATTCACAACTGGCTGGAACCCCAACCACACAATTCATGAGGATACTACAAGAAATCGTTAACAAAGCACAAACATCTGGTGTTATCAAGCAGAAAACCAAGAACTTTTTATTGAAATCGTATCCTAAAAGTCCTCGAATATATGCTGTACCAAAAATTCATAAAGATTTGACGAACCCTCCCATCAGACCCATCGTGTCAACATGTGGTAGCATACACCAACCAGTAGGTCAATACCTAGACCGACATCTTCAACCTGTTGTTCAGTCAATGGCCAGCTATATTCGTGACACTACTGACTTTTTGAGAAGACTACAAGACATCCAAATAGACCCCAACGAGCAACTATGGCTGTGCACAGCAGATGTTAACTCACTATACACTTCTATCCCACACCAGGAAGGTATAGACGCCATGGAACAAGCTATCATGAAACTGGATGTAGAGGAACCGTTGAAATTATTCTTGATGGAATTAACACTATTTACGCTATACCATAGCTACTTCACCTACAAAGACAATTGGTTCTTGCAACTAGTGGGCACCAGCATGGGTAATTCGGCTGCCCCAGTATACGCGAATATTTTCATGGGAGAGTTTGAGAATAACAATATCTGGCAGAACCCGTTGTGGAAGAATCATTTAAAGATGTATGTACGCTACATAGATGATCTATTCATCCTATGGAAAGGTTCACGCACTAACTTGGAACTTGCATTAACCAACTTAAACGCAGCCAATCAACGTATTCAGTTCACCTGGACCATTGATCCAAATACAATAACCTTTCTGGATGTTCGCATTACCATAAAAGATCACCAAATCATGACAGATATCTTCAGAAAACCAACTGACCGTAACAACATGTTACATTATTCTAGTTTCCATCAGCCATCTCTAAAAAATCACCTGCCTAAATCTCAACTGTTGAGAGTTAAAAGAATCATCTCGGATCCCACAATTCTGGAAAACAGAATGGATGAAATGATCAACCGCTTCAAAGCGAGAGAATACCCAGATCATCTACTAGCAAAAACCAAAAATGAAGTAAAAGATCTGCCCAGACAAAAACTTCTACAACCCTCAAACAAGAAAAAAGAAGATGACCGGATGGTCGTTGTTTCTAAATATTCGAACGCCAGCTCAATGTATAAAAGGATTATCTTAAGACATTGGCCAATGCTACAGTTAGAGACAGATTTTAAAAACATGTTTGAAGCTACACCTATATTTGCACACACAAGGGGCAAAAACCTGGGTGAAATTCTCAAATATCCTACAGAACAACCTATGATCCACAAAGGCACTAGAGCATGCAACAATTGTAACAACTGTCATAACGTAATCACAGGCAACAAATTATCACATCCCATGAAAGGCCACAACATTAACTTAAAAGTCACGGCCACATGTGACTCTACTAACTTAATTTACCTACTCAAATGCCCATGTGGGAAGGTGTACGTGGGCAAAACGGAACGCAAGTTGAAAACCCGCGTCAATGAACACAAATCGAACATTCGAACAAAAAACCTAAAATCATCCTTAGCGTCACATTTTTTGGATTCCAACCATACCATAGCCCAATTGAAATTCATGGCACTGGAAATTGTTCAAAAATTGGAAGGAAGAGACAATAACCGGGCACTATTACAGAGAGAAAATTTCTGGATTTACAAATTAAATTCGATCAAGCCTTTTGGCTTAAATGAACGGATCGAATTTGCATGTTATTTGTAACATCACAAACTGTATAACTGCACCACGAGGGTGCACTGTTCTGATCCCAGCTCCATTATGTGGTTTTCTTAATAGGGACGTTTTTTAATATGGACGTTTGTCTTTCAACCTGTGTTATCATGTTTATATTTGTTATACACCCCCAAGTACAGCTCCACCATGTACCTTATTGTTCCACACACTAATACATGTTTACTTAACAGTCCTCTTTTCATTTTCTCTACTCGCGATCACGTGCTCCTAAACTAACCATTCACGACCGCTTATTAACATCAACACCGCATTTCCGGATTACCAAGCCGGTCTGCGGTCGGCGTTCTTTCGAAACGCTGTGAACTTCGCCATAAGTAAGTCCTTATATTTCTCGCAGTGCTGGCTAAAACAGCACGCTTTTCATCTCGGTTAACTGGGCTCACTGTTAAGCGTATTTAGACACGGTGATTTTTATTGTTTTAACGCTCTGCCAAACTTTTAGTCACTATCCATTGACAACTCTATGGTCAAGCACTGCACACTTTGTCTCAACGCACTTTGTCTTAACTCACACGGAATCTTTCGTTCGTCACTCGGTGAATACTCTGAGTTAAGGGACTATCACTATTACTACTTTTTCTTACCATTTGATAAACAGTCGCTGATATCTGATAGAATTGTTCGTCTTTTCTTGTGTAGGCTCCCCGATGAAGGGCTGGTAGCCCGAAATGCATTGGAGCAAGAATATTAATATGGAAATGTGAATATTAATATGCATTATGGCAGTGGATACATCTTTTGAATTGAAAATTATCAATAACTTGAAAAATGAGAAATAAACTCAGTTGAAAATACCGAATTTCAGTGAATCTTTTGGAGGATTACACCCATTTGAGTGCCTAAGGGATGTTATCAAAGGTCCTTTGATCACACTTTACCCACGATTGTTCCAATATCGCCCTGGGTGTTGGGCGACACCTTAGAGCACCTATTACCTCAAACAAACAACAGGAGAATTATATTAACAGCAGTGCACGGGTTTTCCTATACATAATTCTGACCACCTCAATGATGACATTTCATCCACCCAGGATTGCCAACCTTAATCGCCATTTCCCGTGCAGCCAGCCCTGTGCCTAGCCCTATTTCCAAACACAAATTACAGGTAAGATAAGCGTTTGGGGGGAGGTAGTATAATGGAGTATTAGGAGAGACGAGAGACTGACGGTAGTACTAGTAAAGTCCTAGGATTATTGAATTCACTTACTCTGTGAGAGGCACTTAGTTTTAAAACATTTGGGCAATTACTTACACAACTTGAATCAAGATGCCACTTAAGTTTCAGGAAAACAAACTTACTGTTAAACCCCCATCCACCAGCCTCAAAAGCAGTAAAGAAAACACGTATACTAAGATAAAGTTTAAAGTATGTTTATATCCCTAACATAAATAATCTCCCGCAAGACCCAACCCACCCCCACTCACTAACACCAAAGAAAGTCCGTGAAAAGTCCAAAAAACCCAACTCACAATTCCCACCCCCAGAAGTCTTTCAAAAAGGGGCAAGGGACAGTCTCCTCCTACTGCTCAAATTCAGTGACACATTAATCAGCCCCAAATTAATTCATGTCAGTTGAGGCAGGGCAGGTGTGCTTTTCCCCCAATAATCTACAATGATGAACCAGAGGGTGGCAGTGATGTACCAGAGGGTCGCATGGGTGAACCAGAGGGTGGCAGTGGTGAAACAGAGGGTGCTGTGATGAACCAGACGTAGAAACAACATGGTCGCGACCGTTGTGACCCGACAAGTATGTTCGCGTTTGCGAACTGGTAAAAAACCCTTGCGAACTGGCAGAAACCGTTGCAAACACAAAAAAAAATTATCCGCAAATATGCGAAAGTTCACGAATTTTGCGGATTGCGAGTTCGCAAATACGCAAATTCGCGAATCGCGAATTCGCAAAATTTGCCCATGCTTAATTGTGACATCATCTACTCCCAAATCGTAGTCTTAATGGTAAATATAACCAGGAACTGGGTATAGAAGTTTGATAATAATATAGGGGAGTCCAGGAGGAGCGTGTATGTTTCAAATATTTAGAAGTAGCCACTTACCTTATGGGTCCTGCAGCTAAACAACTCAAGGATAGAAAAGGTATAGAAACAGACCCAAGGGCCCCATAGTGCCCCTGGCCCCATGTTTGGAATATCAACAAAGTCTCAAAACTAGTTAGTCCATGAAGTGCTAAACACAAGGAAAGGTCCTTGTGTTTAGCACTTATACCCTTAAGTCTGCTAAAATATTATGGTTGTGGGCAGTTATAGGGTTTGTAGGTTATCAAAGAACCCGAGGTCCCCAGAGCCAAGATTTGAGCTGCACCTTACAATGGTTTTTCATTGTGTGTCGAGATTAGAACAATTCATACGGTAAAATATATATACCTGTGTATTTCTACAATATACACAAAATACTAAGTTTAGGAACAGTGGGTATTTGTAAGTCTCTGAATTTTTGGGTACCCATACTAGAATGTGATTCATACAGCATTTTTCTAAATATGGTTTTTCTACACACTGGCCTGCATTTGGAATGCACAAAGGCAGAGAAATGCAATTGCTAATAACACATGTTCTGCTAATCTGTGTTCTCGCATGTGTCCCAATAAAAATGGTACGTAGGTAGGCCTAGTGCTCAAGAAGGAAAGTGCCCAAAGGGCAACATGGACACATCACCTTTTTCCACTATAAAGTAGCCCTTTTTTGTAAAGTAGGTAGCTGTGAATTCTGGGCTCTAGCTCAGTTGGCACCTAGGGAAAGATAGCAAAGCTGAACATTTAAAAAAAAAAAATAGTGAGGAAAACCTCTGGAATTTGTGGGACATCCAATTTCCTACCCCCCAGAATTTTTCAAAGTGTCCTTATAAAAATGGTATATCACAATTGTGAGTAGGCATTGTGTCAGGGACAAGAAAGGGCCCAACATGCAACATGGTCACCTAAAAGCCGCTGAAAACTATCTCCTTTTTTGCAAAGTGGGTAGCTTTAGATTTTGGACACACACATTTTCCTCACATTCCTGTAATGGAAACTTCTGCAATCTACAGGAATCCACAAAATTCCAACACAAGTGATACCCCACGTGTCCTGATAACAATGCTGCCCCACCTGTGCATCTGGGCCCGAATGAATCAACCCAAGATCAATGAGAGTCCCCAGCGAGGACTACAATTGACCTATGTTTAATCCATTCCTGTCATGGGTACTAACCCCGTGACACAAGTAGGACAGCATTTTAATCAGGACAAGTGAGTTAATGTTGGGTGGTAGGTATTTTCTGGATTTCTAGATCCCTGCAGTTTATGTCACAGAAATGCAAGGAACATTTGTGAGTTTAGGCAAAGTTTGAGGATTGCAGGGAATAATGGGTAAGCAAATGTTGTGAGATCCACACGAAGCACACCACCCTGGAGTCCCTGGGGTTTCTTGTTTCCATAAATGTCCAGATCTGCTAGACTTCCCCAGGTGCTGCTTACCCAAGCCCAAAAATGCAGCCATTTACAATGACAAGTGGGATGATATTAGGATCAAATCAAACGTCCTCTCACTCACCACTGGATTGGGATGTCTTAGTCTGCAGGTGACCAGAAAGGCTATTGTAGTTTTAGGGGTGAAGGTGGGGCCTGATGTTAGGATGGGACAGACCAAAGCCATTATTGTATGAAAATATATATATCGCGGATTAAGGATCAAGGGATACAGGGATCGGTCCTGGCCTGGTTGACCTCCTTTCTTAAAGATCGCTCACAGCGAGTTCAACTAGCGGATCTAGTGTCCAAACCAGCCAAGCTGATCTGTGGAGTGCCCCAGGGTTCAGCTCTATCACCTCTGCTTTTTAACATCTCTCTGCAGCCTTTGATAGCAGCACTGAACCAGTTGGACTGCAGGGTTTATAATTATGCTGACGATACGCAAATCCTGATCCAGATTGACCATTCACCTACGGCTTACTTGAGAATGCAAGACATTCTCAAGTTCACTATCAACTGGATGTCGGCTAATTCATTAAAAATAAACCCGGACAAAACCGAAGTCCTAGCAGTCACTACAGCTTCAAATCCATGGAGTGATCTGTTCTGACCGGCAAAATTGTGGCCTTTTCCAGAACCTGCAGTGGCAGTAAAAAGTTTGGGCATCAAAATTGATGCCCGGTTATCCATGACACAGCAGGTGTCGGCTGTGGTGGGCACATGTGTTAGCCTGCTGCGCCAGCTCCGGAAACTATCTTTGCTGCTGTCTATTTCCACCCTTAGGTTGGCGGTCTCTGACCTGATTCTGGCACATCTTGACTACGGCAATTCTTTACATTATGGCCTTCCCAAAAACCTCCTGGCTAGGCTTCAGGTTGTAATGAACGACGCTGCCAGACTAATCTTCAACAAACCTAGGCGAACCCGGGCTACGCCCCGACTACAGGAATTACATTGGCTGCCAATTACCCAGAGAATGAAATTCAAGAGCCTCTGTATATCACATAAGGCCGTCTATGGCTCAGCCCCTAGCTACATCAAGGACCGACTGATCAACTACATGCCAAGTAGGGCCCTTCGGTCTCCTGTGGCATGTAATTTGGTCTGGCCTCGGTTTAACCTTGCATCTATGGGTGGTAGAGCTTTTTCCAGCACTATCCCTCGGGCTTGGAACCGCCTTCCAGTTAAACTCCGGAAGGAAACTAATCTCCTCCCTTTTAGGAAGTATCTGAAGACTGTGCTTTTCCTGGAGGCCTGGGGGCCTCTCTGAGCTGGTGGTTCTGTGTCTTTCGCTGGTGTTTTGTGTCCGCTGATAGCGCTTAGATACCCCTGGGTGATAATGCGCTCTACAAGCTTATGTGAACATTACATAACATACCATCTGCCATACAGTGGGCTTTCTGACCCCGCAGGGGCATAATGGAAGCACACCTGCTGTCTGCCCCTAGGACGGGGGCAGACAGACTCATGTTGTCCCTTTCGGGGTGGGGGTAGGGGTGTGGCCAATGCCAGAGTGCAACATACACACCCCTTTATTTAGCCCAAAATGCAAAATCCATGATTTATAGTCAGGGTTCAATCCCGCTTTGGGGGGGGGGTGGCAGATTTGGGGCAACCGCCCCAATGTGGAGAAACCTCCTATCAGCCGCCAGGGGGGGAGAAGCACACTATTGCTCCTTCTGAGTTGGGATCTGGCTCAATTTCTGGGGAAGCTGCCCCCTTCTTTTGTTTGTTTTGGAACAATTTTGAATTCTCTGGCATCTAGCAGGCTCTCTGCACCATTGGGGGACACTAGAGGACAGAAAGACTATTGAATCCCTTTCTGGGGTGGGGACTTGGCCATGCCCATGGAGGGCAGCCCCCACCCAAATGTTATTTTTTAACAAAAGTTCCCTGAGGGACAGTGGGGTTTCCCCCCAGGGGCTCAGATTGGTGTTCATCACCCCTCATAAACCCTGGGGGGCAAAAGGACAGTTGCCCCCTTTTTTGGGGAGGAGGCATGGCCTTTCTCATGGTGGAAAGCCACCACTACAATGCTTTTTTCCTATATCTTCATGTTTTGCGGGACTTCTGCCCCCCCGGGGGGACAGATTGGGAGTAATAATCCACATCCACCCACCAGGGGAGGCGGACATAATGTATTTTTGAAGGGTGTGGGGGTATGCACAAGCCCTTGCCTAAGGGGCCACTCCACTGTAACCCTGTTGTCTAGTGGATGGATCCCTGCTTGGGGATCTCTTTCTTGTGGCTATCTCAAGCAGGCATCCACTTGGCAGAGCTACAATTCGAAAGGGGAGCTTCTCCCCTTTTGATTGATACCTCTCCACCTTCTTCAGTGCTCGAGGGATTGAGACATGCCCCTGAGCACTGATGCATTGAAAGCAAAATGAGCCAATTGGCTCATTTCACTTTCACTTTAGCAGTAATGATGTCAGCATTAATTAGAGGAATCCCTCTGTTGCAAAGCACGAGAGGGTCCGTTAAACCCCTCCCCAGTGTTGGCCAATGACGAACAGATGCACTGGGGAGGGAGTCCAGGAGTCAGTAAATGACCAACACCCTCACTTAATAAAACTTAAATAGCCATACATCAGTCTAATCTGACACATTCGTTAAAATCATGAACCTATACATGGAAAGAGGCTCACCCTTTCCTGGTTGGTCTGTTCCATGTGAGAATTCAAGTTTAATCTAAAGCATGTGTTCAAAGAAAGTAGATTTAGCATATAATGCCACATGTGCAGCACACGTTCTCTCATAAGTCTATCTATGTAAACTCTCAGACAATGCAAGCTTACATTACAATGAAAACACCATGACACTTAGTTGTGAAATGAGACATAAACATGGGCTGTTTAAGATTTAATTGCTTGTGGTCCAATGTTTTGAATGGCTTAGAAACTATTATGGTTAATCATCTTTACACCACAATCCTGACATAATTTTTATCACATGTGAATTCTTTGTCTGGGCCTGCTATGCCCCATCTAAACTTGGTTTACTTTGGCACTGTGTATCGCGTGACAATATAGTGTAATAATTAGATCAGACTGAAGATATTGCCACTCTAGAAGCTGTAAAATATGCAAAAACAGTGGGAAAATTCTCCAAGTCATGTGTTGTCTTAGCATAGCTTCTGTGCTCTCCTTTCTCTAATGGAAAACAAATGCAATCCTAAATTTTACAGAAAGAAGTCGCTGCAGATAATTCGACTTATTGTCATCAACAAAGGCATGATTGACCCTTTTTAAGTTTACTGAATATTTCTGAGAATACAGGTTGAGTGGTTATTATATGAACATGCTTATTACTATTACATTCCTGCATGAATTAAAGCTATATCCTTTGCGATTTTGAGCAGATTTTTGAAGTGGGCTGTACAGGGGTGAATTAGGGCAAAAACAGCAACTCTTAGAATCAGCATCAGAATCTATTTTATTTGGGCAGAATTTTGCCCATAAAATCAACAAATAAACAACAATGAAAACATAACACAAAAGCAATTAATGAAATAGTACGCATCAGTTAAAAGCAAGTTAGCAGCATGATTATGAGAGCATAGTGGGGGGCCCTCACTGCAACTTTTAAAAAGGAAGCAACATACAGGGTGGCTTCTTCATCTGATAATTGTAATAAAAAAGTAAAAGCTGCCCTGCAGTGCCGGATGTCATGATATTTCTTTAAAAAATTGAATTAAGAACAGTCTTGTGTATCTTTCATAAAACTTGCAAAAAAACATAAAATGTATCATTGATTGTTATGATTTCTCATCACATTAACATGGAGAACCGTCTAATTCAGGGAAGCACCACAAATATTTAACAATATCAGCTCTTAGGCGAAATAATAATGAATGTTCCCAGTGCCCCCGTGCTTTCCAAAGGTAATCAGTAGCGCAGTACAATGCAAACAAGGACTGGTACACCACAATCTGCATCTTCCCTGCCATGCTGCTTAAGCTTCACAATTTTAAAGTGCAAGTGAAACCTCCCTTCCATTGAGATTATTACAAGTATCTGGCTCCACAAAGGCATTCTGCAAACCAAGGGGCATATTACCAAGCAAAAGCGATAATTATCGCTATTGCTTGGTTAGCGGGAAAAAAATATCGCCGAGCACCAAGGATTTTTACCGTTAAGATACCTTGATATTATCAAGGTTTATCTCAAAAGAGGTAAAAATCCTGCGAAATGCATGAATATCGCTGAAAAATCAGCGATATTCATGCATTATCGTGACAATGCTCTTAGCCATGTTATCCACCTTCCATTGGATAACATGGCTAAGAACTACTTTTAGCAGGCGTTAGCTTTTGGAGATATTCGCGCTTAGCGCGAATATTTCCAAAAGTTGTTAATAGGAGTTAGAGATGTTAGCGACTGTTTTCAGTCGCTAACATCTTGGCACGCCCACTTTGCATGTCATTAGCGATAATTTTCGCTGACATGCAAAGTGGGCCCCTAAATGCCTGCTATCGCCTACCAGCTGTCGCTAACTGGTGTTAGCGACAGCTTGGTAATAGGGCGATTAAATTATCGCCACATTAGCGGGAAAAAGTCCCGCTAATGCGGCAATAATGCCCTTGGTAATATGCCCCATATTTGCTAAATTCAGATTTGACATACACCATCCATGGAATTCGATGGCCATTATCACTCGAGAGGCAGTCCGATAAGATATATTTAGATGAAACTACCTCCATGTTACTTCAAATTGACAGCCATATCAGTGTTGACTGGGCTCTAATGTGATCACTTACATGATGGAAACCCATCTCTTCATGGCAAATAAAATGAGAGGTTGAGATCCAAACTGAGAGGAGCTTCCTGCAGAACCTTATTTCTTCATGCTGTAAGGCTGTAAGGCTATGCAGTTTACAATGCCCCATACTTCATCTCCATATGTTGTGATAGAGGTGCACTGTGATTTATATATCTGCAATGAAGGTGCCAATAGAGCAGATCCAGAGGTTGTGGAAGATTTAAAAGGAAAAAAATTGCCTTTGAAAGTTGTGTTCTGCATTGTGCAATCTCAAGAGTCCACAATCCCGTGGCTGAAAAAGTTACTACCAAGTATGGGAAGCTGCTTTCACATGTCAAATGGTTGGCACCAACAGAAAGATTTGAAAGCTGACTGCACCTTGGGCCCTATGCCATGAAGTGTGATTTTTAGAAATCAGTGTGCAGGTCCCGAGCAGCCATAAACTTCACAAAAGCAGACAATAGCAGACCCAGTGCTTTTGATGTGCAAGCCTTAACCACTACGATGCTAGCATAAAGAAGCATGCGTAACAATCTACCCTTAATTTGTGGTATAGCATTAGTGATTTGAGTTACAAAGGGATGAAGCTCATTGATATATAAATAAATAAAAGAGGGGCTGACACACATCCTTGTCTTACACACCGGTAAATATCTATGTCATTAGATACCCAACCCTTGTTGCTAATTTTGGCTCTCATATCTATGTCCAAATATGCAAGAAAGTACACGTGTGCTACATCCAGCCCTGGCGATAGGAGCATTTGCCATGGCTTCGGGCAGCTAACACAGTCAAATGCTGCTGTCAGGTCCATAAAAGCCAAGTAAAGAGGGATTTGCTTGGCAACAGCATATTTACCAAGCACCAAGTTCAGAATCGAACATTGCTCAATTGTACACTATTTAGTTACTGAACCCACATTGACATGGGTATAGGACAGACTCTGCTTGGACCCACTCCTTGATTCTATTATAAATTACCCAACTTAATATTTTGACTGTAGTGTCAATCAGTGAAATAGGCCTGTACCAACTAGGTTCTGACCGATGGTCTTTCTTAAATATAGGTACATTTATTGACATGTGCCATGAGACGAGCATTTCAGAATGGGCAACCTTATTAAAAACATCAGCCAGAGGAGGTGCCCAGAAAAGTGTTAAGTTTTAATAGATCAATAGGAACATAATCTGACCCTGCAAATTGCATTCAAACTCCCATAGGAAGTTTTGTTCTCGAATGGAGCAAAGACTATAGGGAAGATTTTACCCAACAATGTCATGTTAATCGTTGCTAGAAATTTATTAATCCTTTCTGTATGAATCTGTTTTTAACTATTTGAGGAATATATCATTAGTAAACTGTATACATTTTGACTAACTGGCCCAGAAATCCTTCTCACATTGAATTTCTCCTGGTTTGTAAACAAAATCTTCCGGTTCATGAACCAGAAGGAACCTCACTTGCCGTCAGGTACTGCTATATCCTGTTGAAGTTAACCAACTCTGTTTCATCCAACATTGTGTACTTCAAGAGCCAGGTGTGCCGATTTGCAAATTTCACCCATCTCCGAAAACATCTGTGGTCATAAGGGAGTAAGACATGTACATCCAACCCCCAGTGGACATCAGTTGCCAGCAACAAGCAGAAATACTCAGTTTATTAATTTCAAGACACAAGAACCAATCTATAGTTTAAAAAAACTAGTTTTCCCAGGATGAGAACCTTACAAAAATATTTTCTTTTAAAGACACACATTATTCTGATATTTTTTAACCTAGGATAAATGACATCTGCTTGGACACATGAGTCATGTGAGCTAGCTCGCAAGTGAAACAAACACCTGAGGATTATAAATATTTGGGCCCATGACCTGGCAAAGGGGTTTAAGGATTCATAAACTAATGAAGTCCAATCCTACTTCTCACTTTACTCTCTAAATTCATAAGATAGGCACCAGGTAAATTATTTTAACAATCCACCTTCTAGGTCTGCACAGCACCAAGTTGGGTCACAATTTTTCCCAGCTCTGGCCGAGGGTGAGATTAGATCCAAGGTACACCCATGCCACATCCATACTGTCCATCTTTACCTAAAGGCCTGGGAACAAAATGAGGGCAGGGGAGTGCTCCATCGTGCTCAGTTGTGGGACAAGGGGGCCGGGTGGGAGTTGTAGTGCTGGCTCCCACCCACAAACACCCCTCCCTGTTAAGATGGCAACCTACCTGTTATTTTGAAGTGAGCAATGCAATTGCTGACATATGCTTCTGGCTAGGGGGAGTACTCCATCCTGCTCAGCTGTGGGACAAGGGGGCCTGGTGGGGGTTGTAGTGCTGACTCCCACCCACAAACACCCTTCCCTGTTAAGATGGCTAACTACCTGTTATGTGAAGGTGAGGAATGTACTGAGTGTCTGCCATGTGGTTGTGGGAGTGTGGAGTGTTTCATCCTGCTGAGCTGTGGGACAGGAGGGCCTGGTGGGAGTTGTAGTGCTGGCTTCCACCCAAAAACACCCCTCCCTGTTAAGATGGCTACCTAACTGTTAGTTTGAAGTGAGCAATGCAATGGCTAACATATGCTTCTGACTGGGGGAGTGCTCTATCCTTCTCAGCTGTGGGACAAGGGGTCCTGGTGAAAGTTGAAGTGCTGGCTCCCACCCACAAACACCCCCCTGTTAATATGGCTACCTACCTGTTAGTTTGAAGTGAGCAATGCAATGGCTGGCACATGCTTCTGGCTTGGGGGAGTGCTCCATCCTGCTCATCTGTAGGACAAGGGGGCCTGGTAGGAGCTGTAGTGCTGGCTGCCTGTGCACATGCCCCCATGGTAATGTTGCTAGCTACCTTTGGGGTGAATCAAAGAGAGTGAATGTTGGATCTGTGAGACATGTGTTAGGAAGAGTGTGGTGCACATGAGTGTATTTGGGCCTAGGAGGTGCCGCTTTGTAGTTGTGCAAGCCAGTACGCAGCATTGTGATAGTAGACACGTGTTGGTACTTACCAGCCTCCACTCCCCTGGCTATTCCTGTGAGACTCTCTGGATACAGTATGTCAAGCACCTTCTCCTCCCATGCGGTGAATGTCGTAGGGGAATGGGAGGGCCACCGCCAGTCCTCTGAGCCAGCTCAGGGTTCTTGTTGTTCTTCTCTTTCACCTTGCTCTTGAGGTCATGCCACCGCTTCACAATCTCCTTCTTGTCTTGCAGGATGGTCCCTACTGCATTGACCTTGCTGACTATCCTTGTCCCCATTCGCGTTCTGGTGGCTAATGCTGTCTGTTGGACCAGGCTTCCAAACAAATGTGGTTCTACTCTGATTACCTCATCTACCATAACTGACAACTCATTGTCAGTGAATTTGGGCATTTTCTTCTATGACATTGTGTGTGATGTGCAAATGGGTTGAAGGTGCAGGTGTGAGAGTGGTGGTGGTGATGTGTGTGGTGTGTGTGTTGTTGTGCCAGTGAGATGTGTGGTGATTTGCCTCTCCTTTCTCCTGTTGTGTTTGTTCCTTCAGTAGTAGAGCTGTGCAAAGGATTTTGGTCAGGGAAGGGGCTGGTTTTATATGCAGCTATGTAGGCGTATCAAAATGGAGTATTGCTGTCAGGTGTGTTGTGTCGGTTGACCTGGGATTTGTATTTTTTTTAGGTACCATGGGGATGTGTCATTGGGGTGTGTTAGGTGTTTATTGAGGCTGAGCCAGGTTAATAGGTACACTTGGAAGCCTTATTATGTGTTTTTTTTGCCAACCTCCCTTACTGTTGCAGTCGACATACAAATACCTTTCCGCCGGCTCTCCCATTCAACACTGGTTACGATCGCGGCGGTCATAAACAGCGGATTGTTTTGCTGTCACCTCAATGGTATCCTAATTTCATGTGCAGGCAACCTTCTGACCATGTGGCAGTTTAGGGTCTTTCCGACCGCCACGGACGGATTTTCACATGCTCTGCACGCTACCGGGCGCCTTTCATGGCATTGTTCCGCTGCGGTCAAATTATTTTGGTGGGTGATCCTAATCGAACCGCCGGTTCTGCCGCTGTACCAGCAGACGGTTAATTCCTGATACCACGGCTGTTGGAATGGTTTTCCGACCGTCATCCTAATCGACCCCTTAGCTTTTTTGCAAATTTTCTCTTTTATCTTCCTGCTAGTTTCAGGCAGCAATCTTGCACTCCCATGTTCTCCTTCGCCTACTCTGTTTCCCTGATCCCCTTCTTCATTGCCATTTTGATTCTCTTAATTGTATTTTTCCTTCATTTTAAATATTTCAGATTTTAATTGAGAATTGACACTTCAGAACTAAATTGAGAATGCTAATTAAAATATTTGTTGCATGTTTTCAGGTAGTGTGCCATTGATTGCCTCAACTTACCTTTCCTTCTGATCCATATGGTTTATGTAATGGCAAACTACCCAATGGTATACATCATACCCCACTTCTGTTCTTTCTACGTGTGCAAATAACAGATGTTACTCCAATCCAATTTACTAGTACTCAGGGACACATTTATGACCCAGTTTGCATCACGTTTGCACCACACAATGTGGTGAATGCTTGTCCAAACCTTAAGTAGAACTATGAAGCCACACAAGGCCATTTTACTTGGCCTTGAGTGGTTCCATAAATCTGTAGTAAAGCAACGCAATGCAAATCACTGCATTGCCTTACTCTGCCCTGGGAAGGCATTCCATGGGCTTTGTGTGACTGTTCCCGCACAACTGCCATGCATTCCCAGATTTTCCAGAATTGGGAAACTTGGGAATGAACCAAAAAGATATGCCTTTTCAGATGAGGCGTAACGAGTAGAAATATCTTTATTTCGCCTCTTTACTTCCTATTTCTATGTGAGCTGCAGTCTGCAGCACACATAAAAAGAGGAATATGACTATGGGGATTGTTTTTGTGCAGAAAAGTGCCCGCTCCTGCACTAAAAACAATTGTGCATGCAAATGAGGCCCCCTTGCATCAGGGTGCAAGGGAGCCTGCATTGGCGCTAGGCTGTAAAACGGCGCCAGAGCGTGGAAAAAGGTAGGAATGTGCCCTAGTGACTATAATACTGCACACTCCTGCCCCTTCCCTGTCATGCAGTGCAGCGTAGTAAGTTAGACTTTCGCTGCTGCAATGTGGGACAATTTCATAAGTATTCTCCTAAATTTACAAACATCGGCATACTAAAACTCTAAATCCGTATTGCTGACATACATTCTTGGAACCAGCTGAATGTCTTGCCTTTCTATCTGGCGAGTGCAAAACCTCCTCATGGAGGATGCAAATTAAAGGAACATTAAGGCACTGTAATAATTTATACAGATTAACATTATCTTTTCTCATTGTTCTTGGTAGCTCTTGAAAAATATATGAACATTCCACTGGACGCCTTAACTGCCTTAATCTCCTTTGAATTTCTTGCATTAAAGACTACAAATGTGTATCGTTCAGCACTTATCATCAGCAACATTTCAGGGTGTTCCACTATGATCCAATATTGTTTTACCTATGGGCGTCCTATGAAGGTATTGTCCTATGAAGGCACTGGAAGGATGAATAGTTTAGGTCAGCCTTACCACACTTGTTTTTTTTCCCACCAAACATGAACATTCCACAGTCTTGGACATTACACGTACCTCAACACATTGTAAAGGATACTCTCCAAAAGACCTAAGACCTCCTTGCATACATTTTCCCTTTGGTACTGATTTGCCAGGTTGGTAGTAATTTGAACCAAGGTGCTATTAACAAAAAGACCACGGGCCTCATTTATGAGGCTGTGCGTCACTCTTACGCCGCCGGTGCGTCATTTTTTGTGACGCACCAGTGGCGTAAAAAATGCACCTCATTGCGCCATATTTACAAAGTGACGCATCTAGGTAGATGCCTCACTTTGTAAACCCCTGCGCCACATTATACCTGCGTCAGGTATAATGTATGCAAGGGGGGCGTATTGACGCAAGAAAGGGTCATGGAAGTGACGCAGTGAAATCTATGAGATTACACTGCGCCACTTCTAGGACTGAAATGCGTCAAAATCTTACGCCTGCCTCACAGCAGGCGTAAGACTGACGCAGGCCCTTTCACATGGGGCTTGCCCCATGTGAAAGGACACATTGCTGGAGTTACGTCACTTTTGTGACACACTCCAGCAAAGCGTCACTTTTGCGCCTACAGATACGTCAGAAATACTGACGTATCTGTAACTCCTTGCGACATGATGCGTCATACGGTAAATATGACGCATCATTGGTGTCGCAAGGAGGGCGCAATGAAAAGTGACGCATCGCTGTTTTCACGCAGCGATGCGTCACTTTTCATAAATGAGGCCCCACGTTTTTAAGAGTGTGCCATTTTATTTTATGTGGCTGTGAGTGGTGCTTTGTTGCAACAACAAATCTATGTCTGTTTTGGTGTGCAGATCCAACATTAAGACAAAATGCAAATGTAAATGTTTGTTGCTCACAAACAACAATGTTCACATTTAAATTAAATGGAGTGCAACAGCACGTCTACCATATGAAATATGGTGCTAACGCCTCTCTGCTGATCTGATTTATTCTTTTGTGCGATTTTTGCAACCCCTATTTGCAACAGCAAAGCTTGTTGTTTTTATTTTGTGTGGATATGCGAAATATGAACCATGATTTTTGCTACTTTGTAATAGCACTGAATGAGGCAAAGGGTAATGTAGCGAAATAGGACATATTTACAATAATTAATGTGGTGCTACACGGTACCACTCTGCGTTTTACCACCACCGGAGCAGTTAATACAATTCAGCTCAGTGTCGTTAACAAAGTAGGTCTGCCCATCAACAATCTATATTATATTGATATTCTTCACATTTTACGTTAACGCGCTTTTAATTTGACAGAATCCATTTACTAAGTAATACATTTCGTTGACATACATAAAGTAGCGCTGTGGTTTTAAGTTCTCCATTCCTAGCAACAACAGTGCAATTGTATAGATGCCCAATACAAGTGTATCTGCAACAGGGAGGAGGCATGGTAAGTTATACGCATCATTAAAACCAGTATCATTAGTTAGACTTGTCAAATATCTCACCACTTAGATACCACAGAATGTTATTGTATATGTACTGCATCCATTAGCTGTCAAGGTATAAGGGCCACAATGAGATGTTGTCAGAAAGGTGTAAGACTACTTTAAAATGTATGAGTCTCATTGTGTATCAGGTCTGTCAAGTTGCATTTATTAATGGCACTGGCTGCAACTGAGTGAAATTTGACAGATCCAGCTCTTTCCCCAGATGGAAATAGGTAGGTCATCGCGCACTCTCCGTAGGTGGCTTTCTGCATCTGCTTCCCTTCCAGAAGGGTTTGATGGAAGCACACTGACTGGACATTTTCAGCAAGCATGCAAACATATTTTAATAATCACCTTAGACTCACAGGGTGGCAGGGGTTCACATCGCAACTGTCGCGCATGTACTTGTCACATCCTCGCATATATGGCAATGATTTGAGAAGAAGCATGCGCTCTGTTTGCCATGGATGTCTATTTCTGTAGCATTCTATGGCAGCCTGAAATCCAAAATAAAGCATGGGAATAAATTATTCGAATGATGGAATGAAGGCAAAATGCAAAACTAAGGATATGGAGCGAAGATTCAGCTAAGAAAAATATCTGCATATTAGGGGAAGAGAATGGCCGCCTTGCTATCCTTGACACCCAACTAGTTAGAATGATTGGCCAGTGGATTTAAAAGCATTCTGAAGAGCACTGCTCCCCTTAATAGCTCAATCAAACCGTCCTCCAATATTAATTGGGATGTAAGAGACTCAGAATAGTGATGTGTTGATTTAATAAAAATAATAATGCTAATAATACTAGCACAAACAACAACAATACTACAACCACTGTCACTTCTATTACCACCACCACCACTGATACTGCACCTACTATTGCTGTCACTACTGCAACTACTACTACTGGTGGAGAAGTGTGACTCACTGGTTAGAGGAGGCAGACCTGGAAGCAGAGGTCAGCCCGGGACCAGGGTTCAATTCCCGGATAGGCGGGGTCTTGAGTCCTAAAATATCCATGGACTCGACAATTCTCGCTCTGGTGCCTACTCGATTCACGGGTTCACACTCTGCGACTCTGGGCAATAGCTTGCTTAATCTCCACAACGGCCCCTTGCGGCGGGATGCCTGGCTTTCACCTTGCGGATACCCTGCCGGGGTTATCTCACAGGGGAATACCAGGACGGGTTCCCTAAGCGGGCGCTTAGAAACCGCTCGGTGATTTGCGCTATATAAATTCCTGTACATTTACATTTACTGCTGCTATCATAACTGCCACCACTGTCACTACTATTAGTATTGCTAATCCTAGTTCTGCTGTCACAACTATTACTACTAATATTATTACTGCCATAAGTTGTTATTCATGATAAGGACATTGCAAGTTACCAACCACATAGAGGAACCAGATCAAAGGCTGCGTCCCATTATATGCTAATACATCTACCAGGTGACTTGCACTGTTCCTAGAGCCACGATAAATGGTATTATAATACATGATAATAATCTTCTTTTTCGCACCTCACTGATACTGGCCTACAGGCCAGCTAGTTAGACTGCTCAAAAACGGTTATACTGACATCTGTGAATATTTGAATCTTTCATTCGGAACAGGGTTTGTAGTGTCACTAAGACGTTGATGGCACTTTATGAGGTGTCATAGAATAGTGTGTTGCAGGTGCATGCTCTAGATTTCAATTGCAATTAAAACAGCATTTTCTTGCAGTAAATGGGGTTGAATATGATAGAATGGTTTGGGACAGCAGTGTTCAGAGATATGACTGTTGGGTGGATCTGTCAAATCATAGGTAAAGAGTGTTCAAACATAGGGCCTACTGTACTTATGGTTTTACCATTCGCAAAGCCTCTGATTCACTAAACCTGAGGGTTTGGTACCACTAAAATAACTTTTACAATGTGCAAAGCCTGTTTCATGATTCGGAAAGGGGTTTCTAAATTTCTAAATGGGTTTAGGAAACCGTTACCTATTGGTATTTGGAAAGGTCATATTGAGGGCATCGATTCTAAATACTGATTCTGGATTTCGGTTGCAAAACATTAATATTTTACAACCAAGTCAAAGGATGTGGTAACGGTAAACCATTCACAAATGGGAAGGGGTGCCCAAGGGACCCGCTTCCCCTTTCTAAATGTTAAAAATAAAAATAAAATTAGGAGTAAGCCGTGTCCATGGGACAACTTTTAACTAATAAAACATGTTTATGAAATATTTTCTTTTTCTTTTAAAACACATCCTGCTTTGCGTTTAGTAAAGCAGCTGCATTAAAACATTTTTTTTATTGAAAAGCAATCACAGAAATGGTGGTCTGTTGACCTCAGCAGGACACCTTTCCACAGCTTGTAGCCAATTGTAGTGGGTTGCAATTTGCTTCCTAGATCCTAATATTTACGGTAGGTCGAATTGCAACCCACTACAATTTTATATTTTGTGAACCAACCTATTAATACATAGGTTGGTTCACAAAATAGAAATGCAAATTGCAACCACTTTTACAAAACGCATTTTTAGTACATGAGACCATTTATTCCTTATTTTGGGTGGTTACTGGCATTTCTTTTAGCTGGGATTGTGTAAGGAATTAATGATCCATTGGCTACCTATTTGGTTGAAGAGACAGCAGGTGTTCAGTCATGAGAGTTGTTTTTTCAATCATAAAATAGATTGATTTCGGTTTGTAAAGCTTATACTAAATATTCTTTTCATAATAATTCATTAGAAAAGACATCACTTAGTGCATAGACTTTGGCTTAACTCATTTACAAAGTGAATTGATCCTGTCTTCTCTTAAAGTTTCCAAGTACTTACAAGAAAAGAGAATGGACTATGTTGTGTCTATTTTTGAGCCACACAGGTGAGTTAAGGGCTGGTTTAGAGTTTGACAGAGAGGGTACTCCATTGAATCAGTAACAGAGTATTCACTAATCTTATGATCTTACTGTCAGATTTAATGGCAAGCAGCACGACTCCGGCTCCGTCACAACATATTCCATTGCCGTCACAATGAAGTATGGTCTTTCAGAAGTTTAGGTGGAGATCGGATTGCTTTATTTAATTTTTTTGCTCTGACATTAAAAGGAACTGCTGTGGAGACAGTTCCTGTTAATATTAAGAGTTGTTTGCAGGATATGTTTTTACCTTTGAAATATTTCAAAAGGGATGAAACAAATCCACTGCTGCTCACCTCCTGGGGTATTACTTCGACAAAACTTAAAAAAACTATTCTAATCTCCACCCACATTATATCAGCATTCATGGCCAATGGTTCCAGTTCCAGGTATCACTGAACAATGTATTCTGTTAACCCTTTCTGAACCCCTGTATCTGATCAAAAGTGATTTGTTGCTGCCACCTTTATTTTATAGACAGATTGCCCCCCTGGCACTAGAGTTAAAAGTTGAAGGCTTCTCGTTAGAGATTCCTGCAGTCCAAATCCACCCATAGTGACCCCTATTAACCCTCTTTAATATATTTATTATTTTCAATGTTGCACACACTTTATACATTATACATTGTTCACCATTAATACTTCATGCTTCATAGATATACAAACATTTCATTACACCTTTCCACAAACATTATTTATATTTCTTACTTTACCACTAATAAACTTTAAGCCTTTCTTGGGTCTACATGCGGCCCAAATCATTCTTTCCGCCTACTTATGGGTTGCCATATTCTTAAACTAGTGTTTTTCCTTTTTTCCCTTTTCATGAATAAATATTGTTCTCCATAATATATGCATTCAACAGATTAGCCAGCCAGGTTTGTAGTGTTGGTGGATTTTTGTCAAGCCATGCCCTTGCTAAGGTCAATCTGTATACAGACATTGCCACGAACAGGAATTTCTGCTGTGTATCGGCTCCTTCCATACCCAGACCTAAGATTATCCGAGCTGGGCTAAGTTTGATTTGAATACCCAATGATCTGTCTAGAAATCCCTCAATGTCTCTAACTAGCGTATGTAGTTGAGGGCAGTAAGCAAATATGTGAATAATATCAGCTTCGCTAGCGTTGCATCGGGGACAGCTTGTACCCATGGTCCCGCCCCATTTAGCTATCTTAGCGGGGGTATGATATAATGAATACAGAGTTTTATAATGTTGTGACTGCTTGGAGGATGAACACAATATAGTACGACCTAGGTCCAGTGATTTCTTGAGCCACCCTACTTCCACGTTAAGTTTTTCCGCCTATTTATTACCCACTTTTCCTGAATCATCAGTTTTCCCTTTAACCAAACAGGCATAAAAAGACCTAATGGTGTGATCCCCCAAAAGTCTAATTTTTTCCAGTATATCATTCCTACTTACTCCAACTGTCCCCTCTGTTTAATTATTAAAACAACTCCTGACCTGGAGATACTTGAAAAAGCCTCTATTATCGATACCATACTTAGTTCTTAGACCCCTATTAACCCAATGTCAATGGTGTCAAAGGCTCCTTTTATTCTAGCATATATATACTTCTACCGGCAATTTAGACCTTGATGTTGTTTATATATTTTGGCAAGACCCTAATAAATGACTTCAATGTCATTAGCTTTCATATGAAAATATGTTTATGGGTGATCGAAGGGTTTGCACATTGTTGAAAAATTTCTGTTTAAAATCAAGCACTTTTGACAAAAATTTACACCAAAGGATCTTACTCAGATATTTGTTCCATGATTCCCCGGCTTAATCTCGCTTTCTTCTATTTTGCAGCTCAGTTTTCAGTACTTTGTGGCTAATGTGTCAAAGTGCTGTAGTCTTTGAATCAGAAATACCAAAAAGAGACACAATTGCTAAAGTTGACAAACTGAAATCCAGTCAACTAATGTCAGTAACTTTAAAAAGGGAGCTTCTACACGTCTTCTGCACTGTGCTACATTGTAGCCTTCTGATGATTATTGTGATTCCAGTAACATAAAACAATAATCTTACAGTAACATAATGATAAAATGATTGAACATAATATTTCCGATGTACAAGGAACTTAGGTGTATCTACACAAGTATTGTCTCTTTTTTCTTCTATGAGGGACAACAGAATAAACATTTCAGATATTGTGGTTTGCTCTTGCCGGCTTTGACCTAAGAACTGCAGTGGTGTGTTTCTGATCTTTTTCTGACCTCCTGATATGTGGAATGTTTGTTACACATTCATTTTATATTATAATGTCCAGCCAATACTACATTTGTGGCAGTTAACCCTTCATTTACTTAACAAACATTATTAAAGGGCAGCACAACATACTATACTACAAACCAATTTCTAGTACCTGCACTATGGCACAAATTTCCATGCATAACATATGGAAGGAAATGAAAAGCATCATAGCAACTTTCCGGTGGACCCCAATAAAAATGAAATTGTCCAGAGCTACATGACTCCCACCAAATTTTTAAAATGAGTTGCAAAATTAAAATAGAGATGTGTTTTCAACGTACAGTGTTGTGTCAATCTAAGCTGGATATCCAAAAGTCACAGTTGTGGCATGTTTGTCATGACAAGGATCATATGGTGTAAGATTACCGTCACAAAAAAACACATTTTTACGTATTTTACATGACTCTCTGAATGAGACTGATAGATGAAATGATTTCTTGATTTTAATTTAATTAAAGTACAGTGCTACGTCAAGTTGATATGATGCAGAATCAGTTCTTGTGGTCAGTCAATCTAGGAAGGTAGGCACTTAAAAGAAAAGTTTTAAGATGTTTTTTAAGAATCAGATGGTTGGAACCTGTCAAGAAAAATCGAAAAATGATTCTTCAGAGAGGTTACTTTGGAAGAAACGTAAGACTGTCTGTATTAGCTGAAGTCTCTACACCTTCAGCACAGCACAGCTAATGTAAAGGAATTAAAAAACAAGATAGTTTGTAGCCTAGGAAGTGACCTTGAAGATAGGAATCCTGAATTAAAGTTTGCCAGACAGGGTACTCTGTTGCAAGAGCAAAGTAGTAACCTGTCTGCCAAACTTTAGTCCACCCGCTTAATCTGGAATCAAACTAACTGTAAGTATTCCATCAGCGAACGGCCATTGGCTCCATTGATGGAATATTTCTTCCAATGGCCTGACACAGTAGAGGCCATCGGAGAAAGGATTTTAAACCATCTACCCTATGTAAATAGATGGTTTAAAGTGTTTTTGTCAATTACCATCTGGAAAAAACAGGAGGTGAGGGACAGGAAAAAAGCAATAATGACCCCAAAACCATGAGAGAAACGTCCCAGGATGTGGGGGTCATTAGTTTTTACATTTTTATTTCAAAACCAAACTCCTATTTTGGGGGGTTGTATTTGAAAAACAAAATAACCTTTGAAAAGTTAGACATCCAGCCCCCATGACTGATGTTAGTGTCCTTCAAACGTTTCCCAAATTGGCAGGAACAGCCATGATGGCAGTCAATGTCAATGCAGAGAGTTGTCTGCAGAGCCGGAGGGCAAGTCTAAGTTTGCCAGGCAGATGTCCCTCAGGTATTGTAAGTATTGTCCTCCACCATCCCAATGGAGAAGACTCCATCTGCCTAAATCTAAATGAGGCCAAAGAGGCTTTAGTAAAATTGGTTCCATGGACTACACATAGAGGGATCTGAAAGGTAATTTGCTTCCAATAGGCAGGAAAGATGAATTCAAATCCAGCTTCATATAGGACGGCCCAAAATTAGACAGGCAGTTTAATTCTGGAATTTAGGCTATCTATTGAGGAGATCGTTATGATGACTCAAAAACATAGCATTCTGAAAATTCAAAGGCAAGATAATTGTTACCCAGACAACGAAACAAAGATGGAGATCATGATGTTGGGGCATGATGCTCCATCCACGGTAGACGATGGTGGCCTACCACCTTGGGTCACCCCCCTTCTCCCAAAAAGAAAATGAAAAGTTTAGGGGTTTGGTTAGATCCAGCTCTCAACTTTTTGGCACAAGCGCAGAAGGTTGCAGCGACTTGTTTTGCCTTGATGAGATCTTTTAGAAAAATCATTGAATTGCTTCAGTTCGAAGCAAGGAGGATATTAGTCCAGGCCCTGATTCTAACACGCCTGGACTACGCTAATGCAGTATACTTGGGAGCACCACTAGGGACACTCAGGGTCCTTCAGACGGTACAGAATTGTGCTGCCCGGATGCTCCTAAAGATACCACGTAGAACGTCCGCCAGACCAGCACTCCGACAACTCCACTGGTTACCAATATAACAAAGGATCGAATTTAAGGCTATGACTACTGTTCATAAAGCCTTGACCAAAACAGGTCCTGGTCTAATTCAACCGCTGTTCTGCCCCTACCAAACCAATAGGACCCTGAGATCTAGTAGTAAGAACTTTCTGGCAGTCCCACGAATAAGGAGAACCCGTATGGGCGGCAGACGTTTTTCTGTCCAAGCAGCTAAACTTTGGAACAACCTGCCGGACCCTATTCGGAGGGAAGAGAACCACCTTAGGTTTAGAAAAATGTTAAAAACCTTCCTATTTATTTAATCTCTTGGGTGATGAATTGGTTCACTGCAGCGCTGGGATGCCTCCGGGTAACCATGCGCTATAGAAATGAGTATTCATTCATTCATTCATTCATTCATTTCAGGAGTGAGAAGCATATAGAAGTCCATCTGTGAACAGCTGAAACAAATGATAAGGAGGCATTGATCAGGAGGCCAAGATTACTGACTTTGATGTTCAGAAATAAGACAGGTCCCAAGATAGGTGGCAACTAAACCAAGGTCAAAGTTGAAAGTTGATTGTCTGGCACTTGGACCCATTGTGTCTGAGTTTGTGACTATATAAGGTCTATAGATGTAATGTAAGGTTTGGAAGATAGCTTTAGGCTCAGTGTCATTTATACTGAACAGCAGTGATGATGGACTGATCAACATAAGTAAGAAAACTGGATGCTCTGACTAAGGTGGAGAGGGGGCAATATTGGCATTAAAGGTGGTGGGTCTCCATAAAGAACCTGGATGAATGCTGCAGCACATTGGCCGGAAAGAAAACTGGAAAGGAAAAGATAAATTGTTGTTGTAGGGAAATGTGCAAAATCACACTTAGAGTGCTGTCTGTTGGATGTTTATACATTTTTCTTTTCATGAAGTGCTTCACAGTATCAAAGGCTGCAAAGAGAACTAAAATCAAGGTGAAGATGGTGCCTTGATTTGAATTCATTTAGATATAATGAAAACGTGTATACTGTTTCTATCCCATGTGCTGGGAAGAATCTCAACTGACTGGGCGAAAGGCAGTGGTTGCTTTTTTAGGGGTAGGTGAAGAATTCAGCTCCGCTGGCGGAGTTCCGAAAAACTCAGCAAAGTGATGCGGAGTGGAGTTTTTTTTCTCTTGAGCGGCTCACCATCAGTAAGTTGGCGAGCGCTCGCAAAAGAAAATCATGAGCTATACCCCCCTCCCAGTGAGATTTCTCATCGTGGGCGGTTGCCGCAGGTTGCGAAATCTGCCATTCACGTTGAGGAAGCTGCCGCTTGATTAGAATGTCTAATCAAAAGGCACAAAGCAGCAGCACCCTCTGGTGTGACGCGTAGTGCCATTTACACTGATTTTAAAGCACAGGACAAACTCCAGGAGCTACAAATCAGTGCAAGCAGGACGACTTAGCAGACTTTGCCACTGGCTGTCTGTGGAGCACAGCAGAGTTTTTCTGGCACTTCATGGAGTTCTGCAGCATAAAACTCTGCAAACTCCACCCAGGCTTATTTTTTTTATTGTGATGGTCTCGAGCAACAAAGAGTGATTAAAGATTGCACCTATAAGCTTTCACACTGCTCAAAATGATTTTTTAAATATTATGTTTTATATAGCATTTAATGTGCTGAAATAGTTCCAAAAATAATATGTGATTTATGAATCTAAAAATAAGAGACATTGGATACATTGGATGATTATCAAATCTCAGTGTTGGAGAATGCTCCAGGTGATTTCCTGCAATTTCAGGTCGCAAATTAGTCTTTCTGTAATTATTAGTTATCATATTACTGTTGATATTTAACCGGATCATCTGAGTTTATGATTCTTAAGGAAATAGTTTAAAGAGTGTATCATTACAGAACTTCTATAAAACTATAAAATAGATTACTGCAAATTTGTCTAAGAGGTACATAATTGTCCGAGCCTGTTTCTTCAATGGTCAGTTTTATAGCTGAAAATATCTTCTCATCTGAGCTCATGAAGATTCCTGCTCTTAAGAAAGGAACTGAAGATCCTCCTCTTCAAGTGATGACACATTCACATACAATATTACAGATGGAGGATTCCAGTTGGTAATCTCCCTTGCCTTGCCTGTATCCCCTCCCTAATTTCCATCCTCTGTATTCACCCCCTTTGCCTCCACCTTTGCACAGTGGTCATTGCTCTGTAGTTATGTTCCCATGATTTAAATCATGCATATATGCATGCCTGCATGCATTGATAAGTATTATGAATTAATTTCAGCAGTGCTTCAATCTGATTGGGTAGCAGCAATAATTAGTCTGGTACCAAACTTCCAGTTAATATGTGATTTTATTTATTGGAGCCATGGGGTGAAGGATTTCACAATATGTTTCAAACATCACCAAAGCAACATTTTATAACTCTTATTGTTGTTGATTACTAGCAGTGAAGGACTGGATAAAGATGAATGTGTTTTCCCCACTCCAGGTGACCTGTTTAATTAGGGCATGGCAAAACTGTCAATTGAAGTGGAGTAGTAGTGCAGGAGTGAATTTTGGCCATCCCAACATTTACCTATGGGCAGCTCATTGGGCAGAGAATTATGGCACGAGCCACTAAAACACAATATTTGGGCATTTGATGTTCAGACAAACAGATTGCTTTTTTCTTTGAATACTTGTGGAGCAGGAGCAACATATCAGAACCAGAATTAAGGGATTTCATTAAAATTGTGGGTGGATTAGTGTATTTTTATTTTTGGTAAAATAATATTTTCTATCCATATTTTAGTACACATTATCCTTCAGAAAACATTTGGAATGCAACATAATTATGTCAACTTAATATTTAGTTGTAGATGTCAAGATAGACATGGCTACTTCATAAAGTCTACAACTTTATCAAAAGCACTCAATATCTCAAACAGAAATGTTTCATTTTACATAGGGCCAGATTTGGAGTTTAGTAAACAGGATTTACTCTGTCAGGATGATGTAACTAAGTGCTCCATAGTTCTGAGGTAGTATCAGTATGCCAATTTTAGAGAAGTCCACTGGCCCAGAGGATATCTCTTGCATTGGCAGAAACCACTGTCAAGGCACGATTTGCAAAACATAATTTTTCTTTTTTGATTGTTTATGTGCAGGAAGGGTCACTCTCTTTCCATTTGTGCTACATTCTGCAGCTCACATAGAAAGAGGAAAACGCCTCTCAGGCTTGTTTTTGTGAAGAAAGGTGCCTCTTCCTGTACAAAAACAATCCTGCCTATGCTGGTGCTAGGCAGCAAGTTATGCGCCAACACAAGGCAAAATGGCAGGAATGCATCATATTTTATAAATAGGGTGCATTCGTGCCCTTTCACATTGGAGTAGGGCAGTGCAGCAAGAAGGAGTGTGGTGCTGCCATACGCCAATTCCTCAAAAATGAGGCCCTTTGCTGTTAGCAACCCCTTTGACTACACCCCCACGCTCGCTGACCCTTGATTTGCTACACACTGTTTAATATTATTTACCTGCTGTAAAAGTTATTTGCTGTGGGAATTAGGGGTGTTTATGGTTGTCGATATTTGTCGATGATGAGGAGTACAAGGTTCTAGAAATTTTTTGTCAGAAGGGGGTCCTTACGCCTAAACTATTTTGACAAGGGGATCTCGACATCGAAAAGTTTGAAGACCTCTGCCCTAGATGCAGAAAAAGCATTTGACAAGGTTGCCTGGGTGTACTTACGACTGACACTGGAAAAGTTTAAATTGGGAGACACATTGACACGAATGATCATGGCATTATACCATGAGCCCAAAGCTAAAGTCAGAGTGGGGGTTGCCATTTCCTCTTCCCTCTCACTACGACAAGGGACTAGACAAGGATGCCCTCTATCCCCATCACTTTTCCGAGTAGCTATAGAGCTGTTTCGTCAACACTTAAGAGAAAATGTAGACACACCAGGCGTAGAGTTTAGTAGTACAATTTTCAAAGTGGCCGCCTATGCTGATGATGACAGAAGTCAAGCTGCTTAACTCTCTGGGTAGTAAAGACATTTTGGGGGACATGGGTCTGGCATGGCAACCAGGACCAATTGAATATCTGGGTCTGTTATTCACTAATGATCTTATAACTACACTACAAGAGTGACATTTAAGAAACTCACTAAACTATTGAATGGATGGTCACCAAAATTTCTATTGTGGTGGGGAAGGGTGGAAACGATTAAGATGATGATTATGCCACTTATCATCTACCTTATTAGTATGCTTTCTTTGATATTATCAGAAGACTCTCTAAATAAAATTGACAAGGCTCTTACCATTTTTTTATGGCAAGGGAAGAGATCCAGAATATTACTGGTAAAACTCAAACAGGCCAAAACTAGAGTAGGAGTTGTTTGTATACCAAACTTTAAGAATTACCAAACTGCCTTCCTCTGTAAATAAGGGACAGCTTGGTTTGTAGAAAGCTCAAATTACTTTCCCCTGTAGCTGGAAGTAGACGCAGATCTAATTAAAGGTATCCCCTTCTTGTCATTATGACTATGTATACTTCAATCCTACGTCATTCTAAATATATTATCCAGAACACAAAACAGGCGCTTTCGTGTCTAGAATATTAAGCTAGTCAAGTCCAATATGGCTGCAATATGGAATAATCCCAAACTAAGAATGGATGGCAATCTAATTTTTGGGCAAGATTGGTCACAGAGAGGTATTAACTTGATCAAAGACTTGTATAATGATATCTCGCCTAAGACCTTCACCAAGCTATAATTAGAAAGGGATTTAACTAACATAGACCTGCATACATGTTTGAAACTTAATGTCCAGATTTCTAAACAACCTATAAATCCAGTCTGTGCCTCTTTACCACTTAAATTGTCCCAACTACTGAAAGTGGGTCCTATGGTGTCAAGTATATATAAACGACTCCTATCTAAACCATGTAAGCACCATACGGTAAATGAGAGGAAATGGGAAGCAGAATCCAACACTAAATCTATTGAGTTTGACTGGGAACGCATACATATGACACCCTTTAGGAATAAAATCTCGCCAACACTCTCAAACAAAATATATGATTATAAACAGAGCCTAATGGACACCAGCCAAACTCCACAAACTTAACCTCATTCAATCACCCCAATGCTGGAACTGTAACTCTCATGTGGGAGACTTAGAAATTATGCTATTTCATTGCCCGATCTTGCAAGCTTTCTGTAATATGGTATTCTAATATATAACACACAATCTACATATTACTAAGCCCAGCCAGAGAATTCTCATAAGCTGGTTACCTGGACCCACAGATACAAAATGATATTGAATTGGACTTACTTGATTTAATGCTTACCCTGGCATGCAAAATGATTCTAAGTAACTGGAGGAACTTCAAATTAATCTCATTCAAAATGTGGCAAGGATGGCTTATTTTTTGAGAGGTGCCGACGATACAGCTCTACAACTCTCTCCTTGGCGTCCAACCCATAGAAAAATGTGGGACTCTATGATTCATCCTCCTATTATCTTTAAACCACCCTGATAGACGTTAATAGCAATGCGGCCTCAAATATGTCAAACCAGATACTACACGAATGAAGATTTCTACTCACCTCGAAAGCCCACCACAGACTTCTCCTAAGTCAAACACTCCGATTTCTGGGTTTTCTTATTATTTTTCTTTATTGCAGGATCTAATTTCTTTCTGCTCCTGTTTATCCTCTTATGCATGCCATACATAAACTGCAATACAAAGAGGGAACGTTTTAAAACAAGTTTAAACTGGGAGCTGTATCAATGTACATATTATCCATTCTGTCACTGATTTAATCATTAGTTTATCTGTCAGCTCAAACATGGCATGTTATCTCTGACATTGTATGGGTAGAATGATAGATGTGAGCACCAAAGTCTACCTGCATTTTTTTCGGTTCACCGTTTCCTTGTTCGTTTTGTGTTGTATTACCCTAACATTCTCAATGAAAATTATTTGAAATATACCCCCCCATACAAACTGTATAGCAAACAAACAATGTGTGAAAATTGAGTTTCATTGAATATTTGGCATTTGGGCATAAAAAAATTTGGGGGCTTATTTACAAGCCCCTTGTGCTGCCGGTGCTTCACTTTTTATGATGCTTCGGTAGAGCTGAGTGTAGCCCATAACCACGAGGCCACGCAAAGCCACTTTGAGTAGCTGTTCTTGGCCTCATAGATATGTTGGAAGGCAATGAAGCTAAGGTCACTGCATTGCCTTACACTATCTCAGGGAGGCGTTCCATGGGCACTGCAGTGGGTGCTCCCATGAAAAACTCATAGCTTTTGACGCATTCACAGATTTACAAGGATCTGTAAACCTGGGAATGCGTCAAAACTGTAGACCTCCCCAAGGCAGACGTAACAGGGGAAAACACATACAAAGAGGTAAACTCCTCAATGAAATTGTGTCCTGCAGGAAGGTGTCTCTTCCTGCACACAACAATCCAGCTACCAATACAGAGACCCTTGCACCATAGTACAAGGGTATCTAAATTGGCGCTAACCACCATGTTGTGTGCCATCTGTAAGAACAGGAATGCACCGTATCTCATTCCTGATCTTTCGATTTAGGGTTGGGCAGCACAGCAAAATGGCTTGCATCACAGCACTATGCCAAATCATTGAAAAAGAGACCCTATGTGTCTTGATTTGAACATATAGAAATCTTTAATTTTATCACACTTTAAAATTTGAAAGCATGCTTAATTTGTGCTGTCCTAACTGTTAATTTATTCTGAAATATTTGTACAGTTCATTAATAGGTATTTAAATAGTGTTGTGTTAGAAGAAAACAATATGAAACTACATTATCTTTCACATCAGCAAGATTTTCACAAAGTACACTTTACACAATCCTCACCTTTTTCAGTATGTGAGAGAAAAGTAAACACCAGTCTCCATGTTAAAAGAATAAGCAACACTTTGCAGGAGAATAGACTGAAATTTGACCTTTGTCTTTGAACACACTGCAAATGTGTAAGATAAAACAACATTAAAGGTATATTGTAATGCTTATTTACCTTCAGAACTCCGGCATGGTTATTTAGGTGTCCTCTCAGGGCTCAAGGGCTTTTTGTAGTTGAGCTCCCTCCCACATCTGGGCCCCGGTGCATTGAACCGGCTGCACCACTGGTAACGTAGCTGCTGACAGATGGTTAGCTAATATCAACTGATCAACCACATTAAAGAATGGGTCTGTGGTGCAAGAATCTGAGAGATATTAAACCTTCTGCCTGGTTTTATGTGATCAGTGTAGTTATAGCAGTTGATGGTAAAGCATTAGATGAGGCCAAGTAGAGTGTCAAGTGCATCTAAAGAATAAAAGGGCTTGGTGGGGTCTTGAGGTTCTTCTGCATTTGAGAGGAAAGGTTCCATGAGGGGAAAGGAAAGTGAATATGATCGATCATAAGGTAGCAATGGCTTTCAGTACAGTGTCCTTAACTCCTTTTTAAATATCACCTAGGCAGCGCTTGCTCTGTCTCTTCGAGATATGCTGTATTCATGATATGGGGATAAAGCTCCATTTACTTTCCGCCCATCTTTTTACATGGCTCCTGTCCTTTGCAAATGGTGGCTTTTCATTGGTCATTAGGCTTTGTAGTGCCTTCTTAGTACCGCCTTGTCTCTTCTTGTAACCGCCCATGAGGACACCCCCTTTTTTATGTGTTGATACGCCCTAGGTTTTAATTACAGCCTCAAGGCACTACTTTCTTAAAGGCCTTCAGACAGGACACTCACTTGTCCTAAACTAGATTGGCAGTGATTACTTTACTCGCTAGCACATCTCACATTCATTTTAGACCTTCTATAAATTTACCTTCATTAGCACCATATGGAGTACAACATAATCTGGATGGAATTAATATAGTAATTATTTTGTCACATTTCAAAGCTACTAATTGTATACATGGATATAGCTATTTGAATGTACTCGTGGTACTGTCTTGCATGCATGCATTGGGTAGGGGGAGAGGAGTTGGGGGTAGGCGGAGAGAAGTTGGCCTAACGGTTAGGGCGGTCAACTTCGAGACTGGGAAACTGGGTTCGAGTCTTGGCAATGACGCTGAACATCCTCTGATTCTGTTCAAATCACTTAATCTCCCCAGCCCAACAAAAAAGTGAATGTGACCTCATGTAATGCAACTGATACACGATTCAGGTCAAGTTCCTGCTGTATAAAACTCTGCAAAAAATATTTTTTTTCACCATATCTTCAAATTTTGTAATGCTCACTAGGGACCTCTAAGCACAGCTTGTGCTACTGCACCTAGACAAACAGTGCTGGTGCCTTGCTCACTAGGGACATCTAGGCGTAGCTTGCTGAACTGCACCTACCACATCTCATTTATATTAGACCTTCTATAAATTTCCCTTCATCAGCTCCACATAGAGTACAACCTAATCTGGAATTAATATAATAATTATTTTTGTCACATTTCAAAGCGACTAATTGTATTTCTACTTTGTACTTATAGTCGTTGTTTATGAGAAGCAAGGCTGACAGTAACTGGACCTCTTTTACTCTCAGCCTTACTTTTAATAGGCAAGGACTATAAGCACAAAGTGTGGGTTCAGGCACCGTTTGCAGGTTTTCAAAACACATAAATAAAAGACATTGTCATTTACAATGTCAATAGCTCAAATTCTCGAAATGCAAGACCTATTGCATTGCAAATGCTTGTTTTTTATTCTTTATAAGAGTTTAGGGTTACAAGGGTACCAAAGACAGGGGATTAGTAACATACTTTACACTTACAGGTATTCTAAGGCGTCAGAAAATCATATAATGTGGTGAATCATCATTATGCTGTAGCTTATTCGGTACTCACAGATAAATTAAAATGTAGTTCCCACACTTTTTGGCTTATGGAGGCCATACCCGAAAGGCTGAAGAGTAATGACTGCTGAAAATGTTTTAAAGAGCACTAGGTACCGAATCTTTAAGGGGAAACAGTAAGAAGAAGATAAATGTCAGGAAATATATTTTGAAATTAAAAGAAAGAAAAACTTGAAAAATGTAAATAAAATCTAGAATACTAGAATTTAAAATCTCAAGGTCATGTAAAACTGCTTCATTCAATTACACCAAATATCCGTTTCTTCTTACCTCCCTTGATAACACCTGATTAAGCTAGAAAGCTTCGCGAATAACCCATACAGGTATTTTTAAAACATTTTAATTGTGTAAGTTATCCATTCTGGATGATTTTCACAAACATTTTTCTATGAGCTGTTGTATATTGCTCTTGCCTTAAATGTGAATTACATCTGTACTGACAGACATAATTCAAAAAGCATTGTCTGTGAGGTCATATCTCTCATTTGGTTAGGTGTGTGTTACTTAAGAATTTTCTTGTGTACAGACATATACACTCAGAGAAAAAAATATGTTTTTGATTTGAAAACTTTTCTCCATGACTCCTATGATTTCTTTAATAACTTAAACCTAAGCCTGGCATAAGATATAACATAGCTAATCACTGAAAATGCTTTGTTAATCATGCCTGGAAATGTAGTTATAATTCACTGCTAAGAAAGAAGTAAGAAGCAGTTATGCACACAAAAACACTTTGGGAATCATTTTTTGTAAATCAGGATCGGCAATTTTTTTGCCAGGTGTTGAGCATAAGCTTCCAATATGTCTACTATAAAGGAGAGAAAGTGCAGTGTGGAGTGCAAAAAAACAATGGATTTAAGCCCAGATCTCTGTACTGGGGTGAATGTATGACATTGTTCTGCATTCTGTCCATCAACTGTGGTTTTTGCATTTGTCACCCGAGTGGGATGGGGATGCTCAGACGTGAGTCCCATGCTCTCCACACCACTGGATTCAAGCAAGCCGGGCTGAAGACGGCTGGAATGCCAGAAACCGGTCCTCGGAAGCTTGTTTCCGGTCCAGGGAAGGCATGGCTTGGCGGTTCGGGCTGGACTGTTCCCATGAGGCACAGGGTCAGACTGATTTGCATATGGTCATGTCTGAACTGGGGTGGTGTGGAGTGCAAAAAAACGATGGATTTAGGCCCAGATCTCTGTACTGGGGTGAATGTATGACATTGTTCTGCATTCTGTCCATCAACTGTGGTTTTTGCATTTGTCACCCCGAGTGGGATGGGGATGCTCAGACGTGAGTCCCATGCTCTCCACACCACTGGATTCAAGCAAGCCGGGCTGAAGACGGCTGGAATGCAAGAAACCGGTCCTCGGAAGCTTGTTTCCGGTCCAGGGAAGGCATGGCTTGGTGGTTCGGGCTGGACTGTTCCCATGAGGCACAAGGTCAGACTGATTTGCATATGGCCATGTCTGAACTGGGGGGGTGTGGAGTGCCAAAAAACGATGGTTTTTGGCCCAGATCTCTGTACGGGGTGAATGTATGCCATTGTTCTGCATTCTGTCCATCAACTGTGGTTTTTTAAATTACTTTAAAGGAGAGCGCATAACTTGTTGTGTACTTAGCAAATTTGAAAATCTGAAAGTGCCCGGCAGATGGGGACAGTGAAGTTCATTTCTTTCACATTGCTAATTCAAAAAAGTCTTACTCTGTAATAATGAATATTTCATACTCTTATGTTCACAGCCGGAGATTGCTAGAGGCAAAGAACTACTATAGTTTTGTAACAGTAGTAAATTACAATGAATCATTTAAAGTAGGACAACTTATCAACAGTTATTCTTCATGACAGTTAATGTAGCACAGAAATAATTACCATAGGTTTATTGAGGGAGAATTCATTAAGATTTATCAAATGAACTGCTCAGTGCCACACAGTATGTCGAGAACATTGTTTCATGCTTGGTTGCAGTGTCCCTAAGGCGTTTATGTTTTAAAAACTTAGCACTTTACTGTGTTATAATTAAATGGTTCTGAATTACATCACTTTGAGCAGCAAATCGCGTTGTGGTACTATCTATTGACGGTTTCCAACCTGAAAATGGAAATGGTATTCATTATAGAGATAATGGGTCATTTCAGTTTGTAAACTGCAATGAATAATAGATGGAGGAAATGACACGGCAGTAAAATCAGAGAGTGACAATTGCTGAACCAATTTCTCCTAATTAATCTTGAATCGTAACCCACAGCTTCCACCCTGGTTAAGTTCTCCATTGCTCTGCAAAAAGTAAGTATATTTTATATTCTGTTGAAATGAATTTAACCATATAAGATAAATAAAAACATTATAAAATCACAATAAAAGAGAAACAATCCAATCACAAGCACACTACAATTTAGATACATGACACACAGTATTTGATACATAAAAAAGTGTTACGTATTCAGTCACTACAAGTTCAGTAGTTAAATAGGTCAGTGTACCAGAAGTTATGGCTAGGCCACACGGATTTTAACAACACTACTTAAAAAATGACCTCAGCTTTAGGAAAAACAACATTGCTGGTTTTATTTGCTTAAAATGTGCTGCTCTTTAAATAGGCACCTGCAGACCTGTATCACTTGTCTACAGCACACTATCATGTTTAGCTCACACACACATGTACAACACATTGCATTTTGTGTTCAGCTTTCCTGGTTCATTGTGAGCAGTGGAACATTAAAGAATGGGCCTGTGTAGGAAGTTATCTTTTCTTCATGGTCACCCAATTCTTTTCAAGTCAAGTAAAATTGCTTTATTTCGTTAACAAATAACATAAAAGCATCAGACAATCCTTTTTAAAAAAAATGGAGTTGTGCAAATAAAAATTAGCATAAAAAACATTACTGGTACATGGTGTCTACAACATAACACATTGTTATATCACTTAAAGACAATTTTTGCCAAGACTATGTAGCACAGATATGCGGGATTCGATAATAAATATATGTCATTTTGAAAAAAAACAGGAATTAAAATATATGGTTAAAACAATGGTACCCAATATAACTAATATAAGTAACAGTGCATAAGAATATGTTTGTGTAATTTTTTGTTGATCACTTGTGCTCAGATATATTCTCCATGGGGCCAGTGGTATAGGATTACGTTGCCCTTCACAACGCTTTATGCCTAACTATCCAGGCACAGCTTAGAAACTTAGCCACTCCGCAAACAAAAAGGGTTCTTGCATGAGATTTCAAGATGCGTAAAGCAACACAGTGGTCAGGAGTGCCCAATTGTCTGCAGATTGGTATTAACCATTTAGATCTTGCTCTTTCGTATGCTGGGCATGCAAACATAAGGTGTGCAACACTCTCCTTCAGTGCCCTGCAGCGAGGACAATCTTCTGCTGACTGTTTTGGGGAGCGCCATTTTGCAGTTAATTCATGGTCCAGAAGCAAATCAAGTCTAAATTCGATATAGAGTGCCCTATTTCTTGGTATCTGGATTATATCCAGATACGGTTCAAGGCTTTTACTTTGCTTTTGCTGGTAAAATTATTCCGTTAGGCTTCCCACATTTAAATTACTGAGCTCCCGGGTATCAATCCAGTCCCAATGAAAGCGTTTAAGCTCTGCCTTACACGATGGGTTTTGGTGATCCCAAGAGCTGTCATTAATTTCCTGATGTTCGTTATCCAATTGACCCCATGGTTGACATCTAAGCTCATTACCTCAGTAAATGCTATTGCATATTTCGTGAGTTCAGGAGTCCGCATAAGGTGGGCCCAAAAGACCAATGGACGCAATTTAGCAATATCGCTGAATGAACGCCTGCCCATGTCATACATCAAAGGTGTTAATGGGACATTCCGGGGGAGCATCACCAAATCCCTCAAGAACTTGTGGTCTGATCTGCAGATCTCATCAATGTTGTCAAATCCCCATAGCTGGGCTCCATAAATAGTAGAGCTAACTGACTTTGCGTTATAAACCGTGCGTGCTGGGGCAACTGGCCTGCTTTGCCTTGAGCGATGTTCTTAGCCTAGTGCCCAAGTGCACCTTTATGATTCAAGAGCATTTTGTTAAGGTGGTACCTCCATTGCATTTTTTCCGAGAGTCGAATACCAAGATAGTCAAACGTACTGACTCTCTCCAAGTGTGTCCCATCTAAGGCGAGATTGTTTCTGGACGGTTTGTGGGGGTTACATGTCATAAACGTGGTCTTAGAAGTGTTAATGACCAGCCCCGAGAGATACAGAAAGATTGAAATCTGTTCTGTAATTTTTGTAACCCGGCTGGTGTCTTAAAGACCGGCAGTGTGTCTTCCACAAACAGGAGAGTCGGTACCTTGTCACCCGCCAGGGCATCAGCTGGAACTTCTTGAAGGAAGCTAACCATCCCATTCACGTATAAGGAGAATAGGATTGGTGCCATGATGCAGCCCTGGTGGACTCCCCTGTTCACTGGAATCTTTTCTGTCAACTGGCCTTGGGACCCCATCTCACCTATGCATAGTTGCCCTCGTGAAGCCGGATCAGTAGGTTGAGGATTAGTGGAGGGATGCCCATATCTCCTAGTATTTGCCACATCCTTTTCATGGGAACCAAGTTAAAGGCAGTCTTTAAGTCAATAAAAGTGAGATAAAGACTCCCTCTGTCGATCACAACAACTTTCCAATATATGAGGAGCAGCCTAAATACCTGGTCAACCATTCCAGTGTTGGCCCTGAATCCCGCCTGATATTGAGAGAGGATATCTTCGTCTTCAGCCCAATATTGAATCCTCTGTAGCAGGACTCTGCCAACTGCCTTCTGAGTTGCATCAATCAGTGATTGGTCTGTAGTTGGCAGGGTCCTCTCTAGCTCTCTTTTCAAAAATCGGTACCACCTTCGCCCCCTTCCAAGATTCTGGTACTGGGCAACCATTAGAGATGGCATTCATTAAAAGCTAAATGTACTGTTCCCAGTTTTGGGGGTCTGCGTGGAACAAGTCTCCTGGAAGGCTGTCTGGTCCGGGGTTTTAGCAGGGACTATCCTCCTTATGGCAACTTCTTCTTCAACCAGCGAAAAAGGTTTGCTGTCGTTACCATCAGAAAAAGTATGAGAATGATCGCATGGCCCTTCCAGGCAAGCATCACCAGGCCCAGAGTAGTTACCCAAAGTGATTGTACTAATATTGGCTTGAAATATGGTTGGGAATTAAATCTCGTTCCCTCTTGTCCGCCCGTCTAACAAGGTTCCAGAATTTTTTTTGTGTCCCTGGCTATGCTAGCCTCCTTCAGATCCTGGCAGCAAGTCTCGTCCCATTTCAGCTTTGCTTAAAGCAGAGCCGCTCTATACACTTTTCTTTTGATTTTAATCATAGGACAGTTCTTGATTCTAATTGCTAAGGCTGATGCCTGCCATCCTTATTATACCATGTCTGCCGACTCTTTGGTTGCAAAGCAGGTTTATTGCGCTTATTAGGTGCTTGGAAATATATGCCTATCTGTTCAATTGTGTGCAAATGGATTGTAGGGACGTTTACCAGCCCATCTATGCCTGTTATTGCCTCCTGTAGCTCTAAAGTGCTCTTGTTCAGTACTTGCCTGATTCCAGCTATTGTTGAGTCTTGTACAACGAACTTGCGCCATTTAAGGAACCTTCCACAATTTGAGGGGACCACCTCTTTGGTCAGGAATAATGTATGGGTGCTCGGAGAAAGACAGGGGAGGACCCATGGGATCTTCATGTTCACACAAAGGGGCTTATGGTCGCTATCAGTGGTGGTGCCCACTACCATGTTTATCATTTATCCCCTTAGCCTTACGTCTAATAAGACGTAGTCGATGCAGGAAGGGCAACTAGCTCTATTATATGTATTAGCCCCCTGGCCATCTGATAAAGTTCTGCTATTTGTGGCCCTCAGGCCGAACTCCAAGGTAAGTGCATTGAGTTGGATTGCTATTTGAGACCATCTTTTAACAGGAGGTATCCTTATTGGGGGGACAGCCCATATTGGTCATCTTCGTCAACCCCAACAGGTCCTCTGAGCTTATATGCTCAAAGGTACAATTTAAATCTCCTGCAACCACAACTCTAGAGTGAGACAGGCAACTAGATTAACCTCGTTCCAATAGCATGACAATAGAGATGGTTTTTCCCCTATGGTCCCCCTTATGTAAACATTAAAGAAGTCAAGAGTTTCCCCCACCCTGGGTCCCTTAATAGTGAGCCTCAAGATGTCAGAACTCGCACTTTGTTGTACGGTGATTTTGCAGCCCAAAGCGATGTTGACCCAAATGAGCAAATCTCCCGAGGAGCACCCTCTCCTCATGGTGGTAGCTGGTGAATAAAAACAAGTGTAGGCTGACTTATACAAAGGAACCAAGCTCCAAATTTCCTGAAAAACACAAATGTCAAAGCCCTCTATCAGTTCATTCCAGTGGGGTAATGCCAATTTGCTGCTGAGCCCTGCAATGTTCCAGGAAACGATCTTTAGATGTTGGGGTAAAGCCGGAGGAAGGATTGTGTCTCTGCTAGGGATATGTTCGCAGGGTGACACTAGGGCTGGAGGCAAGACAAGGGAATTTGAGAGTGAGGGGGGATTAATCTCCTGAGCCCTCAGTGTATCAATGGGGTGGTAGCCTTGGCCAGCAGTTCCCGAGCTAGTTGTCAATGGCTCGGGACCAATACAAGGGATTAAGTTATTTTAGAGACTGTGTTTAGTCATTGAAGGGATAATGTGTAGTTCCTGGTGTAGCTGGATTTCGCGTTGCAGTCAATTGACGGCTTCCAAGGGTGTCCCTCCACTTAGGGCCATCAATGGATGCTTATCAGGAGGCCTGGCTACTGGTGTTATTGTAAATCACCTAAGCTGTATAGCTGACGAGCCTGGAGGGCAATTATGGTACTCTAGTGCTAGAAGATTTTCGGCCAAATCGGCCTTAGACAGAGTAAGCTCAATGCAGTGTAGAGGTTGCATGAAGGATATGCATCTTCGAGCCCTGACAATGTTTTCTTGTATGACTGAGCGGCAGCCCCCTAAGGTGGCGGATCCAGTGTATGGATCTGTTGATAAGAGAGTCTTCATTTTCATAGCCCCCAGTTAGGTCTAGCTTGGGGACATTAACCATAAAAACGTTTTGCGCCGTGGAAAAGAGAGGGTTACTAAGTAGCTACTCTGAAGGTAATCTTTTGCAAAGGGGCGCGTAACTAGTGGTAAACTAGGAGGTCTACTGCAGTTATTAGGGACCTGAGAGGGGACTTGATTCTGGTGGTTTTTAGGTATTGTGGTTTGAGATAGTCTGCCTGTTTTAACTTGGAGGTTGGGGGGGCATGCTTAAATGTTATCGAGGGGGATGGAGAGGGTCCATTTCCTCTTTCTTTATGAGTAAGTGAGCATGCCCGATGGGCCTGTGGACATTGTTTGTGCAGGGGGTGTGCAGCCTGCTTGTGGGGAATGTCCTTTGATGATAGGAGTTTGACTGTGATGATAAGTTCTTCGATTATATGTCTCATGGTTCCTATCTCCAGCTTAAGGTAGTTGACAAGCTGAAGAATGTCATGTGACGGTGGGGTTAGCTCTTCAATAATATCAATAGAAGGTGTAAGAGATGGTTGGGCATCTCATCCCCAGAGACATCAGGCCTATCTGCCAAATCTGCCAAAGCTGCAAAACTATCAAACAGGTGATGGAGGTTGACTCACATTAATACTAATAGGAAGATTTGAAGGCTGGGAAGAAGAATCATTCACCTGTCCTGCTCTAAGCTCTAATGATGTATCTTTACTATGTGTTGATACTCCCTTCCGGGAGGCCTTATGGAACATTGTGGGAATAATAGTTGAGCGGGCAGGGCTGGTGCTTTTGGGGAGATTGGTAGTTGGTGTAGGGAGCTGCTGGCTCTGCTTCTAGGATGCCTTCACATTCATTAATGAGGGTGTCTATTCTATCCATCACGCAGTTGTTAGCAGCATGTTTGTGGGCTTTCCTTGCTTTATTCCCCTTTCCTACCCCCCGTTAGGGCCATTTCCCACCCCTGCTCCCTCCATCGTTTTCCTTTTACCCATGTTTTAGCCTGTGATAATTGTGTATAGCTTGTTGCTTACAGTGACCCGCGAGACAACTATAGCCTGATGCCCAAAATCAAATATCAAGTTTGCAGAGATTATTTAATAAGTCCAGTGGCCCAGCTTAGAATGTATAGTCATAGAGTCTTACTGGTATCTTCTTTCAACAAAGAATCTCTGCAGAAATTATTAGGGCTTAGCACAGTACATTGTCATAATGTAAGTAGGTCTGCATCGTTTCTCAGGAGTTGGGTGAAACAGGGGTGGCCCTGCTCTGCCTCTTCCTGGCAATGACGGGCAAGGACGGGCCTGTCCTTGGCCCCAGCACCGCCTAAATTCCTGCTTTTACATTTTTTTCTCTTCTTACAGACATTTACTATATCACCTAATGTGTGCACAGGACTTTTTTGTAACATGAGAAATGCACTTGGAGCTACAACAACAGTTCACGGCGATCGCAAATGCAAAGTTCTAGTGACAACTGGCTCTCCGGGCTACAGAGAAGACAGTCTGCGACAGCCGACCTGCTCTTCATGCCAAAAGCCTCCTCCATGCGGCCTCCTCCATAAATAGACCTGTTCACTCCTTACTTGAGAAGGTAACTCCTCAGCAGGACAAACCTTGCCTCTGTATCCAACCTACACTCCACTCTGGTCAGCCTAAACAGTGAGTGTCTCTTTCCACCTCTTGCTGCTAATTTCACTAAAAACTGTAAAATTTAGTTATTCTATTTTTGCCATTTTCTGTTGTTTTAGCTATTAAAAACTACTAAATTTATCTAAGTTGGGTTGGAATTTTCTTTGTGTTGTGTATTCACTTTATTACTGTTTGTGTGCTGCATAAATACTTTACATTTTGCCTCTAAGTTAGGCCTGATTGCTTTTGGGCCAAGCTACCAGAGGATTTAGCACTGGTTAATGTAATGGCTTTTGTGGTTCAACCTAAGAAGGATTGTGTTTGTTGTTTGACTGAGGCTTCTACCCCTCTCAACCAATACCACAATCTCTTACACCCTATAACCATGGTAAAATTGACATATTTATGATGTGTATTTAAGTTTCCTGTAAGTCCCTAGTATATGGTGTACAAAGTGTACCCAGGGCCTGAAACGTAAATGCCACTAGTCCTCTGCAACAGCTATTATACCATTCACTACAGTGGTAATGTAAACATGGCTTTCTGTGCTTTATATCCTATATAGAATGACTAGTGCTGCATAAAACCTGTTAAGTGACCTGTCAGAATAGCCCTTTTTTGACAAGAGGAAACCTTCCTTTTAAACATTAGAGAGTCACCCCTATCTAGGATTGTAGTCCCCAATAAAGTACACAATATTTAAAAGTGGGACATGTGCAAAATTAATATTACCCTGTCCCTACTGCGAAAAGGCCCAAAATTATATTTTCACTGTGGTAGACCTAGGTATCCAAAGAAGAAAAGAAAACACAGACTAAAATACTAATATTGTATCTCGAGAATGGGACAACTAGAAAAATAATTAAACTACTATTTTTAATGGTGGACTTTTAATATATATTAGGTAGAAGTAAACTTTTAGAAAGTTACATTTTCCTACCTGAACTGCCAGAACACTATTTAGCATAAATATCTGCCAGCTCTGAGCCCGTGCTCAAACTTGAACGCATGAGAAATTGGTTTGAATGTCTCCCAGGACCAAACAATAGGCTAACATGAATGGGAAGCGATGACTCCTCTGAACTCCACTGAATATGATGGGTTGGGGCTATGTGTATCCTTGGTGACACTGCAGAGTCAAATCCTGCTTGGCAGGTCTGTTGAGCCACCTGTAACACTTGGGACATACTTGAAAGGGAGAATACAGGACGCCTACAGATGTATGCCACTGGGTTTGTTATGTTATGTTATGTTATGTTATGTTATGTTATGTTAGAGCCGTACTTTTAGAGCGCACGGCTACCCCAGGGGGTGTCCAGGCGCTTTGACAAAGAGGCCTGAAAAACCCAGAAACACAAAGGCAGAAACGCTACAGTCACAATGATTACATGGAGAAGTTGGGGGTACAGTGCTTGCCTCAAACTGTATTTCTGTGGAATACACTAGGATTACCATAATGCAATTCCACACACACCCACCCCAGCACCCAGAGCCCAAGTAGAGTGTGGTTGAAGACTTTCCTCTTGTTTGGATTTGTCCTGGCACATGACATTTTGGGCCTGTTTGCAGTAGGAGACACAGGAATTACTGATAAAATGGGTAGGGTTGGCTCTGGGACATTTTACCCAATTAATTAAGACGTACACAGGTATGCAGGTCAGGCAAAGAGGGCAGGGACAGAACTTTACATCATTCAGGGGACATATCCATCCGGCAGGCACACCACCATATAACAAAAGAGATAAACTTGTTTGACCACATTGTTGTGTAATTAGAGGTATCAGAGTAAACAGACACTTTGTCACTAATAGGTGTAGGGTTAATAAATAATACTTGCATTTTTTATAGGATCAAAAGGACAAAAAACTTCAAAGTGGCTTGTCAGAGTTTGGAAACACAAGGAGAAGATGGACGGAGCTCTGAAGCTTTTTAGACACTGACCCTCAGTCACAGATCTGTGTTGAATCCATCATCGTTCTTTCACCAACCCAGTTCAGACACAGCTATATGCAAATCAGTCTTGACCCTGTGCCTCCTGGGAACAGTCCAGCCTGAACTGCAAAAGCCATGTCTTCTCTGGACCAGAAACAAGCATCCTGGGACTGATTTCGGGCTAACAGCCCTCATCAGCCACGCTAGCTTGCATCCAGTGGCTAAGTTGTGGGAATTTGGCAGAGATCGCTGTTAGCATTTAGCTGAAGCCATCTTGTTTCCGGCAGCCATCTTGTTGATCATGTGCTCACCGTGTGCTCTTTCCTTCTTCACTGTCGTTTGCCCTTGTTCTTTGCTCAAAGAACTGGCTATACTTAGCCTCTGCTACTCTGCACATAGTCAGAAGAGTTTGTAGCTGCCCATGCACCTGCTTAGGTTTGTTACTGTCAGGATATTTCTACTTAAGTCAGCAACTGTTGGCTTCTCCTTCTTTGTTGACTGTGCATTTCTGTATGACCATTTATGTTTGTAACTCTTCTATGTGTGCTTGTACCGCCTTCTTTTGAGCTCATGTGTGGGTATAAAAGACCCATGGTTCTTCTACTCCATGTGATACTTCAAACACTACTGAAGGGTGTTGTGTGAATGTAGTTCCACCTCATGAGGTTAATAAAATATCTTTTTGCTATTTCAGTTTCTGTGCCAACTTTTATTTACTGGTCTGAGGACTTGTGTGCAGAGAAGGGGAACTCCTAGCACTGGTAGGCCTTGCTGAGGTCCACCTCTACAGATTGACGCCCAACCAGTGGGGCTCATCGGCGACTTGGATGCCCGAAGCAGTGGTCAAAAAGGAGGGTTGGAATCTCGCTACGGACGATCACTGCCCGAGGAGACCCGCGTCTTGGCACCCATGGCGTTTTTCCTCTCTTTCTGATCTGACCCTCCAGGCAGTGCCGGTCCTCGACTGAGATCCCTTCCGGTGTTCGCCATGAAGAGACAATTTGGTCGATTCAGAACTTGGCACTTCGAATCTGGAGACTTTTATTTGGTAAGGTCGTTTGATGCGACACTTTGTATCTGGAAATTGGCCAATGTTTGGAAATTGTTTGGATATATATAAATTGAAATTTATATAGGCAGGTTATGAGGGGACTTTTCTCCAACTTTTGAATAAATCATAACAGCACATATTTTGTTAAGTGCCACTGTTGTATAGTACTGTTTATGCTACAATATTTTTGGCATGCCTGTTTCAAGCAGACTTCGTAGAATGTGTTGCTTCTTTGGAGGTACCAATGTGAATATCAAGCGGAATCAGCTGGCTCCCCCCAAAGGGACACCTAATAGGGACATGTATATTACAATTTGTATTTCTTCTATAATGTACAGCATGTTATGGAATAAATATTCTAGCAGAGATCCTGAGTTGCGAACGCCTATACATGGGTCATTTGATCTTAGAAAAATTCAGTATGTGGAACAATGTATGTTTAAGCGCAAATGTAGACAAGATATGTTTGACTTGGTACGAATATGGGAGAAAGAAGCGCGTGAATGAGCGAGAAGAGAGCAAGTCTTGATAGACAAAGAACAACGCAACAATATCCATGCGAATATCCATCCGAAAGCGCTGGAATTAAAAAATAAAGAAATGAAGGAGATAAAAGAGAGAGAGAGGATAAGGAGCGTCGTTTATAGGTAAATGGCCAATACCCTGTCCGGCACCCTTTCTACCCTCTCCTTAATAAACCACAGGATGATTCAATTCTGCTAGATCGTTCTCTGCCTCCATATAGTTTTCCCCCTGCCCCTGTCCCTGATTCTGACAATGATATTTCTCCTTCGGATCAGCATAAGTTAGGATTGGATGCTCTGCGAGAAACTCACTCTATGCTGACCGTTGATCGTGCAGCTACTCTTAGATCTGCTGTTCGTAAAGCCGCCTCTGATAACGTTTCTGCTTCAGATCTTTTAGCCGAGGTACAACATGGCAGGATAGGGAGCAGTTATATTTTGTAGAAATGCTTGCCACAGAAGTAATTGAACGGTTTAGAAAGCATTACACAGAGGTAGAGCCTGCTGATATAGCAAACGATTATAAACAATTGTGTGGCGGTCTTTTTCTCCCCTCCAGGAGGCTGACTTAATTAGCCGTTTTTTTAATCTACGAGCTGATGCACTCCGTTTGTGAGAGGAGAAGAAGGCAGTTGCTGCAGCTGCACAAACAATTCAGACCACCGTGCCGCAGGCTGACACTTCAGGGACAGATAAGAATGTTGTAGTTCATAGGAAACCCATGCTGGAAGCCGCGCCTTAGTATGTCCCTCCCAAGGGTGCGGGAACAGATGATGATAAAAATTCCACTGATGCGAAGGGTTATTTTATATATAACTGGGTCTATACTCTGTGGAGTAGAGCAGATATCATGGCTCTTAACCACATCGCTGCTTGAGAGTTTCCCCTGCTGTACTGGACAGCAATGAAAACGGGTGTGGTCATGACGAGCTCAGCTCGTCATGAGCACAGGAGCACTGTGCTGCATGACAAGCTGAGCTCGTCATGAGCATGGAAGGGGTTAAAGCTGCTTTGCCTGACCCGCGGAAAAATCCAGCCACTTTTTATGAAGAAGTTGAAGGTGCCATTAGTTCTTGTACCATGACTTAATATGATATTGATTTGTTTTTTGGGCTTATTTTACACCCTGATATGTGGAGATCTATTCGTAAAGTTGATGATCATACAACTTTTGGGGATGTTTGGAAAGTACTAGAAAGGATTGTTGTGGAAAGAGAACCCGCACAGAAACCACAACAAGAAATTTTAGACCTTCCAAAAGTTATATTTGTTAAATTGAAAACTCTCATTCCTCCTAAAAAGATAGATTGAACTGTGTTAGCATCCTGCAAGCAAAAGGCAGATGAATCAGTTTCTGATTTTTTACACGTTTTGAGGAGGCATTCCATGACTTTAGTGGCCAGTCATTGACAGATGACACGGGCAGGCATCTGTTTGTCGATACATTTGTCGCGAACATGTTGCCAGGAATAGCTAGTTGCCTAAAAGCCACCGAAAGTTCATGGACCACGTCTTCCCCAGTCTCTTTTTTGACTATGGCCCAGTATTATGAACGTCAGGAATTAGAAGCTAAGGGCAATGAGGATAAATAAAATAAGGAGCTAAAACCAAAGGTTATGATTGCTCAGGTTTACGGCTCTTCTTATGGAAGTGGTGGTAGAGGCGGGCGTACAATGTATCGCCCAGGCACACCCTCTTTTTCCTGAGGTACTTTGTCTTCTGATCAGTGCACTTACTGAAGGGAGACTGGACACTGGGCTTTTGAATGTCCTCGTCTGCTCAGTCAGCAGTATCAGCGTGGTCGGGGACAAATGAGAATCCACCCGGGGAATCCAGTACATAGGGGAGGCATGGATGATCGTGCTAGATTTGAGACTGTTGGGCATACTCCAAACTCTTCTAATACATTTGATAGGCGTAACCAATATCAAATATCTGATTATTTGAATCCTGATTTGAAAGACTCTGCTTATGCATAGGAATGCCTAGGATTGGGTAAGAAATCAGTTGAAGTCCCAGTAGATCAGAAGAGTCCCTATGTTCAAGCACATGTTTTGATTTCTACTGATCGGTTTCTGGTTGATACAGGAGCTACTCATAGCGCCTTGTCTAAACAATCGATTCCAAGGGCTCCCCTGTCTGGCTTAACCATTACATCAACAGGTTTTGATGGGACACCTTCCCTTAGCCCACTGTCACAACCACTTGCATTTCATGTTGATAAATTTACTGTTCCATTTTTGCTTTCCCCTAACACACCGGACAATATTGTGGGTCTTGATATGCTCAAGTATTTTAGGGCTACAATACGTTGTTCCCCAGAAGGTGTGCGTGTATCATTTTGAATGATAACTATCCAGTGACTGAGAAGTCTTGTCTCATTAGAGAGGATATTGCATTGGATTCACTCCCTAGTACTTTGTGGGCTACTTCAGACACTGATGTGGGACAAATTGTTATTCTACCAGTGCATATTCATGTAAAGGAGGGAGCTTCTTTGCCTCGATTGCCTCAATACAAACTTTCTCGAGCAGGTGAAGAGGCACTTGTCCGCATTGTTCATAATCTGATTGAAGTGGGGGTTGTGGAAGAAGTCCCTTACAATATTTGCAATAGCCCTATCCTTCCTATTCTGAAGAAAGATACTGATACAAAAATCTACAGGTTTATCATTGATTTACAAGAAGTTAACAAGATTGTAGTGTCACAATACCCGGCAGTCTCTGATATCACGGCACACCTTACCTTGGTTCCTCCAACTGCTACTACATTTACTGTGATTGATTTGAAGAATGCTTTCTTTTCCATCCCTATTCATCCTGATAGCCGATATTTGTTCGGCTTCACTTTGAATAACCGATCCTTTAGATTCTGTAGAGTTCCCCAAGGATATACAGAGTGTCCTAGTATTTACAGCCAATCATTGAAAAGACAGCTTGATTCTTTCCCTGTGCCGACTTGGGTGGCTCTCATACAATATGCCGATGACAGTAGTGTGAAGAAGGAACGCTGTCATTGCTTTCATTTCTTGCATCACACCATCACAAAGATTCACAGAAGAAATTGCAGTATTGTAGACAGAAGGCTACCTTTTTAGGGCACCTCCTGTCTAAGGAGGGACGTGCACTTACATGAGACTGCATTCAAGCTATTTTAGACACCAGTGCCCCATACTCAGAAAGATGTCCGTGCATTCATTGGTCTTACTTCTTTTTGTAGGCAATGGATTTTAGGCTTCTCACACATTGTTAAACCTTTGTTGGCTCTTCTGACTAAAGACACTCCCATACCCCTTCCATGGACGAATGAATGTCAGAATGCTTTCCACCAGTTGTGTCAAGCTCTTTGTTCTGCACCAGTATTGGGCACTCCAGATTACACTAGGATTTTTATACTCTATGTACATGAGAGAGATGGGTGTGTACTTTTACTTTTAGTACAGACACACGGTGACAAGCAACGTCCTTGTGCATATTTTTCAGCTGTTCTCGATCCAGTTGCTCAGGCATTGCCTTGGTGTTTCCGTTCTGTCGCAGTGGCAGCTGTGTCTATACGTCCGAGTGAAGGGATAGTCTTGACATATAGACTGTTGGTGTTAGTACCTCATGTAGTTGATGCTCTTTTGAACCAAACTAAAATGCAGCATTTAACTAGTGCTAGGTTGACAGGATACAAATTGACACTTTTGGCCCCTCATATCACTTTGAAAAGATGTTCATCCCTGAATCCAGCTACTTTGTTGCCATATCCACAGACTCAGTCCCAGTCACAAGAGCCTCATGATTGTATATTCCTTACTGAGGAACAGACAAAGGGTTGTGTCGATTTGCAAGATACGCCCCTCTCAAATGTTTATGGGGAACTGTGGGTTGATGGGTCCTGTTGGAAATTACCAGATGGCACAGCTGCATATGCAATTACAACACTTCAGATGGTAGTTGAGACAGCTCGTATTCCACAGAAGTCAGCTCAGGCAGCTGAGCTAATAGCTTTGACACACGCATGTGAACTTAGTACCGACTTGTCTGTGAATATTTATACTGACAGCTGCTATGCTTTCGGAGTGGCTCATGATTTTGGGTTACTCTGGAAGGAAAGAGGCTTTCTTATATCCCATGGTATGCAAATAATGCATGGAGAATTGGTACATAATCTTCTGACTGCCTTGACATACCCGAAGAAAATAGCGATTGTTAAATGTAGCACGCACAAGAAAATGACCGATAAAATAGGACAAGGCAATACCTTTGCAGATCACACAGACCGTGAAACTGCAATGCTGCAAAGCACCACATCTATGTACGCAGTGAAGTCACAGGCTGAACGTTGGCATGATGTTAGGCAGGAAGTGCTAGACATGCAGAGATCTGCTTCTGCAGAAGAACTTGAGCGATGGTCTAAGGAGGGAACATTGGATGATGAGGCCTGTTGGCGAAATAAAGACATGGCCAAGTGGAAACCTCCCACAGCCTATTTCCAACTTATGATACCTATGGCACATGGGCCTGCACATGTTGGAGCTTCCTCGATAACAAGATTGCTTACGCAAGTTTGGGAGCATTCAGAAATTGCCGGCACAGCTAAAAAGATAGTGCAGTCCTGCTTGATTTGTCTTCAGTACAACCCTGGAAAAGGGGCACAAACTCCTACAGGAGGGTTTGCTACACCAACTGCACCCTTTGAAGTTTTGCAAATGGATTACATCCAGCTTGAATGCTGTATTAATCTGAAATATGTCCTAGTAGTGGTATGTGCCTTCAGTAAGTGGATAGAGGCGTATCTTACAAAAGATAATACAGCTCTTACTACAGTAAAGGTACTTCTAAAAGAATTCTTCCCCAGATTTGGTGTTTGCAAACTTTTATGGAGTGATAACAGACCTCATTTTATTGGGCAAGTTGTTGAGTATGTCCTGAAAGGATTAGGGATTAAGCAGAAGTTTCATGCTGCTTTCCATCCATAATCAGCAGGGCTAGTGGCGATATACAATGTTACCCTCAAGCTTTAGCTAGCTAAAATTCAGGCTTCCACATCCTTGAAATGGCCTGATGCACTATCCTTGGCATTGGTGTCCATTAGATCAGTGCCACATTAATGATCTGGCCTTACACCATATGAGGTAGTATTTAGACGGCCTATGAATATTTGGGAAATTCGTAAGCCAAGCCCCATACATGATGTACCATGTGTCTTGATGAGTGACTACCTATCACAGTTGACTGACAGTTTGATTTCTATTCATCAACAGGTTCGAAAAGCTCTTCCTGACTGGTCTGAGGGTGAAGGCCATGGAGTACAGCCCGGCGACCATGTCCCGGTCCGATCCTTTTAGAGGTTGAGCATCTTGGAGCCTAGGTGGCGCGGCCCAGAGTAAATCCTCCTAGCAAGGAGAACTGCGGTACGAGTGACGAACAGGAGGTACTGGGTGCATTCTACCCATTGCAAAAGAGTGCCGCCTACCCTGGAGGAACCTGATGCCCTGATCAACCATCGAGACATCCTCGACATGGAGAAAGGCCAAGCCATATCACCTGAACAACCTGAGGAAGTCTTCCCGGACCATACAATTCCTGGTGTATCCCGATATCAACTGCAGCCCCGTAAAGAACTTTCATTGTTGAAAAAGACTGGTTGAGCAACCGTCCTGGGTTTGTAAGAAACTGAGCTGAAGAGGGGGAGGGGGGTCTTCTGTGTAGTGACACCCATCTTAACCCTCAGTGAAGAAACCAACGGCTGCCCAGGACTTTAGATCTCCAAACGGTTTTGTTACTTTAACAACGAGATGAATATGTCAGTGGAGAAAACATCAACTGCTGCGAGGATCTGTGATAAGAAGATAATGTGTATTGTTGGATTTATTGTCACTGTGGTCACTATGGCAGTGATAACTTGGGTTGTAGAGGAAGTGGCTCCTGCTCCACAAATACTGACTGCCACTACTCCAGCACACATTGAACACCACTATTTTACGCTCCCTTATCATGAGCAGAAGGATAGCCATTCTTATCTGAACAACACGTTCATCCAGATGTTGCACCACACGCACAATGTTAAGAACATTACTAATTGTTGGGTAGGTAGAATGATGCCAGCTCATCAGAAAAAGGGAGGAACACCCTTCATTCCTCTTCCCTTTTCTCATAATGGTTCTTGTCAAGCCTGGTTTGCACTTCTATTGGCTTCTCAAGTGGCTGATATCACTGATATGGCTGTAGGGAGAATTAACTATTCCCACTCCAGTGAGTGCAGCAGTAGGGAAAGTGTTGAATAGTGGTGGGATAAAATGTACCACTCCCACTCCAATTAGTGCAACAATTAGGAAATTGTTGGATTGTGGAAGGGTAAAAATTACTATTCCCAATCCAGTAGGTGTAACAGTAGAGAAAGTGTTGTATTGCGGAGGGGTAAAAGTTACTATTCCCACTCCAATGAAAGCAACAGTAGGGAAAGTGTTGGATAGCGGAGGGGTAAAAATTACTATTTCCATTCCAGTGAGTGCAACAGTAGGGAAAGTGTTAAATAGTGGCGGGATAAAATGCACTATTCCCACTCCAATCAGTGCAACAGTAGGGAAAGTGTTGGATTGCGGAGGGGTAACAATTAATATTCTCACTCCAGTCAGTTCCAAATTAAAAACAGACAAAATATTAACAAAAAAAATTAAAAAACAAAAGAAATAAAAAAATATATAAATATGTTAAAAATTCTAATACAAATATATTTAATAATACAATATTTAAAAACACATTATGATGGTGAATACATATGACATACAAATAATATATTATATAAAATAAAAAATAATTTTCAAACAAATACATATTATTTATTAGAAATTATTATTTAGAAAGAAAAACATTAATTATTAATCAATTTCGTTTTTTTATTTACTACCCTTTAACACCACACAATTCACAACCCACATCTAAACTAAAGAGAAAAATTACTTCCATAATTAATATAATTAATTACCAATTAAAGAACTATTATTAATACAAAATCAAATTAAAACTCATAAAAATGAATTCATTCTCCACCCTTTACTCCTATACAGCTAAAATTAAACTGTAAAAAAAGTAATTACACAAATGAAATTTATTTTCAATTAAAAAACTAAAAGGATTTAGCAACTATTTATAAAGTAAGTAAAATTAATTTGATCCCCACCCTTTCCCCCTATAAAAGTAAAACACACTCACACAAACATAAACAATTACCCTAATTAAATATCAATTAATTAATTAATATTTATGATCAAATAATTCTTAAGTAATTAGACGTGAATTACTTCCCACCCTTTTCCCCTATAAACCCCACAACCCACACCTAAATTTAATTACACAATTTCCATATTTAATTTTCAATTAATTAATATGAATTAACAACAAATTAATAATTAATCGAAAATGAATTACTTCCCACCCCTTACCCCTATAAACCCCACAACCCACACCTAAAACTAATTGCACAATTTCCATATTTAACATTCAATTAAGTAATTAATATTAATTAACAAACATATTGTTAATCAATTAAAAATAAAGTGCTTCCCACCGTTTACCCCATAAACCCCAAAACCTGCATCTATTTTTTTAACAATTACCATAATTAATAACCAATTAATTAATTAATATTAATTAACAACCAATTAGTAATTAATTACAAATAATATATTCCACAATTAACACTATAACATCTCAATCAAACAAATCTGAATAAAGAAAAAATATTCAATAATTTATTATAAATAAATTGCTTCCCACCCTATTCCCCTATAAACCCACAACCTGCTACGGAACTAAAAAATGCAAAATTTAATTAAAATAAAATTAAAGTACTAAAAATGTAACACCTATATTAAAAAACATTAACATCATACATTTAAAATATAAACTAAAATACATAACACTAATTAAAAAATCAATATTTTAAACAACTGTATATTTGCATATGCTATTAATTACTTCTATATTTTTGAAAACGATATTTCTTACCTTAAATTTTATATTCTTGACCATGATATTCTTGCTGTCGATATTTCTGTGTCACGATATTTACAACTCAATATGTGTGTAAGTGGACATTTCCAACTCGATATTCTGTCTGAATGCTCCATGTGAGGAGAGCAATCGGATAATTTCCCTAGACATGTTACCTTTGTCCACAGTCTTGCCAACTCAATGACATGCATGTCAAAATATTTAGCCATTTTCCACAATCCCTGTGGTCTGTTTTTTGTTTCATGATTGATTCTGAGCATGGTAAATTGAGAATGTGCAAGTGCATATTGAGAAAAGCCTTTTGGAAGGGTGCTTTTATTGTGGATTACCTCTTGTACGAAGCTTCTATTAAAAAGGTATTTCTAAATTAAGTGTTTTGTAGTACTTCCGTGAGGATGGCTTTTAAACACAGAGGGGCCAATTCCGATTCGGGTCGGAAATCGATCCGACCGACTTGTACCCGGAACGGAGTCCAACCGACAACGACCGGCACCCTACGACCTGTGCAGTATGATGCAAAGCCTGTGATTTACAACCGAGCCGTACGGAAACCAAGCCGTCCGACCGAGCCGTACAAAATTCAGACATCCGGCCGGAAAATGGACACGAGCCGCACAGACCGAATCGAACCCGCAACAAACCCGACCGATACGTACCCGTGATGTCCGAGCCACACAGTACTATGGCAAAGGCATAAAGTCAGACCAAATCGCACGGAGCCCAAACATCACGACCGACCCGGATCGAAAATATACCCGAAGCGAGAGACCACGGCTATAGACTTGCATGCAACACAGAACACAATCAGCTTAAAATTCAAGGAGCAGCCCGCACAAGCCAGCATGAGAGTCCGACTTGGTCAGAAGAACGTCTCCTACATGCCCACCAAAAACAATGCCAAAAACACTAAAAAGGACCAGTCAAGCCATGAAAAAGTCAATAAATACACCAAAAAAAACACCTCCTACTTCACCCATGAAAAGGCAAAAGTACACTACCATGATCCTTTGCAAATACAACCGAGCAGCCAGCACAGAACACCTTGAGAAACCAACCACAGACACACACACAACGCACCCATCACTCAAACCATACACCATCAGCACTACTCCAAAAGCTCTCACACATACACCTAACAAAACAGACATCCACCCACCCACCCTCACTTGCACCCACACACCCACATCACTCCTCACCACCACCCATCACCATGCCCCCTAAGAAGAATCCACAGTTCACAGACACTGAGCTAGAAATATTGGTAGATGAGATCCTCAGAGTGGAGCCACATTTGTTTGGCGCATTGGCACAAAGGACCCTCATGTCACGGAAAACCAAGATGTGGGACAGAATCGTGGACAAGGTGAACGCACAAGCACCAGTGTATCACACAAAGACCGACATCCCGAACAGGTGGTATGATGTGTGCAAGAGGGTCAAGAAGCTCCTCCAGAAGGAAAACGCCTTGAGCCAGCTCACCGGCAGTGACCTCCTGCCAAACCAGTCGACTTCAGGTCCTGGGAGGAGAAGGTGCAGGACATCCTACCACCAGAGGGCGTCCATGGCCTACCTGACATACCAGAGCCTGGTGAGTACACAACCAATATGCCCAATATTGTGTCGCAATACACACACACCACTGTTAAGGGGACTGTGAAACCATGCACTGAGAGCTAAGGCATAGGAATCAAAAGTCAATCAGCACAAGAAGTCCATGTCAGTCAGACAAACACAACAATGATCACATCATAGTGAATTGTACTGTGTCATGACATGTACAAACCTACCACCAAATAAAGCAAGGCAGTGGAACTAATCTGAGTTAACACTGTCAGACATCCCTGCCACCACTACCACTATCTCACAGTGAAGCTGACTGACCGGAAGGAAAAGTGGGTGTGCTGCTGAAGTGAGTGCATGCCAAAGCATGATGATGGTGTTGTCACAGATAATGCATCCCCTCACAATTGCACCATCAATGCCTCTTTGAACAATGCTCACCTCACAGGGGCATGGAAATGGGCTGGCAAGTACTCTGGGACTGGGCTCTATTGTGGGGAGCACAAGGCCCTGCTGGGAATTGGCTACCAACAAAAAACTTAACTCCACTGTCAGCCATCTTGTCAGCACAGGCACACCCCCTCACAGGGAAGCAGAGTCAGAAGGAGGGAAGTGAGGGCATGCTGGGAAGGGGGGTGTAGCCCAGAGCATGCTGGGACTTGTAGGCACTCACAATACCCACCCACCCAAATGGCCCAGCAAGAACACACTGTACCATGCTCACCTCACAGAGAGTGGAAATGGACTGACAAGATGTCTGACACTGGGTCCTGTTGTGGGGAGTACAAGGCCCTGTTGGGAACTGTGCGCCAACAAACACCAGGACTGCACTGTCAGCCATCTTGTCAGAACAGGCACACCCCCTCACAGGGAAGCAGAGTCAAATGTGAACAGGGATCACACTCCCATGTCAGCCATCTGATGGCCCTTGAGTAACAAATTCCATGTACATGGAAATCCATACATGAGCTGGGTATGTGCACACCTCAACATGCACATTGAACCGCTCCATGTTGGCAGGACCATGTGTTACCACAACATCTAACTCTGTGACAACTGAAGACAATGCAGTTTTCAGTCATGCATCCTGATGTCATATAAAACATTGTTACAAAGCTCATGGAGGGGTGAATGGTCTACTCCTCCTGTGCAACCTGGTTCATAACACATTGTGTTGCCTCCATTGAAAGTCACGCATATGTACACATGCGTAGTGCGTGACATCATGTTTTTCTGCATCAGTGTACTGTAGCAGTAGCATAATTGGCTCCCCCTTGTTGCAAACATGCTGTGCCTCCAGCTGGAGTTAACTTGGCAGGTTCCCCACTAGTACCCAGAGGAGAAAACGGAGAGTGTGTGTTTGTGCTCAAGTGCTGTGAGTCATAAATACATACAACACCCAAAGGCAAAGGAAAAATGTTGAACATTGTGATGTATGAAGTTACAAACAAAGGTGTTGTGTGTGGATCCAGCTACTCATACACCACACCAGGGTTGGCCACTGTTGGTCAACATGTTGCAGCCCCATGTGATCCTAGACCTAATATCTCCTCTGGACACTCTTGGGAAAGCAGCCAGTCTACCTCCAGGTGGAGGCACATCAGATTTGCAGTAAAGGTGATCCCCTCCTTCATTGTTAGTACTACCCATTGCAAGATTAATATTTCAGTACCTCTTCCCCCCTCCCTGTTGCAATATACATTGGTCAACCATTGATGTCTGTAGTAACATAACTTACAATGTCTGTCTCTTCCAAACACAGGTGCCACTGGGGATTCAGCACCAAGTAAAGATGAGTCCCTGGCTCAGACTCTGGTTGAGGATGAGACACACCAATAGGGCTCCACAACACATACTTATCATGGACATGTGACACATTGCCTACAAAGATGGTTCCCAGATATACGGTGGAATGCACAGACACCACACCTTTACACAGTCACTGCCAACAAGCCCCCAGGTGAGGTTACCAAATGTCAGTCGATGTGTGAAGATAGACAACACACATTACTAAGTGAAGCACAGGTACATTGCAAATCAGAAACAAGTTTAATACATAACAGTTTCATGGTGAATCCACATGACAGTGGGCATATGGTCAACAACTGTTGTCAAATGGCGCTGTAAGGTTGAATTCTGGTTGTTGGTGTCAGACTTGCCCAAGCAACTAGCAAAGAACCCTGGTAAGGACAGAAATGAGACACAGTCAGAAGCACACCGGAACAGGTAGGAAATGCAATAAACATGTCACAAGAAACCTACACAGTAACATCTTAGCATTTCCACACAATTGTGGACTACAGAATATCGGACCAGACACATCACGGCACACATCCAGTCAAGTACCACACGGACAAACACAAACAGCAACTGAGCTGCAGTAACACATCACAGGCTCACTCAGGACATTGACATGACAACACTGTCAACTCACCTTCAGCTGAAGTAGTCGTTGATGAGCTAAGTGCGGACGTCAGCCTCTTCATCATCACTGGCCTCATGGCCCAGGCCAGGATCCTCCACAGGTGGTGGTTGTTGGTCGTCATCGTCCAGGATGAGAGGCATCTCCTTCCGTACTGCCTTGTTGTGGAGCATGCAGCAGATGATGATTACTTACACACCTTTGCAGGCTCATATGGGAGGACCCCTCCGGTCTTATCGAGGCAGCGGAAGGGGCTCTTCAAGAGTCCAAAGGCATGCTCGATGACTCGCCTGGTTCGGCCATGTGCCCGATTGTAATGCATCTTGGATGGTGTCACAGGGTTCCTCAGGGGTGTCAGCAACCAAGGCTTGTTGGGGTATCCAGAGTCACCTACATACAAAGAATCACACATTAGTTGAGTTTTGTAAGGGGGTTGGAGGCAACATAGCAAAACACATACAATGGTAAACAGTACTCACCAACAAGCCAGGCACACTGGTTTGGCATCTGTGACATCATCACCGGGATGCGACTCCTCCTCAAGATGTAAGCATTATGGGCCGAACCAGGAAACCGTACACTCACATGTGAAATAACCATGTCCGCCAGACATACCACCAGAGCATTCATTGAGTGGTAATGTTTGCGGTTGCGGTAGGTCTGTTCATATGCCCGTGGTGGTATCAGGGCCACATGTGTGCCATCAATAGAGCCAATCGCATTAGGCATCCTCCCCAGTCCATAGAAAGCATCCTTGTTCCCTGCGAGTTCACCTGGTGTTGGAAACCTGATGTATGAGTCAAGGTGGTGCAACATTCCCTCCAACAGATCCCGCAGCACATGACTGAACATTGTCTGTGACATACCCACAACACTAGCACAGTGTGTTGGAAGGTACCGATGGCAAAGAAGTGCAGGGCTGACATCACCTTCACCTTTTGCGTCAGTGCTGCTGGGTATGTGCGGCCAGATTGCAGATGCAGTGCCAACTGCTCTGCCAACTCATCAATGAGGCTCCTGGTGAAGCGTTACAGACGGATGCTGTAGCCTTCCATCATGGTCTCAAGGTCTGGGAACGGTCTATGGACTGCTGGCGCACTGCAGTACAGAGATGGGTAAAGTTACATTATACATTCAGCTACAAATGTAGCACTCATCTTGCTAAAATTCACAATATACATCATAGCAATTCACTATTAACTAAGGTGTGTGCTTTCTTGTTATGGACACATATTTCACCTTCATGCCCTTCATCTCACATATCATTGATACATGTGTGCATGACTTCCCTGTGGTGCTATGGCTAATCATTGGGCTGTGGCACAGTACCCATGGACTGCTGTCACATTACAAACACACAACACAGTGACAAGTGATGACAGATGTTTCACAGGCCTCACAACTCCATGTCAGGCAAAAAGCCATGGTCCCTGTATTGCCACATGTGCACTGGAATGCCATGTTGTATCATGGAAATCCAACAAACAATAATGACTTCCCCAGTTAGTGGGCCCTGTTGTCCATGAAGGCCATATATGGATGCCCCTTACACACACAGCATGAAATAGCATGCACAAGGCGCATGGTGGACCCTGTCTCACATTGTGGCCATATAAACACAAACATCAGAGACACAACATGCACATGGACTTTGTGGATAGATCATGAATGTAGCCATGGTTCTGTTTGTAACATACATGACATGCAACCCTCTACTCATGTTGTATGTGACAGGCCATACACATCTGTAAACTGGTACTGTGTCCATGACTCATGCCCATAAGCCACAACTTTTACATCACATTAGTGAGGTGCAGCACACCAAAAGTAATCTGTCCCCATGAACTCATGCCCAGCCTGGGAGTGGCTTGACCTAAGTGCCAATAAAGGATAGTAATATTTCCCCACCCCATACACACACAGGTGATACAGCCTTACATGCCATGGAATGAGGTGTGGGACATGCTGTGGTGTTGAAGGGGTGGCCATGGCACTTAAATCAGTGTCAAAACCATCTGCAAGTCACACCAATGTGATCCAATGCGGCTGACATGTATGCAGACGCGCGGTACATGCATGGACCGAGTTGTGCACACACCTTGCCCATTGACTGTATGATGCGTATGCATTGCAGTCACCTGTATTGGAATACATTGATGCCAATTGCCAATGCGTGAGCATGGCTCGGTTCATGCATGTTGGACGCGTATGCAATCTTACCCGACGCAGGTGAATCATAAGCAGACGCGTTGTACAGTCATGGACCGAGCTGTGCGCATGCATAGCTCATCGATTCGTATCCAGCCGGATGCCTATTTTTAAAAATAAACACTCCGGATAGTCAGTTTTCCGAGCCGCGCGCACTCATTGTCAATGGGCTGTCATGGAGACAAACGCAAATTTTAAAAACGCTCAACACGCGCGCTAGGAATACAGTTGGATACATACAACAATGTTGCAATCCTAGGGTCCTGGAGGTGAGTGTTTTGAACGATGCTGAAGACGTGTAGGAGTCTTTCATTTCCATGGATTGGACAGATTCACAGAATGCAACCATCTCTGGCCTATCAGTGAGGGGCAATGTCACAGAATATGCCTCTGCAGCACTGATTTAAGGCTGGCAGGCACCCAGGGACCTCGCTTGCCTGCACTACATGCTAGAGGACCACTTTCACTATCCACTGCTGCTGCTGTCTGTGCTTCCTCTGGATCCTACAATGGCACGTACTTTGGAGAGGGCCCCAGCATTCACTGAGGAGGAGAACCAGCCCTGCTGGATGGGGCACCAGGGGAGCAGGTAAGTGTGCAGCCCACTCTTTATGATTTCATGCAAGGTATCTGACTAAAAGTAATGGAAGTGTGCACAGCAGTATGAGGCGTATGCACTGAGTACTTTCACTACCTAGTCATGTGGGTACTTGTGTTGGACAGGTGCCCTGCTGCAATAGTGCAGTAGTGCTGGCCTTACAGTTCTAGCCTATGTTTCCATGTCATACCTGCAGCAAAAATGCACATGTCTATGGGTGCACTACCTGTGTACCTCTTTTGCCTTTGTGATGACTACATGTATGTTCTACTGTATGCAGCACAATTATGTGGCATGTGTGATAATGTCATCTTCACTTTGTCATCCTCACAGGTTGATGCCCACCAGAAGCAGGAAATCTGGCTGACCATCGCCAGGGCAGTCAGATCAGTGGGGGTCTACAACCGCCGGATCCGCAACTGCCCGAAGAGGTGGCAGGGCCTACGTGGCTGGACCCGGAGGATTCTGAGGGTCCAGCTGAAGCTGTCACCTCCTCGCCGTAGGGGCGGACCCCGGACCCTGACCACCCACATGCTGCGGATCCTGCCTGTGGTCTTCCCGGACCTGGATGGGCAACTGAAGGCCAGACAGCAGCAAGGAGGGGGTAAGTCCATGCCTGATCTGTGAACATATCTGACATGCTATGTGCAGTGTTGTGGCCTGGTCATACTCCCACATTACGAATCCTAGTCTTGGAGTCCAGGACTCGTGTCTCTCTATTGTGTAAGTCACACTCCTTCCCTGATCCACAATTGTGGCCCCTACAGTCTGTTACTATTATCAACTTGGGCTCTGTGTCCCTTAAATGAGCTATGCTGATGGTCCTGCACAGCATATGTTCATGTGACTCTGATGTGTGCATCGTGGGTGTGTCTCTTCTTTGCACTATGCATGGTCTCTGAAATGTGTTCTATGTGTGCCTTTCATATGAGTTCAAATTGCAGGTCTGGGTCACAACATGTGTTTGGGGTAGTTGAAACATACCCATGCAGCAAGTGAGTCCATGTAGTGTCCTCAGGGCTATGTAGAGGAAGTATGTCACACTGGCCAAGACACCTGCACACTGTATTTGGTGTACCTGCTCTGTCATGCCCACTCCAAGGCATAGTGAGTCTCTGTACTCACACTCACGTGTATGGACCCACTGGTTGTGCTTCCTGAAATGTGCCATCAGGAGTCTGAAACAATGTCATTGTAGTTTGGCTTACTATTTTGTGGCAACTGGTGTGTTGAGGATTTTAGTGTGAGCAGGACCTCTGAGTTGCGACAATGGGGATGATACCTGTGCAACATATAGGAGAGTGGTGAGTTGAATGAGCACAATGCTGTATGCAAGAGTGACTTTCACACAGCTGTGTGTAATTCTCAGTAGACTGTGCGGTGCTCATATTCAGGTAGTTTTGTTTGCACTCACTCATATGTGAGATTTTAGTGAGGTAGGATCATCATAGTCCTAGGACAGTCTGTGGCAGGGGACAGACTGGTGCACTTGTCTGCTGCAGAGTTTGGTATGGTCATGACCTATGAATATGACGCAGTGAAGACTGTTGTTTTTGTGATGCAATACCCCATCACATGTGACAGTGAAGACTTACTTACCATCCATGTGTGTGCCAGGGCATTGACTTGTTAGGAGGGATCCTACATTGGAGTCTGAGGTGCTCCATGCACCCCATTGTGTCATTTAGTATCATGATGCTAGGATATCATTGTGTGTTGTGTTGCTAGGCATCACAAGATTGTGAAATGTGAGTGTGGGCATACATTCATCCAGACACCTGTACTGAGTGATTGGCTTTGGATGTGATGTATGTTACTGGTGATGTACTTCTACATGGTCATTTGCATGTACAACAACTGTGTATGTGGTGCATGTGTGCACTTTGGGGTATTGACAGCCAGCTTTCAACAGACATATGGGTACCTGTCCCGGAGGGATATGGGTGCCATGGTTGATGTTCAGACTGGGTATTGACCTATGTACCCCTGTGTGTGAATTTTTAAGTAAATATCAGCTAAGGATGCCAGTGCATGACCGGTAATGTTGTGTATTGACAGTGTTGGGTGCATGTAAGTGCAGGCAACTAACGTAGTCCTTCTTTTCCTACTTATATGCAGATACATCCATGGGCAAAGGAGACAGCGCCGCAGACCAGGAGTAGCCACAGAGCCAGCCTGGACCAGCAACTGAGGAGTCGGAGGGACCCAGTGGCATGGAGGGTGAGGGGAGCCATACCGAGGAGTCCTCAGCACCATCCACCTCAGCTGAGGACCATAGCAGCTTGGAGGATGACTCCCTTGTGGGGGCGGGTGTCACCAGCCAGGAAACAACAGAGGGTGAGGCTGTCGCCGCCACCACCATCACCACCACCACCACCACCACCACCCTCCCCTCGACTCCCATCCCAGAGGTCCGTGGCAGCTCCTGTGTTCGGGAGCATGTCTCCAACCTGCCAGGCACCGAACCCCCTGCCTCTGTGTCCCCTGCTGCCCTGAGTGTGGAGTCTGTGGACCTACTTAAACAGATCCATGTAGGGCAGACATCAATGCTGAGTGTCCTCCATGCACACACCGGTCTGTTGACACAACTGGTGTCGTTCATGGAGGGCATCTCATCTGGCATGTCTGCCCTACAGAGGACCAATCAGTCCATGGCCTCCTCATTGACTGCAGCAGTATTCCTCCTACAGCAGTCCCTGACCCCTTCAGTCTCAGCCCAAACAACTCCTCCTAGCACCCTATCTGTCCCCAGCACAGGCACAACTGCACGGTCACCCAAACAGACAGACACAGACAGCACACAATCGCCCACACATAAGTCTAAACGTGCACGAAAGCAAAGTCAGGGAACTGATACTGCACACACAGGGGATGTGGCTCAGACACACACACAGGCATCCACAAGCACTCTGCAGTCCTCCGATCCCTCTCCCTCCAAGAGCCCTTCCCTTGCCTCACGTGCAACCCCATCTCCTAAGAAGCTCTTCCTGTGTGACCTAGGCCTCTATCCCTCAGATCCAGCAGATCCAGACTACAGGGGGAAGGGGAAGTCCCCACACACAGAGAAGATTGCCCCTCACACCCGGACGCAACATGATAATTAAGGTGGGGTGGCATCAGGGATAGGCACCATAACACATATGGGTGGGGTGGCATCAGTGATAGGTAACATAACACATATGGGTGGGGTGGCATCAGGGATAGGTAACATTACACATTTGGGTGGGTGGCATCAGTGATAGAGCACATGACACATATGGGTGGGGTGGCATCAGTGATAGAGCACATGAGACATATGGGTGGGGTGGCATCCATGATGGAGCACATAACACATATGGGTGGGGTGGCATCAGTGATAGGTAACATAACAGATATGGGTGGGGTGGCATCAGGGATAGGTAACATTACACATTTGGGTGGGTGGCATCAGTGATAGAGCACATGACACATATGGGTGGGGTGGCATCAGTGATAGAGCACATGAGACATATGGGTGGGGTGGCATCCATGATGGAGCACATAACACATATGGGTGGGGTGGCATCAGTGATAGGTAACATGACACATATAGGAGGGGTGGCATCAGTGATAGGCAACATGATAATTGTAGGTGGGGTGGCATCAGGGATAGGCAACATGACACATGTGGGTGGGGTGGCATCAGTGATAGGTAACATAACACATATGGGTGGGGTGGTACCAGTGACAGGTAACATAAGACATATGGGTGGGGGGCATCAGGGATAGGCAACATAACACATATGGGTGGGGCAGCTTCAGTGATAGGTAACATAACACATATGGGTGGAGTGGCATTAGGGATAGGTAACATTACACATATGGGTGGGGTGGCATCAGTGATAGAGCACATAACACATATGGGTGGGGTGGCATCAGTGATAGAGCACATGAGACATATGGGTGGGGTGGCATCAGTGATAGGTAACATGCCCCTATGGGTGGGGTGGCAGTGGGGGTGGCCATGGATTCCCTAAGGAGGCGTGGTAATGGTGGGCAGGGTCGGGACCCCCTGGATTTGTTTGTGGGGTGAATGTTGGATTTACCGTCTGCGACATCCACGTCTGTTCCTGATCTGGTCATAGATGTACAGGACTGGTATGACCTGCGCTATTGGGTTCATGCTCCGTTCGATCACTTCCAACGTGCTCCGGTTCGAATCCGTGGAATGGGTTAATGGCGCAAATCGGAGTTGATATGCAGCTCTTCCAGGTGCTGTGACGTGCCGTACGTAGCGACCCCTCCGGAACGTAGGAACTGTGCATCGTACTTGACCAGCCTGAAGCAGCTGTGTTTATGTTGCGGTGCGGCGCAAATCGAGTGTTTCCGGGTCAGGCTCGGTCAGAGATTGATGATGGAGCTGGATCGTGCGGATCGGTCTGTATTTTGGCACTTTTTCCGCATCGTACTTCCTCGCCCGGACAGTCTCGTTCCTGGTACGGTTCGGCCGTAAGGTAAGGGCTACTGACACGTCTCGGAGGGCTGACCGACCGAGATCGGAATCAGCCCCAGAATGTTGCATTTGTCAGAGAGAAATAGAAATGAAGTGAAAACGTTAATATAATACTACCATTTAGTTACATTGATGCTTTTGTTATTCAATAGTTGGAATGAATCTATTTTTGTGCTTTGAATCAAATTACACACTCGTAATGTAAATCTTAACAACATTGTCAGTCCTTAAGAAGAAAGAACGAACCACAGCTAATTTTCTAAAGAGACTCCTCCATGACAAAGTGAAGAGACAGGTTGTTATTCCTACACTTACAATGTGCTAGACACATAACTTAAAATCTTGATAAACGTCACAGACAAGATATAAGCCTACTATGAACGAAAGCGAAACATGTGTACCAACAGATTTCTGAATGATGCAAATACATATAAAGTTCTTGCATAAAATAAAAAAGACATTACAAGAAAGCATGAAATTATTGAAGATTTACTCTGAAATGTGTGTATAAAATACTTCTGAAATATGCAAATCATTTTTTGTGTTCTATAAACTGAGAATTATTTTACCGAATACATTGTGTCAGAATTATAATTGTGTTCCATTTTGGATGGAAATAAGAATGTTTAAGTTCTGAATGGCTAGCCACATAGCTATTTGTTCTTTCTTTGTTTCAGTGATGTTATAAAGCGTGTTTTTCTCTATTTCCCAATAGAATTTGGAATTGAAAATAGGATCAGAATTGGTTAAAAAAAATTAGCGCAAAGATAGCATATTAAGCATAGTCTCTGTCTCAGATTCCTAAGGAATCATAACCAGGGTCCTACATTAATTTTTATCAAAGATAACCCCCATTAGTTTAGTCAGCAAATGGGGTGGACCATATTCACTTTAGAATTGTACTAAGGCTGGAAAGGCACAGAACAAGGGGCCAGAAGCATGAACTGATAATATTTTCTGTCCAGGGAATATTGAGTTTCAACCCATTGAAATGTATTAAGTACTACATTATTTAAATTAGTGACAGTATAGAGGCAAAACCTGCATTGGGAAGATCTAGCAGTTCTGATGTCATCCGTGATGTAAAGAAGATTTGCTCATTTTTGCCTGGCCCAACTGACAATTCCTAACTGTAGCTGCTTTTGGCTTAACGTTTTACAATATATTTTTAGTAGATGTACTTAGAGTGCAAAAGAAACAAATAATTGGACAACTTGGGAGACTCGCTAATCTTTCTACACTAAAACACTGCAAACAGATAAGAAATATAAATTAAAAAATTATGAAGAAACCTATTTTAAAGCATTGCATATTGCTGTGCTGTTAGGTTAATGATAAATCTTATACATAAAGTAAAGTTGAGTTATTTTCACATTGATGAATTGGCATTAGATGCTTGGGCAGCCTATAGTGCTATCAATTTCGGATTCGCATTTTAGTAATCAATTTTCATGCTTCACAAGGTAGGACTGAAAACTTGAAGAAAAATCTCTGTCAACTTCTGACATCCGACAAGCAACATCACCATGGAAGTAAGATCTATGGCAGTAGTGCTTATCCTGGGGGTCACCGGATTCCTCATTGTCCACAACGCACATTTAGGCAGCCCGCAGCTAATAAGAACATGAAATATTAGCAGATTCATAAAGTACATACATACAAAATCGAAAAGTACTATATCATTGTTTTAAATGTACTGTAAATGTGAAAGAATTTGAAATTTGAGGCTTAAAATAAAGTTGGCATCTTTAGCTTAATTTGTGGGAGTAAACCACGTACAGCAAACAACATGTAGTATGGATGATTAGTAGTCTCAATTGAATTAGATACATGTTAGGGGCAAAAAAGACTGATATTCTACAGTTTAGCATATTGCCGGGGCTTGTAAAAATAAAAACTAAATTTTGAAATGCTCCAATCCTTCAAATAGAATTTGAATTTTGTATATTTTTGTTTGCCAATTAGATAAAAGACTTCATAATTTGTGTATGTGTTTGCTGCATAATTGTTTACGTATTTTGGTAATTTTTTGGGGTTGAAATCTCGCAGTTGCTTAGGTGGGGGGGGCATGGTTTCCATTAGTGATTAAGTGGGGGTCCAGAGAAGTCAAAAGTTTAAGAAACACTGATCTCTACTATAATGAGGTCTCAAGCACTACGTGAAATATCTGGAATCAAATGCAATGCCAGATGAAATGTCAAGATAGTGAACCTGATGTCAAGATAGTGAGCTCAGAAGGCTGACCTGAACTGCTTTCTTCCCACAGTTCACACATCCCTCTTAATATATCATTGTTTTTCAGATTTGAAAACATAGCTGTACAGTACATGGCTCGCAGGAATAAAGCTGTCCAAAAAGGTCGGTGGAAGTAATCAGGAAGTAATCAGGGACAGGGCTATCAACAGTGCAGCAGTGGCACCGCGGCCCAGGTTAAAAGAGGCCCATTGCACCCCAGCTGTGTGTTTTTTTAAGCTTAAAAGGGTTGGGGGCATTTTTATTACTCGCATAAGTGTCATTGTCATTCGTGTACACCATTCGAAGTATTAGTTCCCTTATAAACGCCTTGAATGTCCAGCAGCCTGCATTGTACCTAAGCTAGTGAACAAGACAGTCTTTGTAACAAATCACTTTAAAAAGTAAATAACTCTCCCAATTAGGACAAAAAGTCTGATAATTATTCCTGCTGACACTTGGTTCCCTCCGCCTTGCTGTCCTGCCGGCAACTAACAGCATGTATTTTTTTGACAGGAAACCAATAACAGACAACTGTCTCTGTAAAATTCGGTCAGGTTATTCAGAACAAATGGAGCAATCCAAGTTTTTTCCCATTCCAGATCAAAGTGGAAATCTTTTGAAGTGAAGCTATTTGATTTGAAAAAAATGCTTTCTAACAAGCAGATAGATAAGTTAATAGGACACGGCGATATTTTATTAAACTGCAAAGCTTTATTAATATTGCAGCTTTAACTTGAAAGAAATATGTGAAATGACACCGGAAATTAATTAGATTATTTCATCATTCTTTTAAATTCTCAACTTTGATACGGTTGCTGAGATATATAGGTACATTGATAAAGAAAAAGATTCCTAGTCAAACAGAATTTTAATGAGTGCGGAGCTTTTATCTACTATCACTTTGTGACTTAATTTTTTCTGTTTATACTGCCTATTGATTCGAGTTGAAACCCGCTGTTTTAATGTTGTTATTGATATTCTCTCTGGGTTTTCTTCTAATTCTGTCATTGATATTGCCTTCATTGGATTTAGTTCAGTTTGAATTGCCTGGAGGTGTTAGTCTCACGAGTTTCTCCCTGTGTACAGACATGACAAGATAAAACCCCTCTTTTCTTCTCAAAATCCTGCCGAGAAGCAAACAGATGATTGCCATTGTTTCGAAAGTGAGAGACAGTGCACAAAGAGATCCTGCTGTAAGCTTCGGGTAATTCAGACAGCCGGCTCTTGCACTTTCAAATATTTTCTGGTGTCTCATTACATTGTTCACTTCCAGTTACTTCCGTTTTGGGCCTTATTATGAGATCTGCGGGGAGACATTTTCTCATGGTTTCATGTACCAATTTTGCACTTTGTGATTACATATTTTCTGCATGCAATTTTTCCACATGTGGAGTTATCATGCAGTTACTTAACATGCTGAAAATTGGCATGCTGAAAACCGGGCGAAATTATCATGTGGTAATTTTACATGTTGCAGAAACTGCACTTATGTTTTGCTTGGTAACTAATACTACATGTAAACATCTTCTCCTGGCAAGAGCTGGTGACATTTGTGTCAAAAACTCAAAAATCTATTATTTTACAATATAAATTACCACAGCTCAATAAAAGTGAGTAAAAAATCAGTGTGCATAAAAAAATAAAATAATCAACGTCCATCAGAATAAAAGCTCTTTTCAAAACAAGCGCAGCAGGTAACAATTCAAAGGTCATATAAAGTAGTATTAATGTCTGCAAATTTCTATTATCCACAAATGGTAACAAACAAAACACAAATTAATCCACATTTGAAATATCAGTACAGTGCAACAAAGAGTAATACACAGAAATGACTCTCAGTGCCTACACCACCTTCAAACCACCAACAAACTTACCCCATGCACTTTCCATACATCTATGAATCCTAACCCCTTTACTACTACAATGCCCACTTCACATACAATCTCTGACAAAGGGTCTGATTTAGATTTTGGCGGATGGGTCACTGAATCACAACGGTGACGGATATCCCATCCAACGACATATAAATCCCATAATATCCTATGAGATTTATATTTAGACGGCCGGGATATCCAGTACAGTTGCGACGAAGTAACTTGCCTGCCAATATCTAAATCAGAACCTTAATCTACTCCATCACTGCATCAATGTTGCATCTTCACACACAATCTCACAAAACAAGTTAAAAAAAGTAAAACCTATAAGAAAGTAAAGGTCCTCACCTAAACACTTGAATATTCATCAAAGATTACCAGTCAGACTGAGCTACCGCACTTTTTGCTGGGGTACATGCCAGGTCACAGATGCAAGTTGTACGCACTAGCCTCTTTCAAAGCCTAATTGGGGATACTGGTTTGGAAAAGTGAGATGGTGAATTGGTGGAAGAGGTTACATTTGGCCTCATCTCAGTGCTGGGATATTGATGAAATTATGTTTGTTGAAGGGCACAGATATGAGATTCCAGTGCACCTAATGTTGGCATGTGACCGTCCAGTACCACTCTAGTAATTTGTCTTACAGCATGGGTCAGGCAATATATTGAACATTGTCTCTCCATTCTGCCAAGTGCACCATATGCTGCCTTTGTGCATAATGCATAATACAGCACATCTGGATGAAATGACACAGATTTATATTGACTTTTTCTGGCTGATAGAAGAATTTGTGGATGAGTGCCAACATCCACAAATACCTCTGTAGACTCCATGGAGTTCTTCAGCAACTGCACAATACCAGCCTTCATTCCAGAGATTCTGCAGGGCAGGAGTCTCAAGTTTGTGTGAAAGTGTTGCTATTGCTACCGTCTTTTGAACTTGGTACTCTGGTTGGTGGTCAAGTATTCTTTTCTGCAAGAGAATCCTTGGAAGAAACATCAACTCATATGTCAAGCTACTGTGAAGTCTTTTCTTCCTCATCATCGCCTACTTACAGGGGTATGTGTGTAGTTGCTTGTGGAAGTGTAGCTCAAACAATCGCCAATGTATTGCAAATAGTGACAATGGTAGGTGTTACACTTTTAGGGTGGCCATGTTGGGACGAAGAGGCAGTAGTTGTGGCAGTGGCTTTGGCATCAGTGTAGACTGTGGATATGCTGCATGTGGAAGCTGTAGTGATGCATCTTGTGCACCAACACTGGAAGCTATTTTTTGGTGTATTTTTTTTAAACAGTTTTTATTCAGTTTCAAATTTATTACATACCAAAACCCCTCCCCCCCTTCCCCAGGATAACAGGTACCCAACATTTTTTATTACACAAATGCGTTGATGAACACAGTCAATTTTTAAGAAAGAGAAGATATACAGAAAGAAGAATACCATATTTGAAGGATGGCTGGCGTCCATTATTCCCCCTACTCCAATCATTGTTCCTCAATCCAAGCTAGCAGCTGTGCCCAAATCTTCATACCCCTGATTCGCGTACCCCTCCCTTTTTTTTCTATATATGGCAACCTCCAGGTTGCAGGTCGCAAGCAGCCTAGCTCTCCATTGCAGAAACGATGGTGGTTACGGATCTATCCATGCTGATGAAACGCACAACCTGAAGACGGCCATAGCTACAAAGATCAGCCCTTGTATTTGTTTCGGTCGAGCAATACTGGATGTGCCCATCATGACTTCTTCAGTTGTGATGTTAACCCTACAATGTGCGATGTCCGAGAGGAAATCGGAGATTTAATTTAGTACTTTTGTTAGTATGTTCCATGAGGCGAACATTTGGACTATGTCCGCCGCGCGGAGTGCGCATCGTGGACAGGTTGAACCTTTCCCCGTTCCCCATTTTGCTATTTTGTAAGGAGTGTAGTAAAGTGAGAAGAACGTCTTATAGAATTGTGCCTGGAGTTTCATAGACATTAAACAGGTGAGTGACAGTTCGTAGGCATAGAGAGATGTTCGAGGAGAGACATCGAGCCTAGTTTGCCATGCCGCCCCATGTTTGCCCATATCATCTGGTAATAATAGATTCAGCCCTGCATATATCTCGCCGATTCTTGGAGTTTTTACTAGTCTCAGCTTATCTATAATTTTGCAAGTTTGAAATTTGATACGAGCACCCACTTTCTTTAATAGAAAGTCTCTATCCTGGAGATATTTAAAAAAATCCCTATTAGTCATATTAAAATCTGATTTCAATTCATCAAATGATTTAATTCCGTTTACTGAAAAGAAGCACCCGAGCTGTCTAACCCCTGATTCAATCCATCTCTGCATACATACATCCTGAAATATCTCTGGAAGATCTGCATTTTGTGACACGGGGTGTAGAAAGAGTATCAACCTAAACCTACCAGTTTTTTAACATTTCCCCATACTTAGACAACACTAGAAATGGTCTTAAATTTAACTTTTTTAAAATAGCCATCGTTTGCATGCCGCCACAGACATCCAGTGCTCCCTTCACGCAGGATCAGTTCTTGTGGGGTGGGTATGTTGCAGCTATCCGGGTTATCGATTAGTAGTCTTACGTTGTATTTCAAAACTGTAGCCCAATAGTACAGGTTAAAATTGGGCAGGGACCACCCTCCACGCTCTCTAGGTAGAGTAATCCACCTGAATGCCCTACGTGGCCTATTATATCCCCACAAAAACCGTGAAAACATAGTGATTATATTTTTTTAAACTAATGGGGAAAATTCTAAACATATAGCACGGAAAAAATATAAAAAATAGGAAAAAATAACATCTTTACAACATTGGTTCTACCCCCGATAGTCAGATGTAAGTTATTTAGCCAAAGTAGTTCTTTCTTAGTATGGTGTATCAGGGGCTCAATATTGTCATCAACAATATTTTCAGTGTTAGCGCTAATACTAACCCCCAAATACGTCACCTTATCCATTATCCTAGGGTCTCTCATTGGGATTTTATTGTTAAGCACAATCTGAGTCTTATTGGAATTCAGTTTATATCCTGAGACCAAGACGTACTTGGATTGGTAAGATTAAAGCATTATTTTCAAGTCTATGTATAAATGCATCAATATAAATTGTGAACAGGAGGGGCGAGCAGGGGCACCCCTGTCTTGTACCCCTAGAGATGGCAAAACTTTCAGAGAGAACCCCATTAATCAAAACACAGGCGCTAGGGTTTACATAAAGCCGCTGGATTGCGGTTATATATTTCTCTTCGATCCCACAGTTTAACATGGCCTCCCACAGGAATTTCCAGGAGACCCTATCAAACGCTTTCTCCGCATCCAGCAGTATAAGCGCATTAGGGTCTCCTGTCACTCCCGTGTAATCAAAAAGAGAAATGACTCTTCATATATGATCGATTGTAGATCGTCCAGGAATGAACCCGTGTTGTCGTTCCAAAACTATCTTATGAATAAAGGGGGCCAGCCGTGCTGCCAGTAGTTTGGAATACATTTTCGAGTCCCCATTAATCAAGGTAATGGGACGATAGGAGCCCATTTCCTGGACATCCTTGTTCTTTTTGGGAAAAACAATTATTTTAGCCAGCGGCCAAGGCCTTGGTGGGTTCCCTCCCTGAAAAATATATTGAAAAAGTGCTGTCATGATGGTCCTAAGTTGTGGTGCAAATTTAGTGTAAAATTCGGTGGAAATCCCATCCATACCAGCTGCTTTCTCGTTGGCTAGGGATTTCATAGCTAATAATATTTCCTCCCAGGAGAGTGGACCATCTAATAGTTCTTGATCTTCTGTTCCCAGGTGATCGGTAGTGAACGGATCAAGATATATTTTGGGGTCACCACATCCATTATCTTCTTTGTGGTATAGTTTCCAATAGAACCCCTGGAAGGCTGTTCTTATTTCCGCGGGTTCGGATCTTAAGCACAGTTCTGGGTCCCTGATTTCTTTTATTGATGCAAATGAAATTTCCTCTCGAGTTATAACCACTAGTTGGTGTCCCACTTATTCGCTTAACTCATATGTTTTTTCCCTATGGATACTGGCTCTAGCAACTGCTCTTCCGACCAATATTTCTGAAATGTAGTTTTTAGCGATTGCCACCCTGCGTACTTCGCTATCTGTTGGCCTTCCTTCCTATACAGCTTTAATCAGTTCCTCCTCTTCTCTTCGCAGGTCTTGTTCTAGTAGAGCCATTTTTTGTTTTTCTATTTTGTTATTTTTAAAGGAAAATTTCATAGTTTCGCCCCTGACATAGGCCTTCATGGCATCCCACACCATGTCAATTGAGGTAGATCCCATTTTGTCCTTTAAAAAAGCCGAAATCCAGGTTCTCATTTGTTGGCAATATGCATCATTGTTTAATAAGGCCCTTTCAAATGTCCATGTGTTTGTATTGGATCTCTCAGGGACACCCGTGAGGCTAAGCTCAAGCGGGTTATGGTCTGAGAGAATTCTGGGTAGTCTGTCGATTTGGCATGCTGTTCTCAAGGAGTTGGACATAAGCATATAATCTAATCTTACATGCTTTGAATGTTGGTGTGAATAATAGGTATAACCGGGGTCCCCTGGGTGTTTCATTGACCAACCGTCTATTAAACCATGTAGCATACACATGTCTTTTAAGGCTTGGAAAACTTTTCGCTTCCTTCCCTGAAATTTAAATCCTGGATCTATAGACCATTCACTAGGCAGATGAATATTTAAGTCTCCGCATAAAATCAATGGAAGAGGCCAGTGTACTAATTCATTAGAGACATTATTCAACATATCCGGGTCCTCACTGATATTACCATATATAGTACATATTGTTAACTTGCTTTTTCCATTGTTATAACAACACTCTGCTATTGCAAACCGTCCTAATGTATCCACTATAGCCCGTGGAAATTGCAACTCCCCACCTTTTGCTAGAATAGCCACCCCCCTAGTGCGTGTCCCTTGCGTTGTAGCGGATATGAGTCAGTATCCTAGTGTTTTAAGTAGATATTGCTGTGACCCCTCGATATGTGTCTCCTGAAGACAAACGATGTTTGCTCCAGATACCTTAAGTCCCTCCGCAACTTTCTGTCTTTTCTTTAATTCGTTAAGGCCGCAGACATTCATTGAAAGTATGCTGATCTTAGCCATCCAGATCTCTAATATCCTCTTGCTGAGTTATATACAATCTCACAAGACAACATACTATTCTAAGTCTTTCCTTCTTGCTACTTTCTGTGTATTTCATGTGTCCCTTGTAAAATTCCTGAGCCCTGTTCTCTCCCCTACAGCCCTCCCTCCTGCCCTCCCTTCCCCCCTTACCACCCATTGAGGCGTCATAGGTCCAGTGAGATCCAGGTGTGGGCGTCCGTGTGATTAGTGCACCTCAGTACACTCCCCCTCCCTGGCCCTGCATGGGTATAAGAGTAGGATAAGGAGAGAATCTTCTATGTGAACAAGTGTTTTTCTATAGTTATAAACATAATCATATATTACATCATATTTGATATATAACCGGTAGTGTTCTCCCCCTTTCCCATTTTTTAGCCTATAGTCCCATAATGTTCTTTGTTATGACACTTATGGTCCCATCATGATGATAGTTTTATCTGTTCTTGATAATTGTCGGTTATTTCTTTTTGCAGTCTCTGTGTTTTCTTTCAAATAATTTTCTGCTTGAATTTCACTTGTAAAGCTGCGGGTTGTTCCCCTAAAAACTATTTTCAATCGAGCAGGGTTTTGTAAAAAAACTTTTGCACCGATTTGTTCGAATGGAGTAAATAGCTGCTGCATTCTCCACCTTCTTTCTACGGTAGCATGGGCAAAGTCTGGTCTAACGAAGAATATGGAGTAAATATATTCCCTCTTGCTTGTAGGCCAGGCAAGGTCATAGAAGGTTTCCCGCAGTAGAAAATTCCCAAAATGAACCAGCATTGCCCTAGGATATTTAGGTGGATTCTGTGTTCGTTTGGGCTGGGTTAGAGGAAAGCGGTGGGCACGTTGGATTTCTTTATCTATTTCCCAGGATTGCAGTTCAGGGAGGGTTGAATTAAGGAGTTTAGTCACATAACCACTTGGATCGTTCCCCTCTGCGCCTTCTGGGATCCCCAGGACACGCAGGTTATTTCTCCTTGCTCTGTTCTCTTGATTCTCAACCTTAATCAATAAGTCTTTTATAATTCCTTCTTGTGCTTTTTCCTGACTTTGAAGACAAGCGACATCCTTCTCTAGATGGTCAGTGCGTGTTTCTACTGACACCATCCTTTCTAATAACTCTAGACAGGTGCTGCCCACTTTATTAATAGCTCCTTGTAACTTTTGGATGGTGGTATGGTTCTTTTGGCTGTCCCTTTTAACATCTTTGTGGAATTTTCTTATGGAGCTTAGTATATCTTTCAAAGATGGCTCTGCCGCATTTCCTGTTCCATCTTGGTGAAAGCCGCTCCCATTTGATTCCTCCCCACTATCCTGATCAGGTTCTGTTTCGTTAAATCTTTTTGGCGTTGAGTTTTTTTGTGTATTGATTTGTTCTGAGTTACTTCCTTGATCAGTGGTTTCTTCATATGTTGATTTGTTTAGTCTTTTATTCCTTATCCTTCTTTTCTCAAGTTTTTTCCTTGGGGTGATCCCTTGTCCAGGATTGCTCAGTTTCCTTACATCCGAGGAGTCTGATATTTCCGGGGTTGAAACAACTTGGTTTGGAATTTTGCTGGCGTAGCTTGCCTCACTGGAAGTCGACATGCCAGTTTTGTATATATCTGCATCAGATTCATCTGAGTGTGCTTCAGTTTCTGACTGTAAAATTTTTTCAAGGGAGGAATTTTGGGTTGAAGGAGCGCTAATTTCAGGACCATGTTTTTGACCTGAAGCAATTGGGTAGTCGCTGATTTCCGTTGTGGTTTTGGCTATGCTAGCCATGAATTTCCCCAGCTTGACGTTTCCGGGGTTTGTTCCGAGGTCAGGGGTTCGAGCAGTCATTTCCCCCATTACTGGCTCAGCCTCTATTTCAACACCTGGTTCATCGTGTCAAGTTCCACTTATTCCACAGTCTGCCCCACCCTGTGTCATTGGGTCCTGTGCCATTTCCTGCACCACTTCCTGACGGTTTATACCTTTATTCACCCCCTCTTTGGGTACTGGGTTAAAGATATTGAAAATACTAGGCTGGGATGTTGTTATCTGACCCGTGGATTTAGCATTTGCTTTCAGATTTTTAATGGTTTGTAATCGCTTTGCTTTTTTTACCATTAGTTCCATCTCTTCGGTGTCTTCCAAGTCCTTCTCCTTCTCCTTGCCCTTTTCTTTCCTTTTCTCCTGTTCCATACCTTTATCTTTATCTTTGTTCTTATCTTTCTTGGATGTTTCATTGTCTTCCTTTTTCTCACAGTTACTCATGCTTTTATCTTTATCTTTGTTTTTATCTTTATCTTTAAATTACTCTTTTTCTGAACCCTTTTTCCCTTTCTCCTTCTCCTTCTCCTTCTCCTTCTCCTTCTCCTTCTCCTTCTCCTTGTCTTGCTCTTTCTCTTTCTCTTTTTCTCTGTCTTGCTCTTGAGCTTTGTCTTTTACTTCCTTAGCTTTAGCTCCCATGGTCTCTGGTCGTCGCTGTGTTGGCTTTACTCTCTATGCACTGTGCATTTCTTGTGTGTCTTGTGCATTTTCATTACGTTCAGGTTCTTGGATGTGTTGGGCGTCTAGGGGGTCTGGGCGGAATAAGGGTAGGGACTGGGCCAAGCATTGCTAATTTAACTCCTTCAAGCCACTCAGTCCCTCTCCTCTTGTTCCCATGTCATCCATTTCCTGGTCTTGCTCTCGCTTTTCGTTCTGTCCGGTTGGAGTTGTCTGGGTTAGTGGTGTTGCTACTGCTATCTTTCCTGGATAGGCCACTTTTATTATGTTCAGCGCAGTATGCTGCTCGTCCGCTTGTACATATGTATTTGGAGTAGGTGGGTTTGGTCCGAGGGTACCGCTTTTGGTAGCTCTTCTAGTCACCCCCAATTCCTGCCGTGTATCAGAGAGGTCGGATGATGCGTTCGGTATGTTTCTAGTACATGTAGTACACGTAGTGCATGAGAGTTATATTTCAATTGTGGCCCCCACCAGCAGCCTTCTTGTAAAAATACTTAGGTTCCGCATATGACTCTCTCTTATTTTCCACAAAGGCCCTGTTCTCATTGCAGACTACTCCGCATAAAGGGTAGTTTTGGGCCATTCTGTTTTTTTTCTTTTTACTTTTCCCTCCTTTATTTTTTTTTTAGGAGTATGCCATGGAGTATGCCAGTCTTCCAGAACCCCCTCAGTATTTTTCCAGCCAATGGATTCCCGGATTGAGTATTGCTAGAATTGCTAGTAGAGCCCAGCCGAGCCCAGCCGAGCCCAGCCGAGCTACCGAGCAGACGAAGTGGTAGGGGGAGTTTTTAAAGATCCGTCGAGATTTCATGTGCAAGTGATTGATGACGGTGTGATGACGAGGGTCGAGGCTTTCTAGCAGACCCAGCGGCAGAAGAGGAGCAGTGAGGGAGCAAACAGCCGTGAAATTTTATGCCAGACAGAACACTGCCTTGTAAGTAATATATCACTCAACTTACTCAAGCAGCGTATGGCGCGTAGCCCACAGACACCGCGCCAGATACAGTAGCTTCCAGTCTCTAATTTACCTTTTCGCGCGTACCTTGAGGCTCTTGAAGCTTCCTAAGGCTCACCATTAAAGTCCTGAGTACCGATGCGCCTCTGCACCGCTGTTCCACTACTTCTCCCCGTGAGCTGCGATGAAGCGATGAAGCATCAGAGACACAGAGACACAGAGACATGATGAGCTGACATTGCTACGATGATTGTGTAATAATCATGGAGGATTCAGGGAAGATGTAAGGAGAGGGTAGAGGGCAGATGAGAATTGCGGGAGGTAGTGTCAAACGTGAGGAAATAAACGCCTTTCAATGCTCCCCGTGCCCCCCTGCACCTCACCTCTCCTTTCTGCTTTCTCCAAATCGATCGCCGTATCCAGATTTATGGCAGGTCGGTAGATTGTAGAGTATTGTAGATTGCTGGCAGCGGCAGCGGCACCAGTAGTGGATAGTATAGAGGCGGCCTGTCACATCCAGGTAGGATAGATGGAATTCAGCGAGACTCCCTTCGAGACCCCCTTCTTACATCAGACTCGGAGAAGTGGCCCTTAGGTCCTTGAGGTAAAAGTCTTAATTGTAGTCGTCGGTATGTTCGCTTCACCACAGCATTTCTTTGGGCTTTCTTTTACACGCCGGGCCGGCCACGCTGGGCAGGACTAGGCTAGTAAGACCTGGATCTCATCACACAGGGTCAGGGTTTAGCGGAGCGCACTGTCAGCGACTGCTCACACCGACGCCATCTGGCCTTCTGAGAAACAATTTTTTTGGGGTGTATAATGCTAAATTAAGTTTATAGATACCTGCAATAAATTATTCTATGCCTGTCCCCATGATGAAGGGTAGCAGTTGCCTGAAATATCATGAGGTATAGGAGAAAATCCTATTCCCAAAATGTGTCCAAACTAAGAGGATATGATTAATAACAAATGATTTAAATTTAATTCAAGAAAGACCATTTCAGTAAATATTTTTTCGACAACGCTTAATGCTAATGATTGATTAGTATTTAGTAATAATTGAATATCATTTTGGAAAAAAGGTTAGAACCAAATGGGAAAGAAATAGGTGGTGTAAACAGAGGGTGACACCAACAAAAATCTGTGAAGTTTTCGTTGAATAGACATTGTGAAGTCCAGAGACAAGTAAAACACATCCTCATTTACACATGGACTGAATCAAAATTTGTATTAAGAAGAAGAGGGAAGTTATGGTGAGTAGGCATCCTTCTGGACCACTCTGTAGCTTTCAGCGCCATTTCCCATCCCATCGTCATCCAACAACTACACAAAGCTAGCATCCAAGGATCCGCACTTCACTCGATATGCTCCTTCCTGAGGTGTCCACCTGTCCCCTTTCTATTCAAACCTCTTCAACCTCATCTACTGAATTCTACAAGGATTATTGCTCAGCTCCACGCTATTCAACACCTACATAATCCCTCTTTCCATCATCAGCAACACTGCAGGTTAAACTGCTTCCAGTTGGTGGGGTGGCTGTCATTGTGGTATCTGTTTGGCAACATGTAGCAGTAGTTTGTACACATGCTGTGCACTTTCCTCTTCTCACAGGTGGTTGTGCACAGCTTGAGGAGGGTTCTTCCATTCCCTCTTGTGCTGTGTCAACTACAGGTACAGGAGTTGTATATTATTTAATATGATTTTAAATTCAATTTATGTCCATGCTTGGTTTTACAAGTTATCCAAAAGAGTGATTTTTGATGAAGGTGGTACATCCAAATAATATCTCATATTTGTTGGACTTTCATGGAAAAAAGTTTAAGATGGCATTATCTTAAGATTCTTATTCTAATGCACCTGCTTGCTAAATATCAATTTCCCTATTGTGAAAAATACCTTATGTTGACTAGCAAACTTAAAATTAATAGTGCAGGTTTTTACATATTTAAATTATTGACAAGAAATATTGATGCATCCATCTGGACAAGGGGATCTAATGGGGCAAACATATTGAATTGGCAGCATTAAAACTCTGCCAAAATGCGGGAGTAATATCTGTAGAGCACAGAAAATCCCTCACCAAACCCATCCAGCCAGCTCTTCGTCTGTATGAGGCAAAAGCCCTAGGCTCGGCACTGTACGGTGCAGAGATTTGGTGCTACGATAATTCAACACCACTAACACTCGTTGAAAACAAGTTTTTTTGAAACCTTGTGGGTCTCCCCAAAAGCACTCCGATGAAACCATTGTGGTATGACTTGGGGAGAAAAGCATTAGCCGATGTGGTCAGATTACAACCTCTTTTATATTGGTGGTGAATCTGGGTCACCCCGGAACTCGCTCAATACGCCAAGTGTTTTTTGGAGGTAATCAAAATGGACAAATTTCACAAGATAGTGTGGTTGAAGGAGTTGAGTAAAGCTCTGGGGGAAATGGGGTTGAAGGGGCTGTGGGAAAACCCAGAGCTAGCACACTTCCATCGAAAAACAACTTAAAGGAAAAATACTGGGAAATGGTCGCTCATCGAAATTGGAATGCCACTGACCCTTCTACTATGGAGGGCCGTTTTCTGGAAATTAAGGCTTCACCTAGTTTTGAGCCATTTTGGGACTGTATTACAAAACCTAGGGACAGGAAGCTTTATTTCCAGTTCAGAGTGGGGTCTCGCCCAATAAGAGCACTAACTGGGAGATTGGCGGCTGGCAATTCTATTATGTGCCCGGCCTGCAACAACGAAAAAGAGACTATTGCACATATTCTTTTTGTATGCAGGGCCTACGCTAATCCAAGACGAGTTTGGCTTAAAGCAATGTGCAAGTTATTAGACACTAGGGACTGTAGGGTGGCATTAAGATTAATTTCCACCAGCAGCCTACCAGTCATCACATTCGCTGTTGCAAAGTTCTTGGGCTGGATGTGGTCCATCAGAAATGACTTTCTTTCCACTGAATGATATTTTGTCCTGGGTGATGTCTGAATTTTTAATTTGTATAACAATGTTTTTAACATACCAGTGTTTTATGTGTATTTTAAATTTAATTGACCAAAATGCTTTTTTATATTAATGATAAACCCTGCTTTTAATAGAACTGTCAAGCGGTTACTGTAACTATGGAGCAGTAACAATGTCATGTCTGTATTTATGCTTTTATGAGTTTTTTACCTCGAATAAAGCTAAATTTGATTGATTGATTGATAGTCAATATTCCTACAATTGTATGGGAGAAAAGATACACTGTTATGACGCTTATTTCTGATAAGTGAATATGTTTCACTTTATTTCTTCTTTATGTTATGGACATGTTGGACTGCAGTGTGTATAATGAACAAACAGGTGTATGTGAGGCACTTACCTGGTTTCCCATCACCACCTGCTTCTGCTCAATCTTCAATTTCACTGTTCTGGTGATGTTGATAATGCTTCTGATTTGCTTTTCTCAGGGTTCAGGTTGAGTTGTGGTACTTCTCCTACTCCTGTGGCCTGACTTTTACATCTGTGTTTAAAAAGAAATTTCTGCACTTGATGTCCAACAAAAGAGAGAGGGGGAGAGAGTCTGATGGCTCGTTTGTCTCCCCGAATCCAAGTATCAACCAATGAGAACAAGCTAGAGGTATTTTCTTGAATAAACTGGTAATTAAATGTATCCAAGGAATTTCCCTTACAAAAAACCTTTTGTTTTTTCAAAAAGAACCCTCACCCACCAACCCAGTTGTTTGCATGCTTTATCATAGGGTTCCCAACCAATTTCTTGAATTTGAGCTCTTGGCCCTCAAACATGCCTACAGGATGCTGTGGCATGGTTAGGGAAGCAGCCGAGCCTTTTAACGTCTGGAAAAATCATTGAAATTTCCAATTCCTGCAAAGCATGCAATGTAGAATCAGCAGACAAACTCACTAGGCCTTTTTATTTTCACAGTATGATTTTTATATCACTCATATCCCTGGAAAAAAAGAACATTCTTGGTGATCATTTGTCTAGATGAGACCTTGTGGTTGGGGATGATATTTATTGCAGTGTGTGAAGGATGTTCCTGCTGAAATCACTCCAGTAGCCCTTGATACCCTGCAGTCTCCAAGTACCCTTGGCCTACTGCCAGAGCCTGTTGTTTTTTAACAGGCCCTGTTGATCCCTACTAAAGACCTTCAATCCGTGATTCCGGGAATGTATCATGAAACTGCACTAGCAGGTCATAATGGAGTAAAATCTATTTTAGAGTTATTCTCGTGGTCCTATTGGTGGTCTATACTTTGCCAGGATGTTGAGTTATGTAAAAAATCAAGTCCTATCTTTACACAATCTAAGGTAGTCCACGATAAGCCTTTTGGGCTTCTCTAGCCTTTGCATGTTCCTCCTCATCCATTCCAAACTATTTCCACTGGATTTGTTGTGGTTTTACTCTCTTCTGGATAAAATCAAGTGATCATGTTTACTGTAGACCTCTTGTCTAAGAAAGCTGATTTGTTTTGGAAACTTCCATCTGTTGGCATGATGGAACTGAGATGTCTGGATGATATATTCCACCTTCATGAGACTGAGAGGGTGAACCTGTGTCTTGGACAGTATCTGAGGTATTTTTGTAATGTCAATCAAAATAACCATATGGATTTTTTTATCTTGGGCAGAATTCCCTTATATAATACAATTCACTCTGCTGCCAAGATTTCATTACTGTATCTAAGGTTTCCTCGTTCCTTTCCTGCTTCCTTTCTGTCAACTCCTCTTGTGCCTGCTGCTACTGACCTTGTAGGAAAGCTTGATTCTAAGAGACAAGTGACTACCCAGATTTAACATGATTCTAAAACTGCTATGAAGGCTAGAAACAATAAATTAAGAAGACCTATCTCGGGGCGTGGCCAAGCACGGACTGAAGATGGCCGTGTAGCATGTGAGCTCTACAATCCAACTCAGCCCTCGTCTATCCTGAACAATAATCTGACATACCGTCGACTGCACAGATCGTGTAGAACTGAGGAGACTTCACCGTCGTAAAGTTGAGGCCTGCAATTAATCCCAAAGCCGGGACCCACAGTAGCCAAACCCCCTGAGAAATAGCTCCAGCAAGCCCAACATCGCCCAGCGTTGGCGCCGCAGTTTCTGTCTCCACTGGGATTGCCAGTTAACTTGGGTGTCTAGGGGGTGCCTTGAAGACCTGCAGAGGCGGAGCGGACCGTGTGCGCAGCATAGTGAACCGGTGAGGGTGAGTGGCAAAATCGCTGCAGAGAGTCAGGGCGTGCTGGCTGCGAGACGGAAAATGGCGCCAGCGCGTCCCTGATGGCAGAGACTCTCCCTCCGCACACTCCGGGACTGGGACCGGTGGCGACGCCTGAAGCCAGTGCCTGCAGTAGCTTAGCCCACCGTTACCTTGTGGTGGGGTAACAGATTTGAACCGCAATACTCTGATCAGCTGGAGTGCTTTGTGAAGGACAATAAACCCCATGTAGCAGGGGCAGCTGAGATCCCGTACAGTGGAATTGGTGAGGACGTGGGGAACACAGCGGCTGGAAAGCTGGGCGAGCCTGCCGTAAGGAAGTCAAGGGCGGAGGCGCATCATTGATGGCAAATAACCTCCCTCTGCCTACCTCAACTCTGTAAACAACAATAGCCCTTTGGGAGCTGAGGCCTACAATTGAGCCTGCGGCTGGGACTCATAACAGTAACGACTCCCCGGATGGCATCTTCGCACACCCTGCAAATTCACAGCAGTGGCTCTCTAAGAGTTGGTGATCCGAACACAACCGGAGTTGCAGGGGGGGTCGTCAGGACCGACGTTGGTAGCGGAAACTGCAAATTCGCCAAGGAGTGTTGACGAGGTCAGAAGGTGCTTTAACTTGACAAAAGGCGTGGCACGCTGGCAATTGGATTGTTTATAGTATCGGTGCACCTCCACAGGTGAGAATACTCCCTTTTTTGACTGCCTTGTTGTTGACTGCCCTGAGCCCCCTCCACCCCTTAACGTCTAGTTGCCTCCCTGTGCTCGGTCCACTGTCTAGTGGGATCGGACACTGCTTGATCTGCAGTCAGAGCTTCCAGTGTCCGGCGTAACTGGTCGACTCGGCCCGGCGTAACTGGTCGACTCATCTTGGTTTGAGATCCTCCGTACTCACTAGCCGCAGCTGCCCTGAAGTGGTAGCACCGCCGCGGCCCGCTTTCAAGGGACCTCTTGCCCTGTAGTGATAGGGAAAGAGTGCAAGACCCTCTGTGGCACACATCCTAGACTCAAGTTGAAGCTGCGAACAGTACTTTATCAGACCACCCCTAGTACCCTAATCCCGCCTACACCTCACCCCGACTGCTACAATGGAGAGCGTCAAGGGGTCCGGGACCAGGGTACCGAAGTCAGTCCAAAATAACAAATTAGACCGCTACACGGTTACCAAAGATATGCAGCGGGCCGTTTGTCTGAGGAAACTGCGCGAGGGAGCCCTGGGGAGGAGGAGCAGGAGCTTTCCCTTAGGGAAGTCATGGAGGCTATCACAGGCTTCAAAACCTCCCTGGAACATAAAATGGATTCCATGGCCATTGATAATAATCGCATCAGGGCCGACTTGGGAAAGCTTAATGAAAAGGTCAAGCAAGTATAAATTACGGCCTCTAGCCTTGTGGGGGACGTCACGCAGCTGCAAAGGGAGGTCTGAGAACTACAGGACTCCCGTACCTTCACAGACCTCAAGCCGGACGATTATGATGGCCAACTCCGTTGCAACAATCTCGGCATCCTAGGAGTTCTGGAGAGATCGGAGGGGCAAACTCCAGACCTCTTTGTTGAGGACCTGGTTCTTAAACACCTGCAACCCAAGGGCCTTAGTAATTTTTTTGTGATAAAGAGAGCTCACAGGGACCCGGGCGGATGACCCAAGCCGGGCGCTCCCCGCGGCCCATGTTGGCTCGGGTCCTCAATTACCGAGACAGAGATGTGATCCTTCAAAACTCCAGAGCCAATGCCCCTCTTCGATATGAAAATGCAGACATTTCCTTTTTCCCTGACTTCACACAAAGGGTGCAGAAGTTAAACGAGGCCTGAGAGAGAGGGGTTTGAAATACTCAATGTTGTTCCCGGCACGCCTCCGTGTTGAAGCAGAGGGGAGAGCATGGTTTTTTGACCGTCCAGAAGCAGTTGTGGACTGGATTGAATATCAAGGGACTCAAAGCTAGGCAAATCGTGGAACTGGGGAAAGTGCGAACAGTCAGCCATCCTGGAGTGGAGCCCTGGACGATGGCAGCCTTTTTGATAGTAAAGGGAGCATTGGTGCGGGGTGGGCAGGGGAGGGGAGATGTCTGCGCCAGTTCTAAGGGGACTGTTAGTTTATCTATGACAATACATTATTAGTGCTAGAAGGATGGGATAATGATACTGATTAGGGCAAGGACGCAGAGCCTACTGCTTTCTCCCCCCTGTTTTTTCTTCCTTTGAATTTTCTAGGTCAACAGGCACGCTGCAAGTTTTTTGATGGGCAGTTTTGAGCCCAGAGGGCAAGGCAGTAGGGTGGGGGGTTGTCTGGTTGCAGTACTATGTTTGTTTGTTTGGTGGTTTGTTAGTCACATTGGCGCAATAATTGAGTCTGTAAGAGTAAATGCGGAGGATTGTCAACATTACCATACGCATACCAAGGATGATGGGGGTAAAAATGTGAAGGGTTTGAGTTGGAATGTTAACGGGTTAGGGGATAAAATCAAATTGAATGTGGTTCTCCAGTATATCAAGAGACAGGCCCCGGATGTGGTCTTGCTTCAGGAGACACTTATGGTCCAGAGCCTATGCAAAGCAATGCACAGAGGGGGATACAAGATGATTGCACATTCTGGCTTTACATCGGGCACTAGAGGGGTATGTATTCTGACCCGAAACACGTTCCCACTTGCAGTGAATTCCACTTGGGTGGATGATCGAGGCAGATATACTGGCGTCACTGCTATGTGGGAGGGTCATCACATAACATTTATGTATATCTGTGTTCCCCCAGGCCTACCGGGTACAATATTTGCTGACTTAGGTGCGGTCCTGCTTACCATTCCAGAGGCGCTTCTGATTCTGGGAGGCGACTTTAACGCAGTCGTCTCCGGCACATTGGACAGACACCCGCCCTGGGAGATGGGACGGGCGACCCGTTGGTTACCTGATTTCTTAGAAGCAATGGGGCTGGTTGACAGCTGGAGGCTCTACCATCCAGATCAAATTCAACACACATTTTACTCTGGGGCTCACCACAGTCTCTCCTGATTAGACTATTGCCTCGTTCCAGCAGCACAAGCCACCTACATATTACACATTAGACACTTAGCTAGAGGAATTTCAGATCACTTGCCACTGTGGATTAACCTGCTAGTGGGCCGGGGCACTCTGGGGAGGTTTGCCCCAATCAATCCTTGGTATCTCCCTAATCCTAAGATCCGCAAGGATTTGATTAAGACCCTGGATGAATATTTTTCCAACAATGTGGGGTCTGTGTCCTCCTCTTGGTCCTTATGGGAGGCGTTTAAGACGGTGATTAGGTGTCAGGCCATATCGTTGATAACTTGCTCCAAGGAAGATAAGCAGAAGGAAGTCGTTGAGCTCGGGGCTGAAATTTACAGGGTGGAAGGTGATTTGGAATTGGGAGTAACACTGGATAAACTTAATTTGTTAAGCCTAAAGCAACACGAATATAAGGCTCTGGTGTCAGACAGGGCCAAAGCCCTTAGTAGGGAAAAACAGGGCAGGCTTTATGACCTGGGAGATAAGGCCGGGAAACTTATTGCTTGACTGGGTAGGAGGGACTGGGCGAGCCGCCTTGTGCCGGAGCTCAGAATAGAGGGGGGAGCTTCATTCACAGAACTGCAGGAGATAGTGAACAGATTCGCTGATCACTTTCAGGCAGTCTATACGTCGGTCTCTCTCATCTGGAGGCTGACTCCCATGAACTACTCCATGACATCAAGCTCCCATGTCTCTCCCCTGAGAACTGTGACTATATGGATAGCCCCCTTGCAACGGAAGAGATTGCCCAAGCAATCCGTTCGATAAACTCGGGGAAGGCACTATGCCCAAACAGGCTTCCCATCGAACTCTATAAACTCAGGCCAGACAAACTCGCGCCCTACTTAAAAGCAATATTTGAAGAATCTAGAGAAGTTGGAATGCTGCCTTTGGAGCAAAGGATAGCTACTATTGTCACTATCCACAAAGAGGGAAAGACTATAATGGATTGCGCCTCATACAGGCGCATCTCTCTTCTAAACGCTGAGCCCAAGATCTTAGCTAATCTCTTGGCAAATCGTTTGGTGAAAGTGATCAGCGACCTAGTTCATCCCGATCAATCCGGCTTTATGCCACATAGAAACACAGCCTTAAACTTACATAAAGTACATGGGTGGATAGATCGAGTTCATACCCTTCGGGAGCCAGCCGTAATTGTGTTATTAGACGCGAATATGGCCATTGATACCATCGAATGGACTTATTTATGGGCGGTTCTTGCGAAGTTTGGATTTGGCACTAAATGTATCCAGTGGGTGCGCCTTTTGTATTCTGTGCCGCTTGCGCAAGTGGTTGTAAACAATAGGGTGTCTGCCACATTTTTGCTCAGTCGGGGGACTCGTCAGGGTTGTCCGCTATATCCCCTTCTTTTTTCCCTGGCATTGGAACCTCTTGCTGCATGGATAAGATGGGATCCAATGATAAGAGGGCTGCGGTGGTCCCCTGGATGGGAGGACCGCATATCTTTATACGCAGACGATATATTGCTCTGTATCGCTTCCCCTCATAAATCCCTTGTAGTGGTACTAGATATAATAATGGCCTTTGGGAAATTTTTGGGACTCTCTATTATTTGGGGGAAATCCTTACTGTTTGTCCTGAGGGGAGACCCCCTTTGCCTCCCCGGAATTGTCAAATACAAACTAACACTGATGGATTTAAATATTTGGGAATTTTTATTTCACTCGACCTCTCGGTCAGATATACTCAGAATCTTCTCTCCCCTCATCAGAATCTCAAGAGTGATATTGCCAACTGGAAGAAGCTCCCCAACTCGCTTCTGGGTAGAGCCGCCCTCTTTGCGAAATAATACTGTAAAAGCATTGATATGGTTTCTTAGCCATACAATGGTTTAAAAGGAATAAAACATATATACATTCATATATACATTAGGCTAAAATACTCAACTGGTGCTTCTTACTACGCCTACCCCAGTGTACCTGGCCTAAGCCTAATACTTGGGAGGGGAGTAAGTAAGTAGCTTTAGGTTAAGTTGGTTTTGCCAAGGTTTGCTTCAAGAATTCTCTCTCAAGGGTTTAGTCAACACCATACCTCTGGAATAGAATGATGGAGGTCTGGTATCTCCCTCAGGGCTCGATATCCGTCACCCGCAAGGGTAGACCAGAAACGCTGGAGCTGGATTTCTCGGCAGGAGAAAGACAGCGCCTCTTCTCAGCGCGTCGAGGAGGAGGAGGAGGGGGGACAGCGTCCGCGGGCAGCTTGCATCTGCTGGGCACTTGCAGGGGACGGCTGTTCAGCTCCTAAGTTCACCACACCATCGTTCGCTAGTTAGCAGCGATAGCAGTAGCGATAGCAGCTATGGTATCGTCAGCATGACAGCTTCTTCAGCTTCAGCGAAGATAGCAGCGATGGCATTGAGGCAGCTAGCATCAGTGATGGCATCAGCGTAAACAGCAGCGTTTGCTTAAGGCAACGTTGGTAATATTTATACCCGAAAGGTGCCTTGTTTGACGTAAGTTTTTGGACATAAGACGTCAATATAGATGTCACTAGGAAGTCATCGTCTATCAGTGCTCATTAGAGTTCTATTACTAATCAAAACACAGCAAGCGGGGATTTCCAGGTTTGCTTAGTTTTTATCTTGTTGAAGAACTCAGAGTGTTAATCTAGGAATCTCAGATAGTGACTTCTGCTCTGTCATTGCACTAATTGGTTGCAAAGGAAGTGGCAGAGAAAGCTATTCTGGAATGTGGCTCTGTTCGTGTGAAGCCAGAGATGAGTTTCTGAATATTGCACTTGAACGGTTATGCCAATATAGGGAATAAATGGATTTATAGCCGAATAGGGGCATAAGGTCACAGTATCGATCAGGATCCTAGATTAGAACGCCACACCCACTCCACGAATTCATGTCCATCAAATTACTAAAACTAGAGCAATAAGATGCATGTGTAACATTGCCCACCCCAAAATACATATATGCATTTGAAATAGGCGTATATTGTAATACGTGAAAATTTAGGTACTGTACGTTTTTGAAGCATAGAAATCATTCAAAAATTAGAGCATATGAAATCAATGAACGATTATGCAAAAAGAATTACACATGAAATATCTCTGAAACAGAAGAAGGGCGAGATAAATCATCACATATAAATGCATTGCAATAAATGTGCTAGAGGCTGGTGTAAAGTTATTATGTCTCTAGATGTATGTAGAAATAGAAGTTTGAAGCTTCTGTTCTCTATGAATAGTTTTTACCTTAAGCAAAGAATTTTTCGTGCCAAAAAAGGGTGAATATTAAAAAGTGTTCAATTCAAAAGAATTATTGCTTGAACGGGGAAATTAGAGTTCCAACGCTTTTAGCAGTTTTTGTTGTTCAAAACTGAAGGCCGAATTCAGAGTTCATGGGAACGCTGTGTGTCGGAAAGCTTCTCCAAAGTTATTCTTTCTGTTCGGGTGAGAACATCATATCAGACAGGCTCTCAAAGAATTGGTCTACAAAATCAGGTGACAGTTCGACCAAATTCGATAGTGCTGTAACTTGGCAAGTGTGAGAATGATTGCTGTCATCATAGTCGGGATCAGCAATGCTCACATATGGTCGTACCTGGGTGATGTTGCTTTTGTCACTCGCTCCACTGTTACCACCTAGTCGTAGCACAGGAGTCTCAACGAATGCCGTCATCAGGATTGGTAGCCGCTGGGGACAACACAATGCGTGAGCCGTTATTGGACTGAGCAAAGTATCGACGTCCATTTGTACTGCTGATGGAAGTGAAAGACAGATGTCCAACACGCACTCATCTCCGCATAGCATACATCGAAGTACCGGTAAGATACAGTTCTGCCATATAGGTCTGAATGAAAGGAACCAGGTCATGTTTAGATCTCTCAGCCTGGCCAATCCAAGGACTCTAGTTATTCTGTCACGGTAGCGGATTGCTAGGATTGTCTCTTCCATTCCCATAGGAGCTATGTCTGAGCTTTGGCTTGCCATAACGAAGCAGGAGGGTCAAAAATAAAATCCCTGCTACAAGTCCCAAAAATAAGGGTATGCCGCCAAAAACAGAGTGGACAAAATTTGGAACGATTCCCAGAATTGCTTGAAACGGTGTTAGCAGTCCCGTAAAAATCATCTTAAATATGCCTGGGATGCCTGTGGCACTAGACATGTTAAGGAGTTGGCTCAACATTTCTACGAAATGCACGGGGCAATTTGTTGATAAAAGGTCATGAACCTCCGTACCTGTCCTTGCAACTAGAAGATCATACGTCTCTTTTGATGACGTTATGGGCACTGTTGTCTGCAAAAGCACAGACTTCATTTTGCTTAAAGTATCAATTCGTATAGAATAGAGATTCAGACGAGGCCAGATGGGAGTCTCTGTGTCTACAGGCCCGCTAGGGAACAATGCCTGCATTCAGCATTTGACCATGGATGTTACGCTTACTAGATAACTTTTCCCTGGAACAAGGCCACAACATCTGTGATCCGTTCTAAGAATGTAACTCCCATTCGCGAGTTGCATAAAGAAGGGCTCTATCTGAGTTTCAGGTGTGACAAGCTGGTGGCATGGAAGGTTGTTAGAATTTCCATCACAAGCTCCGTGTAAATTAATACCCTGACACAAAAGTATACCGCTTAGTGAATGTTTACAATTTTCACCACTAAGAAATACATTTTTGTCGCTGTCACTATAGCATGAATGTGTGTATGGTAATTTCCATTCTGATTTTACATAACCTTTACCCAATCGTTCATACTGGCCAGTAGGTATGTATTCAAGGCACTTTTTAAATCGGAAAGTTGTTATCGGAATAGTGATAATTCCGTGTATTATCCATTCAATGACAGGACTCTCTGACATTGTCAATGGTAATCTCTCAAGTTTTTCGATGCTCAGGATTGTATAGTCTGCTCCTTTTTGTGCCAAGCTGATTTGTTTATCAGTAAGGTTAAAAATGGAAAATAATGACGTTGTGTTGATTAAACGCCAAGGCACATGGCCTGAACGAAGATTTTGCAGCGTCCAGCCTAATTGTACAATAGAACGTAACTGAGATTGGCCATGCTGTAACATTAGCAAGTCTCTGTCTATTATGTCAAAGGCAGAAGATACAATATTGTCCAACGAATATATCCTGGAGGACAGAGTCATTAACCCATTGTCCACTACAGAAAGTGATTTTTCCAAATTAATACTATCAATTTCTGGTATTTTTTCAGCTGTTTCAATTTGTGTGACTTTCCAAGCCTCGTTGTACGCAGCATAGATGCTGGCCACTATGAAACGTTTTTGACGCTGTTTGCGTGGTCCAAGAATGAAATCGCGCAAATCAGCACCATCTTTTAGTAAAGACAAGTGTTGCTTAATTTCAGCCAGTGTGGATGTTCCTAGCCATTCGAGGCAGAGTTTCCCTACACTGTATGGTGTTACTATCCCTGGATGTTGTCTCTGGGAGTATCTAGGGTCTTGTCTGGTCATTTTTAACCCCTGTGTTTTGTTCAGGAATCTATCTTGACAGTTGTTTGTGTCTGTAGGCCAGATTAACCACTTTTTCCAATCAGGATGTGTTCTGTTAAAATGTAAAATTTGTGACATGTCTATTTCAATATCTGTTGTTGCATTATCAGGTATTGGCTTCGGAATAGACGGTGTGTTAAGATCTTTGATCTTAGCTAGGCCAAGACAGGATGTTTGGTGAATTGTGTCATTTAAAAACATCATTTGTTCTGGTATCATGCAGGTTCTGAATAGTGCTTCAAGGCCTTGTACCTGCCAATCTTTTGTACCCCAAATGCTTTTTGTTTCAATGTTATTTTTCCAATAATCAAAACCAAATGTCATCATTTTGTCATAAAATGCTTCTGAATATATAAATTTAGAATTTGTCAGCATTGTTTTCATTCCTGTTTTATCTAACAATTTGTAATAAAACGTTTCTGCATCACTGGTGTTAAACCCTGAGAAGTACTTGAATTTCTCAAAGAATGCTTTAGAACTGCTTTTAGGTGGTGTAGCACAATGTTCCCATTGATTATACTTAAAGACATTTCTAGGCTGTGCAGATTTATGCAAATAATGATCGCCATAATGTGTGTAGCAGAATAACTGCTCATAACTAGATGAACCTTGTAAATAATCATGTTCTGTGAATCTAGCTGACATTACTAAATCAGACATCATGTCATTAATACTGTTAAAGTCCCAATCATCAGAGAATGTACTAGGTTTTACAAAGTCACTTAAGGAAACCTTCAGTTGATGAGGATACTTCAGGATCTCGACCGGACCATAGATCTCATAGCCAGTTTTCTCCCATACTACCCCACCAGGTATTGGAATTGCTGTGACATTTACTGTTGACAGTTCTCTTTTCTTCACGTGGGATGATCTGTGTGGTTTGAGGACTAGGTTGATGTTCTGACTTGCTGTGTCCATTGTACTATATTTTCCCTCAATGAATTTTCCCAAACAAAGTACCATGATGAGCCAAAGCAGGAGGAAAAATACACCTAGACCGAACCAGAACTCTAACCAAGGGGAAATAAGGTAGATTTCCTTCAGTTGATGAAAGAGTTCCGTTGCTTTTTCTTTAAAAGACTTTTTTATTTCTGGCATCACTTCTGGGTCGTTTTGATCTTCAGAGAAGTTGTCGAAGTTGATGAAATAACCAGAGGCAGTTCTGTCAATTGATGGGATTGTTCTTTCAATCTGTCTTTCGGTAGCACTTTCTGATGCCACATTATTGTAGACTGGTGTTTCTTGACTAACTGTTTCAATCTGTGTCTCAAGAGGCACGAGTTCCGTGGCATTATTGCATAGTCCTTCTCTGTGCACTGCAGGCTGATCGAATGTGATTAGTCTTTCAGTTTGAACCTCTTGGATTGTTGCAAGTTTGGGTATTCTGTTGTTTCTTGGGAGTCCACTGGGCCTACTGTTGATTATAGGCCACATGGTTGTGGTCTTAACAGGTCGATAGACACAACTCTGTTCTCCTTTTAACCAGCAAGGGGCGGTAGTACTACTGATCTTGTTCCGGTGACTGCCAAGACAGGTACTGCTTTTCTGTAAGAAGGCCCAAATTCCTTCTTCACCGCGATTTTTTCTCTGACTAGATCCCCAATCTTTGGAATCCAGACAGGCCTTGCTGGGGCTGTTGCTTGTGCTGCCTCGTCAGTGGTATCTGGCTGTTGCTTTAACTTTATGTTGCTTAAGGATTTTCTTGTTTCATTCAGTTCCTGTAAAACAGCCAAACGATCTTTGATGCCAAAGTCTGTTTTCTTTTCTTGTACCACTGATACCTGACTATCTAAGTCCTGAATTGTCATTCTAATTCCGAACAATAGTTCGTATGGGCTGAAACCTTTTAGAGATTTTCTCGGCAAATTGTTAAGACTGGTCTGGACACTTATTAAATGTTTGACCCACCCAGCGCCTGAACCTAATACCTTCGCTGTTATAGATCGCTTTATTTCCCGGTTTTTTCTTTCTACCACACTATTCCCTTCGGGGTGCGACGGACAAGAATACCGCAACCCAATTCCCATGCTGGCCATGGCCTCCTTATAAGCTCGAGAGCTGAAAGCAGGACCCTGGTCAGAATGGAACGTGGTAATTGCGTATGTGCCGATAAAGATTCGCAGATCTTTTATAACCGTTCTAGCGTCAGCCGAGCGCTGGGGCCACATCCATATGAACCTCGTACAGGAATCCACTGCTACCATGATATATCTATAGTTGCCGTCCCTTTGTAGGGGACCACAGTGGTCCAGGTAAACACATGCAAATGGTTTATCCGAGATGAGAAGGGGTATCTGCGCTGGTCGTTTTACTGTTGATACTTTTATCCTTTGGCATATATCGCATTCTAATACATACTTTTTAGTTTGTATTCTCAAGCGAGGCCACCAATATCTCTGTTTTAATAGTGATATTGTTGCGGAAACGCCAGCGTGTGCAGAAGCAAGCCCTTCGTGTGCCGCTTTGATTAGTCCTAACCTGTGTTCCATGTTTGGAATTACCCTATCCCCCACTCCAGGGATTCGAGCAAAAGGAACATTATTCGTATCTGTTGAGTATAAGTACTTTTCTGGAAAGCCTTTTGGGAGTGTTTTCTTATCATTCTTTACTGACGCACTGACAGCTTGTAGAATATCGCTGTCTATTTTTGTTTGTGACCGAGTTATCGCAGCTACGGAAGCCGTTTGCACAGCTGCCTTCGCGGGTTCATCAGCCAATGAATTCCCTGCAACGTGAACGCCATCACGTTGATGACTCAGAGTGTGTATCACGTGAGTCTTTTGTAGTTCTTTCTGTAAAAGAACTTCCTGTTCCCAAAGCATTTTATGCTTTATTGTGCCACCTTTTGCATCTTTGAAACCATTTTCCACCCAATTCTGCAAGTATTCATTATAAGATTGTACGCAATAATAAGAATCGCACACTATTAGTGTGGGGAATTCGCGATCGGTATTTTCTAGCGCCATCTTAAATGCAATTAATTCAGCTCGTTGAGCTGAGCAATCTCCTAGAGATTGTGTTTTAGTGACCATAGGTCTAAATTTTCCTTTGTGCCAACGACCTTTGGCAATCGCGCACGCAGCACTATAAGCTTGCTTACCCCCAACTGCGGGTTGTGCTGATCCGTCAGTATATATAATACTTCCGTATTCTTCGAGAGGCAGGATTTCAATTGGCAGAGGACATTCATATTCATATTGTAAAAATTCTTGTGTCTTTAAATTAGGATCAAATTCGTAAACTACGTCTGTTGCAGCAAGAGAATTAACCCACTGAATCCATCTCGGATGCAAAGCTTTAGCATTAGGAATGCTTGCTTTAGTTACCGCTTCTAAAGCCGGTATAGGTGTTACGATTACTATTCGTTTACCTTGTGCTAGGGGCCTTTCTTATGCTACAGCAGTCTGAACCGCAGTTAGAATTTTCTCAGTTGAACTGAATTTTATTTCAGCCTTTGTGTACAAATGTGATTTGTATGCTATTGGTACCTTTTCTCCCTCATTAGAGGTCAGGTACGTGAATCCGCTTCTTCCTGGGATGACTCGGATTACAAGATCGCGTGTGTTGTCACGTGTATCTAATTTTGTTTTAGCTAACATGTCTGTTTGCAGTGATCTCAAAATTTATGTGTGTTTTTGAGTCCAATTGATTCGTTTAAAATCAGGTTTAATTAGTTCGTAGAGAGGTTTAACCCTCTCTGCGTAATTTAGAATGTAAGTTCTTCCGAAATTCAGAAAACCTAGAATAGATTGTAAATTCTTCAGCGTTTTTGGAGCTTGGAGTACAGCGGACTTCTCTAAGAAGTTGTCCGCTAGGCTTTTTCCTTCACTTGATAATTCGTACCCTAAGAATAATACTGTCAGATGGGCAATTCGAGACTTTTTAAAGTTGAATTTGTAACCCTCTGCTGCGAACCCAAGTATAATGGTGTTCACTCTTTTCAAGTGAGTATCCAAGTCGTCGTCTGTGAGATAAATATCATCTACATAAGATAATGCCTCATCATCATATATTTGTAGTAACTCTGTTACCCTAGCTGAGAATAGTCCTGGGCTGTTCTTGAACCCCTGTGGGAGTCGACATAATTTTTTCTGTGACCCAAATGCTGAGAAAGCGGTCAAGTATCTGCTTTCTGGTGCAATGTTTTGACAAAAGAAACCATTGGATATGTCTAATGTCGTTTTATATTTTTTCCTAACTATGTTATTCATTAGGGCTGCACTAGGCAAGTTTTGTACTGCAAATGTTTTACAGCATGCATTAAGATGTCTGTAATCCAAAACTAGACGATATGAATTGTCTGGCTTGGAGACAGGAAACAAAGGATTGTTCATTTGAGTGGTGCATGTTTCAATCACCCCCTGGTATTCAAGTTGATCTAAGATCTCCCTGACTTTGTTTTTTAGCTTCTTGCTTAATGGGATTCTGCCGTTGGGCAGTTGGTCCACTTTTTAACTGGATTTTGTGAGGAGGTGAGTCCTCATCCCATCCTACATGATTTTTATATAATGCCGGTGCCTGGGCTACTGCCCATTTCCTTGCATAAGTATATTTTTTGTGAATCGGAATGTGATTCGAGAAGGCAGGCATAATCATTTCTTCGCCACGAGGGCACTCCCTGACAAACTCTGGGGGCCAATCTTTTTCAGCTAACAGAATATCATAGCCTTTTGAGAGGGGTACCGACGGACAGGTAAGGCCATCCCAGAGCTATGGACATTTGGCTTAAGAAAGGCAGGCTTTTGAATAATCTGTTCCTTACCTGTAGATGTTTTGTTTTGTTCCAGATACTTCTGGAATTTCTTAGCCCCATGTACTTTTCAATAAGATTGGATATGGGAAGCATAGCAGAGTATTTTGTTTATTTTAAGAATAATGCCACAAATTACCCTGGCATGCTTAATAGTTTTTGAGTTCTTCGTTTCTTTTGTCTGGTACATGACCAGGTTAGGCCATGGGATGACAGGATAGCGTCTAATTACAAATTGTTAGGGTTTAGAAGTATAGGAATTTGTTTGGGCATATGAGACAATCTGCTAAGTATGTCCCTCATTTTTCTTATAAACTAGAGCGGGCCTCATATTCCCGAGCTGTTGCCGGGTGAGGTGAGGCTGTCTCCCACAAAAAGCTGGGTGAGTAATACTGAGAGGTACTTCCTCTCTGTAATAGGGCTACTATGCTCACGACTAAGCGGAGTATATAATACTCAGGCAGTGGTGCTGACTGTACAGTTTCTTTGTAACTATGTGGATATATACATGTAAATATGTGTGTTTTCTTTGTATTTTTTCCAACAGGGGAAAGTTCATTTACTTCTTCCAGTATACATTGGGGCTCCAAGTTCCTGGTCGAAACTAATATTGTAAAGTATATTATTTATTTAATATTATTTCTCACACATCATCACCACATCTCTTTTTGCAGTAGCTTACCATCATTAGGGTCCTGAAGAAAGCCGGAGAGAGTTTCCTTCTAGGCTGAAACATGTTGATCGTCCTGCACAGCGCCATGGTGTAGTTATAGATTGAGACTACCAGGCGTGGTTTTAATTTTGACACTTGGACAATCCTCATTAAACATATTTTTTGTCTAAGTAGTTAATTTTATACATCACCTTCACTAGAGCACTGCACCCCATTACTATCATTTTTTTTAGCAACATTCTGACTAGAGTTACTTCTGACATCAGCATCCGCACCGTCACTTGATGGTTTGGGCGGTATTTGGATTGTTTACCAACTCCCACATGATGAGATTCCGCCAGAAGGGTGGGCTGATGGGAATTTCTCAGCCAGATGTAACTCATTGTTCTTTTGTATAATCCCTGTTGGTTCTTACATACTAGTACAGAAGCACACACACAGTGGACCGCGGCATCTCTGTTTTATATTTTGATATGGCAATAGAAGGGAAGTGAGATGTCAGGTCGGTAAATATATTCCCTGTGATCCTCTTTAAAGTTTAGTATTGGTGTTGCATTAACAGGCCCCATGAAGCATTCTGTTCAAATTTGGTATGACGCCACTGGCTCTTTGGGATGGAGACAGAAGCTAACATTAGCCACTCCTCTCTGGGACTCAGAGAGACTAGGCAACCTCTGGAAAATGAAGGGATTCGACAGGTGGGATATTATTGGAATTTCCACCATCAGGGATGTGTGGGGGAAAGAGGGGATTGAGACCTTTAAGGAACTTCAGAGAGAGTATAATCTGGCAGGCACCGAATATTTTCGCTATTTGCAGGTTCGGCACTCACTCCAATCCTCCCTACCTGGAGGGTCTGATCCCCCGGAGGCTTCGCCACTGGAGGCTTCGCCGCTGGAGGACAGAGTTTCAGATGGCCACCACCCCGAAAAAACAATTTTGCTAATATACAAAAAATGAATTAACCACATGGCAGACCCTCTCATGGCATTGTGGGATTGATGGGTGCAAGACGGGATAGAGCTAGATGACGAAGACTGGCAGACGGCAGTGTCTTCCCCCAGAGTAGTAGCAATTCCAGCAAGCTTGAGACTAGTTCAGCTTAAAATCCTGCACATAATTTATGTAACAGGGCCCCAACTGGTGAGCATGGGATGGGCTGACACAGGAGAATGCAAAAGACAATGTGGTCTCACTGGCACATTCATGCACATCATCTGGGAGTGTGTCCTTGTTAATATATACTGGCTTCAAGTACATGACATAATCAGCAAAGTACTACGTATCCCCCTCCGTCCGGAGGCAAGGAGGTACCTCCTAAATATATGGGAGCCCACAGACTTTAACACCGCACAGACACAGTGGGATATCTGGGGTTTATGCTGGCCAAAAGGAACATTGCTCAATTATGGGGGTCTGTGCAACCACCTACCTTAGCGGCATGGGAAAAAAAACCTAGATCGGTGCATGTTTAGGGAAAAAATGGTGTATCTTGCAAGGGAATGTCCTAGGAAGTGGTCACATATCTGGGGCCTGTGGAATAACTACAGAGGAGAGATATGCGTACCACCTCAAAATATTGTTCATGATGACTCCTCCTCCCCGTAGTGTTCCTCTCTTCGGTACTATGTGAAAATCCTGCTACCCATCTGTGCTGTGGTGTACACCTTGTTCGATCCTCTATGTTGTATTTCTTGCTGATGTGTTTATTTCAATAAAAAGAGTTATAAAACAAAAAAAATAAGAACTATCTCAAACGTTAAGGTGGGAGATAACTTTTGACTGTCTTCAAGATTCTGACCCACTCAGAAGTTACCAGTCATGCGATAATCAACAGATCAATCCTGTTGTCTTTAGGCTTCGTCTTCCCACTTTTTGGAACATTCATCCCTCTTTTCATGTCTCCCAGCTATAGCCTTATGTGCCTGATCCTTTTCATTGTTGTTCTGCTTCTCCTTTTTTTGGGTGGATAGGGAATCAGAATATGAAATTAGTCAGATCTGTAAGTCCTTGCTTTTCAGAGGTCACTTACAGTTCTTTGCTCACTGTAAAGGCTGTACTGCTAGTAACATTATTGGCCTCCTGTCTTTTCAATCAATTCCACATAATTAGTTCTGTCTTTTCTGACAAGCCTGGGGCTTATGGAAGGAGAGATCTACTGTTGTGATGATATCATCCCAGTCTTCTAGTTATCTGAGGCCCACTATACATTGTGTGGTTCTGTGATAGCCAGTTGTCATTAAACGCCACAAGAGGCCCATAGCTGTAAGCTGTGAAACTTACTCACCTGGGGCTACCATCGCTTGTGGTTCTGGGCTCCTTATTGCTGTTCTTCTACCCTTCACATTCACTTTGCATTTACCTGCTGAGAGTTTGCAGCTATCTCTCCCTTTACTTCTTCTTGATGTTCCCAATCCAGAATGGTTACTGTAATGTGATGTTTGGTGTAATTTCCTTTTCTTGTTCTCTTTCTACAGAAAGGCTTCAGTCTGGTGGAAAGGTGTGGCATAACAAGGCTGTGTTCCTTTGGTTGTTTCCTCATTCCCTCCTCCTGCTGATCCTGACTCTTTGCACCAATACCACTGTTTGGTTCCTGATTCCTCTTTATTGTGAGTCCTTTGAAGTCTTCATCCAGCAAGGGGTATTTTTATACCTTCTGCTTTTTCCTCCTGAGAAGGTGGCAGCTTCTTGAGGGCACTTGCCTGCCACATATTCAAGGGGGGAGGGGCGGAAGCTACTTCCTAAACAAAATGGCCATGAGCATGTTTCACGCGTAATGCTTTTTTGCACTTTTTTATACAAAATGCATCTTTGTTTCATGTTTTGCTAAAAAAAACAGGGAGACGTATTTAGCATATATACACATAATTTTGCATTTATTTTAATTTGCATAACTATGCTACAAGTAATTAACCAAAATTTGGTGCACCTCTAGCCACAATATCATGACCAGGCTATAGAATAGTAAATCTGTACTTACCTATACGCACTTACCACTTTCATATTTTGGGTTTAGATATTTTGGTCACAATATTGTGGTCACTCATTTTGACGCTTGCACACTGTTTAAAATGGGAAGACGACCCGACCCTCTGTGCCTCTGGTGTTGTAATTTGTCAGGCACCTTCTTCCACCTATTGTGGGAATGCCCCAAATTCCAAACATACTGGGGGAACATTACGAAGCAGTTGGAGAGGGCGTGTGGTAAATCTCTGGATGCTACCCGCCAACTCTGTCTACTTAACGTGTGGGACACCACAGATCTTACGCAGGCAGAACAGGCATGGGCTTCAACCGGGTGGTCACTCGTGAAATGCAATATTGCGCAGAAATGGGGAGTAGAAAAGGTCCCAGGCTGGAGGGACTGGGCGATAGACATGGACAGGGCAATGATTGCCGAAAAAGATGTTTTCAAACACAGAGGGTGCCCCCAAAAATGGGACCACAAGTGGGGGAGGTGGAACAAATACAGAGGTGACCTGTGTGTATCCCCTACCATTGAGCTACAGCGAGATCGATGCCTTATCCTGGAGGTCTCAGGATTTGGCGACACACTCCCGCCCTGATGAGAGCATCATGCTTGCTCCATAGTATGTTAACAAAAGGGAGGGGACTCCTATTGCGAATGATTGTGAGCCAGCGTGCGGATTACTGCCTAACGGTTATGTTATTTATATTTGTATGGGGTGGTGGGGTGGTGGATCGTACTCAATTCACACTATATAAGTTGTGTTTGCCATGTTTTCACAGTGGACCCAACTACCTATTTGTCAAAGCAATGTACCATGTCTTTTCCTTTTTTCTCACAAAGATTGCTTAATTAAAGAACAAATATTGTGGCCACTGGATACAACCGTCAATAAGATCAGCGCTAAGGGAAAGATTTAAGGAATGTGCCCAATATAAGTGTTGTCAGGTAGTCATGTTAGCCATTATGCATTTTTTTAGTATCTTGTTTATTTTGATGAAGTTTGTGTGGAAATTAATCTTTTTATCAAATAGAAAAATGTTGAGTACAATTTGTTAAGTAATGAGTTTCCTGTTTGCTTGTGTGTAGGAAAAAGAAAATAATATGTTTAGTTATGTTGTTCCAATGGTGAGCCTGGTGGGACAATAAGCTTTAGTGTACTGTGCTATGAACAACCCTCTTTTTGTAGAAGTGAGAGGCTTTTCAAGCTATTTTCGGCAATTTACATACAACCATGAACTCTGACTGCATTTATCTTTCAAGTAGATTTCTTTGGGGGTTATCATTATCTAATTCCACCGTTATGATTACAAATTAATTACTTTGAGGGAAGAAAATCACACAGACTGTTTTTCTCATTCCCTGAATTCATGTTGTTTATAGTCATATTTTAAAACGTGTAAGAAATATGTACTGAGTATTGTCCCCCATAAAATATGTGTTTTGAAACCACTGCTTTTTGTGCAACAGAATCAAGCGCTAGATATACCCAGACAGGGAATTGATTTTATTTCTTTCCCACAATAGGTCCACATAAAGTTGATTTTATTAAATTGACGACCTTGTCAATTTTCTTGACACTAAGGTATGTCCCTTGCACTTTGTTTTAATCATACTGCACAATGACGGCCAGCATAGCTTAATCTCCTTCACAGGTGCTTCGTTTCTCATAACTATTGGGTATACGGTGATAGTTTCTTCTCTTCTTTTTTAATCACGCTGAATAATTTTCCTAGCAATTTTGATGTGAATATCCCTCTGAATTACTTGGGTTGTTCGAACATGCTCTAATCTTGTTTTGGAGTTAATTCAGACATCTTCTAAGATATAATTATTATTGTGTCTTATATATGTCAATTTGCCTCTTTTTTCCAACCCTGTTTTTTCTACCCCATTGTTGTTTATTTCAATTGTGAATATGATGCGTATGTATTTGTATGTTTGGTTTAATTGTTGGGCAATTAATATTTATTTAAGGCATATAATTACAAGTCCTGATGATGATCCCAAACTATCAGGGATCGAAACGTCGTCGACATTTTACACTTGATGATTTCTTACACTGTATTGAAAAGATCACGCAAAGTGTATTTTTACCATCGTCTGTCAAAGATTTAAGCATTTACAGACTGCCCTGTTCTTCTTTTGTTTGCCTTATATGTATGTCATATGTGATAGTAGGACACAGGCTGTGTCCCGCTTGGCAATTGTTTTCCATTTCTTCTGTCACCTATATAAACATATTTATACTATTAAATCCTGTCCGGCTGGACAGTAAAAATATAGATTTCAATTTTGGTCTATATTTATTTCGACTGTTATATTTTTTGTTAATGTTTGGGACCACTGTCTTTTGAAACATCTCTGGATGCAATAGGAGAAAGCTCACAATGAGGCACCTAAATACTTGTCAGACAGCTTGTTGTTTAAAGCACAAAAGCACAGGATTGTAGTTCACATGTTTTAAGTCATGCCTTTAATTACCTAGGGTAGTGTTTGGCCGCTTTTTGGTGGGCTGCCAAAGACCAAGCAATAAATAAAGCTATATTTTCTGCTGCTTATTTTTTTTTATGGGCACTGATGTTTAGAATCTCTTTCCACTTTTCAGTTACAGAAATAAAGGAAAAGTGAATCATGTGACAATCATGCTGGAATACATGAAGTGTTAAAAGAGAGGCTGTAGGGGGTCATTTTTGGTGACACAAAACATTTAAATACCTGTAAATACAATGTATACATTCTGAAGTTAGAAAAGCAAAGTTGAAGAACTTTTTTGTAATTTTGTAATTCTTTAGTGTGATGGAAACAAAGATTTTTTTAAAAGCAGATCAAATCAAGACACTTTACTTGGTGATGTAAAAAAACAATATATTTTCTCTGAAACCCGATTTCCATACATTATTAATTGTGTGCATTATAATTTTACCAGTAAAACTGTATGTCTTTGCAAAGTTAGTGGCAATTTCAATGGAAAAAGTGCTCTCTGTAAATAACAATGCGCTGCCATTTAATGTTTTATTTACATGAAAAAATTGCCTGCCTCCTCCATTGAAACTAGGTGGGTCACGAAAGTCTGTCTTACTAAAATGTGGGTTGCGGTTCTAAAAGGTTTGGTGAAGCACTGACCTGGCCCTTGCTCCTTTTAGAGAACCCCCCTACATTTTCATTGTAGGTAAAGCACTATTTAAAGCAGGCCTTGCCTACAGATTGATAAAAGCTGCATCATAAGCGAGACTTTTTGATGTTGTAAAACTGTTTAGCATTTGGAGTTAAATCTGAAACGTGTAGAGCCGCAAGAAGGAGCAACCTCTTTGCTCCTCTGTGGCACTGACCCTGCAGTGACTTCGGGAGGACAGGAGCACAGCTAATGTTACACCCGAGAGGGAGGAACTGTACACTTCAGTGAAAGAAATCGGAGGGCCTGGCCTCCTCCAGGCCATGCTTCTAGGTGCCAGGGTCCTTCATGCCACTGTACCTTTAGGAAGTGTAACTGTAGTATATGTTTCCGGCAAAGTAAATTCAAAAGTTGTGAAGCAGATTCAAATGTCCTCAGCTTCTCTGGGAAGCCATTCTGGGAGCCAAGTAGCTGGAATGGCAGAGAAAATGATTACTAAACTTGGGAATGAACTCAGGGTCTTCGCAAATCTAAGTCCACACTCCGCCACCACGCTACTTACTTCGTGCTAAGTTTCCTCTCTCAAATGATATCCTTAGAGTGTGAAAGGAACATAATCTGTTTTAGAAAGTTTATATGTGTGTGCAGCAGCTGGGCTAGGAATTGCTTACTCTCGGTCGAGGGGATGAAACAAGATGGTGGGTGGGGAGAGAATAAACATGAGTGAAAGAGCAGTGGGCAAAGGTAGAAACACAAGCAAGAGACAGCAAAATGGATCACAAAGGTGAGAGCAATACAGTGGTTTGGTGAAATAACAACAGAGTGAGTGAAGCAACACAGAGGGCAGGAGAAACTCGTGGCATGGAAGGGGGAAGTAACATGGAGGGGTCAGGGAGGGAAGCAAACTAACAGAGAGAGACAGCAACGTGGAGCGCAGGGAAAGTAAATGGGCAAGAGTGCAACATAGAGGGAGAAACACACTGGAGTAAGTATATCTTGGTGAGCGAAGGGAGAAGCACATAGGCGAGAGAGAGGAACACCGAGTGACGTAGATGGGGGATGTACAAAGGAGATAGCTGGAAAACACATGCACTCTTATTGTGTGCTTAAACAAAAAGAAAAAAATAGCACCTGAAAAATGGGCAGTGAAAGGACAAAAGTAGTGTGGCCATACTTCAGGAGAGGGACAAACACAAGAAAAGGAAGTAAAGCCCACATAAGTCAATGAATAAGAAGCATGTACATAAGAATGACAACAAAGACAACCAATGTTAAGTATGGGCGGCTCTAATCCCGCTGTTAGTTGACAATACATCTCACAACAGACAGAGCATGCGATGTCTTTTACAAGAGACCTAATAAAAACATGGGCTCGTAATTGTTGCTATCCATGTGCAGGAATACATGAGTCTAGGATTGCCTCATTAGAGCACTGTAGTGCCATCAAGCTAAACGCCTAATGAGAGTGAGATGATTGAGAAAACTGTACTTCACAATCATGTATTTACTCTTACTGTTTAACCCCTTCACTGTGGCGGCTATGCCGCCGCAGTGCTAAGGGGACGGGGCGGTAGAGCGGCGGGCTCATGCTGGTGCCGGAACCGCTCCGTCACCAGCGTCGGTTGTGCTGTGCTTATGACAGAGCGGTTCCGTCATGGCCCGCCCGCTTTATAGAACACTCAGCGCAGGCGCGGGATTCGCGCCATGCATGAGCGGCGGGCGGGCCATGACGGAACCGCTCCATCATCAGCACAGCGCCACAGCAGCTGATGACGGAGCGGTTCCGTCATCAGCATACAAGGGGTTAAAACAATTTGCTCTGATGAAGTCTAGTATAAACCTTTTGCTGAGGGGTGTGTAGAGATCTGCAAACATGTAGTTGGAGTTTCAAATCAATTACTAAACTTTGCTGTGCTAATCCAAGTTTCTAGATTTCTCACAAATTTTGGGATTATGATTCTTAAAAAGCATTCAAATCGCAAATTAAAATGGATTGGAAGGAGATAATAGGGCTTAGATGGAGCTGAGAAGGTAAGGATAGCTGATGGATTTGGTTTAAGGCACTGAACAATAGGAAGGAATAGTAACAAAAAGAGGTTGACCTCTGCAAATTATCTGTGCACATTTTATCATCTGAAATCGTGGTAGACTGTTCCTAAAGGAAAATGGTGATAGCTCACACCATTAAAATATGTTATGGATGGGCAGAGTATCTGTCATGTCTGATCCATGGGACCATAAACATAAATGTGCTATTCATAAAATGACTTCAAAAGGATTGTATCGAATTGGTAGTGGTAGTGAAGCAGACATGGTAGAAAGAGTGCATTATTTTTTTTAAAAGAGGGAGAATGTTACAGGAAGAAGGAAAAAAGGAGTAGTGCAAATTAGGGCCTGGTATTTTATTAGTTAACATCAGGGAACAAGAAAATCTATATGGAAATTGGGAGTCCTTCGAAAAATCTGGCACCTGTCAAAGCAAGTCAGGATTGCTGGCTATGTGTTTAAAGGGACTATCTTGATATTTATACCAATATTTCTTCATTTCCAAGGGCAATCATGGGTGAGATACAAAGAAAATTAACTACAAAATACACAAAAAAAATTAAATTATCGTATGATGGCAATTTCTCAATGGGGGCAGATAGACAAATGTCATTTAATACAGCCTTGCAGTTGGATCAGTGTAGATGTGTGTTATGGCTGTAAATGTCCAAGTCCCTTACTGGCCAACAGGACATTAGCATTGTCACAGGTGTTGTAGAGAGATTAAAATGCTGGGCTGCGCTGCTGGTCGTGCATAACAGAGTGCACACTCAATACAGGACTGTTCATTGGACCTGTCACACATGTCGGATGAAGTACATGTCACACATCACACAATAAATGCCTTAAGCTTTCGTGAACTAATGTTCTCATAGTTATATTTTATAATGAGTTAGAAATTAATGTAGAACATCAAAGCTCATTTAGGGCACATGGCCTGATGTACGATACAAAAGCACTGCAAACAGGGATTCGAGATGACCACCAAACAACACAAATCCTAGTTCTCGCGGCAATATTTATCTATTGATCTGTAAACATCACTGGTTAAGAATTAATCACCCCAGGGAATCCATTGATATAGAGATATTCAAGATGTCTCAGTCTATTGCCTATATAAAAAGCAACCTAGCTCTGATCTATACATTTAGAACAGCACATGACTGACAATCACCTTGAAAGACAAAAAAATGTGTGAAGAGCGAGATGGCACCTCACGGGCACACCACCAATGGGACCCCTGGCTGGTACTCACCAGGATGGCCCTGTTCTCATCATTGGTGCCATCAAGCTTTAACGTGAACGTATAATATATTAATTTATGCACAATTTAGAGAACTTGCACAAGCCAGAAACACCCATACTAAGCAAGAAGAACCATGAGCATTACCTGTGTCTAATTTGCTGAAGTATTGCAAAAACCTCATAAGCAAGATGTCAATGTGAAGGATTGAGAAATAGGATGTGAAAAGGCGGAATAAAGATACTTCTCATCTTTATGCCTCACTGGGGAAGACATAGTATTTTGACACATTTCCAGATTTACTAGATGTAGTCCATCTGGGAATGCACCAAGATCCATGGGTGGACAAATGGGAACATCCCCTGACTCACACATGGAACACCCCCCGATGCAGTGCAACACAATGGGTTTATATCCCCTCGAGCTTCGAGAACCCTTTGTTTAATTTGTTAGAATATTCTGCCTTCGGCTCGGGCCTTTAACGATTCAGCGGGCCTTTAATAGCCGGTATAGCCGGCTACGGCGGGCTGTAAGGCCATAATATAAAACAATGCAAGTTGGCCCTTGTGTGGCTTAGTAAATACCAACTAACATTTTGCATCATGGCTGCACAAAACAAATGGGGCAGTCTTGATGCAAAATGTTGGTAAATCTGGCCCTAAGTATCAAACACAATCAGATAATACCTAAGACGACGAATACCTAGAACCTCTAAACCTTAATCAGAAATCAAAAACCCAATGCTTATCACAATGACATTACAGCACCAAACGTCATCGAAGCAAAACTCAGCCACTTCTGAGAGGCCGTGTGCAAACTCATAAACACTTCACCTAATCAAGGACTTTTTCCAGACTCACTGAAATTAAACCAAATCACTGATGTGCAAAAAAAAATATCTTGACAGGGTGATTCTGTCTAACTATAGTCCTGTTTCAAACCTTCCTTCCTTGACTTGGTAAAACGATGGATGAATGTGTCTCCTTTGAACTACATGACTACATCAGTACTGAATACTTTTTTTGGTACACATCAATCTGATGTTGGAGTGGGCTATGGCATCAAAACTCCATTGTTAAAGGGTATGAATGATAGCCATCGGATACTGGATGAAGGAGACGCTCGAGTCCTTGTTATGCTGCACTTAGCAGTATTGTTGGATGCGACAGTTCAAATCTGGCTGTTAATTATCCATGAATGCCCCATTAGGATCAAGGGGACAGTATGAAAAATGGCTCATCTCATTTTTAGGTCTATGCTCTTAGATAGAGCATGCATTGTCTGTTGCAAAGCTTTGTTAGCTTACAGTGGGCGTAGAGCAAGTCCTTTGCTTAACACTGGTTGGCCTCATTGTCACTTTAATTTTGTTGCTTCTTATTCATTAGCATGTGTTGGCTTTCCTTCCTCTTCTTGTGTTTTTCCGTCCTCAGGGGCATGGATTTAATAGAGTGTTCTTAAACCGCTCACTTTTATCAGGATCTACTTTTTTCTTTTTGTTTAAGCACTCTAAGATAGTGCATGTGTTTTCTAGTTGTCTCCCTACTGTGCTTCTCGTCCCCTCTCTGCTCTGCTCTCTCTTGCTTTTGTCATTCTCTCCCATCACCTGCATAATGCGTTTGCCCTCATGTATGCCACCTTACCTGCGTTGCTTTCTTGCCTGTGTGCTTCTACCTAGCCATGACAAGACAATAGGTCCCAAAGGCAAGACCTATTGGCTTTGCCAGTCCTTGTTATCTATTTGTTCCAAAACTGAAAGGATTGAAGCTAATATCTAAGGGCCAACCTAAGGGTATCTCAACCCAAAACTTCAAAATTTAATGCCATCCTATTCCACCACACTGTTCTTATAAACATCTACAGTAGAATGTCCAAGAATATTCATACTCTAGATCTACAAAAAACAAAATCATCTTGTTCTCCTCAAACTCAAAAGAATTTCAACACAGAGTTGCCAATGCAATTTAATATTGGGGACTCACCTCTGTCTCTTACGTCTACATTAACTTAATTTGGGATCACTCTGGACCATTCCCTATTTATGACCGCACAAGTAAACACAATCACCAAACAAATAAACGTATACCAATGGGCCTTGAAGAAAATGCAGATTTTATCCATGTTCTATTAAAAATGGCAGATCATTTCTTAATCCTGTTTCAACTAGACTTTGTTTCATCCTTGCTTGAGTCACACAATCGTCCCTCTTGCGACTCTACATTGTTCTACACTCCACAGCTAGACTAGAATCATCCTACATACCAGGAAATTCTATGTCCTAATTGAGCTACATTGGCTTCCCATTGAGACTAGAATTACATTCTAATTGAGATGTCTAGGCTACAATCGAGTCTATTAGAATATATGCCACCATCTGTCTCTAACCTTCTCAAGCTAACCGGTGAGCTGAGGGCTCAGAGGCAAAAAACCTTTATTGCAAATCATAAAGTTCAAAACCACCCACTCACATCAGTCCTTCTTAAGAGCTGCTAGCCTTCAATGGATCTCTCTCCCTACCAAACTCAGGACTAAACGCACCCTCATCTTATTCCATTAGCATCTAAAGATGCACTTAGGTGCACATGCATCAATATAGGCAATTGTGATTCCTTAATTACGATAATTAAGGAATCGTAATTAGGGAATTGCAATTGCCTATGCATGTAGGTATCACACAATAAATTGTGAGTCCTACACATTCCTTAATTGTGACTTGCAAATTGTGAGTTGCAACTAAGGAATGGCTCCCCATTCATTCCTAGGAATGAATGGGAATTGCATGCGCAATTTGCGAGTACCCAATAGGTACTCACAAATTGCGCATGCAATTTCAAGGGTGCTAGGGTGCCAAAAGGACATCCTGTTGCACCCCTGAAATTTCCATTTTACCACATGTTGCACAAACATATGCCCCAAGGGAGGGTGTGTGTAACATGAAACTTTGAAGAATCCACTTTAGTGCACTTTTCAAAGTTTTCCCAAATTCCCATCAACAGGAAATTGACGGTAATTTGCGATTCCTATTTGCGAAATCACAATTTTGTTTTTAATGCATTGCATTTAAAGAATCGCAATTTCCAATTCCTTAAATGCAATCACAATTTAAGTAATCACAAATTTAGTAATTACTTAAATTGCGATTTTTGCATTTGGGGTGATGCATCCTAAATGCAGAAATACCTGTCGCAAAGGGGCAGATTCAACGAATCTGCTTGTTTGCAATCAGTATTTTGGTTGATGCATGTGGCCCTATATGCTTTATTTAGCGCACCTGTCTTAGGGATATCTGTCTTTATATTCCCCCATCTCCCTGGTTTCCTAACTCCCCCACTTCTTGCCTTCCATGCTGATTATACACTGCTGTGTTCTCCCTCTTCACTGTCCAAAGTGTGCTAGCTGATCCCCTTCCTTCTCCCTCCCTCCCACCTTGTGGTCTACGTGCACATTTCTTCTCCTGCTCCTTTCCTTCCCCTTGCTTCTTCCTCCCTTTTGTTACACACTCTTAGTTCTCCTCACATCTTTACCACCCGTATGACTCCTTCCCTTGGAACGATTCCCTCATGCCTGACAAATTTGTCTATCTTCTCACTTCTTACCTTTGAATAAGTACCCGACTCCTTTTGACATGGCTGATTCTATTTCCCTGCTTACCTACCCTGTTACTCCTAGTTCTACTGCTAAGAGTCTGTACATCTTAATATTGCATTTTTTCATGTAAGTATATGCATATGTGACCATAACATTACTCTTCTGATATAGCTCTAACTTTTAATTGGCAAGCTTTAGCCTATTCATTTTAATAAGTGTTGTCATTTGGGAAAATGATTCGTACTGTTTAGGAAATCTTCCATTATTTTCCTTGCTCTTCAATTTCCTAAGAGTGGAACATGTGTAAGGTAGGTAGCACCTGTGAAGCAATACTTAAGGCTTTTAGGAGGCTGACAAAGGTTTTAATGGCATTTTAGGGTGACATCTTTAAAGGGTCGGGACAGGCTGTGGATGGTGCGCGGAATGGAGAAGCTATCCTTGGTACAGGCTGGACGGGGGGACGAATTCCCTGAGTTGTGGAGGCCATTCTTGACTCTCCTCACAGGGGAGTTCCGTGAACTAAGTTGCCCACGATACCTGCGCCTTTTCCGATTGGCAGACACCCCAATTCCGGATCAGAGGGCGACCAAGCGCAAACAGAAACCACGCACTGATGCTATTCTCACTCATTGACTTTCCCCTTTTTAACGGGGTTACCCTTTTGCTTTGTGGACAAGGGGGGCAAGAGGGGGTAGGGATCTGTTGTTTTGTGTTGGGGTGTTATTGGTGACCTACAACGCCGATTTGCTTCTGCTAGCACTGAGTATGCCTATTATTATTGCACCGAAGCTTACCGCGCCACGCATTCTTGTCAAAGTGAGGTCATATTGTATTGTTTCTTGTGAAAACTCAATAAAATATTTAAACCATAAAGGGTCGGGACAATGCTTAGGCAAAATCATTGAAGAACATGGCATAGGTGGATGGTTCCAAGCTCTAGAGAATCTCCTTTCTTCCGATTTGTTCCTGCTTTTATTTATCAATCACACAATTCTTTGTCTGCATTATATTGTACAAGGCTGTCCACAAATATGTCAGCCAATGTTGAAGGCATTTTTTCCTTTCTTTGATCTCCCACTTTGAGCCTGAGTGGAGATCTAACAATCACACATTAGCTTTGTTAATTACAGATGCTATAGATGGATTTAGGTCACTATCCTTACAAAGGGAGAGATTTTGTCATATCAGGCTAAAAGATATAAATAAGGTGTATGGCAATCCAATGTGGGCACTGCATCCATGCGCCTGAGTGAACAGAGTCTTCCTGCTCACTCAACTCAGTTGCCCAGTCTCATGCCCTCTGGTGACTCCACTTATTCTCCTGCCACATAAGCATCTTAATCTCTACTGACCCAAATATTTTGGGGATCTTGGACCTTGTGGTTTAACACCCCCTCCGTATGCCTCTAACTTAACCCCCAATTGTCTAACTTTATCCTTAGCCACTACCAAGACACAACAAAAAGAGGGAGCATACATATTGCAATTGAGGCTACTGGTGGTTCTCTGCAAACATTTATTGCTTTCAGCACACATCAGCCATTTTGAGCATACCACACCTGCTGGTTATCCTTAGCATATCTTGTGAAGAGCAGCTGTGTTGTTCTTGACTTTGTATCAAATGAGTCTCCACACTGTGTATCCCAGGAGCTAAGAAGCAGGTCAGTCTGTGTGATTTGGACATAGAGTGGCGCTTCAGTAACCCTAATGCACCAAATACCAGGTACTAATTGCCGGATAATACAGTCTTTAGAGGAGCATGGCCAAAGTGACAGGCTGCAGAGCGAGCCACAACTACAATGTACACAGGAGAGGAGGCAGCACATGTACATGTGCCTATTTCCACTTCATAGTTCACACAAAAAACTCACACTAGCAAAATATTTTTTTTTAGATGACTAATAAAAGCCCTATCACCTCAATCAAATTCTATTTATGGAAGATAGGAAACAACCGCATGGTAGTGATTCCCGTAATTAATGGCACAGTTAAAGATACCTAGCGAACTTTATGTAAAAACATCACACACCTAGTGAATTTAAAAAAGAAATGGGGGAGCAGGTTGAAAGTTATTTGGTAAAAGGTAGGGTAATTATTAACACAAATTCTATCATGCAATTACTTTTAAAGAGCTATATGTATTTTAAAGATCTACTGGCACATGCATCAACAATGCCATTTGCGATTCCTTATTAGCGAAAAATAAGGATTCGCTAATAAGGAATAGCAAAATGCTATGCATGAAGAACTCGCTTAAAAAATAGCGATTTCTTAAAATTCCATAAGTTGTGAGTCGCAATTAAGGAGTACCTCCCCATTCATTCCTATGGGCCTAGAGGCCTATAGGAATTAATGGGAAGACAATCTCAATTTGCGATTCTCAATCAGAAAATCCCAAATTGAGATTGCAATTTCAAGGGTGCCAGGGTGTCAAAAGGACACCCTGTTGCACCCCTGAAATCTGCATATGGGTACATCTTGCACACACACATGCCCTAAGGGCATGTTTGTGTGTAAAATTGAACTTTAAAAAATGCACTTTAGTGCATTTTTCAAAGTTTTTGCAAGTTACCATGAAGTTCAACTTCATGGTAATTTGCGCCCCCTATTAGCGAAATCGATAGTTTTTTTACTTTAATGCATTGCATTTAAGGAATCTCAATTCGCGATTCCTTAAATACAATGGCAATTTAAGTAATCGCAATTTAGAGATTACTTAAATTGCGATTTTTGCATTTGGGATGATGCATCCCAACTGCAAAAATACCGGTCGCAAAGGGGCAGATTCTCTGAATCTGCCCGTTTGCGACCGGTTTTTGCTTTGATGCATGTGGGCCCTATTGTATTTTACTATTATGTCATATACTCAAAATATACTTATAATTAACTTGTTATCCACAAGGCACTTACCACCAAAGTTCCTTTCTTTCAAACTTCACTAAATAACAGCTCTGCCTATGACCCAATTTAATTTTACTCAAGGTAAAAACCTTGCAAGACAAAACTCAAAGCTGGCTTGTCATAATACGAACTTATAGAATGCCACTCACACCAGACGTCAGCAGCGACCATGTAACTCACCGAGACCCCATGACAGTTCTGTAAGGAAAAATGTATCCGTTGTAAGTCAATTTTAGCCCCCACACTTGAAAACAAGATAGACTGCTGCTTATCCACTGTCGCTAATTCAATCCTGCACTTAAAGTAGCCATACTGCTGAGGCTGAATCATGGAGAAGATTTCATTGTAACCAGTGGAACGCTGAGCACCTTTATCACTTTTTGTACGGCTTAAAATGGTTCCTACATAATGCAAATAGGGAAAACAGAGAATAAGTCCAAGCATATGAAATATTTGGCTTAGGAGCTTGATATTCGAGAAAAAGAACTTAGATTTTTCCACGGGGCATAATATTAGAAACTTCTATGAATACATCTACCTCAATGAAGTGAAGAGACAGATCAATATACTTCCTTGCTCAAGCACTGTCATAAATGTCTCATTATGTTAAATCTATCTTTATAGTGAGGTATAATTATATTTTATAGAGTTCATTGATTTTATAGAATACATGGTATAAAACGACATCTGGGTGAGAAATTAGGCCATACAATTATTTTTAATTTTGTTTTAGAGAAGTTGCGATCAAAAGATGTTTTGATCATAAAACCTTTTTCTTTTTTTTCCAAGAGTTTTAAACATTAGGAGAAACATGTATCACTTAGTTTCTAAATAAAAAAATATCTTTGCTCTGGGTTTTCTTGTGTTCTGATGTAGAATGGACCCGGTATGACCTTTCGAGTTGGACTGTTCTTATTAGAGCACAACTAAACCTGAGGCGCAAATAGGTAGGTTCTATCTGAGGTGGCATGGTGGGCAAATACCAATTGATTTGGAGATGGCCCAAGTAATTACTTGTGTCTGAGATTAATTCAAGAATTCCTCCGTCACTTTTTTGTATTCCTAAGTGAAACAGTCTAAGTGCCACAGATGTGCCCAGATGCGGGTCTAGTGAATGCTATGCCACTGGATTCAAGCTGCACACTGAAGAGTGTCATATAGGCCACGACGGTCTGGAGTTGCTTGTGTTCTAGTTCAGAATGGTTCTGGCCCGGCAGTTCAAGCTGGATTATTCTTATTGGACAAGTACCAACTCTGATTTGCATATGTGTGGGTTCTATTTGAGGTAGCATGATGAGCAAAAAACAATCGATTGGCATGCAGCTCATGCATTTATATGTGGCTGAGATCACTCAAGTATTACACCCATCACGTTTTTAATTATTCAGTTTGTCGCCCTAAGTGGCCATAGGTTTGCCCAAATGTGGGTCCTGTGCTCACTGCATCGTTGAAAGAAAGCTGCACACTACTGAAAAAGCCAAAATTGGCAGAGGTTTGCTTGCATTCTTTTTCAGAATGGACCTGGGCTAGCAGTTCAGCTGGACTGTTCCAATTGGAGCAGCACTGAGGGTGATTTGCATATGGGTGTGTCCTGTCTGAGTTGGCATTGCAGTCAAAAACCAATGGACTTGAATGTGCCTCCGAGCGAGTGTCTGTAGCTTTGATTGATTTAAGAATTCCATCCATCACCTTTTTGTATTCCTAAATGTGATGGGCAAGCCCAGATTTGGTCCAGTTGAGACAGGACTGCTCCTAATGTAGCAGACCGAGACTGATATAAATATGGTTGAGTACTGTGTATGGTGGCATGGTGGGAAAAAATAATGGATTGTCATATGACTCAAATATTTACCTGTGGCTGCGATTAATTCAAGCATTTCACCCATCACTTTTTCTTCCTCAGTGCAGCCCTTAAGTGTGATGTGTATACCGAGATGTGGATCCCGTACTTACTATGCCATTGAGCCCCAAATAAACTTAAACCATTCTGGGGTTGCTTGTGCTCTGGGTCAGCATGGACTGGGGCTGGCAGTTCAGATGGACACTTTTCATTGGAGCAGGACCAAGGCTGGTTTCCATATAAGTGGGTCCTGTCTGAAATGGCATGGTAGGCAAGGACCAATACATTTGGATAATGAAACTGAAATTCACTACACCTTCCAACATAAATTGCATCAAAGATTTATATTCAGCTAGATATGATGTCTACAAGACAGCAATGAAAGGCTGTGCTAAGGATAAACTAAGATACAGCTCATATAAGACTGGCAAAAACCTTTGAAAATCCATTTATCTACATAAGATGCTGCAACGAAATTTAGAAGTAGACGGATCAAGCCATTTTACTTTTACATTTACCAACATGAATCATTACTATATAACAAATTGAATCAATCTCTATTGAATATACACCACCCTATACAATTGAGCAATGGATGCCTATGAAACATACAAAAGGGTACTAATTTCTAAAATAATCCAATGACTTAGACATGACATACACATGATAGAATGTACTTTTTAAATCATCTTAATATTTCATTGCTCTGAATGATCCCCGGTAGAGAAGAATAAAATAAAAAGGCTGGACTAGGACATCGTTGTTGGAGAGTGAATTTTCCTGTTTGCTTTTGCTGCCACTTGGAGGTGACCTGCATTGCGCTGTGATTTTGAACACATTGGCACCACACTGGGAGAGCCACTGTGGTCATTGTTGTCGCCGCTGGGGACTGTATGTTTCATAATTCCCCCTGTTAACTCACCTCTGCCTTAATTCATGGGGCTTATTAAGGCTCATTGCAGCCCCGCAGTGCGGGACACACCAGGGCTGTGCCTGGGCACAGCCCAGCCCTAGGGTGGGCGCATCTGCTCCCATACATGGCCATACAAGGCTGGGTTGTCCACCGACATCGTCCCCTGAGAGTAAGACTATATATTTTATCAGTATTTTAAAGGATAAAGCTTCTGCCCACCCTGAGAACATTTCTGTGTCATTCCTGTTTTGTATCACTGATTTTTTGTGTCTATTTTGTATTAGGGGTAAATAATTCTAGCCTGGCACCCCCAAGGATCATCGCTCAGCCCCATCGTCAGACAGCAGGGACTCAGCATAGTATCCTACGCTGACGACACCCAACTGATCCTCTCACTCAAGAAGAATCCAGAAGGCCCTCTGCATCCGCAGAAACAGAGCAGGCAGGAGAGCTTTCTCCTGCATCGCAGCCAAGACCTGGAACGAGCTCCCTGTGAACATCAGATGCTCCCCGACCCTGCACACGTTCAGGAAGGACCTCAAGACCTGGCTCTTCAACTCATCCGGAGCTGCTCCCCCAGCATTGCCTTGAGACCGCCACAGGTGAGTAGGGCGCTTCACAAACCCCTGATTGAGTGATTGATTGATTTATTGTTTTTATACACTGAGTGAAGATGGTTTAAAGAATATTGTTAGAGATAAACCTTTATAAAGTCCAGTGATTGGTAAAAATACAGCTATGGACCGCATATTAGAAAGAGCAATTGTGATGATAAATGCTGAGATAGAATTTTCCTTGTGACTCGGTTTAGGCCTGCCTGCTGCCCATCCTGAAGGGAATAACGCCATGGTAAATCCCCCCCCCCCCCCCGATCACTGCAGATTCATGCAAGCGACCCGCGCCCCACAACTGATCTGGTGGAGGGCACAAGTAATCAGGGTTCCGCTTTAGTTTTGGGCCCATCAAGGAGTTAAAAGGTTAAGGGCACAACTAGAAGGAAAGCTTAAACCAAAACTACCAAACCCCAAAGGGGAACTTTCAGCAACATACCACAGAAGATATGGGGGCTGGGAGTAAAAAACTCTAAGGTTCGCCATCCCACAACTGTATCTACATCTGAAAACTCTGCAGCATGCCGTTTCTCCCAAGCCCACTTTGATCCCTTTAGTGCTAAAGAGAAAGGGCTCCTGAGATATAATTAGACAGAACTCACCCCTCTTTTGTCATACTTAGATGACATGGCTCACCAAATAAAAGCTTTGAAAAACTGGGAAGGATCAAAGTTATGTAAAGGGCTGCCGCAACCTTCCCCCTGAATGCAGCCCATACACCATCATCTTAAAGGATGCGACGGCACTCTCAATAGAGGGAAGAAACATTTATCTTACACTGCAAAACAAGATGGTGCACTGGTTGGCATTAAATTCAGGATGGGTAGGAGATCTATTGCGGGAGGTGATACATGTGAAGAGAAACACCTTGGTAGGAAGTCCATCCAAGAGAAATCACTGGTGATTGTATAATAGTCAACTTTAGGAGACCATGTATTGTTGTGGATCTACTGCAACATCTAGCACAAAGACCCCCTAGGCTGAGTAGAATCAAAGCCCTTCCTTTAGGCTATTTCTACAGACTGGTTAGACATAGTAGAAGCAATATTTTCACTACATATTCCTGTGTAAAAGGTACTTCCAAGCCAAGGGCAAGCCACCAGGATGTCAGCAGGTACCGTTCTGTGACTCCACTGCTTCGGTCATTACATCTAACAGATATACTCCATTATCACCAGCTAGATGATCAAGATTGACAGAAACAGGTCTTGGTGTTACCTAGAGGGGAAGAAGTTTTCAGTAATTGGGGAAGGATACACCTATAGCGAGGTCATCAAAATATTTAACCATCAACTGATGGAATGTGGCGGGTGTGAAATCTAAATTGCACAATTCAGACTGGCTAAACATCTTTACTTCCACCCAGATAATATGCCTGCAGGAAACTTGGAGCAGGGATGATTTCTTTGTTCATGGTTTTCTACTTCATTCTAACACTGGCTATCCCTTTGACAAAGTAGTGAGCCAAAGGAGAGCTGGCAATAATAATTTCTCATTTGTAACCTATTATGGTAAAGAAACCCCTAACTAAGGGGCTCATTATGATGGTAGGCGGACATCAGTCCACCTGCCATCATAACTGTGATGGGGTCAACGACGTGCGGCGGTCCCACCGACTCAATTAGGATGCGCCCACCATACTTGCGGGCGCATCCTGGCCTTTTACCATTGCAGACGGTGCTGCTGGCTGCAGCACCGTCCGCAATGGTAAAAGGTCATGCACAGCATTTCCCTGCACCACATGGCAGGCACCATGCGGTGCCTGCCACTTGGTGCAGGGAACTGCAGGGGGGTACCATGGGTACCCCCAGGTGCACCCCCACCCTAGCGGGCCCACAAGGAGCCCCCCAAGCCCAGCCTTTCCAAGACGGCATCGCTGCCATGGAAAGGCCTTTAAACCGCCCATAGTGTAATATTGCTGGTGGTGCCTGCTTCAGGCCACGGAAGTGCTGCTGAGTAGGTAGTCTGCTGGGAGCCGCCGGCTAGAAAGTTGCACGGCGTGAAGATAACCCCTGCCGTGTAAGCCCATGATATGAGAAGCTATTGCAAATTCAATAGCGGGCCCGAAAAAATTACTGGTTGTGTCCCCACGGGTAAATCCGTGAGTAAATCACTATTTTTTATATTTTCACACTAATATCCTCACGGCTGGGTACGCCTTAGCACGCGCATACCTCCGGAGGATCAAAATCAAGGTCCTGACGAATGCTGAGCGAATCTAGCTCATTAGCAGAAACATGTTGACCATCTTTTTTAGAGGACCGGGGTTTTCAATTATAAAACTAAGTTAAGTCCCATCTCACCTGTTTTTAACCCATGCCGGTTAGACTCTTAATAAAGTGATTGGAAGTCACAGCTAGGCATTTTTAAATTTCACACACGTTCAACACTAAATTGGTTTTTCATTGTTTTCACAAACAAAAGAACCAGCTCCGCTGTAAACAGGCACACTGGGGAGACATTCGGTACCTTCAGTGGGAACCCAATGATGAAGCATGTCACCAACCAGGTTGGTGAGTGAGGGTTCTTTTAAAAGATTTTGTTTCTTTTTCACTCGGTTATGTGGTTGCTGTTCTGTGTTCCTCGTTTGATCTCCTTTGGAGGTGAAATGGCAGGAATTTATTGATATTTTTCTGTACATCACTCCTTTGTTGTTATATGACTATTGATCCAGGGGGTACAAAAGTGATCCTCTATACCCTGACTCTCTATTTGTTTGAATTAGCCTGCTAGGCACTGCCACCATGTTGATGGCCCAGCTCCACCCAGCCGGCATTCGTAACGCTTGCCAACCGTCGGAAAAGGGGCAGACGGACTTTGCGTCCGCCGCGATACCCACCGCCATCAAAATATGGCAGGGGTATTTCAGATTAGGATGGCATAACAATCGCCACCACTGGCCCGGAGGTGGAGATCATTACGTCATCCTAAGGAGCCCCTAAATCCTCATTTAAACAAACCCAACAAGATGATGGATGGAGTGCTGAAACCTTTCAAGCACCAAACCCCAGTCAAGAGATCTGAGTTTAATCCATTGTTCTTTTGCTGACTATGCCACCCCAGTTTGGACCAAGCCATATGTAAATCAATCTTGACCCTGTTTTTCATGGGAACAGTCCAACCTAAAATTCCATGCCTGGTTCTCCTTGGACCAGAAACAAGCATCCTTGGACAGGTTTCGGGGTAACACCCCACATCAGCCAGGCTAGATTGAAGCCAGTGGCACAGTGAGCAAGAGACCCTTGTCTGGGCATACTCTTGGCCATTCAGGGCATACATAGCAAACACAACAAGATGATGGATGGAGTGATGAATCTTTTCAACCACTCTCCCCCAGTCAAGGTCTGAAACCAGTCCTAGAATGCTTGTTTTCAGTCAAAGAAGGACCTTGCCTTGAAGTTCGGGCTGGACTTTTCCCAGGAGGAGCAGGGTCACGACTGATTTGCATATGGCTGGGTCCAAACTTAATGAGCAAAAGAACTATGGATTAAACCCAGATCTCTTAACGAGGGGTGAGTGGTTGAAAAGTTTCAGCTTTCTTCTATCATCTTGTTGTGTTTGCTAAATCCCCTTATTACTAGGTGGCCTACTTATCTATAGACCAAAGTTAATTTCAATACATTTTTATAATTTGATTTTCATCAACACACGGAGAAGAATCATCACTCAAATGGGAAATGATCTGGAGGTTTTTCAGATAAAGTGGACCCAGAGCATACATACATATGGGTAGGAGAATGTAACACGGTTAATTGCCAGAACAAAAGCAGTGTGATATGCAGCTTTTCGAATTGTTTCAGGACTGAAAATCCCTACTTTTTGCATAATCCCTATGGGGTTCACTTAATGAACTTTTATACATTAAATATAGAACTAATAGAACAGGAACCAGATGGAAATGACACCGGGCTGCGATCCTTCTACGGCAATGGCTATACTTCTACAACAGACCACATTCTGATTTCATCTAAGGACCTACACTTAATTAATTCCTTTATAGTAGGAGGCACTGTGTTAAGCGATCATGCTGTGTCAACTGTCTCCGTCAATATTTTATATAATAACGAAGAGGAAACTGGAGTAGCACGGTGATTAAAACTGCAGGTAAAAATGGTGTCAGCTTGAAATGGGCCAGGGTAAACCAGCCCAAAGTACTTGAGGCCATTCATATAGAGTAATGCAAATCTTTTGTTACTTGCATAGAATGGAGGAACGATTATATTAGTTTAGTTGAAGCCTTTTTACAAATATCATTGGCAATTGCAAAAAAACATTCACAGGCTGGTCAAAGATGCTGAGCATAAAAGAACCATTAAAGGGTGGTTTAACTCCGACTGCACTAGAGAAAATCAGTCCTTTGAAAGTCTTTACCAAGAAATAGGGAAAACAATAAAGGGATTAAGGAAAAGATATCGGATAGCGTTAAGAAGAAAAAGGAAGGAACTCCAGGAGCAGGCTTAGGGAGACTTAGAATAGGCAGCTGAAACTGGAAACAACACATTCTTTTGGAAAACAGTAAATATCCCCTTTCTCAAAGAATACAATGCCAGGTTTGGATTAGCCTTTTCTGACAGAAGCCTATAGTAAGTATTTTGAAACTATTTTTAACCCAGAGGGCATCAATGTGCTCCTAGGTTCTCATAATTCAATTCAATTGGTGCCCCTGGAAAGATAACCATGGAGGAGGTTAGTGCAGCCCTACAAGCAAGTGCCCAAGGAAATGCCCAAGGAAATGCCCCAGGGACTCAGTGGCTGTTTTTAAATCTGACACTCACCTGATTTTGATACAGATTGTTAGTGCAGCAGCTAACAGGCACTTTCTTAAACCTTAGAGTGATAGTGAGATTGTCCCCATATTTAAAAAAGGGGACAGGCGGAACGTTAGTTGTTATCGCTCCATATCTCCCCTTGATTCCTCTGTGAAAGCTATGGGTAGGGTGATCTTTGCCCGGCTGCAAGACTGGGTTCAGGGTAAAATAGTGCTAACGGATTCACAATATGGGTTCAGGAAGGTAATAGGTATCGTGGATCAAGGAGTCAACCTATATCTTATCCTTAGCAAGTACACAATAGCTAGGGAGGGACATGTTTTCATTTGTTTTGCATATTTGCATAGCACTTTTGACCTGGTGAAACATGCCAAGTTATGACAGGTGTTAGTAGATATGGATGCCCCAAACACCATTGTAAGCCACCTCTCCAATATGTATGCTTCCTTATCCTCTTGTGTGTGCTATGGGAAAAATGGGGAAAGTAAAAATTATTTTTGGTGGACCCGGGGGATCAGGCAGGGGTGCATATTCTCACCATTGCTATTTTCTCTCCATATAAATGGTATGGACGTCTTCCTCCAAGATATAAATACTGATAGCAAACTTTGTTATATTTATGGAGAGTAGAGGTTTAACACTGAACGTAGCAAAGACCTACACCATGGTATGCAGGAAAAGCTTAAAACAGAGGATCAGTCACTATGCAAAGGGCTAAAAGCTTGAGGGGGTTAAAATCTTTAGCTACTTGGCCATTGTTTTCTCCCAGAAAGGTGATTAGATACCCCACCTGAAAGAGGCCAAGTTAAAATTCATAAGGACTATTTCTACTGTAACCTGTTTCACCAAAACAGTAGGCAGTAAACCCTTGAGAGAGATTACTAAATTATACGGATCCATATGTCTTACAGTGGTTGTATATGGTTCTCCAGTATGGGGTAAAGAAAAGAGTAAATCTCTTCAATTACAACAAAATATCTACTTACGCAGGCTTTTGGCAGTGCCTAAGTAAACCTCTGCGTACATTGCTCACAAAGAACTAGCCATAGAGTACATGGATGATATTATGGACCTTAATACTTTAACTAAATGGCATAGCATTTGGTTAAAACATGATACCAAGTTTACCAGGCAAATCATTAGGGACTGCTTGGTTCTGGATAATCATGGAAAAATACAATGGCTTTTGTATATCAAATCAATGATAATGGAGTTAGTCATAAACCCTAACCCATCTGAACCTCACAGTATTTTGCAATTTACCAGAAGAGATATTAAATTCACATCTATCGATAAACGGGTGGCTCTCAGAGATGCCGCCCAGGAAAGAAGGAAACCTACAGTAGCTAGAAGTTGTATGTGTTCAACCAACAAGGGGTTCAATGATACTTGATCTTTGTGAAGAATACCTACAACATGTTCCTGCTAACCAGACTCTGCCTTAAGGTGATACACCACCTAGTATTCTTTACAAAAACACATGCATAGCTCCCAAATTTCCCTAGGTGCCTGTGTAATGGGAAGGCAAGAAAGACAGCCCTACATATTGTATTGTTCTGTAGACTTTATAGTGATAGCAGGATATTGACATTACGGACCATTTTATTATCCCAAAGTGTATTCACTTGAAAACCCTGCCAACTTTATATGTTGTGTTATTCCTGATTACATAAAGAGGGCCCTTTGCAGATTAATCTAATGTGGAAATGGACTAATATGTAAAACACCACATATGTGGACTCATATGTAAAATACTACAAAGGGAGATGGGTATGGTCTTTAAAAAATTGCCTGTGATACCATGTTTGGGTCTATATTCCATTGTTGTTTCTATATGTCTAACTCACACTTGAGTAGTTTTCTTTTTTAAGTGTAAATATTGTGTTGTTATATATACCAAATGCATTGACCTTTTTATCCTTTTACATAATTCAAGTTTTTATCTTGGAAATATTGCTTTTTTATATTGTTATTTTATGGATTTGTTTAAAAATCCGTATACATATTTACTTGACTTGAACAAGATAAACAAGACCAAAAGCAGGCTCAGGGCATGTGCACTAGTTGTTGGCTGCAGACCAGTTTTAGGATACAGGCTTGCGAATGCCCCTCACCCAGCAGCTTATATAAGAGTCCAATCGAGGGAAGGGACTTCCATTTGGAGTGGTACATTCAAATATCCACAATTCTTCGTTGATTGCCACCAGCTTTATTGAAAAGTTGAGTTTTGAAAATGACTAGATTCTTGACAATAAGTGTTATGATCTATATATCGAGTGAAGAAATAAGAGAAGAGAACTAAAGACAGAAAAACTTAAACATTTTAAGCAAAGTAGTTAGTTCTTAACAGAAAACCTTTTGCTGCATTGACTGTGTACTTGGTTTTTATAAACATTATGTTTTTTGACCTATTTTTCTTGTTTTTTATGTGTTAACTTTTCAAAAATGCCCTTCCTAGCAGCCATGGCATTATCCTGCTGGTGTTTAGCAACCGACAGCAGTGTCTCTGAATTAGCCAACACGGAATGAACAAGAACTGATGAGGTTAGATTTTCTTTTTAGTGAATGAGGGACATGATTCTAATGTCTAAACGTTTACTCAAGGGCAGCATTGTCTTTCTTCCATACATTTAAAAAAAAGTGTTCTGTGGATCAAGTGGTAAATCCACAGACCCTGCAGGTAGTCCTGCTGTTGATGATACATTTTTCTTGTATATTTAAGTCGGACCTTCAGTAATGGCTCTGCAGTCTTCGTGTTTCGGGACAGTGGCACTTGTACTATTGTTGTGTTTCATTGCTCAAAGTAAACACATATCAACATGAACATGAATAAAAGTAATTTTTGAACAAGTGTGATCCACTTACTCATCCAAAAGTCCACATATTCTAAATCAGAACTCCACAGGTTCAGAATCAAGTCCATAGACCAACAATCAGGTGGGACATGACTTTCTGTTTTGGGTGAGGATGAAGTCTGCAAAACCAGTTTAAAGTCTATGGATTCACAAAAACATTATAAAGGGATATCAATAGTTCAGACCATAAATATCATTCTATGTCCAAGGTTGACTCATTACGTAATGGGTGAGAGATTAGGTGAAGTCAGCATTTTCGGTGTAAGTAAGTGTTTTAGAGGTGGACATTAAGATTAAGTGACTGCACTTGTGTTGAGAGATGACACTAAGGCCAAAACTTTTGTATTTCATGTTGTTTTAGGTTTTGATGAGTAGCTGTTATCAAAGTATTAACTCCATTTTAATTTTCAGTGTTTTAAAGGAATTTCAATGATCTTATGGTTGTGTTTCCTAACAAGTCATAATGAGGGTGTGGACATATGATGGCGGATGTGTTGGCATATGATGGCAGAATGTCTGCATCATGATGACGGTGTAGGGATATCTGTTAATAGGTGTGTGGTAGGGAAGGGCGTACCTCATAGAATCCTGCATAGTGCAGTTATGCAGAATTACCTAAACATTTGCCCAAATATGCAGAATTAAACAAGAAGAGTAATTCTGCATTTAGTGCTATTTTTTAATGCAAAATTGCCCCCTTTCATTCAAAATGGATGTGAGTATAGATTTGCGCTAAGATATAGCACTAAATGCAACAAAACACAAATAGAAGTGTGAGTAACTGCTCACACTCCATAAATGTGATCTTGGGGTAGGATTGTTTCCCAAGTTACTCCTGGCATTTAGCACCAGTTTCTTTGTGCAATATACACCCTCATGTTCAAGACGGAAGTGAGGATGCATTTTGTGCTCTGAAATAGCACTAAATGCAAATAACATGAACAACACTGTGAGCAGTCACGCGTTACATACATTTTTTCTCTGCTTATTTCCCACATATTAATCTTAATTATGCTGGCGGGCATCATCGTATCATTATTTGTATTTCTGTGCCAAAGAGTAATGCAAAATTATCAACAATATTCTGACTACTCTGATGTATAATACATTTATGCCCGGGCATAGTGTGTGGGCATTTGATAGTGGGAGTGTTGATATATGATGGTAGATGTGTGCCTGCATGATGATGGGTGTCTGAGCATGTGATGGTGAGTATATTGATGTTGGATGTGTGAACATTTGATGGTTGATGTGTTGATACTGGCTGATAGGTGGGTGTCTTCCATAATTGCTGAGGACATATATTGTTGACTGTTATGAAGGTGATTGTTTTAGGATGGGTGAGTAAATATATTATTGCGGCTGTGTGGACATCTGATGATGTGCGTGTGGCAGTGTATGTAATTGTGGATGTTTTGGAATGTATACATTGGTTGTGTGGACATATGATGGCAGTTGTGTTGATAGATAATTGTGGGGGTGTGGTTTTTGTGTGTGTGTTGTCATATGATGTTGGCTATGTGGTCATAGGATAAAGCAGGTGTGATGGACGGGAGGTGGTGGCCGCATGTTGGTAGTTGTGTAGGTATTTGATTGTGGGCATATTGGCATATGATGTTGACTGTATGGACATGTGATGCTGGCTTTGTGGGTGTTTGATGGGGAGTTTGTGGACATATGATTGTGAATGTGTGGGAGTCTGATGGTGGATGTGAGGGGGAGTAATTTTGGCTCTGTGAACATCTGGTGATGCATGTCTTGGTTAATGATGGTGGGCATGATGGAGCATGATTGTGTTTTTTTGATATATGGTGGTGGTTGTGTGGGTATATGATGATAGATAGCTGTGAGAGCTGTATGTGGCTGTGATGGTGGATATGGGCATATCATAAGTGACCACCTTATTGTGAACATGTGAGCGTATAATAGCGGTTATGAGGATGAATGATGTGTGATCATATATGATGGTGTGTGAGTGAACATATGAGGTGTGTGGATTAGTGTGTGATGTTGGTTGTGTGGATATATTATGGTGTGTGTGTTGGGCTATGATGATGGTTGTGTAGGTGTATGATAGTGGGTGAGTAGGTAGGTGTTGGTGGTAGTGTGGGCATTTGATGGTTGGTGGTTGGTGTATTGACATATGATGGTGGGTGAGTATATCATTGTCCCTCTGTGGGTATGTGAAGGTTGTCGTAAACTGAGATATGTGGCCATGTGATGGTAGGATTGTGAATGTACAATAATGGTGTCTGCTTTGACATAGATTGAAATCCATGTAGTTGAATAGGATGGTGAGTATGTGGCTGTATGGTATCTACTGGATTTTGATATTGGTTGTGTGATGGTGGTTGTGTGGATATTTGATGGAAGGTGTGTGAATGGTTAATGATGGGGCTTTTGTGTAAGATGATATATGGTGGGGGAATTTAAGAGCTCTATTTGCCCCTATAGCTTTGGCCATGCCTGTGGGATGTTAAGTATAGAGGGGCAGCCTTTGGCACACTTTATTCACACCCCTCAGGGTGCGGCCCTAAATTTAATTATTTTGGAGAGGGTTTTGGGCCTCAAAAATGATTTAATTAGTAATTGTTCAAAATAGTGCCCAACTTATGTTGCTGGAGGTAGGGAAAGTTTTCTTGATTTTATGTTTATCTCACGGAAGCTCTTACCACTTGTTGTTGACTTTGAGGTGGAGCCAAACAGCGCAAGTGATCATAATCCCCGCATAGCATCCATCAGTATAATAGCACCGACAGGGAATGTAGATGGCTATCAAGTCCATTTTAACCCTAATAAAGGGGTAAGACTAAATTGGAATAAAGTAAACTCCTCTGAATTTGAGGTAAAGACTGTTATAACCAACTATGACTCGATTATGAGGTGTTTAGCCCATGATTTGCCCCCAGCTGAGATTATTCAGGAATTCCAAATGATTTGTTCTGAATTAGCCAAAGATCTGACCAAATCATTTAAGGTTAGGGACCCTCCGGAGAAAAGGTGGTTTAACGTGGAATGCTCAAGAGCCCATAAAATTAAAATACTGGCATTGCACGCAAATCCTCGTGATAGGGCTCAAATTAAATATGCTCGAAAGGCTTACAAAAGTATAGTTAAGCAGAGGAAAGAAGAAGTGAGGTGCTTAGCTTGGGACGACTTGGAGAAAGCTAGTTCCCTTAAGGATTCGAAAAGCTTCTGGGAAATTATAAACCGCCCACTGTTTAATGAAGAGGTGGGCAAAATGGATTCCCTGATACTGGGGGATGCCTGGGAAACTCAAGATGTGGCTATATTGAACCCCAATGGCTGCAAGTTGGAGGTACCCAGTAAGGACTTGCCCCCAGATCCAACCTTGGCCTCTTATCTAAGTGCGTTGATCTCAGTTGCTGAGGTTGAGGAAGCCATAGCAAAAGGAATTAGCATGAAGGCTCCTGGACCGGATGGAGTGCCATTAGATCTTTTTTAAGTAATCCTAAACTGTGGGCTTCATTATTAACCAACGTGTTTAAAGCAGTGGTGACCGGCCCCATCCCAGCAACCTGGAAGTCGGCCTTTGTGGTCCCTGTGTTAAAAAAAAAGAATGGAAGCGACTCTGCCTGTTATAGGCCAATCTCCCTTATTGACGCCACAGCGAAGTTGTTGAGAAGGGTTGTTCTTGCCCGACTTGAAACCTGGGCATTAGGCACAGGGGTGATAGCAAGAACACAGTTTGGCTTTAGGAGGGGGAAGGGCACCACGGAACAGTGCCTCCACTTGTCTATGATTATGGGCAAGTACATGAAGGCTAGGAAGGGTTCTATTCATCTGCCCTTCATGAACTTGTCGAGTGCCTTTGACACCGTAAACCGGGATAAGCTGTGGGCACTTATGGGAAAAATGGGAGTTGAGGAAGCCCTAATTTCTCTTCTTCGCAGGCTTCACGTTTCTACATCTGTAACTATAAGATATGGCATAAATGGGGAAAAAGCTAGCCTTATTGTTTCAACAGAAGATGTCCGGCAGGGATTTCTTTTAGCCCCCTTTCTTTTTTTATTATATACTAATGGTTTAGATGCTTTTTTGTCAGACAAAGTAATTGATTGTCCATGTATAGGGGGCACCCAGTCCCGCTACTTTCTTATGTGGATGACACCATATTAATGGCCCTGACAGCTAATGGCCTCCAATAATTACTTAATGCATTTGCTGATTTTATGCTGGCACTTGATTTAAAGTTAATTTTATTAAGTCATATGTTATGGTGTGTGGGCCTAAAATTACGAGAACTAGAAAATATGCTGTGGGGGCTAAAAAAATTGACAAATTTAATAATGTTAATTATTTAGGGAATCTTTTTAATAATAGACTGAATTGGGATTCACTTATCAATGCAAGGGTGTAACACTCGGGCAGGGTTGTTGAGGGGCTTTTTTGCATGTAACCTTGTCCAAAAACCGGTGACTGAGCTAGTTACACTTTATAAAGCCAAATGCGTGCCTGTGGCAACATACGGAGCAGGAGTATGGGGATAACACAACCGCTGTAAGTTACAAATCACGGAAAATAAATGAATAAAAAGGTTACTAATGATTCCAAATAGTGTCCCCACAACCTTTTGTCATCATGAGTTGGGGATTGGTTTTGTAGAAGATTGCATAGATTTTGCCCTCCTGCTTTTATTGGTCAAAATCTGGTTATCGGAGAAGTTGGCATTCTCCAGAGAGATCATAAAAGACTGTCTTAACCTTGATAGAGCATTAACTATCCCTTGCCTCCGATTTGTAAGGGATGGCTTTTACAGGCTTGGCTTGGGACAATATTTTGAGTGCCCAGCTGGCATTCATGAGAATGCGAAAAATATCATAAAAGAGGCGCACTCCTTAGGGGTAAACGCATGCCGCTCTCAACCCGAGGTAGCAGGTCCCCAGTGCTTTTTTCCTGCTCAGCAGCAATTTGATTTAACAATCACTATAAATTCACAAACACAATTTTATTTAACAAGCCTGCATTTTTAGTGGCATTTCCAGAACAAATTGAGTGGGCAGACAATCTGGTGCCCTGCCCCTGTGATAATCTGGCAGTCTAGAGCACGTTGCACTTTATGCTTTTTTGCACCCTCTACAAAGAGCCAAGAGAAAAATTTCCTGATTTTAAAGCAAATTATGCCATGTTCTCATATTGAAGGTTTGAATTATTTGTACTGTCTGGCCACATATGATATATGCAATAGGGTCTCCAACTACATTAAACTTGACATGGCTATTAGGAAACGCTATGAGTGACGGTAGTTGTATAATTATATATCCTAAGTCTTGACGTATTTTTATGGGGAGGACTGCACATCGCAAGGATTTTAAATGCCATGTTCATTTAAAGTTGGAATTTTAAGGACAGTATTTTTATCTTTTATCTATATCTTTGAACTGAATGACTTACCTTTCACGCTGCTTTGTAAATATGTCATTGGGATTATTACCTGTAAATGTTGGTTTTTATGCACTTTTATGGTTTTCTTTATGAAACCGAATAAAGTTATTTTGATGATGATGATACATATGAAAGTGTAGGATACAACTGCATGGGTATGTGATGGTAGGTGTGTGTCCATATGATGGTGTAGCAAGATTAAGAGGCTGTTTATTTTCCCACTACCTTTCCCAAAAGCACATGACAATTATTTTTTTCTAATTTTTCTCATTGTTCTTGACTGTTGTGATAAACAGAAAAAAGGAACAATAGATATTTACACCTCTTCCTGGCCAAGGACGGGGCTTTGGGGAACTTAAGCCCTTTGCCTTGGTCAAGGGTAGGGATGTGGTTTTGTATGAAACCCCACCTTGCCAAGTGTGTCTACGTGTGTGTATGAGGGCATGTGTAGAATGCCAACATGTGCATGTATTAGACCTGGCATCTTTTGGTATGTTTTCCCTGTCTTTTCACTTTCTGGCCTCCTGTTTTTAATGGTACGTTGGACTTCATGTTGCTAGTTAAGTGCCTCTGCACACTTTCTCACTGCTATTTAGTGTTAAAGTGCAAGTTCTCCTACTGTAAATTGTATTTATGGATTCCATGTTTGGCTTATTCGATTTACTTCTAAGTCCCTAGTATAGTTCACTGTGTGGGCCCAGGGCCTGTACATCAAAGCGATTTTAGCAGTGATGAAGCACGGAGGTCAGTCTGTAGCATGTGTGGCTTCAAGGGCATGCGGCTCCCTCACCGACATCAAGAACTGATGCCTGCTGACTCCAGCTCTTGGAGGTTCATTGTGAGGTCACCGCTGCCCTGATTTTCTAAAGATACTGTTTTGCGGGTCTTCCCTACACCATAGCTGGCCTGCGACACTGCGGTCAGCCAGAACTCTTTGAATTTGTTGTTCACGTTGCCGTGATAGCCCCGGACGTAGCTATCAACTTCAAGGAACTGTATTATAAGTCTATTTTTGCTTATTGATATTTCTAAGAACTATATGTTGGATTTTTATTGTTTTAGTCTTATTTTGCACAGATACAATGTTGGCTATTTTTCTAAACCTGGTGTGGTGTTCTTTTGTAATGTTTTCACTGTATTACTTCTGGTTATGTGCAAATGCTTTACTCACTGCCTCTGAGATAAGCCTGACTGCTCTTGCCAAGCTACCAAGGGGGTGAGCAGGGGTTATTTTAGAAGTGCATCCCCCTTATCGTGACTAGGAAGAAGGGTCTCTACTTGAACAGGGTAACAACCTGCCAACTACAGACCCCCATTTCTAACAGCATGCCTTTTCCCAAGTGTTTGGGGGTTCCAAATAATGTCATTAAGCAGAGAAGCTGGCAGCTACCAAGTTTATCTGTAGCACAGAATATGCTGTGGGCCAGAGAGGAGAGGGTAGCTCACTGCTCTTCAAGCACTCAAGTCTGAATTTTGATGTGTACATTGTGATAGCCGACATCAGTATTGCAACAGCAAACGTAGTGCAGGCTGAGGTATCTGCGCTTCACTGCTCTCCCAAAACTGACTTTAAATTGTGAATTTAACAATAGGAGCGCTGTCAGTTACTCACAGCCCTGTCCTTACTGATATGGGAAGTCAATGATGGGAGAGCTGTAAGGAACTGACAGCATAAACTCTCTCTGAGAAGGAAGAGCTATAAGCTCCAAACTGCTGCCCAGTATTTTCTCATTTTTTAACATCCGTCCCCCCTAGTAAATGCCAACTACCCAAGTGAAAATTGGGATGGAAGGCAAAATGACATGCATACCTTAACACGCTACAGTTTAGAAACTATCTCTGGCCCATTGGCAAGGGTGAAGAGTATTGTTTCAGCCACCCCAGCTTTGTGCAAGATTAGGGGAATAGCTGAGATAATGATACCACGTGCTTAAGCATGGCAGGGATGGGGTTGTGTTGACACCAGTGCATCTACATGCTGCTATGGTGTACATGAATAATGTCTTCCCACTTTTGGTCAAGGCTGGAAGTTACACAGTTAATCTCTCTCTCTCTCCCTCTCTCTCTTTCTCTCTCTCTCTCTCTCTCTCTCTCTCTCTCTCTCTCTCTCTTGAAAAGGTCGTCTTTATTTGACTTTTACTTGCAGGAAAATAAATATAGTCTGTCAAGTCTAAACATAATATTCTCTTCTTCTTTTCTAAGAATAGAAAGGCTGGGATCCCCTGGAAAGATATCCGCCCCCTCAAGGAAAAAATATTGCCACAGGTAAGGGCGAACACCCATTTCAACGAAGTGATCACTTCGTGAGCACAATACACCGCAATTAACACATCGCACTAACCTTCACATCGCAAGGCACAGCAACTCTTCGTCGCTTACATCGTATGCCATCACAACATGTGACATCAACAACGCATGCACCCATTTCAGTAATATTCGTTAAACAAATAAAGATAACTCGATGTTAGTCGCTTAGGAAAAACAATGAAATAAAGAGTTCACACATTTAAGTGCGATGTCACTCACATGTAATGTTATTGCCAGCATGAACGTTTGAGTGCCATCGCACTGAAATCGATGCAAGAGTTCACAGATTTCAGTAACATGAGGGCCAGATGTAGGTCGCCAATTACCGGTCGGTGGCGGTTGATTTCGGACGTTACCGACCGGTAATTGGTTTTTGAGATGTAGGGGGCCCGAATTTTACCGAATCTGTAAATTTACCGATTCGGTAAATCTACAGATTTGGTAAAATACCGACTCAGTATATTTACGGATTCGGTAATTCCAGATGTAGCTGGCACTTCAAAGAGTGCCACAGGCCCTTTAGGAGTCGGTATTTACCACCCAATCATATTGGGTGGTAAAATACCGAATTCAGGTGTACATGCAAAACTGTGCATGTACACCTGTGCCATGTGACACACAGACATGCCCTTAGGGCATGTATGTGTGCCACATGGCACACACGCCTGGAATTGGGGTGTTACAGGGTGTCAAAGTGACACCCCATTCCCCCTTGCAGGAATCGGTATTTACAAATTCGGTAAATACCGAATCGGTATTTCTCATTGATTCCTATGGGCTTCAAGGCCCATAGGAATCAATGGGAAATACCGATTCGGCATTTACCGAATCGGTAAATAACGATTCTTACAGAATCGGTAATTGTTAAATAAAAATTACCTACATCTGCCTCCTTCCAATTTATCTACTCTTAAATACCGAATCGGTATGATTCGGTATTTAAGAGTAGGTAAATCGGAGTTACCTACATCGGGCCCACTCAAACGTAACTGAACTTTTGAGTGAAAAGACAAGGTAAAAGAATGTCAAAAATAAAGATGTGAAAGAAAGACAAGGAAAAACAATGAAAATAAAAACAATGTGGAGCATTTTCAGCAAAAGTTACTGCAGAAGCTTTAAAATCAGAGGCTGCCAGCTATGAATGTACAATGAATATGAGGAGATTCAGGAATACAACGAGGGAATAAGGGTATTTTATTAGCAAACAATTAAAAAAAAAATAAGAGCAATAAGGGCTACCGTAAAATATGTTTAGATGCACTTCTTTTTACTAATTAAATACAAAAATATACATTATCAAACCTGTGTCCAATCAGTCCTTTGTACACAAACCGTGTCGAACATGGTTGCACAGCTGCGAATCTGCAGCTCTGGCCATTACACCACATACTCTCCACAGTTTCAGTAGTACGTTCTGTTGTGTGCAGCATGGATGCATGATGGCTGGGTGGATGGATGGGTGCATGGATGCATGATAGATGGGTGGATGGATGTGTGGATGGATGCATGATGGATGGGTGGATGGATGCATGGTGGATGGGCGGATTAGTGAATGGATGGATGGGGGAGGCATTGTGGATGGGTGGCTGGATATGGTTGGGTGGATGGATGCATGATGGATGGGTGGATGCATGCTCAATGCATGCCCATAACGGAAGCAGCTTGGTGGTCCCCTCTGAAGGTTGGCGCCCTGGGCATGGGCTCAGCTCACCCATGCCAAAGACCGGCCCTTCACACAACTAACACAGCAGAGCAGAGCAGGGAAAGTGGGCGAGGGGTTACAAACAAGCAACTTTTGTCTAGAGGTAAAAAACATGACCATACTGAGATTGCATCTTTAAGAAAGGTTTTTTCTAGTTTCCATACTTGTGAAAAACCCCTGGAATACTACCAGATGACGAGGGCTCCCTGACTAGCAGAGCCCTGGCTACTCCCCGAAAAAGCGATTTTGTATGACTATATTTTGTGAATGAATTAACACAAAAAAAAACATTAGACAAAATAAAAATAGATTAATTTTTGTCGGGAGGAGGGGGCAGTGGGGGCCAGGAGGAGGCGGCGGGTTCACGCATTATGGCAAAAGATAGCAAACACTGTTGTAGGACACATAAAAACACGTTGTTACGGCGTGCGATTTCAGGGTCTGCGGTGTGATGTTCTGCCCAATAGAAAGCAACGCATTGGCGTTGCTACAGCTCTCGATGTAACAGTTGACGAGGTAATGTACTATGGGTAATGTACTATGCGGGGTAAAAGACGCATGGTGAACGCACGCGATGAAAAGGTGCGCGATGTATCGTCATACATCCCAGGTAAGTGTTCAATAATTTCCTATGATTTTATTTGGGGAAGGGTTTTTGGGAAGACATTCATCTTAGGTTTGCTTTCCGATCTTGTTATCGAGTGAGAAAGAAAGTTTTCTCAGAAATCAACAAGCAGACTTAAAAATAATTCTCCAAGTTAACGTAGTAAAAATTTAGGTACCCTCTTCATGGCTATTACCTCTTTTCTTGAGAGATAAAGATAACCAGAGTAAAAAATGTATATCTTTTTTTCAAAGTGCTGATTGTAATTTCCTTTTTCTTATTTTCCCTGATTTTAATGAGCAGAACCTCATCCTAACCCGGTCACCTCCCACAATCCACCCTCTACTCACACTTTGCCCTGACCTTCCCAGCAATGGAGCATGCACCTGGGCTAGCCACGCTGCTCCAGGAGAGTGGAGGGGCATCTTGTCCTGATGGACTCCTAACATTCTTCGGCTCTCTTCAGAGGTTTCACCCATCTGGGGTTCAGTGATAACACCTGCTCTAACAACATCTTTAGATTTCACTTCGGTCTCCTTCTTGGTGTCTTTGTCCGACCCAGAACAGAAAATACTCCTTGGCTCTCCACACTCTGCTGAAACGGTCAGCTCAATGATATACTCTTCCATCTTTTCCCAGGGATCTGCTGGGAGGCCTTACTTAAAGCGCCCTGTGTCTTGTTCTCTTGTGGGAACTTCCTCCTGTTCCTGTCTTCCAAAGGTAAACACAAATGAAGCTTGTAAAGCTAAGTGCACAACGGTAAGGGTGATTCCAAAAGCACTGGGAGAAAATCAACACAATAATGACAAAACAATATACAAAATCTGTGCGTTCTTCTTCCAGGGGTCTACCGTTTAGGCCACACGAGATTCAAACATATAAATATTGATGGAAGGAGCATCGTGTTCACAGAAAGTCTTCAGTCCAGTACTGTTTTCCAAAGTGTTATTATTTGAAAATCCAACATCCGAAAAAAAAAATTCAAACAGACCAAGTGTCCAATCAAATGTGAATTCAGCAACACAAATCCATCCGAATCAATGCTTCTTGATCCATGAGCAAATAACAGCTTAGAACAGCCAACTTGTTTCGTCCAATATGGATATCATCAGGGCTGTAAAATAATCAAAACAAACAAAATCAGAATACCTATTAGGTGGTGCACAGCTAATATGCTATATATACATACAATAAAAACACTGCCAATAGCTAAATCACTCAAAGTTCTGTCTGAAAGGTTTATGACCTCAAGTGCATCAACACTCTCTCCAGATAACTCACTCAGCCTATTCTCTACTTCCTGACATTGTCCTGGCTTCTGGTTCCCATTCATATACCTCCTATGTTTCCGACCACGCCACGTCAGTACTTAGTAATTAAGAATAATTGATGTAACAGTTTTCACAAAGTGTCATTATATAGGCAGGTCAACTGAGAGCCTTTAGCGATTAGATTTAGCTATTGGCAGTGTTTTAATTGTATGTATATATTGCACATTAGTTGCGCACCACCTAATGGGTATTCTGATTTTGTTTGTTTTGATTATTTCATAGCCCTGATGATGTCCTTATTGGACGAATCGCGTTGGCTGTTCTAAGTTGTTATTTGCTCATGGATCAAGAAGCATTGATTAGGATGAATTTGTGTTTCTGAATTAACATTTGATTGGACACTCGCTTTGGTGGAATTTTTTTTTTCAGATATTGAATTTTCAAATAATAAAACTTTGGAATACAAATGAAGGTTGCCTGATTTCCTACTAGGGCTGTAGACCAGAATCCAGGTAAGTAGCAGTGATGGGGACGTACCAGGGAAAGGCATTGATTTTCTCTTGATTTTTTATTTCAGATGTCATGGAGTTTGGCTAGGGTTGGGGAAAGAATTCCGATCCACCGGCGGAGTTTGCAGAGTTTTGCCCACTCCGCACTCTGAGTGGAGTGCAGAGTTCAGAAAAATTCCACAAAACGACGCAGGGCGGAGCTTTTTCTTCCACGTAGCTCACCAGTGTTAAGCTGGCGAGCAAGAGAAATTGCATGCTGGACCAGCTCCCGGCGAGATTTCTGAACACAGGCGGTAATGGCAGGTGACTACTGTTCACATTGGGAAAGCTGCCACTCAAATTGAGGAAGCTGCAGCTCACATTGAGGGAGTTGCCACTTAAGTAGAAAATCTACTCAAGAGGCAGAAAGAAGCAGTGTCCTCTGGCACTCCACATGATGCTATTTGTGCAGATTTTACCGTGCAGGAGAACCTCTTGGCGCCAAAAATCAACACGACATAATGGACTCCGCCACCCATAGAATCCTGCGTAGAAAAGCAGAGTTTTTTTGGCACTCCGCCCAGGCCTAGTTTTGACATTACTCCACCTTAGGATTTTCCCACTTGGGGAAAAGAGGAAATCTGGATAGAAAATCAGTATTATAATTGTCTTTTCTGTTGTGATGTCATATTTCAAATCTAAAACTTTGCAATGATTAAAACCATATAGACCCTAGTATTGTTACCTTTATTGCGACTTAGCCAAGTCAAAGGGGCATGATCTGTATACAGAATGAATGGTTTCCTTTCTACATAATATTGCAGTTTTTCCATTGCCCATTTAATAGCTAGGCGTCCCTTCTCTATGACTGGGTACTTCTGTTCGTGACTTATGAAGAGGATTGGTACTTCAATCTCATCATCATTGTTTTGGGATAAGACTGCTCCTATTTCGACCTCTGATGCATCTGTTTGTAAGAGAGGTCAATGTTAGACTTGAGGTAATAGCAGTTTATGTAGTTGAAAGGTATTCCTGGCTTTTGGTGGAGGGTTCTGAAGATTGTTCTGATTTATTCCCATTTTCAGTAGATCTGTTTGGATCCTCCTTTCTCTGAGTATTGTGGTATAAACCGCCTGTAGTACCCGAGATGTTATCTTCTTTCTTTATTTCAGCTGTCATGGAGTTTTGACAGTTTCCCTAACTGATCGTTGGCAGGCCAATGGTGAATGCATGGTTAGGTTTAGTGCCCTCAGTCCTGTCACAAATGCCATGGAGAGATCTGTATAATTGGCAGTGCATTTTGTCTTTTTTCCTCTACCCCAATATGTTGGGGAACATGAGGGGAGAAGTAGTGAGCATGCAAGCACACTTTCTAAACGTTCTTTGTTTTCAAGGATTTTCTAATATGTATCCACAAAATACAAGGAAAAGCAAAATTTAGTGGCTGGATAAAGTTTTAACGAACCAAAGAATTGCATAGAATCATACAAAAGCAGTTATGCTATTAAAATGTAATCACATTTTGTCCAGTGGTCTCCGAGTTCTGCCGACTTAAAATTTCAAACTGGACAACTGAAAGAGCACTTTAAAAATGAGTTTTGAATATTTTGGCAAATTTGCATGAAAATTGGTATGCGCAAAGCTCATCTTCTGATCACTCCTGCTTTCCCTTATCTTGAATTTGGATTTGGTTTGCATCACCCTTGATATCTGTATTTGAATTAGCACCAGATATCAGTTCAGCTATATTTATCTAGGGGTGCATTATCCAGCCTTTTCAGTCTAATAAAGATGATCATGTAGTTGGGATAAATAATAAAAAACTTATGATATAATATGTCATACTTAATAATGGTCCTTTCACTGTTTTTGCTGCCATTGACCTCAGACACGACAGAGACTGCGTCAAAGTTGGAGCGCCAGAGAGTCAGTGAGCTGGGGAGCGCATGGGGCATGGAGTATTGAGCACTTTAATCTGAGGGGCGGAAGCACATCTCGTTTTGGGCAGACTACCTGCGGAGGGAGGCATCGGGGCTGAAGACAGTGCTGTGACACTGCTCCTCTGATCGAGAGGAGGGGCGGCCTACTTCGGTTGGTAAGTTGGCTCCAGCACTGGTAGAAAGCAAGTCAGCACCGCCCATAGTCTCCATTGTACTGCGCATCACCTCTCGCCCACTCTCTCTGCCTCTCAATCCAGCCTCATCTGCTACTGATTGGGCCATCCTCCAGCTGCTCTTCCCTGCACTGACTCCTGCTGGCCACTAGTGCTGCCCATCAGGATGGCTATCAGTGCTGTCAACTGCACTGCTCAGCAACCCCTGCTACATCTCGTATTCCGATCATCAGGACTAGGACCAAGGCCATCTAGACTACCCAAACTCAAGGAAGCATAAGGCAATAGGCATAAAGGAACCATATAATGCAGCATAAGTACAAGTCGCACAGAGTCAGGCCAAAACAGTGCTGAGGAGAAAGAACAAAAGTGCTCCTTGCACCCAGCACCTCTTACGACACCCCCTCACTGGAAGGGATCCGTTTAACCTCCAGAGAAGCCCTCAGGAGTTATCCAGGCTCAGGCTTTGGGGGAAGATCTAGGGGTCTCCGAACTCATAGGGAAGTCTTAGAATAGGTTAAGTGTAGTTTGAAAAGTACCAAGGCCATTATGACAAGTGAGGCGCTATAGTAAGAGCGAGCCTGGTTGGAGTGAGCATCATGGCGGCGCTAGAGGGAATAGTTGAGCAAGAGTTGGGCAGAAGCAGCCAAGCTAGGTTACAGTGCAGCGTGTCTCTCTCTCTGTGCTTCCCTGTACCATCCTACACCTCTGATGTGCAGTTCACTCATCCTAATCACCAAGCGCCATAGCCACATATGCAGTCACACCTACCTCACTGCCACCTGATAACAGCTGCAACAGCAACAGCTTCAGCAACAGCATTGCAGCCTGCAGTGGCTTCACTCTTCCATGTAAGAGTCAGCAGGTTGCTAAGTCGCAAGTCAAGCCAAACCAAGGCAAGCCACACAGCTGTCAAGGATACAGTTTATCACATCTCTCCCAAATCCACTTCTACTAGCCCACAATCTTGCTAGGCAAGACACAAAAGCCACATAGCCTCCACACCAGCTCCAGCATGTTATAAGCATGCCTTAATCTCCACTGCAAGGCAAAGTGGTCATTAAGGATTCACAAAGCACAGCAGTTAAACACAAAGCAAGATAAACTAGACAGCGCAGATAAATGGAGCTCGACACTTCGGACCCCCCATTCATGTCAGTTCAAATAACTGCTCAACCTTTGGCAACCCTAACGGCTCAAATAAGACTGACAAGAATCCTGTGCACACGTTAAGCGAGGTGCATACATGTATCATGCTTAATCAAAAGAACACAATAGGTAGTAAATGAAACAAAGTGGACACAATAGAAAGTCTTTTTGTTCTTCAAAGGATTGTATTTGACCTTCCTTTGTTGAAAGGTAACTTCAAAAGCAAATGACCAGCCAACGCGTGTTTCGTCAAGCGGGCAAGGAGACTGTGACTCTTCAGGGCTGTAAGCACAAATGGGGTAACGGTCCGTATAGCCGGTGATATTTCCGACCCAGCGTCTGGGGTCTGAGTTGAAAGAATCAGCGATAGTGAGTCACTGTGGACTCAGAGACGGGTGGGTACATCGGTCTCAAACCAGCTAATGCCTGGGATAATGCAGCGGAGAGACGGGTCCTGTCTTCTAGCCCCTTAGGAAGACAGGACTGTTCAAGGTGGTCACATGGCAATCCCACAAATTAGGCATTCAATTGGAGCTAACGCATATGTTGGCACAGAGTGTGCTTACCATAGACAAGAAATTGGACATGCTTAACTTTAAGGTAGACCTATGGGAAAAAAACACAATTGCATGGAACCCACAGCAAGCAACGCAAGAGAAATCATAACTGAAAAGTTAACCACACTGCCAGAACTACTATCTACTTTAATAAGCTACTGCAGAGATACTCAGATGAGCAACACACAAAGCGAGAAAAGGCTATACCAGATTGAACCTGGCACTACATGGTTAGTGCATCTTATGACTCTGGTGGCACAACAGGCTTTGTAGTACAAATGAGCATGACAACTCAGGGGCCTCCCACCTCTGAAAGGCAAAGCAACATCCATGTCAATGTTACTAGTCTCGTTGTGCGTACAGAAGAGGTGCCTTCAACGAGTAGCCAGGAAATAGATACTATAGTAGTGTTTACGAATGACTGCTTTCTTGATGGCAAAAGAAAAAACTACTGAAATCATCCAAAAATAGCAAAAGGAAAAGAAAGTTGAATTACACTTCGCAAAAAACATCACAGAGCAAACCGCCAGCACTATTATACCTGCGAAGGCCTTCCAGTCTGCCCAGCTCTCCAAACAGATTTGTCAATGGTTCAATAAAAGTGCAAGCTTGAACTGCCACCTTCAACAACATATAGACCATGGAGAAAAGGAGAGCCATCAGATGACATCCACATCAGCAATATTGATCTTCATCCCCAAATTCACAATGAGAGGCCCATGTGATTTCCTTAATCAATCCAACATTCTCTTACCTTACCTATCCTACATCTGTACATCTGATGTCAGTGGAATTCAAGCATTATCACTGGATTAGTCAAAGAGAGTCCAAATTGACTGAATGGTCAGAAATGGTCGACGCCCAAAAAACAAACGCAGAAAAGGTGCAATTTAAAGAATGGAGATTACTTATAAATGAATTTGATGGGGAATAATACCCCCACATCCTATTACAGAGATCACACTACCCAAAGCAGCAAACAGAATCAAGCAGCATCTTGAGAGCTAATGCAAATCACACCCCAGTCTTGGGAAAACAAGATCAGAGTCCAGCTAACAAGGGGCCTAGGTGAGAGATTTTGTACTACAGAGTCAACAGCCCGCACAAGCTTGGATCTGCCCAATTGGACCAGGTTATCAGCAGCACTCCACACAAAGGGGCTGCTGAATTCATAGCTCTGTCAGGAAAAAGGATAAGGCCCTTAAAGCAATGATTAGGATAAATAAGCTGGAACGTGGCTGGACTGAACTCTCTAGTAGCTAATAAAAACTCTATGGAATTACTCAACACTGGTGATATCCTATGTTTGCAGGAAACCTGGTCGACCATGCTTATTTCCATTCCAGGCTTCTAGGCAATCCATACTGTAGCTCACAAGAAAACCCTGTTTGGTAGACCAAAGGGTGGCCTCTCAGTATATGCAGAATTAGAACTGCAGGTGCAGGTAAAGAAATGGAGCAATTGTGTACACAATGTGCAAGTCCTTGTCATTAATGGCATTGCACTAGATGGAATATCACCTCCTGTTGCAGCCGTAAACCTGTACGTCAATCCATACAGTGAGGTGAAAACAGTATACGCCATGGAGATCATGGACCTGATAAAAGCCGTCTTCTTTGAGCACCCGGGACATGAGTGTATTGTGGCAAGATACATTAATGCTCATAGCATGTCCCATCCTGACACAAGGCGAGGAGACCATAGTTAAAGAATTCTGGAAGCCTGCATTAGTGAATTTGAGCTGGGCTCAGCCGACCAAAAAGGCTCTGGGGAGGACAACTCAAAGTCCACCTAAAAAGAACATCTCGACATTGGATTACATTTTCCCAGGCATTAAGCTTTTATACAGGTGTGTAATTTATCAAGTTAAACTCAGAACTGATAGCAAACACCATCCAATAACAATTGTTGATAAGATGAGTGCAACGACCCATGTAGAACACAATCCAGCAGGCCACATATTTCCAACCAATGTCGGCCCACTCATTAAAAGGAATAAATGGGGCCCTCATGCATGATCAGATACTCCCATTGGAAATCAGCTAATGCTCTCCAGTACACGGGATCTGTGAAACATTGGGCTATAATAATCAAAGAGCTATGCAAAGCTTTAACAGCTTACAAGTATAGCAATGCACCAAGAATGCCCACAGGAGGAAGGTGGCCCTTAAACCCCAGTAATAAAGAACTCAAGGAGAGCAAAAGGAAATGCTGCCATGCTGAGTTACTACACAGAAGAGACAAGAGTGCAAGCACGGAATGTACGCTGAAGGATGTTAAAACAAAAAGTATCAGAAGAAGAATGGAAATATATTTACTTATTGCTAGGGCTCAGTAAGTCCAGGAAGTTCTTGGTATATTTCATGTCCTGACAAGCAGAACCAGCAAGGAGAATGCTGTTCCGGCTAACGAATGGGGGGCTCAGGAAACATAGCTATATGTTCACCCAGATAAAACCCACACTATCATCAAAGATGCACTTAACAATATCATGGATGACTTGAAGGAGACCTCAATGGTAGTCTCCGAAAATGAGACATCAAGCATTTTAAAGGGCATCCAGAGTAATGGTGCTCCTGGGCCAAACGGCCTACCTGGGAACATCTTCAAGGAAGATCAGGAATTCTGGACACCTCATATGTATGGCCTGTTTAACAAATGCATCTCATTACCACTCATCCCAAATTCATAGAAAGGCTCCATCTTGCATACACCACATAAAAAGGGAGACAACACCCGACCAGAATATTACAGCCTGATAGACCTATTGTATGTAGATGGTGAGGCCTTCGCTAAAGGGCTCTAGAAGAGCTGGAGGACTGGATCAATAAGGATAACATCATACCGAAGTATCAGACGGGATTCAGGCCAAACTCCTCTACCATGGATAATGTTATTGCTCTTGCCTATCTGGGTGCAAAGGCAATTGAAACAACCAAGCCTCTACTCTATGTCTGCTTTGTTGAATACAGTACTGCATTTGATGGCATTCATCGAAACATCCTTTGGTCAGAATTTGCTAAGTGGGGCACCCCAGGAAATGACTTGCTGCCATCACAACTCTGTACATGGATCCTTGAGTCTGGACTAAGATCACCCAGAATGACATTAGGGCAAGAATTTAGACAAACAAGAGGCTAAAACAGGGATGCATTATTGCTTCCAACTTGTTTAACTAATATACAGCGGCCTTAGGTGTGGAAGTGCTGAAAGGGAACATCTTCCCACCAAGTTAGGCCATACTAGACTCATTATGCAGTATGCGGATGACCTGGTTCTATTGGACCAAACTAGAACTTGGATGAAAAGGGCCCTGGACATACTCCATCAATATAATGCTAAGAATGTCTTACATGCAAATGCCATGAAAACCAAGGTCAATGTATTCAAAGATCCAGGAAACATCAGCTAGACACCACCAGCAAATACAACTACCTACGTGTCTGACTGTCAGATACAGGTAAATCTGCCTTGCAGGCCAAGGCCTTGGCAGACAAAGCTGCAAAGACAACATAGGCGTTCAGCAAACTATATCATAAGTTACAAAGCCATTCGTCAGAGGAGATCCGAAGAGTATTGTAGGTAAAATTGTTACCAGCAATAATGTCTGGCCACCAGGCTTTCCCAGTTGTGCCTACTGAGCCACAAAAGCACTGTCACACATCAGCATATAGGAACATTTTCAACATCCCAAAATCTACCCGGCACACTCTGATCCACCTAGAGTTCAATCATGTGAAAATGCATATTGAATGTAAAACAGATATTATTATCACTGTGTGTCCAAAGCAGATCAAGATTCCATAGGAGGTACACTGAATGTTATCTTCCAGGGCCAAAAGAGCAGCTGATCAACATGTTTGGGCAGCGCCAGACTCCCATTGAACCTTTCTTCAGAGGCCTAACAGACCCACTCACAACAACCTGCCTCCTGAAAAGGACTGTAAGCCTTTCAAGGAAAGCACGTACAAGAGAGCAGGACATAAAACAAATCAGAAATATCCCTGGTGCAGCAAGTCTCACCATGTCACATGAAGTCACCTCTTTCCAGCCTTATCTCAAGGAGGCTCTGCACAGATAAGCCCTAAAGAACATACTACTTACCAGGCTACCAACTCTGGCGATACAGGAATATAGGTTGCGCTAGAAGAATATTCCAGCTGGCCATGATCAATGCAGGCTGTGCCAATTTCACTCAGAATCTGCAGTGCATATTGTCTCCTGCTGCCCTGCATTGCTCCATCAGAGATGACTCTACCTGAGAACTGTCTTTTTCGCAAAACAAGATAAAGATGTGTAAAGAGTCGCTGGCACACATCTACACAACAGCTGTCCTAATGGACCTAGCTTGGACTGGGAAGTTCTTTGCTGAGGCTGTAAGGTGCCTTCACTGCATATGTCCCCAGCGGGGGATGGACAATCAAAATCTCTCAGCACCATCGTAGGAATACTCAAGTTAGTTATCATATGCCCAGTGAATCTGTTGTGAAAGCTCCAAAAACTAGCTAACACATCATGGCACTGTGCATTTTTGGTTCTGCATGCTCACAATGCACGTGACCACTTGGTCTTCGCATGCGGAAAGAGTTAGAAGTGATATGCTCTGATAATTGGTTGCACCACATGGAAAGAGTTCCCACATCATGGCTGTGAGCACTTTATTGTTCTGCATGCTCACAATGCTTCTGACCTTCTGACCCTCGCATGCCGTAAGAGCTCGTCAACAGGGCACCTTGCACCTTATAGAAATGCCTTATTAAAAAGTGATTTCCAATTAGCAAGTGGGACTTTAGTGAACAGCTAGTTGAACCAAGTAGGTGCATGTCCTACATTGGTTGCACAATCTGGTTTTAGAACCAGCAAGAGCTTTTACATAAAGGCACACTGCACTTTATTGTACGAACACTCTGCACTGCTTCTGCACGTCAAACATTACTGAACAGTTTATTGGCATCTGACGATGTTAGCGTACAGAGCAGAATATTTGCAGTTTGTAACCTCGCTTATGCACAGATGCTCTTAAAGCACCGTGGTTGGGCATGTCACACTTAGCAAGTAGTTTTAGGGCACTTTTCACCACACTGCCATGCACATAGTGGTGGGCCCGCCTGTTCATGCTCCACCCTAGTAAGCACTTTAACTGTCAGGTTTACTATTTGTATTTTAACTGATTGAATATCTTGTTTTAACATTTGTATCATTTCTACTGTCTTGACCCGATAACACTTCTTAGAGTTTCACATATTCACCTACTAACCCGACAACTTGGTGGAACATATACTGGGAATTGTTTTTGTTAATGTTAAAAGTGTAATGCTGGGGCATATAGATGTTGAATAATGTGTATGCATTATATCTGTCACAACACATTTGTGTATGTGTCAGAACCCCTTTAAGAGGACCACAGGGCATACAGGGATGACTGCACCCAACCATGTTGGTTGATGCCTTTTACTTCTGATGTCCCAGGGCCGAAGATACTATGGATTCTGAGCAACTGGGCCAAGTACCCCTTCTGCACCTGGCTCTTAGTGGTAGTTGTGTACGAGCAGCCAAAGGCTCCCTTGGATGGGGGAAGTGTAGATACAAGTTTGTGAACATCACTCATAACTCAAAGTGCACTCAGGATTGTCAATAAATAAGTGTCCAGTCAAATACTTGCTTTTATATGATAAAGAAGTATTTTATTTCCAACTCTACACATTCAAAAAAATAACAACCTTCATAAGCAGCAACCTAATCCCCTTGACGTCAGAGCTCCAGAGTTTGTATCTAGCCATTCGCTGTTCCACCCTCTTCTTTGTAATGTGGTTGGGGAAATTCCTCATACACAGGTGGCAGCATCCAGTAAATGCTCACTAGTAGGCCTTAAACAAGAGTCTTGTTTCACTTTTAAGGAAATAGTCAAAAGTGTCTATGGTGGTGCAGCACTTCAGGAGTGAGTCCACGGAGGCCCAACAGGCCCGTTTCAGTCTTACCAACTCCAGCAGCATGGAAGTGTTCAGCGTTTCAGCAGGTGCCATGGGCACTTGCAAGCTCTGGTCAAGTTCGGAGGATTCTGGTTGCTCATGGTGCAGGTGCAGGGTCTTTCCTGAATCGCACTGCCACCCTCAACAGTGATCGGAGGAGCTTTCAACTTCCATGGGCATGGTATGTTCAGTTTTACCCACACAGAGGAGTGGTTGACATTTGTGCTCCAGACCAGAGCCTAGTGATGGAGTAAATTCCTCTCAGTGTCCTCCGGATACCATGGGGTTAGTCATGGGGCAGATCTCAATGCACAATTTCGGCCCACAGGTCACTGCTTCCTTTTTTCCAGGCGACAGTCAGAACTTGGCAAAACCCAGTATTGGCTGGCCCTCCTGGCATATGGGGTTGCTTTGGTACTTGCTGGCAAGGCATAGACTTCTCCTGTGCAATCACCAAAACCACAGTGCCCGCTCCTGGCATGCAGAGTCACCCCTAAGGCTCATGCACGTCTTGGCGCTTTGTCTGCACATCCACGTCTATGGTGGCCCCTCCGGCATAAGAGGGCACCACAAAGAGTCAGTACAGGCTTGGCACTCCCTGCACAGCACTCAATGCACTCATACGTCCACTGCAGCCCTCCACTGGCATACAGGGGTTGCAGAGGCACTCCTGCACAGGGGCAATGACTGATCGATGCACAGCCATCTCCTCACAACATACACCAGACTCCCCACTGGATCTTGCTCCCTCCCACACTCTCCTCTTCCTCACAGGGCCCACTGGTCTCGGCAAGCAGGCAGGTGCTTGAGTTCCAGGGCAGGTGGTCATGGTTTCACTGGGTGTTGTCCTCTCACCCAGCAGGGAGACTAGCATGACTTGGCCGCTGGTCACAGGCAGAAGTACTCAAGAGCACCTATTCCTCTTGTGCAGAAAACTACACAGTGTAGATTTCCACACAAGGGATATGCATATTGCTGTTCAAAAGCACATATTTTTCTAAGGGAAAACTATTTTTCCCTCGGGAGAAAGCGTTTCCCCAATATGTGAGAAATCCTGGGTTGATCCATTCCCCTTGCCATTCTGTAAAGAGAGTTAGTCTAGAACTTGTCTATTGTAACTTTCAAAACCTTTACACAAGGAGTTTTGGGTCAAATCGCAATTTGTGACTTCCTAAAAAAGTCCATGATCGTGGGAAATTCCAGACTTTCAAAACAAACCATGCCTTGAAACACCCATTTCAGAAACCCTGAAGCTAGATTTGCTACCATAGATTACTCCTTCATAATGGCAGAAAAATCTGGAGTAGAAAATGCTTTTAAGCATCCACAGAATTTCTTTATGTTTCCAGGTAGGTGTAAAAAGGTCATTTTCATCCGTAAACATATGTTTATGACTGAAATTAAGTTTGTGGTTAGTGCCCATAATTTTTACATAAAAGGTTGCCAAAAAAGGAAAAATATGTAAACAATAGGGGCCTCATTTGTGAGGTTTTGCCGTAGGTAAGTGCGGCAGGACTTCCTGCTGCTCTTCCCTACAGCAAAAGAAAAGGGCAGGAATGCGCCATATCTATAAGATACGGCGCATTCCAGTCCTTTTTCCCTGCATCAAATGGGCTGCCTGCGCCAACGCAGGCACCATTGCATAATGGTGCAAGGGTGCCTGCGTTGCAGTGATGATTATCACAAGAGGCTTTTCCTCTTTCTATGTGTGCTGCAGAAAGCAGCACACATAGAAAAAGTAAAAACAAGGAGAAATAAAGATATTTCTCACCACTGCGCCTCCCTTACGCCTACCCTGGGGAGGCGTAAGCTTTTCGCAATGCCTCAGATTTACGATTTCTCGTAAATCTGGGGCTGTGTCAAAAGGCCATGGATGTTGCTGGTAACGCCCACAGCAACACCCATTGCACTCCCCTTTAACGTAGAACACTGAGTTAAAGGGAGTGATATTTATCAGGCAGCATTAAGCCAAAAAAAGTGGCTTAGTGCTGCCTGATAAATATCACGCAGGCTTCTGCGACACGGAACGTCACAAAAAGTGACGTTCCGGTGGTGCAAGGGGCCTCATAAATGAGGCTCTAGGACTATAAGCATTTTAAAAGTAAATGATTGGTCAATGAGCGCCAGCACAGAAGTGGACTTTTTTAGGAGTTTGTGCCAAGCTGATTACGTGAGGCTGGCGAGAAAGTAGCTGTCTTTAAGACCTTAACAGTACAAGACGCCCAGCAAAGTTAGGTTCCCACCTTTGAAAAAACTTTTTATACAATTTATCTCAGTTTTATATATCAGGTAGTCATATACGTAGGGTGATACATTACAAAAAATGTTCAAAGCATATAAAGACTTCTAATTTAGGAATAGAGCATTTCAGGTAGAGCACATAAATCCACATGCTGTTTGTTCTCTCACATTCCTCTATTTTGGTATACCATTTGAGTGTGGTTGACCAGATTTGTAATCACTGAAAATATTGAGAGGGCAATGCCAGGAAAGATTGTGGTTGCAAATTCCTAGTAATTATGCCAGGAATTAATGTTTCATATAAAGAAAATACACTATATCTTGTCACTTGCATAGATCTGACCAACCAATGTTTATAACTACACCCCCTAAGGAAAGTAGGCTGCAATTGTCAACAGTAAAAACCTCACAAGATAACAGTCTCACATCTGGAGTCTAATGCACATGAAAATCAAGTTTAACAAACCTGCTCCCTATTAAAAAACAAAAGCAAAAAACACCCATCACATGTTTCACAATGAAAAGGGGAGGACATACACGGAAATATAACACCACAGAAAGTAATATGTGACACAAATCAATATTGTAAAAAAGAGAAACCAGATAGAGGTAGCAAAATGCCCATAAATGTGTCCACTTGGAACATGGCTTCAATTGCCAATTAATCCTCAATTCAATGCGAATTGAACAAAGGAGTCTTTCTCCTTCCCTCTCGCTCTCTCTCTTCCTCTGTCTCACACACACACAAACGCAGACATGTGCATAAAAGCCAAGATATAAGCATTACCAACACAAACATTCCTACAAATAAAAGTGCTGGTAACTATGGGGGCATATATGTGAACATGCCCTTTGGCTATTCCACAATAGCGATTTTTAGCGAATAGCTATTAAGGAATCGCAAAATGCTATGTATGTAGGAATCGCAGTAATAATTGCGATTCCTTAATATTCCTTAATTGCAAATCACAAATCGCAATTCGCAATTAAGGAATACCTTCCCATTCATTTCTTTGGGCTAGGACGCCCAAAGGTGTGAATGGGAAGACTTTCTCAATTTGCGAGTTGCAATTAGAGAATTGCAAATTGAGAATGCAATTTCAAGGGTGCCAGGGTGTCAAAAGGACACCCTTTTGCATCCCTGAAATATGTATGTGTACACATGTAGTGCACATACATGCCCTAAGGGCATGTATGTGCACCACATGGCATTTTGAAAAATGCTAAAAGGTGAATTTTTCAAACATATCACAAATTACCACCAAATTGAAGTTTGTGATAATTTGTGATTTCTTAAGGCCAAATCGCACTTTTTCTGTGCTTCATACATTGCATTTAAGGAATCGCAATTTGCGTTTCCTTAAATGCAATTGCAAAATAGAGAATCACAAAGTTTGCGATTCTCTAATCTGCAATGCCCTTTTGGGATGATACATCCCAAAGGCCTTTTCCCGTTCGCAGAATCGGCCCATTTGCGAACGGGAAAAGTGCTTGATACATATGCCCCGATATCACTGATGAAAACCTGTAAGGAAATCTCTATCTCCTTGTCACAGAATTACAACACGCACAAATTTTCAAGAATTAAGTCAGATAAAGGAGGTAAACACCTGAAAAAGAAGGTTCATGCTATGTGCAATGCTTTGTCACTACCCCAATGGGAATTTTTACAGTCTACACTGAACAAGTCCATCTTTACCAGCAAAAGTACCCCAACCAATCCTACAAGTGAAAAGGAAGCACATGTTTTTAATCGTATTTACATGTAACCATGGGGTTCCAAATTAGCATGCTATTTGCCCCAAAGTGCTTCATCGCCTTCTCTAGAGTAGTAAGTGCTCTTTGAATAGAAATTACAATTTCAATTACAATCTTGATCATTTCATGGAGAAGTGTGGCTCACTGGTTAGAGGAGGCAGACCTGGAAGCAGAGGTCAGCCCGGGACCAGGGTTCAATTCCTGGCTCGGCGGGGTCTTGAGTCCTAAAAATGTCCATGGACTCAACAATTCTTGCTCCGGTGCCTATTCGATTCACAGGTTCACACTCTGCGACTCTGGGCAACAGCTTGCTTAATCTCCACAACGGCCCCTCGCAGCGGGAAGCCTGGCTTTCACCTTGCGGATACCCTGCCGGGGTTATCTCACAGGGGAATACCAGGACGGGTTCCCTAAGCAAGCGCTTAGAAACCGGTTGGTGATTTGCGCTATATAAATTCCTGCACATATTTTACAAAACCATCAAAACACTATGGGCCTCATTACGATGTTGGTCGGAAATTGCCCCCGAACAACACAGTCTCGGTGCGTGAACCGCCCGACCATAGGTTGGCGGTTCCGCACACTGAATTAGGATGCGACCGCATATGGTGCGGTCATAAACGGCCGTTTCTCAATGCGAACTTGTGCGGCAGGCAGAAACTGCTTGCAGCACAAGCTCCCATTGAGAAATGGGAGTTAGCGTAAATCCCTGCACCATGTGGCAGGCATTTCATGGTGCCTGCCACATGGTGCAGGGATTTTCAGGGGGGCACCATAGGTAACTCCCAGGGCCACAACCAGGGGCCAGGGGAAAGGGGCCCTGCTAGGGGCCCCCAAAGGTGCTATCTGACAGCCTTTTCATGTCAATAAGGCCGACATGGAAAGGCTGTCGGAAACCAACATCTTAATCCCGACAGCGGAAATGTCATCCGTTAGGGACTATAAGCGGTTTCCGCCTGGCTGACGGGCTCCTTGATCCCATCAGAACTGAGTTGAGTTCCCTGGACGGTTTACACTCCAACCACCGACATTGGTATTCAGCAGTCAGAATGTAAACCTTCCATGTCGGTCGGTAAGCCTTCGAACAGCAGTCATACCTTTTCAACCAACATTGAAATAAGGCCCTATATGTTATGCTAGTGTTGCTAGAATATTCATTTACCTTACAGAAATAAAAAGGCAAGAGGTGTTTGGCAAAACACGAACAAGTAGGTTTAAATAACACCTTCGATGCTGATGACGAGCTCAGCTCGTCATCAGCTACGGCGCTCGTATGCTGATGACGAGCTCAGCTCGTCATGTAACGCGGTAATTTGAAAAAAGCCTCACACAGCGGGAAAAGCCGCCGCAGCGATGCGGTTAAACGCAGCGGCTAGGAGAGTCTCGACAAAATGCAACTGAGGAAAGTCTCTCAGTGTAAAAAGATTTGGCTGGTATCATATACATTGTGAGGTACAATAAAACTATTTCTGCATTCTTAAAAACGCTTCTCATTCATAAATTAACAATGTTGGGCATCTTGGCTTGCTTGTAATCTGGAAACGAAAATATTTTTCCTAGCTGTGTGGGTTCAACTGTTGTTTTGTGAGTGGTGCTAGACGAGCCTGCAGATGTCATTTTTCCCTTCAATCTTTGCTATGAGGAGGAAATAATGATCAAATGCAGCTCTGATGACATACAAGCAATACCAATGAAGTTTAATTATGTAGTGTTTCCTACAGAGCAATAGCCAAACAAAAATGTTTTTCTTCTGTAGTATGAATTTGTTATCCAGAAAAACAAAGGGCCATGTTTAACTGTGAATTTCTGCTGCTCTTTGGGCTTGATTTAGTAAATGCTTTAATGGGTGCAAACAGCATATGTCACCTGTGTCACTGTTTGTGACCACAAAAACGTTTGTGCCCATGTACTTAACCAATGTTATGACACAGTAAAATTTGACCAACTCTTCAAATGACTGCAATTCCATACTGATTCGGAGTTTGGAACGAGTGTGTTGTAGGCGACCCTTTCACGTACTGAATTGGTATATGATGATTCATTGTTGTGCAATAGAAATCTGGTGCAAAATATTAAAAAATTACTGGCTCACAAGTTTAGATGGCAAACCATATGTAACAGAAATGAGTTATTGCTGGGACCTTTTCCCCTTTGTGAGCGTAAAACAAGTGTTTGCTCGAGGGTAGGTAGTGGTCCAGGGGACCATTGTCAACTTTCATACAAACTTTAAAAAAAAAAACATTATTTTCTCCTTTAAGCAAAAAGGCTGATTTTTAATAAAGGTTTCTATTATTTCAATTCAATTCAATTCAATTCAAATTAATGTATATAGCACGCTACATACCCAGAGGGTCTCAAGGCGCTTGGAGAAGGGTGGGGAATTACTTGTCGAATATCCAGGTTTTAAGTTGCTTTCTGAATGCTAGGTGGTTCTGAGTGAGGCGAAGGTGTGTGGGAAGTGAGTTCCAGGTTTTGGCTGCCAAGTAGGAGAAGGATCTTCCTCCCATGGTGGTTTTGTTGATGCGAGGTATAGCAGCAAGGGCTTGGTGGGAGGAGCGTAGCTGGCGGGAGAGGGTGTAGAAGGAAAGTTGTGTGTTGAGGCATTCGGGTCCAAGTTCATAAAGTGCTTTGTGTGCGTGGGTTAGGAGGCGGAATGTTATCCTCTTATTGACGGGGAGCCAGTGGAGGTTTTTCAGGTGATCAGAAAGGTGGTCTTTACGCGGAATGTCTAGTATGAGTCTGGCTGATGCGTTCTGGATGCGTTGGAGTTTTTTCTGAAGTTTAGAACAGATATGTTGAACTGGTCACTCAAACAGGCAATCATCTCTGTGCTGGTCATCAATCCGCGTGAGTCACAATTTGTGACCTACTTTATTAATGACAGATTTTCAGCTCACTTTGAATCAACATTTTAAAAACTGGCCTATTAGGACATATGGTGGTGCGTAAAATTAAACAGTCATCGCATAAATACTGGTACCAAATTACAGCCAGTTTTTAATGACCACTTTTTAGTACATATGGCCCTTCACTGTTTCTAAATAGTTTACCTATAAAATCGAAATTAACACATCAAGTTTATTCTTGTGACATTGATTTAATTCAAAAGAAAAATTATATTTCAACCACTTTCTTAAAGGATGACGCAGAACTGTGCTTTTTATTTTTAAATGGCAGTATTGATGTAAGCAGACCTAGCTAGAATGTTCGACACTGGGATATAGCGGCACATCTCATGGAATATGCATGAGGTGTGGCTTTAGATGGGGACTTGTGTGAGAGAAGAAAATGGTTCGTGACTTTGACCTGGTGACCTGTTTGTCCTCTTGTGTGCCGGTGAAAGTTAAGAATTAATCTCACTTGAAAGAGATGCAACCTTAAAAATTATCTGTATCTCAGTGGTACAAAAATTATAATTTATATTTAAGTCTGTTCATTAGAATATTCTGCAAGGAACCTCTTTAGTGTAGGATGTAAAATTGTAAAATTGTAAATTGATGTCATTGCCTCAATTTATATACAGTGGGCATTATTAAATGAGTTTTGTGAGTGTAAGTTGGACTAACACATGCGAAAAGTGTAACATACGCATGTTTGTGTTACTCATGATTTATAAAGATATACATACAAATTTAAGCGTGTATAATATATGTGCTAAATTGACTCATTTTTGTGTAACTCATTCACGCTCACGTTTGGCTAGTTTATAAATGATGGAGATTTCTATATTGGGAAATCTCTTTATTCGCAAAAGAAATTCTATGAAAATGTTATGAACACTCCCTCAAGAGTGACTTTGTTTGTATTTGGAACAAATGATTTCCCAACATGTTAGAGCTTGTATATGTTACACCCTAAAGATCAAAATGCAAGTGATGCTACAAGTGTTGAAAAGTGAAGCAGCTCTCCTCTAAGAATGGTAGGAAAGACGACATTTTAGAGTAACTACATGAATTGCAAAAATGACATCAGACTATTAGACAAATGCCAATAATAGTTGTAAGGAACACTGTCACCTAAAGCACAAATGTGCTCTTAATAGAAAAACTGTGCAACAAATTCTAAAAAGAATTGGCCTAAAATTGGATAGATGACAAAAGACAGTAGGCTACTTATGACCAGCTAATATTTCTGAAGCAATAAACATTTTAGGGGTCTGGAAGAAGCTGAGAAGATACATTTATGCATTCTGCTGTTCAGCTATTGTGTTAAACACACAAAGGGTGATGGGAGGAATGTGTGTATTAAGTCTAACCACTGGCAATCCCTCAGGGTGGTATTTAAACCTTTTGGCCACATCCCATCTCAGATTAGACCCTGCCATACAGTGATACCGAAACTATGGCCAACCTAGCTCTACAGAACCTCAACTTGATAGTACTCAACTTGACATCAAAGAGGCCATTGACAATTTCAGTTCCTGCATGAACACCATGGTCAAGGAATTTACGCTCAACAGGAGCAAATACAGTAAACCAAAATACTCTTGACCCTGGAACTCCACTGCCATCTATGAAGAAAATAATCAGAAAATTGGAGAAAGACTAGCAGTGAACACCCTCACAATAAAATCTAACAAAGTTTTACTTTGTGAGACAACAAGTACAAAGGCCACATCTCTATAGTCAAGGCATCACATATCAGATTACTCCTCGATACGGACAAGAATAGACAATAAACAACAATTTGCTGTAACTAATCAAGCCAACAACCCACCAGCCAACCCCCTACTTAAGGCATCTGAGATCCTTTTCAATAACTTTGCAGAGTTATTTGACAAAAAAACGAATTCATTAACGTCTCCCTTCCCTCCAAAGCTGACAACATACTCGAAAAGGTACTACTCCGCAAGGCAATGCAGCCATGTTCCTCCTTCTTCCCAATCTCTGAGATAGATTAACTACAAACTCTATCAAAGGTGAAAACCTTTTACCATCTTTGAGACACTATTCCAGGCTTCCTCAGTAAATCCCAAGGCAAACTGCTTCTCCCCATTTGGATAATCTTGGCTAACTCATCATCAGATCAGACCTTGTTCCCAGACTAGCTAAAAAGGGGTCAAATGTCTCCTCATCTAATAAAAACAATTTCTGGACCCCGATGACTTCAACAACTTTTGCCCTATTTCCAACCTGTCTCTCATATGCAAGTAGGGGTGGGTGGAACTGGTGGAGTTTCACTCTGCGATATTCTGTGGAGTTGCATAAAAACTCTGTGGAATTCTGCACAGTTCTAAGTGCTACGGAATTCAACAAGTTGTGCTGCTAGTGCTCATTTTTAGTGCCGGGAGCTTGTTCTGCACTGTAAAATCAGCAGCATGCCACAGGGTGCTGCGTTTTGTCTTCCACTCAAGTAGGTTTTCTAGTTGAGCTGCAACTTTTTCAATGCAAACTGTAGCAACTACATTGAGAAATCTCGCCAGGAGCCATTCTAACCCTCAATTATTTTCCAAGCTGCATGAAAGAATAAATTCTATCACACAGCGATTGGCAGAGTGTTTCTGGCTATCTGTGCTCCAGGCCGGTGGAGCGGAGTTTATCGCCCACCCCTAAATGCAAGTTGATTGAAAGTTGTGTTGCCTCCCAACTACTATTCCACATCCAGGACAACAACCTCCTCAACTCCCTTCAATCAGGAATAAGTCAGGGCCACAGTACTGAGACTGCAATTTTGGAAATTGTAGACGATGTCCTATGCATTGTAAACATGGGCAATCCCTACTTGTACTCCTTGATCGCTCCATAGCGTTTGACACAGTCCACCACCAGGCACTGCTTGACACCCTGAATTATCAAATGGGTATCACTAGGGTCATCCCTAAATGATTTGCCTCTTACCTAACTAATCGCTCCTAAATTGTAAAAATTGGCAATGCCATCTCAGATCCTGTCAAGCTGTAAGAAGGGGTCAACCTCTGCATCAAACCCCTCTGCACAGGCCTCAGGATCTAAGGAATCCTCTTCCACCTACACCCTGATGACACCCAAAGATATTTGAAGGCCTCATGTCCCGAAGTCTACACCAATCTACACAACTTCTTGAAAAGAAATTAAGACTTGAATGGCTAAAAACCACCTCAAGCTAATCCGAGTGAAAATAGAGTTTCTTCTCATCTCTCTAGAGAAAGCTAACTTGCCAATCCAAGATTAGATGGATCTCCCCCGGTACTTTGATGGCCGCCCTTCCATAGTACAGAATGCCAAATCTCTGGGATTCACCCTCAATAGATTTCTTATCCTCCAGAACCATATCTTCTCCATGGAAAAGAGGTCCCATTTCCAGCTAGACTTCTTTAGGGAATCAGGAACCTCACATGGACCTCATTTAGAGGTCACCAAGGGTCACTGGTGTGAACCCTGGCATGCCCCTTGTGAAATCTGGCACTACCTTTGCAACCCCTAGTACCAGCAGTGGCAGGAAAAGAAGCAATTGACCCATATGGGTGTAGGTAGGGGCTTCACCTCACCTAATTTATTGTTAATGTTTTATGATTCTAATAGTGAATAATATTACATTACTCGCTATTAGTTTAATGAAAAATGGACTACAAATGGCTGGAATTTGACTTTCCCTGGCAAATGAGGTAAGTAAAAAATGCTTTTAAATGTATGCATGTTGTGTATGTGCTTGCAGTTTTAAGTGTGTTTATCAAAGAGAGAGTGTGTGTATGTGGGTGCATGTGTATTCAGAGTGTGTGTGTATGTGTGAATGTGTATGTATTTATAAGCATGTGTATGTGTGAGTGGAAGAGAAGGTCAAGGGGCATGTGAAGTCACTTTCACTACCTCTGGCATTTTGTTGAAATGACGTCCATGGTACCTCATCTCATCATACAACCTTAAATACTTTGTTCAAGTGCTTGTGCTCTCCAGACTCAACTACAGAATTGGGCTCCTTTCTAGCATTGCCAGAATTCACCTGGGTTCCCTCAGAGCAGTCCTACATGGGGCAGCACCCTTTATGACAGTACATAAGAAATGTGACCACATCTCCCCAATTCTATGTTTTGTTCTGCTTGCATCACTAACAATGCACTACACTCATATTTATCTTTACCCTTGTAACTTTATAATCAGCGCTGGCCTGGTTTCATTCCTTCGTGACAGGCAGGCACCATTTGATTTAGATGGCGCAGTTTACTTCTGATCCCAAACCGTCAAGGTTTGGTTTCCCTCTGGGCTCTGCCCTAAGCCCAGTGCTATTTAATATATACATCATTCCTTCCCCTAGCAACACTGATGGAGTCTTTTGACTTCCAAATTGTATCCTAAGCTGATGGCACTCAGCTTCTTTTTATCCTCGACAGGAATGCCTTCAATACCTTTCATAGATTTAAGTCATGTCTGATGGTAGTCTTCAATTGGATGCAGTGCAGTAACCTTCAGTGCAATGCCAATAAAACTGAGATACTTTTATTTGGCTCACCTCCCCTCCCTGCCCCCCACCTACCCAGTGTGGTATGGTGAATGCTGGCCTGGTGATAGTCTGCACTCACCTGCCCTGGCGTCTATAGTGCGTAACTTGGAGTTAAAGTTTGAAACTGTGCTATTTTTCACCCCTGATGGTGGCTGGGGTGGTCTCATCCTTTGAAATTTTCAAAATCATAAATACATTTCTGTATTTACTCCCATTGGAGACCCAGAAAATAGTAATTCATGCTCTAATTACCTCTCAGCTTGATTACGCAATGCTCTTTACTGGAGTCTTTCGGGATACCAGCTAGAGAGACTTCAGCTGGCTCACAATGCTGCTGCTCAGCTTCTGCTGAAGGTTCCCAGAGAGGCTCATCTTCATCATCATCTTAAGCAGCTTTATTGGTTTCTGATTAATGAGGGAATACGGTTTAAAGGCCTTCTTCTGGCCCATAGAGCTTTCTGCCAGATTGGCTCTGAGCCTCTGGCCAAGAGATTTTTTTCCATATAAGCCAGCGAGAACTCCTTGCTCCTCTGATGCCCTCTTGGCCAGGGTTGCTCCCATTAAAAGGAAAAGATGGGGTGACACTTCTTTTTCCTACCTTACTGCCATGGCCTGGAGTGACCTCTCCTTGAATCTACAGGCAATGAAAGGTGAGCACTTTTTAAGTGAAACCTTAAAACATGGCTATTTCTACCAGCTTTTCAGTTGACTGGTCTTTGCTATGATGGGTCATGTAGTCTGCTACTCACTGAGTAGCCAGGCACTTTATAAACTATTAATATTATATTATCATTATTTGTGAGAAACTGAAAATCTCAGGTGTCTGCTGAGACTAATAAAATGCTCAATTGCTCCTCCTTGAGCCCTTCACCTTCAAGCACGAGCAATACATGAGCCAATTCTTCTACAGACGCTGCACAAGACTATGGAACTCTCTTCTGTTAAGCCACCTCCTGACCATTTTTCAGGTCACCTTCAAAGTAGACCTCAAATCTCTTTTCTTTGAACGACACCTGTTCTAACCCTTTCCTACCCCCTCACACTCCTTCCAAATGCAGACAAACTTCAACCAACACAAACAATTGCTGTCCAGCTCATGGTACTGTATCACCTGCTTGTCACTGCTATGTCTCACAGGGAATTTGTATGAAGAGCTCTACCCCAAGGGGAGTCTACTCTGGTGTTCTCTCCACCCTTAACGTTTCATGTATATTTTCTACTTGTTATTGACACAATCTGCTTTTTGTAAAATGCTCTGATGCCTCAAGGCCATGCCCATGCTATAAAACATCACAAAAATAAATTAATATGCAAATCAGTCCTGGCCCTGATCTTGATCCAACAGGAACAGTTCAGTCCAAACTGCCAAGTTAGGTCCTCTCTGAACCAGAAAACTGAAAACACAAGACTAGTTTCAGCCTGACTGGACCTCTTCACTCGGTTCCAGTGGCACAGTGAGCATGGGATCCACATCTGGAAATTCCCTTAGCCACTTAGGACATTACATCAAACACACAAAAGGGGATGGGAGAAATATTTGCAAAAAGTCTAACCACTGACTTGGGGTAGCATTTCAACATTATTTTGCTCACCATGTCACCTTACATTATAGTTAGTCTTGGTCTTGCTTCAATAGGAACGGTCCGCCCTGAATCATGCTTGGGTTGATTGTGTTTCGGTTCAGCGTGGACCTGGCTTAGCATTTATGGCTGAACTGTTATCTGAAAGCTCTGAATATGGTCACTAGGGCCCACAATTACTATAATTTTGTATCAGGGTTGCATCACTTTAGAGGCACAGATCCAAAGCAAAATCAATGTTGACATTTACTAAGCCACATAAAGCAACTTTATGTGCTTTTTGTGGGTTCGTAAATATAAAGTAGTGCTGCTGCGTGTTACTTTGCATCCAGTAGGCATTACATGGGTGGAACATGAGCATGGATTCGGATTCAAACCCAGATTTACAAAGACTTGTAAACCTGGGCTGAGCCAAAATGGGTTGCATGCCTTACAGAGGTGTTACGGGGAGAAACATCTTTATTTCTCCTTGCTAGTTCCTTTTTTCATATGTGCTGAATCTAATGCACACATAGGAAGAGTAATATACCTTTAAGGATTGTTCCCTTCCTGCACAAAAGCAATCCTGCTTATAATGCATGCACCCTTGCTATATGCACTATGGTGCAAGGGTGCCTGTATTGGTGGTAGACAGCATACATATGTTTGTGAATATGGCATTTTTCTGCTCTTTCCCTGTCACACAACATAAAAAGTTCTCTTGCTAAGCCATGTTGCATAAATTAATAGTAAAAGTGATGTGTAGAATACAACGGCACAGAGGTCATTTCCTCATTCCTTGCCTTCTCTTGGTTTAATGAAAATCTGTTCAGGTGTTTTGGAGATATGAGCCAAATGTGAGTGTCCCTTATACAAGTCAAAGTGTGTCTATGTTTCAAAAAGGTTGCAAACCAGTGTAACCATGTATGCAGAGTAGGGGCACAACATGCATGCACAACACTCTTTCCATGTGCTCTGATACTGAAAAGTGTTGTCCTACCATTGTTACAAAGATTTGTATGAAAAAACACAAGATACAGCACAGTGGGAGACTCAAGGGTACATTATTCCTAAGTCGGAATGCACACACTTAAGTATATTTGTTCCCAGCTGTTTAGCAGTTTTGGGCGATATAAAAAGTTTGAGCCTTTCAGAACCCCGAGAGCATTGCCTAATATTGAGGGAAGTTAATGTCCTCCTTCACTGGCATTGTCCAAGGCTATGAGGGCAATTCAGTGTTGCACCTGGGTCCCAATCGCTGCCCTCACGAGTGCCCTCTACCTGCTCATCATGGTAAAGGGTGATGGGATATTACAGAAATCCCCCCCTTGATTTGCACCTTGGTTTGCCCACGGGCCAGATGGGAAAATAACCCTCTTTTCCCTCGCCTTGTCTAAGTGAGTGAGAGTAAGGTTTTGGAGGGATTGAATTGTTTATTGAGAAGGGAATGTTGAATATTGGCTCTTTTAAAGTTAGGAGGGCTTTGTTAAACCAGTACCCTTAAGCATACAACCCTCACCAGGTCTTGATGATGGCCCCTTCAAATGTTATAAGTGGGATAGTAACATCGACGGTTTGGGACTGTGGATGGCATTTACCATCACTATTAAGAGAAGGGAGTTTAAGCCCCCCCCCCCCTACAATCTTGGATATGTTTTCTGTCCTCAAACTCCTCCCCTCCACCCTTTTCTCTGCACTCTAGATCTCTGGCTTTTTAAAAAAAATATATATTAGTGAGCCATATTGTTCTGTATTTGTATTGTTTTTAAATTAGATTGTGGTGGAGTTGAGTTGACTTATATAGCAGACAGATAATATTATTGTTGAATCGATAAATTATAAAATAAAGAAGTTTGGAATAGCATAGCTATTATTCAGGATTTGTATAAAAAGAGAAACAATTTGAACTGTACTTTGTGATTGTATGATTCTGGGGTGAAGGTATGTACTACTAAATACATTTTTATATTGATATTGTATTTGCAGTTGTTTTGAATATGGTGTGTTATCTACTTCTTAAAATATTTATACTATCCATTTTGTAAGTATGGGCGAATTTTGCGAATTCCCGGTACGCAAATTCGTGCAAAAGCGTACTCGCGGTTCGCAAAATTTGCGAACTTTTGCAAGATTGCAGATTTTTTTATTTTTGCGAGTTCGCAGGATTTTTTTCACCACGGCTACCGCGAAGTTACCCATGCGGTCGTACATGGGCGCGGCCATCTTGTTTTCACTGTTCGCGTTGGGTATTTCCGTTTCCGGGCGCTAGTTGCATGCTCGGGTTGTGCATTTCCTTATGCGGCGCGCAATTGCGTGTTCGCGTCTGTTTTCGCTTGCTCGCGGGGAAAATATCGCGCAAACTTACCCGCGTGGTTGAAATGGGCGCGGCCATCTAGTTTTTCATTCATTGCTATGGTTGAATGAAATGAAATGAAATGAAATTATAATTATAAAGCGCATGGCTGCCCGAAAGCGTCCCAGCGCTAACAGAAAATAGAACCAAAAGCAGACTGAGGAAGAAACCAAAAATTAAGGGTCCTTGGGAAAAAGAAAAGTTTTAAGTGCCTTTCGAAACTTCAGATGACAAGGTTCAGCACGGATCCAGTTGGGGAGAGAATTCCAGTTTTTTGCTGCATTTAGAGAAAATGGGCATCCCTTTTCTATCCTGCTTTAATCTTTGTAATCCTTTGTTTGTTTGAACTTTTTTTAAAATCTTTTTTACTCATTATCTATCTCTCTATTTTTGTACATCTATATTTTGTGTTTTTTTCTACTTTTTGTTACTTTAATAACTACTATTTTTTTAGCTCTCTCTTTTCTTTTATTTACATTTTTCCCTATTCTTTCCTATTTTTTATTCTTTAACCCAGGACCATGGCAAAGGGAGCCGACAAGTCCAAGGGGAAGAGTCTCGCACCCCGCAGACGGCTCCCTTGCGGACGTTTAAGGGGGCAGTCTGTAAGTCCCAGGGAGATCTTCAGAGCGGTGGAGGTGACCGCACTGGTCTTCTTTGTGCAGCGCCACCTCCCCAAGACCGTCACAGCAGGCGGCAGGCCCGGTACCGGGTACGGCCTCCGGGAGCGTCACCAGCTATGGGTAAGGTTTGCCAGGCCATGTATCGGGAGTCAGGGGGCCGGCGCACCTACAACAAGGTGACGCACCGGTGGTCAAACATACTGGACCTGGAACAAAACCTGCTCGACCTGCTTGGCGTCGAGATCCCTGGGCTTGGTGAGTATTAGTAGCTATTTAATAACTACTTTGTTTTCTTCTGCTCTGTGTTATATTGCAAATATATGTTTTTTCCAAAGAGCAAGAATGCTGCCGATTACATTGCAGGTAAATTATGTTTCAAAAGCTTCTGTGATTGCAGGTGCTCACGTGCTCAGTCAGTGGCGGTGCTACTATGCTTACTTGTTTTCAATTTTGTGCTCATTTGGCCTGAGTGATTATGTATGAGTGTACTTTACAGAACTGCGTAATGCTAGAGAGACTAGAGACTCAAGTCCAGTCCTTCCTTTGTGCTCCTGCCACTAAGATGAGATAGTGGTGGTGGATTGATAGTTTGAGTATATTATCACTTGTTATTTAGTAGGACATTTTTTAGTGGTCTGCAATCATGACAGACTGTGTCTGTCACTTTGCGTGCTGCAGAGTGCTGCCAGTCATAGTAGAGCCTTTTTGTAGTTGGTTTAGTGAGTTGCATAACTTTCCAAGTAGACGGTCCGCAAATCCAGCAATACTAATATCCTAGTAGACCACATCAGATAGGTCAATACATTTAGTGCAATTGTTGTTTATTTCCCCGAAATAATTTGTTATTGTTTTTTTTAAATGTTTGATTTCGTTGACAACAATCATCAATGTTTGTGTCTTTCTTTCATGTACATCAGCTCCTCCCAGGGGCAAGAGGACAGAGTTGGCGGTGGTGGCGCCAGCAGAGCAGGAAGGCCAGAATCGGTCCGCCGAGGGCTCTTCTGCTGGCCCCAGTAGATTTTCCTGGTAATATTAATAATTATACTTCCCTAACTTTTACAGCACCTATTTATTCCAAATGTTCATCATAATTCAATTTGTTCCTAAATCATCTTTGATCTTCATGTAGACTGTTTCTAAATTCTTATCCTGCCTCTACTATATGACTCTCTGTGCTACTACTATTTATTATTATTAGTCTGTCTGTGTAGCTAGCTAAGCTTGCACAGTTGGCAAAAGGTGTTAAACAAAACTCCTATTCAGCAATAGCTCTAGGCACTGAGTGCAGTCCTCTGGTTTGTTCATAATGTGTATTGAATTCTTTTTAATGTTTATGCTTTGACAAATCCCAACAATAAAATGTCAATGGCCACCAAGAATAAGATACTAGTTTACTTTTTTGATTGGATAGGAGGGCATACTACTACTGTTGCAGGTACTATTATGCACATACAGAACTATGGACAAGAAATAGGGCATTGGGTATAATAGGTGCAGTTAGACTTTCCACATACCTTAGTCATAACAGAAGTTGAACCCCCAATCTCCTTACTGACTAGCTAGTGTGTCAGAGTCATCATTATTTAACTCCTGAATGCAGCGATGATCCCCAATGTTTATACCACCCAGAACATAAGACTACGGAGTCAGAGTCCCGACCTCTCAGAGTCACAGAATCATGCTTGCAAATTGAAAACCCTTTCGCTCACTCACTCATAAAAACCACAGAGTCTATGTAAGTTTTAAAGCTTTATTAAAAGTAAAACAACTAGCTTTGTGTGTACTCTGTATATTAATTTTCAATTGTGCATTATATAAAAACATTGATTAAAATCAACTTCATAGAATAGAAACAGTGAACTCTTGAAAACTGAACAGTGGCTGATTTTACACATTAATTGTGGGAGAACCCTCACCTGGTTGGAACTTAAAGTACTGGGGGTGATGATGATCAGTAACATATTGCTCTTGTTCATAGAAGGGAAGCTTCTGTCTGTTATGAGAAAAATGGTGCGTGTTAAAAAGCAAGTATTCTTCAGTAGTGCCAAAAAGTGTAGCATGTTCTGGCTAAGCATAAATAAAAACACCCTCCCCTTCCGAAAGGGGAATTTTTAGTTTAGACTAGAGAGTCACAAATAATTCAATTTGTTTGTAGTAACCTTTTCATTCCTAGACAAAATAGGAAGTGGTGTATATGGCATCTAAAAATATGAAATGTATTTTCTAGGTGGAACACCATCGGCACAGCCCATCACCAGTGCCAGGGCCTGAGCGGAGGTGGTCACTCCAGGGGCAGATGCAGTGCCACCAGTGCCAGCAGGAACTGCTGCTGTTGGGGGTGCCTCGGTAGTGGCGGGCAGAGGTACGTTATTTTATTCCTTACTTATTGAGATTGCAGAGTAGGCTCGCTGCAGGGGTGTATCTGTTGTACAGTACAAGTACACTTTACTGTTAAGAAGACTTACAAATTTAGAACTAAGTTTTTGTCAACCAGGTAGAAGACAGTCACCCTTGACTTCGCATTAGCAATAGCATTAGTGGTGGGAGTTGACGAGTAACCAATGGCTTCCTCTAAATTTGACTTCAACGCAGCTGTGAAAGTTTTATCGAGAAGCCAAGTCAGATCAGAGATGAACTTGATGGATGGGATGAACGAAAAGGGAAAGAAGGGTGTAAGGATGGACGAGCGAGTTAAATTAATGACAGGCAAAGAATGATACGTGTTTTTGAATGCAGGCAGAGGTGGCTGGTAGGAATCTGATGCATGGCCGGTTGAAGCAAGGATGGGTGGAAGGAGAAAGAAAAGAGAACTGCCTGGGTGGGTGAAACATAAACTGTATGTGTGCGCAATATATCATTTGGGTCAAATTCAAATGCAAGTCAAGCACGGATGCATGGGTGGCGGTTTACAAAATAAAATAAAAAGGGTGTTTTCGGTGAGAAAAAGTAAGGTTTGTCCAGTTGAGACATTAAGAAGAATGATTGACATTTACTTTGAATGGACGGATGCCTGGATGGTATCTTTCTCATAGATAGCATAGGTGTATGTAGAGTAGACGGTCACTGGATGAAGAGTGTTAGTTTGAGGAGCATGTAACACCGCACGTCCGTTCCAGAGTAGGAAAGCCAAGGAAAGTAGAAGTTGTAATTTTTCAGAATACTCCCTTGACTAACAGTAGTTTGCAAGCACAGCATTTGTGTATCTATATTGTATAGTTCACATTATCAAGTCAAGTCACAAGTGTCTTCCTCCGGCGATTACGGGGACCACTCACTACCTATGTTAATATTTTTTTTCAACTCTGTCATTCATGTGTGGCCTATCGGTGTTCACTCAATCAATAAAAACAAAGCACCTAAAGTCATCCCTTATATAAGCAAATATCATGTGAAGGGATAGATGATCATATTCTCTTCTTCATTTTCCTTTTGTAGTAGTCAGGGGTAGGGCATGGTGAAAGTTAAATTAACTAAAGTCGGTTTTAAAGTCGGCTCCTGGGAGCTGGGTTACAGAGTAGATAGAGGGGCAAGTAAATTGAAGAGAGGGATGTTCCCTACCACTAGTCTTTGTCAAATGAGAAAAGCTCAGCCATACATATCCTGGAATCTCCCCCATGGAGTTCGGCGATTTACCCTTTTGCTAAGGCATAATTTACTCCCTTTGAATTGTCTTTTGTCTAAATGGTACGACCGTTCCGACATTTGCGATTTTTGTAATTCCAATTCCCAGGATGTGTATCATGTCATTTTTGTCTGTCCGTCACTTATGGTATTTAGACATAAATGGTTAAGACCTATGTGTTTTCCAAATGGGTATCCTTACAGCCTCCGATTTTATTGAAGCAATGCTTAACCCTCCAAATGAAATGTTTTGTTTTAAATTGTTTCATTATTTCAAATGTTTTCTGCAGTTATATTGATAGATTGATATCATGTATTTTCCTATGGTATTTTGAGCAAAATTTTTCTATTGTTTTTTACTGTTTGCTTGAATTATTATGTGGACCTCAATTGAGTTCCGTTATCATAAATAAATAAACTTGAAACTTGAAATTAATTGAGAAGTAGCCCTTGTTGTAACTTGTAACAGAGTATGGCCAGTGCCACCCGTAATAGAAAAGTAAGAGCTTCCTCACCTGCATGTACTGGATACAGTAAGGAGTGTCTGCGTCATCGTGGCTTGCGTCTGTTTATCTTGAGTGCAAGCTGACTGCACTGACATTATGCCGGCTTCCACAAGTTTATGTACTAATTTCGCTAAACAAGAGAGAAGAAGAAGACTGGTGTACTGTCTGAGTCTAATGTAGTGAGTCCATAGTGCTAGTAGAATTCCTGAAACTCCCACTAATGTTAGAGCAGAGGCGGACATAGTGGGAGGTTAGATAGATACATGCCACAAATGTTATGTACTGTGCTTGGAAGTTGCTAGTGCTACTGTGACACAACTTTCTGTTGAATTATTTTGTGTTAATCTCAATGAGTATTGGTTACAGTATTTTTTTCTTTATTCATATAGATACTCCTTCTAAACTATCAAGGAAGGAGTTGGCTATCCGGGCCAAGCGACGGAAGCTGGAGGCAATTGTCACCGAATATCCGCGGCTGGTGGCTCAGGAGGAGGAGGATGACTCGCAGTCAACAACAACAGCTGCATCCTCCTTCACTGCCCCTGGGTCATACAGTCAGCAGAATCCTCCAGCGGTACAGCACTGTGGTCTGGCAGCCACCCGCCGCCGCCGAGCAGCAAAACCAACAGCTTCCCCCCACAGTACCTGCAAGGCGCGTGTGCACCACCTAACCCTGCGAGTGGCCTACATTGAGCAGGAGGTGGAGAGGCAGAACGTCCTGCTCAAGGCTCTCCGGAGAGAGCTGTGTGACCACCTGGCCACAGGACACCGCCGGCCAAAGTAGAGAGAGACTGTCCCTTGCCCCTTTTTAAAAGACTTTTGAGGGGGTGGAAATTGGGCGTTGGGGTTTTTGGACTTTTTGGGACATTTCATGGACATTGCTTGAGGTTAGGGAGGGGGTGGGTCGGGTCTTGTGGGATAGTTTATTTTTGTTAGGGTCGAAAAATAATTATTTATTTTCCACTTAAACATAGCATACGCGTTTTTACTGTTTTGTGGGGGAGGCAGGGGGGAGGGTTAACTGTACGTTTGTTTTCCTGAAACTTAACTGGCTGGTTGATTCAAATTGTCTAAGTAATCGCCCAAATTTGTACAAAAGTGCCACTGATAGAGTTAGTGAATTCAATTGTCCTACTACTTTACTAGTACTACCGTCAGTCTCTCCTCTCCTCCTACTCCATGATTCATGTTTGAGAATAGGGCTAGGCACAGGGTTGGCTGCATGGCAAATGGCCATTAAGGTTGGCTATGGAATCCTGGACGGATTAAATGGCATTACTCTTACGGTGCCACCTAGATGTTGCTGGGGTAGAGGGTGTGGGCGCTACCACTGCAGTGCTGCTGCCAGGGGTACTGTGTGTACCAGAAAAAATATCTCTCACCTCCACCCTGCACGATCAGCTCCTCGTCATCAGCTGCAATCTCAATGGCTACATTTGTATTTCTACTTTTGGCTTTCCGGATGTTACTTAGGTGCGCCTCCCACTGGATGCTGTGGTGTTTTTGGAGATGACCTCTCTGGCCTCCGGTACCATAATTATTACCAAGCTTACCCCGACTAACTACTTGTTTACAAATCGAACAAATAACTTGGTTTCCCGCCTTTTTGCTAATACTAAAGAAGTCCCAAACTGGGGAGTTGAGATTTCTGGTGGTGGGGTTGGAGGTGCCACTTTCAATGCCAGATGAAGTGGAGGATGGGCATGGTGGAATTTGACTCTGTTGTGCACTTACAGCACCCCTACTTGAGGTAATGAAGGTCGAGCTGGATGGAGGTCTCTGCCGGCCCTTCTGAAGTGAAAATATGGAAGCTGTACATCGTGTTGGTGTAGTAGTTACCTGTGTTGGCGGTGGAACCAGTGCCACGCAACCCACATCCTGCGCAGCATTTTGGGATTGGGTAAAAATGTCTGTCTGCTGCATGACCGGTGCGTCGGGAGTGATGACTGTGATGACTAGGTCGTCATCGTCAGACTGTTCATCAGCTGCAGAATGCAGCACTTCTACTTTTTCTTCGTCATCACCCATAACTGAAAGCCTTGCGGGAACCTTCCTTTTACCTAGCTTTGTCGGCTCATGGCGTGCCTCACTCTCAGACTGAATTGGTGGGTGCCAATCAAGATCTAGATCATCAGAAGGAAGGGGGCTTGAAGAAGAAGTTGTACTAGCCCTCCATGTCCTTTTCCTTGCTGGGGATCTGGAAGACAATGGATCATGAGGAGTGGCTTGCTCGACTGATACCTCTGCATGAATCTCAATTTCCTGATGTGCCGCTACTTCTGGAAGAACAAGTATTGTGGGCAGTTGTGCCTCTTCTTAAGCCTCTCCTTGTGCCTCACCTTGTGCCTCTCCTTGCGCCTCTACTTGCGCCTCCACTTGAGCCTCTTCGGCCTCTCCTTGTAGCACCGGTGGTTGTCGTTACGACTACGGTTGAACACTCGTCAGATGAGTTACACCTTGGTTTGATTGGATGCTACTTTGCGATGAGTCAACGCCAACATCACTGGTTGATGGTGAAAGAACAATTAAAGTGGCTGCCTCTGCTGCACTCATGGGCTTGGGCCTAACTTGGCGTGGTAGCACTGAGACCAATGAAGCGGAGGTGCTGCTCCCAGCTTGGTCCCCGGCGGACACCGCTGCTGCAGGCATAGTTTTTTCCCCAAAAAAGTGTCGTCAGAACACCAGTCTCCTTGGTAAGTGGCGCCACTTGCTTCTTCTGCTCCTTCTTACTGGCAGTGGCACTGGCAACTTTCTTGGTAGAGGAGCTACGGCCACCTTTTTTTGGGCCCATCTTCTTCAGATGTCAGAACAGCCGGACGCAGTTGCACGAGTTGCAGAGTTGTCTGTGGCCACACGTGACGTTGTGCACACACCATAGCAGGACTTCTTCCTGGCACTACAACAAGTGATGATGATGAGGATGATTCCTGGTTCTCAGCCTTTGTGCACCTAAAAGCAAAGAAGCCAGAGGAACATCAGTTAAATAAATGTTGCATATGTCGTGCTTCAATTAATACTATTGCAACTAGGCATTTATTATTATTAACACAACACACCCAAAAACAGAAAGACCCAAAATAAAAACTGCAATTCTAATCAAAAATGGATTTTTAAATTAATAGAAGAGAGACCACACAGAGAGAGTTGTTTCGAGCACCCATTCATAGCCCTAGGCCTACTGGCCTGCAAGCTTGCCGGCCTATGGCAAAAGCTGCCTGGCCTCAATATGCCCCCCCCCCCCCCACCCACATGGCCAGGCCCTGGACCAGGCCCCAACAACACCCAACAAAATCAAAATACACTTAAAAATCACCCCAATCCAATGCCATCCATGCCATAAATGATGTTTAAATTCAAGAGACCCCACAGAAATACTTGGTCCATGCACCATTAAGTACCCCTGGGCATAATGGATGAAAGCAAGGCAGACTGGGTGCAGGTCTATGGCACAAAGCACACTCCCTGGCTTCAAAATGGCCCTAGACCCCCACCCACATGGCCAGGCCCTAGACCAGGCCTCAAAATGGCCCCCACCCACATGGCCAGGCCCTGGACCAGGCCCCAACAACACCCCAAAAATCGAAATACACCCAAAAATCACCCCTATCCAATGCCATCCATGCCCTAAATGGTGTAAATTCAAGAGACCCCACAGAAAGACTTGGTCCATGCACCACTGACTACCCCTGGGCATAATGGATGAGAGCAAGGCAGACTGGGTGCAGGCCTATGGCACAAAGCACACTGCCTGGCTTCAAAATGGCCCCAAGACCCCCACCCACATGGCCAGGCCCTGGACCCTGCCCCAAAATGGCCCCCACCCACATGGCCAGGCCCTGGACCAGGCCCCAACAACACCCAAAAAATCAAAATACTCATAAAAATAACCTCAATCCAATGCCATCCATGCCCTAAATTATGTTTAAATTCAAGAGACCCCACAGAAAGACTTGGTCCATGCACCACTGAGTACCCCTGGGCCTACTGGCTAGTGTGGCTTTAACACGCACCCCAAAATAAAAATAAAAACTTCCACATATAACAGTGAGCTATTCAATTCCATGCCATCCATGCCGTAAATTGTATTTAAGTTCAGCAAAGATCACGGAAACAGTTGTATCATGCACCCATGACTAACACTGGGCCTTCTGGATACTGTGGCTACCCACAATATATTTTTTTAAAGTTGTGAAAAAGTTTATAAATTGTAGTTGCAGCAACTACAATGCCCCAAACAAACAACACCAACTTACTGGTAAAACCTCAAATCCAAAAGTGATCCAAACAAAAAGTCCTCAAACACAAATATCCAGCATCAGCCACAAAGAATAATCCTTCCAGCTCCAGATCCAAATGAAAATTGACCAGGACATAGACAAAGCACTGGGAGGAGCCTGCTGGACAGGAACAGGAAGTTGGAGACTCTGGGGCACTTCCTTCCTCCCACCCCCCCCAAAAATGTCCTCCTTGCACAAAAAAGTGCAGCCAAATGTCAATCTGAGGAGTTATTCTGATCCAAATCATCATTTTCAGAAGGTTTATGCTGCCTGCGATAGATTTCTTGTGCAGAATTGCAATTTTTGCGACTTCAGCAAAGGGAGCTGTTCAAATCTCCCGCCGGATGTCAGCTGCCCGTCGCATCTACGTATTCACTATTGTTTACTCTTGTGATGCGTGATTGCGATCCCTTATGACGTATTCACGTTCTCAAAGTCTTGCAGTGCAAGATGGCGGGACTCCATGACGTACTCGCGGACGAAAAGTCTCGCGCGATCACGCACCCAGATCCAAAATGGCGCAGCGCACACAAACTGGGAGGAAAACAACTCAGCAAACTCAAAATCACGGTAAGTCAACATCGCGCGCGCGAGCTTGTATTTTTGAGGCGCGACCAAGCAAAAGAAATGTTGCCAACTCGCAAATTGCAGATTGTTTGCCAATTTCGCGCGATTCGCGGACCGCAAAATTGCCAAAAATTCGCAAATTCCGCGAGCGGAACGAATTTCAGCACATACTTACCATTTTGTACTATTGACGATCTACATTATGATCTACATTATGATATATCATCCTAGATCCTAGATCACATATACTTTACACACCTACCCAGAGCACTGGCTGCATACGGCACCACATATTGCACTCTCTGCAGCCTTCATATCGTATGTATTGCACCATAAATAACTACCCAGTCTCCACATGGCACATTATATATTATCATGTATAGTCAGGCAGTCAAAAAAACTTCTTTTCAATTTTTCTTTGCATAAAAGTACCAACATCATAATCAATATGATGCACACCCTACTCTAGGACCTTCACTGCATACAGTAATATCGGATGTATGACGGTACAACGCGTACCGTCACAACGCATACCTTTACCACGCGGCCGTGACAGCGCAAGTCGTTACCACGACTTGCGTTGGGGGCGCGGATTTCGAATAGTATAATTTACTATTCTAACACCAGTCCCCGTGGACCCTAGGGAAGGTGTTGGGATAGCAAATTAACTATTTGTAATCCTTTAGCGCCCTTCAGCGCAAGTCGTGGTAACAACTTGCGTTGTCACGGCCGCGTGGTAAAGGTACCACGTTGTAAAAACATTGTGGTAAACGATGTTTACCCTAATATCTACATATTTCCTATACCACAAACTACACCGTGCTCCGTCACCTACTTTAAGCATAACACACAACAACTTACACTGTGTGTATGCACCATGACCTACACCACACACTACCAACACCCTACATCAACTACACCCTTTATCACATACTTCTGCTTCAGAAACACCACCTGCATTCTGCACCAACAACCACACATTAGGTATACATCGAGCTGCACAGGCATGAATTGTTTCCATCTATTCAGCCCTCAAATGGGCTAGGCCTCTTGATGAGGAACAGACAGTATTTGTTCTTATCATCTACCATGCTGTCCCAGCACGTGTTGCTTCTTCTCCTTTGTTTCATACTCTAACTCCTACTCCTAACCTTACCACCTACCTCCACACCAAAATCTATACTCTTCACCTCTTTCAAACACCTATCCTCTACATCACCTTCCTTTAAACCCCCACCTGCAAACTTCCCACCTAACACATTCACAATTGCCTACACATACAACACACACCCTACACTTATACCGCCTACATACTAAGCCACCATCTACCACCTACATAAGAACACACATCACAACCTACATGCTGTATCATCTACATACTACATAACAAAGTGCAACACCACCCACAACATTGAATCTTTGGACATCACCTTTACCACTCAAATCCAGCAATAACCTCAAATCATCCTACACCTAATAACAACTACACCATATACTGCTAAAATCTACACTAGATACAACCTACACCACACATTCCTCCTCGAACCTATATGCCATACACCTCCACCTATACCATACATACTACTCCACTATTTACATCCAATTTTACAGATACCACACATTCTTTAGTGCCACATGCACCTGTATCTCCTAAACTATATACCATCTACACTCTGTACACCATATTCCAACTACAGCACATCTTACACCTTTTGCCAACCATAACTCCATCATGTTACAATATATACACACAAACTGTTCCTTACACAGATGCCATCACATGTATGCCATCTACATTGTGCATCACAAACAGCAACTAATACATTGTATGCCCTATATCCAACACCTATGTCACTACACTACCTACTCTCCTGTGCCATATACACATTATGTCACTTCACCTTACTCAACTTAGATCCTACAATACCAACACTCTACTTCAAATCCTGCACATTTATACTCTTCATTCCAGCCCTATCTACCAACAACCGACATCATCACTTACACCACTTAGGACAGTGGTCTTCAAACTGTTTTGTGCCGAGCCCCGTTAGCAGAGTACTTTTAAGTCAGGCCCTCTTCCTAAACTTTAGGGTTGAGGAGGGAGAAGGAGGGGGAGGAGCCTAGTGTGAAGGGCGGGGACTTATTAAATCCAAATTTGAGTACTTTTCATTCAGCCAAGAGGCAGATCTTAGAACAGCTTTTTAAGGTTACGGTATAGTTGTCGAGAGGCCCCAAGTCATCTGACATTGTGCCATTCCTACCCCCTAGATTCTGAAGAACATGGGTGGTCACTAGCAGTCTGCCCTGTATACCAAAGCAGGAATAAAAGTTAGATTTTGAGCCTTGCCCCATTCCATGATACATCTTTATGAGGCCAACAGCAGGCCATCTCTCTGACCACTAATGAAACAATGAGGCCCTGTGCCTTTGTCTGAGGACTCCAGCACACAATACCTCTCCTTTTTTCTAAACAACTAACCTGCACTGCACCACCGCCATATAACCCATTCACTAAAGGCCACTAGGAGGCCAAATAATGTGCTACTCTGAATGGGAGCCACTCATAGCCCAGTGTTGTTGTCTCCTTCTCCACCACTCACATCGAACAGCTTTTGATTGATAAGAAAGACAACTTGGAAATGTAGTTCCAGGTAGTCTTTGTTTATAAGAACTTCTGCACTACCCCACCTCAGCCCTTCCACCATCCTTACAGCCAATGGTGTCCCTCCATGTCCACTTTAGCAAAAAGCCATGGTTTCCCATGGGAACATGCTCCACAGATTCAAAGAGCTAGTACATTTACACCTTTCACCACAAGCTACCCCTTCTACAGCATACAGCAAAACACCCTTGCAAACACCTATATTCTGCACCACCTTCCTTTAAACCCAACATGCACCACCTACTCCATAAGCTACATACACATTCCAAAAAACAAACACCTACATTCATGTATCTCACAGCCCTCCCTCCTTAGATCCTACATACATACATCTACCATATGGCACCTACACCATCACACTGGAACTATTTTAACAGTCTATGTCACCACCTATATCTCTTATATTCCTACATCCCCCACATCGTACACTACCTCCCTGCTGCCTACCCTCTCGCACCCCACCCAAGCTCTAGAACGCTTGCCTCCATCACTGCAATTGCTCCTTATATCTTACACATTGTCGTTCCGGAAACTTTTAAAAACTCATCTGTTTGCCCTGTAGGGATTGATGCCCCTCCCCGTTCGATTCTCGCTCCACAGCGCGGGGACACGCCGAGATGGCGTAACCAGGCGCTTTAGAAACTCCTTTATATATATAACTGTACCTCCATAAACGTTCAACACGACCTGAACCATTTACATCTCTCAATATACTACACGCAACACACATATGTATTACACATATACACAAATGCATGTTTCAAATAATCATTCATATGCAACCACACGCGCAGCTATATATACCATGCCATATTCACTGCCAAATAAATTACCATGCATCGTCCCATATACATCTTATGCACCATGGTCATGCAGCTATATCCTATGAATCTACAACCTATAGACCATCTTCACCGCTAATACTTTGTACGCCTCAAACAATACACACAGATTGTACATATAATTTACACATGTACACACTGCATATACACAAATATATGTATCCCAAATTCACATCCATTTACACCCACACATCAGCTACACACGCCATACCATATACACTACCACATATATTACCCTAAACCATCCCGCCACCATCACACAAACATGCGTTCATACACTTACATATATTCCCACATCAGTACTGTTGTATTTAGCCTGTCTCTTTTCTACCTCTGGGTTTTCATAGTCATTCACATGATGTCACCACTAGAACCTTGGGTGACATCATGGAGTGTTTGGGGCTTAGCCTGGTGACAACTGGCAGTTGGAACCAGGCAGGCTGAGTGGCAAGCTGGTCACTCCTGGTGGGTCTTCTCTGTAACTCAACTTAACATCTTGAAGACTTGAATAAAGTAACCTACATGATACCAGGCTCCAGGCTTCTATTTACAACATTTTTGGCGACGAGGGTGGGATACGAACCCACTTCGTGAGCTCGCTGGAATTAAAAGTGAACAACTCGCAGCTCATATGTTTGAAAGCAGTTTGAGCTGTCAGAGTGAAGAACATGCAGCGCATATGTTTTAAAGCTGTTTGAGCTGTCAGGGTGAAGAACACACAGCGCAAGTGTTTATGAACTGAGCGAAGTCATGCGGAAGGCGTCTGCACGTCCTTTGGAAATGTTCTTCATCAACATTGCTCGAGCTGCGCGATGCGAGATGCGCCATTGATACTTTAACTGTCTTTGTTTTTTTAAATCAGAGAAACGCGTGAATCTTACCTTCGCAGTGAAGCTTTTTGTGACGTAAGGGAGTTTTCATTTAATGCCGCACTTGCACGTTTAAAGCAACGACGTGCCCAGAGCCACCCAGCTACGTAGTTTACGTGCCTCCATTTTAGCACTGTCTTTGTTTAGGAGCATGACACCGAGCCTTCGTGTCGTCACCATGGAAACGACTCTTGGGACTTGCGAGACTCTTTACCACAGGTTAAGGTTGGTGAAGAGAGAATATTGCCATTTTGCGTTGAGGTTACCATGGCAATGTGTGTCACATCGCGGGACAGTTATATTTGTGGGCCAAAGCAGTGTGACTTTTGAAGAATGTGTAACTCGTTTGCAACTACATCGCAGGGGAATTAAATGAACTCTTGAAGGTCGTTTTCATTAAAAGCTGTGGCAAACATTGTGGATGTTACATGGGAATTAAGCGCTGATGATGAGGGGAGAATTGTCAGAATGTTTTTTTTTTCTGGGAGACCTCGCGAAATTTGCCATATAAACAGCGACTCCTACTTCTGAGGAGAACTCGGGTGAGAGACCGCTCACCGGAGCATGGAACTTTCTTTAACATTATAATTGCTGGTCATTTTTAGTGTTTGTCTCGTGCTTTCAGGCAGTGGTGATTGGTGAGTGTGTAGTGGTTCTTTAGTCTCATTACTGTTCATTTCGGCGTGGAGTGTGCCTTGTACAGTATGTTTCAGGGAGAGAGTGTTTTCTTTTAGGTAGGGTTGGTGGCTGGTTAATGGCGAGTACAGTGAGTACATCTATAGTGTGTTGTGTTTGGACTGTTGTGAGCCAAACAGAGTATTTCCAGGTGTCATGAGTGGCGTGTGAGTGGCAAGTGCCGTATTATTATACAGGGTGGTGTGCATTTATAGCATGTTGTATTTGGGGTCAGGAGGGCCCCTGTACAGTTTATTGTAGGAGGAGTTGAAATCTGTATACACGGTTTGCATGTGTGGTTGTGAGTTGGAATTTATAAACTTCTACACTTCTATTTAAAAGAAGTGTACCCTGTCTCATCTATGGTTTTGGGTCAGTTATGGTTCACGGGGAGAGAAGTACCACGTTACGGTTTAGAGTCTGTTTTTAAAATTTAAGGGTGGTGAGTATCCCACTAGGAAATTGGCGGCGGAGCAATGGTTACTCCAAGGTGCAGTTCATGGGGAAAGTTGTACCCCGTTGTGTGCCCCATTTAGAAAATTGGGGATGAAGCAATGGCTACTCCAAGGTGTGGTTCACAGGGAGGGTTGTACCCCGTTACGGAGCAAAGTGGACTCCATTATTTTTGGCACAAAATCAATTTGTGTTTATATTTCCCAAGGAAAGGGGATGGGTCTTGGGACTGGTTGTGTTTGGGACTAGTTGTGTTTGGGACGAGTTGTCTTTGGGATGTGTTAGTAACTCTATCTTTGGAATGGGTGTTATGTACTTTTAAATCCATTTGTATACTAATCTTAATAACCTATCTTTCAGAATGTACTGTGTACTTTTAAATGGATGTGTACACTCAAGCTAATTTTATCTATTATATTTTCATCTTGTTGATTTCTCTAAAGAAAGGAGATGTGTTGTATTTAGCCTGTCTCTTTTCTACCTCTGGGTTTTCATAGTCATTCACATGATGTCACCACTAGAACCTTGGGTGACATCATGGAGTGTTTGGGGCTTAGCCTGGTGACAACTGGCAGTTGGAACAAGGCAGGCTGAGTGGCAAGCTGGTCACTCCTGGTGGGTCTTCTCTGTAACTCAACTTAACATCTTCAAGACTTGAATAAAGTACCCTACATGATACCAGGCTCCGGGCTTCTATTTACAACAAGTACGTTCACCTATCATTATACAATGTGTAATTGAACAGATGCTGTATTGTTATTTTTTTATGTGATTATTCAATGTTGGTCAGAAATTCATTTTCACTAAGGCAACTGTTATTACAGTAGCGGCTCCTCCGCTAAGGCGGAAAGGCATTGTCCCACTTCTCCTTGAGCAGTGCAAAAGAAAAAGAAAATGATAATATCAAGAAGTTATTATCATTTTATTTTTCTTTGCCCCAGCCAAGTCGGGCGGGGCTGGCTCGCGCAGGAGGGAGGGAGGGAGTGCAGGAGTGGTTTGCACTCCCTCCCTATGTGCACATGATGGCAGGAGTGGTTTGCACTCCCTCCCTATGTGCACATGATGGCTTTACCGGCTCTATAGATCCAGTCAAACCGCCACATGCGCATAATGGCTTGACTGGCCCTCTAGGCCAAACAGTCATGCCTAATTGGCATGTTCTCCATTGGGCTGTTTTGCACAGCCCCATCGAGTACATGTCCAGCCTCCCAGGCACTGCCTGAGCGGCCAAACAGGCACTCAGGCCAATAAAGATGCTTCTCAGGCAGCGTTGTGATTGGCTGGGAGAGTCCGGAAGCCTGGGTGCTTCCGGTGCTGCCAGCAGACGGAGGAGAGGTGTGTGGCGTCGGCTGGGGTGACAGAGAAGGTACATTAAAAAAAAAAAAATCACCTGCCACCCCCACTTATTCTGTTCAGAGTCAGTCACCACTGTGTTAGGAAACTATAGCTAAATGTTTAAACTATCCTTCAGTCTCAACTGCACCAAGGTAATTTTACCTTGATTTGCAAATAAGGACATTGTCCTTGGTTGGCGGACCACAGACAAACTGCCAGTGCGTTTTTCTGTGATATGTTTCAAAGTCGGGACAGTGCCATACATGTGACTTACATGGACGGACATTGTCATTATTCAAATTAATAATAAACTGGTGCTCTTGGGTTCCGTCCAGTCCGAACAATGCTCTCAGTGGAGCAAGAAAGGCTATTCAGGTGCGCCATGACATTACCTTTGAATGTGATACCGTTTAGGACATTCAGACACAGACCTGGCTTGCAAATATTGCGCTTTTCAATGCTTTACATAACTGGTAGTTGTACTCTATCCGTTACCATGACAGGCTATTAGTCTTTAAACAATTGTTGGTGAGTCTCTCTATCTCTCTTTGGGCTTCCCAGTCAATAATATGGGTTCATCCTTAGTGTTTGAGATGATAATACTGCACCAACTAAATCTTGTTATTAAACGGAACACGAAGTGCTACATTACCTCACCATTCAAATGTTGTGTACTTGGAAATAGGTATAAAATGCAAATTTGGAGTTTAGTGCACCGACTGATGATTGCATGTTTTGCTTTTTCTCTGTCTGGACAGTTGCCTCATTCACATTTTTTCCTGGTGAAATGTGAATGAGGGAAAACAATCTGGCACTCGTTCTGAATTCTGAGGAGTTCTCAATTCTTTGTTAACAGTAGTTAGTGACTAAATGGGGAATTCAGAGTTATGTAGTAATTCAAATGCAAAGTTACCGCTCCCAGTGGGATTTCTAGCGACATAGGCACCATGTCAAACATGGTGAAATTCGACCCTTAAATACTTTCCACTGAAAGCAATGCATTAAAACTGACTTTCTAGCTAATTTCATGGAAAATACAAAGAGGAATTTGCACCTGAAAAGTTTTGGTCCCTGTGGTATCAGTAATTTAATGGCTGAAATTAATGAGCCCAGAGGCAGAATGAATGTGTGCCTATCTGGTGTTACCTGCACACATTGAAATTACAATCCTGGTGCAAACTCTACTTTGCTCCTGATTCAAGACTGAATAAGCATTTACAATGCAACGGTTTCGCCTTTGGAAAAGCTAGAACTATTGGCAATGTAAATGACAAAATTTGTATTTATGTGTAGGTTTTGAAAACAGATAAATATATGGCATTGTCCTTTACATTGCAAATAGCTTAATCTTCTCGACCTGTACAATACACAGCAAGCGCCTTACCCGCTTAGTTTCAAGCAACCTGAAAATACCTCCAGTGACATGCCTGGGAGACCTTAACATTAGTCTCCAGAAATTCAGTACATTTAAAAGAGGACAACATGGCATGAAAAGCAGACTGGAAATTTGTGTCCTACACTGGTTGCATACCTGCAAAACACAAAGTTCAGCCAGAGGAAGAGAGGCTCAATTGTTAGTCGCTGTACTTGAATAAGCCCAACCACTGGATATAAAATTATTGCTGTATACAGTAGGCTGATAAGGAGTAAAGTGATGTAAATGCCACAAACATAAGACACAATGCATAGATGTGTATTCCTAATCTTACCAGTGCAAGACGACATAGGTAAGTAACCTTTGTTTGTAGATCAGAGGATGAGTATAATACACTTATACCGGGCAACATCTCTCAACATCTGAGATGTGTTCTCCATCAGCATAGAGGGTGTTTTGTTGTCCAGAAACGGATTCAAAGTCTCACTCAATGATTAGGTAACATCCTAATACAAGTGGGTGCGATCTTCAGAACAATCCTTGAAATATGACAACCCTAGGAGTAGCCACAAATAAGTTCTGTGTATTTATTTACTCTTACAAAGCGCACTCGGCCATGGCACTCAACGCACTGTAATGTCTGCCCAGGTCCTGAGATCACATTCTTTGGCATGCCTACTGGTCTGATCCATAAAGAATTAGTAGACCTGTGTAAAATTGTGGTTATGTCAGTACAATCTTGTGCAATTGCCAAATGAAATGTTAAGCGAAATGTGCAAATTTTTCAGCATTTCATATAATGCAAAAAGTGATTCTGACCCACGGGTGACAGATTTGAGGAAAAAATGTCACACCAAGAGACATTTTCTTCTCGAACTGGGTCCTGTTGATATTTCACACAACCAGATCTATGTGGAGAAAAGTTACTCGAGATAGCTATGAAAGGTATTTCACAAAAACTACAAATATTTCGAAAGAAGGAAAAAGAAAAGATCACAAACTGTACACTCTGCCCTAGAAATGGGTAGCTCAACCAGTCACAGCTGCAGTCAGGACTTCAATTCTAGCACTGCGGTCACGTCTAGGCCGAGCTTATGTTAATTTCCTTTAATACATTTCCAACCAGATATTCAAAGAATAGAGATGCTGTCTGTACAAAACCGGACCATGAAAACAGATCTGCATATCACTGCAGGTATACCTTGCTGGCCAGGCTACAGCAATTGCCTGAGGAGGGAAGTTCAACCTTCAATAACTAAAATTACATTATGAAAAAGACTACATTTGTGACTCAAACAGCCTCGGGAAAAAACATTTTCCAAGCAATTTGTTGCAGAAACCCAGGCACGTCATTTATTTGCAGATACTTATTACACTGTAATTTGTATTTGTTTAATGTCGCATAATATGTGGCATGAACTATTTAGAACAATGGGAAAACGGTGTTTGGTTTCGGCCTACTCCCTCAACCTAGAATGAAACGTCTTCTTTCTTTCTTTTTTAAGTCATTGTAGCTGGAAATTATGTTTCAATATCACTGCAGGCACTAACGCAAACTTGTGGTGCAAAATAAGGCCTGTCTTCAATGATCTGTCTGTAAGATTTCTTTCTGTGATCCTTCTACCCAAACATATGAAATGAGATCGCTGTGATATTGTCTATTTTAAGAATAGATGCGGCCTACTCACTAATCTGAAGCTACCTCTGGCCTGGCTCCACCGGGCATCAGCTTATGTTAACTGACTAAGCTAGAGGTACTAGGGCAATGTTACCCAAGAATTAGACCCAATACTCCCCGCAGGACCATCACAGGCGGTGTACTGGATGATGACCTGGAAAGGTTTGTGTGGCTGCAAGACGGCTGGTACCGAGATGATGAGCACTGAGCCGTAATCAGTGAAGGCATCCACCCTGAAGGGTAGAGGACACGAAGAGGTGGAGTGCAAGGAGGCATCCGTGGGCTCACCCAGCCAGTACGAGGCAGAAGGAGGGGTGCTGTTGGCTGCAAGGTAGTAGGAGTTGCTAGATGACATGGCACTGAAATTGTCCAAAGTAGGGTCAGAAGCAGCGGCAGACAGGGGGCCGCAGTCTATGCATGGGGCAGAGAGTGGGGTAGACGCGGTTGAGTGGAATGAAAGTGGGGTGGAATCAGGGGAGAGAAGTGAGGAAGGAGAGGAAGAATCAGAAGGATTGGAAGTGCCAGAAGGGGGACAAACTGGCAGAGGGGCAGATGAGAAAGAGGTGGCACTGAATGGGGCAGGCAATGGGCAAGAAGGACCAGGTGAAGGGCAAACATTGGAAGATGAGGGGCAGGAGTTGCTGGAGGAGCCAGGTGAGTGGCAAGTGGATCTGGGGGGAGCAGATGTGGGGCAATACTTGATACGAGATGAGCTGTAATTTTCAGAGGAGAGCCCACAGCTGCTGGAAGGGGTAGATGAGGGGCAAGAGGCGCTAGAAGAGAAGCAATTGCTGCTGGGGGGAGCAGATGAGGTGCAATTTCTCATGGATGATGCAGGTAAGGGGCAATTACTGTTGGTGGAGGCAGGTGAGTGGCAGCGACCACCGGAGAGTGCAGAAGGGTCGGGCAGACGGGTGCCTCCCATGGTTGGGGCAGATGCCCCCTGCGCCCGCAGGGGGGAGCGGGGAAATCAGGGCAGGGACTGCTCCCGGGCTGGCCCCGTCCTGCAGCGGAAGGCCTGCACACTCAGGGCCGGGTGGGTGTCCAGCACCAGGGCTCCCGGAGAGGCCTGCAGGGCGCTCAGCTCCAACACCAGCACCCCGGCCAGCTCCCAGCTCTCGGGCCGCAGCTCCAGCCCCAGGTGGAAGTGCTGCAGCCGGAAGAGGTGGAAGCTGGAGGCCGAGGCCACGCCCGCCGGCCGCGGAGGGACGGGGGCGGCGGGGGCAGGGGGCACCAGTCTCCGGTGGCGACAGCAGCACAGACCCACCTGGGCGGGGGTCGTTGAAGCCATGGCGGGGCGGCCGGGCTGGCCCTATGTGAAATATATCAGTAAGGCCTGCTCGGAACGGCGAAGCCGCGGGTTTGCGTAGCCGCCGCGGCCGGCCAGGAAGCAGGGACAGCAGGCAGAGGTAAACAGGACACTCGGCGGAGACGCTGTACGCAAGAGCCGGCTGGTCCCAAGGAAACAGGAAGTGACAGGGCGGAGGGGGAGGAGGCGATGGAGGGCCTGGGGAGGCCTTTGAAGAGGGAGGCAGGCGAGGCCTGTGGAGAGAGGGCAAGGCCAAGGAAGAGAGGGAGGGGGATGAATGGACGGGGTGGGATGGGAGTGCGTTGGGGGTCGGGACAGAGCCGACATGGACAAGGAGGGGCAATAAACAAAGTGAGAGCAGATGGGGCACGACCCCAAACAGAGGGAGGGTGTACTGTGAAGGAAGTAATGAGAGTGGGGGGGAGAGAGAATATTTTGTTGTTTAAAAGGAAGGCCAGAGTGAGGGTTATATCAACAATGGAACACCGTGGTGAGAAGTGATACCATGGGAGGGCAAGAGGGAGACAGGAAAGCTGCGTGCATCGACTGAAAGCACAGCGCGCCCTGTAGGGATTCGGGGGCGTGTTTTTCGTGCTCTCCCCTTCCCATTGGCTGGAAGGTAAAATTCCAGCCAATGGGAAGAGGAGAGGGCGGGACTAAAAAAAAGACTCAGAAACGCCCCCGAATCGCGTTTTGACGGGGAAAGAGTGACTGACAGCCAATCTCTTCCAATGGCTAGCCTCCATTTATGGAGCTAGCCAATGGAAGACAGAGGCGGGACAAAGCCCCATACTGTAGATCATAAGATTTCGCCTAGGCGGAGCACTGCTTCGCAGTGCTAAGGCCAGGCGAAACCTAAAAAGGAATGAGCCTTTGAGAGCGAGACTTCTATTTGCACCTGTCCTGTGTGTGTACGGAAGCTCAGTAGCTGCTTTCATCAGTACTGTACCTTTCCTGCGTGCAAGACGAGCCGAGTATTGCTGTGTACAGGGCCTCACTAGAAAGTAGTATTAGCGCAGTCAAAAAAAGTTCACACCAGCCACATACGACCAGCGTCGGACTGAGGCAAAAATAGGACTGGGCACCAAAATAAAATTGTCCCTCATTCGCGAAGCAGATAGCTAAAGCATGGTAATATCAGGTAAATCAATAGTAAAAACCAGCTCACCTGGCCATAAAACCAGCAACAACTGGCAAAAAAGCGACACACACACGGATCTGTCAGACCCGTGCAATGGGCTCTGCCTGATTGCTCTACACACCAGTCTGACCCTGAGCACAACTAAAGTCAGGCAATTGGGTCATGGTTGGGTCCCTGGAAAATGGCTGAGCCACAGAATGGCCAATTGATACCCGGTTGCTGTCTTGTTCCACTTTTAGTTGTAAAATAGGCTGACATTGCTCTTGTCTAGTCTGTGTCAGGATCTCAATTATGTTTCCGCATGGACATGAAGAAGGGGCCGCGATCTCCCTAAATCACCTATTGCACCCAACAAAGGTCAAAGTGACAATGGTAACCTGGGGAAGAAGGGAAACAAAACAGGGAGAGACAAGGGTCCTCGTCAAACCTCAGACTGCAACAAAAACAGGCCAATACATGGCTATTTAAGTTGTAGACAGAGAAAAAACAGAATTGATTAGCATGTAGAAAGGTGCACTGTACTTCCTAATCCTCTAAAGTTGCTATCTCATACCTTAGGCTTCCCTTCTTCTAAATCACACAAAAGACTGAAATTGACAGGCGTGTGACTGGGTCTGGAGGAGGAAACAAAGGCTACTTAGTAAAAGGGAGATCAATAATGCATGAAATGAAACAGTAAAAACACGTATGCTAATAAGCCCACCTTGTTACATTATCTGCATAATTGATGTGAATCCAAAATTGAAAGGGTAAACTAATGGTCAAAAATAATGTCACCTTATATTCAGGTGTGATAAACAAATGTTCTCTATATTTCCTTTATAACAGGTAGCCAGATAAACAGAAAGAGAGGACTACCACAGCGTCAGATACGCTGAATCAGATAAGTATACATGAAGCACTAAGTATAATAAACATTGTCAGCGCAAAGCACTGTTATCGTATTTACAGTTACGCAGATTTTGTTGTTGTTGTAGGTACAAATGATTCCAGGACAAAATAATGCTCCCTGAACGAAGGAGGAACGTAGAACAGGAATGCTAGTAATAAGACGAGGACCGGGAAGAAGAAGGGCACTAGTACTAACAGGATGTGGTCGAGGAGACCCGATGAGCCAAAGGCACTGAATCCCAAAAGATGCGGTTGAGGAGACCAGACGATCCGGAAATGCTTCAGTCACAGAATCTCACAAGACGCGGTTGAGAAGATCCGATGATCCGACAATGCTTCAAGGAACTAGAAGGTAGGTGCACAACTCTGTAACTAGAACGCGAAGTGTCACTGCTCGGATACTGCTGTGCTTTGACTCATCTGGTCGGCCGTCGCGCATGCGTGCCCCCGCGTGGCGGCCATGTTTGTATCTGCAGAAGCCCCCTAGTTCGGCAATCTCGACAGTCTGTACCAGTTATATGTGTTTCAGTCACGTGGAAGAAAACATTTCAATTACAAAATGACAAAGCTATTGACTTTGTCAATGGCTATTTCACCAACTGCATTTATGGATCCCAAAAATAGTTTTACTTTGAGTTGTTAATGGTTGGATGAGAAGAGGCGAGTGAAGGAGAAGTTCACCAGGATAGAGATTACTAGAATGCTCCCTGTTGGACCAACTGGAACCTGTCTTCTTCTCACTCCACTTAAGAAGGATGTATTTTCCACCATGCAACCTCAGCTGCTGCATTGGTTGCCTGTGAATGATGACCTTAATGTGGTGCCAGGTAATATGTGATGATTTAAACAATGACTCAAAATTATGAATGTGTTCAATACCCTGCTAATGTGACTATGGAAGTCACTTCAAGTTTGTTTAAAAATTCCTAGTGAGTTATACTCTCATGTGTCTCTTTTTGTCCATTGCACCACAAGTCCCCGATCATTTGTGATACAAATGGTAACTTCCAATTTCTCATTCATAAACAGTGGGCCATCACTACTGGTGGTTTCATTTTTGTACTGGTAAATGACACTAGAAAGTGTACCTGATCTAGTAACCATCAAAGTTGTCTTGTAAATACAATTGAGCAAATATGTGAAAAGTTGTACATTGTCATCATTTGTTGGTATTGTCTGTTGACTTCTTTTAATTGCCGCATACAGTCAGAGTAGATTCAGCCACTGGAGCTAAGGTTCCTACAATTGCAATGAGTCAATTTCATGGGGCACATCAACCCATACCACCAGCACAAACTGGTAAATTCTATAGCCAGAAGAGGGTGCCATTTACTACATAGTGATCAGATAACCATAGATATTTTACATGGAATCCATCACTAGTCTCAAACATGTGAACTGAAAAAGGAAATGTTGTTCATTAGATGTGCCAACTAGAATTTAAACTAAATACCCTCATATCAGTTTAGATCCTGAGACGTTGGCACGAAAAACACAGACTACAGTGATCTATGTTCCATGTTTGGGTGTGACATCTATTCAGGCACAACACACTGGATAGATGGTGGACCCTGGTAAGTACAGTTAATAATAACTTGATAAAAGGATCATAGTCTTAAATATTGTGTGATATGTCAGCAGTATGTGGTGTTTCTAAAATACCTGTTGTCACTCACCTCCACATGCTCAGATATGACTCATTAGAGTATACTACTTCATAACATGATGGCTAATGAAGGGATGCCTTTACATTTTATTTATTTAATACAGTATGTACCAAATCGCTTATTTTGTCTCATCTAAAGAGGAATAGCCACAACTGGGTTGAAAGTCAATACCATGGATACTCGCACACAGTTTCCCAGGGGCCAAAATGTTTGGTCATGATGTGCCTGAGGGCTGCACTGATGCCAGCAGGATAACGGTTGAGGAGTAGGTGGGGTTGGCAGTAAGGTGGATGTAGGGGAAACGAACAGTATATGTCAGACCTATCATCCTTTATGTGCTTTCCTGTGACTTTTTGTCTTCTGGCCTCCTGTTTTGCTAACTTCGATTTTGCTGGCCTTAGTTTTCTAGGCATGTTAGCACTGCTATCCAATGCTAATGTGTATGTGCTCTTTCCCTAAAACATGATAAGATTGGCATGTCTACAATTTGCATATTTCATATACTTATAAGTCCCTAGTAGAGTACACTACATGTGCCCAGAGCTCGTAAATTAAATGCTACTAATCGGTCTGCAGTAATGATCATTCCACCCACTTTAGTAGCCCTTAAAACATTTCTCAGGCTCATTATTGCAGAGCCTGTGTGTGCAGTTTTAAACTGCCATTTTGACCTGGCAAGTTAACCCTTTTACAAGGGCCAATCCTTCATTTTTAATATGTATAAGTAACAACTAAGCTAGGCACTGGGCAGCCCCAAGTGCTGGGTGCAGTGTATTTAAAAAGTTGGACATGTACTTTCAAGTTTCAGATGTCCAGGCAGTGAAAAACTCTTACATTCACTTTTCATTACTGCAAGGCCTATCTCTCCCATAGGTTTACATTGGAATTACCTTATTACATTTTAGAAGTGTACTTTCTAATTGGGAAGAGATGGATGTTTTGAGTTTGGGGTCACTTTATCATAAATTAAAATGACAACTAACGGTAAGGTAAACTTTTCAGTTGTAAATCTGAAAATGCCACTTTTAGAAAGTTTGCATTTTCCTACTTTAACCATTCTGTGCCTCTGCGCCTGTCTCTTAATACATGTCTGGGTGGATGACAGCTGGACTTTGTGCATTATCTCTAGATATCCACAAACAAAGAGAGCATAGATGTGCCTAATGGACAATTCACATGCTGATGGGTCATCACCAGTTTGATGAGCCATCCTGGGCAGGATGGGGGTGGAGCTGACACTTGCACCCGTACAGGACTGGGCCTGCCCCCACACAGAGAGCTGCATGCCACCATGTAGTGAGTTTGAGCCAGGGCAGGAAGGGCAGGGTCCCTGTGCACATCAAAGGCCTCTCTTTGAAGTCTTCTCCACTTCAAAGGCACAACTGGGTATAAGTATCAGAGCCCTGACACCACCATCTCAGTAAATTCCTGGACCTGAGGAAGGACTGCTATGCTGCTGAAAGGACTATCACTCTGCTGGACTTTGCTGTGCTGGACTCCTGCTTGCTGTGCCTTTCCTACCGCCTGCTGCACTACTTGCCTGGGTGTGAGAAGGATTGGAACTGCATTGCTACATCCCCAGAACCAAAGTGATGGTTGGAACCGACACATCTGCCCTCAACGCTGACGCATTGCTGCTGGAGCTGAGGACAACAATACATCGCCTTCATCGCAAAGGATTTGCCAAAGATGCATCTCCGACTGTGCGGCTCGTAACCGACGCATCATCTACATCCAGCCTAACTGACGATGACACATAACCTCCTCTACTGCTCAAATCAAGTCTTTGACAATGACACATCTTGCATCCAAAGGTACTTTTTCAGCATGACAAAGTTGGTTCCTATATCTAGCCCACACTCTGTCACGGTTGGCCTGAACTTTTTAATTTACACTGGTCAAGCGCAACCAGATGTGCCCAGTTGGCAGTTTATGTCTTTAAGCACTGCATTTGTAGATATTCGAAACAAATGAACAGCACTGGTTCTACTAATTGTTTTTTTGTTGTTTAGGTCTTGTTTTGTTCAATAAATGAAACTATTTTTCTAACCTGGTGTGGATTATTTTTCTGTGGTGTTTTCACTGTTTGACTGTATTAAGTGTTGCACAAATACTTCACAGATTGACTCTTAAGTTAAGCCTGCTTGCTCTGTTCCAAACTGCCCGAGGGTGAGCACAGGTTAATTTAGAGTGTGTACCTGACTTACCCTGACTAGGATTGTGGTCACTACTTGGACAGGGTGCATATCTCTGCCAACTAGAGACCCAATTTCTAACAATATATATCTGGTGGCTGTACTGCATAACATGGAACCAGAAACCCTGGGATTAATCCCAGCTTCTACACTTAACCAAATTGTGTGATCCTAGGCAATTGCTTTATTTTATTTTCCCTCCTTTTTCTTCATATTCATATGTAAGACAACCTTGAAAGACATGATTTCAGGATGTGTGCTGTACAAAACTTTCTCCAGTGTATGATTTAATAAACTATGAAGTTGGTTATGTACAATAGGAACACAGGCCACCCAAAGAGTGCACACAGCATCTGATTTACCTCTCAGTTCACTACTGGTATTGTTGTCAGGGTGGGAGGGGGGAGTGGAAGAATGTATGTTTCTAAATTCGTATTTGAAAACTATTCCTTATACAAAAAAATAATACCCTGCAATGCACAGACATAATTTGATGAACTGAGTTGAAACAGTTTTGCACGTTAATGAAATATAGTTTTAGAAGTTTGAAGAGACTTGATCATACTTTTGCACTTATGCTGCAAGATATCTTTAAAAATGATGGTGTTTCTAAAATTAAGCTGTGAAGGACACCCTAGTTACTTCCTTTCTTAACATTTAAGTAACCTTTAAATACATGTTTGTTTGTTTATTCAACATCTTTTTAATGTTATTGCCGTTTTGAGTAAACAGCAGCCTAGTGTTTACTAGGGGGCCGCATGTAAAGGTTTGGAAGGCCGATGCGGCCCCTGATCTGTACTTTGAGTATCATTGGATTAAGCCTATGACATATACATGTAAAATGATTACCCTCATCCTTTGTACTGGAATATGGCTATATCTTTTGGGGCCATGTATGTGTAATAATGATTAGTGATTTATAATGGTTGTGAATATTAAAGCCACAATTATGCATATCAATTATACATATCAGACACGTCTTATGCTTGAGTAACTGCCCAGAAGCCACAAATTGTCAATTTCTCCCGCTGCCATCTGCTGGGCAAAAGGTGACCTGCAGAATATGTAGTTGTCATGTGTACTGCCTGTGAACACTGCATTCACATCAGTAAAGCAGCCACTGGCATCACACACACACCCTGCACGCTAATAGAGTGCCAGCAGTGTCTGTTGTAGAAGATGTGTGTATTGGGGTAAGGTGGCTGAAAAGCCACATGGGTGCAATTAATTGCACCTACAACAAGCTGGAAGTGGGACAAGAGGTAGAAATCTCGGATGTATGATGTTACAACGCATACTTTTACCACGCATACCATTACAACGCGGTATTTACAACAAATACTGTTACAACGCATAGCGCTTAGAGGTGCTGGATAGTGTAAGTATAATTTTATATTCCAACTCCAGTCCCCGTGGACACTAGGAAAGGTGTTGGATATACAATTATACTTATTCCCTATCCTAGAGCGCCCCCAGCGCAATGCGTTGTAATGGTATGCGTGGTAATGCCTGCGTTGTAATGGTAGTGCGTTGTAAAAACTTCGTTGTAACAGTTGTATACCAGAAATCTCCAGCAACCCTTTGCCTTCCTGCCAGTGTGTGGGGCATATGTATGCATAGATGAACTCTCCTATTGATGCAGCACAGTCCCTGATGCAAGCACCAGTACTGGCTTGCCTGAGAGATGCCCACAATGTCACTGGGCAGCCTCTGGATAGACCCAGTAGCAAATAAATAGAGAGCTGCTAGGATCTTGACATAGGCCGGGACAGTGTGGGAGCAAGATGTCTCAATGTCAAGACCCTGCTCCCACTCACAAACCATCTCCAAGATGACATTAGGGGAACAATGGGCCATGTGGGTTCTACCAGGACAGACTTTGCACACTGCCAAAATTCAAGGTCCGGCCAAACAATGAACACAAACTTTACCTCAGGGACGATGCAGCGCAAAGGAACTTTGTCGTCGCATACTCACTCAGCAAGTAAGGGGGGAGGAGGGAGGGACGGGAGGGAGGGCCGGGGGGGCGGGGGTTGGCGGGGAGCACATGCATGAGGCTACTTTTCTTCACTATCTTCTACACTACTCTTTCCTTTCTTCTACCTCTACTTCTACATCCACATCGAGGAGCTGCAAGGGGAAGCTTAAGCACAGGCACCGACAGGTGACACATGCACCAAGAAAAGGGGGCCACAGCAAAAACTACAGGGCAAGGCCACATAGACCGCAAAGCTTGAAACCACACAAATGACGCACAACACCCAAACAAACATCCTAGCGGACGTTAAGATAGTATCACTAAACGTCAAAGGTCTTAACAGTCCGGTGAAAAGGAGAAAAGTGCTTGATTACCTCAGGAAGCTTAAGGGCGACATATTTGTTCTACAAGAGACAAGACTAGAAGCCGAGGACATAAAGCGCCTCAGAGCAAGCTGGGTAGGCGATGTTGTAGGGTCGACAGTACAGAAAAAGAAAAATGGGGTGGTGACAATAGTCAGCAAGAAGTCAAAACTAACAGTAGTGGACACACAGGCAGACACCCAGGGAAGAACTCTTGTGACCAGCCTAAGGAGGGCGGGAGAGACAATACACGTGGCCATCATATATGGACCAAACACTGACGACAAACCCTTTTGGGAAGGAATAGGAGCACAACTACACACCCTACCACTAGACGACCTCGTGGTGGTTGCTGGGGACATGAACCAAGTCCTAGACCCAGCGATCGACAAAGCCCCCCACAGACCGAGCTCAACCACACACAGAGGCAACATCCTAAGGAACTTATGCTCCAAGCTCAGCCTAGAGGACCCGTGGCGTCTATGCAACCCAGACGCTCGAGAATACACCTTTTACTCCAACCCCCACAACTCCTACAGCCGAAATGATTACATCCTCATGTCAGAAACCCACACCCACCTCATAGACCACACAGAAATTGGCCCTAGGACTATTTCAGACCACTCGCACATAAGCCTAACCTTATCAGGGAAGCACAATGAAAAACCAAACCGAAGATGGTGCTTCGACGACAGTCTGCTCAGCAACACCGCTGCGAAAGCGGAGATTGAGGCGGCTATAAAAGAATACATAACAATAAACGACACTCCAGAGACAGACAGAGGAATCCTATGGGACGCTCTGAAAGCCACCATAAGAGGGGCCGTCATGACAATTAAGGGCAGGATGAACAAAGAAAGGAATAAAAAAATTGCAGACCTAGAAAAATAAATTAAAAGCCTAGAGAACGGCCACATAGCCAACATAGAGGATAAGAACACCCTCTCATGCCTAACTAAGCGGAAATACGAACTCAACAGAATATTGAGCAAGAGAGCAAGGACCTGGGTCAACAAATACAAATCAGTCAACCTGTGTACTGCAAACAAAGCAGGGAAAAACCTAGCATCCTACCTGAAAGGGAGACAGAAACAGCACACGATTGGGGACATTAAAGACAGACACAACAAGTCACAGACTGCAAACAAGGACATTCTGGAAGTCTTTAGAGACTTCTGCGAGAGACTATACACAAGGGACGACACACTAAAAGTTGATGGAGGGGTAGAACTACTAAGAGGCATATCTACTCCAACCCTATCAGAAAAGGAACGAGATATACTCGACCTAGCCATAACAGAGGATGAAATAGGGAGAGCCACGGCTAGCCTGAAAGAAAACAAGGCACCGGGGCCAGACGGCTTTACGGCTGACTTCTACAAGCAATACCTACACATTCTCAAACCGACCATGCAAGAAGTATTCACGGGTTGTGTCCAGAATGGACGCAAAAATTTATAAACATTTGAAACACTTAGAAAAACAACGTTAGTCAATGCAAAAATATTTATTCAGATTTGCATGATTACCTTCTACTGGTTAAAGTTCATATCACATATTCATTAGACAAAATACAAATTAGTATTGGATATACGTGCCCACATTCACAACGGGTGGGGGGGGAAAAGTGAGGGACGTGTCAAGGGCAGGGTAGGGCCAAGGGATAGTCTGACTCATTCTGTGACAAGTTTTTATCACAATTTCAAAAATAATACATGTGGTCCCTTTAGCCAAAGGGCCACATCACAAGGCTCTATCAGAGTCCAAGTTATTAACTGTAGCACCGAGCCAAACTCCACTTCAGCCGATAGGGTCTTGTTGGGGTAGGAGAATGGTCGTTATATATATAGTCAACGTTTCGACCCGAGCTATGTGTAGGAAAGTAGTCCTTACGGGGCGGGTCTTCTTCAGGACAGAAAGGTTGTGAGTGGGCAACCTCCTATCAGTAAGAGATTCCTCAGAGCTTCTGATTAAGTGACCAAGGTCTTTAAATGATGGTTCATCCCGATACCACTATACTGAAGTTTCCAGGATAAACGGATCGCGTTTACGTGTGGATTCCTCTCCTGACTGTATTTTGAAACAAACGGAGGCGCCCGAAGTGAAGAAAACAAGATTGACGCGCCCCCTTCAAATTTTGGCTAGAATGGCGGCGCATGAGTCAGAGTAAATACGGATGGCGCGCCCCCCAGACACATTTTGAAACAAGGGTTGCATAAGAGTTATTTGCTGAGTACATACATCGAACTGTGTAAGAGACAGATCCTTTTGAGTCTGCGAGAGAATTGCATGCCTATGATAGATATCTGATGTGTGTCTGGCCACGACCAACAACCTAGATCTATATACAAAGAGTACCACAGTTTAGTGCGCCGTTACTCATCTAATGTGTCCATTGTAGAATTTTTTGGAATATTTCCAATCTTTGACCTTCAGAGTGGCCCTTTTTTTATCCTGGAAACTTCAGTATAGTGGTATCGGGATGAACCATCATTTAAAGACCTTGGTCACTTAATCAGAAGCTCTGAGGAATCTCTTACTGATAGGAGGTTGCCCACTCACAACCTTTCTGTCCTGAAGAAGGCCCGCCCCGTAAGGACTACCTTCCTACACATAGCTCGGGTCGAAACATTGACTATATATATAATGACCATTCTCCTACCCCAACAAGACCCTATCGGCTGAAGTGGAGTTTGGCTCGGTGCTACAGTTAATAACTTGGACTCTGATAGAGCCTTGTGATGTGGCCCTTTGGCTAAAGGGACCACATGTATTATTTTTGAAATTGTGATAAAAACTTGTCACAGAATGAGTCAGACTATCCCTTGGCCCTACCCTGCCCTTGACACGTCCCTCACTTTTCCCCCCCCCACCCGTTGTGAATGTGGGCACGTATATCCAATACTAATTTGTATTTTGTCTAATGAATATGTGATATGAACTTTAACCAGTAGAAGGTAATCATGCAAATCTGAATAAATATTTTTGCATTGACTAACGTTGTTTTTCTAAGTGTTTCAAATGTTTATAAATTTATGCTAATCTATCTTTTGTCTGGGACCCCTTCCCTTTGTAACGATAATCACCCAGGTCCCATAGACTATATTGGGTTTAACCCTGTTTTCCTATACCCAGAATGGACGCAAGACACAGTCAAAGGCAGAAGCAAATATTATAGTCATACCAAAGGAGGGCAAGGACACTAGCGAGGCAAAGAATTTTAGACCAATCTCTCTCATAAACGTAGACTGTAAAATATACGCAAAAATACTGGCTACCAGACTGAATGCTTACCTACCGAAACAAATACACAACTCCCAAGTAGGCTACCTCAAAAACCGGATGTCCCACGACAAACACAAGATTATTATGCCACATAATAAACCACTCCTCCAAAAGCAGCAACGCAGCTGTTATGATTGCCCTAGATGCGGAGAAAGCTTTTGATAGGGTGCCATGGCCAAACTTGGATCAGTGCATGGGGAAATTCGGGCTGGGAGCCAACTTTAGGAAGATGGTAATGGCACTCTACAATGACCCCAAAGCACGGGTGGTTGTAAACGGAGGCACATCAGAAATACTTAACTTGGGCAGGGGGACCAGACAAGGGTGCCCTCTCTCACCAGCCCTTTTCCTGCTAGCGATAGAACCACTACTGACTATGATCAGAACCAATAAAGACATTGCAGGAATACCGGTAGGGGAGGAAAACTTTAAACTAGCGGCATACGCAGATGACGTACTAATAGTCACGGAAGACCCAGAGAGATCCATCAAAGCACTGATGGACACAATAGAGCAATACGCCCAGGTCTCAGGCTACAAACTGAACAGGGATAAATCGGAATGCAAACTACTGAACATATACACAACAAAGACGATGCTAGGCTCGTCCGGGCTAACATGGCAGCAGAAGCCCATAAAATATTTAGGCCTCCTCTTCGAGAGGGACCTAAAAGCCACACTAGAACACAACGAGCAAGCCACACTCCAGAAAATTAAGGACAGAATAGAAGGGTGGTCTCCCAAATTCACGACGTGGTGGGGGAGAGTGGAAACGATTAAAATGATGCTGACACCAATGGTCAACTACATGCTGTGCATGCTGCCACTAATAAACACGGAGAACTTCCACAAAAGACTTGATAAAATGCTGAACAACTTCCTGTGGAGGGAGAAAAAGCCCAGAATAAGTCTACGTAAGCTTAGACTGCCAAAAGACCTGGAAGACCTTAACTTAACCAATTTCAAAAGATTCCAGGAAGCGTGCATTGCCAGACAGGGGCTCCATTGGCTCGACCCGAGACCAGACTACACCCCGGCATGGCTCACGATAGAGCGGGGACTACTAAAAGGCATGAACCCAATCAGCCTTCTCACAGCCTCCAAACACCCAGCGGTCAAGGATAACCCAGTCCTAAAGAATACAAAAATAGCGCTACTAAGGGTGGACAAACTGATGGAAACAGGCATAAGGAAGAGTCAACTCGAGTCCATCTGGCACAACCCTACAATAAAGTATAGGGACAAGACTCTGAACATGCCCTCTTGGTACAGACACGGAATATCCACGGCCAATGACCTTCAGAAACAAGGCACGTACCTTACTTTTGACACACAAAGGGAAGAGCACAACCTACAGAGCATAGAACTATACAACTTCCTGAAGAACAAGGTAGCTATAAGGAAGGCAAACCTGAAGGGCCTAACACCTTCACTTATACATCACGCCGCCAAAATCAATACACTAGGCCACCAAGTAGCACACCTCTACAGAGCCCTCAGTCCCAAATCAACCAAACTCAATGACAGAGTCATAAACTTTTTGCGTACAGTAGCGGGCAGGGGACTAAGTGAGACCGAGAAAGCTGACCTATGGAGATCCACAACTAGGAGAAAGGTAACTGCAACGTTAAACCAGACCAAATTCTGGCTAATACATAAAGCCTACTGGACACCAGCCTGCCTAGCAGGCATGGGGATCCGGGAGAGCGACTCATGCTGGAATTGTGGCAAGGGGGGAGGGAACCTAGAACACCTACTCTACAGCTGCCCTAAGATTAGAGAGTTCTGGGACAAAATTGAAGTGCTAATTAACGAGATTATAGGGGTAACCATTCACATAGACTTCCAGAGCCTAGCACTCGGTTTCACCTCCTCAGCAATCACGACTAAAGAGAACCGCGACTTAATTGATCTATTGCTGACTGCGGCTGTCAAAATGGTTCTAAGTAATTGGAAAAACACAGCAAAAGCCACGCCGAAAGCATGGCTTAACTGGATCACCTTTCTACGAGCGGCCGACAACATAACAGCGACACACACACCAAAGACACACAGGCAGTCGAACATGTGGGGCTCCCTAGATGACTACCTAGCATCGCACAAACCTCCATAGGTGGTGAAGCTGGATAACCCAGCCAGTCCTGTGCGCACAACACGATTACAACCAGCATCTGCTCCTTGATCTTTCCCTATCTCCTCTCTCCCGGGGCGAGGGTCCAAAGAGGTAAACCAAGCCTAACGAAGGGGTGGAAGACGACATCGGAAATCTGAACTGGAAGACCGGAAATCGGACGAACGTCAATAAGACTGGCAGCGAACAGTTCGAACAATTATGTTTCCCCCCAAGCCCCCTCCCCCGGGCGCCTCTTTTTTCTCTCTCTTTTTCACTCTCCCTTTCCTTTCTTCCTCTTTTTTCATTCGTGTATACTGTATGCTCCATGTAAATATATATTTTTCTACAATAAAAAAATGTAAAAAAAAAAAAAGTTCCAACCATTGATGACTTTGTGTTTGTCTGCGCGTGAGTGTGATTTATGGCAAGAACATGAAGGGTGTTGTCCACAGAACCAATATGTGCATGGGTGCAAAAGATGATGCTTTCACTGCATGTCCCTGGTTGCCAGAACATCCTACATGCATCTATGCCTGTGGTCCCATCCCTGAATCGAGTCCCACCGTATTCATAACTAAACTCTGTTTCAGTAGAAAAAAGTAGTAGCTGAAGATTGCACTTTATAAATAAATGAGCTGTCTGCATAGGAGGCATTAGTGGAGTTGCAGTTAAATCTTGATTAGGCTTTTTTACTGGATATTTTGGTGAGGTGTACGTAGTTTAGAGGTGGTAATGTGAAGTATATCTTGCAGAGTCTGTGTCGTAGGGTAGGCAGACACTTGAGTAGTGTCTTGTGCAAATGATGGAGATGGGGTGGGGTGCTTGGTATGAGGCACACACAGAGGGTTAATTGTATGATTTGTTTTGGCCAGATTAGGGTATGTGGTCAATACGGTTGAAAAGTGCAAGACAAAACTATTCATCTTTTCTCTAATGAGGTGTGGGAAGCAATTATGAAGGGTAAGGTAATGTGTTTTTCTAGGAGTGAGTGTTGGGTGGATGAGAGATTAGGGTTGGGCAACAAGGATCTGGGAGGAGTGGCATTTTCACAAAGGGGCCTTATGGGCACTTGTGATGCGAGGAGTAAGAGTACAGGCTCAATTTGGGGGTTATGGGTAAAAAAAGGTGGCATGGTGGTGATGTGAAATGTATGCACATTATTGTGTATATTTTTACATGGATGTAGTAGAAATGTGAGTTTGTTAGGGTTTGCAAAGCGATTAGGTTGTAAACCACTCCCGGTACTCATGAAAATTTACAACGCAAAGTGTGTCCCAATGGTGCTATATGGGAGCGAGGTATGGGGTTACACAGATGCTAGTGAAATCCAAATAGCAGAAAAAGTATTTTTTCGAAAGTTGTTGTCGCTTTCTCCATCTGCTGCTACTTTTAATATTCATGAGGATCTTGGGGCTGGCTATATTTTAGATCAGATCGCGGTTGCACCTTTAATAGGTTGGCTGAGAATTTGGGCCTTGCAGCCACCAAACCTAAACCAACTGATTATTCAAGACTGTATGTCTTTAGATAGAGCCCTTGCTATCCCGTGGATCCGTTATATTAAAACTCTAATGGATTCACTAGGCAACCCTGATCTGTTTACGAACCCCAGTCCACTAAGTAAGATGGCTATTAAGGCCGTAAAGTCTCAGTTCCTGAACAGGGCAATGTTAATGAGGGAGTTAGAGAACTGGTAAAACCCTCAGTTAGGAGTTTCGTAATGCTGAGTTTAGGGAGAGAAATCCAGCCATACTTGACCTACATAAACAAGCCTCATCACCTGTTTGTCTTATTGAGGTTCAAGTATAATATGCTCCCATTGTTATTATCATTCCTGAAAGGTTTTTCTAAAGAAGGGACTTTGGGGCCTTGTCCCTGTGATAACTTTTCCGAGCAGAATACCTTACATATGTTTTTTTCTGCAACTTTTATAGTTCATTACGTAAGAAATGTATTTTGCCATTGTTAAGGGGGTGTAACTTTGAGCAAGTCAGACCAGCGATGGCCTACTTGCAAATGCTTGAGTCCTCAGTGGTGTGCTTTGGGGTTGCTAGCTGTATCACAGGGGCTATCAGGCGAAGAAACAAAGTACAGCTACTTTAGTAACCGCCCTCATCCTTTTTTTGTAGTGACTGTTAAATAAGATAATTTATGGTGTGACGATTTAGCTGATGAATTATTTGATTTTAAATGGAGAACTCAAAGGGTGACAAACTTTTTAACCTGTATATTTGTACGCCAATTGCTCCTTTTTGATAGTGTTATGTAATTTATTTGGTTTATGTTTTATTGACAGTATTTGTTTATTTGTAATATGTTATTAATAGTGTATGTTGTTTGTAAGGTGATTATCTACATCATGAAATATTGTCCTGTGCTTTGATGGTTTTAAATTTTAACCGAATAAAGCAAATCTTTGACTTTGACTTTGACTTTGAGTTGGTAAGAGGTTTTGGTGGGTGTTGATTGGGCCTGTTGAGTCATTAAGATAAGTATGTGTAAGGCACTAGCAGGAAAGGTGGTGGGTACATGCATTCAGCAAACTTAGAGCTAACAGACATGTACAGTGAATTGGACATCATTTCCGCAGGTTGCTTACATCGCATGACAATAGTGCATTGAAGTCGAGGGCTAAACAAGTGCTTTAAATTATTGGTGTCTCTACGTGCCAGTGCAGTGTAACATGCCTCCTGTAAACATATATCTTAATACCTTTCTCCTTCAATCAGACTGCTGCTTCTGACTCAACTATTATGCTGCTACATTGATAGGCCGTAGGAATTACTGTAGCTATATCCTAGATAGTATTAGAAATATAACGTGTCAATAACAGAATAAAGTCTGGAAGAAAAAAAGGAGACATTTTCAACTGATCTGTGAGGGTACAGCTTTAGTGTACACAGGAAGATTAGGTCATTGCAATAAATATACAACTGGTAGGGAACAGACCACTAAAAAAGAAAACTTCAGCCGACAAAACGGAGAGCAACAACTGTCAAAACATGTATTGGCCACCAAGACTAGGGATGGAGCAAAACAACCTAATGAATATATCACTTAAAATAAAAGATGCGTCCATCACTTAAACTGTCATTTTAGTGTCTGCATTTACTTTGTTAAATTTTTTCTAAAACTATTTATGATTGCATTCTGAAAATATCTTAGGTTTGTATGAGGGAAATGCAAACTAACATTTAGCTGCAGCCACCAATCACCTGCAAAGAACCTGAATAAAAAAATGGAAGAGATAATAATGATCATGCCCGGAGCATGAAATAAAAACAAAGGATTGATTCCACTGATTGCTACCTAATGTGCCCTCTATTTAGCTTTAGGGGAAACTGCCATGGTGCCTGTAACTGTTATTGTAGGCCAGGCACATGCTGATTAATTTCGAGTGACACGCATTGTTCTGCGTGGCCCAGAACACCCATTGTGTGCATGATTTCCAGGAGGCATACATGGGTTGAAAGAATGTTGAATTAAACAGTCCTAGCAAAGCACCTGAGGTCATATTTGCTAGAGCTAGGGCTATTATCGGCCACCGATTCCTGTCCCGCTGTGAGACTAATTTGGAGTCAGTGAGAAAACTAGGGCCCCTGAAACGGCTTTCCCTCGCCAGCCAGTAGGCCGACATAGGATCAACACAGTAGAAGGCATAGTTTTGGTTCTCAAGTACACGTGTACACGTGATGCACCGAACTCTTCTTCAGTTCTACTCATGCGTACCACAAAATGGCGCTAAAGAATAGAAAGGGGGGCTGTAAAAGTCAATTGCAAAGCATTACCTATGTGCTCTTCGCAGTTTGCTTTTGGCAGGGGTGGTTTCACATTTCGATCAGGAGTTTTATCAGCCTCGTTTCAAAACAGCATTGATCCCAGCTGAACAGACTAAACCAAACAATGAAGGTCAATAACAACTCCATTACAGGCAGGCTCCCGATTGGCCAGCCGTAATGTTAACATTAGTGGCACTCAGCTGGACCTGCCAAACATCAACCCCACCGTGAAATCTCTTGTTAAAGAAAGAAAAGTAGTGTTAGCTGTGTAATTGAACAATTTTATTTTTCCCCCTCCCTCGCCCGTCTCTTGATCGGCTGCCCCGTCCCGCCCCCACCCTCGCTTCTCTCTGTGTGCGAGTGCCCATCAAACCAAGACCCCGGATCGATCCTGTGTGTCGCCCTGAGAGGAGGTTATTTACGCGGGCGTCCAATCTCCAGCCGCAGTTGTTTCTGAGGAGGGAACAAGGCCAGGGGTTTTGTTAACACTGAAAGAACATCAAAAGAGCCAGCTCTCTGCGCCCAAAGAATCGCGGCGCTGTGCCTCTCTTGAAACGAGCACTTTCACAGCCAGTTAGTCTTTAAGTAATAGATACAGTGTGCTCATCCTTGCAAAATAGATAACTACTTTATTATTTTTTTCCATCAACCAGGATTTTGAAGGTTAAATAAACTGTGCAAGGATGGGTGCACCCAACACGCCATCCTTCCGCTTGCGCGCGCCCACACAGCGCAAACGCACACGCTCCACTATCTGGCATAGGAATGAATGATCCTATTTATGTTAATGCATACATGAATGTTACACAGGTTTTCCCATGATAAGGCGATAGGTTAATGAAATGCTCATTTCATTTTACCAGTTGTTTTCTCTGTGAAGTTCCGATAAGTAGCAAACCAATGAAGCTTGTAATTACAATCTTACAGAAACCCGGCCAATCTGTATATAAATCTCACCATCCAATTACAAGATGTAATAATTTTGCAGTCAAGCTGGTAATGAGGTCTAATACTCATGCATGTGATAATCCCCCCTGGATGCTGACTCTATCAGATGTTAGCTTTGTAATTATATGAGCAAAAAATCATTATTTCATGTTCAAGTAGAAAATGAGGTTGGTGGGAAGTTAATTTTCTCTGTGCTCTGTGAAGCGTAGACAAGAATTTAATGATTTAATTACAGTTGTTAGCCCTTTTTTGCGAGAGGCTTAAATTGAGCTAAGCATTTTTCATAGCCTGACATCAAGAGTTGGGGAACATCAAAGATTTTGACAGCATACAAAATGACAAGCAGCCCGCAGGCCCTGGAATTTTGAAGAGAGAATCTCCTTGGCGTTTTTAACAGCTTCAGAAAATGGTTATATCCGCATTGCCAAGGTAACCACAGCCCAGGGACACGAACCTGCTAGATAAAAGCAACATCAACAAATATTAACCGCTTAGGCTTTCTCCACCGGCTGCTAATCCACTGTATGTGAATTTGTCATATCAGATTACTATGACAGTCATGGTGAGAAGAAATGGGAAGCATCTTTCTGCCTCCAAACTACAATACAGCCTCCCCCCCCAACTGCCGCTCCCCGCGTCTCATTTTTTTTTTTTTTTTAGTTAGAATTTCAAAACAGGCCATGAGTGGTGTCCATGTCCGTCTAATTTTCATATATCCTTTATGGAAAAGACACAGTAAATAAACTCCTCACAGTAATCCCTTCAAGGTGTTGCGAGCAAGTTCCCGCTTCTCTGTTTCTGCCTTTGAAAAAAGGCTTTGAGCTGTTTAATTCTACTTCACAGAAAGAGACGGTCGCCTTGCTTCTTCAGCTGCAATGTGCCTGGAGTACAGTTTGAGTTCCTTAGCTTGTAGCTGTTGAGATTTGTTGCTGTGTTCTTTCCAGCCAGAATGGTCTTGTTTTTTGGCCTCAGTGATTTCTCGTTAGAGACACACATAAATATACACTCATTCCACAGCTTAAATAGGTGCCCCAGACCCACTGACCGCCAAGGTAGCCGACCCTCTGACAGAAGGGGTCTTTGATCGTGAGTGCATATATGTATGTGCTGCAGCGTACACAATTCTCATTTCTAATATTTCCAAAGTGCTGTGCTTTGGACAGGGCGACCCAATGGTTATGTGGAAACTGAATAGGTAATATAGCAAGTAGACATTTTGCACATAGAGGACATGCCTCCCTAACTGCTTTTGATGGTGAGAAAGAGATGCTATTAAAGCAGTTAGTGCTGTGTTTACCCAGTTCAGAGAAGATATTATGCATCCTTTATGAAACAATGTTCATACACTTTAAATAAAAAATGGGGATGGATCATGTTATGTATGTATATGTATGTATAAATCGTTTTATAACGCACTCTGTTACTTGGGAGTATCCTGGCGCGATGGAAAAGAGCAGAGGAGAGACAAACAAGAGTCAGCTTATGTCACACTCCTAAAAAGATGGGTTTTCAGATTTCTCTTGAACTGGGCTACACACTGTGAGGAGCGCAGGTGAAGGGGAAGGGCATTCCAGGCTCGGGCTGCCCCTACTGCAATGGACTGGCCTCCTAGTCTGGTTCGCTTAAAGCCAGGGAGGGTCATTTTAAACAAAGAGGCCGATCTAAGAGCTCTTGTGGGAGCATAGAGAGTAAATCTCTTCTTCACATAGGCAGGTCCTTGATCATGGGCGGCTCTAAATGAAAGCACTAAGGATTTGAAAAGGATACGCTGTGGCACTGGCAGCCAATGAAGGCTAGACATATGAGAGCGAACACTCTTCCATCTCGGAACATTAAATAAGAGACGGACGGCGGCATTCTGAATAACCAACAGACGCTTAACCAGGTAAGCGGGAATGCCGCTAAACAGGGCGTTCGCGTAATCCAGCCTTGCTAGAATGAGTGCTCGAGCGACAGTCTCCCTAGCTTCTCTAGGAAGCAATGGAAAAAATCTTCGAAGCATTCTTAGAGTAGCAAAGCATGTCCCGGATAATTTCTTTATGTGGTCCTCAAATCTTAAGTCCTCCCCAAACCATATACCAAGATTTTTGGCACATGTTATAACACTACCTTTCACAAAATATTGATATTATTTTAATTTCCTGATTTGTGAAAGTAGTTTTACCCAAGCATAAGTGTCAATTTTATTAATTAGCTCGAAGACGAACAACATATATCTAAACAGAAAAAGAAGCGATTAGTCAACAGCGAACAGGATCATCCTGTGACCCACAATCAGTATATATTTAAGTGGGATTCACTTTTATATGGTTATTTCACAACATCCAGAAGTCACCACCACAAACATCACCGTTTTTTGTCCTCGTCTTTTCTTGTTCAATCATTTAATTTAATCTCTTGCCCCCGTAATGTATGCAGAATGTAGAACGTGCCATGCCAGGAATAAGGGTGCAGCAAAGGGACTGTGAAGTTGTAGATGTACGACACATATTGTCAGGGAAATACATACTATTAAAAGCTATTACAGACACACACGAATCCTTAAACTGTTCCGTGGTGAGTCAGAGCAACCCTGAGGGGATTAAGAAGCGAATAGGAGACACACTCTAATTTTTCAAGATAAACAAGTGAATCTAAGACACATTTTATATTCTCTCTTCTCTTAAGCAGTTATCAGGTGAATATCTTATGCAAAGTCCCGGCGTGTGGACACCCACTGAAAAACGAAAGTCATGTATTCTTTTTCTGTCTGGCATATGGGCTGTCACGCACTCGATGGGTAAAACCTATTTGTAGGAATCTGGGATTTCGCAATTGCGAATATGCGCTCAGTATGATACACACCCCCTGTTGTATTTGCCGTTTCCTGTTTCTTATATGGTATGTGGATCAAACGCAGAACCTTTATAATGATCTGAACTAGACTAAAGGTTTCCACAGAAGTCTTGAATCGCTTTGATAACTTTTTGGATGGTTTAATTCTATTTTTCAACTCATGATTGACTTTGCTGTAAATAGGTGTATATATATGAAATGTGCTTTTTATCCTATTTTATGTATTATTCAAAAATGGATTTTAATGTTTTCTTGTTTGTTTTAACATGTACTTTTATGGCCCACAGTGTTCGAAATAAAGTTATCAATGATGATGATGATGTTAATAGCAATATTGATGAGCCGGTCAAGCAAAAAAGGATGTTGGTATTTCCAGACCTATTTAGCCAGAAGTCATCTCGAAATGTTCCAAGGACAGAATTGGCAGTATCATTGATAATATAGGCCTCCTGCATCCACATCCACCATGCAAGACAGGACCCAGAAATGGAAAAAAGGATAAGTAAAGAATGGGACAGGTTGTGTCATAGCATGAGGCATCAATCCACATATCCAACAGTTGGAAGTATTTATGATTAGCTGATGATGATGTAACATCTGGACAAAGGTGTTATTGAAAAATTCCTTACGGCGGGGTAGTTCGTGGACGGGTAATGTGAAATACTGATGCTCTGCAAGAGTCGAGGTAGGGGTTGGTGGAGTAACAAGATAGTAGATCAGTAATATCCAACCGATGATAGACAAGATGATTGAGACAAACAGCGTCACCACGGGGGCCACGAAGAACTTGCTATGTAGGAGACTGACATATCGTTTCTGGACTTGGGTGTTTTGGACAGCTGCCATTGTACTAAGCCAGGGACCACTAGCGGTTGTCTGTGATTGGTGGTTGCTTTACTGGATGCAGGTGCCAAGAGCCCTAGGGGCGTACCTTAGTCTGACATAACAGCAGCGGTCTTAGCCGGGCGTTCACAGGTACCTGGGCGAAGTTAAGGGCAAGCCTTCCTTCTGGAACGCAAGTTATATCGGGTAGAATTAGGAACTGTATGGTCAGGTAATAACTGTTCCTGATGTGAGGGGAGTGTTCCACCTTTCCCTTTAGTATACTGTCACTCTCTGCTTCAGTATATGTGAAATGTAATTTTGCGTCGCTGAATGGAACAAACATCGGGACTATTTCTGTCTCTGAGTCTCCTCATCCTTCTCTCACACACTGATCATAGGGGATAGGGGAGAGGCAGAGGCACTCGTCTACAGTGTGTCGCATGGAAATAGTTCTTCCGTCCTTCAACTTTCACGGCAGTGCAGGTGGCCAGTAACACCTGACAGGGCTGTGTCCAGCGGGGTTCGAGGCTCTTAGTACGTTCAAAGTTGCGAATCAGAACCCAGTTGCCAGGTTGGATAATGTGTCCTGGGTCCTTGCTTTTATCAGGTATGGCCTCATGCACCTGGTGGTAAAGAGTACGAAAGGTGTTAGTCAAACTGTACAGATAATCAGTCAACACAGGGTATTCAACATCAGACAGTTTCTGGGGCCGTGGAACACCCCACACATTGGCAGGCCTCCTGAACACAATCTCATGGGGAGATAGTCCTATCCTGGTATGGTTGTTGTCCTGACAGACAGCAGAGCCAGGGGCAGAGAATCAACCCAAGTGACACCTGTCTCGGCTACAATCTTGGTCATTTTAGTCTTTAGGATGCCATTGTACACCTCCACTAGACCTGCTGACTTGGGGTGGTTAGCTGCATGAAATTTTTGTTTCATACCCAGTGCTGAACAGACATACTCCATTTTTTGAGCTGTAAAGTGTGCCCCGTTGTCACTCCAGACCAAACCTGGCAAACCAAATCGTGGGAAGTATTCTTTCAATAGTATTTTGGCGGTAGTGATAGTGGTGCAGTCTTTGACAGGGTAGACCTCCACCCATCGGCTGAAGGTACAGACTACCACCAGGACTTATTTTAAAATGTTACATCTGTCCATCTGGATATAATCCATCTGGAGGGCTTCGAAAGGAAAGGTAAATGGGAGAATTCTCCTCCAGGGGTTACTGTACCTTTTCCTGGGTTGTACATAAGGCAAATCATGCATGTTTTGACCATCCTCTCAGTATATGCTGGTATCTTTGAGTTATACCAGGTGGGTTCCAGCAACTTACATATCAATTTTGCACTAATGTGAGCAGGGCCGTGGCCCATCGTTACTACCGGTAGCGCATGACTGTCGAGCAACATCCATTGTCTCTCCATAGTGATAAGGGCCCAACAACCATCTATTTCCTTTACCGCCAAATGCTCCGTCCATATCCTCAGCTCCTCGGGAGTAGCATGGGACTGAATATCGATCACACTCTATACTGTATCTTCAACCATGCCCCCCTCTGCCACCCACCTGGCGGGACCTCCCACATACATTCCTTCCTTTTTCATAAGAGCTGTCTGTCTGGCTGTATGGTCTTTTCCAACATCATCCGTCACTTTCTTATGCGCTTTACATTTTATAATAGCTACCTTTCTGGGAAATGTCAGGGAGTCTAATAATCGGTGAATTAGAGGGCCATGGTCAATTTTCGTCCTGTGTGAAGTAAGGCAATTCCTTTCTTTCCACAGTCTCCCAAAGATGTGAGCCACCCCAAAGGCATACTAACTGTCAGTGTAGATATTACCTGTTATTCCTTTGCTTAACTCACAGGCTCTAGTGAGGGCCACTAATGCTGCAGCCTGAGCAGAGCACTGCGGAATATGAGCTGTTTCTACTACTTGCTCCAATGTCGTGAGGGCGTAGGAGGCTGATGTGTTACCATCTGACCCTCTGAGACATGATCCGTCCACATACAGTGTACCTTCTGGGTCTGCTATCAGGGTATCCTGTAAGTCAACCCATCCCTTCGTCTCCTCCTCTGTCCTCAATATACAGTCATGTGGATCTAAACAGGCATCCTGAGTATCCAGTGGGAGTAAGGTGGCGGGATTCGGTAGAGTGCATCTCTTGATGTTAATGTGGCTGGAAAAGAGTGTCAATTCATATCCTGTGAGTCGTGCGCTAGTGAGGTACTGTGTCTTGGTGTTATTAAGGAGGGTATCGACAGAATGGGGAACCATCAGAGTCAAGGGGGAGTTCATGACGATCCCCGCAGTCTGACGGACCATGAGTGTGGCCGCAGCTGTCGCCCGTAGGCATCCTGGGAGAGCCCTCGGTACAGGATCTAAGGTAGCTGAAAAATAGGCACATGGTTGATGGTGACCTCCAAATATCTGAGTCAAGACAGCACGTGCACCGCCGTCTGTCTCATGTACAAAAAAAAATTGTTTGTTATGATCAGGAGTACCGAGGACTGGAGCAGTACACAGAGCTCTTTTTAAATCCTGGAAGGCCTGCGTATGCTTTCTAGTCCATGGAAAGGAACAGTCTGATATGTCTTTAGTGGTGAGGGCAAAAAGAGGTTTGACCATGGCTGAAAACTTGGAAATCCACTGCCTGCAGAATGAGGTTAGACCTATGAAGGCTCTTACCTGCTTTTGTGTCCGCGGGGCCACCATAGCATTGATAACGGCTACACGATCAGCAGTGAGCTGCCTTCCCTCCTTCGAGAGGAGATGACCTAAATAGGTCACCTTCTCTTGACAAAACTGAAGCTTTTTTAAAGAGACCTTATGGTTATGGAGGGCAAGGTGGCGTAACAAACAGAGAGTAGCCTCTTTACATGTTGTGGCAGAATTTGCAGTAATGAGGAGGTCATTTACATACTGCAGCAGTGTGGAATTATCAGGGAGTTCCAAGGAATCTAGTTGACTTTTGAGAGCTTGACTATAGATACTGGGGTTCTCGGTGAAGCCTTGAGGGGAGCGGCAAAATCGAAAGCTCCGCCCACCAAGGGAGAAACCAAAAAAATGTCTGCTGTCAGGATGTATAGGAATACTAAAAAAGGCATTCTTCAGGTCTATGACAGAAAAGTGTGTGGCGTCAGAAGGGATCATCGTCAAGAGGGCTGTAATGTCGGGGACAACAGGGTATTGGGAGATCGTTATTTTATTAAGGGCTCTCAGGTCAATCACGAATCTGTATATTTTAGGGGAGAGAGCATCTCCATTGGTCTTTTTAAGAACCGGAATAATGGGACTGTTACAGATATTACCACGTGTCTCCTCCACTACGCCCTTGTCCATCAATTCAGATATTATTGTTAAAAGGGCCGCTTCTCCTTCCACGGGCATTCGATACTGTTGAAGGGGGAGAAGGATGGCGCCGTGCTGAATACGTACCACATGAGGGGGTATATTGAGACAGCCAACATCAGTGTCTGATGATGCCCAGAGGGAGGAAGGTAAAGACTGCAACTCTGGTGGGAGGGAACCGGACAGATACATATAGGAGGCTGTGGTGGGGGAAATTGTTAGGGATACACCTTGGGGGCTACATGATATGGTCGCATACAGAGCTTTCAGTAAATCCAGGCCTAATAAGTTTTCACTGCATCGTGTAGTGAGGACCAAGGGAGCGTCAAAATGTGCTGGGCCAATATCGAGAGGGAGGGGTTCAGAGACAGGGCTGGTCACGGGTGTTCCTGCAAAACTCACGGAGACATTCATGTTGCCAGAAAGGGGTGCCTCCGGGTATGACAGACGTGCAATAGAAGACCTGGTGGTCCCAGTATCCAGAAGAAAATTCTTATTGTTCCCCACAACTGACATTTGAACATATGGGCCCCTTTGAACCACTGGAATTTGCACTCTAGTAATACCCCTTTCCTGGCTGTCCTATGCTTGAAAGAACCCTGTCTCATCCACTTCATCATAAATATCCTTGTTCTAAGTGCGTATTGCTTTGTATCCATCAAACCTATTGGCATGGCTTTTCCGGGCAGGGGAATCATTCCTGGATCTATGCTCTTTGTCCTACAGATGGCGTGGGCCATGGTTTCTAGTTGGCCTCCCCTCCCTAGGTGCACGAGACCCAATCTTCCCTGTTCAAATGTTTTCAGCTAATACGGGACACTCATCGATCCAGTGGCCGTACCCTTTACAATAAGCACACTGATCTGTTTGGAGGGCTCCCATGCATTGAGGGCCTGAGGGGGTAGACTGATGAGCACTCGGAGGGGGTTGGGGCTGTGGTCTGAAATTCCCGCGGGCATTGGGACCCCGGGGAGGGTAAGCCTGCTGTAGAAGAACCTTAGTCTTAAGATCCCTAGCCCTCTTACTTTCCTTTTCTCTATCTTCATTCTCCCTATTCTCGTGATACTGTGCCATAGCCAAGATACTAGCAAAAAACACAGTTGATAGACAGAATGCAGAACAATGTCTTACATTCACCCCAGTACAAAGATCTGGGCCCAAATCCATCGTTTTTATGCACTCCACAGCACCATAGGTCAGACAATGGCTATATGCAAATCAGCCTTGACCCTGTGCCTCATGGGAACAGTCCAGCCCGAACTACCAAGACATGTCATTCCTAGACCGGAATCAAGCATCCAAGGACCGGTTTCTGGCTTTCAGCCTTCTTCAGCCTCGATAGCTTGACTCCAGTGATGTGGAGAGCCTGGGACTCACGTCTGAGCACACCCAGCCCACTCGGGGTAAAAATTGTAAAAAACACAGTTGATGGACAGAATGCAGAACAATGTCTTACATTCACCCCAGTACAAAGATCTGGGCCTAAATCCATCATTTTTTTGCACTCCACACCACCCTAGGTCAGACAATGGCTATATGCAAATCAGCCTTGACCCTGTGCCTCATGGGAACAGTCCAGCCCGAACTACCAAGACATGTCTTTCCTAGACCGGAATCAAGCATCCAAGGACCGGTTTCTGGCTTTCAGCCTTCTTCAGCCTGGATAGCTTGACTCCAGTGATGTGGAGAGCCTGGGACTCACGTCTGAGCACACCCAGCCTACTCGGGGTGAAAATGGCAAAAAACACAGTTGATGGACACTATGCAGAACAATGTCTTACATTCACCCCAGTACAAAGATCTGGGCCTAAATCCATTGTTTGTTTACACTCCACACCACCCTAGGTCAGACAATGGCTATATGCAAATCAGCCTTGACCCTGTGACTCATGGGAACAGTCCAGCCCGAACTACCAAGCCATGTCTTTCCTAAACCGGAATCAAGCATCCAAGGGCCGGTTTCTGGCTATCAGCCTTCTTCAGCCTCGATAGCTTGACTCCAGTGATGTGGAGAGCCTGGGACTCACGTCTGAGAACACCCAGCCCACTCGGGGTGAAAATTGCAAAAAACACAGTTGATGGACAGAATGCAGAACAATGTCTTACATTCACCCCAGTAAAAAGATCTGGGCCTAAATCCATCGTTTTTTTGCACTTGACACCACCCTAGGTCAGACAATGGCTATATGCAAATCAGCCTTGACCCTGTGACTCATGGGAACAGTCCAGCCCGAACTACCAAGCCATGTCTTTCCTAGACTGGAATCAAGCATCCAAGGACCGGTTTCTGGCTATCAGCCTTCTTCAGCCTCGATAGCTTGACTCCAGTGATGTGGAGAGCCTGGGACTCACGTCTGAGAACACCCAGCCCACTCGGGGTGAAAATTGCAAAAAACACAGTTGATGGACAGAATGCAGAACAATGTCTTACATTCACCCCAGTACAAAGATCTGGGCCTAAATCCATTGTTTTTTGCACTCCACACCACCCTAGGTCAGACACTGGCTATATGCAAATCAGCCTGGACCCTGTGCCTCATGGGAACAGTCCAGCCCGAACTACCAAGCCATGTCTTTCTTAGACCGGAATCAAGCATCCAAGGACCCGTTTCTGGCTATCAGCCTTCTTCAGCCTGGATAGCTTTACTCCAGTGATGTGGAGAGCCTGGGACTCACGTCTGAGAACACCCAGCCCACTCGGGGTGAAAATTGCAAAAAACACAGTTGATGGACAGAATGCAGAACAATGTCTTACATTCACTCCAGTAAAAAGATCTGGGCTTAAATCCATCGTTTTTTTGCACTTGACACCACCCTAGGTCAGACAATGGCTATATGCAAATCAGCCTTTACCCTGTGCCTCATGGGAACAGTCCAGCTCGAACTACCAAGCCATGTCTTTCCTAGACCGGAATCAAGCATCCAAGGACCGGTTTCTGGCTATCAGCCTTCTTCAGCCTGGATAGCTTGACTCCAGTGATGTGGAGAGCCTGGGACTCACGTCTGAGCACACCCAGCCCACTCTGGGTGAAAATTGCAAAAAACACAGTTGGATTTAGGCCCAGATCTTTGTACTGGGGTGAATGTAAGACATTGTTCTGCATTCTGTCCATCAACTGTGTTTTTTGCAATTTTCACCCCGAGTGGGTTGGGTATGGTCAGACGTGAGTCCCAGGCTCTCCACATCACATCAAGCTATCCAGGCTGAAGAAGGCTGATAGCCAGAAACCGGTCCTTGGATGCTTGATTCCGGTCTGGGAAAGACATGGCTTGGTAGTTCGGGCTGGACTGTTCTCATGAGGCACAGGGTCGAGGCTGATTTGCATATAGCCATTGTCTGACCAAGGGTTGTGTGAAGTGCAAAAAAACGATGGATTTAGGCCCAGATCTTTGTACTGGGGTGAATGTAAGACATTGTTCTGCATTCTGTCCATCAACTGTGTTTTTTGCAATTTTCACCCCGAGTGGGTTGGGTATGCTCAGACGTGAGTCCCAGGCTCTCCACATCACTGGAGTCAAACTATCCAGGCTGAAGAAGGCTGATAGCCAGAAACCGGTCCTTGGATGCTTGATTCCGGTGTGGGAAAGACATGGCTTGGTAGTTCGGGCTGGACTGTTCCCATGAGGCACAGGGTCAAGGCTGATTTGCATATAGCCATTGTCTGACCTAGGGTGGTGTGGAGTGCAAAAAAACGATGGATTTAGGCCCAGATCTTTGTACTGGGGTGAATGTAAGACATTGTTCTGCATTCTGTCCATCAACTGTGTTTTTTGCAATTTTCACCCTAAGTGGGTTGGGTATGCTCAGACGTGAGTCCCAGGCTCTCCACATCACTGGAGTCAAGCTATCCAGGCTGAAGAAGGCTGATAGCCAGAAACCAGTCCTTGGATGCTTGATTCCGGTCTGGGAAAGACATGGCTTGGTAGTTCGGGCTGGACTGTTCCCATGAAGCACAGGGTCGAGGCTGATTTGCATATAGCCATTGTCTGACCTAGGGTGGTGTGGAGTGCAAAAAAACAATGGATCTATGCCCAGATCTTTGTACTGGGGTGAATGTAAGACATTGTTCTGCATTCTGTCCATCAACTGTGTTTTTTGCAATTTTCACCCCGAGTGGGTTGGGTATGCTCAGACGTGAGTCCCAGGCTCTCCACATCACTGGAGTCAAGCTATCCAGGCTGAAGAAGGCTGATAGCCAGAAACTGGTCCTTGGATGCTTGATTCCGGTCTGTGAAAGGCATGGCTTGGTAGTTCGGGCTGGACTGTTCCCATGAGGCACAGGGTCGAGGCTGATTTGCATATAGCCATTGTCTGACCTAGGGTGGTCTGGAGTGCAAAAAACCGATGTATTTGTGCCCTGATCTTTGTACTAGGGTGAATGTAAGACAGTGTCCTGCATTCTGTTCATCAACTGTGTTTTTTGCAATAGCGAAGATACTAGTCATAGTCTGGGCAGACCATGTACTCTCAACCTTCCTGAGCCTGGCAGAAATCTCAGGAAGCAAGTTGCTGACAAACTTATTGACAAATACTGGGCTAGAGCCTGGGATCCGGGGGTCCATGCCACTGTGTCCCTTGTATTCTGTTTCAAAACGGGTAAAGAAGTCAGCCACACTTTCATCTTTTCGCTGCCTACAGGCATTTATCTTATCCCAGTTAATGACTGTTTCTGGCAAAAATGTTTTCAGAAGCGTTATTATTTTACCGGGCAAAGGCAGGATGGCAGCTTCTGGCTTAGTCCTTCCTGCCCTTGGGTCTTCCATAGCTTCCAGATTAGTCCCTGTTAGTCGCGTTATCAGGCGTGCTGACTGCCACAATTTGGGAATGCGGTTGCAGCTATTTTCTTATTGACCCGACTACTACTACTATTAGTAGCGCTCTGCTCGCCCTTTATGGCATCAGACGGGCTTACAACGAAGAATTAGGACATACTTCGTCATCACTACGATTGGCCGTTGTTTAGAGACTTCCCTCCTCAGCAGCATTTGAATGTTGTCCCAATATTACTTTATTCATTCATTACTTAGAGGTATTTTCTTCCAACGACAACACAGGGCTGTGCTCGGTTCATTTTTAATATTCGGGTTTGGGACGATTTACTCTTTTCGCGCCCATCCCTGATTCCACCCTCTACAGTGATCCTCCTACAGATGTTTCCATACCATATCCTCATTAAACAATTTCTGATCCTTATTCTTTTTAGCCTTGAGAAAGTCATTGTACGGACCTAGTACTGATGAAATACTTGTTGGCTGTTTCTCTGACATTTGTGAATAAAAAGAAAATCATTTGCAAATAGACCTCGGCTTGATCATCTTGTCTCAAGAAGGATTTCTTCCATGGAGCATGCTTATATTATGACTGTTTTTGTTGTAAAATAATACTTTTTTTGAGTAGCAGGTCATATTTAACATTACTTTGAGGATAGGGCTTATCTGACCTTTTCATATGTATACCTCCCAGCTCTACGTCATGGTCAGTATGTCGAATTTTATCCCAAATTTCAGTAGGAACGACCGTACCAAAGAGCAAGTCGATGTCTTCAAGAATAAGTGTACCAGTAGATATTATCTGGCCTAATTCTTTGTTAAAGGCTGTCAGATTTTTTCGAGGATCTGGTAACTGCCCTTTCAACTGCATTACCTCTGACCTTTTCCAAGGGACATGAATCCATAGCCTACGCCAGTGGACTTCAACAGGCCCTCGGCCATTATTTTGAGTATCGGTGAGTATGTTAACAAAAACAGGGGCCACCTCTCTCATTCGCATAGCTGTCTCTGGAGGGGGTTTGGGGAAGGCGGTCATATCACGGTAAGCTATCAAAGCAGATATAGCGCCAAACATCCCCTCTCCCTGCACATCGCCTCTTTTTATTTGTGACCTGAGGTCCACTAATCCGGCGGGTATCTGCATAAATGAATTCTCTACTCTCTGCATAACCCAGGTACACATGTATTCAGCCCAGGTGGTCTGTTCCATAATTGTCCATTGGGAAAAGGTGGAGCATATTTCTTTAAATGGATAAATATTCCCGCTATTTATCCAACATTCACACTGTTGCTTTTGCAGGTCATGTTCTCAAAGGGATGAAAAGCTGCAGAGCGCAAGGAAGCCAGTCGGGGGGAATTTAATAATGTATATAAATCCTGCTTAACCGTAGACCACGGGGAAGAAGGTAAGGGGCGGGCAGGGGTAAAGCTGCAGGGATTGGGCGGATGGGGACTCGTCATTCCCATGGCGAGGACAGGGGTAATGTGCACAGTCGGTGTCATAGGTGCCAAAATAGGGGGGTCGGTGTGACGGGGGAACAGTAGGAGGGGCAGTGGGGGCAGGAGTGTGCAGCACAGCAGGTGCAGCTGCATGCAGGGCAGAGGGTGTCAGCGCAGGGTACATGGGGGCATAAGCAGGAGGACTTTCCAACATGGTATCGAGCAGGGAATCGCCCTCTTCTCCCCCTTCCATAAAGCTTTTTCCTTTCTCTTCACGGGCCAGGTAGCACTTCTGCACCTGTGCCCTATGTTCCCTATCAGCTATCTCTACAGATTTTTACATTCGGTCCTGTAAGTGATCACTAGCATGGTCAGCCATTGACATCCGCTCCGCTTCCTTTCTAGTGCCTTTTCCTTCTTTGCTCTCTGCTCAATTTCCTTCCTCCACAACCTGACAGACTCAAACATCGAGGGACGAATCTACCACTTTAATAGCTGTTGCTCTAGATTTGCCAGAACTTGCAGGTCAAAAGACCCATAAGGCGGCCATTGTAATTCTGAGTTACTTTGTTTAGTGTATTTGGTCCAAAAAGGGGAAAACATTATAGCAGAAGAACCATGTTCAGTATACATGGTGTGACCAGGGGTCCCCTCTGGAGAAATCAGACAGGCCACCTCCAGCTGGGAGTCCTGCACACACATACAACAACATAATTTCTTAAACTTACTACTGGCCGGCATGCTTGTAAACAGATAACAGACTACAGCAGGTTTAAAAAACTCCTCTCGCTGGCTTGGCTTTTGCAAAGGTCAATAACAGCAGAATCATACAGACTCTGTGGGTGATCAGCTCACCCTTACCTGTCAGGGGTAGTTCTGTTCTGCAGACGTGGAGCTGTGTCCTGTTCCGAAAATCACTTTGTTAGGGGACCCCAGCGAGGACATGGTCATGTGGCCCAGACAGGGCAGGGAGGAACAGAGGGTGAGTCGTTCGGCTACCGGACTGCAATAATCCCTCAGGTAGGGTACCTCTGTCGGAGTCTCTCCGTGCACCTCCTACATCCACCGGGCCTGACCTTCGTGCTCGTAGGGTCCCTATTCGGGCACCATTTGAAGAACTGTTGATACCCACTTACTGGGCCTCGGTGGCGGGGGAAAAGCCCAAGTCTTCCATACCCTCCTTATATAGAAAAAAGGAGACATAGGAGCCTTCGTCTGCAGGAGGAACCAAGTTTTATTCGATTAGCCTGGGCTATGGAACAGAGTCCCAAGCTCGTCGGAGACAAGAAAGAGGAGACTGCTGCTTCAATCTGCAGCTTACAGGTCTTATATAAACATATCCCACCTTAAGAAACCAGTTCGGGTGGGGGGCTGGCGCCCCCTGGGTTAGAATGCAGTTACACCATTCTTTGTTCAGTCAGGACGGTGCAGCAACAGATGGTACAAATATTACGGACAGGTCTTGCAAAACAGGATATGTACGTGAGAGAATCAGACAGATCTTGAACAGCAAGAATAGTGAAACAAACAAGTTCAGGGACTGTGGTGTGACCAAGTCTTGTGAAACAGGGTGGTGTGTGCAGAGTTCAGTCCGAGGGTGGTGAGACCAATTCTTTTTTCCCTTTTTCGAAATTGGCTCAACCACAAGGAGCAGGAAGGTCAGGGTGGTAGTGACTGTTAGAGTTTCATCAGACATCAGCAGAAACGACCAGGAGGGTTGTGCAGAGGTGTTTGACACGAAATAGCAATGCAAAAAATAATAGAGTCCTGACACAAAATAAATGCCGACAAGAAGGACACTTTTCCTCATCAGGCTCACCATAAGTGGTCCAAGGATTTTGATGTTCCCATTATTAATGCATTGAGATAAATGCATATAACATTTCACAATGTAGAATGTTTTCCGTGACAATCATGGAAATAATTATTCTTCAATGGACAGTTTATACCTAAAACTTTAATCCCTTTGTCCAAGATCTATTGCTGACTGACGTCTGCAACAGCATGCATCAGCAGCAATATAACATTATTATGAAAGTTAGAAAATCCAAAGTTTTCCTCATATTGCGAGCCACAGGCTAGCCTCTGCATGCAATTTACTCAGTCTTGAACCTATGCTAACGAATCTCCTGCTGACAAGAACCTGGTCAAAGTCAAGGCTGCTGGCTCTGATAAGAGCTCAACTTTGATCCCAGGTTTCATAGTGTTGGAGATTGCCTTTTTTGTGGGGTTACCCCAGTCTTTTTGCTTTCTTCCTCTATTGTTTTTGATTTCATTTTTGCTGGCTTTAGGACTCTGTGCACTTTTTCACTGCTGACCTGTGCTAAAGTGCATGTGCTCTGTGTCTAAAATATAATGTCCTTTGGTTTTTTAATTATTGGCATATTTGATTTACTGATAAGTATCTAGTACAGCGCACTACATGCACCCAGATTTTGCGGATGCAGCGCCTCTGAATTACTGCTGCTGCTTTAGTCTCAGACCCCATGCCACTGACATTCGCGACACCCTGTCCTTGACTCTGACACATGGCGCTCCTGATATCAATCATCAAAGATGTTGCCCGTCTTCGGAACCAACAATTCGCCTTTGATAATTATGCATCCCCTTCATTTTTCAGTGCAACATTCCCAAGCTTCAATGCATCCAAAGTACTGTCAGTAGGTCTGCATGACTCCTGTATCTGGCCTGCGCACCATTGTGGTCGGAGAGACATTTTGGATTTTCCCTAGTCAAACATGACCAGATAGCCCCAGTTGGAGCTATTGTCTTTTAAGCACTGAATTTTGATTTAATCTTGCAAAATTCATACCTTGATTTGTGTATGTTGAATTTTTGTTTTTTTGGTCTTGTTTGTGTATATTGGATGTTTGTCATTTTGGTCTTGTTTTACTCAGATAAATATTGACTATTTTTCTGAACTCCTGTGGAGTACTTTTGTGGTATTTTCACTGTGTTACTGTGTCTGTGTGCACACAAACTTTACTCATTGCCTCTTTAGTTCAGCACCTTACTGCTCTCTGCCAAGCCACCAGAGGCTGAGCACAGGCACACTTTTATTGTGTGTTATTAACTTTTCCTGACTAGGATTGTGGGTCATGCTTGGACTGAGTGCATACCCTGGCCAACCAGAAACACAATTTCTAACATTGATGTTCAGCAGTAAGGTTAGGACTTTTATTTGTGCATTGCATACAGTGATTGGTGTACACTACTCCCATATCTCACATCATTACTGTAGGAGAGTAGGATCAACTTCTTATAGTTACCCCCAATTTTTGCTGATGTTTCACTGTTTTCGACTTAGACTGGCTGGGATCCTGCCATCCAGGACCCCAACCTAGCTGCTTTCTCCTCTAAATTGATTGCATGCACTTTGGGTACACTCCAGATTGGATTCTGCAGTACCCTTATAAGTCCCTAGTATATGACATACTATGTACCCAGGGCATAGATACCCAGAGGTTTCCCAGGGGCTGCAGCATGTATTGTGCCACCCCTGAGACACCACTCAAACTGACACCACAGGTCTGCTACTGCAGACTATGTAAGGTTGTGCACGCACCCCTTACTTAGATATAGGTTCACCATATCTACCTTATATCACTGCACATAGAAACCTGTCAGTCACCCCTATGGCAGGCCTTATTATTCCTGAGGTCAGGGTGCTGGGTTTTATGTGGGAGAGTGCCCATGCATGAGCAGAGCCCCTCTGCAGCCTTCAGAACCAATTTTCCGGGTTGTTTGTGATGCAGCCAACCATATACTTTTAAGTGGATTATAACCTCGCGGTAAATGCTAACTCTAAACCGGCTGCTTAGAAACATGTTGTGTTTGGTGTAGGCATGGGCGGAAAATCCGTTCCGCTCGCGGATTTTGCGGATTTTCGGGAAATCCGCAATCCGCGAGATTTGCGAATTTCCTGAAAAATCCGCAAATCCGCGAGCAGCGGATTTTGCTCGCACTGCTCGCACTGTTCGCGTGAGTTCGCGCCCCGCGAATAAGTGCGAAATTGCAGAAATACGATTTTAGCAAAACTGAAAGTAACTACTTACCAGGTTCAAAAGTTCAGGCTCATCATTAGTAGCCATTTCCTGTAGTGCTTCCTGAGGGGCCCCTCCAGAGTTCAGTTGCCAGTTGCAACTATTATGTGACCCTGCTCTGAACCTCAGAATAGTTACACATATGCCACAAAGGTCCTGAATTACAGCTAAGGGAGACAAGCAGGAGCCAGGCTGGAAGTTAAAATCCATTAATCAGCCCCTAATTCATTATTGTCAGTTGGGGCAGGGCAGGTGTTGTAACTAATTTTGCAACAATGAAAGCACTTAGCAAGTGCAAAAGATCACTAATCAGGGCGCACTAAGGAAGCAGGTGCCAGCTAAAAAAATATTCTGTGACACATTAATCAGCCCCAAATTAATTCAGGTCACTTGAGGCAGGGAAGGTGTGCTTTGCTTTGCCAAAAATAATGTACACTGGACAACCAGAGGGTGTGGTGATGAAACAGAGGGTGGCATGGGTGGGCCAGAGGGTGGCATGAGTAGTCAGAGAGTGGCAGTGGTGACAGAGAGTGGCAGTGATGAAGAAGAGTGTCCCAAACAGGTTGGACACGTAGAAACAACAAGTTCGCAAAACTTGCGACCCGACAGGTAAGTTCGCAAATTGCGAAATTGTAAAAACCCTCGCGAACTGGCAGAAACACGGGCGAACACACAAAAAAAAAAAAATCCGCAAATTCGCGGGAATTCGCGGATTTTGCGGATTGCGAGTTTGCAAATCCGCAAATTCGCGGATTGCCAATCCGCAAAATCCGCTCATGCTTAGTTTGGTGTCCTACACCTTGGAATCATACCTCCCCACCAGTAACTGGCGGGGGAGGTATGATTCCACCCTCCTAAAGGGACATATGCAACACACTGGTACCAGCTTTCTCGATTGGGGCATCACAAAATGAATGCTGGTAGCCACATACACGAGTCAGCCCTCCTGCTGCTTGACAATAGGATTCCTGTCACAGGGAGGTGTAACCAGCTCCCAGACAGGCTTTACTGTATTGGGGTTGGGTGGGTGTACTCTGAGATTGATTTAAAGTCTGCACTTGGGGCATATTTGGTGTCCCTGTGCATGGTCCAGTTCAAACCAGTTGCAGGAGCCATTTGCCCCAGCTCTGGGTGTGAAACTGGACAAAGGGCATAGGTTTAACCACCTCTCTGTCCTCAGAGTTTTCCCACCCCTTCCTTGGGGATAAAGTAGGAACCCCTGACTACAGGACTTTAGATTTTAAGTGGACTAAACTCTGCTACAGAAACCAAGTACTTCAATGATCTGCATGATGCTGGATGACGGAAGAATCTCCCTTGGAGTAAAGGAGTTACTCCCCTGCTAAGCAGGCACCTAAACGCATCTGACGGTTTGTATCTCCGAAGCTCCTGAGGACTCAGAAGATTTTTGCAACACAGGAGGTGGGTTCCCAAGGTCTCTGAGGTTGATCTGCACTCTCAGCAATTCTGAGGCCCGTGTCCCTCGCGGGGATCGTGCAACCCGAACCCCAGTGCACCCTGCTCTTTTGCAGCAGCATATGCTTTTTGGTGACCACTGAAGCTGTGCTTTAGGCTACTTGTAGTCCGGACCCCGAGCAGTGTTTCTACTGAAGATTTCCAGCCTGCACTCTACGAGTGTTCCGTGGGCTGGTATTTCATGATTCATCTTGAGGTCCCTTTGCGATTCCTGGTCCATTGGCCTGTGGGTACCTGGTTGCATCAGATGTGCTCTGACTCTCCATTGCTTGGAGAGTCCCCAGGACCTTGCAGGTCCACATTAAATCTGATTTACACTGACTGCATGGTTTGCAGTTGCCAAGGCTTGTTGATGTTCCATCCGGACACTGATCCCCCGGCACTCGACATCCTTCATGGGACAGCTCACCTTCAGACTTTGGTCATCATCAACATATCCTGGTCCCTTTGGCTGCAGAGTCAATCATCGCGTCAACTCCCCTGAAGCACCAGACAACGCTGGGCATTCGTCTTCTGAGCCCATGGTCACCCTGTAGTGACCCAGACTCTGTCCCCTCTGCTTTCAGGTTCTTCTCACCTCAAATCCAGGCTTGTATTCCACCGGACACTTTTCATCTTCCCGGCAGCAGCAGTTTTCGCATCACTCCATTGAAAACTATGAAGATTTCCGACATCACTTGACACCTATGCACCCGGTTTCCCTGGGGTAGGTAACATGAGAACTCTAGTGCTCACAAGGGTGCTGGCCTTGGTACCTTCTATGTTTGAAAGGATATGCTCAAAGTCCTCTCTGAAGTCTCCTTAATCTTTAAATTTCCAACTGCGACTTTCCCATAGAGTTGTACAGAGCTCGCGCCTGTACAACTCTATTGGAAAGTCTACGTGCTCTAGGCACTGTGTCTAGTCAAGTCGTAGTTGTTATACCACTTTCTTAGTATATGGCTTGTTCTCCCCCTGGAGCCCACTGTGTATTTTGCTATTTACTGTTGTTCTAGTGATTTAAAATTGTGTGCTTTGTTCTCTAATCTCATAAAGAGGTTATTAGAGAGTGTTTAGTAATAAATACCTATATTTTATATATTCATTGTGAGGTTCTCTTTTCATTTGGTCATTCAGGAGGTTCCGATCTGGTAAAACAAGCTGCTTTACATTCCTTTAGACTTAGCCTGAAGGCTGTTCTCCATAGTTACCACTAGGATAGCTTTCAATAAAGGTTGTCTTTAACCTAATCATCAATAAGGGTTGTTTAGACTGGTACAGGGTGCCCACTATAATTTGTGGTCAGCATATACCACGCCACCTTCTCACAATTACATACCAATATACATTTTTCTTTTTATTTTCCTTTGGAAACTTTTAGAGTTTTTGAAACAGTCATGTCTTAATCTGCAGAGCATACAGCTGTACCTACGGCATAGGAATTAGAGCAAGAGAAGTTGGAAACCTACACAGTAACCCAGCTCAAAGGTTTCTGAAGTGATTTCAAGTGTTTCTTTCAAGGACTCACTAAAATTGAGGAGCTGCAAAAGGTGCTGAGTGCCTGGTTCGCAGCCAGGGATGCAGCTGTGAACCCAGAGGAGGAGGATGATGTTTTGGAGGATAAGGAGAAAAGTCTGCATCTTGAGTGGCTGGAGAAGCCAGCACCGCCTGTGGAGTGAGATCCAGCCTGAATAGAGGGAATGCACAATCCAGAACAGGCAGCAGTATTTCCTCTAAAGGTCTGTCCCCAGAGGAGCTGGAGGACTGACAGAAAGCCGGAAAGCTCAAGTAGGAGCTGGCAAAACTCAAATGGGATATGAAGAAAAAGATGTTTGATATGGAGGTAAAGGAAATTATTCTAGCTTATGAGTTTGGTGTGAGAGAGCTGGACCTGGAAGCCAGGAGGACTAAGTCAAGCACAGATGGTAGAAGTGAGAGTGCCATGTCCAATACCGAAGAAAAGTCCCACATACGAAAAGACTTGGCGCCTAACTTCAAGGAGTGGGGTGACATTCACCAGTGGTTTTGGGCATATCAGGTAGCTCTAGAGGTGCAATCCTGTGGAGAATTGGGGAACTGGCATGTGGATTCATATTCCTGGTGGTGGGAGGGATACTGTACTGGCCCTAGACAGAAGTGACAAGAAGAGGTATACCCCCATGAAGGAATACCTTTTAAGGATGTATGGATTCAACCCAGAATAGTGCAGGGCCACCAGAAACATCAGTCCTGGGGGGATTTTGCAGGGTACTTTTCCAGGGCACTGGATGATTGGTTGAAAGGCAGGTTGGTGAACACTGCTGAAGGGCTGCATAATTTATTTGCGACAAATCATATGTTCCGTCTGAGAGTTATAGAACTGTGCCAGCACCCGAGGGACAGTAAGCTTTCTGAACCCAGATTGCTCACTGCCGAGGTGGGCATGTGGGCTAGCACTAGGGTTGGTAAGAAGGCATGGGGAACAATCCCAGGGAGGGTGGTACAGGTTTTCCTCCATAGAGAGAGAGGGAGCTTCGCCATGACCCAGACAGGTCCCAGGATAGTGTTTGGGGTAAGGTCCCATGTCTCTTCTAAGAGCAGGAGGAGAGGTGGGGGTGGGCGGAGACCCAGGGTGCCCTATTCCCAGCCCCTAACCTTAGGTTGTTTTTAGAGGGGGCCACAGCAGGGGGACCTCATCTGTACTATGAGACCAGCCATTGGGGAGAGTCCCACAGTGTCAGGAGAGCTGGGTGGGGTAGCTATCACAGCCCCCTTACTAGTTCTGTCTTCTGAGGGTACTACTTAATGGCAGAGGGTACAGATTCCAAGAGGTGTGGACAGTAGGTGGATACAGTTCACAGTGGGAGAAACAGTGGGCCAGGGGTTGTCTGCTCTGAGGTCAGAGCACCTCAAGACTGACCCTGGAGAGGCCACTTCTGAGCTGTGGGGGTCTCCAAGACAGAGAGGCTGGAGACATGCACCAGGCAAACTGTAGCTCATCACTTGTTATGTTATGTTATGTTATTAAATCATTTATTGAGCGCACTAACACTGATTAGTTTCTTGGCGCTAAAATTGACAGTAACACAAACGGAGGTGGAAAAGGTGGATTAAAAAGCTTGTCTAAAAAGCCAGGTCTTCAGTGCTTTCCGAAAAGGTAAGAGGTCTTGGCAAGACCGGATCTCCAGGGGAAAGGTGTTCCATAGGCAGGGGGCCAGTGTTACAAATCTGCGTCCACTTACTGTACTGTACTTACTGTAAGTGTTTTCCTAGCAGGTGGGGGGGGGGTGGTGGGGTTACTAGTACTCTCCTGAAAGTCCTGGCTTGCCAGACACCTATTCAGCCTAGAGGTAAAAACACTGGGCTGAAGGACTAGTTTTAAGATATCACCACTGCAATGGAGAGAAGTGAAGTGGAAAAAGGGTGCAAGGCACCTTGGGCTACTGCACCCCACTTTGATAAATAACAGAGGTCAGAGACCCCTAGATGGACTGAGGTCTGACTCATTACAATTACAGCTGTCAGTAGCCTCTGTGGGTTGTTATCCTTGTGGTCAGAGTTTTCCCTAGGTTAAGAACAGGAGTCAGATCCAGGAAGCGGAAGTGGGCCATTGCCCACGTTCTATCGCCCTGAGCAGGTAACCTTTAACCCCGGACAGAGACCTCCGCTTAGCCTGCGGAGTGTGTGGAGATTTGCCTTCTCCACGATCCGTGGAGAATGCGGAGAAGGCAAATCTCTCCACACTCCTCAGCGGAGCGGGGTTGGCCAGCTCCCGCCTCCATGCGCCCATTATAAAAAGTAATTAAACATCAATAAAACATTTTTTAAAACCACTTACCTGTAATGCGGCATCCCCGGGCTGCCCACCTCCTCTTTTTCGCTGTCTCACTAATCCTTGTGAAAACTGTAGATGCCACGAATGCGCATTTCTCGTAAGAAATGCACATGCTCGGGCGCGCGTGCAGTTTTCACAAGAATTAGTGAGACGGCGAAGAAGAGGAGGAGGGCATCCCGGGGACGCTGCAGTACAGTTAAGTGGTTTTATGTTTATTTTTATTAATGTTTATTTACTTTTTATAAAGGGGGTTGAGGCGGGTGGCGTAGCGGAGTTCCACGGAGTTTGTTTACAACTCCATGGACCTCCGAGTAGCCCAGCTGCGCACACTACGCCCAGGGTTAGTAACCCTATCAAGTAATTGATGTCTTACCTAGCTTTAGGCTGGAAGGGGATCATGTTGGAGATAGCCCTTATTGAGGGGGTACCTCAAATGTTTTGCTTTCTTCCTCCTCTGCTTTTGACTTCGTGTTTGCTGGCTTTAGGACTGCACACTTTTTTCAGGGCTGACCAGTGCTAAAGTGCATGTGCTTTGTGCCCAAAATGTAATTCATTTGGTTTCACCATGATTGGCATATTTGATTAACTGATGAGTTCCTAGCACAGTGCAATACATATGGCCAGGGTCTGTAAATACAATGCTACTAGTGTGCCTGAAGCACAATAGCACTGATTGTGCCACCCATATGAATAGCCATTCAAACATGTCTCAGGACTGCCACTGCAGACCTTGTGTGTGAAGTTTTAAACTACCATCCATTCTAGAAAGGTCACCTGCTTGCCCAGCCCACCCATTCCTTTTAACTACATATAAGTCAACCCTAAGGTAGGCCCAAGTATCCCCATGAACTGAGTTCAGTGTATTTAAAAGGTAAAACATGTACTTTTGAGTTTTACATGTTCTGGTAATGAAAACTGCTGCATTCATTTTCACCACATCAAGGCCTATCTCTCCGTAGGTTAGCATCAGAGCTTCCTTGTAACACTCAAGTGTTACTTCCGATTGGGAAAAGATAGGAAGAACATGTTTGGTGTCTCTGGACTCACAATTTAAAAACACATCTTATAGTAAAGTTGTTTTTTAAAATTGCCAGTCTGAAAATGGCACCATAAGAAAGTTGCCATTTTCAAACTTTAACCATTCTATGCCCCTATCTGAATGAAATACTTATCTGGGTTGGGCGACAGCTGGGTTTTGTGCATTTCCTCTAGACAGTCACACTCAGGGGGAGCTGAGGTGTGCCCTTCTTATCCTGATGGCCCTTCACCAGGTTGATGGGTCTTCCTGTACTAGAGTGAGAGGGAGGAGCTAACACTTACACCTGAATAGGGTTGTGTCTGTCCCCACAAATTGAGCTGCATACCCCTCTGTAGTATGTCTGGAGCCAGGGCAAGGAAGGGCAGTGTCTTGCGTGTTACAAAGACCTTTCTTTGAATTTTCCCTTCTTCATAGGCAAAAATGAGTATAAGTGCTGGACCTCTGACACCATATACTCAGAACACTTCTGGAACTGAGAACATTCTACTAGGAAGAAAAGCTGCTGTGCTGCCAGGAGGGACTGCCAGTTAGTTGCTTGTTTTACAGTGTTTACCTGTCGCCTGCTGTTTTTTTGCCTGGGAGTGAGCAGACTGGACTTCACTCTCTACATCCTGTATTTCTAAATCTTCTCCAATGGCTTGGTGGGCTTGCCTCCTATTTCCGAAATCTCAGGGATATCAAAGATTTCACCTGCATCTTGCTACCAGGAGCTGGGACCTTCTGTTGTGAGTCTTACTCTGGAAAATGATGCTAAATCCAGTCCTGGGCACTAAGAAGAGAGTGGTTGTTGCTGCTACCCAGTAATTCAACGGATCAACACTGTGGCCTCATTCGGAACGAGCACATTTCTCTGTGATATTGTCACATCGCTGCTGCCTGTACCAAAGCTGTGGATACTGCTCACCAACTCAATGGCCTCGACTTACAAGGCAGCCTGACTTGGTCGATGCAGCACCCCTGAATCACTACTGCTGCGTGACTCTCGGACACAGCATCACCGAAGGTTGCAGTGCACCATCCCCGACTCAAACCTATTCCTGGCCCTGTAAAACCTTGCACCATGCATCGCCTACAGACCAGCGAGTAGACATCGACACTTCAGAACCGATGTATGGCACTCCTGACATTGATGCTTCAACAACGTTGACCAACTTCAAAACTAACACATTACTTTCAACAGTGACACTTCCCATCCATTTTTTAATGCATCATCACCATGCTTTGACATATCCAATGTACTGTCAGCGAGTCTACGTACCTCCTGTATCCGGCTCACGCTCTTTCGCAGTCAGACTGCACCCCTCGATTTGCCCCTGTCAAGCTCGACCAGATAGCCCCAGTTGGAGCTATTGACTTCTAAGCACTGAATTTTGATGCAATGTTGCAAAATTCATAACCTGATTTGTGTATATTATATTTTTGTCATTTTGGTCTTGTTTTACTCAGAGAAATATTGACTATTTTTCTGAACTGGTGTGGAGTACTTTCGTGGTGTTTTCACTGTGTTACGGTGCGTGTGTGAGCAAAAGCATTACACATCGTCTCTTTAGTTTAGCCTGCCCTTCTCTGTGCCAAGCTACCACAGGGTGAGCACAGGTAAACTTTTAGCGGCATATTCTCAAGCACGAGTGATAACCATCGCAAAAGTTACTTAACACAACTTCCAACATCGCAGTCTATCGTGGGAAAATTACGCCGTGTTAACCAAGCATTCTCAACACCGCAGTACCATGCGATAGGCTCCAGATAACGCGTCAACTGACCGCGATAAAAGCAACGCCATGCCACAAAAATGCGAAACGCGAATGCAAAAAAAGGTGAGATGAGACCAATTGCTATACTAAAATCAGCAAAAATCAGCAACAGGCCTGCAATCTACCCGCGTCAGGTGGGAAAATTCATCATAAAAGTAGAAAAAAACTGACAAACAAATGCCAAACAACAGCGAAGCACAATGGATGTTGCCGGAGCAAGTACGGCGGAGAACTAGAACCCCACAAGCCCCCCGGAGGACCTGCCAGGGATCTCGGGGTAAGGGAAGGCCAAGTAGAAGAAGAGTAGGAAGAAGCGGTTCAGTCTCCAGGAAAACAGGATCCTGATAACGGAGATTGTCGAACACCATCAACGACTGTTCATCACCTCCACTGTATCATTGGCAACCAAAAATGGGCTATGGCAGTCCATCGTGGACAAGGTGAATGCAGTGGGAGTGCTGAAGAGAACAATGGAAGAGGTCAAGAGGTGCTAGAATGACGTCAAGCGCAAAACCAAGCTGAAACTCACCAACAACCGGAAGGCAGCAATGCAGACTGGAGGTGGGAGTCCTGCTGTGGTAAATTTAAATTACCTATGCTTAATTTATGCGGTAAAGTTCAATAAGAATAACTCAGTCAAAAATAAGAGGCAGAGTCCGTGGCATCTGAGTTTATGAAGGTTTTATTCCTTAAAAAGGAATTGGTTTGAACCAGGTATCATGTTCCATCACCACAAGGGTTCAGGAAGGGAATGGACATGGACATGTACAATGCTTTATTAACAGGATATCATATATATAGTCAATACACATAATAGTGATGAATGCAGAAGGCGTAACAGCTGAGAGAAACGAGATAAGAACACATGTACGTAACAGAAGGCGTGCATGAGGGCGTGCACGGAGGTGTGTGCTAGACAACGTCACTTGAAACGTATCACAGGTAGGTGGATCCATAGACGAATCCTGCAGTGTCAGCAGAAATACATGGCAGAGATGCGCGCGCAGCAGCATGACGTGTGATTGACGTGGAACTGGAGGGTGAAGGGGACTCGACATTTAGCCCTACATGAGGAGACAGAAGTCTGGGATGTCAGAACAACCTAATCCCAAATCATATCTAATATCTTGTGTTTGAGGAACTGTATTATCTAGAAGGAAAGGTTTCTCGGGCAGAGGCTATTCTATACTGACTATTAGTGCGTGCATATGTGACTTCGTGTCTACGTGTAAAGCAAGGGGGCCATGGGCCTACCATGGTAACAGGAGCTATGAATTACTAGCACGGAGACAGGAAGGCCGGGCCCTTTGCTCTGCAGCTGGGGAGATGTTTTCCTAAACTACTAGACAGGAATGTATTTTCGAGGAGCGGAGCAGATAACTTGAAGGCTGAATACAGTCTTGGCAGGCAAGCAGGTCGAGCCAGGCACCGCTCGCCTCACAGGGAGTAAGGCAAGGGTCAGGAAGCAGCAGACTGCAGCTTTTAGAAACAGGAGGCAGAAGGGGCTCAATGGCAGGAATCAGGGCCTAACTCACCAGAGCGAGTAAAACATGAAAGTGCACCATGTAAAGACGTTGGCAAGGCACACTTAGGAACTGAATATCCGACCCATTCTTGTTGGATCTGAAAGAGGACATGTTAACGTTGGACGCAAATGTATTTGCGTCTTCATAGCTGGAAGTGGAGGGAACATACATGTACTTGAAGCACGTACATGGAGCCGTTGGGGTCTACGTTAGGGGACACAATTGACCATAAAATTCATATTACCTCATTCCCTCCTTGTCCCCTACGGACCCTTCATGACATATCAATCCTCATTAATTTATCAATTTGTTCATGTAACATTATTTGCTCTTCTTTCTTCTTACGGTGTTTTGAACGTTGACTTGAATAAGGAATACAGGATGTGGCGCACAAGCCGCAAATCGCTGGCCCACATTGCAGACATAGGCAACAACTGAATACTATGAGAAGGGCTATTCCGAGGAAGGATAGGACTTTCCATCCCCAGGCTGATAACACGCCCCAGAACCAACCGGACCAAGTCCAGGTGCCTGGATTCTGGTGTATCTGACTTGCAATCTTGTGAAGACGAGTTATGGCTCTATATACTGATGGCGCGTTTTCTGGAATGAAAACACAGCAGCTCGATCCGATGACTCTACAAGCTCCGCCCCTATCGGCCAGGATGACGTCAAGGACAAGACGATTTTGAAGAACAACAATCCGCATAGCAGACTGCTCCTCCGTTAAGTTACCTAGGGCGGAAGTAGTTTCATTCACTACTGCTTCGAGGGTTCTGGTTAATTTTCGTATCAATTTACTATTAAAGACAGCACCTAAGTAGGGAAAGAAACCTTTATTGAAGTCTGTGTATTGTTCCCATGCCGTTTCAGTGTAGTCGACAATCGGGAGATCTCTCTGTGGTCTATTGTGTACTAGATGGGTGTCCCTATGGTAATCAGGAGGGGCTAGGAAAACAGGTGGCAGAAGGAATGCAATGTAACAGGCGCCATCCCAATCTAGAGGTAAGCGTATATATGCGGTATGACCACAAATGAAGTAGGAATGACGGGAGGCTTTAAACGCAGACTTGCCCTTATCACTGAATTCGATCACAGTAGTACATTTACTATGACCCAGGTGTACTGAACCATTCTTTCTGACACATAATTCACCTTTGACTGGTAGTACGGACATAGCGGGCAAGACTGGTTCGGTTTCGGATTCAACACTCAGAATCATGAGGTTAAGTGTAAAGTTACCTAATCCATATACTTCATTTTCTAGATCAGTCCCTGTCCTCTTTGGAAGACCCTCCTTGTCAGGGAAACATACTTTATGCAGAACTGTGTTCAGATTTCCCCATACCCAATTGCCCTGGTAAACTATGGAATCAGAATCTAAGGAATTAATTAAACTAAACCATGCACCACAGGAACCATTGTGTGTGAACGGGTACGGGAAGAGGGGCAGAACTCCCTTGTATTTCTGATAGGGAGGGAGTCGGCCACATATCCAAAAATTGGTAGCATTGTTGGTCTGATGGGAATGATGTAACATACTAATGAATGTGTTGTTGCGCAGCGCAAGTCGGTAAGATAACTCATGCGGGGGCAGTTCACTGAAAGAGTGCTCAGCAGTGACATTTAAGGAAGAATGTGCACGCTTGAAAATAGGATAGTATATATGTAACAGTATACTTGCAGCAATAATCAAAAGACTTAGAAAAAACATAATCAATAGTGTCACGATACAGTGACTACGAAGAGATTTACAATATTCACGTTTCTTGAGCTGTTTCTGTCTATCTCTCTCTCTGTTGGGGTCTAGGGGATACATGTCAGAAACTCGTCTAACCGATTCACCTAGGGGAGGACTTAAACAATTAAACTGTCTGACTTGCTAGACCTCAATTTTAATTTATATTCTTGAGAAGAAGTTTTCTCGACCAGGGGGAGTTATGAGTCAGTCTGTGGAGGAGGGCAGGGCTGGGAGTCTAGATCTGGCGGCAGTCCATGGTATTTCTTAATATGACTCGAGTGAAGCCAGCCCTTGCGGCCCTCGACTTTAATCGCGGTCCTTGTGGTCAAAAGTTCTAGCCTCGGCGCTTGCCAACGGGGCTCCAGCGGACTTCTCCTGTCAAAGTTCCTTACGAAGACGAGATCCCCCGGAACAACCTCATGTGGCTTCACCTCGGTGTTGTCGGGAAAGGCTGCAGCAACCTGTGAACGACATGATTGTAGTGCAGACATCAAGGAAGCAAGGTAATCTGTCAGCATGTTACAGTCAACATCAGTGATTTTGCGAGGCAGAGGCGTCCCCCACATATTCAGTGGCCTACCAAAAACCACCTCGTACGGGGATAGCCCTGTTCTTGAGTGTGCGACCATTCTCATGTAAAAGAGTGCAACTAGTAAAGCTACTATCCAGTCGACATCTTTCTCTCTACAGATCTTGGCAAGACGAATTTTCAGAGTCTGATTATGACGTTCCTCGAGACCTGCTGCCTCGGGATGTCGGACACAGTGGAATTTCCATTGATAGCCGAGCAGGAGAGATACCTGCTTCATAAGCTCGGACGAGAATGGCTGACCGTTATCGGAGTATACGATGCGGGGAAACCATATCTGGGGAAGAATTCACGAACCAGCTGTTTGGCAGTGGTCGGAGCAGTGTAATCTGGGACTGGAAATGCTTCTGTCCAACGGGAGAGCGCACATACAACTACGAGGACATACTTGAATCCTCGACAACGTTCCATCTGGATATAATCCATCTGGAGGACTTCAAAAGGGTGATCGGGAGGATGAAATCCACCTTGTTCTACGGGAATGCTTTTCCCTGGGTTGAACTGACAACAGATCATGCAAGTACGCACTTTCTGTTTGGCTGCTGCTCGTAAATGTTTATTGAACCAGAGGTTTTGAATACTGTCTAACATGGCTTTTTCTCCTAAATGTGCAGGACTGTGTACTGTGTTAATGATTACTTGGACCATAGAGTCAGGGAGAAACCATGTAGATTTTCCCTTCGTCATCCATCCCTGTTCTGTCTGGATCCCTCCTAGTTCAATCCATTTCTTGATTTCGTCTGGTGTAGCATGTGTCTGTATATCAATTACATCTAGGGCGGGATCCTTAACTGTCATACAATGTATCGGTGTCTGGACTATTGTCCTTGTCAGATCAGTTGCGTGAGTCTGAGTCTGAGCTGTATGCTTTGCTGTTCGGTCTGCCAGGTCGTTACCCTGGGAAATTATATCTGTGACTTTCGTATGTGCCTTGCACTTCATGATGGATATCGCTGTAGGCAGATGTATTGCATCTAACAGAGCTTGAATGAGGGGACCGTGCTGAATTTTGGCTCCGTGAGAGGTCAAAAAACCTCTCTCTCGCCAGAGGACACCGAAGTCGTGTACGACTCCGAATGCATAACGTGAATCTGTGTATATGTTAACTCTCTTGTTCTTTGCTTGAATACAGGCTTGAGTCAGAGCGATGAGCTCTGCTGCTTGAGCTGACAGGGTGTCAATACAATCCGTTTCTATGACTTCAGTTTCTGTCGTGACTGCGTAGGCGGCCACTAATTCTCCTGTACTTGTTCTTATGCATGAACCATCCACATAAAGTGTCAGGTCTGGATCTGGTAATGCGGTGTCTGTCAAGTCTTGTCTGGGTTTCGTCGTGATGGTAATGACTTCAATACAGTCATGTGCCAATGGGTCTGTCTCACTTAATGGCAGAAGTGTAGCAGGGTTCAATGTGTTGCAACGTCTTATTTCTATGTGTGGCTGAAACAATGTCAATTCATAACCTGTCAGTCTTGCTATAGTCAAGTGCTGAGTCTGTGTTCGGTTTAAAAGAACTTCCACGGAGTGTGGAACTTGTGCTGTCAATTGATGTCCTAACACTATGGAATCACTTTGTCTGATTGCTAGAGCTGTTGCTGCTACTGATTTCAAGCACGCAGGCAGCGCCTGGGCTACTGGGTCCAATGTACTAGAAAAATAAGCACACGGTTTGTATGAACCTGCTTGATCCTGAGTGAGTACTGACAATGCGGTACCTTCACGTTCTGTGACAAAAAGTGTAAAAGGCTTGCTGTAACATGGTGTCGCTAAAACTGGTGCTTGACATAAGGCTTTCTTTAAGTCGTCAAAAGCTTGTGTGTGTTCCTGAGTCCAAGGGAGGGCAGTCGATGTCGCTGCCTCCTGGGTTGTCAACTGTATGAGTGGTTTCGCTAGAAATGCATACTGAGGGATCCATTGTCTACAGTAAGAAGTGAGGCCTATAAAGGCTCGTACCTCCTTTTGTGTCCTGGGCTGTGACATGTTTACAATTAACTGAATGCGGTCAGGTGTTAGCTGTCTCCCCCCTTTGGACAGCAAGTGCCCAAGGTAAACCACTTGCTGAACACAGAATTGCAGCTTCGAAGGGGACACCTTGTGTCCCTTGTCAGCCAGGAAATGCAAACCCGTCAGTGACGCTTGCTCACATTCAGGTTCGCTGCGGGCGGTGATCAGTAGATCATCGACATACTGTAACAGGGCAGTGTTGTCAGGCATGTGTATACTGTCTAGTTGTCTTTTCAGTGCTTGGCTATAGATGCTAGGGCTTTCTATGAATCCTTGAGGTGCGCGTGCAAATTTGAAGCTTCGACCATTTAAACAGAATCCGAAAAGATATTGGCTTTCTGGATCAATTGGGACACTAAAGAAGGCGTTCTTCAGATCAATTACAGTAAAGAACGTTGCTTCGGAATCAATGGCAGTCAATAAAGACGAGATGTCTGGGACCACGGGGTACTGTGGTACGATGCATTTATTCAATTCGCGCAAATCGATAACTAATCTATAAACTGGGGGTGCATTTGGATCAGTACGTTTAAGAATTGGAATGATGGGGGAGTTACATAGATTCGAGTCGGTTTCTACAACCACCCCTTGTGCAATGAGCTCGTCAATGATTTTCAGTAAAGCCGCTACAGCATCTGGAGGTAACTTGTATTGTCGGATTCGTGGTAAGACTACTCCTGGCCTGAGTGTGACTCGATATGGTGTAATGTGCATACAACCTACATCAGTGGGGCCTTGTGCCCATAAATGTGCAGGAACATTCTGTAATCTGGGATCAATATCTCTCAACACATAGTGACCCTTAAAGTCACGTAAGAACAATCTTACTCCTTCCGGAGAACAGCAAATCACAGCTCCTAGAGCTTTCAGTGTCTTGATACCTAACAAGTTTTCTGGACATGATTTCGTTAATAACAAATCTGTAGTGCGAGACAATGGACCAACTAAAAGAGGTACTGGTTTTGATACTTCATTTACAATAGGTTTGCCTGAAAATCCAAGGGAAACATTCTGGGAGCCTGAGAGGGGTGCCCCTGGAACCTCGTCATGACTTATCGTTGTTCTGCTTGCCCCTGTATCAATCAAAAACTTTCTATCTTTTCCTAACACTTGGCTATGTACATAAGGACCCTCTTGATCTACAGGAACCTCAATAAGAGGCAAACCAACTTCCCTCTCTAGGCTGTTTCATGTGTATCGCTGATAATTGGGGTAATCTGTTTGTGCATACTGGTACATCTGTTGCGTTGCATGTTGTGTTGCGGCAATGGGCTGTGGCTGTGGTACTGCTACGGTCTGTACTGTCTGTTGTGAAGCTTGCATAGGCTGGATATTCTGTGATACTTGTTGTTGGGCCTGGTCCTGTCTAGGAGGACGCGGTCTTTCTTTAGTTTTACCTGTAGCTATATTGTGTTTCAAAACTGCACAATCGTTTATATAGTGACCTGGCTGTTTACAATAGTAGCATGTCCCTTTAACAGGGGCTGCTGAATTGTTGGACTGTGTCATGCCCTTTTTCCGACCATCAGCTGGAACTGACTGAGCAACTAACATTTTCATTTTCGTGTATTTCATACGTCTTTGTTCGTGATCATGTTCTTCTCTAATTCTGTTCTGGTGGTACTGTAACATTTGTAACATTTGGGAAGGCGTGTTTGCTTGCCATGTGCTCTCGACTTTCAGAACACGATTCTTGACTTGGGGCGGAGAATTCTCGACTAACTTGGATACAAAAAGGTGTGGATACGACTCGCTACTTGCTTTCAGGCCACTATTAATAACAAAACATTTCTCAAATCGGGAATAAAAATCACTAGTGTCTTCATCGGGTTTCTGTTTACAGGCTGAGATTGCATCCCAGTCTTCCTTTTTCGTTGCTAATAAACATGGCAATACTTGTACTAACAATCCTGGTAATGCTTTAGTTTTGTCCCCAAGCCCTAGGCCTGGGGTTCTAGTATTCTCTTCGTTCTCTAATGCAGCCCAATCAATCTTTTGCTCTCCCACCTCCCATTCTTTTTCTTTGAGTTTCTCGTAAATACCGGCAGGCAATAATACTTTCAATATTTTCATGATGTCGGGATAGGTATAATCACCCATGAGTAACATGTCTTTTATTTCACGGTGGAAACCTGCAGGGTCTTTATCGTGACTGGGCACTAATTTCTTCATTTCCAATAATTCCATTTTAGTTATGGGCGTGTACACAAACACACGTCTAAAGGTATTATCATCATTCCTGACTGGATGTACTTCTCGTAAGGGATTCTGTCTGACTATGTAATACATTTTTCTTTCTACTGGTGGAGCTGGAACAAACTGCGGATTCAGGAAAGTACTATATCTGTGCCGATGCTCTAGAATTACCTTAATTAAGTCTGTACCTAGGCCTCTCCATTTATTCATGAGTAGCTCTATTAGTATATCCGGTAGGGGCCCCGGATCAGAATGTTGGCTTTTATACAATATAAGGAGGTGCTGTGTCATATACATACCAGCTAGTCGCTGTTCGTCGGGGGAAAGATTTAAAAAAGTCTGCGCTAATGCGTCATCACTATATTTATCGGAATTGTCAGCCCATTGTACTGCTGATCTGGCTAATTCTTGCTCATCCATGGAATCGAGTACATGGTACCCCATTCGTTCTTGAAGTACTTTATCGGTAGCCTGAAACAAATGTTCAGGAGTCTTCGGATTTGACATAGCAGTGTGAAAAAGTCTCTTACTTTCTGGACGTATCGGTTTATTAAAGGGTCTACCCCTCCCTACATAGGCTATTGTTCCTCTATCTTCTGTCTCTTCCTCTGGTTCCTCCTCTGAGGATTTATTTGCATCAGATTCTGCTTCCCTTTCAGCTTTCGCTTTTGCATGGAATACTACTATTTCTTCACGAATCTTTCTGTACATGGCCTCTATACAACTTTGTTTATCGTGTTTTCCGTCTGAAATATTCTGACTCCATGCAGTTAGTACCTTCATCTCTTCTTGATTTACACCAGGCCTGTCTCGTTCTCTTATGAAACAGTTTATGAGGAATCTTAGTATTAGGCTCTGAATGTCGACTTTCTGATGCGCCATGGCCTCGTGAACACATTCCGGACCCTCCCCCGTCTGAACGAACTGATATATCCTGTCTAGATTAGCTTTTATTCCTGGAAACAGAACTAAAAAATCTGCAGCACGTCTTATACGTATTGAGGCTAATAACATGTAAACATCTTTGCCTGGTATGGGGTCATATCTACAATATGTGATAAGTTCTTTCGCTTTTTCACTGGTAATCGGTTTCGGAGTACGTTGCATTTCTAGTTCTCTAACATCTAATCGATGTAGTGGTGGCGGGGTCTGGAAACCTCCTGATGCACCTCCTGAAGCGGAGGCTTGAGCATGATCTGTCGGTAGGGCTGTGTCAGGCCCGAAAGGATTTTGCGGATTAATAGGGTTAATGGGGTTTGCAGGAAGTGGTGGAGGAGTGTCCTGTCGTTGGGGATGGCGGTAAGGGGGTGGTATGCGTGCAGGCGGAACATTGATATATTCGGGAGCTACATCGTCTAAATAGGAAGAAAGGAAAATATCCTTTGTGGTCTTGTGACGTAATTTAGTCGGAACCAATGGAGGGGGCAGATCTTTCGGTACTTCCGGGGTCGCCTTGGGCAGGCCCTCGGCCAGGACTGGATACAATCCTGTCATAATAGCATTACTACGTCTATCGTGTTGTTCTATTCTAACTCGTTCTCCTTCTTCTAGTAGTTCCTTTTCTTTGGCTTTTTCGGAATCCTCTTTACTTCTCTCTGCTTTTCTGAGTGCTTTCTCTGTCCGTCTGTGCGATTCTTTACGCCATAATTCAATGGCGGCTTTTTGTGACTGTCTGGCTTTCTTTTTCCATAACGCTTCTTCTACTCTCATGATGCACTCGGCATCCCATGTCCCTGCAGCGGGCCATCTCTGATTCTCTGCTAAATCTTTGGTGTAATCCACCCACAAATCGAGAAATAATACAGCATCTAGGCCGTGTTTGTGGTACATAAAATACCCTGGAGTGTCCCTGGGTGGGATGGGAACAGCTTCCTCGAGTATCCCTTTTCTAGTTCCTATCTGTTTCAGTTTGGAAAACAGCGGCATGTTTCAGCCGTGCTACTTGGTACTTGATACTTACTCGGACTTGGACCCAACTAATACAGTAAACACGATAATGTAGATCGAACAATCACTCATACCACGACATTAAAACACATTAAACATTTTGAAAACGAACAACAATAACTAGAATAAAACTAGCTACCTGCATACTCGATATACTGCTAAACAGTACAGATACACCGCTAAACAGTGCAGACCGGGTCTGTGCACCCAAACCCGTCTTGACCGGGCACAAACTAATGCACCCGTCTAGATGCGTCCCCAGCAACGGTACTCACCGGGAAGCACAGAACGGAAGGCCTCGGAAACTCGACACTGGACTGGACCGGACTGGACTGGACTCGACTCGAGACGTAGGTACTTCGGAACTTCGGAACTGGTGGGCCTCTGAATACCTCGGACCTTGCTCTCTCAGCTAGGCTCTGGTCGGGATCCTCCGCACTCCTCACCGCCTCGTCTGGGTGTCGATCGCAGCCTCAGTCACCTCCGTTGGCCTGAGGGAGATACAGGAAATCCTGCGGGTACGCGTAGTTGTCCGTCCGGCTGTGGCAGGGGGCTAGGCCTGCAACGCACCGCCGGCGCGTAAGGTGGGGGAGGGGGTCCCTATTCGGGTGCCAATTATGTGGTAAATTTAAATTACCTATACTTAATTTATGCGGTAAAGTTCAATAAGAATAACTCAGTCAAAAATAAGAGGCAGAGTCCGTGGCATCTGAGTTTATGAAGGTTTTATTCCTTAAAAAGGAATTGGTTTGAACCAGGTATCATGTTCCATCACCACAAGGGTTCAGGAAGGGAATGGACATGGACATGTACAATGCTTTATTAACAGGATATCATATATATAGTCAATACACATAATAGTGATGAATGCAGAAGGCGTAACAGCTGAGAGAAACGAGATAAGAACACATGTACGTAACAGAAGGCGTGCATGAGGGCGTGCATGAGGGCGTGCACGGAGGTGTGTGCTAGACAACGTCACTTGAAACGTATCACAGGTAGGTGGATCCATAGACGAATCCTGCAGTGTCAGCAGAAAAACATGGCAGAGATGCGCGCGCAGCAGCATGACGTGTGATTGACGTGGAACTGGAGGGTGAAGGGGACTTGACATTTAGCCCTACATGAGGAGACAGAAGTCTGGGATGTCAGAACAACCTAATCCCAAATCATATCTAATATCTTGTGTTTGAGGAACTGTATTATCTAGAAGGAAAGGTTTCTCGGGCAGAGGCTATTCTATACTGACTATTAGTGCGTGCATATGTGACTTCGTGTCTACGTGTAAAGCAAGGGGGCCATGGGCCTACCATGGTAACAGGAGCTATGAATTACTAGCACGGAGACAGGAAGGCCGGGCCCTTTGCTCTGCAGCTGGGGAGATGTTTTCCTAAACTACTAGACAGGAATGTATTTTCGAGGAGCGGAGCAGATAACTTGAAGGCTGAATACAGTCTTGGCAGGCAAGCAGGTCGAGCCAGGCACCGCTCGCCTCACAGGGAGTAAGGCAAGGGTCAGGAAGCAGCAGACTGCAGCTTTTAGAAACAGGAGGCAGAAGGGGCTCAATGGCAGGAATCAGGGCCTAACTCACCAGAGCGAGTAAAACATGAAAGTGCACCATGTAAAGACGTTGGCAAGGCACACTTAGGAACTGAATATCCGACCCATTCTTGTTGGATCTGAAAGAGGACATGTTAACGTTGGATGCAAATGTATTTGCGTCTTCATAGCTGGAAGTGGAGGGAACATACATGTACTTGAAGCACGTACATGGAGCCGTTGGGGTCTACGTTAGGGGACACAATTGACCATAAAATTCATATTACCTCACTGCGCCACAGGAGGAGCTGGACGACATGGAGGAAATGGTGTTCACAGTGATCAGTGGGGAGATGGTGACTGGAGTCGGGGGACCTGACACTGCTCAACATGAATGGACACAACAGCAGCGGGGTGAGTAACAACCAGGGACTTTGGGGACGACGGAGATGTCCACAATGGTGCACATGCACAATTGAGCGGAGCACATCTTCGGACAGACCATGCCCCAGACCCCATCTCCCACCAAGGGACCAATGTACACAAGTATGCAACATCTCAGCACTGTATAAGCACAGAAGTCAAAGGCACACCGCAGAAAACGGAAAAGGGGCAGCAAAACAGAGTAGTAGGGGCCATACCCCCAGAAATGCAGCACACACACATGACATGCAGAGCACAGCAGCACTGACAACAATGTGGCACAAACCACAACACGTCCACAACAGTACACAGACACAACTGGTGCCGACTGGGTGTAGACACTGGCCAATCACAAGTGGCAATTTCAGGGAAATGTGAGATGACCATGTCCAACCACAAACACACACACGTCTGTTGTCAAAATGTCCACTGTCCCCATCAATTAGGCAGCTCCTCACAAACAGCCACAATATACACAGTCATGCAGTCTGTATGTAAACATGTACAATGCTACAACACACATGTGAACACATTGTTAAACTGCATCTCCCCATCACATTTCAGTGGGACAATCAATACCTCTGGAGAGCAGCCCGTACCTCTCTTCTCCGACTCCGACGCCCTCCAAGAGTTCATTGACAGCCTCAGCAGCCCACCTCCAGGAGCCGGGCAGCCCAGCTGTATCGAGGACACACCATCCCCTGCACAGATCACACAGCAGGTAGCACCCACCCCCACCCCCACGGCTGCCTCCCAGGACCCCCACGAAGAACACATGGCCTTCCAAAGCTGTGTTTTGGGATGCCAGGGGCAGCTGGTTGAACAGGTGCAGGTGGGCTTTGACTGCATGGCAGACAAGCTAGTTGCCATACGTGGGTGTCTAAGTCCCATCAGGGACAACTCACAGTCCCTAACGGACACCCATAGTCCGCTCCATGCTCTCAAACTAACCATGGCTAACATCGCCAGAGGCCTGACTCATAGACATGAATGACTGACTAGTCAGAGTGGCTCCATTGAGCTCACCAGGGAGGTGGGAAACATGCGGAGGCTCATGGAGATCATGAAGCGGGCCAATGCAGAAAGAGCGGCTGCCACGGCTGCACACCAGCGATTGGTAGCTGGGTTCCTCAATGACCTCAAAACCATCCTCATGGCATTGCTGCCATGAGGCTTGGCACTGATGCATGCTGCTGCTACCATCACATCTACATCGTCAACCCCTGAGTGTCAGTCCACACAGTGCGGCAGACATTCCATCTCCGGCCCCTGAGGTGTTACTGCCACACGGTGCTGGAGAAAGGCCAGCACCACCCACACATCAGGCACATAGAACAGCAGAGGACAAAGAGGTGGATGAAAGTGCCATCGTGCTTAGAAGGACGCAGTAGCATTCTTCTACACCATATGGCCGGTTTCAGCTTGTTTCTTCCCTCTGCATCATCTTCGCAATCTACTAGCATATTCTGTTTGATCGCCTATGACACAGCAAACAGACTGCAGACTGAACTCTTCCTCTTCCTTTGGACTTGTCATTCCCTGAAGGACTCTGGCTGGCCCTCCAATATTGTAAAGTGAGGTTTGCTTTGCCCTGTACTGCTCCAAACGCAACACTCCTCTGAATGTGCATTAAACATTCCGAATCACACAGATGTGTTGTGTCTAGGGTCTTTCATGTGTGTTCAAGTACTGATGAATGAAGGATAAGTGAATTCCCCCTACGTCCATGTGGCTCATGTCTTTGGACTTGGGTACCATTGTGACACATTGCCGAATGTTGCCCGGTTGGCGCTGACGCAACAACAGCAACACACGCATTCGTTACTTTCTTGTCCAGCCCTGTATAGAACCATGCCCAGAGCCCTGGGGTCATTGTTCAAACCCTCACGCTGGACTGGCATACGCCAGGTCAGCCCACCACACTCACGCTCCAAGGGGGACAACAATGCTACATGTGCCAGGACTTCCCTGTGGTGATCTGCTGCTCACAGGTTTAATTTTCAGCATGCCACAGCTACTACCTCATGGCTGGTATACACCCACACCACACCCATCCAGCACACGCGTCACAGCACATGTGAACCTGCCAATAAAAAGGGCCGGGCGCACGTGCACAATGCCATTTCCAACCTCTCTTGGGTTGTATCCGTGTGGTGTGCCTGTAGGCATGGGGGCCCAGGGGCCTGCGACATCACATTCCGCAGGCCAGGAGGTGACATGATGGCATCTGCACCACAATACCCGATCATAGAGAGTCCATGACTTTTGGGGCACAGACTTGGTGGCACCCGATGCACTGCGGCCGGCACAGGCACACCACCACGGGACGGTGACTTTGGGTGCACTGAGGTAGGGTGCTGAGCGGGTGTGCAGCCTGCGATGATGCCCCATCCCGGCGGTTCGGACGGCACAGGTTTTGTGTGCCCTGCTGGACCACAGTGTAGACCTGAACCAGCAGGCAGTGCGGGCCTACAGCCACGTGGCGTCGCCTCCTGGATCACAAAGTTAGTGGCATCTATGAGGCTGAACAGGTGTGCAGCCTGCGATGATGCTGGGTGCACTGGTATGTCCTCTTCCATGGAGAAATCATGACCCAGCACCAAATGTGAGACCTGGGACCCCGCGGAGCATAGCTGCATGATGTGGTGGGCGCCATGTCTGTGGGCCCGGGCTTGGGGCTTGCATCGGCACGTGGTGGGCCCTAATTTCTACACACCAGGGCAGAAGGTGAGCAGTAAGGCCTGGGTGCGTAGGGGCGGGCATGCACCACTGGGCAGCGGAGAGGGACTGAGGTGCATCTGCCTGGGTGTGCAGGGGCGGGCATGCACCGCTGGGTGGCGGGAGGGACTGGGGTGCAGCTGCCTGGGTGCGTAGGGGCGGGCATGCACCGCTGGGCAGCAGGAGGGGCAGGGTTGCAACTGCCTGGGTGCGCAGGGGCGGACAGGTGCTGATGTTACATGCAATTGTATGTACTTTGCTATGCATGTGTCTGGACTCTGTTTCAGATGACAGATCTGTCTCAGATGTGGGACCTGATGAACTGTACTACATACCGGCACGTGGTTGGAGACACACCGGTGGCAGCAGGTGAGCAGTTTTACCTGGGTGCGCAGTGTCGGCACTCTCTCTCCATGTGCCTCTCTTTTCTCTGTGTCTCCATTCCCCTCTCTGTCTGTCTATCTCTCTCTCCCCCTCTCTGTCCATCTATCTCTCTCTCCCCCTCTCCCCCTCTCTGTCCGTCTATCTCTCTCTCCCTCTCTCTCCTTTGCTCTGTCTCTCTGTCCCTCAATGTGCTCAGGACACCTTCTCATCATGATTTTTTACTTGCAGGCTGTGACCTATGGAGTGTCTCGAGGGGTGCCGCCATGTGTCTTCATTTCTGTTCTGTGTTTAATACATTTTCATTTGTTGCTTTGAAGGTGAATATGTGATGATCCTCTTTGTGTTGACACATGCATGTAACCAGATGTGATTTTGTGACATCAGGTGGAATATTTGGTACATGATTCCGTGTAGTTGATGTGGCATGTCTTTCCCTGGGAGGGCCCCGAGGGGGGGTCCTGGGAGTGGTGACTGTGGGTGTTGTGGCCCTCATGGGTGCCCTAGCTGCATAATCAGTGGCTCCATGGCATCTGTTGTTTTCTGGTGTGGCTCTGGCCTTGGCTCCCATTTGTGGTGCAGGCTGTGGTCCGACTTTACACCAGGTCAGAGCAGATGTTAGTTTCCTGCTGCTAACATGCCTTATCACATGTTTTGTGATCTTATAGCCAATCTGGCTGGCCGTTGAGAATGTTGGGGAGTGGTGTTCACGCAGGTTTTTGCTCGGGAACACCTACTCTGCATCTCATTAGCGATACTTGCGGTGGTCATCTGTGGCGATGTTTTTTGCGGCTGCTATCACAGGCAAACTGGTGCTATGGGCTGTTATCACCAGTTTGTGAATGGGGTGATACATTTATCGTGACTTTGGCTGCGATAAAGTGCTGGTAACTCGGCAATAGCTCTTTGAGAATATGCCCCTTAGAGTGTACTAAAATTACCCTGACTAGGATTGTGGTTCCTGCCTTGGCTGGGAGCATACTTCTGTAAACCAGAAACCCAATTGCTAACACATAGATTTAGGATTTTTTTGACAAACTGGACAACAGGAGATTTGTGCAAAGAAGACAATCCTAGAAAGCTTAGATTTGCTGGATTTGGGGTCTGCACAAATACCAGGAAATGATGTTCATTATAGTGGACCAGTACTATTGTTTTCTCCCAGTGACAGATTAAGAAAGTAGCATAGACACATGATGAAAAACAGCAGCATTGTCTGCAGCTATTGGAGTTCTTCCTCAAAAAGTTAAGATGTTATTTGGCTGCTGGAACTCCGGATCTTCTACATTTTGCATACTATCATATCGGTCCCAACCTGTTTTGGGAATTGTAGATTTTCGTTTTTTCTATCAAAATGTAGCTTAGTTATTGTCATGGGTGTTCTGCAATGAACAGCTTCTGTATTTATAACTGGATCCATGTTTATCACATGGACATGGAGCAGATTTCTTTAAACATTTTTTCACTGAGGCCACAGACAGCAAAATATTTGAAGTGGAGGGGCCGGACTGAGAGCAGGTGGTCGAAGCTTAAGAGACAATTTAATGGATTCTTTTTCAGTAGCTCATAATTCACAATAAATCTAAAAACTGCAAAGAGCAAATTCATTAAAAAAAAACAGAAATTTGCCAACAAATTCTGCTCCCCATAATCAGTGTGTTTTGTTCACCTTGCACACCTGGCACCTGCACAACTACACCTGTTACACTAGTGATAGATAGCGTTGGCCATAAGTAGAATGATATCTCCCTGCCTCCTTCACCCATTTCCCACACATGCCTGATAATCACTACAGTCTTGAAACAGGCTCTGTATCATTTGTTTTTTGGGAGTTCTATTCAGCGCAAACTCGGCCCAAGAGCATTGGAGTACTCCTTTACAAGAGCACCATTTACATTGCACAGGGTCATATGTTTTGTTTTGTTTTTAGTCACATGGAGATTTAGTGATTTGCCAATGGGACGTTGAGTCAACATTGGGAGCCAACAAAGGCTTGAACTAATGTCGCTACTTGTAGCTCTAGGAATGTTTTTTATTATTGGGAGGTCATGTGAGGGTGTCTGAAATGTTTCAGCGCTCAGTTCATCATCTTATTGTGCATTGCTTGGTTCGCCCTAAGTTGACAGAGGATGCCCAGAATTGGGTCTCTTGCTCACTTTGCCACTGGATTCAAGCCAGTCTGGCTGATTAGGGGTGTTACCCCAAAACCGTTTCCAGGATGCTTGTTTCTGGTCCAGGGAAGACCTGGCTTGGCAGTTCAGTCTGGACTGTTTCCAGGAGGAACAGTGTCAAGACTGATTTGCATTTGGGAGGGTCTGAACTGGGATGACGAAGTAAGCAAAAGAAAGATGATGGATCAACACAGATCTAATAGTGACTGAGGCTGAGTGTCTGAAAAGTTTCAGCACTCTGTCCATCATCTTATTCTGTTTGCAATGTGAGGGTATCACTAGTTGAGTTCTAGAGTGCATCTTTTTAACGAATACTCAGCAAAATATTTCCAGATATAGTCTGATTTATTACTAAAATATATAGATAAAAATAATGACTTACATATTCTCAGAGTTTTCTGTCTCAGGCTTGGACTTTTTAGCACTATGTGTACACATGCCACTATTCCCCACTGTGCGAACTAGGATTCAGTTTTGTGATTTTATGGCATGACCACTGATATTATATGATTCTGTGGCATTTTCTGCATAATTATTGTTAGACTTGGCATCTTTGGTGTGGTTTCCCATTACTTTTTGCCTCCATCTCCTGCGTGTCTGATGCTGTGCTGCGTTTCGTTTTTGATGGTTTAGATATTTTGGGCACTTTGCCACTGCTGATCAGTGTCAAAGTGCAAGTGCTCCCAGTGTAAATTGTGATTACAATTGGTTCTCCCTAATTGGCATATTTGATTTACTGGTAAATCCCTAGTAAAGTGCACTGAGTGTGCCAGGGCCTGTAAATCAAATGCTACTAGTGGGTTTGAAGCACCAATTGTGCCACCCACAAAAGTAGCTCTAAAAAGGTATATCAGACCTGCCACTGCAGTGTCTGTGCACAGTTTGTTAACTGCCATGTCAACCTGGTCACCCACTTGCCAGGCCCTAACCTTCCCTTTTCTTACAGGTAAGGCACCCCTATGGTAGGATCAAGGTACCCCCCCTGTGCATGGTGCAGTGTATGTGAAAGGTGGGAGATGTACTGGTGCGTGTGACATGTCCTGATAGTGAAATACTGGCAATTTTATTTTTCACTATTGAAAGGCTATATTTCCCAATAGGATTGAATTAGAAATGCTCTGTAACATCGTACACGTTTAACTTCCCATTAGCACAAGCTAGAGACATAAAGTTTAGGTTCTCTGGCACATCTTTTAGTGCAGGTGGTTTTTAAATTGTGTGTTTGAAAAAGCCACTAGTAGGATTTTTCTTGTTTAACCATTCTGTGTGCCCCTGCCTGTTTGTGTATTGACTGTCGGGTTTTGGAGTGACCATGGTTGGGAATGTGTATTCACTGTACAGAGCCAATGTGGGGGGGGGGATGTTGAGGTGTGCCGGCCCTTCCTGGATGACGCTGAGCTGAATAGACCTTGAGATTTCCTTGCACCTTAATAGTGCCTGTCTGTCTTGCACAATGCTGTCTCCGCCCCCTGTGGTCATATTGCACCTGCGTGCACCGAACTGGGTTAGACTGGGCTCAGAGACCCTTGCACAAAGAGAACAAATACATTTTGGGGTATAAGTATTAGACCTAACCCCAGAACTTTAGATCCCTTCTGGACTCAGGAGGAACCTTTGCAAAGGACAAGAGCTGAAGAGCTGGAAGGAGGAGTACTGCCTCTTTGCTGTGTATTGTGTGGGGTTGGCCTGCAGTTGCTGTTTCTGCCAAAGAAAGGACAAAGACTGGAACTTTGCTTTGAACCAGCTTGTAGAAGATCTCCAAGGTCTTGTGTGTGCTGGCCTACTGTTCCGAAGTCTCAGGGACACAAAGACGTCACCCCCGCTCCCCTGAACTCTGCTGCTGAGAGTTCTGACCTGACAGGAGGTGCCTGTTCTAGTTCTGGGCCTCTAGATGTTGTGCTTGCTGCTAGGAGCTGGAAGAAACCTGAAGAACTAAGAAAAACGATGAATCGTTCTTCTTGCAGCTGTTTTTCTGATGAAGCACCACTGTGTGAGAAGAATCTCCACGCATCTATGTGCTGCTGCAGAAACTGACACAGCGCCTGTCGCGGCTGCAAGAACAGACACATTGAGGGATCACGGCTAAAGAGACCGACGCAGTGCTGCTCGATGCTGCTGCAGTGATTACCAATGTATCCCAGATTTCCATGCATTGTACCTGTGTGGCAAATATTCCCGACGCATCACTCGCAGACCAGTACCGTCTTGGAGTCGACTCATCACTTCCCCTTACCGACCGGATTTGTTGCATGGCCTCCTCATGGTCTCAGGAACTAATGGATGTCTTTGTTTCTTGATGCTTCCGATCTCTGCAGCAGTTTAGCATTGTTAATTTTGACGCATCTACACATACTTTGTGAAAATCACACAACCCTTTTTTTCAATGGACGAGCTGCTTGAAACCTTTTTAAAGTCATTTTCTTGTTACATGTATGTTGAAGTTTTGTCTCCTTTGGTCTTGTTGAGTTTAGATAAAGATACTTTATTTTTCTAAACTGGTGTGGAGTTCATTTGTAGTGTTGTCAATGTATTACTGTGTGTTTTGAGTACACATACTTTACACATTGTCTTTGTCTGCTTGTGCCAAGCTACCCAGGTGGTGAGCAGGGGCTATCTAAAGTGTGTATCCCTCTTACTCTGAACAGAAGCAAGGGTCCCTATTTGGACAAAGGTACCCAGAGACCCCTATTTCTAACCATTATAGATTTTGCCGCATTCGTCACTAAATCAGTCATTTTCTGAATAATCTGTGAATATTAACAAAACAAATGTTTCTGTGTCAAACGGATTAAAAGGTAATAAAAATGTAGCAACATGTTGAAACACAGTGGACAGCCCTTCACAAAAGGTGATTAGTCACCTTTCACTTGCTCTTTGGTGTATTTCGGGGGTAAACTGGTGCTAATGAAGTGAAATATTTGCCCGGACAGTATTCACATGTATACAAATGGAAACATAATGAAATACTATCATAAAATGTGCCACATTAAGTCATAATATTTTCATTTTATTGAAACATAATTTATTTAGCCCTGCCATTTAACTTTGGTCCTTTCCTGCTGTATACATCAATTGGTGCTGCTTTCTGGCCCCAAAGAAAAATTTGCCTTGATTGCATTAGGCAACTGAGTTTTCGTATTAAAATTGATTGGTTTAACTAGCATTTATTTTCCATTACAGTGTACCCATTGTTTTGTGTGCAGTTACCTGAAGGTTAGAAATATAAGTAACATGTTAAAGAATATATAGCTCTTTTCAGCCACATCATTGACTCTGCCACCCTACTAACTGACCCCAGCTTAGGGCATCCAGGATCACAGTTCATACTTACTTGTGAAGCCCTTCAGCTGCTGTATGCAAATCAAGATTGTCTGGAAACACGTCAAATGAATAAAGTCGTGCTTAAAAGCCATTTTCTCCCCACCTGGTAATGCAGCCATGGCCCCACAGAGGAGTACGCCCTACAGTTAGAAAAACTCTAATATAGAGGAATATTGTTATACCACCCCATAGTTTGAAGAACTCTTACATAGAGGAATATTGTTATACCACACTGAGCTATATTTAAGCAGGATGGCTTGAGACTGGATGTGTATGAGATGCCTCTGGCTGAAGTGTTATGTTGCCTAGAGGATATAACAGGTTTAAGCAGGAGCTGGATTTATGGGTATTTGAGAGGATACAAAAAAGACACATTTGCCGACGCCCTTTGTATGTAATCTAAAAGTCTGAGCTGCAGAAGAAAAGGGATAGAGAAAGTAATGACAGAAGAATAACTTCAAGCAGGGACAAAAGAAAAAATCAAGAAGGGAACTGCGTTGCAAGAAAATCGACAATCGGTTAAGAGGGAAAGACTAAAGGCTTGGGTCTCTTTATTAGCCGTCTTATTGGAAAATACCCACATAAAGGAAAGCAGGCACACCACATCACACACAGGAAGTACATTCCAGGGAACAGACAACAATCCTGGTACTGCATGAAGCTGGTAAAGCAAAAACACCAAATTCTGTGCGAAATTAGAATAGTCGTAAAGCAGTTAAGACTGTGGAGGAATACTGGAAAAACATAAGCTAAAAAAAACTAAGAGTTCAATATAAGAAAAGCTTCTGCAAAGCTAAAATAAATCCCCACATGCTTATTTGGAACAAGCTGCTAGTGGCAAGCAAACAACCGAGCGGGAAAGAATGTTGGCAAGTGATAAACGTTCGGACACATGGAAAATCCAGACATCATACTGTAGGTATCAATGCAGACATATGGGTGGCCCACATGCAAGCAATGTTCAAACAACCAGAGTTCAAACTAAAAACAGACAGTTGTGATATTGCAACTGAAAAAAGAAGGGGCTTGTCAACAGACACGCAGATAGCCTCAGGAACTCAAGAAAAAAACATCATAAATAAACATCAAAGCAAAAATATCCTTGAACTTAAGATGCAGAACAATTAATAAAAATCATAAAGAAATTAAAAACAGAAGTGGCAGCAGTCCCTAATGGTATACCAAGCGCTCTCTTTAAGGGAGAGCCTGCATACTTGGAAGATTATTTTACACCACTTTTTAAGGAGCTGTTTCTGAAAAATAGAATCCCCGAATCATGGAGGGGAAGCATTTTCAACCAATCTTTGAAAGTGGAAATCCATCACTGCCCAGCAACTACAAACTTATCACATTAATAGATGTTGAAGGTAAGCTATACACTACCTGTCTGCTAGAACATTTAAAAAAATTGTCAGATGGCACGAAATGGATACCTCTTCCCAAACTGGGTTCAGGGTAGGAGCAGGCACACCAACTAATCTTTCAGCTCTAGCGCTACTAACTGAAAATGCCAAACAATAGAAGAAGCGGATGTTTGTATGCTTTATGGACCTAAAGTCAGCTTTCGATCATGTGCCCTGAAAGCACTTATGGAGAAAACTGGCAACGTGGGGCATTCCAAACAACTTACTGAACGCCGTCCGATGCCCTAGCACACCAATGTACAGAATATAACAAGTTAAGGACTTAAAATTCAAGACGAATACAGTAATACATAGGATGCTTTAATATTTCTGTCTTGATCTGAATCCAGCCAACACGTGTTTTGTTGTTCAGGACAAGACACCCACAACTTTCTCGGGGCTTTCAGTCTTTGATGCAGTATAGAATACCTTCTGGCTGGTTATACTTCTCCGTCCCAGCCTTAATCTGGCTGGACAAATTGATAGTAATCTGTATGCAGGTCTTTAGAAAAGATAAAATATCCTAATGGCACGATCCGATATATATTCGTGCGTAGAAGCGGACTTGAATCATGTCTGCTTAGTATATGCTGAATATAGCAGCATTGAACCGTGCAACCATTCCCCGGCAAGTCCGTCTGGCCACAATCCAAATTTGGAGGTGTTGGATGATTGCCTCCTCCCTAGGCACCCAAAAACGAAAAGTATTGGATAACCGAAACCGTAATTTGTGAGCGCCATTTATATTCGGGGTATAATCATCCCAACAAATCTCTCAACTTACTGAACGCCATCAAAGAACTGTACACTGAGACCTGGATTTGGGTGAAAATAGGTGGTGGCAGTTGTGTAATAAAGAAAAGAGGCGTAGAATGTCTAGAGGGGGAGGTGTGGCACTCTGTGGGTAAATTGAAGTTTGATGCACTTTCAGTGGCTTAGGTGCTGACCGGTTCGCTCCCTCTGACCTTAGGGGAGTTCTCAGTAATAGCGAATAGAAGCTGTCAGTCTTGACAGGTTGGCCAGTCGCTCTCTTTTGGGGAAATCAATCCCTTCTGTGTCAATACAGTTCAACTGAAATAGGTAATCATGACAATATGCCAAGGTAGACTGTTAGTTGCACAGGTTTATTTTTATAGTTCAATTATTCGGTCCTTCTTTCAAGGTAAAGCTGTTACATCACAGCTATGTGTCGTTTCATCATTTTTCCAATACACAATTATTTGTCCACAAAATCAACCTTGGACCCAATGCATTTCGTGCTGTTCAGCACTTCATCAGGGGAAATACATTTCTGTGGGGTAAAACCAAAAAATGAGGTGTAATCAATGATAGGGAAGCCGGCCACAGTCTTATTCAAAGCGTACAGACTACATAATCAATGAGTGTCAGGAATATATCTACATTTGTTTTTAAATGATTCTGAGCTTCTTTTATACCCGCACTCTTCACCCGATGTCTACGAGCATTGAGACACACGCCTTCGTGGCATTTTACCGCACCGATCTGTTAATGGTTTACACGCTGCCAGCACCATAGCACTCTATTAATGTCCGCACGAGGTTGGATCAACTCCTAAACGCGTTCACTCCCTTGTCTTCTTCTTTTTCCTAATAACACTTGGGGCATGTACTTATTTTTCACCATGCTTTTACTATTTCCCAACGAGATAGCATGCATGTAGATATATTCCTGACACTCATTGATTATGTAGTCTGTACGCTTTGAATAAGACTGTGGCCGGCTTCCCTATCATTGATTACACCTCATTTTTTGGTTTTACCCCACAGAAATGTATTTCCCCTGATGAAGTGCTGAACAGCACGAAATGCATTGGGTCCAAGGTTGATTTTGTGGACAAATAATTGTGTATTGGAAAAATGATGAAACGACACATAGCTGTGATGTAACAGCTTTACCTTGAAAGAAGGACCGAATAATTGAACTATAAAAATAAACCTGTGCAACTAACAGTCTACCTTGGCATATTGTCATGATTACCTATTTCAGTTGAACTGTATTGACACAGAAGGGATTGATTTCCCCAAAAGAGTGCGACTGGCCAACCTGTCAAGCCTGACAGCTTCTATTCGCTATAAAGAAAAGAGGCACACACAATGGATCAAAACAGGGGTATGTGTTAGCCCCAAGCCTCTTTCATTTGAATTTATCCGATCTTGAAGAAGCACTCACTGAAGCAAATAGCGATCCACCAACATTAGCCAAAGAGAAAATCAGGTACTTGCAGTATGCTGACGACATAGTGCTTCTCAGCCAAACCTCAATTACACGGAGTAAGTATATGGATCAGCACTAAAACAAAGGTATTGCAGTTAGTGGATGCCAAATACAAAAAACATGTGTGATTTTCGCACAGTTTTGGACGGTTTTTGGACGGGGAAAAAAGTTGAGGTTTGTGTCTCATACAAATATCTGGGGTTTAAAATCGAGAGAAAACTGAATTATAAGAATCAGCTTCTAGCTGCAGAATTAAGGAGAGACGTGCAGAAAGAAGCAGAAGGGTGCGGGAAGAGGCGCAAAAGGGGGCATAAAGAGCAAGAGAAGTGCATAAAGAAGCAACAGAGTTACAGAAAGAGGCAAGAGAGGTACAGAAACAGGTCGGAAAGGTGCAGAAAGAGGGAACAGGGTGCAGAATGGCAAGAGAACTGCAGAAAGGGCAAGAGGAATGCTGAAAGAGAAAAGAGAGGTGCATAAAGAATAAGAGAGGTGCAGAAAGATGTAAGAGAGGTGCAGAAACAAGCAAGAGATGTGCAGAAAGAGGTGAGAAAATTGCTGAAAGATGCAACAGAGGTGTAGAAAAAAGTAAGAGAAGTGCAGAAAGAGGCAAGTGAGGTACATAAAGAGGCAAAAGAGGTGCTGAAAATGGTAAGACAACTGCAGAAAGAGGCAAATGGGATGCAGGAAGAGAAAAGAAGGGTGCAGAAAGAGGCAAGAGGTGTGCAGAAAGACACAAGAGAGGTACAGAAACAAGCAAGAGAAGTGCAAAAAGAGGCAAGAGAATTGCTGAACGAAGCAACAGGGGTGTAGAGAGAAGCAGAGAGAAGCAAGAGGAGTATAGAAAGAAGCAAGAGAGGTGCAGAAAGAGGAAAGACGAGTGCAGAAAGAGACAACAGGGGTGCAGAAGGAAGCAATAGAGGTGCAGAAAGAGGCTAAAGAAATGCAGAAAGAAGCAACAGAAGGGCAGAAAGTAGAAACTGAGGTCCATAAAGAGCCCAGAGAGGTACAGAAAGAGTGAGGAGGAGTGCCAAAAGAGGCAAGAGGGGTGCAGAAAGACACAAGAGGGGTGCAGAAACAAGCAAGCCAAGTACAGAAAGAGGCAAGAGAATTGCTGAAAGAAAAAACAGAGGTGTAGAAAGAAGCAAGAGAAGTGCAGAAAGAAATAAGAGAGGTACAGAAAGAGGGAAGACAAGTACAGAAAGAGACAACAGGGGTGCAGAAAGAAGCAAGAGAGGTGCAGAAAGAGGACAAAGAAGTACAGAAATGAAAAAATAGAAGTGCAGAAAGAAGCAAAGAGGTACTTAAAGAGGCAAGTGAGGTGCAGAAAGAGGGAGGAGGGGTGCAAAAAGAGGCAAAATGGGAACAGAAAGAAGCAAGAGAGGTACAGAAAGAAGCACGAGAAGTGTAGAAATAAGCAACAGAGGTGCAGAAGGAGGCAAAAGAACTTCAGACCAAGGCAAGAGAGTTGCAGAAACCGGCAAAAGGGGTGCAGAAAGAGGGAACATGTGTGCATACATTTGCATCAGAGGTGCAGAAAGAAGTAAGAGCTGTGCAGAATGAACCTAAATAGGTGCAGAAAGAGGCAAGAGCGGTACTCAAAGAGGCAAAAGAAGTACGGAAAGAAGCCAAAGAGGTGCAGACCGAGGCTAGAGAACAGCAAAAAAAGGCAAGAGAGGTACAGAGAGAGGAATGGGAGGTGCACAAAGAGACACAAAGAGACAAGAAGGTTGCAGAAAGAAGGAACAGAGGGGCCGAAACAGGCAAGAGGAGTGCAGAAAGAGGCAAGAGAAGTTCAAAGAGAAGCAACAGAGGTGCAGAAAGAAGAAACAGGGGTGCAGAAAGAAGCAACAGGGGTGCAGAATGAAGCTAGAAGGGTGCAGAAAGCGGCAAGAGAAGTACAGAAAGAAGCAACAGAGGTGCAGAAGGAGGCAAAAGAACTGCAGAAAGAGGCAACATTGTTGCAGAAGCAGACAAAAGGGGTGCAGAAAGAGGGAACAGGTGTGCAGACAGAGGCAAGAGAGGTGCATAAAGACGGAAGAGGGGTGATGAAAGAGGCAAGGGCGATGCATACATTTGCAACAGAGGTGCAGAAAGACGCAAGAGTTGTGCAGAATGAACCAACAGAGATGCAGAAAGAGGCACAAGTGGTACTGTAAGAGGCAAAAGTAGGGAGAAAAGAAGCCGAAGAGTTGCAGAATATGCAAGAGAGGTAGAGAAAGAGGCTCAAGAAGTGCAGAAAGAGGCAAGAGAAGTGCAGACAGAGGCATGAGAGGTGCAGAATCAAGACAGTGAGGTACAGAAAGAGGCAAGTGAGGTGCAGAAACAGGCAAGAGAGGTACAGAAAGAGGCAAGGGAAGTACAGAAACAGGCAAGAGAAATATACAAAGAGGCAAGAGAGGGGCAGAAAGATGCAAGAGAGGTATAGAAGGAAGCAAGAGAACTGCAGAAAGAGGCAAGTGAGGTGCATAAAGAGGCAAGTGAGGTGTAGAAAGAGGCAAGAGATGTGCACAAAAAGGCAAAAGAGGTGCAGGAAGAGGAAGGAGAGGTGCACAAAGACGCAATAGGGGTACAGAAAGAGGCAAGAGTGGTGCAGAAAGAAGCAACAGAAGTTCAGAAAGAAGCAACAGAGGTGCTGAAAGAGGCAAGAGAGGTACATAAAGAGACAAGGGAAGTGCAAAAACAGGCAAGAGAAATACACAAAGAGGAAAGAGAGGAGAAGAAAGAGGCAAGAGAGGTGTGGAAAGAAGCAAGAGAAGTGCAGAAAGAAACAAGTGAGGTACAGAAAGAGAGGTGCAGAAAGAAGCAACAGATGTGCAGAAAGAAGCAACAGAGGTGCTGAAAGAGGCAAGAGGGGTATAGAAGGAGTCAAGATTAGTGCAAAAGAAGCATGAGAGGTGCTGAAAGGCAAGAGAGGTGCAGAAACAGCCAGGAAAGGTACAGAAAGAGGGAACAGGGTTACAGAAAGAGGTAAGAGGGAAACAGAAATTTGCAAAAGAGGTGCAGAAGAATCAAGAGTAGTGCAGAAACGACCAACAGAGGTATAGAAAGAGTCTAGAGGGGTGAAGAAAGAAGCAAGACAAGTGTAGAACGAAGCAACAGAGGTGCAGAAGGAGGCAAACAAACTGCAGAAAGAGGCAAGGGATTTGCAGAAACAGGCAAAAGAACTGCAGAAAGAAGCAAGAGCTTCTTGGCGGGAGGATCACAGAGACCCACTGTGATGGCTCCTGCCAGGGAGTGAGGAGTAGGCATCCCGGCTGCTCCGCTGAAATGAAGAAGATGAAACTGATTGTCCCAACAACGAGTGAGGATAAAGAGCTACAAAAGAAGATCCAGGCGTCAGAATCACCTGGTTTAGGGATGCTGCTTTCGCCGAGATGCTAGATGCCCTCAGGAAGGAGATTAATTGAACTTTTAACGGTGAAGCGAGACTGGTGCAAGTGAAGGAAAGATGGCGACAACGAAATCAAAACCAAATAGAGGGATTCGAGGGGAGATGGGATGAGACAAGATCGGACCACCTCCTCATACACTGACAGCAGACAGCTGCTTGCCGAACACTGTCTAATACTCAGCTTGTAAGCGAAAAGGCACAAGGCACAAGGTGAGCGCGAACTGGTGACTAATCAGACTGCAGAGCTCACTGAATGCGGGCCACATAATCCCCTGCAAGTCTGCGCACCAAAGTCAGGAGGAGCGGGTGAAAGTGCGGGCAGACCGGCTACAAGGGAAAGAAATACCAGGGAAAGAAATACCCATCTAGGTTCGGAGCACGCACTTGCCTCAAATCTGAAAAACCAAACTGAAACTGGAGCGGTGCCCAAACAACACACCAGTAATGGTGGCCACACCACAGCAAGTTTGAGCGGACCTGCCAGACAAAACAGTGCTGGGAGCGAGTGGAAGGGAGGGGTAAGGTCTGAGATTCAAACAGATGAGGCAAGATGACAAGAGAACGTACAGGGCCAATCACACATGTGAACGAAAGTGGCAGGCACATTAAGGAGCACAATGGATCGCTGAAGTATGGATCTGCTGATCCACCTCTGACAACAGTTCCTCACTGGAGAGCGAGCACCAACACAGAGAGAGGCCAGATGAGAGACCCCTGGTCCCCACTGTTAATGGTCAGCTCGGTGGAAGGTAGGAGGAGGAACGTGTCATTGTCCCCACATCAGGCATCCATAATGCAGTGAATAAATCAAAAAGAGGGACGAGGAAAGGTTGTCCTATCTGTTCCCCGAAACTCAGTAGAGAAAATCAAAATTGGATAGGACACTTGTTACCACTTATACCAAGAGAAGTATTGTGAAACCCTCATAAACGTTGTGTATAACGAGAAGCGGTATATCTTGTTCTCCGCCCCACACAAACGTTTTGGCAGCAATCATCGGGTTAGACAAAGTGTGTATTGCCTAGCCTCGCCCGAGGCTTTCTCTGGTTTTTTCGTGGCAGTCTCCAGAGATAAAAATTCGAATAACCCCAACAGAAAAAAGGCACAAAAAGGGGATAAAATAGTTTCCAGCCGAGTGAGATACTCTTATTTTATTAGTATCGGTGGACAACTAATTTAAAAGAAGTTGGTATGCTCGCTGGAAAATTAGGAATCCATAGCATATATAACTAATATTGACAAAAAAGTCGACATGTTTCTGCTCTGTTGGCCCGTGGGTCTGAGAGCATTCGTCAGGACAAAGACAACAATAAACAGAGATCTACCTATCACTATTTGTGATGTAGAGGGTTAGAGGTGTAATTTACAGTCTTACCCATATGAGGTTCTATGAAGTCACCTGTAAATTTAAAGAAAAAGTTGGGGTCACTAGTGGCATTTACTAAAGTGCTATTTTAAAATGGAAAAACATTGTACCATTTTTTATGCGAGTTCATTAAAGGCATACTCTATTAGGGTATTTAAGAACAAAAAGGACATGTTGGCGAGTTAATGGTGGCGACTAATTGTGACATATAGAATTACAAGGAGTGTGACATACCTCTAATCAGGTGTACTCGGATTTGTGAACCTGATAGAAAAAACGTGATAGAAAAACGGGAGTGAGTGTACAGCACATTGCCGTAATGGTGAGGAAGTCTGTCATACCCCAAGTGAGGTCTTACCTTATTAATGTTTAAAAAAGGTTCCCTCAGGAGGTCCCAGGCTATAACAGTATCAAAGAAACAAGATATTAGTCATTCTGATACTGTAAGGAGTGGATGAGCGAGGGCGGTGGGGGGACGACTTACCCGCAGCGGAAATGTGTTCCGCGTCTTGTGCTGGCTCTGCCTCCTGGACGCCAAGAGCACGTTTCCAATGGCGTTTTAACTACGCTGGTCATAGAAATAGAAATGAGACTTTTGTATACAATCGGGAAACACACACAGAAGTAGGTATTAAAAATGTTTGTGTGTTTGCTAAGTAATTATAGATTATCTACATCATGGTCCTGTAATTGTTGAGGCACATAGTTAAGAAAGGCTTATGAGTGTCAGAGCACCAAATGTACACTAAATATTCAGATTAACAAACAGCTAGTATCAGCGTGCAAAGTGGTGCCAGCAAATATCATCATTTAGACCATTTTTATTCGTCTTGAGACGGTCCACCCAGCGTTGTTCTTTTTCGTACAACACCTTTTCAACGTTGGGTGGGTTCTCTTGTACTTTTTCTATAACTGTCCACTTCAGGTCTTCAATACAATGGTTTTGTTCGATAAAGTGTGCACATAGTTTGGTAGTGTTCTTTTTTAAGCGTATGTTACTTTTGTGCTCACCTATGCGCAGTTTTACCTTTCTGCAGGTCATTCCAATGTATTTTTTGTCACATGGACATGTGACCATATAGATCACATGGGAAGTGTTGCAGTTGCTGTGTTGTCGCTGGGTCCATGTAAATGATGGTGACAGTTGCAATGTTTTAGAAATGGATGTGGAAGTACAAGCTGTGCAAGAGCCGCATGGGTAGTGGCCTGACACTGGAGCCATATTTATGTTTCTGATCTGATTTGTTGGATTTCTCTGTTTTGGGCGAGTATGAACCAGCATATCACGTAGATTTTTTGTACGTCTATTAGCAAATCGGGGCTTAGGCCAGTTGAATTTGCCAGTATTTACAATATGCCAATTCTTGCTGATCAGTTTGTTGACCTGGTATGTTGCAGGGCCAAATGTGGTAACACAGGTTACGAGGTCCTTATTTTCAGTTTTTTCAAAGGAGGTTAAAAGGTTTTCCCTCGGCTGGTTCTGCGCTCTTTTTTGGCATTTTGATATTGTGCTGTTTTTATAGTGTCTTTGTTGTAATCTGATGCTCAGAGCTCGTGATTGTGCTTGATAATCCTTTTTCCGACTGCAGTTCCTTTTTAAGCGCAAAAATTGGCTGTAAGGGAGGTTGTCTCTGAGCGGTTGAGGATAGTAACTTTTGTAGGACAACAAGCTGTTTTTGGCAGTCGGTTTTCTGAAAGTTTTTGTCTCGATTTTGTTGTTCTCAGAAAAGATCGTTAGATCTAGGAAGTCAATACTTTCCTTGTCGGATGTGTATGTGAATCTCAACCAGGGATCACGTGTGTTAAGCCAGTCGACAAAAAGCTTTAGGTCTTGGTTATTGAGCCAAATCAAGAAGACGTCGTCTATATAACGTTTCCAGTAGATGATACAATTTCGTGGAAGTGCACTCTTGACTATCTAGTGTTAATAGTCAAAACGGCCAAAAGACTCTCAGATGAACTTCTAATCCAAATAGAAGCCTGTGAAGTTGAACTAAAGAAAGGCATACAACCAGCAGTGTACAAAAAAAGACTTGAAGACCTAAACAAGGAGATATCAGAAAGTGAGGATTTCCTGATGCAAAGTAAGTTACAAAAATTAAGTAAAGACATTAAAAAATTCAGTCATGAAAAAATGCATCCCTATACCAACAAAGATTACAAATCATCAGTTCCAAGATCAGATAACGACTCAGATGGCTTAGATTCCTCAGGAGGATCCGATACAGGGTCCGATGACTCTTACAATCGACGAGGCAGAGGGCAATACCGGTCCAGACCACAAAGAAGAGGCAATAGATGGCCTAGACAACAATTTATGGGTCCCCCAATGCCATTCTTTCAGCCATATATGCAACCATATGCGGGTTGGATGAATCCTTATAACCAAGGTCCACAACAAATGCAAAACTTCATGGGGATACCCCAACAAGGATCAAATAACCAGTACCAGGATCCTTTTTTATTGAGGGGCCAAAACCAAAGAGGAAGGAGAAGAGGCATAACATGGCAAGACCAACAGCCAAATGTCCAAACAAGGAGCATGACCTCGACAAAGCCGGGGACCAGCAAAACGAGTCACTAATAGTGAACCTAAGCACAGTGACCCTTTCAGTAGACCAAGAAAATGTCCTGAACAAAGGACTTGGATATGTCCCTACCCCCAACCTCGATTTGTTCCGACTTAAGTGTGAACTATCAGAGTTTTGTCGTACTCTTAAGTTAAAAGCACACTTTGGGGAGTCGCCAGTAACCTCTGATCTAGGAGATACAAACCTCCGTAAGAAATCAAACTACAGCCCACCGACCAACATGGTACCAGTAGAGATACTAGCCTTCGAACAAGCGGTCCTAACTGGAATTGACAACTTGGCAACCAACGTGCGAAGACCCTTCCAGAACTTAACGAGATCAGAAAGAATCGCTTTGGAAGAACTACAGACAAACGAGAACATTGTCATAAAACCCGCGGATAAGGGTGGAGGTATAGTTATCCTCGGAAAAGAAGGCTATATGAATCAATGTCTTGATCTATTAGCGGATGAGAAATTTTATACCAAAATCTCAATTGATCCAACCCCAAGATTGCAGACAATCATTGCCATCATGGTTCACGAAGCCGAAACAAATGGCTGGATAAGTAAAAAAGAGGCTGATTTCCTAGTAACTGAGAACCCTAAGATCCCCTATTTCTACTCCCTCCCCAAGACACACAAAAACAGGATACCTCCTCCAGGCCGTCCAATTGTGTCGGGGATAGGGTCAGCACTGGAACCCCTATCTAAATTTGCGGACCAATTCCCCCAACCACTTGTCAAAAAAACACCAGCTTACTTACAAGACACACGAGACCTGTTGAATCAGCTGAAAGATCTAACCTTTGACCCCACCAAGATGCTCCTAGTGGGATTGGATGTTGAATCCCTATATACGAGTCTGCCCCAAAAAGAGACTCTGGAAATGTTGGAAGACGTACTTTTTATGGAGAACTGGGATTTTAGAACACCCAGACACTTTGTTCTGGAATGTTGCCGGATGGCACTCACGGAGAACTATTTCGAATTCGAAAACCAATTGTTCCTACAGAGCCATGGGACCTCCATGGGCAGTGCCTTTGCGCCATCGGTGGCTGGACTCTATGTCAGTAACTTTGAAACTCACCATGTACTCACAACAGCCAACCCATACGTTTCCAGTATCATCTACTGGAAACGTTATATAGACGACGTCTTCTTGATTTGGCTCAATAACCAAGACCTAAAGCTTTTTGTCGACTGGCTTAACACACGTGATCCCTGGTTGAGATTCACATACACATCCGACAAGGAAAGTACTGACTTCCTAGATCTAACGATCTTTTCTGAGAACAACATAATCGAGACAAAAACTTTCAGAAAACCGACTGCCAAAAACAGCTTGTTGTCCTACAAAAGTTACCATCCTCAACCGCTCAGAGACAACCTCCCTTACAGCCAATTTTTGCGCTTAAAAAGGAACTGCAGTCGGAAAAAGGATTATCAAGCACAACCACGAGCTCTGAGCATCAGATTACAACAAAGACACTATAAAAACAGCACAATATCAAAATGCCAAAAAAGAGCGCAGAACCAGCCGAGGGAAAACCTTTTAACCTCCTTTGAAAAAACTGAAAATAAGGACCTCGTAACCTGTGTTACCACATTTGGCCCTGCAACATACCAGGTCAACAAACTGATCAGCAAGAATTGGCATATTGTAAATACTGGCAAATTCAACTGGCCTAAGCCCCGATTTGCTAATAGACGTACAAAAAATCTACGTGATATGCTGGTTCATACTCGCCCAAAACAGAGAAATCCAACAAATCAGATCAGAAACATAAATATGGCTCCAGTGTCAGGCCACTACCCATGCGGCTCTTGCACAGCTTGTACTTCCACATCCATTTCTAAAACATTGCAACTGTCACCATCATTTACATGGACCCAGCGACAACACAGCAACTGCAACACTTCCCATGTGATCTATATGGTCACATGTCCATGTGACAAAAAATACATTGGAATGACCTGCAGAAAGGTAAAACTGCGCATAGGTGAGCACAAAAGTACCATACGCTTAAAAAAGAACACTACCAAACTATGTGCACACTTTATCGAACAAAACCATTGTATTGAAGACCTGAAGTGGACAGTTATAGAAAAAGTACAAGAGAACACACCCAACGTTGAAAAGGTGTTGTACGAAAAAGAACAACGCTGGGTGGACCGTCTCAAGACGAATAAAAATGGTCTAAATGATGATATTTGCTGGCACCACTTTGCACGCTGATACTAGCTGTTTGTTAATCTGAATATTTAGTGTACATTTGGTGCTCTGACACTCATAAGCCTTTCTTAACTATGTGCCTCAACAATTACGGGACCATGATGTAGATAATCTATAATTACTTAGCAAACACACAAACATTTTTAATACCTACTTCTGTGTGTGTTTCCCGATTGTATACAAAAGTCTCATTTCTATTTCTATGACCAGCGTAGTTTAAACGCCATTGGAAACGTGCTCTTGGCGTCCAGGAGGCAGAGCCAGCACAAGACGCGGAACACATTTCCGCTGCGGGTAAGTCGTCCCCCCACCGCCCTCGCTCATCCACTCCTTACAGTATCAGAATGACTAATATCTTGTTTCTTTGATACTGTTATAGCCTGGGACCTCCTGAGGGAACCTTTTTTAAACATTAATAAGGTAAGACCTCACTTGGGGTATGACAGACTTCCTCACCATTACGGAAATGTGCTGTACACTCACTCCCGTTTTTCTATCACGTTTTTTCTATCAGGTTCACAAATCCGAGTACACCTGATTAGAGGTATGTCACACTCCTTGTAATTCTATATGTCACAATTAGTCGCCACCATTAACTCGCCAACATGTCCTTTTTGTTCTTAAATACCCTAATAGAGTATGCCTTTAATGAACTCGCATAAAAAATGGTACAATGTTTTTCCATTTTAAAATAGCACTTTAGTAAATGCCACTAGTGACCCCAACTTTTTCTTTAAATTTACAGGTGACTTCATAGAACCTCATATGGGTAAGACTGTAAATTACACCTCTAACCCTCTACATCACAAATAGTGATAGGTAGATCTCTGTTTATTGTTGTCTTTGTCCTGACGAATGCTCTCAGACCCACGGGCCAACAGAGCAGAAACATGTCGACTTTTTTGTCAATATTAGTTATATATGCTATGGATTCCTAATTTTCCAGCGAGCATACCAACTTCTTTTAAATTAGTTGTCCACCGATACTAATAAAATAAGAGTATCTCACTCGGCTGGAAACTATTTTATCCCCTTTTTGTGCCATTTTTCTGTTGGGGTTATTCGAATTTTTATCTCTGGAGACTGCCACGAAAAAACCAGAGAAAGCCTCGGGCGAGGCTAGGCAATACACACTTTGTCTAACCCGATGATTGCTGCCAAAACGTTTGTGTGGGGCGGAGAACAAGATATACCGCTTCTCGTTATACACAACGTTTATGAGGGTTTCACAATACTTCTCTTGGTATAAGTGGTAACAAGTGTCCTATCCAATTTTGATTTTCTCATCCATAATGCAGTGCCAAGACCAGCTGGGACCCCGGACTGCGGAGCACTGAGATGTGACTAGTGCAGACCACGCCCCCTCTCAGCGACAACACCTCTGTCCCGCTGGGAGCGAAAGGCGGCCAGCGGCTGACCTGACGGCGCTTGCCCTATGCCACTCAAAAGGCTGCCTGACCCTAAAATGGCAGTCGTGCAGACTCGGAGACGTGTTCTGAGCTCAACACCACACACACTCCAGTCTGCTCTGAAATAACAGCACAGGCTCAACACACTTCAGAAAAACAAAAACATAGCCTGATGAGGACAGATATGTGCCAATGGACATGGAGACAGGGAATCAAAGAGCCTGGGAGCCATTGGATTAGCGGAACACAGCTCTGGAACAATGCACCCCAGAAAGGACCGAGAAAGGCCAGCGCAGGAGCACCTGGTGTCAGGGAAGAGCTCGTGCGTGCCCTCGGCGCCTTACTTATGATGCACGGTGTGCTGTGGGCACTTACAAAGATGACAGGGGTCCAGTGCGCAGCATACAGTGTGAGGGTAGAGATGAACGCGGTGTAGGAGCTCTCCCTTGGAGCTCCGGGTTTGGGATCAATCTATTTGGTTAATATCCCTGTTTATGCCCGATCACCCGCCCCAAATCCTCATCGCATCTAGCAAAGGACCTTCCTACCTTATCCTGAACGTGCTGATGAATGATCCTGACCTCCTTATCACCTCACACCATTGATGGGTTTGCATGGACTCTGCCCCCAACCTGGACCTCGCGACCTGTGTTGGTCTGGTGAGTCGGATCCAGCGTTTAGCCCTATCCCATAGTCTCTCCGGCCTGGTGGCTTCATGATTGAGCCCCCTGGAGCGGTCCTGCGGCGGCACTCCCCCACATTTCCTAACCGCCGTACCATCCTAAGCCTCTCTGGCCCGTGAGCTGGATCGAGCCCCTCCAGCATGGTGGCTGCATGAATGAGCCCCCCGGAGCGGTCCTGCTGCACTCCCCCACCTTTCCTAACCGCCATACCATCCAAAGGCTCTTAGGCATGTGAGCTGGATCAAGCCCGTCAGGCCTGGTGGCGTCCTGACTGAGCCACCCAGAGCGGTCCTGCAGCACTCCCCCCCCCTTGGCCTACCCACTGTAAAAGCCTAAGACTCTCCTGCCCGTGGGCGGGGGGTATCAAAGAAAATCGTCCCTGGTGCAGCCGCCTGAAATTTGAGGCCTGGCCCCCGCTCTCACGCCGAGCCAGTCCCCGTCGCTCATCGGGCCACCACATTGGTTGTGTGCTATCGGAGTTCTGCTGAGGATAAGATGGCGACGATCCACCACATCTTGCTCACTATGATGGCGCTCAACACATCCCCAGTGTGAGGCCAGGGTGAGTGGGTATCCTTTTTACCTCCCGAGCATCCCTCGTTGCACCCAATCATCAGGGAATAGTATATTTACAGCCCTGCGATCGGTAAGGCTACTTTTTTAATGAGAGCACAGTGAAACTGCCTGATTACAAAATAGCCGCCGGAATTTAACCCCCACTACATTGACTACTACAGGCCATTAATGCACAAGCTGACATTCTTTAACACTTTTTAAAACTTAAAAGACACATTGTGCCTGTTTATTTTATAATTGACCTTGTAATTGATGTTGTTCATCCGCCTCTGAATCACTATTTTTAACTAAACATAACTTGCGTGCATTTTGTGGACCCTCTACTATGCATGTTGTTCCTCTCTAGTCTGTGAAAATTTTATAATCTCTAGTGTGCTCTCCTCCACCCTACCTTCGTGGCTCCACAAGAGTGCGTCCAGCCTACTGCTTGATTGCTATTTACGTCTCGACATTCTTACCATTCAATCATGCGCCCATCTAACCCCACCCAGAACTCTAATCTTGTGCGTTACGGACCAAACTCCTGGTCCATTAATTACCCTAACAGAATGACCAGTAATGCAAAAAAGAACTTCAAGCACAGCACTCTAAAACAGCACCCTGAAACACTCTTTGTAGATAACTATCACTCAGCGACCAATGGCAGCACGAAAACAAACTTCATTTTCTACATTAATCGCTTGGCTAAATGGAAAAACATCCTCTCTCTTCACCTTCAAGTCGCCAAGTCAGTAACAATCCCCTATGGTGAAAAAATCTCCACTACCATCTCCCCGACCTTCAAAGGGGATCTCACCATTTCTACAAAACTGGATCCATTCTCATACAGGCCACCGACCCTCACCTCACCACTTTTGACCGCCACAACCCCACACTTCTCTCCTCGCTTACTCAACTGAGCCATCAATCCCTTTCTCCCCTATCCCCCACTACCCTCACTAATATCAGGGAACCGATCCAACCTCCCTGCCTTGAAGACCCTCTCCTCAACTCATGGACTTCCACCTTCACTCACTACAATCACACTACCCCTATTATTACTGTCCGTCGCCAAACACCCACCGTTTTCACATCTACTGATCACACAGGAGCATCAAACTCACAACCAACAATCCCCTCAAGGCCAATGTGAACAGCGTAGTCTCTAACCTCAGCCCTCCTGTGACTGAAATCCCCACAGGCACTGCCCTCTCTACCCCTGAGAATCTGAAACCTCCCCCAAAAACTTTCCATACCACCGATATATACCCTGTTCCCACGACCCTTACTTCCCCCCTGGCTAACGTCATTTCCAATCCTGCTGTCTCTCTCCCCCCTTCTACTACTGCACACTCCCCGTCCGCTGTTGCACTCCCACACTCACAACCTGCCTCCACCGCCAATCTCTCTGACAATGCCTGGATCTGATGCCCGTCCCAGAGTTTCTCTCCCGCCTCACTTGGACACTAGTCCTACTTCTCCTCCACCAAACTCCTCGAATAGGAACATTACTACACTGACTCCCCGGGTTCAACCCCCCCCTCTCCTAATCCCAGGGACTCCATCCAATCCCGAACCCCTGCTCAATCTCCCTCCATTGACCCTAATCATCCTCGACACCTGCCTAAAACCTCAAACTTTCTCAGCTCAATAGCACAGCAACTACACAGAATGTAGCAGAAAATAAACTCCCTTGCTGCCAATTTCCTTTTCTTACAACAAGACCTTCTCAACAGGGACAAGTCAGTGTGCTCCTTTCCCCCTGAGGTGTTCTGCTCCTACTCTCACTACATCTCACATGGCTCCTCATAGCACCCCTCGACCCTCCAGCCCATCAATGAGCCAGGCGCTAAGTCCGAACGGGGATAGCCAATCCTTTTCGGGACAGAAACCTGATGAGCTCTACGACTCTCACCTCGCTTTGTACCAGAAGTCAGACCCTTTCCACATCCCTGTTATTATCGGCACTAACAGAATCGTGAATACTGTCCACTCGCTGAGACTCCCTGCTCAATACACCTCCATCCACCTGACTCTCCCCACCATCGAGGCTCTCTGTCCTCTCTCTTGCATGCTCCTAAACTGCAGATCAGCAGTACAACATGCTACTGACATTGCTGAAGCTCTTCTCGTTGAAGAAATTGACATCGCTTTCCTCACAGAATCCTGGCTCAATGTCCACTCCACCCCCATTCTTGACATTCTCACCCCTCCAGGGTACAACATCATCAGACAAGACAGGCTGATCAAAACTGGGGGGGACTAGGCATCATTCATAGAGCTGGAATACATATTACCAAACTTAAACCTGCAGAATACCTATCGTTTGAATACCTTGGCGTCGAACTCACTACCAAGGGTACCACTCCCATCAAATTCCACACCATCTACCATCCTTCTGGAGAGCGTACCCTTTTCCCCGAAGAACTAACAGACCTAATAACACGATACTCCTTGACAGACACCAAAGACGTGTTCTTGGGTGACCTCAATATCCACTGGAATGACCCAGAAGACTCAACTGTCTTGAACCTATCCAACCTTCTGGAAATATATAACCTTAAGCAACTCTGCAATAAACCAACTCACATCAAAGGTGCAACACTAGATGCGATCATAACCAACAACGAACTGGTCTCCCTGAGAGAGATTTCTCCCATTGACTGGTCCCACCACCACCTCATTCTGTTCAGGATTGACACGCTTGCCAGCCTCCAACCTATTTGTGATGCCAAACCTAAACTCTTGACCAGAAACATCAAAGTAATACCTTTATCAGAACTTGAAGCCAAGATTCATACCCATCTTCAACTACATCCCTCATCATGGACGGCTGATGACCTCACCACACACCCCAGCTCAAAAATGACAGAGGTTTTAGACCAAGTAGCCCTCCTCAAACTCAAACAACTGAGAAAAACCAAATCAAAACCCTGGTTTAACGTGGAGCTGAATGATGAACGGCGTCAGCTCAGACAAACGGAAAGGTCTTTGAGACAAAACCCCTCGACCTTGCACCTAACACAACTTAGATCTGCTCGATGGTCATACAAAAATCACATCTTCAGTCAAAAGGCATCTTTTTTCCGCAGCCAACTAGATCGGGCAAAAAACAGACCAAGAGAACTCTTTAACATTGTTAAAAGCCAAACTAACTGCACTCCTTCTAAAGAAATCGAAGCCACCAATGTGCGATGTGAAGAAATTGCCACCTTCTTCACTAACAAAGTCTCTCAAATTGACCAATCCTTCCTACAATCTGCTAACCCTCCTTCCCCCTTAATCTGCCCCCCTTCAACCAGCCTTGACCACTCGGAAAGAGTTCTTAACAAGGACAAACAGACATACCTCCAGCTAAAAAACAATGTACATTGGTCCGACTTTGAGCTAACGTCGGTAAGCGAGGTCTTCAATATAATTTCTAATCCAAAACCTTCCTCCCACACCATGGACCCCCTCCCATCCAAAATTATAAAAGAACTCAACCACACCATTTCCCCTTTCTGGACAAAAATCATCAACGCCTCTCTCACCTCAGGCTGTGTCCCAGATTCTCTTCAACTAGGACAAATTACACCCTTTCTCAAGAAACCTGGGGTGGACCCTAATGATCTTAACAACCTCAGACCTATTTCTAACCTCCCATTCCTTGCAAAAACATTGGAGAAATGTGTTTTCCACCAACTCAATAAACACATTGATGAGTTCAACCTCCTGTACACCTTTCAATCTAGATTCAGAAAAGGCTGTAGCATGGAAACAGCTATGCTCAACGTCTCCGATGACATTCACAAGGCCTTAGACAAAGGTGATGCCTGCCTACTCATCCTTATTGACCTATCTGCGGCATTCGACAAAGTAAACCATCCAGCCCTTCTGGAGACCCTGTCGAAGCATTCCGGCATCAATGGCACTGTACTTAAATGGTTCACCTCCATCCTTCAAAACTGCTTGCAACAAATTAAAATCAACTCCTGTCTCTCAAAGCCAACAAAAGTCACACTTGGGGTCCCACAAGGCTCGATCCTCTCCCGTACCTCTTCAATCGCTTCTTTGAGCCCCTCACAATCATATTGAAAAAAGCTGGAGTGAATAACCACCTTTACGCTGACGACAACCAAATCTATTTCAGGATCAAGTCTCCCAGCGACCTCCAACTCATCAATACCACCCTAACTGAGATCCAAACTTGGTTGTACATTAACCACTTAAAACTCAACCCAGACAAAACTGAACTAATCCTATTCTCTCCTAAAAGTAACCATTGTCCAATCAGAGAGTGGCTCAAGAATCTGGTTGCCCTAAACTGCCCCCTTGCCCAAACCTACTAAGTTAAGTCTCTAGGCATCACCCTTGACAAGAACTTATCAATGGAGGCCACCATCAAAAACTCTGCAAAAAGTGCTCTTTTCTCTCTAAAACACCTCAAGAAATTGAAACTTTTTCTACCCCACGATGACTTCAAGACAGTAGTCCAATCCCTAGTTCTCTCTAAAATAGACTACGGGAACACCATCCCTACAGGGACTCCAAAATCTCACCTAGCCCTTCTGATGACAGTGCTGAACATGTCCGCTCGACTCGAATCTGGAGTTAAAAGATTTGAACACATCACTCCAGCTCTCAACACCCTCAATTGGCTTCCCATGGAAGGGAGATGTATCTATAAGATCACACACAAAACCCTTCACTATCCTGCCCCCAGCTACCTAAGTAACAAACTGGTAAGAGCAGGTCAATCCAGAACTCTGAGAAGTTCCAACTCACTCCTTCTTATTCCTCCGAAACTGAAAAAGAAAACCACCCAACACCGATCGTTTTCTGGCAACGCTCCCCGGATATAGAACACTCTCCCGGGAGTCCTCAGATGCAACCCCTCCTTCTCCTGTTCCAAAAGGGACCTGAAACTCCATCTCCTAAACAAATACTTTCCTGACCAACGTCAACTAACCAAGGGGCATATTACCAACAACTAGCGATAATTTTTGTCTCTAACTTGTTTAGAGACAAAAATTATCGCCGCACATCGGCGATTTTTATCGCAGATAAACCTTGCTATTAACAAGGTTTATCGCAAATGCGATAAAAAACGGCCGAAATGCATGAATATCGCTGAAAAGTCAGCGATATTCATGCATTATCGAGCAAATGCTCTTAGCCATGTTATCCACCTCCCATTGGATAACATGGCTAAGAACTGCTCAGGGCAGGTGTTAGCTTTTGGAGATATTCCCGCTTAGCGCGAATATCTCCAAAAGTTGGTAATAGGAGATAGCGATGTTAGCGACTGTTTTCAGTCTCTAACATCTTGGCACGCCCACTTTGCATCTCATTAGTGATAAATATCACTGACATGCAAAGTGGGGCCCAAGATGGTCGCTATCTCCTACTAGCTGTCGCTAACTGGTGTTAGCGACAGCTTGGTAATAGGGAGATAATTTTATCTCAGCTTTCTTGGCTTTTAAAGCCTAGTCTTCTATATCCGAGTTGTCTCCTCTCCCTCTGGACATTCAAGGACAGTGGGTGACCGGACTATGTCATTCTCACCTTTCTCTTTTTATTGTTCTCTCCCCCTCCGCTGCACTGTATATGTATTTCCCATGCAGTATTTTTTTTCTCTGTGGGTTGCTTCCTTACTGCCGGCCTACTATGTAATTCTCTGTCTTACTGTTTTTTACTGTATGTATGTAAAGCGCTCTGATACCTACGGGTCAAGCAAGCGCTATATAAAACTTTTAAAAATAAAAAATAAAAAAATAAATAAAACCAACGAAGGAGCAGAAGGAGGCTAGAGGGGGCAGAAAGAGGCATATCAAGTGCAGAAAGAAGCAACAGAGGTGCAGGAGGAGGCAAAAGAACTGCAGAAAGAGGCAAGAGAGTTGCAGAAACAGGCAAAAGAACTGCAGAAAGAGGCAAGAGAGATGCAATAACAGGCAAAAGTGGTGCAGAAAGAGGGAACAGGAGTGTAGACAGAGGAACGAGAGGTGTAGAAAGACAGAAGAGGGGTGCTGGAAGAGGGAAGAGGGATGCATACATTTGAAACAGAGGTGCAGAAAGAATCAAGAGCAGTGCAGAATTAACCAACAGAGGTGAATGAGTGCTACTGAAAGATTCAAAAGAAAAGCAGAAAGAATCCAAAGAGTTGTAGAAAGAGGCAATAGTCGTACTGAAAGAGGCAGGAGAAGTGCAGAAAGTGGCAAGTGAGGTGCAGAAAGAGGCAAGATAAGTGTAGAAAGAGGATCGAGAAGTGCTGACAGAGGCACTTGAGGTGTGGAAAGAGAGGTACAGAAAGAGGCTTGAGAATTGCAGAAAGAGGCAGGAGAAGTGCAGACAGTGGCAAGAGACGTACAGTACAAAGAGAGTGAGGTGCAAAAACAGGCAAGTGAGGTATAGAAGGAGGCAAGAGAGGTACTGAAAGAGGCAAGGGAAGTAGAGAAACAGGCAAGAGAAATGTAAAAAGAGGTAAGAGAGGAACAGAAAGAGGCAAGAGGTGCAGAAAGAGGCAAGCGATCTGCAGAAGAAAGCAACAGAGGTGCAGAAAGAGGCAAGTGAAGTGCAGAAAGAAGACAGTGAGGCGCAGAAAGAAGAAAAAAGGTGCAGAAAAAAGCAAGAGAAATGCAGAAAGCGGCAAGTGAGGCACAGAAAGAAGAGAGGTTTGTGCACCATTAGTACCAGTGTAACACCCACATGTTGCAATAAGTAACACATGACCATTACAGCTTTGCAAAAGGCCTTCCACCACGCTGTAACATTGAACGCTGCATTTTTTGGAACATTTGAGCTGGAAACAAGGCTTTTTTTGTTCAAATCTGCAGATTAGGCAGCAGATGATGGAATATTTGGCAAATGCGGAAAAAGTTTAATTATGTGAAAATTGGTGCAACCGAACAGTCACATAATTCCAGTGGCCCTGCTCATACCTCCGTCTATGTACAGAAGTGCCCCTCAGTAGTTCCTTCTGTTTTTTGTGTCTAATTGAGTTTATAGTTTAACTTCTATGGAAACTAGGAAGACCACTAAGGTTTCCACTCCACTCCACAACACAGACTACAATACCACATAATTACTCTCCAAAACACATAATCCCACTCCACATAATTCCTACACACTAAATAGAACCTACTTTCTATTTACATAATTTCACAGCACAACATACCACATAATTCCACTACACACAATGTACATCCACTCTGCACCAAAAAACATTAGTAAAAATCTTTTACATTTACAATGCCAATAGCTCTAACTCTCTTAAATGCGAGACCTATTACATCACATATCCTTCTTTAACTGGCAGTGGCGTTGGCAGAGTGGTGCAGAAAGGGGGCTGGGCCTCTGACCAGCACTCAGGAATTCCACTTCGTAGGACTTACAGGAGGTACCAGGAGGGCTTCTTGGCCCCCCAAAGTCCCTCAGGAGTAAAGTGGACTTCATCCCCCAAGCAGTACTATGCCAGGAGGTGCGTTTGGTGAGTGGTGAAGAAAGGGGGCGTGGCCTTCGGAGAACTCTTAGCGATCCCACTGTGTGGGACATAGTGGAGGTATTAGGAGGGGTAGTTGGCCCCCAAGGACAATCATTGGGGCCATCTACCCCTCCTATTACCTCCAGTAAGTCCCACACAGCAGGATTGCTGTTATAGCAGGCCATGCCCCCTTTTCCCACCACTCTGAAAACACACTCCCTGGCAAGATCTTGGATGGGGATTCAATTCCCCTTCACTGATAGGGGTAATTAGGGGCCAACTAAACTACCTGATACCTCCAGTATGCCCCAGACAGTGGGATTGCTAATAGGTGACTGGGCTGTTCCTTGGGGAAGAAAGAAGGAGAGGGTCACTTGGGTAAAAGGGCTAGTGCTCAATGGAGGACAACCCCTAAGTATCCAATTTGGCGGTGCAATGCCCAACGGGCTCACCTCAAAGAGGGGCTCTTTATCAGAGAGTGGACTCTGGGAAACCACAGTTCCCATGAGCACCGGCTATCCTTGATTTTACTTGTGGCAGAGGACCACCAGAATAAAATTGCTTTCCGGTACCTTGTGCCACATTTTATCCTCACCCACACTTTCTACTGTGTCCTGGCCCCTCACCCCCACTTCACCCATAGGCAGTTGATAAAAGATCTCCGATAAAGAGCCCCTCTTTGAGGTGAGCCCGTTGGGCATTGCACGGCCTGCCCAACGAGGAGCATTGCCGATGATGAAGCATGACACTCCCAAGGGTGTGTGAGGCCATTATATCCAACAAATTGGATACCCAGGGGTTGTCCTCCATTGAGCACTAGCCCTTTTACCCTAGTGACCCTCTCCTTTTTTCTGTCCCAAGGAACAGCCCAGTCATCTCTTTTGTTGTCTTCATATCTGGGGCTACGACTGTGGCCGGATCTTCCATTCTCTTCTCTCTTGAATGGTAATCAAAGCCCTACTGGATCACAATTTAACCTTGTCTTCCCCTACCTATTGTTACATTGCTAATAGGTGGGCACAGGCTATGCCCCCTTTGTCCACAACTCTGCAAACGCACCTCCTGGGAGCTGTGCTCCCTCCATCCCATAGCAAACAAATGTGCTTGCTTTGACCAAGCGAGGTCACTTTGCTCTCGCTTGAACAAAGTGAGCACACTTTGCTTTCTACCCCCAGGGAGCTGGGTCTTAGCAGCTCCCTGGGGGAAGAAGCAAAGCCAGCTCCCCCAGGAGACAGGAACTGGCCAGGACCGCGTGGGCCCGACCAGATGGCCATGCCGCGGGGGATCAAGTCTCCAGGACGAAAATGGCCCAGGTGGGGGGAAAGCTTGGTCCCCACTCCCTTTTTTTTCTTTGAAAACAGGAATAGCTTGACCCCAGGAATGGGGTCCCTGGGGCTGAAATTGGCCTGTGGATGGGGGACCCACATGGCCCCCTCCCTTAAAAGAATATTAAAAAAAGAAATGGCCTGGCCCCGGGGTATAGGGTCCCCAAGGCCAAAAATCGCCAGAAACGGGGGCCACTCACCCCCTCCCTTGAAAATAAACATAAAAAAATAATTGGGCAGGCCCCGGAAGATGGAGTCCCCGGGGCCCAAATCAGCCTCAGGAGGGGGGTTGCACAGCTCCCTCCCTATTTATTTTAATAATCTTCCTAAAATAAAAAAAAAGAAACAAAGACAGCAACTCGCTGTGGGCCCGCCCACTTTCTCCACTACTCTGCAAACACACCTCCTGGTTGGGGGATGAACTCCCCTTTGCTCCTGAGGGTCCTTAGGGACCAACTAGCTGACCTGTTACGTCAAGTAAACTCCACACAGTGGCACAGCTGAAGGTGGTCGTAGCTCATTTATTCATTTATTTATAAGGTTTTGTATAGCGCGAACGTGACCCACGAGGGTATCAGGGTGCTTTACAGTATACAGTATAAAACATAAAAAGATGAGTTAGTATACAAGCATTTGGCATTCGTCATTACGTACAAAAAGGTATGTAGTCTATGGATAACATAGGTGACCTGTAGTCAACAGAACATTGCACTATATACAGGTATTGAGCATTAGGTGGTTGTGATAATAAATATACTTGTATATTCTCCTTCAGTCTACCGTAGAAATGTGGTATATGGATAATATAGAAGACCCATGGCCAACAGAGCATTACACTATTTACAGTTATTGAGCATTACGTGGATATGATAATAAATTATAATAATACTGTTTTTTCTAGAGCGCGAACAGTTACCTCAACTAGGAGGTGTCCCGGCGCTGTGAGAGCAAAACAAAGCCAGACTGCCCGGTAAGCGAGCAAAGTAAATGATCCAGTGAAAATAACCAAAACTTGAGCTGTTTCCTAAAGCTCAGTTCTGACGTGGCCCTTTGCAAATCAGGTGGTAGGGTGTTCCACAGTTGAGCCGTGTTAGCTGAAAAAGTCCGACCGCCCAGTCTTGCCCTTTTGACACGTGGCACACTCAGTAAAACCCGATCATTCGAACGAAGAGAGCGGGTCTGAGTGTATCTGGGGAGTCGTGATCTCAGATAGTTGGGGCATGTACCGTGCAGAGCCCTAAAGGCCAGTGTGAGAGCTTTAAATTTAATCCTGCTGGATATCGGCAGCCAATGCAGAGAACGAAGATGGGGGGAAACGTGCTCTTTAAACGGTATATGCTTCAGCAGCCTAGCCGCAGCATTCTGTACAGTTTGCAGCCGTTTGGTCAGATATTTAGAAAGACCCATATACAGGCCATTGGCATAGTCCAGCCTCGATGTAATTGTGGCATGGATCACCGTTTTCCAACAGGACTCAGGCAGTAGTTTCAAGATTTGTCGGAGGTTCCTCATTTTACTCAAGCAGCATCCGGTGACTTGCTGGATTTGGGGCGCGAAAGAAAGATTATCGTCCCATTTTACCCCAAGGTTCTTTACCCAGTGGCTGGGGGTGAGGGGGGGTGCCCATCTCTGCCGGCCACCATAGTTCTGCCGAGGGGGGGTGCTTTTGCCAAAGAAGATCACTTCCGTTTTTCCCGGATTCAATTTAACTTATTTGTATTCATCCAAGTTGCCACATCTTGGAGGCAGCCCTTATAAATAATATTTTCCTTTATTCCACCAGAGGTAGGCAGTGATAAGAGGATCGTATAGGTGACCTAATGTCAGCATATAATTAAGTCTCAGGACGTGAATTTGTTCATTAGTAATGTTTTTACTTCTTTTTTGAATGCCCAGTGAGTTTAAGTGAGAGTTAAAGAAAGATACTAAGCTATTGCATAAGTTGAATTACTTATACTTAAGTACTACTAATGAATGATACTGTTTCAAATATATGTGATGTGAGTGGCATTGTGACAGTCTGTATCTTGTAGTGGTTGTCTCAGTGGCTGTATGTTTATTTGCATGTGTGAATGGCTGTATGAGTGAATAAGTAGGTGTGTGAGTAGCTGTGTGAGTGAGATAGTGGATGTGTGACTGGCTGGACTTGTGAGTGAGTGGGTATGTGAGTGGCTGTATGGCTGGATGAGTGACATTGTGAGTGGCTGTATGGGTGGGTGAGTGTTTATTTTTGTGACTATATTGATGACTGAGTGGCTGTGTGAGTGGCTCTATGGGTGAGTGAATGTGTGTGAGTAGCCCTATGGGTAATGACATGCCTGTGTAATGGCTCTATGGGTAAGTGACTGGGTATGCATGTAGATGCATGGGTAAGTAATTGGCTATTTTTGTGGGCACTTGGGTATGTGAGTGGGTGCCCAAGTAGCTATTTTACACAGTAGGTATCTGTGTGAGTGGCTGTATAGGTGAGTGAGTGACTGAGTGAGTGAGTGAGTGGGCACATGAGTGATTATGTGAATATGTGAATGGACATGTAAGTGGTTTTGTGGATGAGTGAAATGATGTGTAAGTGGCTATATGGGTATGTGGCTATATGGTGAGTAACTGTTAGTAGCTGTTTGGGGGAGTGAGCTGCTGTGTGAATGGCTGTATGGGCGAGTGAGCAGTTAAGTGAGAGGCTGTGTGTGTGGGTGTGTGAGTGGCTGTATGGGTCTGTGAGTGGCTGTGTGAGGTGTTTTGTGGGTGTGTGAGTGGCTGTATGAGTCTGTGGGTAACTGTGTGAGTGGTAGTATGAGCGAGTGAGTTGCTGTGTGGGTGGCTATATGAGTGAGTGAGTGTTTTAGTTAAGTGTGTTAGTATTTGTATGGGTTTGTGAATCGGCATGTTAGTGATTGTGTGCATGAGAGTATTACTGGGTGTATGAGTGGTTCTGTGGATAATGCCATCAGTGATACCATCTGAGATATTATCAGTGATTTTATCTGTGATGTGTTTGACCATGTCATCAGTGATGTAAAATATGAGGTCATAAGCAGTGCATTGTGGGGGTGTAAGTTATAGTTTGCTCAGGAAACTATAATTGCTGAATTTCTGTGGTTTTGTATGAGTAAAATCTGAGCCGTCAAGAGAGCGGCATGAGATGATGAGCGACTGAGACTGCTTGGAAGAAAATACAAGATTAGACAGGGTGATTCATTCACCAATTACCAGATCTATTTCCTGGTTAAGTTAAACTTACTGGCCCACTTCATTCAGTATTTTGGGCCCACCCCTTCCGCGAATGAAATACGGACTATGCGCCCTTGAGACCTGGCAGCAGGGCCTTCCAACACCAGGCACCGGAATTAGGTTGCCGCCTCCCTTCCATGTCCTGAGGAAGACCCGCATGCAGAGGTTCCAAAGTTTCCCCACGCCTTAGTTGGGTCAAAAACCTGACATCTGCCCCCAATAAGGGCCTGTACCATATTATAACACCACCTTGTGTCTTGTACAGATGATACATTTCTCTGCAACGCTATATAAATTATCTTTAACTAATGAAGAAATTATGTTCTATGGACAGGCCACAACCAACTGGTGATAATGTGATAGCCAGTTGTTTATGTCAAATCATTGTAACCCTTTCTAACGAACCACCTCCACTCTGTGTCCTTTCTAACTTTTATCACACACAAGAACACTCTTTTTTCACTTCCCTGTATTCGCTGAGCAACCTCCTGATAATTACCTGTTCAGTAATTCCATATCTTTTTGTTTTCTGCTTTTATGAATAAAATAGGTATTTTGTGTTTAAAACAGTGGGTATCTATTCGATCTTTCGCTAGGTGCATCGTGTATTGAGTACTATATGCTGAATATGTTTCTGCATGCAATTTGCTTTTGAATTACAAACGTATTTATGAAAAAGGAGTCCACGGGCTAATTGTTGTTCTATATATCATATGACAATATACCTTCATGACTCATTTCATTCCTCCCATCACTTATGAACGAACAACTTTTGACCATATTACATGCTGTTGGTAGTAGCTAGCTGAAGCTGGTGTTCCACCGAATTCTATGAAAGGGCTTAAAGCATTTGCCAAATGTTTTACCATGCATCTGCAAGGTCAGGTTTCAGGCACCATATACACATCCAGAAAATTCACCAGAATAACATTAAGCAACCGGCATAGATGACCTCAATGTGAACCTTCCAGAAGCCAGCCCTAGTCAAATTAATACTCTGCACCTGTTCCTATCTATAAGCATTTAGAATGCAACCTTTGTAAACATTCTACATCACCTTTTAAGAAGTCAGCCTCATTAAATTCTAACACACCTTCCAGAAGACAGCCTCATCAAATTAGTCATCTGTACCTGTTCCTTGCTATAAGCAATCAGAGCGCAAACATTGTGAACAATCTAAAGCACCCTCATCAAGTTAATTATCCGAACCAAAGAGGTCATGAAGGAACATGCTGACAAGCATAGAACCCCAGCACCTACATACAAGGAAGGAGACAGGGTATGGATATCAACATGACACCTACAACTAGAAGGCCAAAGGAGACTATGACCACAGTTTGTAGGACCTTATGACATTATCAAGATAATTAATCCAGTCACCATCAAGCTACAGCTTCCCCCTGAATACACTCTATACCCAGTGTTTCAAATTTCACTTATCAAGCCATACCACCCCGCCACAAGACAAAATACCCCATCCCCACCCATTCTGGTTAATGGCCAACAAGAATATGAACTTTACTGCATCCTGAACTCTAAAGGATCTCAGGGAAAACTATATTACTGTATAGATTTGAAGGGTTATGACCCTTCAGATCTTTCCTGGGAATTGGCCTCCTGAGTTCATGCCCCCATCTGGTAAGACCATTTCATGCCCACCACCCCACAAAAGCATGTCCTGTAAGACTTCCTTTGGTAGGGGCAACTGTCAGGATTCCTGCCTCCGCTCACCTCTCTTGACTATCACAATATACCGGCATGACTCATATCATTCCTCCTAACACATATGAATGAACAAATGTCTTGTATGCTGATTGTTTACAATATTACATGCTGTTGGTAATAGCTAGCTGCAGCTGGTGTTCCCTGGTTTGTTTGGAACGGCTAAAAGCTTTTACAAATTGTTTGCCATGCATATGCAAGGTCGAGTTTCAGGCGCCACAGAAACATCCAGAAAATCCACTAGAACAGGCACCAAACAACCGGCATAGATTAAATCAATGTGGACCTTCCGGAAGACAGCTCTCATAAAATGAGTACCCTGCACCTGTTCTTGCTATAGACAATTCGAATGAACCTTTTTAAACATTCTAAAACACCTTCTAAAAAGATAGCCTCATCAAATAAATCATCTGTACCTATTCTTGCTATAAGCAATTAGAATGCGACCTTTGTGAACATTCTAAAACACCTTCTAGAAGACAGCCTCATAAAATTATTCATCTTCCCTTGTCTATAAGCAATTAGAATGCAAACTTTGTGAACTGTCTAAAGCATCTTCTAGAAGGCAGCCTCATCAAGGTAATTATCAGCACATGTTCCTTGTTACAAAGAATTAGAATGTGAACTTTATAAAAGTTTTGAAGCAGGCTTATTTAAAGACTGTCCACACTCCTCTCCTTCGCTTAGCCTTTTTTACCTGTCATTTAACTGTTTTCCATCTTCCAGAACTCTGTCTTGCCAGCACCCTTGATCCTTCTGCTTTGCCCTCACCGCTAAGAACATCCCACATTAGTTGCACACCTGAATAGAAAAAAGAACAAGAAGAAAAGGAGAGATGCATTAACATACTTAATTTTACTACGTGCTGAGCTCAATCGCAACATTGGTAACCAGAGTTTTTGTTCAACTTGAACATACTGGTGTTAGGGCTCTGCCAGAGAGGACTTGGGTGAAATTAACCCCATCCAAATTTGCGTATGGGTTTGATGCTGAAATTAAGCTTACTAGAGTTTTGAAAATGTTGATAAAGGAGCCTTTATGGACAATCTAAACAACAATAAAAATAATGGTTGATTGAGATTTGAAAAGCTTTTATGAGGTTATACCTTAAGAGATAGAGTGAATATTAGACTAAAGCTTTGTTATTTGTTTGTTTATATGTACCATATCTACCATTCATCAGACTGGTGTGAAGGACTGCTGCAATGTTGCTGTTGAGTAGACAAGCAACAACATCTTTGACACTACACACTTGCTCCATCCCAACCCTATTCCCCTTTGGATTTCCCACCAAGCAGTGTCTCCTCCTTTGAACTGAGGGAAAGTCTCGGGAGGATTCGGGAACTAGCATCGCTGCGCCATTGGAATCATCTGGGATCCAGGTATGTGGCGTATGACATCAGCAATGAGCAGATTGAGGGAAAGTAAGGTCAGACGTGAGCAGAAAAAGGCAGAAAATGAGCTGAAATGAGCAGAACTCACTCATGCACCCACTCACAGAATAACTCAGACATTATCACAGCCACTAACAGGCCCATTCACTCGTGCACCCACTCACAGATGAACTCAGACATATACACTCCCTCACAGAGTCAGACAATCATGCACCCACTTACAGAATCACTCATCCACTCACAGATCTAATCAGAGATGCATACAATGACTCACAGACCCTCTCAGAGACTTACACACACCACTCACAAACCCACTCAGTCACTTATCTACCCACTTACAGCCCCACTAATACTCTCTCACACCCACTTACAAACCTACTCAGACACTCATAAACCCACTGAGAAATGCATTCACTCGCTTGCAAGGTCAGTCTGAAACGTTAGTGGTTATTTACAGTTCACAAATAACATTTTAAAAACCTTACAAATTTACTTAAAAAAACCTTACAAATTCACCTAAAGAAACAAAGTTACAGAGGTGTTATTAAATATAGTTAGGCTCAGATTTCACTCATACAAAAGCAGTGAAATTCAGCAGTTATATTTAGCCGAGCTAACAATTTTTCCCCTGCAATGCACTGCTTATGACCTCACATATTACATCACTCATGATATGGTGAGTGATATCACTGATGACATCTCAAATGACATCATTGATGATACCATACACAGAACTACCCCCACTCACACCCCCATATATCTTGCCTGCCGGTCCCTCTGGTCCCGCTGTGTCTGGTGTGCTGGCTATGGCAGAGGATTATAGAGCTCTTCCAATCCATTACTGGAACACTTCATGTTCAAATGTTTCAGGAACACTTGGGGCCAGATGCATCAAGCAAAGAAATAGCGATTCCTTATTAGCGATTATTAAGGAATCGCTAATAAGGACTCGCTGTTAGCTATGTATGATGAGGATAGCAAAAAATTAAAGATTCGCTAAAAATCGCTAAATACAATAGCGATTCCATGTTAAGGAATCGCTATTGTGAAAAACCTCCATTCTCGCATTTTGCGATCCCGCTACTTGCGATATCGCAAATTGCGATATCGTGAAAACTACAGAGTCGCATTGGGAGCAGGCTGATGACATCACAATCAGGAAGTCAATCAGCCCATGCTGACACCTGTGCACAGAGGAACAGAGAGGCAGAAGCAGAGTGCTGGGGGAGAGAGCAGAAAACACAAACTGTTGTTTGCTGACAGGTGGAGACAGCCAAAATGTCCCAAACAGCTACAGAGGAGGGTGCAGTGGCCAGGAAGAGAAAAATCAAGTTCAGTGAGAGTGAACTTGAGAACCTCATCGAGGAGGTGGCAAACAACCATGAGAAGCGGTTTGAGAATCTCTCCCTTAAAGTACCAGAGGCTGAAAAATGAAGGATCTGGAACCGTATTAAAACAAAAGTGAATGCTGTGGGCGGTCACCCATCGCAGCATAGATGACTTAGAGAAACAATGGTACGACCTGTGTAGCCGTGCCAAGGAGCGGATAGCAGAAAGGCTGAAGGAGGCAAAGGGGACCGGAGGAGGAAGCTCAACAGTCCCAGACAACACAGCCCTGGAAGACATGGTTGAGGGCACAATCCAGCCTGAAGCAGTGGTGGGAATAACGCAGCTGGATACATCCGGGGCGGCCAGTAGCACACAAGGTAAGATGCATGATAATCAACATATCAATGTACATACTGATTGTGGCCAAACTGTAATCAACCAGCAAAATCACATTAGAAATAGTCCAGTCCACGTATTACATAGGGACACGAATGCATTATGGGACCTGTAGGCTGTAGAACCCAATTGGCTGTCACAATCCAACATTGAAAGCCCAAATGCTACCAAAATGCAGTACAGTCATTGATGAGAGACAGTGAAAGCATAAATGTAAAGAGTTTCAATGTTGCTCAACTTTTGCAACAACATAAAATAACATTGCACTGTTTCACATCACAGATGCAGCAGAAGTACACACTGATGACAGTGAATGTGGAGACAGCACACAGGTCATTTAAGAGGCTGCCGTGTCAAAACCTGTGACACCACCACCCAAATCCAAGGCACCAGCAAAACGCAGGGCCACAGTTACACCACTGCAGCCAATGGAGACAGAACAGGAACCAGAAACTGCTCCTGGGACAGGCCGTCCAAGTGCGAGCCACACAACTACACCCCAGGCACATGTCCATCCAGGAACAAGATGCAGGGCAAGGACCCATATATGGGCACAGGAGGCAGGAACTCCCAATGAGTGGGGTGGCGTGGAGTCACAGATGTTGCGGGTGCAGCGCCTGCAAGCGAGGCACATGGGAGCCATCAACCTGCAGATGACGAAAATGAACAAAAACATATCAGTCATGGCTGAGAGTGTGAGGGAACTAACTACTGCACTTGTCGAAGCAAACAGACAATCAAACAACACACTGCAGGAGGTGGCGCGTGTGATGCAGGAGGGACACACCACACAGAGGAGGAGGCATCACCAGTTTGTGACCTGCATGGCTGGCTAAACCAGGTCCAACAATAAGATTTGCAACAACATAGCACAGCTGGCACGTCGGTCGGTGGAAATGCAGATTCATATGGGCCATTGTTGTGGGGATGTGTCCAAAGCACTTGGCCAAATTACCACTGCTGTTGAACTGATGCAGTCTAGCACGGGTGAGCACGGCCATGTTACAGGGGAAGATGGTAGTGAGGCATCCAGCCTAAGCAGCATCACTGCGCCACTCACCACTGTCAGGAGGAGCAGTAGCCATAGACAAACACCTCCTGCTGCATCCGGGAATGTAGATGCAGATGCAGGTGAAAGACGTTTGGTTGTGAGAGGGAGGAAACGCTGAACATAATCAGAAGGGTGGAATTCATCATGGTGACGTAACCATGTCTAAGACATACTTAGTGACTGCATTTCAAGTCCTTTGTGTGTCTCATATGTCCTTCAGTGCATGGAGTTAATGTGCTACTGGACACCAGCTATATTCAATTATACACCCCTACCACTTCACGTGGTAATAAATATTTTTCTTCAAATGCAAATAAGTGTTGTGTGTCGTCATTACATACCTTGGAAATAATGCTGGGTGATGTCTGTACGTTTCCTTTGCCCCTCCGCTGAACTCACAAGATGGGCCCGGCGTGGGTGTGCTGGGGGCTGGTTGCCCTTAGTATCGGATTCCTCAATGGGGATACCTCTCCTTGTTGCTATGTTGTGCAACATAACACATGCCGCCACTATCCTGCAGCATGATTCCGGTTGGTACAGCATTGCTCCTCCAGTTTTATGCAGGATGCGGAAGCGACTCGTGAGCAATCCAAATGTCCGTTCAATTACATTACGTGTCCTGATGTGGGCTGCGTTGTACCTCTGTTGTTGTGGGCTGGCTGGGTTCAAGTATGGAGTCATGATGTAATGCCTCACCGCGTATGCACTGTCACCTGCAGGGGTACAAGCAATGTGTTAGTGTCAGGTATGCATAGCCATTACATACTTCAGTGATGAGTAATGTATTAAATTTACCTAGCAGGTGTTCGTCACCAAAATCGCCCCTGAGCAGACGTTTGTGTATGCCACTATGGCGGAAGATGTAGGAATCGTGGGTGCTCCCAGGGTATTGTGCTACGAGGTCGGTAATGATGTTTTTTGCATTGCACACTGCTTGGACATTTATTGAGTGATATGACGTCCAGATGCGGCAGATATACTCATTTACACAGGGGGACATATGGCTACGTGGGTGCAATCTATGCATCCGATCACGTGTAGAAACTGGGCAACTTGGTAGAAGTCCTGTTTTGTTTGGGTCAATTCCTGTAGGGTTGTGGGTAAGGTGATGTGGTTGTTGATCAAAGACATCATGGCGGCCAGGAAGAACCGCGAAAGGGAGCTCTGTGATACCCCTCCAGCTTCTGCTACTACATCCTGGAAGCTACCTGACGCAAGCAGATGCAGGCAACATAGCACCTGGACATGAGTTGGGATGGCCTGGGTCCTAAGTGTTTGGCGCTGCAATTGTGGGTCTAATTCATCTATTAAGTAGTGAATCATTGCAGCATTCAGCTTGTACTTGTCATATATTTGCTCAGGAGTCTGTCCCAACAAAGTGATTCGCAGGCGGAAGATTCTCTCCTGGATTCTCCTTCTGGGCTGGCCTGCTGCAAGTATCCTCCTCCTCTTCGCAAAAATGAAGAGTGCTGCTATTGTGGAAGGCCACTATGGCCTCATGGGTCTGTTTAAAGAGGCTTCAGATGGATAGCAGGTGAGTAAAGTTTTTTTTTTTGCCACCTGATTGTGATTCCTTTTAAACTGCTATCGCAAAATTGCGATTTTTGATGTAATCGCTATTTGCGATTTTTCATGAATTGTGTTTGCGATTATTTAGCGATTTCGCAATATCGATTTTGCAAAATCGCTAAATATTTCGCAGTATCCTTGGATTCTCGCAATTTCTGATTCGCTAAGGGGGTTCCACCTAGATTCTGCGATTTATTTAGCGGATTCGCATTTTCGATTTTGCGAATTCGCAATTAGGTTTTTTTTTTTGCAGCATGCATAGCTTTTCTTTTATTTGCGATCGCAATAGCTAATTTGCACGTATTGAGATCGCAATTTTGGTTGATGCATCTGGCTGTTGGAACCTTGCTTCCGGGTCACTTACCGTATGCTTCCAGTCTCTCATCAAAGCTTGGCATTCCTTCTCCGTTGTCCTCGCGATTTCAGCTGTTCCTCCTCCACTGTCTCTTGGACTCTAGTCACATCTCTGGATCTAACGTTTGATGCTCCTCCTCTGAATCTGTCATGGCCACTTCTCTGCTCACCGACATTCCTCGTTCTGGTCTCAGAATCTCTTCTACTCTGTAGAACAGAACAGGAAGAACAGCACAAGGTATGCCTTAATTGTTGTAACAGCACATTCTGAGCCTGCTATTAACTCTTATGGTAATGTATCAGAAACTTACTTGACTGTTAGTCCTTTGTCTTTAGAAAACTGTCTTTCTGATTTAATGCCCACTATAAAGATATTCCTGTAAATAATAATATAGAATACTCGTTCACTTCTTCCTGAAGTTAAGGAAACCAAGGTATTCTCATCACTAGTAGCAAGTTGCTAGATATCATTTGTTTTGATTAGTAGATTTCCGATTGCAGCGGGTCAGTCCCATTCGAACATAGATGGGTGTTATTCTGTGTTTTGTATTTAATTTTAATCTTTGAATTATTTAGGCATTATCTCATGGGTGTTTTCTCTTTTCTGTAGATAAGAATTACTGATCTTACTCAGACAATTTCAGTTAGCATAGAGAGGAAGAGTGGAATTGCTAAAGTAGTAAGAGAGAAATGTAATACATTGTTATCAAGAAGAATACAGCACACCCTATAGTTTTTTTCTCTACTCCTTAAGACAAAAAACTTTTTTTGTTATTGCCATCCATGTAGTCCACAAGACAAAATCATATCTCATACACATAGCTCAGGAACTGTATGTCTCAGATCCTGTATTTTCTTACAGCAACAGAGTCCATAACAATCAATATCTTCATATATGCAAGATTCCTTTATTGTTCTTTCTCAGTGATATTTCCAAAGCAAACAAAGCAACAGCCAACACATGTTTCGTCTTCCCTTAGACTTTGTCAAGGCACGGGCGAAGTAGTGATAGCAATAGTCGAGCTCGTACAACCAGTCCACAAAATACTTATTCTGATAACAAAACAAACTCCGTTGGTTTCAGATCGCAATAACCAAACAACGTACAGCGTAAACTTTTCAATCGTGTTCGCTCTGATGATGCTAATTTGTTATGGTTCTCTTGCTAAAAACGAGAACTCCAGAATTGTGGAGTTAGTCAAATACTTTTGATAGTTCTGAAGATAAAATGATTGGTGATCCTACTAAAAGTGTTTGTGTTTTACTTTTCACAAGCACAACGGTGAAAAACACAGGGACCCTAATAAGTCCTAGTAGCTCAATGTAGTGTGCTCGGTATATGCACAGAGTAGTTGGATGCCGTGACCCTAGTAAATACTAATGGAACGCGAAAAAGAGTCCCAATTGCTATTCCTCCAACTATGTCCTCATCGTCATGTCAAAAACAGCTACTAGGACTTATTAGGGTCCTGTGGTTTTCATCGTTGTGCTTGTGAAAAGTTCTTCCCAGGAAGCCTTAACAACAAAAGGAATGTTCCTACGTTTTGCCCAAGAAAGGTCTTTGTCCTCATACAGTGACCCCATTTTCCAGTCATTCTAGGACTTCCATGATTATGTCAGCACAACCCACTTATTGATTGGAGGGCAGTGCCAATACCTTTTGGATCTGAGTATTGTATTACTCATTGCTGATTAGATTGAAGACGCTCAGGGGATGAGCCTGTGATTAGAGATACTGGAATTCCCAAAGTACAGGCCCAATAACACACGCTACTGCTGAGATTACTCTGCTAATTCAAGAAACCCATTAAGAGACTATCTTCTTTGACCTCATACATTCACCCCATTTCTCAGTCATTCTAGGACTTCCATGGATATGTCAGCACAGCCCACTTATTGATGGGAGGGCAGTGGCAATAACTTTCGGACCTGAGTATTGTACTACTCGTTGATTAGATTGAAGTTGCTCAGGGGATGAGCCTGTGCTTAGAGATACTGTAATTCCCAAAGTACCCTCTTGTTATCGTGATTTGAAAAATGTTTTTGACAAGAAAAAGGCAAATTGACTCTCCCCACATACAGCCTATGATTGTAGAATAGATTTGGTTGCTGGTGGCGGTATACCATGTAGCAGAATCTACGCATTAACCGAAAAAGAGAATTTATACTTATGAGAATACCTTGATAGATGCTGCGTATCTGTTTTATACAACTTTCTCGATCGCCCACTTCTTCGCTTCTTTTTTTTATCCAAAAAAGAAAGGGAGGCCTTAAGTGTTACATTGATTATAGGGCACTCAATGACATGACAATAAAAAAACGGTAACCTGCTACTATTGAAAACCTCCCTACTTGATCAAGTAAAGAATGCTAAATTCTTCACTAAGTTAAATCTACGTAGAACATACCATTTAGTGAGGTTCAAAGAAGGGGATGAGTGGAAGACAGCATTTTTTTACCAAATTTGCCTCTATGAATATCTTGTAATGCGATTCGGTTTGTGCAATGCTCCATCTGCCTTTCAGTTTTTTATAAATTAAGTTTTAAAAGAAATGTTGGATTTATATGCGATTGCATATATTGATGATATCCTAATTTACTCCTCTACAGTTAAGGAACATGAAGAACATTTTAGGAGTTTTCTTGAGAAACTTCGAGACAATCATTTGTATTGCAAATTGGACATGTGTCAGTTCCATACTTCTCAAGTATGTTTTTAGGATTTATTTTGTCCCGTCAAGGAGCCAGTATGGATCCCCAGAAAGTGGTGGCCACTGCTCGCTGGTAATCCCCATGATAGATATATAAAGTTTTCTCGGATTTGCCTTAAAAAATGGGAGTCACATTTGTATGCAACCCCGCAGCTGAAGAGGCTTTTTACATGTTGCAGAAGGAATTTTTTTACGGTTTTTAGCCTCCACTAACACTGCCTGCACAGTGGCATCCCTGAGACTTGAGTTTGGCATCCGTAGTAGTTTGGTGCAGGGCTTGGCAGGGCTGGTGCGTTGGGTAACCAGCCTGGCCAGAGGGGATGTGGGTACCTTGAGATATTTAATGAAGTCAGAATTGTTGGGCACTTTAAGGGAGTTCGCCTCTATTGTAAAACATTTCAGGAAAGCTGTTGTACTTCTGCAATTGGAGGCGAGGATTTTTTTCACTCTGTCTGCTGTACAGTTAAAATCACTTTTGAAACAGGCCTCGTGGGATCTCAGCTTTAGGGGAATCTATACTTGCAAAGAAAAAAGTGTCCCCCCTCACTGATACGTGCGTATTAAAACGTATGCAACCCTATGTCCCCTGGAATATACCCCATGGCATACGGCGTTTCTGGCTTCTCTTGAGGCAGGATCTACTCCCTCTTAATAAGCTTATGGCTAAGTGGTATGGTTGATCTGCAACTTGCAATTTTTGTAATTTGTCAATTCAGGACTTCATACATGTTCTTTTTATATGTCCTGCACTTCGTTTATTTCGTCGTAAGTGGTTTAGACAAATTTGTTTGAAATTGAATATCCTTACAGCCAATTCTTTTTTATGTGCATTAGATAATCCTCCTAATGAAATGTTTTGCTTCAGCATTTTTATTTTTTTTAAATGTTTCTTAGATATCTATTAGAAGGTTTTTATCCAACTGTGTTGTGCTGATTACTTAGGATTTTGGTAAAAACTTGTTAATGTTTGTTGTATTTGTATGCGTACTTTGTATCATATATTTTCTTTTTTTATGTGGACCTCTTTGGAGATCCAAAACATAATAAACAAACTTGAGACTTGAAAAAAAGTTGAAAAAGTCCTTTACTCAGGCTCTCGTATTAAACCATCCAGATCCATCTTGACCCTTTGTTGCAGAAGTAGATGTATCGCAAATGGCGGTAGGAGGAATCCTTTCTCAAACAGACCCAAGTACTGGATGCCTTCACCCAGATGCATATTATTCACATAAGTTGAGTCCTACCAAAAAAAATGTGCTGTAGGTGATAAAGAACTGTTGGCCATTAAGAAGGCTTTCGAAGAGTGGCAACAATATAGTTACAGTACTTTCTGATCATCAGAACTTGCAATTTTTAAAATCCGCTAGGGCTTTATCATTGAGACAATTGCGTTGGACACAATATTTCAGTAACTTTGATTTTATTATACAATTTGAGGCTGGGAAGAAAAATGGGAAAGCAGATGCCCTGTCTCGTCTAGGCTGTGAACCAGAGGAAACCATGTGTTGCCCTCCCTCTATAACAGCAAGGGAGCATATCAAAACCGCTATTTGCTCAGAAGAAGATTATATGAAGGCAGTTACAGAAGCACAAAGTTCTGCAGAGGTAGAGGGGTTAGCACAAATATATAACACAAGTAGGGTTCAAAACCTATGATACATTCAGTGGGGTTTGTTAGTACCTCCACGACATTGGCATCTACAAGCATTAAAATGCTGTCACAGAAATCCCCTCTCTGGGATTCAGGATACAAAAAAACATTAGATCTCTTACAACGACAATATTGGTGGCCCAATATGGCAACTGACAGAAAGCATTACATCCAGACGTGTCATGTATGTGCTCAAGGGAAAACATCTGATCGGGCCCCTGTAGGATTATTACACACTTTGCCCATTCCTTCAAGTCCATGGCATACCATATCTATGGATTTCATCGTTGATTTACCTAAAACCACGCATGGAAACGCAACTCTCTTGGTAGTTGGGGATCTATTGACTAAGATGGCCTACTTTGTCCCTTTGAAGGCAATCCCCACTTCCAAACAGTTGGATTTCTTTTTTGTTCAGCATATAGTTTGGTTAGATGGCCTTCCTGCTGTTATGGTATCAGACCGGGTTCCTCAATTTATCTCCAACTTTTGGAAGGGATTGGGTGCTTCTTTGCAGATCGATGTCAGATATTCATCTGGCCATTACCCTCAAACCGATGGTCAAACTGAAAAGGTAAATCAGTGTTTAGAACAGTACCCCAGATTTTAGCTTATGCATTCCACATCAGACTTGGTCACATTCATATGGATTGCTGAATTTTCTTATAATAACAGCTGTCATTCTCCCACTAACTGTTGTCCTTTCTATTGGAGCTATGGGTTTCACCCCGATTCTTGCTGTTACTCTCACCTCTCTCTAACCCTGCTCCCACTGCTTTTGACTTTGTGAAGAACCTACATGACATACAGAAAGTAGCTACAGAGAATTTAGAGCGGACCAAGGGCCCGATGTAGGTAATATTGATTTACCGATTTTTAATTACCGAATTTTACCGATTCGGCAATTGAAATTCGGTAAATCAATGTGGTTGACATGTAGGTATTTCCAGATGTGGAAATACCGATTCTGTAACATTCGGTATTTACCGATTCTGTAAATACAGAATCGGTATTTCCCATTGATTCCTAAGGGCTTCAAAGCCCATAGGAATCAATGGGAAATACCGATTCTGTATTTACAGAATCGGTAAATACCGAATTTTGCAAGGGTGCAGGGGGTGTCACTTTGACACCCTCTGGCACCCCACAAATAGGCATGTGTGCCATGTGGCACACAGACATGCCCTAAGGGCATGTCTGTCTGTCACATGGCTAGGTGTGCATGCACACATGTGCATGCACACCTGAAATCTGTATTTTACCACACAATAGGATTGTGTGGTAAAATACCAATTTTGTAGGGCCTTTGGGACTCAGAAGAGTCCCACCTACATCTGAGATTTACCGAATCGGTAAAAATACTGATTCGCTATTTTACAGAATCGGTAACTTTACCGAATCAGTAAAGTTACCGATTCTGTAAAATTGTGCCCCTACATTTCTAATCATGTATACCGGTCGGTAACGGCCGAAAATACCGATTTTCGGCCGTTACCGACCGACCTACATCTGGCCCCAATCCATATATAAGGAACAGGCAGATCTCCATCGACATTCAAAATCTACGTGCGCAATAGAAGTTGAGGTGTGTTTATCCACCAGAGACAGTGCTGTGAACGGATCTTGTAAATTCAAACCTCGTTTTATTGGCCCTTACAAAATACGTAAGCTTATCAATCCTGTTGCAATGAAACTAGACCTTCCTCTTTCATTGAAGATACTTCCCATTTTTCATGTCTCCTTATTGAAACCTGTGGCAGCTGGTACAAAAATGCCTCCTATTCCAGCTCCAGTCATAATAAATAATGAACCTGAATATGAGGTTATGGCTATCATTGACTCCAGAAGAGTAAGATGAAGGCTGCAATACCTCATACATTGTAAAGGTTATGGTGCTGAGGATCGCACTTGGGAGCCAGCTAGTCATGTACATGTCCCTCGATTGTTGCATCTCTTTCATAGAAGCTAACCGGAGAAATCCAAGCCTGAGGGGCGTGTTATGGGTGGGTTTACTGTCATGCCTGCCGATCCCGCTGGTCTCGCTGTGTCTAGCGCGCAGCCTATAGCAGAGAAGAATAAAGCTCCTTCAGTCCCATACTGGAATGCTTCGCATTCTAGTTTTTCAGAAACGCTTGGACCTTTACTTCTGGGTCATATACTGTACACTTCCGGTCCCTCATCAAAGCTCTGTGTTCCTTCTCTGTCGTCCTTGCCGTTTCAGTGGTTCCCCCTTCCTGCCTCTTGGATCCTGGTCATGGCTCTGCGTCTAACATCTGGTGTTCCACCTCCGATTCCGTTGCGGCCCCCGCTCTGCTCACTGGCATTCCTCGTTCCAGTCTCAGGGTCTCTTTTACCCTGCAGAACACAAAAGAAAGAACATTAACCGGTTATGCCTTAATTGTAGTAACTGGTCCCATGAGGCACAGGGTCTGACTGATTTGCATATGGCCATGTCTGACCTGGGGTGGTGGAGTGAGCTAAAGAATGATGATGGATTAAACCCAGATCAGTTGACTGGGGGTGAGTGCTTGCGTTGTTAAACACTCCGTCCATCATCCCCTTTGGTATTGCTTTGTTCGCCGTAAGTTGGCAGGGTGTGCCCAGATGTGGGTCCCTTGCTCACTTTGCCACTGGATTCAAGCTAGCCTGGCTGATGACGGATGATTAGCCAGAAACCGGTCCCAGGATGCTTGTTTCCGGTACAGGGAAGACATGGCTTGGGAGTTCGGGCTGGACTGTTTCAATGAGGTACAGGGTCAGACTGATTTGCATATGCCCATGTCTGAACTGGGGTGGTGGAGTGAGCTAAAGAATGATGATGGATTAAACCCAGATCAGTTGACTGGTGGTGGGTGCTTACATTGTTCAACACTCCGTCCATCATCCCCTTTGGTATTGCTTTGTTCGCCCTAAGTTGACAGGGTATGCCCAGACGTGGGTCCCTTGCTCACTTTGCTACTGGATTCAAGCATGCCTGGCTGATGGCAGCTGATTAGCCAGAATCCGGTCCCAGGATGTTTGTTTCCGGTCCAGGGAAGACATGGCTTGGCAGTTCGGACTGTTCCCATGATGCACAGGGTCAGACTGATTTCCATATGGCCATGTCTGAACTGGGGTGGTGGAGTGAGCTAAAGAATGATGATGGAATAAACCCAGATCAGTTGACTGGGGGTGAGTGCTTGCATTGTTCAACACTCCGTCCATCAGCCTCTTTGGTATTGATTTGTTGTAGTAGCAAGTTCTGTGCCTGCTATTGACTCTCATGGTAATGCATCAGAAACTTACCTGAGAGTTTGTCCTTCATCTTTGGAGCTCTGTCTTTCTAATTGAATGCCCACTATAAAGATGTTCCTGTAAATAATAACATAGAGCACTCTGTCACTTCTTCCTGAAGTTAAGTAAGGCAGGGTATTCTCATCACAACTAGCAAATTGCTAGATATCATTTGTTTTGATTAGATTTCCTATTGCAGTGGGTCAGTCCCATTCGAACATAGATGGGTGTTATTTTGTGTTTTGCGTTTAATTTTGCTCTTTGAATTATTTAGGCATGATCTCATGGGTGTTTTCTCTTTTCTATAGTTAAGAATTTCTGATCTTACTCAGACACTTTCAGTTACTATACAGAGGAAGAGGGAAACTGCTCAGGTAGTAAGAGAGAAATACATTACATTGTTATATTACTATTATATTTCACTGTTTATCCCACATACTCAGGTGTTCTGCTCGTCTTGTTTCATGTAGGAAATCTTCCTGGCTGCTTGGCCTTATTCTTGAGTAAGACACAATGTGGGACATTTATTTTTCTCCTTCTTTCTTCGCATCTTCCCCTGTTTTAACATTGTTGCTTTGATATAGTTGGTCACCATGGGTGTATAGGGAATGTTGGGAAATTCCATCTTGCATGTCGTTCCTTCAGAAACAGAGGTGAGAACCTGACACCATACATCTCATACATCAACTCATGCACCCACACACCCACTTTTACACCCATTCACAGACCCATGCAACCACTCACTTATCCATAGATCAACTTACACGCCCACTCACTCACTCACTCATACCGCCTGATCATATAACCAGTCACTCACCCAAACAGCCACTCACACACCCACTCACTTAACCATTCCCACAGACACTTAGTCTGCCATACAGCCACTCAAATACCAACTCACTTAACCAAACACTCACTGAATTATCCTCACTCTCCCATACAGCCACTTACACAGCCTGTCACTCAATCATACAACCATTCAGGCATCCACTCACTAACTCTTACAGTCACAGACACACCCACTCACCCACCCGTACGGCCAATCACACAGCCACTCACTCACCCACTCATACAGACATTGACACACCCACTCACTCACTCACTCACGTATACAGCCACTCACACAGCCACTAAGTCACCCACACAGCTACTCAGACACCCAGCCAAACCCCCAAACAGCCACTCACACACCCACTCACACACCTGTACAGTCACGAACACACCCACTCACACACAGATACACTCAGTCACAGAGCATCTCACGTAAACTATGTTAAAGAAAGGAATTACTCCTTAGTAGTACACAAAGTATACAAATGTACCTTTTGTTGTATTTTAGTATAGACGTTTAGCACACAAAAACTTTTAGAAAACACTAACAATCACTGGTTGATGTCATTAGTGATGTCATGAGTGATGTCATTTGAAATGTCATCAGTAATGTCACTGATCATATCATGAGTGATGTAAAATGTAAACTCATAAGCAGTGCATTGCGGGCGTGTCTTATTGTTAGCTCAGGTAACTATAACTGCTGAATTTCACTGGTTTTGTACACAAGTGAAGTCTAACGCCCCTGTAACCTTGAGTTTTTTGTGATAATAATAGTTTGCTAAGCAGCCTATATGGTTCATATGGTCACGAAGAAAACGTTTTCTTTTCCACAGAAATTAACTCCTAAAGTGTGAGTTCGTTTTTTTAAAAAAATCTAAGGAACCTGGCACCTTGGAGATTTCTCACAGGGTTTGAGGGTAATTATTTTCTTTCTATTCAATACTGGAAGGCTGTTTCCGGTGGTCTGAGCAGAAGAAAAGTAGAGCAGAATGTCCACCTTAAATAGTGCTCACAGTGCAAGGTACTTTCACAAATGGTCCAAAGCCTGTTATGCTTCCTTTGTAAAATGTCTGCCTGAAGAGCCAGCGGGGTACTGATGGTAGAACTATTGAGGTCCACCTGACTCTAATAGGGCGGGATGGTCATCAGTTTCGTAGACACGATAATCCGCACATTTGTGATGGGTAACCAAGTATTCATAACTTTAATTGGGGCCCTTTTTCACTTGATTGTGACCAAGAAGGTATTTCTATAGAGAAGTCCCCTGTACATGTGGAAATTTCCTGTCCAGGTCATTTTCAGATTATAACCTCAAGTGCCTAACTGCACCTACCTCTGATTGGGCAACTTTGCTCTTGAGAAGCTGCAGCATGAGTGTCAAGGAAGAGGGAACTGGCTCAACACCTAAACATATTGAGGCAAGGTAGCAGAACATAGTGAATGACCCAGCATGGAGTTTTCCTTCACTGCTTGTAATATATATCTTAGCAAAGTATTTCAGTAGAATGGGCACACACAATGTTATCTAAACAATCTTCGTACTCAACTGAGGACAAGCAGTGCGGGCCAGGCAATACCTTTGCATGCAGTAGGTACAGTAGATTGAGCAAAGATAAAGCAATAGGGAAGAAAAGGCAGTAAAATGATTGAGAATTTCTGGAATCAATACATTAAAAGCTCAGCATGCAGGGGAGATGCAAAAGTGATGTATGCCAGTAGACTACATTAATTATGGGACATCTTCACCCCAAGATTTTGCCAATTGTAAAATTATGGGAATTCACAATTAACGATCTTTTTTAAATAAATGCTGGTGGAAAATCCAGCCAATTTCAAATGCTTTTTACTTATTCGAGTGCCAAATATGTTTTTTTAGGTCTCACCTACGCAGCGCACATGCGCTGAATAGGAGGAGACCTTTAGTAATCGATTCCCTTTTTTCTGCCAAAAACGTGCACGCTTTGCATTGCTTTCAATGGTAACGTGTGCGCGTTTGGTGATTCACTTGCGGGAGCAAGCTTTGAGACCATCTGTTTGTAATTAACAGATGGTTCCTGCTCGCTCCCGCAAGGTAAACTGGCGCAGGCCCCCTCCTCTCTCCCCTCCCCCTGCTGCCTCCTCCTCTCCTCATCAGACTTGTTTTTTTTTTTACTGTCACCGCGAGGTGCAACCGCTTGTTTAACATATCTTAAACTCCTCAATAGCCATTGAGATCACAAATGTTCAATTTTACAAATATTATAAATCCAAACTCCATTAAGATCAAGAACTCAAAACATGACCACTACTTAATTTATAAATATATACCACGGAAGCACTAACTGCTCCCAGCTGAGCAACTCATTTCTCGCAGGTCACCGAGCAGCTGTCTAAAATAACTACAAGCAACTTCTCTATTATTGGTCATGTTTTCAATCCCAGGCCGGGCGCACTGACTTCTGCCAAACCATAGAGATGCGTGTCAAACCTTACAGACGTGTGCCAAACCATAGAGACGTGTGCCAAACCAGCAAATCCTCCCTCGGTGAGACTTGCAGGTATTTTTAGTACTTTCACCCGGAACGTGTTGAGGCCTGCATCGTTTGTGCTGTTCACGTGATGCTGCTGCTTCTCCCAAGCCATGCGGCAAATCTAGCCTTCGACACCCTTGGGCCACGGACAGGCTTGTGCGGATGCTTCTATTTTTGAAGAATTAAATATGCACATAACGCTGTGCTTAATTAGTATGCAAAAATAAGTGAGTGCAGGGCCCAAAATGTATTTTAGGAGCACGCAGCCGCAGAGGCTAAATACTTGGGTCTCCGATATCAAGGCTGCCTACTCTTCATTCTACCTGCTCTTTTTTTCCACCAACCTACACTTCAAGATTCTTTCTGTTACTCTTTACAGGTTCTTTTTCATTCCCATATCTCCATTTGTCAGTGTTTTTAATACGTTCTCATTGTCACCATTTCCCATGTTCTGCATTTCTCTCATTTGAAAGTTTGACGATGAAATTTCCCCAGAAATGATTGCCGATACACACCACCTACAAACATGGGCACAAATGAATCACTGAGAACAGTGCACAAAGTGTGCCTGGAGCACATCTGTCGATGTCCTTCTCTCAATGAGGAATGCCTACAGATCTGTGGCTGCTGTTCCCTTTGGGAGATCCTGACCTGACGCAGAGGAAGACACAATTCAGGCAATGGGCAGAATTCACTATGATTGGTGTTCCATAATGTTAGCATGCACACACACACATATTCACACTCATCCACATGCACACTCATTCACAACCATCTGTTCACAAGCGCGGAAACGTATACCCATCTTTCACAAGCATATACACACAGACACGTCCATTCAAGCTCACACTTGCACATACACATACATTCATTCATACATGCAGGCACCCAAACATAAAAAAAACTTACTAGATGGTGACAGGTACAGAAGGTGGAGGTAGGGGAAGCAGAAGGCACAGTTAGGAGCTGGATGCTTTCGGGAGGGAAGGAAGAACAGGATGATCCCGCCGCATCCTCTCATTGACTGACCTTGTCATGGGTAGCCAATCAGAGCAGGACCTTCCTTACCTCCCCACAGATTGTGTTGGGGTCAATGAGAGTTGCTGACCCAACGCCATTCTGAGGGAAGGCATCAGTATAGGCACTCAGCCCTAGGCAATTCAGGGCTTAAAACTGAAGCGTCCTAGTCTGAGGCTATCAATGACACTCCCCCTCGTCATGAGGAGGCGGAACTTGCAGCTGTTTGCCAGGTTGAGGTGGTCATGCCCACAGGGCTGTGAATTCTTCATGCCAGCAAAGTTTGGCACACACTGCCAGGCGCCTCTGCATTTACCGCATGTACAGCGCCTGGCTGCCTGACTTGACCATGAAGAGTGTTTGTCAGGATGACCTTGGCTCAGCATGAGAGACACTCTTCCTGCTTTAAAAAAACAAGCATTGGCATAGCCAATAGGTCTCGCCTTTGGGACATTATAAGTGTTTAGCCATGCAACAGTTGTTGTTGCACCAAGGATTTTGTGCTCCAGAATTAAATACTTATAAGGTCCAAAAGGGGAGACCTATTGGATATGCCAATGCTTGTTTACATCTGTATCTTTCCACACAAAAAAACAAGAAGGTCACTCGGCTGGCGTAATATAAATCCCAAATGAAACAACCACCATTTGACTGCAATAGCCATGTCCAAGATGGAATCCACAGCATTTTTCTCCATAGCAGTTCAGTCGATTTCCAACCGTCAATCGTGCAGCAAATACAAATGACACTTTAGTGTAACATTGTGTAACATTGTGTAACAAAACGATATAATAGTTTTCATCTCGCTGAACGTTGTGTCAAGTTAATTTAGAATAAAATGGAGCTGTTGTGGGTTAAGGGATACGGTACGTGGTAACTCTGAGGATTGTTAACACGGTAGAAACCCGATTCAGAGTCACATTTTGAAGAATATTATTTCGAGCTGGTGTGTGTTTGCACCATTAGCTAGAACTATACCTTGACATTTGTTTGGCTGTTTCCGTTTCATCCGAGGAGTGTCTTTCTTGACAAATGTCAACTGCCTGATTCTCTATGCACCAAAGGTCATTTGCAAAGGAAAGGACACAGCCGGTGTAAACCAACACATCACTCTAGTCACCTGCGAGAAACGTTAGCCATTTTGATGCTGGGAGCCTGGATTTTGCCAGCCTGTGACCTTTTTATTTTTCTCATCTTGCTTGTGTTCTGTTAAACAAGAAAGTGTTGTGACCCTTAATTGCGGGCAGCTTCACAGCAGGTTGTGGGGAGCCTGGCTTGCAACAGTGTCCGAAGTGTCTCCATCTGCTGCTGGCCTGCGTGCTTCCCACAGGGGGACCGGGCTAATTTTTCAGTCAATTAGCAGAAGGTCTGCCTTTGTTCTGCAAGTGCATCCCTTTCGCTCCCTCCCCCAGGGCTCTTCTTACACCACGGACACTGCATTCAGATGTTGTGCTTTCTTGAAAAAAGCATATCATATTTTATTTCTCGGCTGACCTCTGTGACATTGTTGGGCAAACGCTGTCTCGGGCAATCACGGGAACCTGCATTGAAAGTGCTCGGAGCGCATTTTGATTCCTTTGTGATGAGCAATAAAAACAACTTGGCTTGACGAGTGTGTTAGCCTGTTTGCCAGCTCGTTATCATTTCTTTTTTTTTTCTAAATTTGGAAAGCAATAAAGCAAGATCCGCAAAAAGAAAATTATTTTGTTAATACCAGACACATTAATAAGGTCGGATGAGTACAAGAGCGACAACGAGGCAGCCATAAAACATTCTTGGGAACAAGTCATCTTTATATTGCTTTGAAATGAAGTGTGCAGGCTCATGAGTGAGGCGCTTTTGCAGCTTAATTCTTATTAGCAGAACATGGCATCAGCCGTTGGGAAGCTTTAATAGTGCACGCCATTCAGAATGTATTCCAATCTTCTATTCAAACACAAGCTCGCCAAGTGTGATAGAGTGTTCAGATTGTATGTATGTATTGATAATTTGCATTGTGATTAATCTAGCGAAGGAGAGGAGTTAAAAAGATCAACTTTAAAAAATGATTGAACCGCATTTAACCAAATGCACAAACACACATACAAGACAAACCAACTGCTCTCTCTTTTTCACGCACACAAACACTCACACAAACATACATGTTAGGCCACATGTCCACACACATACAACACGTGATTTCGATTCACAGATCCACGAACACATTCAAGTATACATGCCCTCTAACTTTCTCTACATAAAAGGATATTCGTGTCGCTATAATCAGGATCCCTGGAAATTAATGTGGCAATACTAGTCTAAAGCATGAAACAACTCTGAGCGAGAATCTTGAGGTAGTTAATCGTTACTGGGCAGTGTAAGTGGTTGGTACTGTAATTTACCACAGATATATCTGTCTCGGATACTCTAACACTCAAATTGGACAACCAAGTAACCCATTGTGTACACTGAACCAGTGACACCACACATATATAGGCCCCGCCAGAAATTCTATCTGTCACTTGGAGTATCTAGTGGTACGTTGGGAACTCTTATGGGATGCGGAGCTGTAGCGCTTCAGCTTATTGCATAGTTCAGTTTTATGTACACATGTTTAATGTGGTGAATGGCCCTTCTTACACACACTGGGTTTCATTGAGAGTGAGTATGCTAAGGCTCTGTTGGAGAGAAAGAGGAAATACAGCCACATAGGTCAGCTGTCTAGAAGATGACATTCTCTATACATCCCCAAAGAGCATCCAGAAAATGGCGGGCCTAATATTCTCAGTCTGCGTGTTTGTCAGTGCATAGCTTACAATAAGGTCAAACAGAATTTGGCAAAAAGTACCTAGTGACTGAACTGCTGCCCCGCCCCCTACTGAGTCAGTCAGTCAGACTGAATGTGAGTATTGGCTGATGCCACCTCTGATGTGCTTGGTGATAGGCCATAGCTAGAGTGTTGGCTGACACAATGAGATGGGAGCCAGCCTAAGATGCCTAAGGCAATTAATATGAGATCCTGCTCTGAGGCTGGGAGCGTGGTTGCGTATCTGTGTGTGTCACTGTATGTGTGTGTGTGTGTTTGTGTGTGGGTGATGAATGGGTGGGTGGGTGCATCTCTGCAGTAGTGCAGGCATGTTTTGTGTGTGCATGTCAGAATGTCTGTGTGTGCACATGTGTCTTGTGTGTGTGAGTAGAGAGAGGGGCAGAGACTCTCTGACCTGGTAGCAGTGGCAATTCTTTGTGACCACTTTACTCTTACTCCTTTTATCTCTGGTTTATCACTTATTTAATCTGGTGGTCGCCCCCAGCACAAAGCAAAGAACGTTAGCATGATGGGCCCACTCTTGGCAAAATAGTGGAACTTCTTAGAATTGTGTGGAAATCTCTTGACATTATAATGTTATATTGCTGGAATTGGCATCAAATTGTCATGTTTGTTATATTGTGGGCAACCTTTGGCAGTAGAGAGGGCATGCCTGGTATAATGTTGTTCTTGGCATAATTGAGGTCCTTGTTGGTTATGTTATGTGATATTGTGTGATGTTATGTTATGTTCTGAAATGTCATGTTATGTTATTATGCAGCAGGAATTTGTAAAACATTGTATTGCCATTAGTACGGTCTTGCAGTCATGTGGAAGGGTTACTGTCCTTTTCATCATGCAGACACAGCCATGACCATCATAATTGGCATACTGTGAGTATGATTAGATATTGGGTAGGATGCAGGGGTGACTACTGAAGAGATGGACCCTATTTATGGAAGACTGTGATGATGCTCACATTAATGACTTCTGTCTTATCATAATGCCGAGCTTACCAAAAGGGTCATTGTTCTAAGAAAATGGTGGGCACTCTTTGGAATAATGAGACACCCTCCCAGTTTAATGGTGACCCTGGAATAGTTGTGCATACGTGTGACCTGCTGGGAGAATGAATTCTTTGGTTTGATCAAGATCACTTCTTGCTTATTTCTGACCATGGTATAATGCTGAGCATTCTTGGTGTCCTGCAGGCATGATGTTTGTCACACCCGACATAAGACAGAGGCTGGTTATAATGCGGGTAATCCATTGTAAATGATGATCCCAGACATGTGCTTCTTTTACTTGGGCATGTAAGCCAGATTTTGTGCAAGTGTAACATCACTAAATGCTGGTACTTGATGATAATGACAAATTGTTTTTTTGCAAGATCAAATAAGTATGTATTAAAAAATGAAAACTTGTGATTTTCAGGATTTTTATTTTTATTTTTATAAAGTAGACTAACTTTTGTGGGTACATTGTGGAGCTTCTGAATGAAAATTGGCATATCTAGAAACCACCCTGCTGAACTTTATTGTATATAAGAAGATTGTTGTCAACATTCTAATATGTGCTTATGCCTTTGGGGGCATTAGGGCTATCAACGTCATCTAGGCAAAATTGTCTCCTCTCTGGTTGAATGCAATAATGAACAAATGAAAGATAACAGAGTATGTTTTGCAAAGTGTCAGTAGTGGTAATTAAAACAATATGAATAATTCTTAGTGACATTTGATCTTTGTTGAATTAGACTTGCACTGTATTTTGCTTAATCTTGCTCATTTAGTAGCAGATGGTAGATTAGGTGGCAAGTGCCAGATTCTCTAATTACACAGAAAACTCAGTGGCTGCAAAATTACAGAATTCTGGTAGCCCACCTACACTAATAGGAAGCCTACTGAAATCCTCCTTGAGAGTATGTAGAAGATGATAACCTGTAATAACAAAATGACATTACTAGACCTACTGTAAACAATTACTGCAGCTGAGTTCTGGCATCGCAACGTCTGCTGACCAAGAAAGCATAAGAGTGAAAAGAACTGCATGGGTAGAATACTAATGCCGTTAAGCAAGAACTTTTCATTACAATGACGTTTTTTTCTCAGACAGAGTGAGAACTTATTTAGTAGGGTGGGTGGGTCTCTACTGCCTCCTACGCTCTCTTTTTAGTCAGTTGTCATTGAGAAGGTCTGCTCCATTGGCAAACTCTGGCCAGGTAAATGGATCAACAACTAAGCCAGCACTTGAGCAGTCCATCCACCAGCTCAATTCTGACAGTTCTAAGAGCAAAGCACCTTCCAGCATTTAGCTTCGCCAACCTTGCCTTACCCGGGAAAATAGACGCCCTCCTCAATTCAGCCCAAGTCAAGGTATAAAAGTCAGTGCTACATATACAGAGGACAGCAAGAAAAGAAAGGCTAAGACTGGAGCTAGGCCCGGTGAGGCCAGACCTGATCTGCCAGGGGGAGATCATAAAGCTATATCTAAGTATATTAAGGGCACTCGCTAACTCCCTAAAAAATCATCTGAGACCTATTTTTGAGGGGCCAGGCTCGGCATGGCACACTAGGCTAGACAACGCAAACCAATTAATGAAGATCGAAGAAGAAAGCATACCGCGGGTGGAGATCCCCCTGAATGCCTGGAAGAGAGCTGTTAACAAACAAGTGCGTGAAATTTCCTTCGACCTCGATCTTAAAACATTCCATCAAAGCTCTCATCTAGATCCGTTGAACAATTCCTACACGGCAGGAAAAGCACAACTCTACCTAAGCGAGGCTTTCACCACACAGGCCGGAAGTAAAATCTTCCTCATGAGGCTGACCACGCTTGGGATTGCGGATTTCAATCCTGTATGGGTCAGTAGAGAGGAATCCACAACTTGTAGACTGTGCCCCTACAGGAGGGAATCCTGGCTGCATCTCTTATGCTGCTGTCCCAACCTCAATAACGAACGCTGGCGACTTCTGCGCCTGATCTGTATCAACAAGTATATAAAGTCGTGCAGTGAAGCATCAGCCTTGTGTTTTTCAACCATTAACACAATGGCTCTTGCGAGACTTGCGAGATTTATCCATCAAATCAGGATAGCTATAAAAGCAGCCTACGAAAGCAGCACAACCTAGGGGAAATGCATGGTAAACATGAGGTCAAATAATGATGGGACGACTCAACGATGCACTAAGGACTGTGCCCCTCTTGCATGCCCCCCTAGAGAGCATTTTTACCAGAGAGATACTTAGAGCACCACAGAGGGCAGTTCAAGGGCTCTGTAAGGTAGATCAACCGCAGGGCACAAAACGGGGGCTTCAAGATCATGTCCACAAATACTGGGGAACGGCTGACTACGTTGGTCTCGGGGAGGAGGGCTAAATTTTACCCAGAACAGGAGTTTGAAATCACTGTTTTTAGCTTTTATATACTGATTGTTTTTACTGTTAAGATTTTAATTAATTATACAGTGAATAAAGTTTACAAAGTTGCATTACTAGGCCTACTGTAAACAAATAATGCAGTTGAGTTCTGGCATCGCAACGTCTGCTGACCAAGAAAGCATCAGAGTGAAAGAACTGCATGGGTAGAATACTAATGCAGTTAAGCAAGAACTTTTCAGTAAAATTAGGTTTTTTTCTCAGAGTGAGAGCTTATTTAGTAGGGTGGGTGCAGGGCACGAGTCGGGGTACCACGCGGGTGGACGGCATCCCCCCACTTATTTCCAAGGGTTTTTCAGGGTGGACACCGTCCACCCTGCTAAATCAAAACCGCGTCCACCATTAAAAAAACGGGAGCGCGGCGCGCACAAAGCAAATAAAGCATTTCCGTAATTTGAACCGGGCACAGCTTGCCCCCACCTCCCTTCTTGACTCCGAGGCTGTATGAAAGCTCCGACCCCCAGCAGCAGCAGCACTGTAGAGGCACAGCGGGATGGCAGCCCTCACACCTCCAGCCCTTGATGAGCTGTTAAGAGGTGCGTGAAGGTGACATAGGGAGGTGCTGCAGGTTCAGGAGCAGGGCATCCATTCGCATGCAAACAGCCTTGAATGCGTCTTGTATCTGCTATTTAGAGGGGGGCTCACACATTCCATTTCTACCCAGCGCCCCAAACATCCTAGACTCGGCCAGATTACACCCCTGATTACACCGAGGCAGCACCTGCTTCTCTTCACCGAGCTTAATTACTGTCCCTAATTTGTAAGCAAACCTCGGTTCTTCAAACATGCATAATGTAATACAATAAAGAAATGGCACAATCGCACCCACACTGATGAACAAAGTATGGAGGACAATCAGTTCAATCAGTTCTCTTAGAGTATCTTCTGTAAGTACTGTATATCACAGTGGGGGATGGCATTTTGGACATAGAGTCTGTCTTCTCGTTGTCTTGTGCAGGAGGGGGCGAGAAGCCCAAGATGATACTAGAATACTGCATGCCCACCCTGGTGGATCACCTTCCCTCTCCTGTGATGACTCCTGCTCCTGTCCCCCCATGTTGTGGCTCCAGTCCACCCCCGCCTGTGATGGCTCCTGTCCCCCATGTGGTGGCTCCAGTCCACCCCCGCCTGTGATGGCTCCTGTCCCGCATGTTGTGGCTCCAGTCCACCCCGCCTGTGATGGCTCTTGTCCCCCCCTGTGGTGGATCCTGTCTCCGCCCTGGGTGGCTTCTGTCCCAGTCCTGGAACGGCCCCTGCAGCGAGGGTGAAGTTCTTGATGGGCCTCTTCTCAAAAGGGCTCAGCTCAAAATTAATATGGAAAGGTGGGCGAGTGAGTAAGTGAAGGGATGTGTGAATGGCTGGATGAATTAGTGAAAGGGTGAATGGATGAATGAAAGATTGAATAAATGGATAATGAGAGAGGATAGATGGATTGATGAGTGAGGGGAAGGATGGAGAGAAAATGTAAATAGCTGGATGTATGGGTGGAAGGGTAGCTGGATGATTGATGAGGGGAAAGATGGATGAGGGGAAGGATGAGGGATGGAGGGGAAGGATGGATGAGAGGAAGGATAAATGGATGAGGGGAAGGATAAATGGATGAGGGGAAGGATGGATGGAGGGGAAGGATGGATGGATGAAGGGCAGGATAGATGGATGGGATGGGTGGATGGGTGAGGGGAAGGATGGATGAAAGGAAGGATGGATGAAGGGAAGGATGAAGGATGGATGGATGAGGGGCGGGATAAATGGATGGGATGGATGGCTGGGTGAGGGGAAGGATGATGGATGAGGAGAAGGATGGATGGATGGATGGAGTGGAAGGATGGATGGATGAGGGGCAGGATAAATGGATGGGATGGATGGATGGGTAAGGGGAAGGATGGATGGATGAAGGGCAGGATAAATGGATGGGATGGAAGGATGGGTGAGGGGAAAGGATGGATGGATGACAGGAAGGATGGATGTATAGATGACGGGAAAGGATGGATGATGAGGGGAAGGATGGATGGATGGGTGAGGGGAAGGATGGATGAAAGGAAGGATGGATGAGGGGAAGGATGGATGGATGACGGGAAAGGATGGATGATGAGGGGAAGGATGGATGGATGGATGATGAGGGGAAGGATGGATATATGGATGGATGATGAGGGGAAGGATGGATGGATGGATGATGGGGTGGGTGAAAGGATGGATGATGAGGGGAAGGGTGGATGGATGGATGATGAGGGGATGGATGGATTGATGATGAGGGAATGGATGGATGATGAGGGGGTGGGTGAAAGGATGGATGGATGATGAGGGGAAGGATGGATGGATGATGAGGGGAAGGATGGATGGATGATGAGGGGAAGGATGGATGGATGGATGGATGATGAGGGGAAAGGATGGATGGGTGATGAGGGAAAAGGATGGATGGATGATGAGGGGAAGGATGGATGGATGATGAGGGGGAAGGACAGATGGATGGATGGATAGATGATGAGGGAAAAGGATGGATGGATGATGAGGGGAAGGATGGATGATGAGGGAAAAGGATGGATGGATGATGAGGGAAAAGGATGGACGGATGATGAGGGGGAAGGATGGATGGATGATGAGGGGATGGATGGATGGATGATGAGGGGAAGGACGGATGGATGGATGGATGGATGGATGATGGGTGTGTGAAAGGATGGATGGAGAGTGGGTGAAGGAATGGATGGATGGGTGGGTGAAAGGATGGATGGATGGATGGAGAGTGGGTGAAGGGATGGATGGATGGATAAGTGGGTGGGTGAAAGGATGGATGGATGGATGATGAGTGGGTGGGTGAAAGGATGGATGAATGGATGATGAGTGGGTGGGTGAAAGGATGGATGGATGAGTGGGTGGGTGGATGGTGGATGGGTGAAAGGATGGATCAGTGGATTGGATGGTGGGTGGGTGAAAGGATGGATGAGTGGGTGGGTGGATGGTGGGTGGATGATGGGGGGTAGGTGGATGTGTGAAATGATGGATGGATGGATTGATAAGTGCAAGGGTGAATGAATGGACATATGAGTGAAAGGGTGAGTGTAAGTATGGATGAGTGAGTGAAAGGGAGAGTAGATGGACAAAAGGATGAATAGATGTGTGAAGGAGTGAAATGATAGATGGATGAGTGATAGGGGCAATGGATGGATTCATGAGTGGATGAGTAGATGGATGGATGGATGGGTGGGTGGATGGATGGATGGAAGGATGGAAGGCTAAATGAAAGGGTCGATGGAGAGAGAAAGGGAGGATGGATGGATGACTAAAAGAGTGGATGGGTGGAAGGATTAGTAAGTGAAAGGATGGCTGGATTGGTGAAAGGGTAAATGGCTGAATGGATGAGTGAATGGATGGATGGGATGAAGAGTGGGTGGATAAGTGTACAGATGGATAGGGTGAAAGGGTGGATGGATAATGGAGGATGAGTGAAAGTATGGATGAGGGGATGGATGAAGGGATGGATGAGTGAAATGATAGATGGAAGGATACATGAGGGATAGGTTTGCAAATGGTTGAATACTTTTGGAAATGGCTGGGCTTACTTATATACTATTGCACAACCTCTGATGTGTCTGTAAAACGTACCTATTGTCCTAAAGTTTTGTCCTGAATTTTGACCTCCTGTCCTGAATTTGTGTCCTGAATTTTGACCCTTTGTCCTGAATTTTTACACTCACCGTCCTGAATTTGCACCAATGCCAGTTGGTCACCCTAATTCTTTGTGCGGTAGAACCAAGGCTCTTTAACACAGCAGCATGAGAGTGACGAGAGAGAAACCTGGCAGAGTGCTGCCAAAGAGCTCTCCCACTCAGAATATTTCATTATTCAAGTGATCGTGAACAATTAAGGGTAAACTGAGATGTGAAAAACTAAACAAATGCGATGCGGCTGCACGAGACTTGAGGAGTTAATTAAGTATTAGTACTAGCAAGTGTGCTGTAAGTTAAATGAATGGATTTAGAGGGGTGACTGCACTCTTTTTACTAAACGTGTGGGGACGTTAATCCGGTATGTGTGCTGTGCTGGTATGTAGCCTGCAAACTATTAAATCTAGAGTAAATTAGGCCTGGTTGAGAACCAGGACACCAGTACGCACTACTTAAATTGAATTTGGACGTTAATACATTTATTGAATTTTCTTCAGTGAGTTAGCTTAAATCAACATAACATTCATTTTCATGTTACATTTGCTCTGGCGCATATACTTTTGCCAACAGATACATTGTTGTTTGCAATAATTAAATCATAAACATCAGATTATCAATACATTCAGCGTTCACCCAATGCATTTCGGGGCGCGAAGCCCCTTCGTCAGGGGTCTGTATATGAAAAAAAGAAGAAAGAAAAAGGATAAGGAATCTTTTCACTGTTGATGCACTGACATTAGTGGGACAGAGTATATAAATGGTGTATTCCTCTTACCGCGAACTAGGTAGGGTATGTTGAACGAATCGCGAGTTTAGGTGAATGGTGTGGATCTAGAAGGGGAAGAGCACAGGGTTCGGATTTACGAGTATAATAGACTAAAGACGTGTGCGGGCATGTAATGTGGAACATAAAGTTACCTGTATCAATGTACTGATGTAATCTGTGAAGACAGAAGAGAGCGAGAGCGTGGGAGGTTAAGGATGCTTACAATGCACATCACTGAAAATAGGATTAAAGTGAAAATATAATTATGAAACCTCACCTTGTAAGGGCTGATTTGATAATAAGGAGCCTGTGTGGAGAACAAGTAGAGTGCTATTTAACATTACTTGCTAGTGGCAGTTGTGGTGAATAAACGTGCCAAGAGTGGCAATGTTTACCTTAAAGTCCTGCTCAGTGGATGTCAGGCTCCACAGGTACTCAAACAAGAAGCCTGTGTGAAAAATAAATGTAGCGCTAGTCAATGTCTCAAGCTAGCAGTGATTTACAGCAAATGAACGTGCTTAGAGTGGCAGAGTTTACCTTAGAGTCCTATAGCGTAGGCGTCAGACTCTATAAGCGTTCAAGCAGATTTGTAGTAATGATCTGCCGAAGGAAATAGACACGAGATTTTTGTTAAAAAAAGGAGAGCTAGCTAGCGTATGCTCTAGTAAGAGCGGTTATAGACATGCTATATCGTAACTTGATCTTACCGGAGCTCGGTGTTTGGTGTTTTCGTATCAGCGTTCTTCATGAGATAACGCGAAGGTGACTAGTCCTTCTTTTATTTGAGCCTGTTGATAGTGCGCGTGGCTATCAAGAACGGACTAAAAATGTACCGATATCGCAGATGCGCAGTCAGTGTTGCCGGGCGGCTAGTCCTTCCTTAGTTAAAGCGACCTTGCCTTGGCGAACCTGAACAAAAAGTGCAATAGTGAAGCGATGTATTAAAGAGTCCGCTGTAAAAGCACCGAAAAAACAATCTAAGATAGACAGCTTAGTTGTCTGTGTAATGTGGCGATAAGCGCCATATTGGAGTGGGATAAGTAATTACGGGCTATGCAAGTGGGGTATGCCAAGTGGGCAAAAGTGAACAAAAGGCGTGAGTAGGTGAAGCGATATTTTAGAGAGTCCGCTGTATAAGCACCAAAATGCACAAACTAAGACAGCTCAGTTGTCTGTGTATTGTGGCGACAGGCGCCATCTTGGAGTGGGGTAAGTTGCTAGTGGCTATGTGTGTGGGGTGTGCAGAGTAGGTAAGAGAAAAAAGAGAAAGAAAGAAGTATTTAGATGAATATGCAGATGAGTAATATGAACCAGCCAAAACTGATAACCTTAAGCAAATAAACACTTTGTAATTCATTATGAACATAAAAGAATACGCCTGCCTATTTACATTCTATAGATAGGATCCAGTGTATATTTGTATATGGTCAGGGATGCCAGTGTGGAGTGGGAAAGGGAAAAAAATGAAATGTCTATGAGGTTGAAAAGCACATTAGTACGTGGTTTAGGATGGTGAATAAAACCTGGGATAGGGTGGTAATTTTAAAATGTTAAGGCTGAGGAGTGAGGTGAGTGATAACATTCGTGTAGGAATGTTTATAGAAAACATATGAGATCTAGTTTGTCATTCAATCCGTTCGGGGTAAGAGTTTGAAGTTTGCGAATCCAGAATGTTTCTCTCTGAATTAGTATTTTAGCGTTGTCAGCGCCCAGTCTTTGGGGGACCATTTCAATAACTTGGAATCTCAGTTGAGCGATGGAGTGTCCAGCTTCATTCCAATGTTTAGCAAGGGGAGCAGTGGGATTCTTGTTACGAATACGGCTTTTGTGTTCCGTCACTCTGATCTTAAGTTTTCTGTCTGTTTTGCCAACATATAACAGTCCGCAAGGACATTTTATAGAATAAACCACGTGCTCTGAGTTGCAGTTGGATGTGTGTCTCAATTTTATTTTTTCACCCGTCCGTGGGTGCAACAGAGTGTCTCCCAGGATTACGTTGTTACAGTTTTTACAGTTGTAACATTTTTGGGTTCCTTTGTGCATTCTTTTTGAAGTCATATCATTGTCTGCAGCCTTGTTCAGTAGTTCTTTTAAATTTTGCGATCTTTTGTATGCAAACAGTGGTTTGTCGTTGAACAGTGTTGTAAAGTCTGCTTCAGCTGTGATGATTTCCCATCTTTTAGAAATGATCCTTTGTATGTCTTTTGACACAGATGAGTATTTTGACACAAATACTGTCCTTTGATTGTCTGTTTTTGTCTTTTTTTGCAGTAAATTCTTTCTGGGCATATTTTTAACTTTCTCCAAGTGACCTTCTAGTAGTTTTGCTGGGTAACCCCTATCCAAGTATCTCTGTCTCTGTTGTTCTAAACTTTTCTCACAATCCTTCTCGTTGGATGATATTCTTTTAATTCTCATAAATTGAGAAATCGGAAGATTATTTATGAGATTGGTTGGATGGAAACTCTCATAAAGCAGCGCCGTGTTTCTGTCCGTTTCTTTTTTGAAAAGTTTAGTGTGGATCAATCCATTTTGGAGTTCAACAAGAACATCCAGAAAGGGGAGTGCTGTGTCACTAATGCTGTGGGTGAATTGTATTCGAGGGTTGGCCAAATTTAGACTCCTGATGTTCTGTGATAATTCTGTTGCTGTGTGTCTCCATATGATGAAAATATCATCAATATAGCGTTTGAAATAAACCAATCCAGCTTGCCATGTGGGATCTTCCAATATGAAATCTAGCTCAAACTTTGCCATGAAAATATTCGCGTAAACGCAGGCTCCTGGAAATCCCATGGCCGTGCCTGTTTGTTGAATGTAGAAACTATCTTTCCATGCGAAGTAGCTGTTTAATAGGCAAAATTCAAGTAATTGTAGTAAGAAACATTTCAATTCGTCAGGTATGTCTGATCTCAGTAATGCCCATTCCATCGCTTCCAACCCTTGTTTGTGGGGGATTGATGTGTAAAGCGAGGTTACATCGATCGTGCATAGTGTCCAGCTTTCATTATTCATGTTCGTGACCTCAGTTAGACTTCTCAAAAAGTCTGATGTGTCCTCTATGTATGTGGTCCATGTTTGCATGAACGGTTGCAAGTGTGCATCTATGAAGATGCCGAGATTTTCGAAGATTGAGGAGCAGCCTGATACGATTGGCCTGAAAGGGGGGTTTACAAGGTTCTTGTGAACTTTCGGAAGAAAGTATATCTTAGGTCTGCGTGGATGGAGTTGTTGTAGGTAGCGTTTTGTTGAATTCTCAATCCAGCCAAACTCCTCTGCTTTGTTAAGAATGGCATCTAGCTGCTGTGCCATGTTCATGGTGGGATCTTGATCCAATTTAGTATATGTACCGACATCCTGAACATGTTCATCTCCTTTTTGTGAGTAGAAAGTTGTGTCCATTAGAACCAGTGCACCACCTTTATCAGCTCTTTGGAAAGTGAGATCTTTGTTGTTCGCTAGTCTTTGGAGAGCACTATATTCTGCTCTAGTCAGGTTTCGGCTTTTCCTTTTAAGTTGAATTCTGTTCATGTCCGCTTTAACCAGAGTTTCGAATGTGTCCAATGTTTTATGGGATGTAGGAGGCATGAAGTTGCTCTTGGGTCTAAATCGTTTGTCCGTCACCGTGCTGTCCGCTGTTGGATTAAGGACTGAGAAAAAGTATTTGAGCCTTAGAATTCGCATGAATTTAAAGAGTGCTACCTCCATTTCTAGAGCGTTTGTATGGTACGTGGTGACGAACGATGTGCCTTTGTTTAATACCTTTTTCTCAAAGTCAGTGAGAGTGTGGTGTGAGATATTGATTATGAGGTCTTGGTCTGACTTCTCAGTCCGGTTTTCTTCAGTAGGTCTCTGTCCTTCTCCCGCTGTTTGTCCCTTTCCTTGTCCTCTTCGCGATTTTTTTCTCCAGTTGTTGTTGTGGAAGCTTCTGGTGGTTTGCTTGGTAGTGGATCCATGGCTAAAAAAGAAACCGATGATGATTCAGTTATAGCACTTGCTGTGTCAGAAGATTGCGCTGAGGGTTTTTGTGTTTGCGTGGTTACCACTGGTAGTCTTCTTGAACTGATGTCACTATCTGAAACTACACTTTCATCTGAAGAGGTCGGTTGCTGTCTGGTTTTGCTGTTAAATCGTCGTTTCGCATACACTTCTGCCCAAGTGTAGGCCTCATTTAATTTATAGTCGATAGTGTCGCGTTTGAATTTACGCAATTTCGTTTCTTCCAGTTCCTTGCCATATTTGTCCAATCTTGTGTTTATGTCTTCAAGGGTCCTGCCCCATACATCATCCTCGATTCTCTCTGACAGATCGCGTTTAAGGTTATGTATTTCTTCTTCTAAATCAGTTATAGTTTTGGCGAGTTCCTCTACTAGCAAGAGTATTAAGTCCAGGGAACATTTATTGAGGATTTCAAACCATTTCTCCATGAACTTTTGGTTGTTGTTCAATCTATATAGCATAGGTCTTATTGCTAGTCTGAGTCCTCTAGGTATCCGCTTTACCCGATGGTATTGAATGAGAGTTGTTGCGTGTAGTCGCTGGTTTAACTCGCGTCGAGTTAAATATTCTAGTTGCTTTAGCTGTTGTGTTATCGTTCCTCCTTGTGCATCAAAAGTTTTGGATTCCTTAATCAATTTGTATATCTGGTTTGCATCTTCGACAGTGTAGACCTTGGTGTTGGCTCTGTTGTCTGTAATGGCCGCTATTGATTCGAACGACATTTTTACTGGTTGGTGCTAGTACCCTATGGCTGCAGTGGTGAGAATGAATGGATTTAGAGGGGTGACTGCACTCTTTTTACTAAACGTGTGGGGACGTTAATCCGGTATGTGTGCTGTGCTGGTATGTAGCCTGCAAACTATTAAATCTAGAGTAAATTAGGCCTGGTTGAGAACCAGGACACCAGTACGCACTACTTAAATTGAATTTGGACGTTAATACATTTATTGAATTTTCTTCAGTGAGTTAGCTTAAATCAACATAACATTCATTTTCATGTTACATTTGCTCTGGCGCATATACTTTTGCCAACAGATACATTGTTGTTTGCAATAATTAAATCATAAACATCAGATTATCAATACATTCAGCGTTCACCCAATGCATTTCGGGGCGCGAAGCCCCTTCGTCAGGGGTCTGTATATGAAAAAAAGAAGAAAGAAAAAGGATAAGGAATCTTTTCACTGTTGATGCACTGACATTAGTGGGACAGAGTATATAAATGGTGTATTCCTCTTACCGCGAACTAGGTAGGGTATGTTGAACGAATCGCGAGTTTAGGTGAATGGTGTGGATCTAGAAGGGGAAGAGCACAGGGTTCGGATTTACGAGTATAATAGACTAAAGACGTGTGCGGGCATGTAATGTGGAACATAAAGTTACCTGTATCAATGTACTGATGTAATCTGTGAAGACAGAAGAGAGCGAGAGCGTGGGAGGTTAAGGATGCTTACAATGCACATCACTGAAAATAGGATTAAAGTGAAAATATAATTATGAAACCTCACCTTGTAAGGGCTGATTTGATAATAAGGAGCCTGTGTGGAGAACAAGTAGAGTGCTATTTAACATTACTTGCTAGTGGCAGTTGTGGTGAATAAACGTGCCAAGAGTGGCAATGTTTACCTTAAAGTCCTGCTCAGTGGATGTCAGGCTCCACAGGTACTCAAACAAGAAGCCTGTGTGAAAAATAAATGTAGCGCTAGTCAATGTCTCAAGCTAGCAGTGATTTACAGCAAATGAACGTGCTTAGAGTGGCAGAGTTTACCTTAGAGCACGTTCATTTGCTGTAAATCACTGCTAGCTTGAGACATTGACTAGCGCTACATTTATTTTTCACACAGGCTTCTTGTTTGAGTACCTGTGGAGCCTGACATCCACTGAGCAGGACTTTAAGGTAAACATTGCCACTCTTGGCACGTTTATTCACCACAACTGCCACTAGCAAGTAATGTTAAATAGCACTCTACTTGTTCTCCACACAGGCTCCTTATTATCAAATCAGCCCTTACAAGGTGAGGTTTCATAATTATATTTTCACTTTAATCCTATTTTCAGTGATGTGCATTGTAAGCATCCTTAACCTCCCACGCTCTCGCTCTCTTCTGTCTTCACAGATTACATCAGTACATTGATACAGGTAACTTTATGTTCCACATTACATGCCCGCACACGTCTTTAGTCTATTATACTCGTAAATCCGAACCCTGTGCTCTTCCCCTTCTAGATCCACACCATTCACCTAAACTCGCGATTCGTTCAACATACCCTACCTAGTTCGCGGTAAGAGGAATACACCATTTATATACTCTGTCCCACTAATGTCAGTGCATCAACAGTGAAAAGATTCCTTATCCTTTTTCTTTCTTCTTTTTTTCATATACAGACCCCTGACGAAGGGGCTTCGCGCCCCGAAATGCATTGGGTGAACGCTGAATGTATTGATAATCTGATGTTTATGATTTAATTATTGCAAACAACAATGTATCTGTTGGCAAAAGTATATGCGCCAGAGCAAATGTAACATGAAAATGAATGTTATGTTGATTTAAGCTAACTCACTGAAGAAAATTCAATAAATGTATTAACGTCCAAATTCAATTTAAGTAGTGCGTACTGGTGTCCTGGTTCTCAACCAGGCCTAATTTACTCTAGATTTAATAGTTTGCAGGCTACATACCAGCACAGCACACATACCGGATTAACGTCCCCACACGTTTAGTAAAAAGAGTGCAGTCACCCCTCTAAATCCATTCATTCTCACCACTGCAGCCATAGGGTACTAGCACCAACCAGTAAAAATGTCGTTCGAATCAATAGCGGCCATTACAGACAACAGAGCCAACACCAAGGTCTACACTGTCGAAGATGCAAACCAGATATACAAATTGATTAAGGAATCCAAAACTTTTGATGCACAAGGAGGAACGATAACACAACAGCTAAAGCAACTAGAATATTTAACTCGACGCGAGTTAAACCAGCGACTACACGCAACAACTCTCATTCAATACCATCGGGTAAAGCGGATACCTAGAGGACTCAGACTAGCAATAAGACCTATGCTATATAGATTGAACAACAACCAAAAGTTCATGGAGAAATGGTTTGAAATCCTCAATAAATGTTCCCTGGACTTAATACTCTTGCTAGTAGAGGAACTCGCCAAAACTATAACTGATTTAGAAGAAGAAATACATAACCTTAAACGCGATCTGTCAGAGAGAATCGAGGATGATGTATGGGGCAGGACCCTTGAAGACATAAACACAAGATTGGACAAATATGGCAAGGAACTGGAAGAAACGAAATTGCGTAAATTCAAACGCGACACTATCGACTATAAATTAAATGAGGCCTACACTTGGGCAGAAGTGTATGCGAAACGACGATTTAACAGCAAAACCAGACAGCAACCGACCTCTTCAGATGAAAGTGTAGTTTCAGATAGTGACATCAGTTCAAGAAGACTACCAGTGGTAACCACGCAAACACAAAAACCCTCAGCGCAATCTTCTGACACAGCAAGTGCTATAACTGAATCATCATCGGTTTCTTTTTTAGCCATGGATCCACTACCAAGCAAACCACCAGAAGCTTCCACAACAACAACTGGAGAAAAAAATCGCGAAGAGGACAAGGAAAGGGACAAACAGCGGGAGAAGGACAGAGACCTACTGAAGAAAACCGGACTGAGAAGTCAGACCAAGACCTCATAATCAATATCTCACACCACACTCTCACTGACTTTGAGAAAAAGGTATTAAACAAAGGCACATCGTTCGTCACCACGTACCATACAAACGCTCTAGAAATGGAGGTAGCACTCTTTAAATTCATGCGAATTCTAAGGCTCAAATACTTTTTCTCAGTCCTTAATCCAACAGCGGACAGCACGGTGACGGACAAACGATTTAGACCCAAGAGCAACTTCATGCCTCCTACATCCCATAAAACATTGGACACATTCGAAACTCTGGTTAAAGCGGACATGAACAGAATTCAACTTAAAAGGAAAAGCCGAAACCTGACTAGAGCAGAATATAGTGCTCTCCAAAGACTAGCGAACAACAAAGATCTCACTTTCCAAAGAGCTGATAAAGGTGGTGCACTGGTTCTAATGGACACAACTTTCTACTCACAAAAAGGAGATGAACATGTTCAGGATGTCGGTACATATACTAAATTGGATCAAGATCCCACCATGAACATGGCACAGCAGCTAGATGCCATTCTTAACAAAGCAGAGGAGTTTGGCTGGATTGAGAATTCAACAAAACGCTACCTACAACAACTCCATCCACGCAGACCTAAGATATACTTTCTTCCGAAAGTTCACAAGAACCTTGTAAACCCCCCTTTCAGGCCAATCGTATCAGGCTGCTCCTCAATCTTCGAAAATCTCGGCATCTTCATAGATGCACACTTGCAACCGTTCATGCAAACATGGACCACATACATAGAGGACACATCAGACTTTTTGAGAAGTCTAACTGAGGTCACGAACATGAATAATGAAAGCTGGACACTATGCACGATCGATGTAACCTCGCTTTACACATCAATCCCCCACAAACAAGGGTTGGAAGCGATGGAATGGGCATTACTGAGATCAGACATACCTGACGAATTGAAATGTTTCTTACTACAATTACTTGAATTTTGCCTATTAAACAGCTACTTCGCATGGAAAGATAGTTTCTACATTCAACAAACAGGCACGGCCATGGGATTTCCAGGAGCCTGCGTTTACGCGAATATTTTCATGGCAAAGTTTGAGCTAGATTTCATATTGGAAGATCCCACATGGCAAGCTGGATTGGTTTATTTCAAACGCTATATTGATGATATTTTCATCATATGGAGACACACAGCAACAGAATTATCACAGAACATCAGGAGTCTAAATTTGGCCAACCCTCGAATACAATTCACCCACAGCATTAGTGACACAGCACTCCCCTTTCTGGATGTTCTTGTTGAACTCCAAAATGGATTGATCCACACTAAACTTTTCAAAAAAGAAACGGACAGAAACACGGCGCTGCTTTATGAGAGTTTCCATCCAACCAATCTCATAAATAATCTTCCGATTTCTCAATTTATGAGAATTAAAAGAATATCATCCAACGAGAAGGATTGTGAGAAAAGTTTAGAACAACAGAGACAGAGATACTTGGATAGGGGTTACCCAGCAAAACTACTAGAAGGTCACTTGGAGAAAGTTAAAAATATGCCCAGAAAGAATTTACTGCAAAAAAAGACAAAAACAGACAATCAAAGGACAGTATTTGTGTCAAAATACTCATCTGTGTCAAAAGACATACAAAGGATCATTTCTAAAAGATGGGAAATCATCACAGCTGAAGCAGACTTTACAACACTGTTCAACGACAAACCACTGTTTGCATACAAAAGATCGCAAAATTTAAAAGAACTACTGAACAAGGCTGCAGACAATGATATGACTTCAAAAAGAATGCACAAAGGAACCCAAAAATGTTACAACTGTAAAAACTGTAACAACGTAATCCTGGGAGACACTCTGTTGCACCCACGGACGGGTGAAAAAATAAAATTGAGACACACATCCAACTGCAACTCAGAGCACGTGGTTTATTCTATAAAATGTCCTTGCGGACTGTTATATGTTGGCAAAACAGACAGAAAACTTAAGATCAGAGTGACGGAACACAAAAGCCGTATTCGTAACAAGAATCCCACTGCTCCCCTTGCTAAACATTGGAATGAAGCTGGACACTCCATCGCTCAACTGAGATTCCAAGTTATTGAAATGGTCCCCCAAAGACTGGGCGCTGACAACGCTAAAATACTAATTCAGAGAGAAACATTCTGGATTCGCAAACTTCAAACTCTTACCCCGAACGGATTGAATGACAAACTAGATCTCATATGTTTTCTATAAACATTCCTACACGAATGTTATCACTCACCTCACTCCTCAGCCTTAACATTTTAAAATTACCACCCTATCCCAGGTTTTATTCACCATCCTAAACCACGTACTAATGTGCTTTTCAACCTCATAGACATTTCATTTTTTTCCCTTTCCCACTCCACACTGGCATCCCTGACCATATACAAATATACACTGGATCCTATCTATAGAATGTAAATAGGCAGGCGTATTCTTTTATGTTCATAATGAATTACAAAGTGTTTATTTGCTTAAGGTTATCAGTTTTGGCTGGTTCATATTACTCATCTGCATATTCATCTAAATACTTCTTTCTTTCTCTTTTTTCTCTTACCTACTCTGCACACCCCACACACATAGCCACTAGCAACTTACCCCACTCCAAGATGGCGCCTGTCGCCACAATACACAGACAACTGAGCTGTCTTAGTTTGTGCATTTTGGTGCTTATACAGCGGACTCTCTAAAATATCGCTTCACCTACTCACGCCTTTTGTTCACTTTTGCCCACTTGGCATACCCCACTTGCATAGCCCGTAATTACTTATCCCACTCCAATATGGCGCTTATCGCCACATTACACAGACAACTAAGCTGTCTATCTTAGATTGTTTTTTCGGTGCTTTTACAGCGGACTCTTTAATACATCGCTTCACTATTGCACTTTTTGTTCAGGTTCGCCAAGGCAAGGTCGCTTTAACTAAGGAAGGACTAGCCGCCCGGCAACACTGACTGCGCATCTGCGATATCGGTACATTTTTAGTCCGTTCTTGATAGCCACGCGCACTATCAACAGGCTCAAATAAAAGAAGGACTAGTCACCTTCGCGTTATCTCATGAAGAACGCTGATACGAAAACACCAAACACCGAGCTCCGGTAAGATCAAGTTACGATATAGCATGTCTATAACCGCTCTTACTAGAGCATACGCTAGCTAGCTCTCCTTTTTTTAACAAAAATCTCGTGTCTATTTCCTTCGGCAGATCATTACTACAAATCTGCTTGAACGCTTATAGAGTCTGACGCCTACGCTATAGGACTCTAAGGTAAACTCTGCCACTCTAAGCACGTTCATTTGCTGTAAATCACTGCTAGCTTGAGACATTGACTAGCGCTACATTTATTTTTCACACAGGCTTCTTGTTTGAGTACCTGTGGAGCCTGACATCCACTGAGCAGGACTTTAAGGTAAACATTGCCACTCTTGGCACGTTTATTCACCACAACTGCCACTAGCAAGTAATGTTAAATAGCACTCTACTTGTTCTCCACACAGGCTCCTTATTATCAAATCAGCCCTTACAAGGTGAGGTTTCATAATTATATTTTCACTTTAATCCTATTTTCAGTGATGTGCATTGTAAGCATCCTTAACCTCCCACGCTCTCGCTCTCTTCTGTCTTCACAGATTACATCAGTACATTGATACAGGTAACTTTATGTTCCACATTACATGCCCGCACACGTCTTTAGTCTATTATACTCGTAAATCCGAACCCTGTGCTCTTCCCCTTCTAGATCCACACCATTCACCTAAACTCGCGATTCGTTCAACATACCCTACCTAGTTCGCGGTAAGAGGAATACACCATTTATATACTCTGTCCCACTAATGTCAGTGCATCAACAGTGAAAAGATTCCTTATCCTTTTTCTTTCTTCTTTTTTTCATATACAGACCCCTGACGAAGGGGCTTCGCGCCCCGAAATGCATTGGGTGAACGCTGAATGTATTGATAATCTGATGTTTATGATTTAATTATTGCAAACAACAATGTATCTGTTGGCAAAAGTATATGCGCCAGAGCAAATGTAACATGAAAATGAATGTTATGTTGATTTAAGCTAACTCACTGAAGAAAATTCAATAAATGTATTAACGTCCAAATTCAATTTAAGTAGTGCGTACTGGTGTCCTGGTTCTCAACCAGGCCTAATTTACTCTAGATTTAATAGTAAGTTAAATGAAAACATTTTACATGCACTGTGCGCCTCGTGCGTGTAGAATCAGAGTCCCACTAGACCCGGCCCTGCCAATTAAGTGCCGGCGCTAAGCACTGGCACAAATTACGCCCTGCATTGAACAATTGACACCAGGCTACAAAATGTAAGTAGTATGATGGTGTACCCTTGTGTGTTCTTCCGTGTGTCGCTGTTTCCACATGGAATGTTTAATGATGACAGCAACGCCCCCTTCTAGTTTGTGTTGTTGGTCTGAATTGTATAATTTTGTGGAATGGGGAGGTGTAGGATGGTGCTGGATTGTTCATTTAAACATGACTCCATGATGACGTCTGACTTGGCATTACGTATGTCAGTATATTTTTAATTTAGGCTCAATCCTGTCAGTGTTTGGATAATTGCACTACTGGATAGGGGGGCACAAAGTTTTGCAAAGGTTCTGCCCGCTTACTTCAAGGAGTCCCCACAAAATGACATCATGAGCTAGGCCCACCCCGATTTTATAGTAAGTAGTCTCTGTAAAGGGGGAAACAACCATTACAATGCATGAGTCATAATCGGCCCTTTTTTTAGGAACTATCACAAAAATAAACAGTATTAATACAAAGTAAAGCAATGTTTATATTTTGTTGCACTGAAGTAAATTAAGGCAAATAAGTCAAACTAAAATATACCAAAACTAAATACATTTCCTAAAATAAATAGAAATAAATAAATCTGCTAAAATAAATACAATGGCCAGTTAATATATCTAAAATGTAGGCATTGACCCAAGCTAATGCCCCGGCAGCTCCATTGTCTTCAGCCAAGATTCCCAATGTTAGACTAATGTTCTGATTTGTTACCTTTGCTGCAAATTGTAAAGCGTTCTGATATCCTTCGGGATCAAGTTCGCGCTATATAAAACTTTATAAATAAAATAAATAAATCTAGCCACAGCTAGAGAGAGGCAGCTGGGACAAAACTATTTAATACAGAGTCGCTAGTTTACAATAGGTGGGGAGATAACATATAACACTCATCAATAGAATAACGTGAATATGGAGCCCTACTGTGTGTAATAGTCATTGTCGAGTGTGGGAAGCAGCCTCTCTGGGAACCTGTAATGTATACTAAATCTTGCAGTCAAACTTTCCTGTAGCGTTTTGAAAATGTGTTCATGTCACCTTCGCCAAACTTCATCCACATTTGGGCTGCTAATTCCTCCATGCAGGGACCTTAAGTCACAGGCTTAAGTACCAAGCAGCTTCAATTGTTAAATCTTGCATTATATGCAAATGATAGATCTGCCTTACATGTGATGTCACTTCCTGCTGTGATGCCACTTCCTGTTGTGATGTCACTTCCTGTCGTGATGTCACTTCCTGTGACCACGCCTACCTTGGAGAGTCCCCCCACTTCTTTTTTTAGGACTTGTGCCCTGGGTGGGTGGGTCTCTACTGCCTTCTACGCTCTCTTTTTAGTCAGTTGTCATTGAGAAGTTCTACTCCATTTGCAAACTCTGGCCAGGGAAATGGATCCTGCTCTCATCTGCTTCCACCAACAGCACCAGCGAGCATTTATCCTTTGGACACCCCGAGCCTTGTCCCAAGCACAAAGGTGGTGTGGCAATAGTTGTGACCATGGTGAGGGCAGGGACCATTCTCCAGGTCTGGTGTTTTGTGAGCATGTGAACCACTGCATTTTCTCACTATGATATGTGTCAACAAATGGGTTAAAGGATGCGGGCGAGTGTTTGTGGTTTTAGAGGGAAGAGTCTGCATATTTAATCTGGTCTTCCACTACCGCATGATTCCAGTGGCCCTGGTTGCACTTCACCCTCACATAATGCTACCGAAAAGTTCGGTTGAAATAGCTAGCACCAGTTTTGATTTGCAGAAGTCTTCAGAGGCCAGAGGTGCCACAAAGGGACTACAACTCAAATACTCTCTCTCACTCTCCTTTACACACATTCTCGTGCAGTCTACTCTCCACCACACCTGTGTGCATACTGTCTCTCACACATACACAGCACAGACAATATACACATGCTCTCACCCAACACACACACTGACACAGATATTCTCACATCTCGAATGTTTGTGTGTTTATATTTTTAGCACAATAGACGCTTTTTGCTTTCATGAAATAATAAGTAGGGATGTAAACTTAATAATTCGGTTATGGTTTTAATGGTGCATAGACACTCTGTTTTTTTAAAATAAGAAACAAAGTGCATATAGCTATCATCGGTGAGAAATACTAATTAAAGCACAGTACGTTTTAAATGTTTACCTAACAAAATTTAAAGTTCATGGTGAGCAGCATGAATAGAATGCTTGCAAATTCAGTGGGACTCCATCAATGTCAAAAAGGTACGTGGAATCGGGTTTTGCGTGGGGGCAATTCTTGGAAGGAGTAAGTCTTGTAAATGAGTGAAACTTGACAGGTGCAAGAGTGCCTGTGAAAGGTCCTTCCCTGCCTCCGCGCCTCGTGATATGACGCTTTGACAGAGCATGTACCGTATCTCTCTTTTAGATGCTGTCCTCGTAGTATCAAACTTTTCACCAAGACGTCTCGCGACGGCAGATAGAAGTCTGAATCAGCAGAGGGCCTTTTCCTGCCTCAGCGCGGCAGACATTCTGATGTCAAGCAGGTCCGCCATCCTGTAACCTTTAATCTGCTCAGCCTCTTACCTATATCTTCCCTCCCGTTAATGAATGTCGCCTTCCAAGCGGTACTCGATGAAATATTCACCGGATCGGAGCTGGGGGTTAACAGATTTCTGAAAATTTTATTGCGTGACAGCCTGTCCTGCATAATCCCCTCAGCTGTCTCATGTTCTGGGGCAGAAATGATCTTATGTGTCACTCTAATAGTCTAGAATTACACTTGTATCACTGTCACCGGCATATGGGCCTGTGTATACCCCTAGGCCCCGCTCCCCTCTCTTTCACGGCATTTAAAATGATAACATTTGGCCAAGTCGGTTTTGACAGAAAGAGAACTCTCCTTTCCGCATTTGTGACAAAGCTGGCCACCAGGGGCTTGACACGGAGCAGCCAATCATCATGGTCTGCGCCGGATAATGATAGTGGGTTTCACTCATCTTAATAACTGCCTGGGTGCGCTGGGAGGCCTGAGTGCAAGCCTGCACTTAATTATACAGTTCTCGTCTAAAGTGCTTTATTCATGTGAGAGGCCAGGGCTTAAGCTCTGCATGCGTTATCGGAGCCCCTCTCTCTTTTTTCCTCCCTGACAAAACATATTGATTGTTGGACAGTCTGCTGGTGGCAGCCAGAACTTAAAAGAGAATAATGCGCAAGCTGAGAGCGGGTGCAACCTGCTATGAAAGGGAATTAATGCGCACAGTGAAGGGTTACGTCGCAGAGTTACTCGGGCGCTTGGAAGCCGTATGCAGAAAACAAATCGAGGAAATAGTGCACGGGATGATGCCAGAGTAGGCCGTAAAAAAAAAAGATTAGGAAAAGGCTGCTTGAGTTATTAGACACGCATATCTCCGTTCAAACGCATAGAATTCACTTTAGAAGGTCGGAGTTAGAAACTGAGTTCGTGACAGAGTCGGACTGAGAAGAAAAATAGCCCCGGGCACCAAAATAGAAGTGCCCCGATTGGCGAATCACATAGCTAAACAAGCATTTACAATGCAATAGGTGTCGCATTAACAAAGTTTGAGATATTGGCATTGCTAAATAATGTAACACCAATAGCTCAAACTTTAATAATGCAAAACCTATTGCATTGCAAATGCTTGTTTGAGAATGCGTGTTAAATAACTTGGATTCTCAAAGTATGGCCCGGGGTCACTTTTAGCTCTACTGACCTTAATATGCGGCCCCACTTTGAACAGCAGCACTGGGCTGCTGTTTAATTGACAGAGCACTAAAATTACCTAGCAGCACTAAGATGTTCATCCTTCCAAGGTCGATAAACTGAGCACAGTTCTTCATCTATAAAAACAAGCGGTCACAAACACACACTTTTCTACTTATAGTAGAAAGATCATGAGATCATGAACAGGGCTATGAGGGACGGCATCTTCCCTCAGCAATGGAAGAGGGCAGTGGTAAAGCCGCTGCTCAAGAAGCCATCTCTCGATCCTGGGGTGTTAAAGAACTTCCGCCCTATCTCACTGCTCCCTGCTCCTGCGAAGATGCTGGAAATCCATCTGAATAAGCATCTTGCGGGCTTCGTGGAAAGCTCAGGTCAGCTGGACCACTCGCAGCACGGCTTCAGGAGGGAACACAGCACCGAGTCTGCCCTCACCATAGTGTTGAATAATATCCGCACACGAGTGGATGGGGGTCAGACCACCCTCCTGATCCTGCTAGATCTCACAGCTGCCTTCGACACCCTTTCTCCCTCAGTTTTAACATCTCGCCTGAGGGAGATTGGGGTTGAGGGGTCTGCCCTGCGCTTGCTGACCTCCTTCCTCGATCAGAGAGAGCAGAGGGTGAAACTGGGGGACTTTCTATCTCCATCCCTGTCTGTGCAATGTGGGGTCCCTCAGGGGTCGGCATTAAGCCCGACCCTTTTTAACATCTATGTGACCCCACTTGCCAGACTCATAAGATCTTTTGGGATGGAGGTAGTTTCCTACGCCGACGACACCCAGATCCTCGTCTCTCTCTCCCAGTCGGCCAGTTTGGCTGCCTCCAACTTTAGATCTTGCATGGAGGCAGTCGCTCAATGGATGATTCACAATTCATTGAAATTAAACGGGGAGAAGACGGAGGTCATGTTGTTCGGAGGAAAGGAAGAGACATGGTCGGCGGATTGGTGGCCGGACTCTCTGGGAGCCTGTCCTGTCCCTGCTATATCAGCTAAAAATCTAGGAGTTCTGATTGACCCCACCCTCAGCATGCGTCAACAGGTCAATAGGACAGTCTCAACCTGTTGGGGTATTATCCATGTATTGAGGAAGATCAGACACTATCTCTCTCAGCAGGCCAGAAAACAGATAGTGATTGCACTCATTGGCTCCGTCTGGACTATTGTAATGGGCTGTATGCAGGACTAAACAAGGGTCTGCTGCAGCGTTTGCAAATGGTCCAGAACGCGGCGGCCAAATTTGTTTTAGACCTGCCTAGACACGCCTCGGCCACATCCGCCAGAAAATTACTACACTGGCTCCCCATTGTAGACCGGATCCTCTTTAAAACATTGTGCATGACCTATGGGGCTTTGGCCAGAGGTAGTGCCACTGGGATCGGATCCATCCTGTCTCCCTATAGCCACTCGAGGAATCTACGCTCTAGCGACAAATCTCTTTTATCAGTGCCCCCCATCCGTAGAGCTAAATGGGGTGGCAAAGCCTTCTCCACTCTGGCACCTAAGTGGTGGAACACTCTTCCGGGTGATCTTAAGTCCCTTCCCACCATGCAGTCATTCAGAAAGGCTCTGAAAACTCGGCTTTTTGCGAAGTCATACTCGTAGTTGTGTTCTGCCTTTCTATGTTTTGATCTGTTTTGTTAGGCGCCTTGATGCCTCCGGGTTTTAGTTGCGTGCTATAAATTTTATTTCATTCATTCATTCATAGTCGTTGCTTACGAGAACCAAGGCTGGCAGGAACTGCGCCTCGTTTACTGTCAGACTTGCTTGTGGTAAGCAAGGACTACAAGTGCAAAGTGCTTATTTACTCACCACTTCCAGTTTTCCAAAACACATATATAAAAGGTATTGTCATTTACAATGCCAATAGCTCAAACTCTCACAAAAAGTGAGTCCTAATACATTGCAAATGCTTGTTACACTTATTCCGACTGCTCTCTCTTTCCTTCTCACGAACTGACTCTGACATTTATGTTTGACAATTGGGTCACATGCATTTGGAGCCAAACCTACAGCATGTCCTGGAGAATCCTGGACTGTCCATTGGTTGTGCAGAATGTCCATTCCCTGTGTAGAATGTCCATTCCCAGTGCAGCCTGTCTATTCCCTGTGCAGACTGTCCATTATGTCCTGGAGAAGCATGGACTGTCCATTTCCTGTGCAGATTGTCCGTTCCCAGGGCAGCCTAATTTCTGTGCAGACTGTCCATTAGCTGTGCAGCCTGTCCATTCCCTGTGTAGAATATACATTCCCAGTGCAGCCTTTCCATTCCCTGTGCAGACTGTCCATTATGTCCTAGAAAAACTAGGACTGTATATTTCCTGTGCAGACTGTCCATTCCCAGTGCAGCCTGTTTATTTCTTGTATAGACCGTCCATTATGTCATAGAGAAGCATGGACTGTCCATTCCCTGTGTAGAATGTCCATTCCCAGTGCAGCCTGTCCATTCCCTGTGTAGAATGTCCATTCCCACTGCAGCCTGTCCATTACCTGTGCAGACTGTCCATTATGTCCTAGAAAAACGAGGACTGTCCATTCCCAGTGCAGCCTGTTTATTTCTTGTATAGACGGTCCATTATGTCCTAGAGAAGCATGGACTGTCCATTCCCTGTGTAGAATGTCCATTCCCAGTGCAGTCTGTCCATTCCCTGTGTAGAATGTCCATTCCCACTGCAGCCTGTCCATTAACTGTGCAGACTGTCCATTATGTCCTAGAGATGCAGGGACTGTCCATTCTCTGAGTAGAATGTCCATTCCCAGTGCAGCCTGTCCATTCCCTGTGCAGACTGTCCATTATGTTCTAGAGAAACATGAACTGTCCATTTCCTGCGCAGACTGTTCATTCCCAGTGCAGCCTGTCCATTCCCTGTACAGACTGTCCATTATGTCCTAGAGAAGTATGGACTGTCCATTCCCTATGTAGAATGTCCATTTCTAGTGCAGCCTGTCCATTGGCTGTGCAGATTGTCCATTCCCTGTGTAGAATATCCATTCCCTGTGCAGACTGTCCATTTGCTGTGCAGAGTGTACATTATGTCCTAGAGAAACATGGACTGTCCATTCCCAGTGCAGCCTGTCCATTCCCTGTACAGACTGTCCATTATGTCCTAGAGAAGGATGGACTGTCCCTTTCCTGTGTAGAATGTCCATTTCCAGTGCAGCCTGTCCATTGGCTGTGCATATTGTCCATTCCCTGTGTAGAATGTCCATTCCCTGTGCAGACTGTCCATTTGCTGTGCAGAGTGTCCATTCCCTGTGTAGAATGTCCATTCCCAGTGCAGCCTGTCCACTCACTGTGCACTGTCCATTATGTCCTAGAGAAGCATGGCCTGTCCTTTCCGTGTGCAGACTGTCCATTCCCAGTGCAGCCTGTCCATTCCCTGTGCAGACTGTCCATTATGTCCTAGAGAAGCATGGACTGTCCATTTCCTTTGCAGACTGTCCATTGGCTGTGCAGACTGTCCATTCGCTGTGTAGAATGTCCATTCCCAGTGCTGCCTGTCCATTCCCTATGCAGACTGTCCATTATGTCCTAGAGAAGCATGGATTGTCAATTCCCGTGCAGACTGTCCATTCCCAGGGCAGCCTGTCGATTCCCTATGCAGAATGTCCATTATGTCCTAGAGAAGCATGGACTGTCCATTCCCTGTGTAGACTGTCCATTATGTCCTAGAGAAGCATGGACAGTTAATTTCCTGTGCAGCCTGTCCATTCCCTGTGCAGACTGTCCATTATGTCCTAGAGAAGCATGGACTGTCCATTCCCTGTACAGACTGTCCATTAGCTGTGCAGCCTGTCCATTCCCTGTGTTGAATGTCCATTCCCAGTGCAGCCTGTCCACTTCCTGTGCACTGTCCATTATGTCCTAGAGAAGCATGGACTGTTCATTTCCTGTGCAGACTGTCTATTCCAAGTGCAGACTGTCCATTCCCAGTGCAGCCTGTCCATTCCCTGTGCAGACTGTCCATTATGTCCTAGAGAAGCATGGACTGTCCATTCTCTGTGCAGACTGTCCATTATGTCCTAGAGAAGCATGGACTATCCATTCCCTGTGCAGACTGTCCATTCCCAGCACAGACTGTCCATTATGTCCTAGAGAAGCATGGACAGTCCATTCCTGTGCATACTGTCCATTCCAAGTGCAGCCTGTCTATTCTCTGTGTGCGCTGTCCATTATGTCCTAGAGAAGCATGGACTGTACCTTCCCTGTGCAGACTGTCCATTCCCTGCGCAGACTGTCTATTCCCAGTGCAGCCTATCCATTCCCTGTGCAGACTGTCTATTATGTCCCTTAGAAGCATGGACTGTCAATTCCCTGTGAAGACTGTCCATTCCGAGTGCAGCCTGCCCATTCTCTGTGTATAATATCCATTCCCAGTGCACCTGTCCATTCAATGTGCAGACTGTCCATTATGTCCTAGAGAAGCATGGACTGTCCATTCCCTGTGCAGACTGTCCATTCCCAGTGCAGCCTGTCCATTCCCTGTACACTGTCCATCAGGTCCTAGAGAAGCATGGCATGTCCATTCCCTGTGTAGAATGTCCATTACCAGTGCAGCCTGTCCATTCCCTGCGTAGAATTTCCATCCCCAGTGCAGCCTGTCCATTCCCTGTGAAGACTGTCCATTATGTCCTAGAGAAACATGGACTGTCTATTCGCAGTGGAGCCTGTCCATTTCCTGTACACACTCTCCATTATGTCCTGAAGAAGCATGGACTGTCCGTTCCCTGTGTATAATGTCCATTTTCAGTGCAGCCTGTCCATTGGCTATGCAGATTGTCCATTCCCTGTGTAGAATGTCCATTCCCTGTGCAGACTGTCCATTTGCTGTGCAGAGTGTCCATTCCCTGTGTAGAAAGTCCATTCCCAGTGCAGCAGGTCCATTCCTAGTGCAGCCTGTCCACTCCCTGTTCACTGTCTATTATGTCCAGAGAAGCATGGACTGTCCTTTCCCTGTGCAGACTATCCATTCCGAGTGCAGCCTGTCCATTCCCTAAGCAGACTGTCCATTATGTCCTAGAGAAGCATGGACTGCCCATTTCCTGTGCAGACTGTCCATTGGCTGTGCAGACTGTCCATTCCCTGTGTAGAATGTCCATTCCCAGTGCAGCCTGTCCATTTCCTGTGCAGACTGTCCATTTTGTCCTAGAGAAGCATGGATTGTCCATTCCTGTGCAGACTGTCCATTCCCAGTGCAGCCTGTCGATTTCCTGTGCAGACTGTCCATTATGTCCTAGAGAAGCATGGACTGTCCATTCCCTGTGCAGACTGTCCATTATGTCCTAGAGAAGCATGGACAGTCCATTCCCTGTGCAAACTGTCCATTCCCAGCACAGACTGTCCATTATGTCCTAGAGAAGCATCGACTGTCTATTCCCTGTGCAGACTGTCCATTCACTTTGCAGACTGTACAGTCCCTGTACAGACTGTCCATTCCCTGTACGGTACCACCCGGGACCGTGCCACTGCAGGGGTGAACCGTATGCCCACCAAGGGTACTGCCTAGCAACACCTGACTGCCACAGGGCCTGCAAAGATATGTGCCTATTTCCGGTGTCCAGCCCTGCGTGCGGCAGGCCCTCTGCCCTGCACCGCGGCAGTGCAGGACCGTGTCTACTCCACTGGCCCTGGGCTACACGGCGGGTGGTGGTTAACCCACAGTGCTTAGCTCGCTGAGCCACCCTAGACATGAATATTGCATCAGTGTGCCTCAGGGTTACCCAGTGAGAACCAGGGTGTGCAGAGCTCTTGACACCCCAGCCCTGTACTTCCAACACATCAGTGCAAGTCACTTCAGTGGGCACTGGGTGGGGGAGGTGCAGCCCCTTCCATTTCTCTTCCTGGACACCTTCTGTTTCAATGTCGCAGAAGCAGTCCGGCTCTGTGTGTCTTAATGCGACTTTAGTCTCAGACTGCCTGCAAACTTGCAGAGTTTAATAATATAAATCCTACAAAGAAGCAGAAAAGCTCTGCTCTGTTTTGAAATAACTGCTCCGAAAGGTGAGCTGACTTGTCTGGCAGTAGTTTACAAGCGACTTCAACAAGCGCAAAAGAAAAAAAAAAACAAAGCCGCGAGTGGTGCTTGCACTCCCATATGCTTTCAATTATCGCGCCGTGTCTGGGCACGATAATTGAAACCATATGACAGAAAATGAGCGTAATAGACACCAATAGGTCAGGGGCGGAGCTATGCGCCCGCCTCTGGCCTATTATGTGCTACCTTTAAAAGGAACACGCAGGGAAAGGCCAATAGCAGGCCGCAAAAGTAAAAAAACACGCACAAGCGTGTTCATTTTCTGGCTCCATTTCGAAAACCCAGACAAAAGGACTCTCGCTGCGCGAACACTGCTGCGGAGTGTAACGCTAGTTGCTAGACCTCAAAAGTAGGCCACATATGCATATTGGGTAAGGTGATGAAAGCCAAAAATCGGGACATTTCACACAAAATAGGACTACCATTTTACTTCAACCGAGTACAGAGAATGACAGCTCCCTTCAGCAGAGAGTTACAGAGCACACAGCAAGAACATGAATACAATGCAATTTTTAAAGTCAGTAGCATGTCTGCTAATAAAATTGCTTTCTTATATCGGCTGTGGAAAACAAAGAAAAAGCACCCCCAACCGTTTTCAGTCACCCTCTCTAAAAAAAACGGGACATGAGCTACATTTCCTGTTATCTGCTGGCACAGCTGGTGAAAACCCAGGACAGTCCTGGCAAATCCGGGACACCTGGTCACCCTAAAATTGCTTGGGGATTGGTTTGTGGTAACAATATCACAACCTTACCAAGCGCACAGCTAATTTTGCGTTATTTCCCCCTATTCAATGATTCTTCTAATTCAATCTTTTTGCTTGATTCTCGTATTTATTCTGAAACCTTTTTCATACAAATCATTCAAAGGTATATGTCAATGCATTCTCTATACTAAATTCTCAAAGTATATTTCAATGTACAAAAATCATAATCAAAAACTCCTTCATCACCATTATACATTCATAATTAAAGATGTTCGGCGATTGCTGAATTTGTTGGCCCGATGCATTTCGGGACCCATGTCCCTTCTTCGGGGGCCTCTGTGAAAGGAATAATATATGTGCATTAATTCTACTAAATAATATTTATGTTTCTATATCAGCCACTACTCGGTTCTGAGTTCCACACTCCTCTAATAAGAACTATAGTAATTCATTCTTATCTCTTTGTACACATTCAACAAACAATACAAAAAGTCCGATGACTCTTCCAAAACAATGGTACTTTCTATACCAGTTTTAAAAACAGCAACAATGCATAGCAATCTCTTCATACACATTTATGTCAATTTGCAAAAAGTGATGATTGTTTCTAAACGTGGGTACTCTGTCTATCAGCTTTTCATATAGTTAAAGATTTAAGCTCACTCACATGTGTGTCGCAAACGCCTACATGGACATCACTGTGTAAATGAAAGGAGCTGATCCGTGTGACTACTCTGTGACAAATAGAAAATTTTGGGTAAGAAACTCTGTGGTGCGAGAACAGTTAAGAATAATTAAGGTGGGGTCTGGTAAAGATTAGCGTATCGTTACCTGCTCTTCAGAGTGAAAAAACAGCGTATCTGTAAAAAAATTGAGGAGCCCATATTAAAAACCGGGTCTTCAAGTTACTGAAACGGTATGCCGCAAAGTGTTGAAATCGTATGAGCTTACCAATAGTTTTCAAATACGTTCGAGAAGTCCCTTCCTGGGTGTGCCTGTTCGTGAATGTAGCACTGGTTAAAGTTGAATATCGCGGTTTTTAAGTGAAACGCGCTTTCCACGTTAAACGACAAAAACAACAGACTATTCAAAAAGTAAACATTGTGTCAGCCATATTGGAATGGTGTATAAACTGAGTAAATACACGCAATATCTAAATAGTGTTAATGTTGCTGAAATACTTCAATTTTCAGGGGGTGCCTGAGGGAGAGAAACAATAGGGGTAAGTACATACTGGGAAGATAAAAACGTGAACGCGTGGCTAATGAACGCGTGAGTGGCGATGCTACGATGCTGGGATACTGGCCGAATATGGATGAAGCTAAATGAAACACTGATCTGGGGCGAATGGAGTCCCTGGATGGGAAAAACCGGTAGTAGGGAAGTGTACGTGCACTGTTGTGTATGATAGAAGAGTAAACGATTTTCATAATCACAATTACTCAACAGTTGGATGTGTACATTAATAACATGCCAGCCATACTGGAATTCACTCTGTAACCATAGTTGTAGAACAAGTATATATACAATCAAAGCTTCAATGCATTACCGAAGTTGCTAAATAGTTATATACACGTCAATCAAGTCCTAACCATATGCAGTTGAAATGGATCCTGATTTGCTTGCACAATCACAAAAAACATACTAAATCCAATTTATCATTTAAACCCATGGGTTCCATTGTCTGAAATTTTTTGATTAGCATGACTTCCCTTTGGGACAAAAGTTTCTGGCTATCTGTTCCTTGTGCCAGATTAAAATCAATGCTACATTGGGCTTTTAAGGGTGGTAGGGGACTCGACGGAAAATCAGTTAGCCAAAAAAGAGGGGTCTATGGTTTTTATGACATTGGCAGCTGCACAAACGTGTATAGTTACAAGACGGTTAAACCCGGATCCCCCCACATTTATTAAATGGAGATCTATATTTCTGGCTATTTATAATGTTGAGGTAAAGCTATATGAGTGTAAAGGATGAAAGGTGCAGAAATGGGGAGCTCAGATCTGGTGGTCTGTCACACAATGGATGGACGGCTTGGTTTGATGACCATATGGTTGTGTCCCATCCACAGATAAGGTGGCTGGGGTGGGGCTTCTGTAGTGTGATTTTCTGCATCATTATTTAAACTAACCTGTTAAATATGCTAGGGAAGTCCTTGTGCATGCATGATGTTCTAGATAAATAAACCCTTGTAAATAGATTTTATTATGGAGGATTTCCATGTCTTATCTTTGTAAGTATGGTATGCTGCACTTGCACTTGCACTTTTTTCTCTCTTTGGGCTCTCCAATGTACTGCATCAATCCATGCTGTACTGTACATTATTCATTATTAATGTATACCATACTGTATAATCTTTATGGCTAAATCTGCACAGTTGCTAAAACTCATTTGTTTTATTCCCGAAGGATACAACTGTTTCAATTGTTATTTGTGTTGGTTAATGTATTTTGAGAATTTTTTCACTGGGTGGGAAATTGACTGGTGCTCCTGTTGTGGTATTAAATGCTAATAATAAAAACATCTATATATATTTGAGCATAAGGGGGAAAAGCCAACATCTAGTTCTCCGCATAGTAGCATCATCCCCCTGGCCCCAGCCCAGCCAGTGGTGAATGGAATGCTACAGGAGGTGGAGGCAACAGGCAGGACAACTGCTTTAAATGATAAACAACGTTTACCACAAATATTTTTTCCCGCAGGAAATCACAACGCGGTCATTACAACGACCGCGTTGTGATTCTGCATACCATTACTCCGCAAGTCGGAACAACGACTTGTGGAGGGGGCGGGAAGGTGTTGGATTTAGAATCCAACACCTTCCCTATTGTCTGCACAGGCTGGAGTTGGAATAGTAAATTATACCATTCCAACATCCAGCGCCCCCCCTCCGCAAGTAGTTGTTCCGACTTGCGGAGTAATGGTATGCAGAATCACTACGCGGTCGTTGACATGACTGCGTTGTGATTCCCTGTGGGGAAAAAGAATGCGGGATATCAGCGTGTATTCCGTTAAATTCATCGCGCCCAACCCAGCTCCCTTTAGTTGGGCCAGCTAGACTATTAGAAGGGGGGCCAGTGAGGAGCGGGGGATCTGGGTTAGAGGCTACTCCTGTAGTCCAAATGGAAATGAGACGAAGTCAGAAGTTACACACTATACACCTCCCCCCCAGATTCCACATCTTATGTCATAGTGCTTGGTAAAGTTCCTATGCTCTCGGAGGGGGTAGTAGAAACCCATGAGCAATTGAAGGACAAGGTCCTGCACTGGTTGAACCGTAATTCATCTCCTGTCCTAAGGTTGGAGAATTTTTATTATTATGGTGTGCAGAGTTTCTTGGGTGGGGGGTCTACAAAAGCCATGAGTGGAGACGGTGTAGTGATCAACTTCAATAGACTCCACTTGGTGGATAGAATTCTACATGCAGCTTCTCAGCTTAATCCAGACGGGGTTGTTTCTTCCATTGTGGCTCTACCGTTGGGGTATTTATAAAGATCATCCAGTAGAACACCGAGGATAAACTGGGCAGGCCCTCGGAGGTTCCCTGCCAAACACAAGTTTGTTGATCCTAGCTGGATTACCTACATGAAAGGATTTCACATGATCTGCCTACAGGAGACATGGACAATTGTTAATACCTTCTTTCTGGAGGGTTTTAAGTCATTTTTTGCCCATCAACTCCTTCTTTTTCGGGAAGATCTATGGGAGGGTTGGCAATTTATGTATCTCTGGCAGTATCTTGCAGGTTGAGAGTGGTAGTTACTGATAACCCATGCCTGCAGGCTTTATAGTTCTGTCAGGGATCCGCCAGCTTGTTGCTGTTGAACTTTTATAACTCTCCGGCTTCTGATTTAGTCGGTAGTAATATATCTAGAGTAGGTTCCTTCTTAAGGAAAGTGACAGCCGAGGCCTCCCAAAATGACTATTTAATGATCGCAGGGGATTTTAATATTCACTTGTGTGGGGACCCATCAGTAGGAACTATAACTGAAACAGGTTGCCGACGTTATTTGGACCTGCATTTTGAACATACACTTCAAGGAGATCTGCTTAACTCCCCGGTAGACAAGTTTAACTTAACCCTGACCATAGGCAGACTGGCTAAAGGTGGGAGTTCTTTTAACCCCACCTTTAAAGGAAGGGGAAGTGCAACATTCATCAACTTTATTTTTGTCTCAAACCATTTATACCATTTTGTTTTGGATTTTATCATTGAAGACAGTATCTTCAGTGATCACAATCCCCTATGTATGCTGTCTGCATGGCCATGCCTTGGCATCTTGCATACGTTAGCCTCCAGGGGGAAAATAAGGGTAGTAGATCAAAGCAGAAGGTTAAGGTGGGATCAGATAACCCTGGATTCCTTCTATGAGTCTCTTATGAAAGCCTGTCAGAGGGAATTAAACATCTGTATTCAGGACAGGAAAAAGGCGGGCGGTAATAGAAGCTTTTTCAGCCCTTCTGTTAGTCATCCGAGACTTGTTGAAGGCACCGATAGTAAACCCCACACGTCATCACACTTGATGGTTTGATCACAACTGCTCCAGTGTTGCTAGGAACTTGAGAGACGCCTTGGGGTCCAGATCAAGGGATCGTGCCCTGGTAAAAGTTTATAGAGGCTTATATAAAGCGGAACTTACATGACGCAAGGCTGAGCTTAAGGATGAGGCATGGAGTAAGCTAATTGAGGCATGTACAATGAAAAACAGTACTCAGTTTTGGAGTACTGTTAATTCCCCTCTCCTGACATGTAAACCCTTCACAGGCTCTTGATGCTCATATCACAGAAGATGTATGGGTGACCCATTTTCAGGAAATGTTTAGCATCCCTTCAGAATCTAGCTGTCCCAGTGGTGGAGAGAGGTCAGCTATGGTCATTACAGCAGAGAAAGTGAGTAAAGGTATCTTTCTTAAGCCTATCAAGGAACAGGGCCCCAGGCCCTGATGGAATTCCCCCTGATCTCTATATATCTAACCTGCAATTATGGGTACCCATACGTACTACTGTCATAAACGAAGCAATCATGGATGCTCCACCTAGCAAATGGGTGTTATCCACCATAGTTCCTGTGTTTATAAATGGAAATAGGGACAGTACCATCTGTTAAAGGCCTACATCGCTGCTCGATTTTTCAGTAAAGGTGGTGGGACGCATCCTGTTGGCTAGGCTGCCAAGCTGGGCAATCAGTAAAACCATCTTATTAGATATACAATTCGGTTTTCGCCCAGGGAGATCAACAGTAGATCAATGTCTGAATCTATATATGATGGTTAGTAAATATTCTATTGTCCAATCAGGAAGAATGTACTTGGCGTTTATGGATTTATCATCCACCTTCGACCATGTAGATAGAAAGAAGTTATGGGAGACCTTGTTGCTTATGGGTGTAGATAATGATATCACTTTATTCTTGTAAGAGCTACATAGAGACACCAGAGCAGAGGTGTGGTACTCCAGAGATGGTAAGGTTACCCGTCGGTTCCCCATTAATAGAGGGTTCCGACAGGGATGTATTTTGTCCCCGTTTTTTAAAATTTATATATAAACAGTTTGGAGAAAGTGCTAGTTGACACCCAGGCCGACTTCCCCCAGGTGGGACGGAGGGGTCTGCCTGTATTAATATATGCAGAGGATGCGGTCCTCATGGCCAGGACCGCGAGTGGGCTGCAAACTTTGCATAATTCCTTTGTAGAGTTTATGGAGGATCGGGATATGCTGGTCAACAACTCAAAGTCATATGTGATGAAGATGGGGCCAAGCTCTAAAAAATATTTCATTTTTAAGGTCGGGGCATCCCTATTCCTAAGACGAATGCCTTTTGATATCTGGGGGTTATGATGAATGATAAAATTAAATGGGGCCCCTTGAGAAATAAAAAAAAGTAGATTTTTTAAGGAGTAACGCAGCAATTTTTAGCTGTGCATCACGGTTAGGTAGAAAACCTGTGGGGGAACTTTTGGAGATTTATAGAGCTAAATGTCTTACACAGCTCGCTTATGAAAGGGAAATCTGGGGTTACATCTTGCATATGGTACAGCAAACAGCAGAAAATGGGTTTATGAGACGCCTCCTATCTATTTCACAGGGACCCCCTCTTTTAAGGTACATGAGGAATTGGCTATGCCTTATGTGACCGATATGTTGGTGTTCCGCCCCCTTTCTTACTGGCTTATGGTCTGGACGAACAGGGGTCTGCCCTAAATAGAGAGATCCTTATGGATTGCATGGCTTTGGACCACGCTCATCATATCCCCCGGTTAAAATATATCCAGGAGGAATGCAGAACCTCTACAGTAATCTGGACTCCATAGTAAGAAAAGATCTCCCTTGCGCTAAGAAGACCTTCTTCAGTCAGAGGTTGGTGAATAGAGAGGAGTGCGAGCTAATGAAGCCCAGTGTTTGCAAATATGTGATTCTTAAAACCGTACTTACAACAGAACCATATCTTCTAGGGCTTCGTAATACATACGATCATTTTTTTATTGACCAGTCTTCGTTTTGACTCTTTTCATCTTCTTCTTGCCCATCCACAGGGGTTTAGTAAAGGTGATTCTTTGTCGTCATGTAGTTGTAATGGTAAATCCCCACAGGACATGATCCACGTTTTTAAGTTTTGTAACTTTTATGAGGTGCCGTGGACATTTTTTATAGTTCCTGTTTTAAAACAAATTAATTTTATGCAAGTGCGTCCTGCTTTTATCTTTTTAGCTATGCTCTCTGGGTCCACTTTATGGTACGTTCTCAGCTGTTTAAAGGTCGCAATCAGGCTTCAATCAAGCTGTATTTATTATTCCATGTGAAATGTTGGCCAGATAGTGTGTCTATTGTCAACCTAATTATATGGGCCTCTTTTTGAGTTTGTATCTTATCAGGAATTGATTTGTACGGGAGCTCTTATTTTATTATATTTTGGACTTTTATGGTTTTTAATAAAAAAGCCGAATAAAGTTGATTTGAGATATATATATATATATATATATATATATATATATATATATATATATATATATATATATATATATATATATATATATATATATATATATGTTATTTTAAATATAAAACTAAAGAAATACCATGCTAAAGCACTATAAACTAAATTTGTAATTGAAAATTAAAATGATTTAAAATATTTTAAATCACAATACAATTATTTTTCTCAAGGTTTAATAAAATGTGTTACCCAACTAAAGTAAAATCATAATTATATTAATATTCATAAAGAAATATGAAAAGTGACTTAAATAATGAATTAAAAGTAACTTAACTTAATTATATGCAATTACATCTATTTTTAAATTAATTTTTAAATACAACAAAGTTATTAACATATTTTAAAATTAAATAAAAATACGTACTGTTTTATATATTTTTAACCTTAAATTATATTTATTAATATGTGGAATGATTTAAATTAATAGTTTATTTTAACATTATTTCCTATGGGGTGTTATTTTAAGTCCCCAACTCCATTGATTTCTATGGGAGAGTGTTGCATTACGAATGGCTGGCCAATAGTGGTGCTGAACTTACTTCAGCTGAAGTAATGTACTACCGTTTTGTGTATCTTTCTGGCTGTATTAACTTTAGAAGTGTAATTTAGGAATGGGTCTTATCATTGATATGTAGCTGTTCCTCCCTAAACCGCTCCCATGCCCTCTTTAACCCTTCATTTTGTTTCCTTATTCTCTTCCCCTTTAGTAGTAAGCACTCTCCATTTTGTAGCATATTCCCTCTCTCCCTCTAAAATATATACTTACCTGTGTGGATGCTCTGAACTCAGGACAGAGATCTCCACACAGAAAAAGATAGAAGAGGCAGAGATATAAACTCAGCTTCTAGGTTTGTGAATATGATTTTGTAGTACATTTTGCAGTACTACAAAACCTACTATAAATTTCAGCTTGTGAACAGGCCTCTTTGAGCAAGTAGAAGGTATGGAGCAAACCTTTTTATGACACAATATGAAGCCCTATATTAGTTTGCCAAAGTTATGCTTAATTAAGGAAGAAAGAGGATTGGATTTACCAAATTTTAGATTAGACTATTATCCAGCAGCAGCATTTGTAAATAGTACCTCCAGATTGAATATGCCAGAAGAAGATGCCGGTTTTAATAGCTCCATCTTACAGTTGACCGTACATGATTTTGAAATCGATCTGATAAATTTTCTAAATATTAAACATGCAATCCAAAGAAAGTCTGCTATAAATCTAAACTACATTTAGTTAAAAACATTTTTTTTAAATGAATGTAAAAGTCCTACAACTGATCTTCAAAAAGCATTGTCGGATTGTAAGGTGATATGATAATTTTGCTATTAAAAATATATTTTTAATATCTTTCATTGGGGGGAAAATTGAAAGCCTGAAACTTGATGGTGCTATTGTTTTCAGAACAAAAAAGGTAGTGCTGGCTTTCATGTGAACAAAGGAAGGCAACTTTAGGGTTGAATTTAGAGATCAACAATTATAATCCTGAAAATTCATTGAAAAAAGTCCCAAATATTTGACCTGGGCAAATGGTATACAATATTGTACGGTCAAATACAAATTAAAATTAAAGAAACTTTGTTTGAAATGTGGAAAATGAAGTATGAATAATGATTACCAAAAAAAGTGTAATAAAGAATTCATATTTCATTTAAAATGAATTTGGGAACCCTATTTCAGATGACTGTATTTATGTGAAAAATAGACGGTATAAACATGTGGTTTATCAATGTAAATCCAGCTTATGGTATATGATTTCCAGAGCTAGAACAATTTGGGGAATTAATATTTTTTGTTTTTAAGCACTAAAATATGCTCCATCTGCCTGCTCCTCTGATTGCGTAAGTATGAATGCTGCACTTCCCCTTCAATTTTACAGGTGTACAATGAAGAAAATTGTATTTATTCGAATACTTTTCACAAGATGCTTAATTACAGGGCATAAAAAAGCTTTGCAAGTTCCTCTTTTTTAACATTTGTTCAATAAAATGCATAGAGTTATAAAGTTAAAAACATTTATTCAGCAGAGTTTGTTCCACAAGTGAAGCATCGGAAATGTAGAAATACTTACCTGAATTCGGAGATACATCTTATAGTTCAGACAGAATTACAAGAAAATTAAAGTATGAATTTTGATATTATGTATTGTATATAAGTAATGTATACTGGGAGTACAATATATATACATATGTTTTCTGGTATTATTAAGACTATGTCAAATATTTCTTCTCAATAACTAAAAATCACCATTGATTCTTGTCAAACCCACCAAATGATAAATTTGATGATGATACTATATGCTGAATTCCTGCTTGATTTATTATTTTACCTGTTAGGCTTTCACAACTTCATCATCACACCTCATATGGAATACTCAGTTCAGTTCAAGAAGCCTGAAATCTGAAACTTCAAATGTAATTCACCCTGAGAAAAGCTCAGTTGTCTTTTGCCACAACATGCAAGCCTTTTTATCACTTGAAGTTAACTCTATCATCGTTGTCATGTAGTGAAGAATTATCTGAGGGCTGTGGTGCACATTGGTTTCCTCTAATGGGAGGTAGTGCTGGATGGCAAGACATGCTTGGGTTTGGTTTATAGATAGAGTTGGTTTATGAATGCTACACTCTGTTTGATTCAACTATGTCCAGTTGCTCGTTCCTCTTCTTTCTAAAGGATTACCCACAGTTGCATTCTTTTCTTCATCTCATGCCTTTATTATATTCTCTCTCTTCTATTTGGTGGTAACAATAGCAATCCATTGGAGTTCTGTCACAAACTTGTGCCGCCTGCGGCAGACCGCCCAACCCCCCCCTGTGCTACGCCACTGAATCAATTATATGTGTGTCAATCAGTTTATGGTAAATGCTACATAAGACAGAGGGCTACAATTGGAGTCATGTCCTCCATACATGTAGACAGAATAGTTTAGGCAGTATAGTTTAGGAGTGCTTGGTCTGGAGAAGCACAAACGTAGAATATAAAGCTTAACCTCAGTGGTTTGGGTTTCTCTTTAATAATAAGAATTGTTTTTTGCCCAAATCAACCCAGTTTACAACATTAGGTTAATAAAATACTAGGGAACAATCATAATGTTCTAACCTATACCATGCAGTGTTTATGCAGCTCTTTGATGACAGTTAATTGTTCACTGTTCTACATTAGGATTTTTACTTATAAACTGCAAGTAACAATAGAATATCTCTGACACTAGTAGTAACCTACTGACTAATTTACATTATATGGTCTTTGTGATGTGCATGGTACACCTTTTTTGCAGCAGGCATATTAACCCACTGTGCTACCTTACAATGAATCAAAACCGACCTGTCTCTCCAGAAAAAAGTTATATTGATATGTTTATTGTTGCCTGAAAATTGCTGGAAGAAAAGAATGCAGCTTCAGGTGCTTTTAAAACCATACAATGCAACAGAGCCGGCCTACCTACAACTTACTTAGTTTCAATAAAAAACTGAAAGTGAATTACTCAAAATTGAACTGGTGTAGAATGTCTCTAGTAATCAAGGCGGCAAGAAAACATACTGATAGTGCGAGAAGAGAGTGGAGCTTGGCTCTATGTGCCTAAATCAATTAAAAAAAATCCGCAAATGTTCATGCAAAACCATTTATTTGATTTTCTGACTCCTAAGCAAACAAATATTTTACTGCAGCGCATGGGTAAAAGCATGCCCCTTGATCTGTTCAACACTGTTTTCCCTCTTCTATTTCTACGAAGATTAACATCATGGAAAAGAAAGAGGGACAACAGCGTTCAACAGTACAGGCTTTTCAGCAATGCCAGTGGTGCCCATTTTAGAGCACAAATGGCGCCCCACTGACCTCAGCACCCGGTGCGGTGGCACCACTTGCACCACCCATAAACCGGGCACTGATTGCAGCTGCACTCTGTGTAAGTATGTATATGTGTGTGAAAAAGAGAGCATGTGTAAGGGGATGTGTGAGACAAAGTAAAAGCATAAATGTGTTTTTGTGCGAGTATGACTAAGAAAGAAAAGTAGTACAGTGTGTAGCTGTGTGTGCAAGTGACAGAATGATTGAAACAGTATGAAAGGGGTGTTTAAATGAGTAAAGAGGTGTGTTTGATTGTGTGTGTATATTCATGTGTGTGTGTGTGAGTTAAAGATGGAGGCTATATGTGACATGTGTGAGTAAGCGAGTACACAAGTCATTAACAGTCCATTTCTTTTATATTCAGACCAGTCAAGTTACAATCTTTACATATTCAGCATAAGTGAATACCTTAGCAGTGTAGATAAAAAAGAAGTTGTTAGCAGCAGCATTTCTGACTTCAGAAACATCGAAGCCGGGTAAAAAATAATGCTTTTTTCCTTTCTTGGCTGAAGAAATTGAATTGGCTGTTGGGGAGCTGTTGACATTTTATCTGAATTTCATTAACAAAATATCTTCAGCTTTGTGAGCAAATGATGCATCAGGTTTATCATAGTGGAGTCAAATGTATTTTTAAAATGGGCACTTTTGAGACCAACACAATTTTTATTAATTGGGAAGGTCCATAATAAGTGTTGGAAATGGAATAAAATACTTTGATATCCCATAAATTGTAATTAAGAGTTGGCAGCATAAAGTGGACAAAGTCAGGAAGAGCAGACCCTGTCAGTGGACTTATGCATTCTTTTTCTTTTAAACTCAGCCCCAAATAAATTGGCAACAAGGACAAATGTGAGAGTACCGATTCATTAGGATGTTGGCATTTATTTAATTCAGGAATCTGGTGACTTTCTAAACTTCTAGCATCCTAATGGGGTTGTCAAATCACTTTCAGAATGCTTTAATTAAGTTTGAATCCCAACCGAGCCCAGATATTGAATTTGTGTTTAACACAGGGAGTCAGCCATTTTTATTGTCTAGTAAAGTTACTGATATGATTCTTTCTTTGCCACATCTCATACAACATTCTTTCAAAGCATGCATATTTCTTGTATTCAAAGCTTGAAAAAGTAAAAAAATCCTAGCCCCAGCCCTTCTCTACAGCTCCAAACACCACACCTAGTCAACGGCTCCATTTGGTGAGTACCTGCACTTATTTGTTTAGATTGAAAGCACTGTTTTTCGCTATTTGCTCCTACAAAACACACCAATATCCAACAGAACATTCTGCAAAGAACAGATATGCCTTATTGGTGGCTTCTAGTAGCACCTAATATCATTGCCACTTCTGCAAAAGCCTCCAACACACAACATAAACAAACAGCACATTCAAACAATAAAGGTCCAATGTGAAACATAATAGATTTTCTATAAACTCCCCAATGGCAGTCACAATTCAACACTTTTAGTTTAGTATATATTTATTCTTCTCCAACACCTTAGTAAACTCATTAGACATCAACCCACTGGCAGCACCTCTCACTTATCACAGCACCAATGTCATGTAGTTGATGGTGGACATTTAAAAAAGATCAGTCAATACTAAGCATAGGCAGTCTTGCAAAGCTTTTTTACACACATTCCCTGAGGCATCACTGCACTGCCCCAGTCTGTACTTTTTAGATCCACAGTAAACATAATCTGTATGTATGATGATGTGAGTGCACAATGCTTGAAATTATTGCTCCCATTACTGGCTTATACGTTACTCTGGTAAAAGGTGCACCTTGGGATATTTTGGATGCCAGGGACGATAGAGTATTGTGTCCATTTCTGGCATAATGATGACTATAGCATAATGTGGCCATTCTTGACATATTGTGAGTGTGAAAACATTTTGCAATGCTTTATTTCTGGTGCAACTGCTTTCTCGTGCATGCTGTCACATGTGCTATAAAGGCAACTATGGTGTTGCCACAACAGGCATTCACAGAGCTAGGAGAGGAGATGAGAGGGAAGAAATGAAGACCGCTCGGTCATGCCTGTCTGCTCTATCGGGTCTTAGCATTGGGCCACAGCACCAATGGTGCTGATTATAAATAACATAACACACTGGTGTGCAGTCTTTAGCCGAGAGTCAACTACCTTTTCTGCAATGCACTGCACGAATCATGGTGGTCAATTTCACCAGCTGCCTGTTCTAATCAACAACCCCATGTTTGTCTTGAACTGTTCTACAGTGAGTTTTTTGAGTGCACTATCAGTCAGACCTCTGTGGCAGCTTTCACTGAGAAATCCAAGCACAGTTCTTCAATAGGGATTTATCATCCAACCAAACCCTGGGGCCTTGCGGTGTGGTGGAATCACCCAGCTTTAATGAAGAATTGTTGTTTTAACTGTGTATTTTGATAACAGGAGAAAGGGGAACCATACTTGAGCATTTTCTTCAGAGCAGGCTGTAGACCATGAGCAAAAACAGAACTATTCCATTTAATGGGCTAATGCCTATTTGAAACTTGGCTTGTAAAAACTGAGATGGAAAACCTGTTTGTTACTGGTAGCAGCCAAAAAGTTCTGTAAAGCTAAACATAGTGCATATAGTATACCCTACATGATTGTCATCCCTATTCAGTAGCATTCTCTTCTGAGAAGATAGGCAGAAGAATGTTTGGCATTCCATTTTTATGCAAAGTAGTGCTTTTTTGCAAAGATCAAGATTGCATTTGCAGAGGGTAGCCATGATTAGAATGGCCTGTTCAGTATCAACATGGGGATATTTCATCTTTATTCTTCACATCTCACAGAAGTTTGTGCTCTTAACATAAGGGCCTCTATACTAGCGCGCATTAATGCATTAGCCACGTTTTGTGAGAAACAAAGACTTTGGGGGGGGGGCACTGGGACTGAATCCTATGTGCAAACACTATTTGCAATTTATGGTTCAGGGACTAAAGAGGGACTAAAGATAAGAGAACAGTAACTCAGAATAAACTAATCTTAACCACATTTTTTTCTAAGGTAAACATTTCTTTATAGGCACATGCCTGATTCGCTGCATTGGAGAAAGGGTGCTCCTGGATACTGTTGGAGTATCTCTACATCTGGAATATTTCAAAAGTGCAGACCACATGGCTCTTTTATTAATATCTTTAAAACAATTGTCCTACAAAATGTGTTGTTTACCTTCTTTTTTCAACTGGTACAGTTGAAAAAAGAATCATCATCTTTGAAGATCTAGTTTGAGGTTAGCTTGATCATTTTTGCAAAGGCTGTTTTCAGTTTCCAATCTGGCTTGAATGGAAATTCAGAAGTAATTCTGGAGTAAGTCAAGCGTCCTCTCAGAAAAATCTTTAGGAATCAGTTCCTTTACTGTTTCAGTAAAGCCTGTGTAAGAGTTAATTTCCATTTAAACACCAAGTCTTCTAATTTTCACTGGTTTCAGAAGACTAGGAGAAAAAGGCACTGTTAAAGTTTTACTGTCTCCTGAAATGGGTTTAGAAATGGTTTATAAATCACTATTTAGGAGGGGCATTTTGCAGGTATTCCTTCCACACAGCGATTCAACGTACCACATTTTTGTTCGTGAGGGCACCATGAGGTTCATTATTAAACCTTGTTTTGGGAACAGACCTATTATTATTTAGATCAGTTTGCAAATAATTCACTGGTCACCAAAACTTCAGTGTACAAATTGTGACCGCTTTTTGTGACTTGTACATTCGTACATATGGCCCACATTTTGACTCAATGTTTCAAAAGTTTTCTTAACTGCAGCCACCATAAAGCATCAGAGTGTTAAGAGACCAGTAGCTATATCCTTAAATAACAAATACAACAGCCATGGAATGCACGCATGCGTGCTCCCTGAGTGCACCAGCCATGGAATGCACACATGCGTGCTCCCTGAGTGCACCAGCCATGGAATGCACACATGCGTGCTCCCTGAGTGCACCAGCCATGGAATGCACACATGCGTGCTCCCTGAGTGCACCAGCCATGGAATGAACACATGTGTGCTCCCTGAGTGCACCAGCCATGGAATGCACACATGCGTTCTCCCTGAGTGCACCAGCCATGGAATGCACACATGCGTGCTCCCTGAGTGCACCAGCCATGGAATGCACACATGCGTGTTCCCTGAGTGCATCAGCCATGAAATGCACACATGCATGCTCCTTGAGTGCACCAGCCATAGAATGCACACATGCGTGCTCTGAGTGCACCAAAGCGGGCCCTCAAAAGCAGCTCCTTCCACAGGTTAGCTCTGAGCCTCACAGATCAGGAAAGCCGGATTACTTCAAGATACAAATTACCGTTACGCTGCAGTCAATAAAAGTGCGCTATTCAATCTAATATTGGCCACACTTTACTTGGAAGATAGGCACTCCTATGTAGGTGTGAGCTTAGAATGCAGCACACAGCCAAATCCCTGAAAACCCATAGACTTTCCTAAGAATTAAATGTGTTCTTTTTGCCATTTAAATTTCAAAACTACCAGAAAGTTTCACTGCTTTTTAAGGAGGGGGCCGAGGGGGCAACATTTACCATTGTGTTGCTTTCTTATGGCGTTGTTACTTTTGACTGAACCTTGATATTATTGTCAATGTGTTTCCTTTGTGAAAACGCTTGTTTTAATGTACTATATGTTCATGTTTCTAGAAGGGCTTAAGGATATCGGTTGCAACTGTGGACAATGACACTCTCAATTTAATGTATGCAAGTTCCTACTCTGCCATGTGATACATTTATACATCACCTTACACGGTCTTTGGTGACATCTGGTAAGATTTGGTGTTCAGCTCCACGCCGTCCCAGCTCTGTACATAATACAGCAGCAGTTTACAAGAACACACGTGTTCAACTTCATTCAAGTACACTTAAAAAAAAAGTTTGCTTTAAATGTTTACTTTCAGTGTCAAAGTGCATTAAACCAAAGAGTAACAATATTTGCTAAACATGCTAATTTATTTCACTCATCATGTAAATTTTACAGGACACAAACAGTGACCATTGTGTTTTTATCATTGCGCATACACAATTACAACAGCAATGACAAGCGCAACACATAATGATGCAAATTTCTCGAATATTGAGCTTCAGGACATTGTTACTATACAGCACAAACACACCACTCATTTTGTTTTTCCCCAAAATGTGATAGCTCACAGTTCCTACTTGCATTGTGTACATTTTGTGTGTCACTGTGCTTTTTTTTCTCCAAGAAAGGCCTTGTCAAATATCAGAACAGGTGGCTAATGCACACCAAATACATCATATGCTTCTGGTTTCACTCAGGTCAAAGAAGATGATATCTTTTTTTTCAATCACTTGACTCACATGTGCCAAAGATATTGATAGCTTTTAAAGGTTCAAGACATATTTTGACAGACCCGATGTATCAATATCTCCTATAAAGTATTCATGTCATGAGCCCCCAAAAGCGGTAAATAATATATCTTTCAGCGAACGCTTCGCTTTTTTCAGCGTACATATTTGGGTGCTTTGTAATGAAAATAAATATGCTAGAAATCTATAGTCACGAACGTGTTGGACACTATCTGTACCTCTTGATTGAAGGGGTGTCAGTATAGAAAAAAACGTAGTTAAGAAGACTTTCCCAATCTCTTTTCTGAAAACTTTTCTGTAACTGATGCACAGTTTGAAGTGTGTCATTTTAATTCACCACTTTTGGCAAGTAGCAAAAACAACTTGTTGTGGCTCCTTTCTATTGTTAAAAGAAAAACTTTGCAATGCCTAACATGGTTTAATGGTCACAAAGACAGATTTTCCACTTGTTGTCAAAGTGATTCTGCAACAATCCGGAACATATCTTGGGTTTCGTGATCTTTAAGAGACACATACATTCTACTGTGAAACTAAATATATATTGTGATTTTGGGTGTATTGAAAGCAACGCTGAGCTTCTGCCATATTCTCAATTTGCACGAGGCACAAAGATGAGAGCAACCAAGGCTCCTCGCTGTGTTCCTAGAGGATACATGACGTGGGAATGTCTTATACATCTGCTTCAATTGGACATTTTCTGATACCACTTTCAAACAGCTGAATTGTGGCACTACATTCACTGTACAAATATAGAACACAGACGTGTCCACCAAGTCCACGAGGGGTAACGGAAGAGCCTTGCAACAGCAAACAAGGATTGATGTGGGCAGCTCAACCTTCTGATCTATGACAATAAGCACTGGATGACCTAAAAGCAGCCGCCATCAGTCTTCATGATCGGATATTGTGCTGATTGTTGTCTTCTGCTCGTGGGTTCATTTATGATTATTGTGAAAGTAGCAACCCTATGAGTTGTGTGAAACACTAGATTCTGGTTGAAGGCAGCATGGCTGGCTCTGTGTCACAGTAAACAATGGAAGTGATTTTGTTTCCTAAAGGTGCTCCTATATTGGTGGAGAGCTGTATTTCAGGATCACATACTTCCACTGTGAATTTCTCCCAAACTAAGCCTATACTGTACAGGAGACTGCCTTACAATGTTAGAACAATTCTGGTAAATACACGCCTGATAACAAAACTACCCTTAAGACACCTTACTCAAATCTACACTAAAAATGTGGAAGTCACACTGTTACAATTAATGAAAGCTTCTCTGTAGACAGAGATCAGATAGCCACGTCTGGTAGGTTACAGAATGAAAATGTATTGATGATGAAGTATCTTAATTACAGGTTGTAGATTAAGTATAAATAGCCCTAGCAGGAGCAGCATCCTCACTGCTTAGCCCACTCTCTCCAACTGGCATTCTTACCAAACAGGCACTCATCAACATTCCATTACATCACACACACACTGGCTGAGCAGCTGGTAACTGGGAAACTGTGGAGAGGATGCATTGTAACAACACTGGTTACAATACATCATTTCCTCTTAGAAATATAATTATGAAAACACAAATGGACGTAAGATGAAAATAAACAATCAACCAGTTGCATGAATATTCAAACTTATAAATCAACAACAGAGGTAAATACACTTTGAACAAATTCAGGACCAGGTAAAGGCAGCAGGGCATGGGAACTAACCACATCCTCTACTGCACACAATTAATCCTTAACCCTTAGGATGGATACTTACAAACTTAGGGTGCAATACCTAATGCCCTGCTTAAACTGCTTAACACATGCAGGCTCAATACAACATTGGGGTGCAGCACACATGGCCCTACAACGTTGGCATAACACATGCAGACTCAATGCAACATAGGCTGCAATAACACATGCCCCTATAACCTCTCCTTAACCCCTTAGGAAGGACACTTGCAACATTAGGGTGCAACACACGCCACCCACCTCTAACTGCATAACATATGCAGACTCAACATTAGGGTGCAACACATGCCCATGCAACTTCTCCTTAACCCGTTAGGAAGGACACTTGCAACATTATGCTGCAACACATAACACCCACCTTATACTAAATAACACATGGAGCCTCAAAGTCCTACCCCCTTACTGCATACACCAAACAGTGCCAGGTATACACAGCTCTTTCTATCCCTTTCTTCATAAAACAACAGGCTGAGGGTAAATACTCATAACTCAATGCAGAGTCCAAGATAACCACTACTCCTCACAAAAATCCTGTGCCCTCCTACAGGACCAGAACGCAAATTTGAACTCCCTGCATACCACACATAAGTAAAACAAAAATACATCCTCACAGATCTACACTAACAACAGACCTCATTCCACAAAATTAGAACAGCGTGACATGACATTAAACCTAAAATTCAATACAGTATTAACCTTTTCAGCATATCTAAAGAAACAAACATTGAAAAGGAAATTCTTTTTTGACAGTTAACTCAAGTCCTCACTCTTGTGAGCGACCTCTCATCCTAACACATCACACCTCTAAACTCATGGCAGTATACGTGGCAGCAGCATAGTTCCATTGCCTAGGCTGCCACCGGTTTCCAAAGGTTTAACATAATATGCGAGCGCCAAGTATTGCGTGCTGCCATAAACAAAGCCTTATATGTGAGCACAATTGTTCAGTTGCCTATGAGGTTGCCTCAGGTTTGACTGCCACAACCATTGTGCACTTAAAGAAACTGATCCATGAGTGCAATGAAGTCTAAATACAACATTCCTGTTCCAAAATGGCACCCTCCGTTCCAGCCCAACAGCACAGTCACATACAGCTTGCATGAGGGTGCACAGTTATCAGCGTTTTTTCTACCAGCTGACATCACTTCGGCCCGAGTGCTCGGCTTGCTTCTCCGCAAACGGCCATGACAAGAGAAGTCCTCTATCTCTTCCACTCAAGCAAACATCTCTGCTCGCTCCTCTGCTTGAGCTGCCACCAGTAAGATTCCTCACAACGGGCTGATGCTGAAGCCAAACAATGTGCTCATGAAATGAAATAATGAAATACCAGTATTTGTATAGTGCACAGCTACCTCGGAAGTGGTGTCTCGGCGCTGGGGGCCCTCAGGAAGATTAGGCAAGCTATTGCCCAGAGTCATATGGATGGCTATCACACCTTAGCATGCACTCTCACCGTATTGGAGCTAGATACTCCCAAAAATAACACCACCACTGTGATGTTTTGTCAAACTCTGACTCCAGTTGACTTTACCTTGACTTTAATTAAGGTTGCCTATTGTTCATGAACATTTACAGCTCGATATGTTTCCAAGTATGTGGATATAGAGTTTACCAGACCATTTACTCAGTATTCATAGTCTGTGAAATCATGCACATCAAGCCTGGCCAGAAACAGTCTCCAACCTTGTTGGCAATAGTTACATGATCCTCAGACACAATCAATCAGCATACAATGATGTTAAGAAGGTCAGACGTCCAACACTTCAGTTAACTGCAGGCGGTCTGCTGTACAAGACACTCGTGGAGCTTTCAGGGCGTTTCTCATTTCTTTAGTCTTCCATATCTCTTCTCTTGGTTTCTTCAGTTGTTTCAATTTAACTTAATCTCCTTTCACTTTTTCCTTCAGTCACCATATTGTGTGGTTCCATTTCTAAATCATCACCAGTGTTACAATTAGTAAAAGCTTCTCTGTAGACAGAGATCAGGAAGCCAAGTCTGGTAGTTACAGGATGTAGATTTATTGAAGATGATGAATTAGTTACAGGTTATAAGTTAAGTATAAATAGCCTCAACATGATCATCATCCCCACTGCTCAGCCCACTCACTCCAGCTGACATTCTTACCAACCAGGCACTCATCAACATTGCATTACGTCACACACACTGGTTGAACAGTAGGGAAGTGGGAAACTGTGGAGAGGGTGTAACATGCAACATAAACATGTACATTGCTTCTTACACGGCATTAGGAAGCTTGATAAACTCTGGGATTGTATGGAATTTTGTGGTACTCTGTTTATAATACTTGGCCTGATATGCAGAAATTCCAGATTGCCCATGTGACAAAATACTCATGCAACAAAGCATAAAGTTGGACTGAGAGATTCATTTTACCACTTCGTAATAATTATAATACCAGCATTTGTAAAAGTGCACAGCTGCCTCCGGAGAGGTGTCCCAGCACGGGGGGCTGTCGGGAAGATTAAGCGAGCTATTGCCGAGAGTCACATAGTGCTTGGCTAACCTGCTGCCGGCAATCTAACCATGAAGCCTGTGGTCCTGTGTCAGGCACCCTGGCCGCTGTGGCACACCTCTTCCACTGTAATGTGGAGTGAGATAACGTGCAACTGTTATAACATATGAGGGGGCGCTAGAGGGCGCACTGCAGAATGCCGTGAGGCTCCTGCTGCCCGGAGCTATTATCCGACTAGGGATCCTGCTTACCATCACTGCGTCCTGATCTGACCCTATAGATCTGCTGGGATACCGACTGGCCACCCACGGTCCAACTCCTGTTCCATTCGGAGGCTGCTGGCCGAAGTTACGAGGGCTCCAAGTTTCCCCGACTTGCGCTCTGGAGGTCGGGTGCTCCGTAGCCCGGCGTCACTACCCACGCTAGCCCGCGGCTCCGCACGTGGGGTGTAGGCCCTGCTCTACCTCTCTCCACCGGGCTTGCTAGCTGGCCGGGCATGCTGCTGAATGCTCCCTTGTCCTCGAACTGGGTTTTTCGATTTCTACCTCTGCCTGCCTAGGAACTGTTGATTACGGAGGCACAGCGGATCATCGTCTGGTCGCCTGGAGAGCAACCCCTTTGGCCTGGGAGCGGAGACGGCCATCTTTTCCTCTGGGAGTGGCGGGGCGTCCATGCCTGCTCGTGCCCCCGTGCTTTGGTGGTTGGTCGAGTGCTTAGGCCTGCCTGCAGTCTGGCTCTTCTTGACTTTGGTGCCCCGCTGTGCTACTAGCGCTTTATTATGGGGAAACCGGACACTAAACAGTCTAAGTTGTCCTTTGACTCTGGAGCGGCTAGGAGGGGAACGCGACTGCTCCAGGATGCTGGGACCTCACGGTCTCCCCCCCCGCCTGTTGCTGATATTGTGCCGCAGCCACAAACCCCGGACTTTCACCAGATGATGCAGGAGATGAGGCAGGGGTTTGCCACGATAGTGGACAAGGTGGACAAAATATCGTCGCGCATGGATGCGGTGGTCCAGAAGCTAGACGTGCACGAGGAACGCCTGACAACGGCGGAACAGCGCATCTCGGACCACGACGATACTGCCACCACTCATACCACGCAGCTGGCGAGAATGGATAATATATTGCGGGTGATTGCCGCTAAGAATGAGGAGTTGGAAGCGAGGAGTAGGCGCAATAACGTTCGTATAGTAGGTGTGCCGGAGTCAACGAATGTTGGAAAGATGGAAACTTATGTGGAGAGACTCCTGGTGGGCGCCATTGGTGCGGATGCCTTCTCGTCCCAGTTCATCGTCGAGAGAGCGCACCGGTCACTGGGACCTCGGCCGGCTTCTGGAGCCGCACCGCGCCCCATCATTGCGCGTCTTTTAAACTATCGAGATCGGGACGCTGCCCTCCAAGCTGCCCGCACCAATCGGGCCCTCTCCTTTGAAGGGGTGTCTTTCACCATGTACCCCGATTTCACGCCGATGGTGCAGGACCAGCGTCGTAAGTTCCTAGGGGTGAAAAAGAAACTTCGGGAACTGCAGGTGGACTATGCTTTGCTTTACCCTGCCAAGCTTAGAGTGACGCACCAGGCTAAGCAACACTTTTTCACTAACCCACAGCATGCTGAGGATTTTGTGAAGCACCTCAAGCGCGATCGAGCGGCTGCAGATCGAGGAGGCGATCGAGACCCTGAGGGTGAACATTCGGCGGCTGAGGAGGAGGTCACCTGATTGGGGAGACCTTGTTCATTTGTTGTATTGAGACATTATTGAAGTATGTCTTTTGCATTGACTTCCTTGTCTGCGTCGGAGGCCACGCGGCCATCCGCTTTTAGGGAGGGGGCTTTACCTTGACTGTTTGCGAGTGTATGTGTGAGTGGCGGTTCTTGGGGTCGGTATGGGACAGCAGGATGGTGCTATTTGGTTTCGCGCTCTGGGCACCCACCCCCCCGCGCTGCGCCTGGAGCCATTTGGGACTCGTTGGCTCGGACACTGGCGTGGTGTGTGGGAGTGGTGCCGTGCACCTCTAGAGGGTTCCCCGGAGGGTGTACCCCACTTGTACCTTTGGTTTGGACTCTGGTCCTTTGTTGGTTGACTGGATGTGTGTTCGGGAATGGAGGGGGGAGGGAGTATGCATGGCCTGATAGTTGGGGTGTCATCAGGTGGGTGGTTGGGGTGGGGGTGATGCTGACGATACGTGTTCGCCCAGGTCTCATGGGTCGTTGCTGCTGGCCGAAGTTACGAGGGCTCCAAGTTTCCCCGACTTGCGCTCTGGAGGTCGGGTGCTCCGTAGCCCGGCGTCACTACCCACGCTAGCCCGCGGCTCCGCACGTGGGGTGTAGGCCCTGCTCTACCTCTCTCCACCGGGCTTGCTAGCTGGCCGGGCATGCTGCTGAATGCTCCCTTGTCCTCGAACTGGGTTTTTCGATTTCTACCTCTGCCTGCCTAGGAACTGTTGATTACGGAGGCACAGCGGATCATCGTCTGGTCGCCTGGAGAGCAACCCCTTTGGCCTGGGAGCGGAGACGGCCATCTTTTCCTCTGGGAGTGGCGGGGCGTCCATGCCTGCTCGTGCCCCCGTGCTTTGGTGGTTGGTCGAGTGCTTAGGCCGGCCTGCAGTCTGGCTCTTCTTGACTTTGGTGCCCCGCTGTGCTACTAGCGCTTTATCATGGGGAAACCGGACACTAAACAGTCTAAGTTGTCCTTTGACTCTGGAGCGGCTAGGAGGGGAACGCGACTGCTCCAGGATGCTTGGACCTCACGGTCTCCCCCCCCGCCTGTTGCTGATACTGTGCCGCAGCCACAAACCCCGGACTTTCACCAGATGATGCAGGAGATGAGGCAGGGGTTTGCCACGATAGTGGACAAGGTGGACAAAATATCGTCGCGCATGGATGCGGTGGTCCAGAAGCTAGACGTGCACGAGGAACGCCTGACAACGGCGGAACAGCGCATCTCGGACCACGACGATACTGCCACCACTCATACCACGCAGCTGGCGAGAATGGATAATATATTGCGGGTGATTGCCGCTAAGAATGAGGAGTTGGAAGCGAGGAGTAGGCGCAATAACGTTCGTATAGTAGGTGTGCCGGAGTCAACGAATGTTGGAAAGATGGAAACTTATGTGGAGAGACTCCTGGTGGGCGCCATTGGTGCGGATGCCTTCTCGTCCCAGTTCATCGTCGAGAGAGCGCACCGGTCACTGGGACCTCGGCCGGCTTCTGGAGCCGCACCGCGCCCCATCATTGCGCGTCTTTTAAACTATCGAGATCGGGACGCTGCCCTCCAAGCTGCCCGCACCAATCGGGCCCTCTCCTTTGAAGGGGTGTCTTTCACCATGTACCCCGATTTCACGCCGATGGTGCAGGACCAGCGTCGTAAGTTCCTAGGGGTGAAAAAGAAACTTCGGGAACTGCAGGTGGACTATGCTTTGCTTTACCCTGCCAAGCTTAGAGTGACGCACCAGGCTAAGCAACACTTTTTCACTAACCCACAGCATGCTGAGGATTTTGTGAAGCGCCTCAAGCGCGATCGAGCGGCTGCAGATCGAGGAGGCGATCGAGACCCTGAGGGTGAACATTCGGCGGCTGAGGAGGAGGTCGCCTGATTGGGGAGACCTTGTTCATTTGTTGTATTGAGACATTATTGAAGTATGTCTTTTGCATTGACTTCCTTGTCTGCGTCGGAGGCCACGCGGCCATCCGCTTTTAGGGAGGGGGCTTTACCTTGACTGTTTGCGAGTGTATGTGTGAGTGGCGGTTCTTGGGGTCGGTATGGGACAGCAGGATGGTGCTATTTGGTTTCGCGCTCTGGGCACCCACCCCCCCGCGCTGCGCCTGGAGCCATTTGGGACTCGTTGGCTCGGACACTGGCGTGGTGTGTGGGAGTGGTGCCGTGCACCTCTAGAGGGTTCCCCGGAGGGTGTACCCCACTTGTACCTTTGGTTTGGACTCTGGTCCTTTGTTGGTTGACTGGATGTGTGTTCGGGAATGGAGGGGGGAGGGAGTATGCATGGCCTGATAGTTGGGGTGTCATCAGGTGGGTGGTTGGGGTGGGGGTGATGCTGACGATACGTGTTCGCCCAGGTCTCATGGGTCGTTGCGTTGTTTGCTATTGCTGTCTGTGTGTACGGACGCGGCTCCGTGTCCGCTGCTTCGGCTGGTCCTTTATTTCTCTGTGCGGCATTGGTCTTGGGGCCCTTGCCTTCGTTCGCTGTGAGCCTGAGAGAAACGGCCGCTATTTCCGGCGACCGCATGGTGGTGAGCACACTACACGAGAGACGCGTGTGCGAGTTCTGGGCCGGATGAGCTGTATCTGCTGCGTGCTGCGCGATGTGTTTTCTGGGTGCCTGTTGCACGGATGGTGCTGTTGGGGGGGAGTTGTTGGGGTTCTGGTCTCTTGGTTTGGAGATGGCTGGGATGTGTGTGGAGTGTATGTGGTGGGACGATTGCGTCCTGGGCTGGTGTCCTGCTGCTGGCTGCTGCTGGGAGTCGGACACACCGCCCTTGCTCATTGGGTCCTGTGGGGCCCTGAATATGGCTAATGTCGACTGTCACTATAGACAAGATATCAATTTTGTCCTGGAATGTACGGGGTCTTAATGGTGCCAGGAAATGTCGAAATGTGATCCAGTATTTGGACAGGCATGCTATTCATGTGGCCCTCCTCCAGGAGACGCATCTGCGTCCTGGACCTTCCCCCAGCTTTGGTGGGAGGTGGGCAGCGGCCAGGATGTTTGCTTCATACTCCTCTTATGCTCGAGGGGTTGTTATCCTTGTTAAAAGATTGCTCGCATTTCAAGAACTGGGATCTATGGGAGACCCAGAGGGATGCTATGTGCTACTCTGGGGGTGGCTTGGGCAGATCACTGTGCTGTTTGTTAATTGCTATGCTCCCAATGTTGATACGCCAACTTTTTTCGTTACGTTGTGGGGCCATGTGCTTGCTGTCGATGCCACTCACATTGTGTGGGGAGGGATTTCAATTTTGCACTTCATGCTCAGTTGGATAGATCGGACGGGAGTCCTCAGTATAATGTGCAAGCTAGAGAAGTTCTGCGTGGGGTTGTGGAGGAGGCTGGGCTGATTGACAGCTGGAGGTATTCTCACCCTGCCACTAAGGAGGGCACTCATTACACTGCACATGCGCGCTCATGGGCGAGGCTGGACTATGTTTTTCTCTCTAGGGGTTGGTGGCTGGCCTGCAGGAGGCTGTGCATCTTGCTCGTACATATTCTGATCACTGCCCGGTGAAGGTTGTCCTGTCTGTTCCCGGGCTGCACAGGCCGCGCCCGCCTTGGCGCCTTTTTCCAACTGCCTTGCTTGACCCTGTGTTCAGGGCGGAGCTTGGCGAGGAGGTGGAGGCGTTCTTCCCCAGAAACAAGGGCTCTGTCGACAGTGTCGAGGTTATATGGGAGGCGTTCAAGGTTACGATCCGGGGAGTCACTATCTCTAAAAGTTGTGGAATTCTTAAATTGATTGTTCGGACTCTCGGGGGCTTGGAGGGAGACTTGCGTGACTTAGAACGCAGGATGCAGGCTGGCTCGGATCCCGATCTTTTGAGTCAGTTCCGCACCAAGCTCTCCGAGCATGAGGAGGAGGCTGCCAGGGAGGCTAAACATAGGGGGAAGTATTGGACGGCGAGGAGGTACTGTGAGGGGGAGAGGCCCGGTAAGGTCCTTGCTGCACTTACTAGGCATCCACGGCATGGGTCGGACGTGCTGTAATTGGTTTTGCCGGATGGCACTCGCTGTCGGGACACTGCGGAGATTCAGCGTACCTTTATTGACCACTACGCACACCTTTACACGACGCAGCAGACTGGTGAGACACGGTATGGCGGGTTCCTGGATGAGTTGGCACTTTGTTGGTTGTCGGATGATCATCGGGCGTTCTTAGGTAGGCCCCTAGAGGTGGAAGAGGTCAGGAATGCAATCATGTCTCTGAATAATGGGAAGGCCACTGGTCTGGATGGCCTTCCTGCTGAATTCTATAAGTGTTATGTGGACATTATGGCCCCCGTTCTCCGCGAGGTTTTTGAGGAATCCCTGGAGGAGGGGCGACTGCCGTGTTCCATGCGGGAGGTCGCTATTACGTCGCTGCTCAAACCGGGTAAGGATCCACTGGATGTGGGTTCCTATAGGCCCCTCTCGTTGCTCAATTGCGATGTCAAAATACTCGCGAAGGTCTTGGCGGTGAGACTCGCTGAGCTCATGCCTGTTATTGTTCTGCCCGATCAGTCGGGGTTTGTGCCTGGTCGTGCTACTTCCCACAACCTTCGTACCTTGTTTTCCCTTATTTTGACCATTGCTCCTGATATCCCAGTCGCCGCCATCTTCCTTGATGCCACTAAGGCGTTCGACTCCGTTGAGTGGGGCTATCTTATTGATGTACTTTGTCGGATGGGCTTTCCTCGGATCTTCATTTCATGGGTTAAGCTCTTGTATACTGATCCGATGGCAAGGGTGGTGGTGAATGGGGTGCTGTCCCCCCCATTCCCTCTTACAAGGGGGACTCGTCAGGGATGCCCCCTCTCCCCACCTACAGGGGAACCTACAGGAAAATAAACTGCTGAAGAAATAATCTTTAAGTGGTGTGCGTCGTCTTCTTCATTGAAGTCTTTTTGTTGTGAAACATTAATACGAGGTTGTCCCAAACCACGCCGCCAGCACCAGCTAACCGGTCGCCCACCTCGCTTGGGACATTTGCTCGTATATATATTTACATAGATATATATATGTTTACTGAGTGCACAATAAAGGTATTTGTGCTGGACCTACCTGGTGTGCCTTCTTTTTCCTGTGAAACCGAACATGGATGTGAACGGGAAGTTGGGAGAAAATATAGCGTGGCAGCTGCGGCCACCCACGGCATCAGCGTTGTTTGGCTGAGGATCGCTGAATGCAGTAACGTTGGAAGAGAAAAAAAAATATATATATATATATATATATATATTTTTTTTTCCAATGTTACTCGCTCCAACCACCAACTCCAGCCGGGTTAGTAAAGAAAACGAGGCAGACCCAACTTGGTGCCGTTTAGTTTATTTTCTATTCAACGCCACCAGCCCTCACGACGCGTTTCGGCAGATCCCTGCCTTGATCACATGACAACCATATATATATATATTCACTGAAAAAACCATAGGTTTCATACCAGTTATAGTTAGCTGGAAATTTTACTGACATAAATCCATTGAAATTCCACGTTATAGTTATTTGGACTCACTATAACTTGCGCGCCTGCAATGCACTGCTGATGATGTCACAATGGCACATTTTGTTTCTGAGCAGCTCCTGAAAATTTGGGGGGGGGGTTCGTCAAGGGGGGGCCGAGAAAAAAGGGGGGTCCCAAAATGCGTTTTTTCCCATGTTAATTTCCATAGGGCGGTTGGCCTCACTTTTAGCCCGAACGGCTGAATGGATTTCCACGAAACTTGGCAAAATTGTAGGGACTGTTAGCCCGATGTGCCTTTGCTAGGTCTCAATATATGTGCTTCAGTGGATTTTGAGAAATTAACATTCAAAAAAAAATATATATCTGTAACAGCGCTCCGGGCTGCGCTCCGGTTCGCGTACTTTTCGCGTAACGGAACTTTGCGATGCGAAGCTGATTGGCTCTCTGGTGTCTGTCAACATTCTAAACAGTCCGGAGCGACCGCCATCTTGTCTCTCGGTAGGATCGAGAGACAAGAGGAGGCCAAAACAAAGGGGGAAATTACCATAAGGGGGCATAGTAGATCCTCGTTGACCCCCTAGTTTTTATGTGGAGGTTTTAAAAGGGCCCAGCAGGGCAAAAAAAAAAGCGCCTAGTCTGCGAACCGGAAAGCGTTCTGGGCAGCGTACTATAAGGAAAAAAGAATGATAGACTTTTCAAATACTGTATGTTAATTGTTTGTTGTTTTTGTTGATTTTTTTTTTTTTTTTTAAGCATTTTTTTTAATTTTGATTGTGTTTCATAATTTATTAAATTTTCTAACATTTCATTGTCAGAAATTTCATATTTGTCATTGAATATATTTTGAAGTCTATGAGGGGGTAAATTGTCCTCATTTTTAAGCAGGTTATCCACTGCTTCCACACATTGAAGTAGTTCCTGGTCTCTACTTTCATCCATAAATTCATCAATGTTTCCTTGGCTGCTCTCTTCCAGTACAATTTTAAATTGAACTTGCTGCTCGTCTTCCATTTTGCCTGAAATTTGGATTAAAAAAATATATATTACTAGAGATAGGGCACTGTTGGGATTAATTTTAGATAGGCAGTTTTTATCAGTGAATTTATCTTTTGGCAGTGTATAGTATTAGAGTGGAAGTAGGACTATAAAAAAGTGTATGTGATTTAACCAAGAGAAGCCTAACTCCATCCATAACTATAACAGAGAAGTCTATCTAAATCTATAACTACTACAGAGGGATAGTATATAACTATCAGAAAAAGTTTACCATATTAAGTTATAGTGCACAATATACTTCAATTTTAAAAATAACAACTTACCTTCACAAACAAGTTGAAGTGTTTAGTAACTATTCAAATGTAATGTACAACAAGAAGTAGCAGTCAAAATGGCTGTGTTTTCTTCTCTTCCTTTGTATATATTCAGGTATATAACCAATCAAATATCAAGTAATAAAAGTAGAAAATGAAAGTAACATTTTCATTGGTTGTCAATTCCAACACTTCAGATGTGTTTTGTGAAGTAATTTACCTCACGGTATTTAGAGAGGTCTACAGGCTTAATGGCTAAATGGAATTTCAATCAAATTTGTGAAAATGAAAGGGATTGTTATGTAGTATGAGGTAATGTATATTTGGTGAGAGTGTCTCCAGTCGTTTTTCTGTGAATTACTTTCCCACCTTTTTTATTGGACCGCTTTCCGGTATGCGGCCCGGTCCGCGAACCAGCAGCGTAACGGGAGTCCACCATTTTGTGTTTCGGTCGAATCAAGATACAAGATGGAGGGCAAATAATGTTCAGAATGGGTAGAAGGAGGCACGGTAGATGTATCTTGACCCCCTAGGTTTTCTGAGGGTGGCTGAGGAGGACCATATGTGCGGGAAAAAAACATTTTTTTTTTAATTTTGCGCGGTTAGCTTCCAGTTCGCGTACCGGGTAGCGCTCTTGGAGCGTAGTTTGATGAAAATTAGAGAAAAAAGTTAGAGAAAAATAATAATTGTGAGTGGTCAGATGTAGGGTAGCTCTGAGAAGAGCTTTTGGGTTTATGGTACATTTTGGTACTTATAAGTAGGTACCAATGCACAGTCTTAAATTCAAAATGAAAATTTGGTCGCCCTCATCTGAGAAGTGAACTCCATCTCCTCTGTAGATATCTTGCATGTAGTAACGCAAGTTATTGTTGTACATGGAGCCCATTCCATGGTCTCTCATGTAAGCTGAAACAGATTTGTTTACATGCTTCCTCGACTTCTCAATTTGTGGACAAAATTGATTGGACCACCTCCATTTCTGTCTTTGGCATATATTTGAATATACCAAGGCAGTTTGAGGGAAAAGTGCCATTAATTGCTCAAAGGTGTCCTTTAAAAGCATTTCCAGACCTACCCCAGTCAAAGTGCCCAAATCATTACCTCCACAGTGCACAATTAACAGGTCAGGTTTTGGCAAATGCATAAAGGTTTTCACCAATGGTATCAATTGGTGACATTTTAATCCTCTTTGGCCCAACCACTTAATTTCCACATCTTGTAAATTGAGGTTAGGTAAATTTCTGTTCTCAGCATACCTTTGAGCCCAGTAGATGTAACTATGTCCAACAATCCAGACATTAAACATGGTGAGAGAAGGTTGGGCTGCAGTCAGATGAAGTGTGGTAATGAAAGGGTAGTTGAAACAGTAGGAGTTTGTAAAGAAAAAAAACTGTGGATTTCCAGTGCTAATGATTCATTAGCAGTGATTGGTGCATTTCCATTTTTGAAAACAGAAAGTTAGGGTGCATGGATGTGTTCTTTGAAAGATGTAATTTGAATGGTCAAGGAAAAAACATTTAATGAAAGATTGCACTGGATACGCAGGTGCACTGAGAGTTCAGAGTTCAATTGAAACATTGTTGTGTGAACTTGCAAACATGAGAGGTGGTTGCTAAGCAAAAAAGGCAGAGAGGGCAGAGGGGGGAAGGGTTTTGATTTGAAAAAAATGAGGGAAGAGTTATGATTGGCTAATATGAGAGATATGTGTAATGAATATCAGCATTTCTGTGCTTTCTATAGCTGCAGCCTCTGGAGTGCATCCTCTTTGTTCTGCTGAAGACAATTTGGTGTATTTCTGAGACTGTTTTGAGGTGGGGGTGCACTAGCTGAAGCAACTACTGAAGCCATTGCTCAACTATGAAAAAGGGTCTTTCTCTCACCAAGATGAAAGTCAGAGTGAGGAAAGAAGGAAGGGTTTTCATCATTTGGGAAAAGTATAAGTTCTAAACCAATGAAAAGTGTTTATTTTAGATCACATGACCTAGTATTACATCATTAGGAAACCAAAAGTGAAGTGAACCAATGAAAAGTGTTATTACCGAGTCACATGACCTGCTGTGTTTACGTTTCGCGCTTTTCTCCACCTTCCGGTTCGCTTCTGGGTCCGCTAACTTGGCGCGTCAAATGACGTATTACGCGACAACGCAAAACGTCATTCTACCGTAACAGTTACGCTAAAGGAACGTTTACCGGTTCGCTGCCCGAGTCGCGGCTTTCAATTGAGCTGACGGGAAGCTGACTGGTTCGCGGACTGGGAGCGAAACAAAAATTTAAAAAAAAAAAAAATGTATAAAAAACATGTAAAATATATTTTAAGATTTAAAGAAGAATACATTTTACAGCTACAGATATTTGCTATTAAAACCATTGAAATTCACTGAAAAAACCATAGGTTATAGACCATATATAGTTAGGAATTAGCATTTACAAAACCTTGAAAATTCACTGAAAAAAAACATAGGTTATAGACCATATATAGTTAGGAATTAGCATTTACAAAACCTTATTTTACTCACACAAAACCATTGAAATTCCATATATAGTTAGTTGCACTAACTATATATCGCGCACCCGCAATCCACTGCTGATGATGTCACATATTACATCATTCATGACATGGTCAGTGACATCACTGATGACATCACTGATGACATCTCAAATGACATCACTGATGACATCACTGATGACATCACTGATGCCATCACTGATGACATCTCAAATGAAATCTCTGGTGACATCACTCATGATATCATTCATGTGATAATACAATGAACCTCTTCAGACTCTAATATAACCTTAGATACCATCAGTGTAAACAGACACTCACAGACTGTCACTCATCCATGGAGTTACTCACACAACTAGTCAGTCATGCAAACAATCAATCACACCTCCATTTCCTCAACTATACAGTTATACAAACTTTACTTATTCAAACATATACTAACACATATTTTCTCTCTTATACAATCCCTGATACAAGTTCACAATGATCCATACAGCCACTCACACATTCACTGTCTCTTATGCACAGTTATTTATATATGTCAATTCTCACATGTACTGTGTTTTACATATGTACTTACTTTGACATGTAGCACTGAGATATCCATTCACTCACCAATAGACTCATGCACAAGGTTAACCTCCCATAGAGCTGTTTCCACATGCACTTTTGAAACCATACATCTAGTGAATCCACTGCTCACACATCTATGCACAGAGTCATACACCTCCCAGCCATCCACACACACACTCAGTCTCCCATACAAATACTTGGGCAACCAATCAATAACCCATATAGTTAATCATCTAGCTACTGATCAACACATGCAGCAGTGTACGGAACAACAGACATAATGATGCACAAATTAAGACAGTTTAGTCACTAACCCATCCACTCAGTGAGACACATTTAATCATTCTCTCATACAGTCAGTCATGCACCTACTAAATCCTTCATCCAGACACTTATACATCCACTCATTCTTCGATATGTAAGACATATTTTAACTTTACAAAAACATACAGTCACTGGGTGTTGTCATCAGTGATGTCATCAGTGATGTCATTTGAGATGTCATCAGTGATGTCATCAGTGATGTCACTGACCATGTCATGAATGATGTAATATGTGACATCATCAGCAGTGGATTGCGGGTGCGCGATATATAGTTAGTGCAACTAACTATATATGGAATTTCAATGGTTTTGTGTGAGTAAAATAAGGTTTTGTAAATGCTAATTCCTAACTATATATGGTCTATAACCTATGGTTTTTTCAGTGAATTTTCAAGGTTTTGTAAATGCTAATTCCTAACTATATATGGTCTATAACCTATGGTTTTTTCAGTGAATATATATATATATATTGAACTATTGTAATAGACCACAACATAAACAACATCATTGTGTTCATATGTCGAAACATCAGGTTTTATGAATTAGAAAACCTAGATGATTTTAAAGCATTTATAGGTATTTATATTTATTTATATGCTATATTTGCACAGATTAGGTGCCGTTAATTGCACATATGCATTTGCACTTTTTCTACGCGCATTGCACTTTTCAGTGACATATGGACAGTGGTTACACTATATTGTCTTTTTGCAATCGTATATACAAGCGCATTTATGCGGGTATCATGCGCCACCACAAATGGGCGTTATCAATATTTGTTTGATATTGAATTCTAAAAATAACGACAAATTTTACAATTTTATAAACTTTGGCAACAAAATGTAAATAATGCATCAATACCTCCTTTTATTCACCTGTATATATACATATATCAAATGATGGTTTGGAAAACAGACTAGCTATGTCTAATATATGTAGTATGTTCTCAGTTTTAATGCTTCTAATCACATGGTGTTGCAAAAAGAAAAAAATGGTAATTGTAATTTGTGCAATGGACCCTTTAAAAGGGATGTTCTTTTACTTGCCTGACGATCTGTGACCAAGGGCGGACGCCCGAAACGCGTCAGATTTGATGAACTTGCCTTTCCATTAAATATTGCCAAATGAAGATTGGGACTCGCGTGGTTTTTCTGCTCAGCTGCCTTGCCGGTGGTTTGTGATGAAAAATTGCTTTTGTTTTATATATATATATATACATATATATATATATATATGTATAGAGATAAAGAGAGAGAGAGGTTTACTACACCCTCTACATTGAGCAAGATGACTGAGGTTTTCTACCTGTCATGTACTATTTACTATTAGGCAAAAATAACAGCCTAGTTTACATATATAGAAAGATAATGAGAGTTTTGTTGCAAGGAAAGAATGTTCACAATCTTCCAGTGGGTCTCTGCCGGTTAGGAAGACAAGAGCCAATCTTCTTCTTGCTGTGAATAGATAAAAACAAAGAGGGAATACAAGGGGAGTGTCTAACAATGATTGGCATTAAGGGGAGGAACAACCCTGGGTGTGAATAACAGCAAAGGTCAATTATTACAAGAGGTTGATATATTATGGAGTGTCATGAAAGTGGCACTGTCAAAAACTGTTCTGAACTTAAATATTAGAAGAAAACTGTGTGTGTTCCTTCAACTTTGCCTGACTAACCAGTTTGCTATTTTGTTGATTTTTGCTGGAGCCCACTCTTCCTAGATCATATTGAAGAAGTAATGGGTGGCATCATAAATGGTATAATGATCCTGGTTCATAAAATCTCTCAAATTAAGTTTGTTAAGGCAAGTTCCTTTAGTTGTAAACTAATCCATCTATAGATTCCATCAGACATCTTAATAGATGATCATTTGAAGGCTGGCATTGAAAATTTTCACTGAGTCAGATAATAAAGAGCCTGTTTGTCAGTACCTATATGTTCCGACCTATGTGATTTATGCATATTGACACTTACTTATGCTCCCCATAGAAGGCAGCCTTTTATGGTAAACCCTATGATTTCTTATATCACTTACCCCCAATAAATACTCTTCTATCATTAGCAATCAGTTCCAACTGTAATAATATATGTTACATTGATAAATTAGTTCATGTACACAAGAGAATTCAGAAATCAAAAGCACTAATAACATGGCTCTGAAGGCTGAAAGAAACACATTATAGTATTATATTGCTACATTTTATTGGCCTTATTTGGTTATCTTTCTTCTGACTTCTCCCAAATGTGATTTCAGTAATAGTTTTCAATGCAAATTATCAGATAATTTAACATGTCTTATTCATTACAAATATGATGTAACAAATGACTAATATTTGACATGCATCTAGAATAATGATAGCTTTTAGCCTTGTGTATTCAGCACACTAAAATGTGATGTATTCTGAAAACAATGAATTATTTTTATACTTTTAACAGTGAGTATATTTGAAGCAGTAGAATGTTCAGCAATTACCATCCTTTCCATTGCCTCAAACGATGACACAGGTAGGTTTCTGTACTTCCACAATGGTCAGCAATAATGACTTATTGAACACTTTGGATTATGTTGGGCCTCAACATAGTATTGATCACCTTCGAGCCTTCGCTACCTGACAATAAGTGGCACTGTTGCAAATCTGAACTTAATGATATCTTCTTGACCTTAGTTTATCATAATATAGTTTCAGGATCCAACATTTTAAACTTATATCAAAATCATTCAATGCATCTTTTTTCCAGATGACATAGTCAAGTGGATCGTAGGTAAAGTGTTCATTTCATATTTGATGCCAATTTGTATGGATTATAGAATGAGCAATGATTGTTTTATGACAGGTTCATCCTTTCTTTCCCCTTTTTCTATATTAATAAATTCATTTATTTGTTACATATATAAACACATCTTTGGAAAGAAACATTGGTAAAACAATGCAGTTTCCTATTGAGGCAAATTTTCAAATGTTATAAAATACTAGTCATACTTATCAGGGAACATTCCCCAAATTGGTTTTGAGCCTCTTGCTATTTTTCCAGTTTTGTTGATCTACTTTTGTATCACATGAAATTACTGTTTGAATTCACATTTTTTTTATTTGTTGTTTGATATCACCTATTTTGGGCACTGAAAAAAATCATTTGAGTTTGCTACCTTTTCTCATCAACTAAAAATATTCCTTCCTAAATATTCTTTCCACATCTTTGTAACACTAGAAAGTGAAAAATCATATGGGCATGGTATGCTATTCCTTTACGGAACCTTCTTTAATTAATATGTTCATGAAGTTCTAGTTGTTTCATTCTGAATGATCTCCAGCACTATTGTTTGCATTAACTTATCAGTGATAACAATGTTTACCTTTTGAAAGCTTGACTGAATTGTATTCTATTCATTAATGACATTTCCACATCCACATCATCCTTCTAATTAGTCATGCTTTTTCCCAAACACATTACTTTGTGTAAAATGGATTGACCCATGGAAGATAGACATATTGACCCATTGACGTTTTGATTGTTACCATCTAAAAATAATATTGTAATGTGCTAGCCAAAGGATGTGAGTTTAGTCAAATGCAGTCTAAGTTAACTCATAGTAAATCTTTTAATCTTCATTCCTTCCAAACGATATTTGATTTTCAAAAGTGTAAAAGGGATTATACTTTCTTCCTCATAGAACTGAGAAACTGTAATAATTCCTTTACTCTCCCATGATCACAAAGGTGTTTTCAAACATGTATCTGGAGTAAGCAATTGCACCAAACCAGAAAGAAACCGAAATTAAATATTCTGCAAGCCTTTTTTCCTTTATTCTCTAAATATTTGGGTAGCATTTTGAAGCTTTATAAAATAGTTTTGATTGACTATGAGGTATCAGCTAGGAGAAAAAAAGAAGGTAGGATTGAGTGCAATTTATCATGGCCCAGTTAAACTAAAATAGGTCTTTTATTTCTTGGGGCCTTTTTACTTTTCTTGATGACAAGTCCTCCTCACTTTTGAAGAGTATGCAATGTTTTCGATGGTGGTAAGGGGTTTTTGCCATTCTACATCTTTAAAGAAGTCATATATTTTCATAGAAGGTAGTTTACTCTTCTTGAGTATTGTTTAATGAATGTGTACCCATTAAAATATAGGCCATCTGCGAAAGAGTCAGAGGTAACAAAACTGCTGACTTTGTTGCCAGGATTGAAAAGCAAGAAAAGAAACGCACAACAAACTGTTGGACACCCAGGGCCGGCTTTAGCGCTGATAACGCCCTGCGCGACAATCACTTTTGGCGCCCCACATCCCATGACCACCTCTTCAGATTCTCTCCCTACCACCTGCAAAAGTGCCCCTTATCTCTCCCATCATAAGATATTGCTAAACACAGCGCCCCACTGAGGTCACAGCACCCCCCTCCGCAGGTCCGCACCCAGTGCGACCGCACCAGTCACACTGCCCTAAACCCTTTCCTTGCACAAACATTAACAAGATTTTTTATCATGCCAATTGTTTGTTCACGTCTTTGTAATTTCATGCTGATCTATACTCTAACCAAGGAAACCAACCTGGGTGATTAAGAGATTGAGGAAGATTAAGGAAAGTAACCAAGTAGTAGAAATTGTAAGTTTCTTTCTGATGAGAGACTGTGAGTGGTAAGAGACAAGTTACACTTATCTCTCGCCATCCAATTTCTGTTCCTCAAGTTTTCATTAGTTCATTCTCAACCTCTCTACCAGGCTGATTTCATCCACCTAAAAATGAAATTAACTTTAGCTTTTAACTATAGTTAGGGTGATGCACCAAAAGTAGTAGACTGCTAAGCCAATTGGTCTGAGTGCTGGGGTGAAGAAGGTGTCAGAGACGACCTGAGTTCAACTTCCTCTTCAGGCACTCTTGCCAAAAGTATCTACCATACCAAGGCTTTGCTCACTCTCTCTTCTGACCTAATTCTATTTTCTCTTACCTTTTTCATTTAGTTCTTACTTTTTTCTACTCATTATTAAAATTAATTGTCTTTTTAGGTGGAAAATTATGTTTCATATTGATTAAATGACTTGCATGTGTTTTCAAATCATTTGCAATATTATTATTACACTATGACTGATGCTACTGCTACTACTACTACTCCTACTATAACTACTACTGCTCAGTGTTATTATTGAATATGTATGATGATGAGGATTTATTTTCCATTATTATTATTGTTATTAATATTATTTCATTTTGTTATTCCCCTGAGTTGGCTGACTGCCTTGGTGTTGGCTTGTCTTTAGTGCTGGGAGGCCTTTGGTAGCCATGCGCTTTACAAGTGTATACTTACTTACTAACTTACTTATTATGTTTGGTAACACATTCAATACGATTTACGATCTCTAGGTACTTAAATAACAATGTATTTTCAAATTCAACATGATATAGATAATTTTATTCAGTAATCTTGCTGCTTTATGAAAGTGTAGTCTTCAAGCTGCACACACAGACAAGATGCATAAGTGACTGAACTTCATTACTGGTAAAATTATATTCTATTTTTTTAAGTGTAAGTCTAAATCCCCTAAATATTGAACATATGCTAAAAAGATAAAATATTATGCAATCAGTTACTTCTTTACCCCTTGTATTGAGGAACAATTAGTTATTTATTTGTCCTGGGTCACAGCATATTCTCTCACCTATAGACAGCTTTTATCTGTCTGTTGTCAAAGACCTGCTGTGTGCAATACCAGTATGTAAAGTGGGCTTTAGGCAAGCCCATTGCTTACAATTGTTGGCTTTCTTGCTAATCACGTTTGCTTGCTTCTTAATCAATGACTTTCCTAGTGCTTCTTGTGTATATATATATATGCTCTGGAGCATAGCTTCTTTGCCATTTTGTTAGTAGGATTATTTACATCCTAGCATTTCTCTCATCAAAGAACTAGTTTTTTCGTTTTCTTGCTTTCAAACCCATGTGCTTCTTTCTTCCACACATTCCCGCCACGTGAGCTTTGTGTTGCTCTCCGAAAAGCCACCCCATTTTCTTTTCCCCCAATCTTCATATGCAAAAATGTTGCTTCCCTGATCCCCCACCCCGTAACATTTCTTTATTGACTTTGTTTTTGACCAGGCAGCTATTATTTGCTGTCCTGCTGCTCTTCTACAAATAATGGACGTGTGTACACTTTTGATATTTTGTTAATTTACTCCTGCAAGATGTGTGCCCATTATGTTTGAACAGTAAATGAAAAAGAAAAAGTGGCAGCCACAACATTAGGACACATAAGTGTGTACGCACATGTGTGTACATGTCATCATGATGAGGCAGCTGCGTGCCTGATGGTGTATGTGCACATATTCATAGCTGCGTGCCTGGTATATGTGCACATATCCATCATCACACTGGGCCTTTTTGTTTTCTTTCCATTTTTTTCTTTTTTGGTCGGTGCTTTTCAGCATCAGAAATAACCGTCTTTTTTCTTCTTTTTGCTGGTAATGCACAAAATCAGTGAAAAGCATTGGCTAATCCAAAAGACTGGTTTGCCAATGCTCACAGGTTGTTCCAGTAATTTGCTAAAATGGTTCTCAGAATCGGTTTGTAACTTTGGCTACAGGTTTAAGCTTAAAATTGTCTGCTTGTTTCTTAAGGAATGTAGTGTGTAAAACTGCCAGCGTCCCTCTCTACCATGAGGTTTGATGGAAGGAATACACTTCAATTTTTATCACATATCTCCATATCAACACCATTCATAAATTAACCCATCAATAAATGCAGTTCATATTTTTTTATCTAACATGGAGGTGTATGTATATGCATGTGTATAGTCCAAATTAAATGTATAGTCCAAACCTACCAGGAAAGAAATGGTGGGCTGAAAAATAGACAAGATCCCAAGAACACAATACAGATTGTTTACAAGATGCAGTTAACTGGTGTTGTTTAATGACTTGGGGTGTGGTAATGCTCCTTGAAGAGAGCTTTTTTCCTGAATTACAGTAGGATTGTTCCTTCCTTCTTACAGATCTTCGTCTCCATGAACCTCATGGATCAAGATGATCGACCACAGTGGAGTCAATGGAAAGAGTCCCCGATCCTTTGAAAACTTCCTAGTAGCCTGTCCCACCTATGAATAATACAAATGTAACAGATTAATATTCATGAACTGCAATCAGACTTTTCTAACTTCAGCCCTCGTTTTTCTGATATGACTAATCATAACTTCATACTCATAAGAAGGTCAATCAAAGGAGAAAAGATGTGGAAAGTACCATAAAAAGATAACAATTAAAAGGCAGAACTGTAGAATAGAGAGATACTAAAAAAGAACGACGTGTTAAATTAAAAAAAGAAAAGAAAAGGAAATAGTAAAGTGAAGATAAAAAATAAAAAGATAAAGACCGAGGCAAAGTACTTTAAAAAGAAAGACAGTGAATTGCAGTTGAAGATACCAATTGTCTGCTCTTCACTCAATAGCAGGTAAAGAAATTGTGGTTTTCAGGAAATCGTGCTATGTACAGAAGGCAGCATACTCTCCTCGGAGACCTGTCAGTTGGTGTCAAAAGTTCAAAAGTTTTACATCAAAAACCATACCTGAACCGTCTGTACCAGCAATCTCGACAGTGCATCTGCAGGCAGCAGTGACTTTCTGGGGAAGGTTAGAACATACGCTCATTGAAAGCGCATATTACATAATTTATCTTTCAAAAACCTTTTGTAAGGTATCACATGACAGGCCCCACTTAAGCTGAAAACCCAGAGGGACCCGGGGTGGATTGTGAGGACAACAAATTGATTCTGAAATCATAAGCCCTATCGCTAAGGGAAAAGCGTCTGAAAGGAAGGTCTGGCGGAACTGTACAGCAAGATTCCGAGCCCCAGACGGCAGATGCAAATATTTTAAAAAAATGCAAAGGCAGGCTTTTCCCTATTTCTGTTCAAAAGTACAGCTTTGCAAAGTGCAGTCTCTAAGCAAATATACACTGAAAGACAAATTTCTCAGACATTTAACTGACAATGAATTTCAGACAGCAATGGGGGTCATTTAAGGTTAGCTGAGCGATCAATTATCTGTATTACTTCTTACGCCATTAAGTACATCTAAAATCATGTCCAGAACATAAAATAAGTGTTGGCATTCTGGTGTAAAAAGGTATTTCGGTTAGACCCTGTGCCTCGCTTTTTCATATGGAAGATGGTAGGCTCTTGTTTGAGGATGCTCGAGTTTCTAAACTGTACTTTCATCAAACAGCAGTTTTATCTGCTGAAAGATCCTCAATTATTTGTTTATCCTTAGATTTACAGTCTTCGCCTATTTGAGAAGCCCTTCTTAAAGCTTCACTTGTGCACAAGCTTAATGTTGTCAAATGAGCGCACAAGACTGTGAGATAAAATACATAGGGGCATATTATCAAGGGGGTTCATCTCCGCTTTTTTGGCTTTAAAAGCCAAGAAAGCGGAGATAAAATTATCTCCCTATTACCTAGCTGTCGCTAACACCAGTTAGCGACAGCTAGTAGGAGATAGCGACCATCTTGGGCCCCATTTTGCATGTCAGTGATATTTATCGCTAATGATATGCAAAGTGGGCGTGCCAAGATGTTAGAGACTGAAAACAGTCGCTAATTTCGCTGTCTCCTATTACCAACTTTTGGAGATATTTGCGCTAAGCGCGAATATCTCCAAAAGCTAACACCTGCCCTGAGCAGTTCTTAGCCATGTTATCCAATGGGAGGTGGATAACATGGCTAAGAGCATTAGCTCGGAAATGCATGAATATCGCGGACTTTTCAGCGATATTCATGCATTACGGCGATTTTTATCGCATTTGTGATAAACCTTGGTAATACCAGGGTTTATTTGCGGTAAAAATCGCCGCAGCTCAGCGGTACATTTTTGTCTCTAACCAAGCAATAGCGATAATTATCGCTATTGCTTGGTAATATGCCCCACAATGCGTATATGCCAGACCTGGCTGTTCGACCAGTAGCAACAGCACCACGCCCACTCCCCACCCTCAGCACCTTGAAACCCTTGCGGGTAAGTAGTGCGCTTTACAAATTATTTGATTGATTTGATTGATTGGCAGAGCACTGTTTCCTGGGATAGATGAAACTTAGAAGTCTTTAGAAATCTGACATTGCTTTGGAAAGGGCACAAGAACGTCGTTGGTCATTCAGTTATACAGTTCAGACATTTAGGCCCTCTTTGTGAGTTCGCCAAACTTTGGTGGAAAGATACTGAAGGGACGGAATCTACTTTACTAGGAGTTATCTCTGCACCAAAGTCCAGCCATTATGATGTATATCCTTGGAATGGGAAATAATTGCTTGCACCCATAATTAGCTAGGGCTTTACTGAGAAGTTGTTTTGAATTCCTTGAGAAAATCTCTGACATTTTCCTCCTTTACTGAGAAGGTGGAATCTGTCAGTAGGAGTATTTTATTTATTGATTTTTATTTAAAAGGTTTCATATAGCGCTGGCTGGACCCGAGGGCATCAGAGCGCTTTACATGGGTATTAATTGCAATAAAGCAAAATATTTCAATGAGGTAGTATTCAAAAAAGCAAAACAAACAGTCAAAAGCAACATAAATATTACACAATCAAAATACAAAAGTTGCAATGGGATACCGCCAATCCTGAGAAATTAGGCAGGTGAGGAAGAGGAAAAATAGAAACGAGGTATGTAGGGTAAAGGAATGGGGAGAGGCTAGGGAGGAGAGTAGGTTAAGGCGCAATCGTACTGTAATACAAGGATAATTAATTGTAATGTAAAAGAATTACAATGAGGTAGTACTCAAAACCCATCCGAAGCACTAAAAGCAACTCCAGTTTTATACAATCAAATAACATGTTTGCAATGGGCTACAGCAAGTCCTTAGAGATTAGCCTGGCGTGGGAGGGAAAGGATGGAGAAGAAGGGGGAAGGGTATGGGGCGAGGCTGAGGAGGGGGGGAGGTTAAGCAATACCAAGTTGGAAGGAGCAGATCTTGTGGGAGAGGCTAGTGGGAGGAGTAAGCGGGCGACGGAAGATGAGAGAGGGGGGAGGAGAACAGTAGGAGGTCAGGGTGGGATGAGTGCACAGGGAAGGGATTAAGGACCTCAGTATTTGTTGATCAGGAGTAGTTTGAGGTCTTTTTTGAAGCTGGCGTAAGAGGGGTTGCAACGAAGAACTTTAGGGAGAGAGTTCCAGATGTTAGGCTTGTTCCCGGAAAAGGAGCGAGATAGTGTGGTTTTCTTGTTTAACAGAGGAGGGACAAGAGCAACGGTATTAAAGCTCCTCAATGATGTAGAGCAGCCTGCTTTGTGGAGATTATCAGAGAGCAGGGCTTTGCGCGTAATGCAAGCTGTCTTGTAGGAAGCTCTACCTTCAAGGGGAAGCCAATTGAGGGCTTTAAGGGTAGGGGAGATGTGATCGAACCAATTGAGGTTGGAAATGAGCCTAGCAGCCAGGTTCAGAACAGATTTGATTGGGGTTAGGTGGGTTTTAGGGGTTCCAGCGAGGATGGCGTTACCATAGGCGATTTTCAACAAGGCCAGCGATTGGACGACTAATTTAAAGTCATCAGCAGGAATGAAGGGTTTTATTTTCTTGAGGTGATGGAGTGTGAGGGAGTGTGAAGACAGCGCTTTTGGCTAAATTTTTTATGTGGGATTAAGAGTAAGGTTTTGATCAATGTTTAAACCGAAGGATTTAACTGAGTTTGATATAGTGAGAGAGCAGTTGAGTACCTGTGGGGGATGCGGTGGTGGCACTTCATTTGCAGAGAAGGAGCATTAGCTGCTCCCCTGGACTGCTGCAAGGGTCGAGAACAGTAGTGGCCGGCACAGGTGAGATTGATGAGGCAATGGGGTGGGGCAGGGGTAGGGTAAGTTGACATACAACATGATAAGTGAAATAAAAAATCATTCTTGCAGGTATCCATGAATTTAGAAGGGATCAATCTGAATCCCACCAAGAATTAAATATTAAATGTGTTCACTGGCTTGTAAATCACCAATATTTTAGTTATGAGGATGTGGAAGAGATTCTTACCACTCGCAGGGTGGGATGGATAGGCAGATGATATAAGGATGTACACGGAGACTGCATAATAATTAATTTTTGAAATCCATCAATGACTCAAACAATTTTAGCTAGAGAGGACGGGAGAAAAATGGGTGGTATTCAAGTACTCCCTTTGGGTTATTTCTACCCCCCCAATAGGCCCTACCATGACATCAGGCATTTAGAGCGGGGATGGAGGAATAACCATAGCAACCCTAAGTTGACTCATCAGCACTGGCAAAAGCAACCTATTTTTTAATATTCCCACTGTTAATAGATTCAGTGTCCTGGATGGAGTGGATTGACTAAAGGAAAATCCCTCTACTATTAAGGTAAAAATATGTCAACCCCAAATAGAAACCCAAACCCAAGTTAGTGATTTAGGACAGTGTATCCTGTGCAAGGTGGGTCCATCCTGTGGGAGCACAAGCGGCTCCCCTGGTCGCACCCACGAAGGCGGTGATCCGGTCCAGAGGGATAATTCTAGATTTTGTCTATCCGTGGGGTCAAATCTGAGGGATGAAAGTGGTAAGGTAAAGTCTGTATGGCAAGCACCCCCCCTAGTGCCTGAGACACCAATTCCCCCATATCATTTAAAAACAAGGGTCCTATTATGGAACATCGCGGGCCTGAGCTATAAGATAGATGATCCAAACTGGGTCTCCTTCATTAGTCAATTCGAGATCTGCATGTTTCAGGAAACATGGGCCAGAAGGGAGGTCCCCAGTTGGGTTTTGCCACCTTTAGCATCCCCGCAACATCTGGGGGTAAAGGGAGACCATCAGGAGGCCTTAGCACATGGGTGGGCGTTCATATAGGATGCACGGCAAAGCAGATCAACACAGGATCAAAAGATATGTCATGTTTCATACTTCAGTTTCCTCTAAAGTCTCTATTGCTCTTTTAAATGTATTCTCTAGACCTACGGTTCTGGGAAAGGAGTCTACCACATTGGAAGAATTAACTACATTTTTAGGCACCATTACCGAAAATCATATGGTGATCTTAGGAGGGGACTTCAACTGCCAGTTCCAGCAACTAGAGGGAATGCTGCAGGATAGCCTACATGATGAGGATCATTTTTGGGCAATCCCGGAGACTAGATGTCAATAAGTTAAAAAATGGTCCCCTCTGGTGATTCAGATGAACTGCCTTGTCTTGAATCACTCCCTAAGAGCTTGCAATGGTAGAACCTTGTCTGAAACATCAAGTAGTTATACCTTCCATAGAAAGACTGTGGTTTTTTATTAGACTACATTTTAATTGACTCCAAATCCTGGGATAGGTTAATCGATTTTAGGGTTGTGCCATGGCTAGATAGTGACCATCACAGGCTAGTGCTTGAATTAAAGGAATTTAATCCTGGTAGGGCTCCAAATTCAGATAACCCTATTTATGCCAGATTGACACTTTTCAATTGTAGGCGTAGAGTGTGATGGACCAACTTTAGTCAATCGCAAGGTAAATTGAGCACTTTATACAAAGCCCTCGTCCCAATGCTTCTGACGGCATCCAACTTAACAACTCCTAATGGAGCAGGTATAGATCCTGAGTTGGTCACAATGAACCATGCCAGATTAGGGGAAGTCACATTGGACTTATTCTATCCCAAAACAAAACAAAACAAAACAAAACCAACCTAGCAGGACGCCCCCCACCCTTGGTATAACGACCAATGCCGCAAAGCCAAAAGATCGTTGGTATTGTCCGTCAAGTCTAATGATCGTTTGTGAATTAAATCTGCCAGGACGGTATATGAAGCATCCATCTTTGAAGCCAAAAAATGGTGGGAAATGGACAAGTGGGATGCTTTGAGAAGCGCCCTGGGAGCCAGGGATATGAGGACCTTCTGGAAGGTTGTCAACACTGGTAGGTCTGGTGTAAAATCCCAGGTAGATGCAAACTTGGATGAAGAAGTTTGGCGGGAACATTTCGAATTTCTCTATTCCAAGGAAGAAACATTGACTGATGAGATATCTGAAGGATGCCGTATGGGGATTGACCATTCCCCCAAATTGGGGGAAACTAAAGAATCCTATGATGATAACTTTAGTATAAGTATAAGTCTTAAACAAATCAAGGGAGCTTTAGTAAAAATTGCCCCAGGCAAAGCACCCGGCTTAGATAAAATCCCTGGGGACCTTTTTTGCAATGAACCAACTGTCTGGGCTCCATATCTTTGGGTGCTATTTAACACCATGCTGCAGGGCCTGAAGATTCTCCACAGTTGGGCTGGAGCAGAAATAATTCCCATCTACAAAAAAGGCTCACCGCCCCTACCAATCAATTATAGGCCAACTAGCCTGATAGATATCACGCAAAAAATCTTTGCACGTGTATTGCTGTTTAGGTTACAAACTTGGATGGAGGAATGGGAGATATTATCCCCTGTGCAGGCGGGGTTTAGGGAAAAACTGTCCACTTTGGGCCAAATCCTCAGGCTTCAATTATTATACTGGAAGACTGTGCGTCTAGAGGTTGGCATCCTCTATTTAATATTTGTAGACCTGAGGTCAGCCTTTGATTTGGTTCCAAGGGAAAAACTCTGGACAGTCCTCCATGAGATGGGGAATCCAAAATATCTTACCCATCTCATTAAGCAGCTGCAAAGGATAACTTTGCCCAAATCAGGTTTGGCAAGGATGGAAGGCTAACTACTCCCATCCCGATCAAATGCGGTGTTCGCCAGGGCTGTGTGCTCGCCCCACTCTCTTCAGTCTTTACATCAATGGCTTCATAGATCATTTATTAGTTGAGAAAGACCTTGATGCACCCAAGTTATCCTCCCTAAAAATCTCAGCAATGATGTTTGCCGACAATACTTTATTAGTATCTAAATCACCTGTGGGGATCCAGAGGGTACTCAATAAATTTGAAGTTTTCTGTTGTGAACGAGGATTATAAATTAATCTACAGAAAACCAAATCTATGGCGTTTAATAGCCCCAAAAGTACACAAGCAAATCCCTGATTAAATGGTAAACCCCTTGAAAGAGTCTCCTCTTTTGACTACCTCAGCATCACAATTACTGAAACTATGGATTAGGGTGCAAAAATCATAAAATCGCCATTAAAATTATCACAATCATCGGGCGGTATTATGAAGGTCTTCTGTAAGTCTAGCCAGAAACCAGTGAGTCCAGCCATTTAAATATATAAGGCCCAAGCTCGGGGAGGGGCGTTATACAGTGCAGAACTCCGGGGCTATACAAGTCCAGAGAATCTAACGCAGGTAGAGAACAACTTCCTGAGACAGTTATTAAAGCCCCCAAGGAGCACACCATTAATTCCGCTTCGAATAGATCTGGGCCTTATGGCAATCGCTGATGTAACTAATCTTAAACCCTTATTGTACTAGCATCGCCTGTGGGCCACCCCAGAACTTTTTTCGTACAGGGAGGAAATAAAAGAAGTAATGAACCTAAGGGGGGCTGCCATACTCCCGTGGCTTGCGCACATAAAAAATGTGCTGGTCAGTATGGGGCTGGGAGAACTTTGGATTGACCCTGAGTCTCCCTGCTCCTTACTCCCTAGTAAGTTATTAAAGGCTATTATGAAGAGTATGAAATGGGACAGCTTCATAGCTGCCACCGAGTAGGCAAGGTAACCTCAACCTTTTTAGATATCAAAGATAGGTTCAGCTTTGAGCTGGCCCTAGAAGATATCAAGCCGGCAGTTGCTAGAAAACTCTACCACCAATTTAGGCATGGGGTTTTGCCCCTCCGCTGTTTCACACACAAGTGGGGGTCTGCAAGTTTTAAGGTGACCGGCATGTGACTGTCCCAAAGAGACAGTACTCACATGTTTTTTAGCTTCCCTGGCTACCATAAGGCAAGAAAAAGTTGGCTGGTGCAAATTTGTAGGAACCTTGGTACTAGAAGTTGCTCTGAGGCATTCAGAATACTGAAAAATAACTGCAGTACCCCGATTGTTTACTCAGTGGCAGGTTTTCTATTTTCCATGTGGTGCACACGCAGGATATTCATAAAAACACCCTAATAAAGAGCTAGGATGTGTTTTGGCTCGATATGAAGTAGTCTCTTTATTATTAAATTGCCGGGAAAAATACCTATTTGTGGTCCTCTCTGTTAGTTTTAAAATTAGGCCTTGTTTTTAACATGATCAGATTATAGTGAGCATGTTCATTGGCCCCCTAATTATGCGATAGGGAAATTGTAATCTATTACACTACTTCCGCAATCATTGCAAAAAAAAAAGAAAGGTGCAGAAGTAGACTGTATTATAGGGGGCTCTTAGTGCCAGGACCTATTCTGTAGTATGATAAGAATTTTGGTCATCTTTTTTAGAAATCCTTTTTATGTAAATTATTTATTTGTATGTATTATTGACTTTCCAAAGGTGAATCTTTGCTCCTTGCCTTGAATAACCTTCTGCGATTCTGGCTTCTTTTTGTCCTCCCTCTCTGAACAAACTAGAATTGCGAGCATTTATGCGGAGCTTTTTTTACATGTGTGCCAATAATGCCCATAACTGTTTTCTCTCCTTTTAATTATATGTAATTGATTTTTGATGTAAATTTAAATGTATTTATATGTATTGTGTTTGTTCTTTTGAGGTTATATTGACCGAAATAAAGTTTGTTGAACTGAACTGAAAATAAAAAAAATAAAACCTTGCGCTCGCAGCATCGCCGACTGGCAATGCGGTGAGTGCAGGGTAAGTGGATTTGTTTTTAAAAATTTAAATTTACTTCTCTTGTCATATGTCGAGTTACATGATCCCCGCCCGCCCGCCCCTGCTCTGCTCTGCTCACAGATTTTACCTGTGCCGACCACCACTGGTCGGAAGGGAGCCGGGCAATTCTGCTGTCTGCAGCCTTTTCCTGGCAGCTGTTTTGACCGTATCAGTGACTCTGGGGCCTGAACACGATCTGCCAAAGATTTACTACTGTTAGGTGGAATATTTAATCACTTTTCAGGGTGGAAATGGAAAGAAAACAGCACCGCAATCAGCAGAGCTGTAACAGAAGAGCTTTCCCAGTGATGAAAAATATTTCCCCATAGACAAAAAAAGAATGTAAAATGCATTTGCACAATAAGAAGGTGTTTCCTCTTGTACAGTTGTAAGCTATACATGATTACCAATGCACAGAAAACTTGGTGCATGTGACCCTGCTCACAAAAGCCCTATTGCACAAAGTAAAGTAATGCCATTTACAGAATTTCGCATAGATTTGAGTAGTAAATGTGGGATGAGCAAGAAGAGGTGGTGGGAAAATAGGGAGTAATTACTAATGAATGGGTAGAATTTAGAGAATTGCAAGGCGGGGTTTAAGGAGGAACATGGCAATACTGAAAACACAGACAAATGAGTAAAACAATTTCAATTCACAAAACACACACCTACATCTACTGCAGTATTACTTATTGGCAAACCAGGCTTAAATGTCCTCTGAAGAAGCCCTGGAGTACCACACATGACCAGTCACAGATACTGCAATACACTCCCCACAAAAATGTTGGGAGAAGGAAATAAGAGTAGCATTAACAACATATAAAAACAAATATAAATTACATAAAACTAAACTTCTTTTTAGTTTAAATCTATTTTTAAATGTTGTAAATGTTAGAATATTTTATAAATCATGGTATTATGATTTTAATCATTAAATAACATTTTAATTTAATTAAAGTTTAGTTCCAGTTCAAATTAATTAAACAATAATAAAATTAACCATAACTTGCAACCAAGCTTCTAATACAAATGATACACATACTACTGAAAAGGAGGGAAGGATAATTATATTGCAATTAATATATATTTTTAAAAGTAATTTACATTTTAACCATTCTTTTACAGCAAAATTAAAAAGGGCTTAAATTTTCCGAGCTGTTTTTGAGTCTTACATGTGTAAGCAACCTGCATGAAGAGGAGTTATGGGAGGGTGTTTTATATATTTGTTAATTAACTGAATAAATATTTTATTGAAATAAAATTAATGCATTTTCCTCTTATGTATTCTTGGTAAATATTCATCAATGTGTAACCTCACAGTCGTAAGTGTTGTCATAGAAGTCCCTTCTTAGTGATTTGAGGGGTGTAAACACGTAACTCTGTCTCTAGGCGAAGATCTCCAGCTACAAATGGTGAAGTCCGTTGATGAGGAGATATTTTCGTAGGTGTAGCTGGCGATCTCAACATGCATAATTCTCTTCTTGTAAACTTACCATTATGTATAGACCTCATGGAGAGCTTAATTTGCATCTAGCCAGAAATCTACTCATGGTGGAATACACCTTTTTTGTAAGGAAGCTCTGCCGGCATTTAGACTTGCAAGCATTCATCCCACAAAGAAAGGGCTTGAGATTGCTATGAAGAATTTATGACTGAAAAATTGCTAGTAGTGTCTATTTGTGGGATTCACCTGCACCACAGCGCAGAGAAAGTAATATGAAAAGTAATTACATTTTAGCAAATGTTCAAAAAAATAAATACCTGAAAAACAAAAGAGAGAGCGAGGAAGGTAACCGGGGTACGTCCCTATCTCCTAATGAAATATGCCGATCAGTTTTTGAGGGATAACGAAGACTAATTGTCTGTCTTCACTCTATCCCCCTTTTCTCTTTTAACTATGTCCTGGGCCGCTGGGAATAAAAAATGTTGTTAACAAGGAGTCCCAGAGGCATTTTTAACTTCACCACTTTTTTGAGCACATATCACACTGAATCAAAACCCGCTCCACTGTAATTCAGACGTTGAAGCACATCTCTGTTGCATTCGGCTGCCCAGCTGGGAACCCGATGATGAAGCATGCCATCCACTAGGATGGTGGGTGAGGCTTCTTCTTAAAAACCTATGAGGTCCCTTGCATTTCAATACTTCCAACAGACTCTTCCTTGCTTAAGGATTCACTAGTGGGCCCGTACAGGTTGTTTTTGAGTAAAAAAATTAATAGCCATTAATTACATTTTTAAAAATGAAAACACTTTTCCCCAACTCCTCATCACCCATGACAGTGGAGAAGTGTGGCTCAATGGTTAGAGGAGGCATACCCGGAAGCTGAGGTCAGACCCGGGACCAGGGTTCAATTCCTGACGTGGCAGGGTCTGAGCCCAAGTGTCCACAGACTCGATAATTCTCACTTCGGTGCCTACTCGAATCACGGGTTCACACTCTGCAACTCTGGGCAATAGCTTGCTTAATCTCCACTACGGCCCCCCGCGGCGGGATGCCTGGCTTTCACCTTGGGGATGCCCAGTACGGGTTATCTCACAGGGAAAAGCCAGGATGGCTTCCCAATGCAAGCGCCGGGACACCCCGTTGGGGTAGCCGTGCGCTATATAAGATACACTAAAAAAAAATTAAAAAAAAAAAATTTGACCACCACGACACAACGTACCACCTCAAAATTCCTGCATCCTATTAAGTTATATTTAAAGTATATATTTTATATGCAAAATAGTTTTCTAATTACAATGTTATTAATACTTACCTCCCATCTACATTTACAGTTTCAGATGTATTGAATGTAGTAAGAGCTTGGTTGTAACATATAATAAGTAAGTTAAATTAATTTTAATGTTTTGCCATTTTATTTAAATTAAATTTAAATAAAAGGTATGTTAATGGTTTAAAACAAATATATTAAAATGTTATACAGGATTACCTTTTTTAAAACATCTAACACTGAAATATTTAAAAATATATAGATATATATGAAAATATCATTTATTTTTTATTTATTTGAAATTAATTCCAATATTTTGTTAAGCTCATTCCTTCATAGATTTCTAAAAGAATATGTTACAGTTTAAGTTCGTGGCTGTGAGTGGTCTTCACTTTTTCCACGGCTTGACAGGAGTACTGTTAAGCATGTTTTGCCGATAGTACTATTGCATTAGATGTAGGTGTGTATTTTGTAGATATAGATATGTATTCAGTGTATTGAAAATGTCTTCCTCATTCATGGGTGTGTTTTTGTATCGACATGCCCTTCCCTAAAACACTCCTTATAAATAATTGTTCACCATTTTCCCACCACTGTCCCTTCTCACTCCCACATAAGGTGTTAAAATCTTTACCTACATGTGTGGAGCTCTTTGTTCCAGAAGCTGAGGTCTCCATGCAGAAAAGTTAGGAGAAGAGATGGAGCTCTATGATGAACATTTGTGAACTGCATTCTGGAATTCATAAAGTAGTATTTTTTTCTTGTCATATAATTGACCTTTTGCTTGCTGCAAAATTTAGGGCCCCATTAGGATGGTGGGCGGACAGGGGTCCGCCCACCACCCTAGCGGTGCTGGGACTGGCCGCCAGTGGTGCGGGCACACCATCAATTAGGATGCCACGGCATCGTGGCGGTGGCAACCCGCATTCATGACATTGTGGCGGGCGGTGCTCACAGCACCGCCTGCCGCAATGCTGTGAATGGCTGTTGTGCATTGGCATGCACATGACAGGCACTGTGCGGTGCCTGCCACCTTGTCCATGTCAATGTTAGGTGGTACCATAGGTACCCCCCAAGTGCAGCCCCACCCGGGGGCCCGCAACAGGCTCCGTAGCAAATACTGAATGCCTTTCCATGGCAGAGTCTCCGCCATGGAAAGGCATGAAGTATGCGACATCAGAATATGGATGGTGGTGTCTTGCAGACACCACCACCATATTGTGTCCCTTTTCCGCCCGGTCAAGATTATGACATGCGGAAAAGCGGATGACGGTCCCTCCGTCCGCTACGGTGCCCCCGCTATACTAATATGGCGGGGGATAACCAGGGAATCATCGCGGGCAGATCTCCATCCCTGGTGAGTATTGCTGGCCGGGCGGTGGCGATCCACCCCATCATAATGGGGCCCTTAGTTATGCCATCCAAGTAATTATATCCTCCATTGCTGGATAATTATAGCAGGTATGGTTATAGAGATAAAAAGTTATTGTAGGAATCCTCTGGCACTAGATCTCTTCTGTACAGGAATAGTTTGATGAGGTCAGTGCTGCCCTTCCTTTGATGATGATGGCAAAAACTGTTTTTTTTCCAGCTGCAATCCTTCCTAGAAGGCAATAATATTCTCCTTGACAATGAAGTTGATGTTCATAAATCATCCACTTTAATGTAATAGTCATTCATAAACTCAGTCCTGAATGACTTAAGAATGGTCACCAATGATAATGGGATAGGGTCTTCCTGCTGAGCATTGTGGCAGCATAGCATTCAACAGTATTGATCATCCTTCCCTTTAAATTGCATCAATACTGCTAGAGTTAGAGATAAATCTCTGGCAGGTATTGCATACTTTCTGTTGGATTACCCCATATATTGATCTTGGTCCTTTACATTCCGCAGTTCAGTTCCTTACGTGTGTCTTCCTTCAGTGGCGGATCTCTCCACCTTATATTTCATAATTTCTCAATAGCCCTCATCATCCATAAATCCACTCTTCAGTCTCACTTTTGGTGCAAACACCCATGAATTCCATATTCCTTTTAGGCTACACACTACCCAGAAAACTTTTTTCAAACCTTTGCATAGGTCTCACAGAATTTCATTGTTGGGTGCACAACAAATGGGTAATGCTACATTATGATATATTTAAATTACTTCTCACAAAAAAAGATGCCATTTTCATTTCTTGTCATTTGCCCCCCTCTCTCCATTACAAGTCTAGGGTATTTTTATGGCTGATGACGTCAATCTAATCCCTCCATCGACTCAACTCAACTTCTGCTCCTTTTACATCTGCATTATTAAAAGATCATTTCCTCCCTAGTGTCCCGATAAAATGATTATTATTTATGTCCTTAATTCATAAAGATGTGATTTTAAGAGTAGCATTTTCCTGCCAATCACTCTTTTCTGATCCACAAAAACTTAAGTCTGCAGCATGCTACAAGCTGCTTGTAGCTAATGCCTAGGATAAGTGACCTTGCCACATCAGTCCTATCGGCCCTTCAGTTGCTGCTACTGGCAAAACGGATTCTTGTATACCCTTTAAGCATTGCTCACAATGCCATCATTTCATCAAAACCAAATTCTTCCATTGTATCCCCTCAAGTAACCCCCACTCTTCTCATGAGCTCCTTCTCTTCAGCCCATGCTTCAATAAATCATTGGCAGGGGAATGTGGATTCATGGCATAAACATTAAAATCTTGGAACCTGCTGTTTTACTGGCTGATGAATTCTCATAATGTGCCGTTCTGTAGTGTTACAAAGCCTTGTTTTTTAAAACTTTAATTTTGTCTGCTCAAAATATGCTACATAACCTTTCTGTCTGTGGTTGATTGAAAGCCACCTTGATGGTGTACATTGAACTTAAAAATTGCAAAGAAAACAAACTCAAATAAAAGGTGACATTTGAAGCTGTAGAATTCCCAAGACAACCAGCTAGGAAAGACCACAGGCTGCATTATGGAAGTGCCCCTGGGGTGCAACGGATATTTGTGCCTGCTTTGCAAGCCCCGGGCACTTCGGTATTACTGAAGGGGTCGCAGACGTGTGCGGGTCCCCTTCTGTAATACTGAAAGCGCTGGTGCACATACAGTGTCAGAGAATCCTAAAGGGGGGTTCCCTCATTTGCATGGGGATGTGGCCCAATTTTGTTGTGTTTAAATGTGGCAAGCGTACACTTATGAATGTTTGAATGTGCTGCACAAATGTATTTCCAATTTGGAATAAAAAAAAATATTTTTCCACAAGAAAAATATTTTTACCTTTGTGAAAACTTCACACCCCATGAATTTTGGGGTGTTGCTAACACTTTATTGGAAACAGAATTGCTCCTGCCCTTTACAGGTGTAATTTTGAAGGTGACTACACCAGCAAAATGTTGTGAATGTCTCAGATCTGAGAGTGAGCACCTCCTTTTACTCACACCCCTAACCTGCCACTGTGAAACATTTAATCACACTTAGAATGACGGCACACTGCTATAATCTTAAGTGTTAGTATATCTATTTCCATTTAAGAGTAAACATTCTTCTTTTATGAATATCAGATGTGAATTTGATAATTACATAAGTTCTTCATCAAAGTGATACTTTTATGTGAAAAATCAATCGGGCCTAAGACGTGATACTGTATGATGGAGCAGTAAAGACCGAAGAACAGAGGACAATTAACAAAGGAATTTTTGCCTTCACAAATACCTCCAATTACCTACACATAGGAAATCCTGGCAGACATCACTAGGTTTGTTACTGCACATTCATCCATCCCAAATTTAAAGAAATGTCTAGCAATATCTCACACTCCAGGGTGGGAAGTGTGTGAAATAGGGGTTTGTTAACCATGTAGGATTGTCAACACCCACAAATTTTTATGCCTCTGGGAATTCATAAATTCTAATCTGTACAAGGTCAGAGATATTCTATAGAAGAGAAGTGGAGGCAGTCCCCCTTCCAGTTGATGGAGCTGCAGGGGAAGGGTCATGAGTAAATAACCATTCATTTGCACATCAGGCAACATTTACATAGTGCCATAGTCTACACCAGTGATACTCAAAATACGCCCCCGGGGAACGCTTGCAGCCCTCCTGACCTTTACAATCTGGCCCAGGGGTATCAGCAGCACTAGCCTGCTGCTAACTTTGCAGATAACTTGTATTCCTAAAGATGTTAAATAAATGGGCACTATTTAAGTAAAGACCAACTGAAGTAAAAGAAAAGAAACACAGAAGGAGTCTTCCACCACTCTTAACCATAGTAAATAAGGTTAAATCTTTGCATTGAGAAGGTTTTTTTTTAAGTTTTTAAGTGACAGTTTTCAAACATGGACTTATAAACATTCCTTCCTATCCAGCCCTGGAAACAATGCCAGAGGTTAACTAAAACGCTTTGCTTTGCCTGGGTGGCTATTATACTTAAACAACATTATAGTTTAAGAAATGAAACCTGGGAGAAAGTTTTGTACAGAACATATCCTGAAGTCATGTATTTTGAGGTTCTCTTATATGAGAAAATGAAAAAAAATAAGGCACAGCGAAATAAAATAATTGCCTAGGATTACACAGTTTGGTCATGAGGTGAAGCCCGGATTGAGTCCACCATTTCTGGTTTAACATTGTGTATTTTAGCCATGTGATGTACACATATTCCTCCCCCTACATCCACCCTCCTTAGTCCCTAACATTCCAATCACATGAGAGTGCTTTTGATCTACAATATATATAGCATTACACAGTGGGGAAATGGAAGCCCGTAGAATATGTTATATGACATTGCCAGTGGAGAGCTTGTAAACCTGTACATGGCACAGCTTTCTTACATACTAACATGAAAGTTTGTGCGTTTCAAAATGTGGTAAATTGGCACTGTTTGAATACGTACTTTAACAGGATCAGATATACCAGATTATTTTTATGAATTGTCCCTTGACAGTAAGGCTATTGCCTCACAATTACCTAACCCAAAAACAGTAGAAAAAGGTAAATGCATTTCATTGTGAAGATCCAGCAGCTGATATTCAAAAACATTTCTCAACTTGAAATAAATTAAAAAGAAATATGAAAAGCAGGTTTGAGTCTACTATAGGGCAAGCTAGCATGTGGCTAATACATTTTAATTATTACTACTGCTGTCTAATGTATATTCATTAGGTGACATTCTGTCATCACCCAATATATATTGGTATAAGACAGAAAGAAAAGGTACAAGGAAATAATCTGAAGCCTGATGATTTCTTCACAAATGTATAAAAGTATAGAGGAGAAGTGATTAGGATTTGGAAATAGTCTATCATGATAAATTTGCACAGTTTCAAAACCACCAAGGTGCTTTTCACCTATGTATCGTCTTTCAGTGATGCATCTAAATTGTTATGGATAAAAAATTGTACTTGGGCCTTAAACACCTGCCAAACTAACTACAATTGAACATATATTTAAGACATTTCTTGGATTTTTAGGACATGCTTACATGAATGTTCAATTGGTAAAAAGTAAATAGTTTTAAATATTTGATAAAAAATGTCCCAGAAGAACACATTATTCTGAAGCGATGAGAAAACTTAACTCTGCAACGGACTACAGGGTCTTATTATTACGATCACTTTTGAATAACACAGTGAATGACAGTGTTGAGTGATAAAATGCATCAGTCAACAAATGAGTAGTGGTGGACGGCAAACTCTGCCATTTGGCAAAGTTTTTCTCGCACGCGGCTCGCCAACATTAAGTTGGAGAGAATGAGAAAATCAAACGCTAGGACGAGTCCCACTGTGATTTATCAACCTGGGTGGTTTCGACAGGGCACTACCTTTTGAGAAAGCTACCACTCAAGTTGAAAATCTACTCAAGCAGAAGATAGGAGTAGAGCCCTCTGGCACACCGCATGGTGCAGTTTGCAGTGATTTTACAGCGTGGACCAAGGCCCTGGTGCTAAAAATCAACACAAGCAGCACAACGTGTGAAAAGTCTGCTGCTCGCGGAAATCTGCAGTATCTCCCAGAGTTTTTATGTAACGCTACTGAATTCCGGGGAGTATTACTTCGCGAGTCTCACCCACCCCTACAAATAAGTATGTGAATTAGTGGGCAGATTGTTGTGATTTTGGGGTTAGAAGGGCTTGTTGGGATCATCCAAGATTTATAGCCATCTTTTGATGAGCATGATTGGGAGAACGAGGGAGACTTTCAGTATGTTGGCTCGCTGCAGACTTATCCCATTAAATAGTTCTATGAATCTCTGTATTAGCACTGAAATTGCTTGCTCAGTGTTGCACTGTGTCCAAATGTGTGCCTTGTGATGTTTCCTATTTCCCTTATCGTTGGCTTTCATAGGTTATAATAAGCCATGACCTTAAAGACAGCAATGAGGCTAATACCTCATAGGGTGTGAAATTCTATTTTGTGCATTAAAATTGGAAGTGTGTGCTTTATTTTTCAAGAGGATTGTCATTATGATTTACTTACCCTAGACTTGTTGGAAAAATCCTGGTCCATGCCATGCACAATACACATGTGCTCATAGTACATGTGAAACTAGAATATGAGAAAATGTGCTCCAAACTAAAATCCTGGTTCAAACTCAAATACATCCCAAATGAAGGGCATCGTGCTGGCCATTTAAGGAACTTCCTATAAACAACAGCATTTTCACTGATTCTAAGGCCCCCTTCCGTCCCATTACAGCATATACACTCTCCCAGACAGTGTTCATGAAGGCTTTCAATCTATTGTACACGGTAATGCTTTCAATGTGCTGATTTTTCATCAACAGTAAACTGCATTTCTTACCATCGACAATCACTTTATCCTTGACACACATCATAAGGTAGGCATAAGCTGTAGCGTATTGGAAAAGTTCAACTTCCATATTTCCTGTCTAAACTTCCCCAGTCCTTCAAGTAGCCTCTGAATCAACTAAATTCATATATCTTTTCAACTTTTATGTTGACAGCCTGGGGAGCCTCATTCACTTTAAAAGCTTCCACTCTTCTGCCTCTTGCAACCTGCACCTCAACCATAAAACCCCTTTTGTGCCTTGCACCATCAGTGTGTTGGTCTGGCTTCCATCATCATAAACTTTGACATGCACCTTAGCTGGTTGTGTGCTCACATTGTGGAATGGTCTTACCCCAGTTCTTAAAGATATAGCTCATCTCTCAGCGCCAGAACTAACCTATTTCAGCAATCAATCTATTTACATCCCCTCTAAGCGCCATGAAATGTCACAGTATCCATTAAATGTTAGGCTGTAGTGCATTTTTAAAGAGCAATGCTAAAATTTAAAGTTATAGCAGAGGTTAATTGAGTGACAACTTAGGCATTGATTTCACAATAAGTAAATTGGAGTCTGTATTTGACTTCAAAAGGAATGGCTACTGGTTCTACTTTCAACCTCTGTGACCCTCCTATGATCAACCTCATTTAAAGGATCAGATCTCATCAGACTCATACCAGAACCCTGGCCGGCACCAACTGTTGAGCTGTGAGAAATATGAAAGTTTATATTTGGACAATTCTGTTTGGTATGAATGGTATGTCTCCAGCCCTCTCTACCGGAGATGCTGGGGAAGCATGTTATCTCTCCTTTTTCTCGCCACAAACTCCATTATCTTATCCAGCATGTTCCAGGGGTCTGTATTTGTGGTGAGGTTCTGTTCCAGGGTGATCATTCTGGCTTCCTTGGCAAGAAGTCTGGCATTAAAGGCCACCAGTTCTGTCGTCATCAGCATGATTTCCTGGGAGGCCTTGGAGGTGTTATCATCTATGTAAGTGATTATAGTTCTAAGAGCTGCCATCTCTTTGAGTATGGAATACAAGGGCGAATCCTGAAATGTTTTTTATTCACATTTTGAAGTTTTGGATCTGATCCTTGCAGCAGCCTTGGTCAAGAGGAGCTAATGGGCTGATTTGCACGTAAGGTGGGATGTTTGTAGGTCTGTTTCAGGTTGTAGAGTGTGCTTCTGTCCCTAGGCTTTGGCAGCCCCCTACGAACTGCAGGAGTTCAAAGGCGCAGTTTTATGGTTAGTCAATGTATCAAGCTGATACTGTAATCAGGGGTCCAAGAGGAGGATGTGTCTGTGCACACCTCCTGGATTGCCACTCAGGACTACTGCGTTACCCAGGACTAAGAAACTTAGCTCCACAAGAGGTTTGTTACATTATGCAGATTTGTAGAGAGCACTATCCCCTGGGAGGGTGTCCTGGCGCTGAGCAGGTGTGAGTCTAGGTACACCTAGGGCCTAGTGGGACTACTCAAAAGGCAGGTCTTGAGCTTCTTGTGGAATTCAAGAAGTAAGGAGGAAGTTCTTATGTGTAGTGTCAGGTTATCCTATACTTTAGGAGAGATGGAGGAGAAGGCATGACCACCAGATCTGATTTTCTGTTCTGTTGGAATCGGTATGAGCGAAGGTGTCTGGAAGTATTATGAAACCAGATTTTAAGAATTTGAGTTGTTGGTTGCCTGGGTTGCGGACCCTGGTTAAGCAGCAACCACAATGCTTGTCAGGGTGAGGCACAAGCCAACCCTAAATTAACCTGTGCTCAATCCTCTGGTAGCTTGGCACAGAGAGGTCAGGCCTAGCTTAGAGGCAATTTGTGCAACACTTCAAACAGTAATAAAGTGGAAAACATAACACAAAAAGGATCCCACACCCGCTTAGACAAAACAGCTTTCTTTAATGAATAAAACCCAATCAGTAGAATGGCAGAAATGCAATTTTTTATTTTTTATTTTTAAATAGCACAAAAAAGCCCCAATTGCCAACTGAGGATATCTGGTTGTTCTGGACCAAGACAAATTCACAAGTTAAGGCTGACCGCAATGTTGCGTGGTCTGGCTACAGGGACCTAATTAAGCCAGCAGAACAGAGTACCTTAAACACTGGTCTGTAGAGTGTTGTGAGGATCCACGACAAAGATGCATAGTACAGCTCAAGCGATGGGTTGATTCAGAGCTTTGGTGAGGCTGTGATGTGTGGGCCTGCGCCATCATTGAGGAACCCTTCACCAGGCTTGCCTTGAGAAGTCAGGTGTTGAGACTGTAATGAGGAGTCAGGGCAATACGTTTGTTTCGAAGGGCTGCGAGGCTGCGATGCAGAGGGCCTGCGCCAAGGATGCATCACACAGCAGCAGTTCCAATGAGGGTGAAAATGCAATGCAGGTCTTTGCAACGGGTCCATTCCATGCAGCAGTGGTGTGCTATGGTTCTGTTTGAGTAAGTGGGGCACAGCAGAGGAGATTCTTTCCTTCAACTGGATGAACGGAGGCTGGTAGATCACATTAAGCCCACTTGGATGGGTCCAGGACTGGGTCGGCACAACTTGGCAGGTGATACTCACAGATGTCAGAATCCAGGTACAGTTGCAAGGTTGTTGGACGCCTATTGTGTCCATGAGGATTCAGATGATGAGGCCACTCAGTAAGGCTTTGGACTCACTCTGGAGTCTGGGTTCAAGTGATGCAGGTCTGTCCTACTCACCCAGGAAAGAGGGCAGCAGGCGGCAACTCAGTACAACAGGGCAGCAATCCTTCAGAGCAGCACTCCAGCAAAGTGGCAGCCATTTCAGCAATGGGGATTCAGAGCGAGGGTAGGATAACAAGCAAGTTGCGGCCACCCAGCCGAGTGAAGCAACATTGTGCTCTCTTAAAATCCTAATCGTTGTGGGACTAATTCAATGATTTGAAATCTCAGCTGCGCAATTGTGTGTCCAGCTTCCAACCAATGTTTCGCGAGTGGTGATGTCAAATTTTTGTTCCGAATGCGGTTTTTGTGCTCTGAGAGTCGCAATTTCAGTCTTCGCTCAGTTTTCCCGACATATAATAAGCCACAGGGGCATTTGATGGAATAGACCACATGCTCTGAATTGCAAGCAAAAAAACATCATTTAGTAAACAATCTCTACTTCTACATTTATTGTTGAAAACCGTAGCAGCACGGACACAAGACTTTTCAAACAGTAGTGTTAGACATCTCGAAACAGTGGAATAACACCACTTAGCAATGGCGCCCGTGGATCTCCAGTCCTACCTTTATTTCAGCATAGTGTAGCAACAGAGACAAGGGACTTTTTATACGACAAGGTGTGGATAGAGTGTTGATGCTTTTGCCTCCAGCCACATAGATCGGAAACTGATGGCGTGCACATCGGTAAGCTCAGCTCTTTTTCAAATATAAAGACATTTAGCAGCGAGCATTCTTACCGTCGCCTCGTTAGCGCGTCTAATAGATGCGTGTATCTTTTTTCACGCAGAACTCTTAAAACATAAAGCGGGACCGGCATAACTCCAGAACCCGCAGGTAAGCAGATGCGGATTATCTAACAGGAAATATTGAGAGCTCGAGTATCATACTCGTGTGTTATTAACGGTTGCACATTGATTCCCTTGATTTCAATGTTTCACAGGCAGAACTATTTACCAGCGAGAGAGCGGGGTCAAGCTATAACCGAATCTCTGCAGGTAAAAAGAGTTCCTTCATACAAAACCCATGTTGCTTTTTTTAGTACTCGACAAGAGACATTGAGATCTACTCACTTACATATTTCAGATACAACGGATTAAGGTCCTATTTAAGAAAGAAACAGGTGAGCCCAACACAGCATTAAATATGCTGAAATGTTATCGTTTTTATTTTTATAATGAGTCTCACAATTGACAGCCTGTAATCATTATTTTTCATAGACTTTGCACACCCAAGGGAGGATCAGGTAAATTCAACGATTCTCTTTATTTTGACCATCATTTTGTTTACTAATACATATAAATATATAAAAGATAAAATACGTTTTTTCCTTCCATTACAGAACCTTTTATCAATGCTCTATATTACATAGTAGCATTTAGTACTCGCAGTAACGAGGTGAGCATTATAACAAAAGAGGCAGTACTCAGCAACACTGATTCCCCACAACACCGAGAGTAATAAGGTTTCCTTTTTCTTTCTTTAACAGACCCCTGACGAAGGGGCTGATGCCCCAAAATGCATCGGGTGTTATTGCGTTTTCTACTCAATGTATACATTTATACTTTTGTTTCACAAATGTAATGCAAATTCAATAATTTACAGAGAGTATTTCTTTATGATGACTGTAATGCAATGAATTTTTGATGAATTTTATTGGATAAAAGTGAATAAGAACTTGTTAAAAGGAGTATTTTGTTTTTCGTAGTGCGTGTTAGAGTCCTGACGGCCTTCTGGCGCCAGGCCACATACAGTTAAGGCAAGAAAATTCCAACTTTATTTTAATTTTAATTTGAAATCCGACTTCACCATGAGTTAAGATGTTTTGTTACGATTCCTGAGACACTAAATACAAACTGTTCCCATTGGAAATTACACTTATAGAATGTAATAAGGCAATTCCAATGTTATCCTATCGGAAAGAGAGAGCTTACAGAAGTGAAAAATGAATTTAAGTGTTGTTCATTACCAGGACATGTAAAACTTAAATGTACATGTCCTACATTTTAAATACATTCCACCCTGCCTTCTGGGCTGTACAGGGCTTACCCTAGAGGTGACGTATATGTATTAAAAATGGTGCACAGTCAAAATATCAAGTTTGAAATCTCGACTTACAAAAATATCGTGTTGGAAATATCGAAGGTACAGAATTTCGATGTCAAGAATATCTTTGGACAGAATATCGACCCTAAGGTAAGTAATATTGAATTTATTTGTATCGATGTAAGTAATATCGAAGTTAGTAATATCGATAGCATATATATCGATGTAACTAATTGCGATGTTACTAATATTGATATTTGTATTATTTTTATGTGTTTAATTATGTATGTGTAATATGTTTTTGTTAAGTATTTACATTTTTTTTAAAATTTTATGTGTATTATTTTTATATATTAATAATGTTATTTTTAAGTAAATGTTATGTTTTAGTACCAGAGCGGAGTGTGGGATTATAGGGGAATAGGGTGGGATGTAATTTAAATATAGTAAATTAATTATTAATTTTTAGGAATTATAAATTCATTTGAATTAATGTATGTTTTTATTTCTGTAGCGGGTTGTGGGTTTATAGGGGAATTGGGTGGGAAGTAATTTAATTGTAATTAATTAATGATTTATACTTTTTTTGTTATGGATAATTTATGTATTTTTAATTAATTATTAATTGGCAATTAAATATTCTAATTGATAATTTATTTATTTAATTGGTAATTAATGTTATTTTTTAGTACATTTTATGTTTTAGTACCAGAGCGGTTTGTGGGTTTTTAGGGGGATAGGGTGGGAAGTAATTTAAATATACTAAATTAATTATTAATTTTTAGGAATTATAAATTAATTTTAATTAATTTTTGTTTCTATTTCTGTAGCGGGTTGTGGGTTTATAGGGGAATTGGGTGGGAAGTAATTTAATTGTAATTAATTAATGATTTATACTTTTTTTGTTATGGATAATTAATGTATTTTTAATTAATTATTAATTGGCAATTAAATATGTTAATTGATAATTTATTTTTTTGATTGATAATTAATGTTTTTAATTGTTAACTAATATTTTTAATTGGTAAATCCTGTTTTTAATTGGCAATTTGTTCTTTAATTGGTAATTTTTTTAATAGGTTAATAATTGTGTTAATTGGCATTTTAAACATTTTAATTGGTAATTATTTCTTATTAATTGGAAAATATTTTTAATTAATTGGTAAACAATGTTTTATAAAAAAGTATTTTTTTGTATATTGTAAAATATTTTTAATTGTGAATTAATTTTAAATAATATGTTTTTGTTATGAAAAATATTTTCTTCTCTAATATTTATTATTTGGTGAGTAATATTAAATATTTAATAATTATTGGTATTTATTGTTAATTTATTGTTAGTTAATTATTCAAATGTAATTGCTTTTAATAATTATTAATTGTTTGGTATTGATGTAGATTTATTTAAAAATGTAATTATACATTATTTTAAATCAAAAAATTATTTATAAGTATGTTAAATTTAAATTCTATGCTATCAAACGCTTTCTCTACTGTTGCACCCTCTCGAGTTAGAATAGTAATTTTTACCCCTAGGGCTATCCAACGCTTTCCCTACTGTTGCACCCTATGGAGTTGGAATAGTAATTTTTACCCCTACGCTATCCAACACTTTCTCTACTGTTACACCCTCTGGAGTTGGAATAGTAATTTTTACCCCTACGCTATCCAATGCTTTCCCTACTGTTCCACCCTCTGGAGTTGGAATAGTAATTTTTACCCCTACACTATCCAATGCTTTCTCTACTGTTACACCCTCTGGAGTTAGAATAGTAATTTTTATCCCTACGCTATCCAACGCTTTTCCTACTGTTGCACCCTCTGGAGTTGTAATAGTAATTTGTATCCCTATGCTATCCAACGCTTTCCCTACTGTTGCACTCACTGGAGTGGGAATAGTAATTTTTACCCACCCGCTATCCAACGTTTTCCCTACTGTTGCACTCTCTGCAGTGGGAATAGTAATTTTCCCCCCTACGCTATCCAACACTTTCCCTACTGTTGCACCCTCTGGAGTTGGAATAGTAATTTTTACCCTTACACTATCCAACGCTTTTCCTACTGTTGCACTCACTGGAGTGGGAATAGTAATTATTACCCACCCGCTATCCAACACTTTCCCTACTGTTGCACTCTCTGGAGTGGGAATAGTAATTTTTACCCCTATGCTATCCAATGTTTTCCCTACTGTTGCACCCTCTGGAGTTGGAATAGTAATTTTTACCCCTACGCATACAATGCTTTCTCTACTGTTATACCCACTGAATTTGGAATAGTAATTTTTCCCCCTACGCTATCCAACGCTTTCCCTACTTTTGCACCCTCTGGAGTGGGAATAGTAATTTCACCCCCTACGCTATCCAACGCTTTCCCTACTGTTGTACCCTCTGGAGTTTGAATAGTAATTTTTACCCTTATGCTATCCAATGCTTTCCCTACTGTTGCACTCAGTGGAGTGGGAATAGTAATTTTTACCCACCCACTATCCAACGCTTTCCCTACTGTTGCACTCTCTGGAGTGGGAATAGTAACTTTCTACCCCTACGCTATCCAATGTTTTCCCTACTGTTTCACCCTCTATAGTTGGAATAGTAATTTTTACCCCTACGCTATCCAATGCTTTCTCTACTGTTATACCCTCTGAATTTGGAATAGTAATTTTGCCCCCTACGCTATCCAACGCTTTCCCTACTGTTGCACCCTCTGGAGTTGGAATAGTAATTTTTACCCTTACGCTATCCAACGCTTTCCCTACTTTTGCACTCTCTGGATTGGGAATAGTAATTTTTACCCCTACGCTATCCAATGCTTTCCCTACAGTTGCACCCTCTGGATTTGGAATAGTAAATTTTACCCCTACGCTATCCAACGCTTTCTCTACTGTTATACCCTCTGGATTTGGAATAGTAATTTTTATCCCTACGCTATCCAACGCTTTCCCTACTGTTGCACCCTCTGGAGTTGAAATTGTAATTTTTACCCTTACGCCATCCAACGCTTTCTTACTCTTGCACCCTCTGGAGTTGGAATAGTAATTTTTACCCTTATGCTATCCAACGCTTTCCCGACTGTTGCACTCTCTGGAGTGGGAATAGTAATTTTTACCCCTATGCTATTTAACGCTTTCCTTACTGTTTAATTTTCTGGAGTGGGAATAGTAATTTTACATTCTAAGCTATGCAATGTTTTTATTAATGTAGTTTTTTTGGGACTTTAAATATTATTTTTATTTATTTATGTTTTTAATATTTTTTGTATTATTTTAGATAATGTTGTATTTAATTAACATTTAAAATATAGAAAATATATTTAATTAATTTTATTTATTAAATATAATGATTTATTTTTATTTATGTTAATATTTTATGAGTGTAGATGTATTTGTAATGTATGGTAGTTGTTAGATTTTAATTGATTAAAATAATTATTAAACATTATTATTAAGTAAGTATATGTTATATAGTGTATGTTTGATTTTAATTAAAGTTTTATTATTAAATATGTATTATTTATTAATTTTAAACATGATAAAATATGTTTAAATATGTTTCATTTATTTATAAGTATTATTTACTTTATTTTACTTTATTTACAGAAAAAAAACGATATTTTTAACATCGATATTTTAGTTTCGCCGGTCGAACTACAATTCCCAGCAGCCTTCAGGGGGAATTGACGACGCCAGTAACCAGCGCGCCAGGAGGCGCATAAAGCACCGGCAGGGGCCGAGTTCCCCGTTCTACTTCTGACCTTTGCTGACAGTCTCTTTGAGGCACTTCACCTTCTTGACCAGCGGCCGGGCTTCGCTCCGCCACATCCTTCCTGAAATCGACCGGCCGGGCTTGGCTCCGCCGGTTGAACTACAATTCCCAGCAGTCTTCAGGGGGAATTGACGACGCCAGTAACTAGCGCGCCAGGAGGCGCATAAAGCACCGGCAGGTCCCTCGTCCCGCGTGGACGCGCACGGGACGTGCCAGACGAAGCCCGGACAAAGGGCGGACAGTCTAAGGCAGTCCGAGACTGGCAGAGACTGGACTGGGCCTATTACTCTGTCCGAAACCTTAAGGTGAGACATTGTTACTGATCGCGGCCCAACCTGGACATTATCTGTTATAGACTTTGTACGAACTGTGCCTAAGTTGTATTGAGGGTCTGTGACATACGCTGTCCACGCATCTACACTGTGTATTTGGGAGCGTATTGTACACTGGTGAGCTATGTCTAGTAAAAAGCATTCCCCGGCAAAAAATACCATGGACAACTACCTAGTCCAGGTAGTTGCTAAAATCAATAGTGAGAGGAGATCCTCACTTGGGTTGGGTGTATCTCCTAAAACACCTAAATCCACCTTGCCGGCACCTGACCTGGCCCAACTCCCTGATTTAGACAACAGTAGTAGCAACGTTGCAATATTTGACCCTGCTGACAATGCCATTTCGGCTCAGATTAATTGTGTAGCAGAAGATAGCGATAATGAGGAGGAGGTCGAACTACACCCGGTGGAGGAAAAAGCCCCTACTCCAGTGCCTGCACCGCGCACCACCAGAGGAGTTAGAAAGGGCCAGCCTAAGCGTGGTGGGCTACGATCGAGCCGGAAAAAGCCTGTTTCTCCACCTAGCAATATTGTTGTAGAGGAGGAAGAAGGGTCAATTGATGAAGTTTGCATGTCTTTAACTAATGAGCAATTTAAGAAGCTGTTGGGTATGATAGACACGAAGATTAAGGGCATTGTAAAGCCATTGGTAGGCTGGATTGAGAAGCTCACTAGCGAGGTTAACAGATTAGGGGATCTATTGAATAAAACTATAGGTGAAGTCGAAAAATTGCCTGATGAAGTTGCAAATAGAGTGGAGCTAAAGAAGGGTACCTCTAGTTCTGAGGGTGGTGGTGGAGTTTTCCCTTTGTTCAATCAACCAGCAGCTCCTCAGGTAGCTATAGCGGATGGTGAGCCAGGGAAAGTTGCCCCTCCAGTTGTATCTACTGCTCCGAAACCCATGAAAGGCCCAGTTGAGCTTATAGTTGAGGCTTCCCCTCTAGTCCTTGTTTTAGCTAATGTCCCCACATTGGCTCCAGGACAGGATGAAACTACTTCATCCCTGCTGTCCAAGGCCCTACACTGGCTGACTAACAATATGGTGATAACTCCCTGGGGTAAGCAACAGTTGGCAGAAGAATTAGTTATGGCCAGGAGGGTGGAGTGGATTGGAAGTAGTCCAAAAAGATTTAGGGGTGATTGTGTTGTTTTGAATTTTTCAGACCCTGATGTATTAACCAACATTCTGCCCAACCTTCTACTGCCACAGCGAAGATCCACCGACATTATTCCACTCACCTTAGACTTTTTCTACTACCGGAGTGGGAGGGGTCCTAACCGGTGTACACTTAGGACAAAATGGAATGTGGTATCAACCAAGGGAAGGAGGGTTGCCCAATCCACTGAGTGGGGACTAAATCTGGAGAATAGGTTCTCAGCTCTCTCTAATTTGAATGATTGTGATTGACTTCCTGGAGGCAAAAGTTCTGTACTGTCAGCTTCAACAGACCAGCGTGTAAGCAGCATGCCTGCCCAGAATGGCAATTGTTTCAGAAATAAGATGGTGCCTAGGCCTGTGGCTGGGTTCGGCCAGAAGGATCCTCAAACGGTCACAACCTTATCCTCTTTATGCTGCGACTTTGTAGTTGGCTCGCAGAGGGCAGGTAATAGTGATGTCATAAGCAATGTAGCCCAGATAAGTTCTGTAGGGATAGTAGCGGGTGAGCCTAGTTACCCGAACCTTACTGCTGAAGCACTAGCTGGTTCTTCAACTGGGACGGGGAACCTAATCTCTTGGAATCTGGCCGGGCTGTGTTCTAAATTAGATTGTGGGGACTGGCTTGGCTTTGTTAGTTTATTCGATGTATGCATATTCCAGGAGACTTGGGCATGTGAACCTGTTTTTGTGCTGGGTTATTTAAATTTTTTCGTGCCAGCAATAAAGGGTCCAAAATGGAGACCAATGGGGGGTCTCACAATTTGGGTCCGACAGTCCCTTAAATTAACAATCAAAAGTATATTGACTAGCCATAATGATATCCAGTTGATCAGGATAACTAATGATACTCCAGGGTAACTTGATATTTATAATATATATGCCAGAAGTGCTAAGGGTGGTCGATCTGAAGTTCTAATTGCCTTGGGTAACTTTCTTGATACATATTCCCACAACAACAATATTGTTATAGCAGGTGACCTTAATCGGACTTTTGAGCCTTTGGTCACGTGCGAGGCTTTCCTTGGAGCAGAAGAGGACTCCCACTGGGGTATCCCTGAGTTAGAACTGAAGCCAGTCACACGTTGGACCGAGGACATAATAGTTCTGAACGCCATGTGTCTCGAAAAGGGTCTGAGAGCTTTGAATGGAAGAACAGCACTGGATAAAAAAGGCTCTATGACTTTTGATAACGGGAGACACAAAAGCAGAATAGACTATGTAATCTGTAGCATGATGCTATGGCCATCTGTCTGTGACATGGAGGTTGTCGTGAGACCCGAGAGTGACCACAATCCCCTATGCGTGGAGCATAAATGGTGGCCCGCTGGGACTAATACAACTTGCCCGAATGCTCTTGTTCCACCTTTGATCATCCCATAAAATAACATGCACAGGCTCAGATGGGCTAGCGTAGTGACTAACCAACAGGCCATCGACAACATCAACCACGAAACCGAAAATGGTGCCAGGATTAATAAAGAGGCTCTTCAATGGCACTGTCATAGTATTTGATTTCCAAAGTTTTTAGAGTCAACTGAGCCATGTGGGCAAGGTGTGACAGTCAGATATGATTCTAAGATATTCCTTGGATAAGTCCAGTTAATATTCTGTGCACTATGACGGCATATGGTCTATGAGTAGTAATTGTTGGCGGGGCGGCAGTTTCTGGAAATTTACTAGAGATTGATGGGTCTTTTTTGGTGATGGTATTTACTTCTCACTGCTGGCAGCCTTTTCTACATCCATCTGATTCTTCACGACAAGGACCTCATCACAGACGTTTTTGAGACTGTAACTTGTGTTTATGAATGCAAACATATGGCTATAGGATTGCAAATCTGAACTTCAGACTTTTTGTGACCCTAAATCATACTTATTATGTCACTAAGTCTGCCAGTCTGTCAGAATTTCCACTGTAATAATTTTAAAATTAGGGGAAACTAGTATTCCAAGTGGAGTGGTGAGAGAATCCATGAGAAAGTGGTGAAGATCGACAAAAGTCAGATGCTTGTAGGAATTCACAAACTTTCACTATGGCTTTTACACCCAACTTGCACAATTAACTTTAGTCCTACAATTGAATCTGGTAAGTGTGCAATTGGTTATAAAAAAATACAGGCACAAGGCGTGCATGATAGAAATATGTGTGCAGTGGAATAAGAAAAAAAGAATCATTGTGATATTTGCAAATTCGCCCAGTAGACAATCCCCAAGAGTAAGTATGCCAGCGTACTCCCGAGACTCTGTGACTGCATAGAATTTTATAAATAGCCCAGGGGATTTTAACGTCTATTTTAATGACTGTTGTTAAAGTTGGAAACCTATGAAATCGAATGCTGGAAACAACGAGTCGTTTCCTGACTTTTAAAATACAGAGTGTGACTTGATTCCTAGTGGAGGAGACCTGTGAAAAGTGATATCACAAATGCAATAAATCAGATGCTGCTAGGAAGAGTCATAATAGACAGTGATATTAACATATATCAATGAGCATGGATGTGACTTAAAAGTTTGAAAAAATGCAAGGGCCCATTTTTTTCTGAATGACTAGACTACAGAATACTAAAGCTGCTAGTCTTAATTCCACCTCATGTTATTTTGTTTCACCATTTCACGCTTCATGCCTCTATATCTTACTCTTGTAGGTTATTTTTAATACATTTTTTATCACTTTGTCATTGTTTTCTTATTTCTCCCCTTTCTTCCTTTGTCTCTCCTGTTCTGTCAAATCTGATCATTAGAATAAGTAATGTGGCCCAAAAATGTTTGCTGATGGCCTTAACCTGCCACACCAACACAAATGAAACACTGGAATTGCCTCCACTCCGCCTAATTGTGAAATTTGCATTAAGTAGGGTGTATGCTAAAACCATTATGGAGGGAAAAGGATTAACACTTCAGCCTCCTCCCCTTAACGTGAGCCTGTATTTTCAAAGAAAACAAATTATAACATGATTTAATAAAAAAGAAAATCCACCATTTTTCTTCAACTTTTTTACAGTGATCTAATACACTGAAATCCCATTACACTCAAATGTATGTTGTATTTGCAAACACTAGAGTGTGTCATAACTTGCATCAGGCAGTTGATGATAATGCAGTTTTGACATTATCTAAGCACTTGCTGAACTGAAATGATATTGTCTATCAGTCCTTTAGACACTGTAAATATTATGTATAAAAAAAATTCGTGTATAATTTTTAAGCTCTCCAACCCTCATTGTGCCACCATTTAAAGTGGTTACATTTTCAGCATTCTAGATTTTCTTACCCAAACATTTTATTTTAACTGTGTGCCCTCTAACGTTGCAGAGGCGTTAATGGAGACATTCAAGCTCAGGGAATTGAATGTACTTTTAACCTCAATGCTATATTCACCACCTTCGCTGCCCTAATCCTCAGAGACATCTACCAATTTAATGGTATGTTCAAACTTGAAAAAATCACTTTCAAGCGTAAACCTCTTAAAGTCACATACTGTGAATTTCTCATGAATATACAATTGGATACCATGTATGGGACTATATTTGACTTCCTGAATGTACGTGATATTCATGAAACTGCTGGAGAATTGTAAATAGATATATTTGCACAGACCCGCTCTTATCTATTCTTTACCAAAAATAATATTTGCAACTGTTGCGTGATAGTTTGCTCTGATGTATTTTCGCACTTTAAATGTTCCTCGCCCTTCTTACGAGGGCTGCCAGGTCAATTCACTGAGTGGAAAATTCACGATAAAAGGCACATATTCAAAGTGTACAGAACAAGAAGGTTGCAATTCATACTTTTAATATTAGTTTAAGAGGAGGAAACTGATGAGCATGTGAATCAAATTGCTAGTTTGAAACCTCATAATTTTTAAATATTGAGATATGAGTGTGAGATACGTGTGCATGAAATTGAAGCAGAAAAATATAATACTTTTTCATTGAAATAATTGTCTTGCTTTCCGATGAGTGGTTTGTGTATTCTTTCTACACGGGGTTAGTTCTTGCTAGTTTTATATTACAGTAAAAGCCTTAAGGGAAATACATTCCTGGCTTATTTTAAGAAGAGTATCTAACTATGATGGAGGCCAAAAAGGTAGACATGCTCTATTCACAAGTGTTTTGAGATCTGTGCATTACTACTTCCACAATGCCTTTTCACAGATGTATGTGTATAGTTTTCAAATGTCCAATTATTAAAGTACATTCACTTTTTATGCACGGTATCATAATGTATTCCATTAAGTATGCACCTGCTCATATGGGCTTCACGAATATAGGTGACGTATACCTTATTGGCTGATTGAGTTCTCACACACTGTGTGAAATATGCATGTCTAGTGTCAGGAAACTGGGAAAATTTCAGTGCGATTTGCGCACACATTTCCTTAATACAACATGCATAGTCTCAGTGCACATATCTTCACTTTTCGCCTAAATACTGCAATTTTTGTGCAGATTGGTACGCTTTCCCAAATTTCTTGCTTCCCTTGCACCTCATACCACTGGGTGTAAAATACAATCCAAGATACTTGTGAGAAATACATCAGCAAATCTTCTCAGCATCCAAAGAGTTATTCCTTAGTGGGTGATTAAAAGTTTTGCATTGCTTGTTCTTTCTCTCAATCCAAATCATACTAATTTTTCTCCACCCATGTAGACATGATGTCAAAATGAAGTGTGCAGATGTTATGCATGCACTGTGTGCATTAAGTACACATATACACTCCATCTTTTTAAAGCTTTCATGCAGTAAATAGTAGTACACTGTACCTCTTTTCATAGATAACTTGCGATTATGCCTTGAAAAAACAATGTGAATAAGCCCTTCAATTCCAGGGGTCTGTAATACAGCATGGAGAACCTTACACATATATCAGCATAATAGTCATAGCATTTATTGTCTAAACATTGTGAAGGAAATTAGTGTTATTATCTATGCCTCTGTTAAATTGTCAAAAAATGTACATGAAATTTAATAATTACATGACATTTCGAAAAAAGAAATCTTGCACTGTCTTGCAGCAAAATCAACATGACAGCATAACTGGTTATAGTAAAAATGTCTACCAGAAGACTATTCTTGCTCCCGCAAGACATTTTCTGTTCTTCACAGCTTCTCAACCAAATTATAAGACACAAAAATCCAAGTAATTTAACATTTGAAAATTTTGTGAAAAACCTTTGGAGAGGCCTGATATTGCTTCGTGGACCTTCATGCTTATTATACTTAATATACACTGATTAGAAGTTTAAATGCTATCCTGGTTAATACGAGTTAGCACTGACTAGGATTACTGGAATAAAAAACTTTGCTAGAGTTATGGAAGAGTTGCAAGACTTTAGAGTGTAGGTAATAATATTATAGTTTTTAGTTATCATTTAAAGTCACAGTATTTGCCTTTTCAAACCACAAAAAGCAGTAAATGTTTATATAACCCAGTTTATTGGTTATCAGGTTACTGGTCTTGAAAGAAGTTTTTATTTAATTTATTTGTATGTTTTTATGCATTTATATAACATGCTTGCACTCGCATAGAGGCTAAGGCACTTGATATTGAAACCATTTACAGAGATTAGGGTACATCAAAACAGGGTATTGGAAAAGCAACGGAACATTGAAGATGGCAGTTAAAATAGTGTCCAACCATCATATATACATGGTGAATAGTTTATGCTGACAATGCGTTGGTGCTGATTGCTTAGGTCAGGAATTTTATAAATAGATAGGTTTTGAGGTGTTTCTTGAAGGTATTGCGATTACTAAGGGGTCCATTAGGTTGGCGGGCGGATTGCCCCCGCCAGGCTGGAGGTACCGACCGCCAGCCTTGCGGGGGCAATCCACCCGCCATCCTTCCCTGTATTCCCCCTGCCATATTAGAATGGCGGGGGGGGACCCCGGCAGAGCAAAACACCGCCTGCCACTTTTCCACCACCGTCGCATTGAGGCCGGGGCGGAAAATGATTAATATGGTGGGGGTGTCAAGCAGACACCGCCAGCCATATTATGATGGGCTGAGGGTGATGCCTTTCCGTGGCGGCGATGCCACCACGGAAAGGCATGCGGTCTTCACTCTGGGAGCCCCCTGCGGGCCCCCAGAGTGAAGGAGGGGGGTATTGCACATGGGGGGGGTACCTGTGGTACCCCCCTTCATTTGCATTAACATAGCGGCAGGCACCGTGCGGTGCCTGCCGCTTTGTTAATGCAAATGCAGAAATGCATTTCTAGCATTGTGGCGGGCAGTGCTGAGAGCACGGCCCGCCACAAAGCTAGAAATGCAGGATGTGCCCGCCACTGTGGCGGGCACATCCTAATGCTGGCATCCGGACCCCCGCCCTTAAGGCGGGTGGTCCCGTTTACCGATAGGGTGGCGGGCGGGCAAAGCCCGGCCGCCATCCTAATGGACCCCTAAGTGTTCTAGGTCAGGAGGAAGGGAGTTTAGGAAGAGGCACAGATCTATAGAAGGATTTCTTTTGAATTATATTTGATTTGAATTTTATTACTTATGGAAGCATTGATTCTCTACGTTTGAGTTTCCTTGAAATTCCATAGATTGTAATTAGATTCACAATCTAGAAATTTTTATTTTTGTAGTTGATAGCTTGCTGGACCAAATAAATGATTTTGAATTGGACCATCGCTGGGATGGGTGGCCAGTGTGGGTCCTCTATTGTGGGTGTGATGTAGTCAAATAGGTGTGCAGTGTAAAGAAGCCTTATAACTGAATTGAATATGACCCTGAGCGTGCTGTGACTGAGAGCAGTGTGTCTCTAAGTATATGATTTCCACTTACTATTCTGATATGTCCAATGATTGAACCACTGTTCTATGATCCTTTGGTTTGATGAGGTGTCATATTTCTCATGGAATGAAGATGTGATTTTGAAACCTTTTGAATAGCTGAGTGGAGTGGGGGGGTGAGACTAGAAATTAGCATTAGGTGAAGGACTAGTGAGAAACCTTCCAGATTAAATGAGGTTAGAATGGAGAGGTCAAGTTTCCTCTTGAGAGAAGAGGATAAGGATTAAAGGCTGAAAGACTGAAAAGAATGAAAGACTAAATTGCTCTTGCCGAGGTTTTAATCTTTGACCTTTAGAACAAACTAACTGCCTAAATTAAAAGGTGTTGGAAATGCAGCAGATAGGTAAAAGTGTCTGACAATCATGGTACCATACATTTTGTATCACACAGAAATATTTAATTGTAATTATGCTTGTATTGCACTTACTACCTTTGATGAGGCATTGAATCACAGTGCAGCGTGTAGCACGCTACTCAGGAACCCATGGTTAAAGGTGAATAGGTCATACTATACAACACTCTACTAATAAAATTTAATGAAATAGGAAAATACTGAGGTAATTACTAAAAACCTTCATTGTGATAACATCACTGGTTTTCACTTGCTGAATCCTGGTTGTGAAAGGATGTTGAATTGCTGGCAAAAATCTGATTATTCAATGTTATTCCCATAATTTTCTGCAAAACCTTTGATTTCAAATTAATAATTCAATGGGATAATGAGTATTCAAACTGTATCAACAAGCCACCAAAGTGAAACATATTAAAAATTAAATATCCATATCAAAAGCACATAATCTAAGGAAGGATGAAAGACATTATAATGTTTAAATTGATTTAGACCTGTCCAAGTTCTGAGGCTACTGCACGTCAGGTGGTTGTTCTAGTGGGGTGATGGTGCTCTAGGGCAGTACACAAATATTATAGGGTGAACTTAGGCGTAAGTGGGGTGCAAAACTGGTAGGGAGAACCACCCGTCTCCCTAGATTGTGGTAAACCACAGACAAAGAACTCCAAAGTCCCCTGCACATGCTAGTGGTACATAGATTTAGGTTAGTACAGTAATGAGTGTAGGAAAGAAAGAAACACTGTTCATCCACTGCTCTGTGTGGTTCCAGGATTTATTGTCCTTGTTGTGCGTTTCTTGGTACAGAGTCGTAGCCTAGCCAACACTCGTTTCGTCGCTATGAAGTACACAGCAACGTCTTCAGGGCTAAGAAATTTATAAGATACACAATTGTATCACAGTGGGTATAAGACAATTAACGTCATTGGCAGATACCCATTGTGACATGTAAAATAAGAGTAAAGCAGCACGGTACACTTGATTTCCTAACACATGTGGAAACCCAAGCTATTATGTACTCAATGTCTAACTCATCAAAGCTTTTTTATATAAAAAGATTCTTTATCAAATGAGGAATAAAACTGTGTTTAGAAAGCACTAGTGAAATTGTGTGACTTATCATTGTGACAGCATTAATGTGGTTGTATGGTTTAGTGACAAACTAAACAGTCATTAATGCCCTGCGGCATGGTAACTTTCATTACCTAAAATGGTGACTTGTGCATGGTGCAAGTGTGAATTTGTGGGCCTATCCCCCCTTAATTCCACCAGTTCAAAGTCCATGCAAGTATTGAAAGAAAAAAGGGATCGAGTTACCTAAATTCCTATGATTATGGTCCCATAGGAAAGCAGAGAAAAGGGCTGAATTTGAGAGATTAGTACTCCAGAATACAACCATGACATGAAAACACCTAATGCATGGATGAATAGTAATACAACCAACCTTAATGTTGGTTGTACTTCCGTCCCGAAGGTAAATAGTAGTAGATGGTCTCAAGGATAACAGACACCGAAATTCCATCTAATTAAAGTTTCCTCATGAAGCAGATTCAACAGGGATAAGGCGCAAAGTAATAATCAAAGGTCTGTATTATGGCAGGGAAACTAGGGCTAAAAAAACGTTTAAAATAGTAATGTTAATTGCACATGCCTATGTTCAGTGATGCAGACAAGTATTCAGAATATGCAGCTACTAATTATTGTGAGACCCTATTCGCAGGGTAATGGCCATCAGCCAGCTTTGATTGTGTTGCCGCTGGTCACCCAATCCTAAAGTGGAATCGAGAACAAATAGGTTGAGTTACTGAGGGAAAACTCCTATGTAAGGAGTACTCCACAAGTTACCAATTTAAGTAATGAAAGTTACTACGCTGCTGGGCATTAATGACTGTTTAGTTTGTCACAATACCATACAACCACATTAATGCTATCACAATGATGTCACACAATTTTACTAGTGCTTTCCAAACACATTTTTTTTCCTCATTTGATAAATAATCTTTTTATACAAAAAAACTTTGACGCGTTAGACATTATGTTTATAACAACTTGGGTTTCCACATGTGTTAAGAAATCATGTATACCGTGCTGCTTTTCTTTTATTATTCATGTCACAATGGGTGTCTGCCAATGGTGTTAATTGCCTTATACCCACTTTGATACAATTGTGTATGTTATATATTTCTTAGCCCTGAAGAAGTAACTGTGTACTTCATGGTAGAGATGAAACATGTGTTGGTTAGGCTAAGACTCTGTACCAAGGAACGCACAACAAGGACAAAATATCCTGGAACCACACAGAGCAGTGGATGAACAGTGTTTCTTTCTTTCCCACACACATTACTATAGTAACTTAAATCTATGTACCACAAGTGTGTGCGGGGGACCTTGGACTTCAATTTCTGAAGCTCTCAATCATTTTAGCTAAAGAATTACTTTCCACGACAGAACACTAAATGAGGAAAAAGATGGCCACTTTATTGGGATGTCAGACACCCGGAACTTGGCTCTTGCCGATAATATTTAGGCACTTGATAATGACTGCTGTTGTGTCTTTACCTGACTTAACACATCATTGAAATGAACATTTCAGCACACATGAAAGCAAATGAGTGCATCACTCTGGAGCTAATGTATCTGTTGGAGTTCTAGGGCTATGAGGCCAAAAATGGGTGCATGCTTAATAATCAATATGTAGTTACTTTTTTTTAAATCAGTTTCAATGCTTGCGTGTTAGCACCAATCCACTGACAGCATTATGCTATATGCAGTTCAGAATACGTATTTATTCTTGCTGTTCTTATGTCTTTTTCCATTATAGATAGATTACATCAGCGCTGGATATCCCATTATAGGTGTTTATGCTAGTTAGTGTCTATCAGAAGGGAGTAGTCATTTGTTGGTGTGCCTAACCTGCTATGGTTTTTTTCATGGAGTCTGCAATGTAAACACCTTTGTATTGTATTTGTCTCAACGTTCCTAGTCTTAAACCCCATATTATTGTATTTGTCATATAGTTCACAAACTATAACCCCTTTCTATGGCATTTATGGAGAGATTACAATGTAAAAGCACTTCCTATTGCATTTGCCAGAGAGTACCGAATGTAAATCTCATATTTACTCTATTTGTCACAGGGTTACACAATGGGAAGTCCTTTCATACAGTATTTGACAAAGGGTCTACTTGAACAATGTCTTTATCAACTATCAACAAATAAACTCCTTTATAAACAGGTTAACACAACAGCTGCTCATACAAATGCCTGCAAAGAAGATCAATAAATCAGCAGAGCCAAAAGCTTGAGGGTCACCTTACTATTTAACCCAAACTGAGCACTAAGTGCATCCATTTAGCACGTCACACACAGTGTAGTGAGGCTGACTATTTTAAGGCTTGCTTAGACTCTTGGCATGGGTCAGAAACTGAGACGTCCACCAATCAAACAATAACATTTGATAAATTAATATCTTTACTGTATTTTTACTTTTAAAAATACAAAACCTTTAGTTCACACACAACTGAATGCTAAATATACAATTACAAAGGTACACAGTGAAAATCAGAGCGCTCTAGCCATTCCTGAACTAAAGATCTGTTTAAGAAGGTTTCTCAGTGGTAACAAAGCAAAGACCCTTTCTTTAGGATTTGTCATGGAGTTTGCAATACATACTCACTTCCCAATGTATTTTTCAGTGAGTTCCTCATGTACTACTTCCCAAATGGTTAACAGGCCACGAATACAATGGCAATTTACCTCATCAAAAAATGTGTCACATAAAAATCAATATGCAAACGAAATATCAGTGTGGAAGGTCTCAAATAGTGATAAATGTGAACACTGCAATTCAATGTAAAGTCAAATCAAATCAAAACGGAGACAATTTCCCTTAACAAAAAAATATGCAACTCAAAACTGAGACAGTTTCCCTTAACAAAAAAATATGCAAAACGATATGATAAATAACCGACTTTCTTCCATTTCACTCAAAAATCGTGTTCATGTATTGTGACCGAGACCAACAATACCCTTCCACCCAAAGTGTGACCTTTTTGTCTGGGTCTGTTTGAGTAGATTTCCGCTGATAATAGTGATAGAGCAGGCCCAGACATTTGCATATGTTCCTTAGGTAGGCAGGAGTAGGGAAAAAGTAGGCACATGACAGCAAATACCATGCAACTTTAAATCTGCTGGGCAAGTTCATAGCAGCTGCTGACTGAACTGCAGTTAGTTATTGACTTAAGGAAATATAATTGTTGTATAGAGTAGGACTATCAATTACACAGAACAACATATTTCATGAGTTGGTTCAAAATGCTAAATATGTATTCAAATAAGTATCTGTGTATTACTAAGGCAAGCTTGACTTAAATTACCTATGTTTGTGGTTCCTGTTTGCGTTCATATGTAAAATGGAATGGCATATTCATCATTAAAAGGGGAGAGCAGGTGTTGGACCCAGCCCTTTTGGCAGGTTCACCCGAGACTTTTTGCTTTTTCCTAGCATATTTCTGTGACCTGGTGTTGGTGATTTTAGGCCTCTGCGCACTTTTTCACTGTGGTACAGTGTAAAGTGCGTGAGCTCTCTGTGTATGAGTGGTGAGTGACCTGCCCTCCCATAGGAATGAATGGGGAATATGTATGCCCATGGTAGTTCCTGATGTGTGGGGAGTGCAGGGTCGAGTTTGGTATGTGCGAACTCGTGAGATTGAATGCTGCGTAATGATATATGCGGCATGATTGTGTCTAGTGTAGAAGTGCCACTTCTAGAAGTTGGCATATTTGTGTAATTTGTGTCTGGTGTGTGATTGGCTGAGGCTGGCTGGTGAGCCTGGCTCTAAGAGTCTGGGAGAGTCTGCCCCGGTGGTGAATGGAGTGTTTAGCATGCTGATGTGAGGGAAGGAGTGAGCCTGGGCCTGCTTGTGGATTGACCGCCTGGTCTGAGGGTCCTGAGTGAGGCTGGGTTTTCTCCACACAATGCTGGCTCCACCCCCTGGGGTGCGTCTGATGTCCCTAGCCTGTCCAGTGAAAGGAATTCCCTATAACCAGTTCTAGCTGGTTCTCACACTGCCTGCACCCTGCTAGACAAAGGAATTTACAGTATAAAAAGGGGTTGTGTCCCCTTACAATTTGTTCTTGTTTCTGACTTGAATCCTGCCAGGGGCGTGCTGCTGCTTGGGCTCAGGGGAAGGCTTGCCTCCCTGAGCCCTGCCCAGCCCCTGGATTCCTGATGGATGCTGGAGGATCCTTTCTTTCTTGGGATCCCCTTTGCTTGACTTTGCCCCCAGGACCTTTATTTTTGAGGTCCAGGACCTCTGTGGACCCTTCTTTGTGTAGGGGTCATCTCAGGGGACTTTAGGTACTGACTGGGCCCCCCAGCGCCTTGAGAGCACTTTGTTTCCCTTACTGGGCAGAGCGCTGTGGTTTTCCCCTGTGGGAAGTGCTCCTGCCCTTTGTGTGGCCACCCTGCGTTAAGCCCTGCTTATATTTTTAAGTACGGGTGCCACCCCGTTTATTTAATTATTTTGCGAGTGCCCACCTCGCTTCTCTATTTTATTTTAGTCTCAAGGGTGCCCACCCCTCGTTTTGCCCCCGTTTGGTCACCGCCACGGCCGGGCCGCAGAGAGAAAGTCAGGCACTTTGTGGTCGGGACGTGGGCGGAGCCAGCGCTCGAGCCAGAAGTCCCGCCCGCCGGCCAGAGAAGGAAGCCTTGGTTTTTCGTTGCCGGTCTCCCATGCGATGGAGGGAGACCGGAGATGTGCCCGGGGTACGGCGGCCTGTAGCAGGGCTCCCCTGTGCTGAGGGAGCCCCGGAGAAGTGGAGAGAGGCGGCTGGAGGTACCGGCGGGGCTCCGTTCCCGAAGAGGAGCCCCGCGCTGTGAGAGAAGTGCCGCCGTCCGCCTGGCTCCCCGAGTACCGGGAGAGCCCAGAGAGAGGAGCAGGAGCTTCGTGGACCAAGCCCCACCGCCCAGGACCGCCACCGGAGGAGTCAGGAAGCAGCCGGTGAGTGCGGAAGGGCTGGGGGCTCAAAGTAACGGTCAGAGCGGCCCCGGATGGCAGCGGGCTGCTCAAAGGTGTGTAGAGCCTGAGAAGGCTCCCGGAGGCATTTGAATTTACGAGCCTGAGGGGCTCGAGGCGGCATCTCTGTGTTTTTGAGTCTAGGAGGGACTCCCACGACGGCTGCATTTTGTGTACGAGTCCCGAGAGACTCGAGGGGCCAGTTCCTTGATTGATGAGCCAGAGAGGCTCCTTGCCCGCATTTCTTCAGAGCCTGAGAGGCTCCAGGCGCCCTATTGATTTCTGAGAGCCCAGGGAGGCTCAAGAAGGCGCCGCAGTTGTTCTCGAGTCCAGAGAGGCTCCTGGGCCTCATAATTGTTTTAGAGCCCCAGAGAGGCTCAGTAGCATTAAGTGGTTGTAGAGCCCAGCGAGGCTCCAACGATTGGGGCATGTGTGATGTCCAGAGCCTGTGTGGCTCCAACGTGCGCAGTTCAGAGCCTGTGGGGCTCCAACAGAGGGCACAGTTTGCACCTAAGGGTCAGTGAGGACCCTATCGCAGTTTTGATTCACAGCTGCCCAGCAATTAGTGGGCAGCTGCACCGTTTAGGTCTTGTGATGTTCCCAGGTGCCCAGCAAGTAGTGGGCACCTGCAACGTTTAGGTTTTGCGCCGGTGCACCCCTGACTGGCGCTGCATTGGCAGCGCGCCCTGACATTCTGGACACAGGGCTCTTTAGTCCCTTTATTAGATGGGGGCTGGTATGTGATTTTATTTAGGCGCAATGTGATTATCTATGTGATGGTAATTGCCTAATGTGATTTTGCGCAATGTGATGTGGTGTTAGGAAATGTAATGCATTTAATATGATTACGCACCTTGATCTTACACCTCTGAATGTTTTTATGCATCATGTGTTTTTGCGCTATTGAGTTGTGTTCTGCCACCTCTGAATGTTTTTATGCATCATGTGTCTTCCCTGTCCTTACACCTCTGAATGTTTTAGGCATCATGTGTTTTCTTCGGTACCTCTGAATATGTGATTGATGCATCATGTGCCATGTTATTACACCGCTGAATGTATGCTTTATGCATCATGTGTTTTTTCCATCCCTACACCTCTGAATGTTGGTTTTGCATCATGTGTAATGTGTTCTTACCTATACCCCTAAATGTATTTTATTCTTAGGTGGTTGTTCTTTCTAGTACAGGTGGTCCTAGTGAGGTCCTGGTCCCCTGCGTGACATTTCTCCTAAGGTGTTTAGGGTTGCGTAGGTGGTACTTACCTGTTCCCAGTAGTTACTGGATGTGATCTATAACTGTTATTTTGTGCTACACTTATTCTAAGTTCTAGAAGTTCTATTTCTAAAAGTGTTGATTCTGACAGTGGCCCATGTGGCCCTGTCCTGTGAATAATCCCTTGTGAATATTGCCCGTGCCAGTTGATACAATATACATGTGTGACTTCTATCTGATGTGTTTTTACAATACAGAAGTTATTTTTATATAACCTTGTGTGGAGTTCCTTTTGTGGTGTGCCTAGGATGTTGTTGCTGTTGTGTGCTGGCGCAAATGCTTTACACATTGCCTCCGGTATAAGCCTGTCTGCTCGTGCCAAGCTACCAAGGGGGTGAGCAGGGGTTATCTTGGCGTGTGACTCTCTTGCCCTGACTAGAATGGGGGTTTCTGCATGGCTTTGGCGTCAGCCATAGCCTACCAGAAATAGCCAGTTCTAACAGCAGGAATAATAAAAATAATAATAATATCAATGATAATAATGCATTGTTTAAGAAACATATGCTTCACAGATTGTAGCATTGTATATAGCCTATGCCACCATCTATATTTAGACTTCAATGGGAACATAACCTCCCGCTTCACATAGGTATTGGTTCTCTTCACCTAAGGTGAGAATAATACTCCGTACTCGTGAGCATCTTTTATGGAAGTAGAATTATTGCCTTTAACTGAGCACAAATGTTGTGGAACGATCCTGAGCATGTTTTTGTTCAGCTATCACTAGTAAGATGCTTTTTTCAGCATTCATAGTGTGTACAATCAATTGAGCACTTAAAAAAATACATAGTTTAATAAATGCTTGTGTGCATTAATCAGAAACATGCAGACACACCCATTCTAGCTAAAAGACAGCATGTAGAAGGACGTCACCAAGCTCACACCAGCAATTCACTCTTCATAAAACAATTTACTACTCCGTATAAAGGCATAGCATCCTAAACTAAAAAAACCCTAACACCCGCATGTAACCTGGTTTCTAGGAATAATGTGGACTCTAACAAAATGCTGTGCTTTCAGGTACTTCAGACACATACCTCTGTCTGGAGAATGCACACATCAACACATACCTTACCTCTCAAATGGAACATTCCTAAATTGGTAAAGTTTGCGGCCTACACACACCACACAGGCCTAACCATTACAGCACACACACACCACATACCACTAACCAGCACACACTCCACACAGCAGGAACAATTACAATACACACACTACACAGCCCTATTACAACACACTTACAACTAAACACATATAAGAAAGCAAAACATTAAACCCTCCTACGACACTGATGAGCTAAATGAAAGAATGAGAAAGTTATCTGTAGTCTGAGATGGAATCATCAAGGCAATGACCTAGAAGTAACCGAACTTCAGTAGTGCTTTGAAGTCAAAATAAAAGTAATGCAGCTATACATTTTTTAGTAACAACATAGCAAATGCTTTCCATTTTCCTGTGTACTGACCAATGAGTCATTCTTGGTGAAGTTAAAAGTCATATGTAAATTATTTAGCTAATTAAATTTACTTCAAGTTGAGAAATAAACCTTGGATTTGGAGGGGCGATGGAATTTCTTTTTAGTTCTACTTCTCAAATCGCTAGCGGGCTTTAGTTCTTACCATCACATGAATGGAAATAGCCAATGTAATTTAGCTCCAAACAAAGACACCTGTCTTCACAAGTAGCTTAGTTTTACTAAGCACAATGTGTTTATTGCAATTAAATGTTACTATTATTTAGAAAGAAGTCCAGCAAGACAGTGCAATTCAGAGGGCAGTGGACTGAAGCGGTCTGAGACTTCAACATCCCCATTAAAGGCATTGGAATTGAATTGAGCAGACTCATGATACCATTCAGTCCTGTTGTTTTGCTTGGAAAATAGCCAATGTGACAATCACTCTATTACCTTTTGATAGTTAAGCCCTAACGCTGGAAAGTCTTTTTCGAATGAAACCAGCATCCTTTTTGCTCCAGGGTCTCTAGTTATAAACCTATCATTACAAGTGTAGCTTTCCTCTTCGAACAATTTAAATGTATCCAATTTATGAGTCTCAAAGAGGCTTTTAGGCAGAGTCCAAATCTACTGTACCTTCTTGTTCTGTATCTTTATTTATCACCCAGAGTATCTCTGTACATTCTTGGAAATGAGTCTGTGCACCAGAGGAGCAAGGTATTACTTGGCAATGATTCTGAATTGAAATTGAAGCTTCTTATGTCCTTTCTTTTACATTATTCCAAATTTTTTCTTTCAATTGCTTATTGCGTTCATAGTACTGCTTTATAGTACTGACACTGCAGACTGTCAGTCAGGAAATGTGCAGACATTTCTGAATGTAATAAAACAATTGTGTTCATTTTGATCTATTGCTCAAAATAATATAGCCTTGTTAAACAGAAGGAGGATAATCATTTTAAGAAATATTTGTAAAATTGGGACATCAATGATTAAATGAGTAAGATACTAACTGCAGTTTCACGATTAGTGGGAGGTCAGTTGGGAGAGATGTGAAGAATCTGTTTGCCTTTATGTGCAAGACTGAAAATATGTTTGTGAATGTATGTGTTCACATTTGTGATTGTATGGGGGCGTATTTGTGCCTTAGTCTGAAAGACTCACCAAGTCGTATATATATATATATACATACATATATTTTACCTACTGGCAGTCCCAGTAGGTAGTTATAGTTAAGACCTAGTTACCATAGGAAAATGGCAACATTCTATTCCCAATGGGCCCGATTCACAGAATGAACTTAAGACTAAATCCTAAACTTACTACTATTTGGTATTCACAGAATTCACTTACTACTTTACGGATTCACAGATTAAACTTACTACTTTCGGGATTCACAGAATAAACTTACTACTTTCGGTATTCACAGAATAGATTTAAGACTACTAACTTTACGTCCGCACTCGGGCCGTAAATTCCGGCCCGGAGGCGGAGTTTCCGGCTTGGGGGCGGAGCTTACGGCCCGGGGGCGGAGCTTCCGGGCCGGAGGTGGAGCTTGCGGCTTGGAGGCGGAGCTTCCGGCCCAGAGGTGAAGATTTCAGCATACCCACCTAAGAGCCGGAAGCTCCGCCTCCAAGCCGCAAGCTCCACCTCCGGCCCGGAAGCTCCGCCTCCGGGCCGTAAGCTCCGCCCCCAAGCCGGAAACTCCGCCTCCGGGCCGGAATTTACGGCCCGAGTGCGGACGTAAAGTTAGTAGTCTTAAATCTATTCTGTGAATACCGAAAGTAGTAAGTTTATTCTGTGAATCCCGAAAGTAGTAAGTTTAATCTGTGAATTCCTGAAGTAGTAAGTGAATTCTGTGAATACCAAATAGTAGTAAGTTTAGGATTTAGTCTTAAGTTCATTCTGTGAATCGGGCCCAATAACTTTAGCGCCAATTGACGAATCTTCGTGAAATTATCGTGACTAATTCTTTGTTTATAAGCTCCTATGTTGAAAGTTTGGGGTGATTTGTCAAGGGGGGTGAGGAAGAAGGGGGGTTCCAAAACGTGTTTTTTTAATGTTAATATCCATAGGAAACTTTAAACAAGGCTACAGGTCGGGTGAACAGAATTACCCCAAATTTGGCAGGGAGAAGAGTCTTGGTCTAGAAAGCACGCTTTTGTTCATTTGGTATAAATTCGTTCATTAGTTTTTCCGAAATATTGTCATTTACAGATATTGATATTTGGGAATTCTGCCATCTGATTGGCTGAGGCGTTACAAGCACGAGCTTGCTGCTTATTGGCTGCGAGCGGTGCAACTAGGAAGTGTTGACCGCCATTTTGTGATTCTGTTGAAGCGAGTAAGGGGGAAAAGGGCAGAAAAAAGTGGGAAAGAGGAGGGTAGGAGTGCTGTGAGGTCTGTAGGGTGGTTAGGGTGTGCTGTAGAGGGTGTGTGAAGTGAAATATTACCCCCTATCAGGGTGAAAGTGCTGTTTTGCCCACTGTGAGAAGGTGCTGAGGTTAGGTGCCGGTACACTCCGGGATGAAATCGTGCGAGTAAACCGCGAGCTGACTGCTGTAAACTAAAGTACTCTGGGCGCTGTAGCATACTGGCCGAAATGAAGTATTTACCCCTACCGGTGTGAAAGTGCTGTTTTGCCCACTGTGAGATGGTGCGGAGGTGAGGGCCTGGTGAACTCGGCGATGAAAGCGTGTGCCTAAACTGTGAGTTGAGTGCTCTGTAGCATACTGGCAGAAGCGAAGAATTTACCCATACCGGTGTGAAACTGCTGTTTTGCCTAGAGGAGATGGTGTTGAGGTGAGGTATCGGTAAAGTTGGGGATGAAAGCGTGTGCTTAAACTGTGAGTTGAGTGCTGTAAACTGATGTGCTCTGGGCAGTGTAGCATACTGACTGTTGTAGCATATGTGTGCAGGTGGTGTTATTATGCGTTTAGAGTATAGAGGGAGTGGGAAGCAAAGTACTCACTGGTACCGGTCTGAAGTCTCAGGGATGAAACTGTGATTGTAAGTCGTGAGTTTATTGCTGTAAAGGGATGTGCTGTGGGTGCTGTAGGATACTGGTCGCTGTAGTATACCTGTGTAAGTAGTGTTAGTGTGCTTTTATACTGTACAGGGAGTTGGAAGCGAACTACTCACCCCTACCGGTCTGTAGATGCGAATGAAGATTTTTAGAAGCCAAGAATAAAGAAATAATTGTGAAGAATATAATGTAGAATGTTGCAATGCCACAGAACAAAAATGGTGAAATGAGGTGTATCTAAGAAAGTGGCTGTGTGTAATAAAGGCATGGAGTTTGCAAATTATATAGAAAGTGTCTTTATTTAAGTCCCATAATTGGACCCACTGGTGCAATAGCTAGGGCATCCAGCTGATGCAAAGTTTAACCACTTCTACTGTATTCAAGCGTAAGCTCCAACATCAGGGAATTGCATATTACATGTTGCAGTTGCATGTGACATAAACAATAGTGCTGTGGGCGCTGTAGCATACTGGCCGAAGTGAAGTATTTACTCCTACCGGTGTGAAAGTGCTCTTTTGACTACTGTGAGCTGGTGGTGAGGTGAGGTGCCGGTACACCTGGGGATGAAAGCGTATGCCTAAACTGTGAGCTGAGTGGTCTGTAGCATACTGGCAGAACTGAAGTATTTACCGTTACTGGTGGAAAGTGCTGTTTTGTCTAGAGTGAGATGGTGCAGAAGTGAGATGCCGTTAAACTCGGGGATGAAACCGTGCACCTAAACTGTGAGCTGAGTGCTGTAAACTGATGTTCTCTGGGCAGTGTAGCATACTGACTGTTGTAGCATATGTGTGCAGGTGGTGTTAGTATGCTTTTAGAGTATAGCGGGAGTGGGAAGCAAAGTACTCACTGGTACCGGTCTATAGTCTCAGGTATGAAACTGTGAGTCTAAGTGGTACGTTTATTGCTGTAAAGTGATGTGCTGTGGGTGCTGTAGGATACTGGTTGTGTAGCATACCTGTGTAAGTAGTGTTAGTGTGCTTTTATACTATACATGGATTGGGAAGCGAACTACTCACCCCTACCGGTCTGTAGATGCGAATGAAGTGTTTTAGCAAGCAGGAATAAAGAAATAATCGTGAAGAATAGAATGTAGAATGTTGCAATGCCACAGAACAAAAATGGTGAAATGAGGTGTATCTAAGAAAGTGGCTGTGTGTAATAAAGGCATGGAGTTTGCTAATTATATAGAAAGTGTCTTTATTTAAGTCCCATAATTGGACCCACTGGTGCAATAGCTAGGGCATCATAGCTGATGCAAAGTTGAACCACTTCTACTGTATTCAAACATAAGCTCCAGCATCAGTGAATTGCATATTACATGTTGCAGTTGCATGTGACATAAACAATAACTATTATACTTGAATGACTCTACATTCTATAAGGAAAATAAAGGTAGGATACGATTATCACATGTATCCTTTAAGAAAAGAAAGAAATAAAAAAGAAATTGCAAAATGTAATCATCAAACGTTTTAGGTACCTTGGCAGTGCTTTTTTGTAACACAAAATTATCAACAGAAGAATAGTCAGCAATCTGTTGTACAGTAGATTCAATGTGGTGCGTGTCAGAATTGGTACCAGTTCTACCCACATTGAAACTTTGAGGATGAATACAAACATTGCGCTTCTGAGAAGCAAATTCGGTACCTTTGTAGTCAAACCATACATTATTGTCTTCAGTTGTTTTTAAAAAATTCCTGTGTAGAGAGGTAAGGCATCGAGCTGAGACAAACTCCAACCGCTTCTGCTGTAGTCAAATCGAAGTTCCTGCATCAGTGAATTGCACATTATGGGGCCGATTCCGATCCTGGAGAAAAAAACATCGTACGATTCGTATTCGTAGCCGTCTCCGTACAAATGAAAAAAGACCGTCCGAATAGCGTAGTACGATTTGTATCCCGAAAATATGTCCGAACTTCAGCGAACCGTACGGACCGTAATGGAAGACCTGTACGAAATGACGTTGTAACCCAAACCGTACGATTTGTAAACATGCCGTACGAACTAACAAGTACGATCCAGACCAGGCACCATGTACGCGATTTGTACGGGCAAACGTTGTCGCGCATGATTCATGATTCGTACGGAAAACATCGCGTATAAGCGAGCCGCACCAGTAAATACGACACGCACCCCCCTCAATCAAGCGTACATGAACCCCCACCCAGAAAACGGACCGTAACAGCCAGCCGCACCAGTAAATACGGCGCGCACACCCCTCAATCAAGCGTACATGAACCCCCACCCAGAAAACGGACCGTAACAGCCAGCCGCACCATCAAATATGACCCGCATATCACTCAATAAAGTATACGCGAACACCCCAAAAACAACCCTAATGAACCAGCAACAACAACAAAAACGAACTGCACCCCTCCACTAATAAAGCGCACACAGACCCCGAAACCAGCACAAGGAGGGTGCAAAGGAGTCGCAAAACTTCACAAAACATGTCTCCTGTGCATACACCATAGGAAAACAATGTCCTGGCCACATGCAAACAGAGGGCCCACCCCTTATAACACACCCAGTAAACATTCTACAAAAGCCACACCCACAAATGGACCAATAAAAGGGCCCACACATACAACCCATCATCCTTTGCAAGATACTTATTTGCGCAAAGACAATGATAGCACACCAACAACTGCAGCCATTCACCTTCACACATACACCCTTTCTCATTCACACACACACCACCCTTTCACAATCAGACCCACACACCCTCATCTATACACACCATCACCCCCTCAATCACAAACACCCCACACCATGACCACACCAAAGAATCCAAAGTTCACTAACCCGGAGATAGAGATCCTTACAGATGAAATCATCAGAGTTGAGCCACAGCTGTTTGGCGCATTGGTCAGACAGGACAGCATAGCAGACAAAACACGCCTGTGGGAGAGGATAGTTGATAAGGTGAATGCTGTTGCACCCATCAAGCGCACCAGGCAGGGAGGCCAGGTCAGGTGGTGCGATCTGCGGAGGATGGTCAAGAAGAAGATGGACCAAGACTACGCCTGTGCACAACACACTGGAGGTGATGGACCCCGCAGACCTCCACAATACCATCCCTGGGAGGAGAAAGTCATGGCCCTACTACCACTGGTGGGAGTTCACGGAATCCAAGGAGCCGTGGAGCCTGGTGAGTATTCAAACAACTCATGTAACATGTGGGGACTCCCAGCAGTGCTTAACAGTATGGGGTGTGTGGCCATGACTCCCAGCAGTGCCTAACCATATGGGGTGTGTGGCCATGACTCCCAGCAGTGCCTAACATTTTAGGGGTGGTGTGGGGGGGTGTGGCCATGACTCCCAGCAGTGCCTAACAGTATGGGGGAGGTGTGGGGGTGTGTGGCCATGACTCCCAGCAGTGGCTAACGGTTTTGGGGTGGTGTGGGGGGTGTGGCCATGACTCCCAGCAGTGCTTAACAGTATGGGGGAGGTGTGGGGGTGTGTGGCCATGACTCCCAGCAGTGCCTAACAGTATGAGGGGGGGGTGTGGTCATGACTCCCAGCAGTGCCCAACAGTATGGAGGTGGTGTGGGGGTGTGGCCATGACTCCCAGCAGTGCCAAAGAGTATGGGGGTGGTGTGGGGGGGGTGGCCATGACTCCCAGCAGTGCCTAACAGTTTGGGGTGGTGTGGGTGGGTGTGGCCATGACTCTCTGCAGTGCCTAACAGCATGGGGGTGGTGTGGGGTGTGTGGCCATGACTTCCAGCAGTGCCTAACAGTATGAGGTGTGTGGCTATGACTCCCAGCAGTGCCTAACACTATGGGGGTGGTGTGGGGGGTGAGGCCATGACTCCCAGCAGTGCCCAACAGCATGGGGGTGGTGTGGCCATGACTCCCAGCAGTGCCTAACAGAATGGGGTGTGTGGCTATGACTCCCAGCAGTGCCTAACAGTATGGGGGTGGTGTGGGGGTGTGGCCATGACTCCCAGCAGTGCCCAACAGTATGGGGGTGGTGTGGGGGGGTGGCTATGACTCCCAGCAGTGCCTAACAGTTTAGGGGTGGTGCCGGTGGGTGTGGCCATGACTCTCAGCAGTGCCTAACAGCATGGGGGTGGTGTGAGGGTGTGTGGCCATGACTTCCAGCAGTGCCTAACAGTATGTGGTGTGTGGCTATGACTCCCAGCAGTGCCTAACAGTATGGGAGTGGTGTGGGGGGGGTGAGGCCATGACTCCCAGCAGTGCCCAACAGCATGGGGGTGTGGCCATGACTCCCAGCAGTGCCCAACAGTATGGGGGTGATGTGGGGGGATGTGGCCATGACTCCCAGCAGTGCCTAACAGTTTGGGGGTGGTGTGGGGGTGTGTGGCCATGACTCCGAGCAGTGCCTAACAGCATGGTGGTGGTGTGGGGGTGTGTGGCCATAACTCCCAGCAGTGCCTAACAGTATGGGGTGTGTGGCTAGGACTCCCAGCAGTGCCTAACAGTATGGGGGTGGTGTGGGGGGTGTGGCCATGACTCCCAGCAGTGCCCAACAGCATGGGGGTGGTGTGGGGGTGTGTGGCCATGACTCCCAGCAGTGCCTAACAGTATGTGATGTGTGGCTATGACTCACATCAGTGCCTAACAGTATAGGGGTGGTGTGGGGCGGGTGGCCATGACTCCCAGCAGTGCCCAACAGTGTGGGTGTGGTGGGGGGGTGGCCATGACTCCCAGCAGTGCCTAACAGTTTGGGGTGGTGTGGGGGGGTTGGCCATGACTCCCAGCAGTGCCTAACAGCATGGGGGCATTGTGGGAGTGTGTGACCATGACTCCCAGCAGTGCCTAACAGTATGGGGTGTGGGCTATGACTCCCAGCAGTGCCTAATGGTATGGGGGTGATGTGGGGGTGTGTGGCCATGACTCCGAGCAGTGCCCAACAACATGGGGGTGGTGTGGGGGTGTGTGGCCGTGACTCCCAGCAGTGCCTAACAGTATGGGGTGTGTGGCTATGACTCCCAGCAGTGCCTAACAGTATGGGGGTGGTGTGGATGTGTGTGGCCATGGCTTCTAGCAGTGCCCAACAGTATGGGGGTGGTGTGGGGGGATGTGGCTATGACTCCCAGCAGTGCCTAACGGAATGGGGGTGTGGCCATGACTCCCAGCAGTGCCTAACAGTATGGGGTGTGTGCCCATGACTCCCAGCAGTGCCTAACAGTATCAGGTGTGTGGCCATGACTCCCAGCAGTGCCTAACAGTATGCGTTGTGTGGCCATGACTCCCAGCAGTGCCTAACAGTATGGGGTAGGTGTAAGGGGAGTGCCAGAAGCCTGCAAGGGGGAGGGTGAGAGGGTGCAAGGTGTAGGGTAGGAGGCAGCACTCAACCCATTTGGCCCAGGTACACACCCATGTATCATGCTCAATGCACATGGACTATGAAAGTACTGACAAGATATCGGACACTGGGCCCTGGTGTAGGCAGCACAAGGGCCTCCTGTGACCAGTGCAAACACTAACACCAGGGCAAGGTCACGTATCCTGCACAGGAACTCACAACCACTATCATGGCAGCATGCTTCATGGGGGGACAGACACACCACGAGGGATACCCACTTGCAGATCACACTCAAACTACTAGCATGGGGTGTGACACACACCCCTTACAGGAACTGATCCCCTGGAGACAGGTAATGGAGTGCACCACTCTCACAATCATCTTGTAATACAACATTTAAAATACTGATCTGATGATGCATCCAAGCAAAAACAACACAGTGCTGAATCACAAGTCCATTGTGCCACTCACACAATGCTGTTGACACAGTTTTGTCACGCTGTGGATGCACACAAGTAGCACCATGGCCCTGGGTATTTACAAGGTAATGCATCTCGAAGAACTGACACGTTCTAAAGCCCTCTGCCAGAAGTAGGTGTACTGGTCCTGGGGGGTTGGCAGTGGCTGGCCGCACGGCACAGTAACACCTCTCAAAAGTTTCTGATCGAAATCAGCAAAATTCCACACAGTCCACATCATAAACAGGCTGCATTACAACCCTGTGCATGCCTGAACCAGGCATTTGGATTGACGCAGCATTGTGCAGATTGGCCCACACAGAGCACTGCTGTATCTGTGTGGTGGTTGCGACACAAGCCACAGCGATGGCTCTGCCAGTCACCGTCAACAGTACCCAACATGTAAAGTACCCCTGAGCACATGTCAATGTCATCCCACAACATACCCATACAAAAGTGAACAATTACAACAATCCAAAGCAGGTGGAACAGTGCTAACGGCAATGGTTATTACAATTGGATGTTGCATGATAGTGCATTAACAGTGTTTGTCTCTCACACCCACAGGGGAACATGTGGAAACTACCCCCTACCAGGGGGAAGATGGATCCCTGTCCCAGGCTCAGCAGGACCCTGACCCCACCCACAGCGACGCCTCTCAACACACCGTGGCTGATCCCAACCAACCAGGTCCCTCTGGATCCCAAACCCATGCAGCAGCTGGATCAGATACATCTGTGCCAACCACCACACCCATTCCCACCACATCCCAGCAGACATCTGGGAGCCCTGACCATCATCCACCACAGAGCCAGTCGGACAATGAGGGACAAGGTTCGCCAGACACCCACGAGGTGGCAGATGACACTACCACTGCCAGCACTCATGGGTCCCCGTCGACTTGATGTGCCCACAAATGCAGGCCGTGCTCATGTGGGCAGTGGTGGTGGGAGTGGCGCAAGGCGGAGGCGAGACCCTGACCAGCCAGCTTCAGGGCCCTGTATGTCCGAACTCAGAGACATCATGGATGTATACCGGAGGGACACCAGGGAGTTCAGCCTGGTAGTTGAGGACCTAAACAAAATGACAGATCAGCAGGCCCAGCTACATGCCAGTCAAGAACAACACCATGGACGGATGGAGGCAAGACTGGATGAGCTCCTGACGGTGCACAGGGAAATCAACCAATCACTCCGTCTGATCGCTGCCAACATGCAGCACCCACCCTGTGTCACAAGGCCTGAAACATCTAGTCAAAGACCAACAACAGGCACTGGGAGGGAGGAGGAGGAGGTGGATTTGTCAGACGGAGCATCCCACACATCGTCAAGGCCTGCACGTGATGGTCCCCCATGGAAAGTGGGTCATCCACGGACAAGACTTTGAGAGTCATGGGACCATGCACAACTCCCAGGTCACCTGGGCTGGCATCTCGCCTTCGTGTGCAACAGCATCACCTCATTGACTTTCTGACTCGCCCACATGGACTTGCTGGTCGCAATGTGCCCAATGATGCCAAGCACTGTGGCCTGTACTCTGTTGACTCAACCTGTAAGGCATGAAATCTCCAGCTGTGAACTTTTGATTCCCCCCCTTTTTATACAGCACCTACTCACTTCTCACGCACAAGATCTGTAAATAAATGTAAATAACATAATACGCAGTGGTGGAGACGTTTTGTACCCATATGCTAAAACATATGTGTGGGGACATGGAAATAATACAAGAGTATTGAACAAACTGCAGCCATCCACACACTGGGATCTGAGTCCGGTGAGGACACACATAGGTTACAATATTCCAACAACTACATACATGGATAGCAATACACACATGTAATGGTTACAAAATGCAGAAGGGGGGTTGGCTTGCAATACTGCAATTACAGACAGGTACTGAAAAGTCACTTGGAGGTGTACAGATCATGGGTAATATGTAGGTGTCCACGGAGGGAGTACCAGGATCTGTGTACAGAGGTATGAGAACTATCAGCCACATGCAGTTGTACTGTGGATGTCATGAATGGTGTTGAGGCCAAGGGTGGCAGGATGGACTGCGGGCAATGGGGTGTTGAAGGGTAGACGTACATATCAGTGTATTAGCCTGGGCCTGTGGAGTGCCTACTGAGTGTGGCTTTGGATTATGAAGGATAACCTGCAGTTGACTGTGGGACGATTGTAAGTATCTCAGGTGGACGGTCATGTGGCAGTAGCAGGGGATGCTGAGGATGAGGTGTGTGCATGCACCCTGGAGTTGCACGAGTACTCCTGGAGTCTGGTATTGGTACCTGTGTAGAGGTTCTTGCTGTAGTTGTGCTGGCTGGTGTCGTTGACGGCGACCAGGCTGAACACCACCTCGTCAACAGATATCGCCATAGCCATCCCAGAAGACCATAAGATCTCCCACAGACAACGCACCAACAGAGTGGGAGGGGGAATTGCCATCATCCACATGAGCACTCCCAGATTCACTACAAACACCAACAACACACTCCACACCGCCTAGCACATGCACTTACAGATACACACTGACGCCAAAAAAATCCTCAGAGTAACACACATCGACAGACCACCTGCACCACGACCACGATCCATCAACCCCATCCCTGACCTCATCAGCACGCGCGGTCTAGGCTACACGGATCCCATACTCCTTCGGGACATGAACTTCCAGCTTGAGAACAACAACAACGCAAGCTCCACTGCCATGATCGACAACTTTGTCAACCTCTGATTAAAACTACTCATGACAATACCCACCCACACTGCTCGACACACACAGGACCCCATCTTCTTTGCAACTCAACACGTCTCCTTCAACCACACCACCTTACACCACTGGACAGACCACAGATGCCTCCACTTCATCTTCGGTAAACCCACCACACCACCCCGCACACAGTACATGCCACGCCGCTGTTGGTGCAAGTCCAACGTGGACTAAGTGACCGCCACCCTCCGACCACACCTACCCCGACTCTGCTGCCATCAACCTCAATCAGTGGATCAACAACTGCGCCGACATCCTCGCCACACTCAAGGCCTCCGCCACATATCACAACAACAAGATAGCCGCATGGTTCACCAAAGAACTCAGGACCTACAAGTGCACCTGTTGGAAGCTGTAGTGGATCTGGCTCCGCAACCAAACACCATACAGCTACACTGCGCACACGAGCGCCACAGCAGATACCACCAATTCATCCGGACCACCAACAGGGCAACCTAAACAGAAATGCACATAATAGCAAACAGGACTTCAACATTGTGATTGAACTCACAACTCCCACCTACAACACCAATGACATAGCACCATCACAAGACCTGTGTGACTCACTGTTCACCTTTTGACCCTGTAAGATCATCCACATCCACAACAGCTTCCACTCCGCTACCCCCCCACAAACTAGTACATCCCCCCTTAGTCCAACATCCACAAAAATAAGCTGACCGCCCGGTACTACGTCAGCAATGAAGACACCATCAGGACCATGGACTCCATCCACTCAGGATCCTCATCTGACACATGGCTACTCAACATTTCAAAAAAATCCAGCTAAGCCAGCGCACCTCTTCTCCCAAAAACAATCCACATCACCTTCCAGACAGCTACCTTCAGTGGGAGCCCAGGGAATGCTGAGCTCAACATCTCAGTGAATATGCAAAATGCGGACCACAAATACCTCAAGAACTTGTGGCCCATCTCCCCCTCACAGAAAAGGTCACATTGAAGATTTTCAACAGACTGCTGACCCGCTACCTCGAAGACCACAACATCATGGGACCATCCCAGTCTGGATTCCGCTGCTGCCACAGCACGGACACTGCCCTCATCACCGCCAACAACGACATCGGCATCCTCATGGACAAAGGAGAAATATCCGCCCTCATCCTTCTGGACCTCCCACCAGCCTTCCACACAATCTGCCAAGATACCCTACCATCCATGATGCCAGAACCCTAGAGATAGCCCTGGCCTGGGCCACATCCTTCCTCTCCCGAAGGGCCCAGAGCGTCTGTCTCCCACACTTCCATTCCAAGACCACTGAGACCATTCGCAGCGTCCCACAGGGATCATCCCTCTGCCCGACGTTGATCAATATCCACATGGCACCACTCACCCATGTTGCACTACAACATATCCTCACCATCATCTCCTACGCCAATTACACACAGCTGATCAAATCCTTCACCAAAGACCCACAGACTGGCAAAGGAAACCTCCACAGAGGAATGAAGGCCGTTGCCAAATGGATGAAGGACAGCAGGCTGAAGCACAATTCAGACTAAATGGAGGACCTCATCCACGGCCCCACAACCTCAGCCTGTGATGACTCGTGTTGGCCAACATCGCTAGGAACTGCCCCAGAACACACAAACCACGCACGCAACCTGTGGGTCATCCTCAAATCCTCCATCACCATGAACATGCAGGACAACTCCATCTCATCTTCCTGCCTCAACACCCTCTGCCTGCCCAGTACGATCTTGAAATGGATCACCTCAAACTCTTGATAAACAGTCATCTGGGCCCACTCCACAAGCTCACTGGATTATGGGAACGCACCCTATGCAGCTACACTATCCAAACACATGAGACGGCTGCATCACATCCAGAACGCCTCGTCACATATGATCGTCCATTTCACCAACACGGCCACATCAAACCACACCTGAGAGGCCTGCACTGGTTCCCTGTCAACAACAGAATCCCCTCCAGACTCATCATTCATGCACACAAAGCTCCTAACCACGCCAGACCAGCATACCATTACAACCAACTCAGCTTCTACACACCCACCCGCAGCCTCTGCTCTGCAAACCTTGCACTTGCCACAGTCCCTCACTTCCAGAAAACCACCGTCAGTGACAGATCCTCCCCCTACCTTGCCTCAAAGACCTGGAACATACTCCCTACAAGGTTACAAATGACCCAGGACCTGCTGGCCTTCAGAAGACTTCACCAGACTGGGATTTTTAATATGTAGCAGCCCCCCCACCAGCCATTGAGACCCTCACGGGTAGGTAGGGCGCTTACTAATAGTATAGATTGATTGTTTGAGAGATGGCTTAGCCTAATTGTGTGTGTAGGATTGGTGAGCTGTTGATGATAGTCACAATGAGGGTGGACAGGCAGTTGTTGTGATCCCGGATGTGCAGATGTTTGACAATGCAGATTGTGTCCTTGGTGTTGTATGTGACTCTGAGGGTGTACCTCCTTAAGTTGGACCAATCATAATCCTGGTTTTGGTCTGTGGGTTCTGGACTATCCATCAATGATGGCTATGTAGAAGCGCTGTTCTGATGTTGAATACTACCACGTTACAGTAATGAAGGCGATGTGTGGTGCAGTAGTGTTGACAAGGTAACACAGTATAATGTGGTGCTGCTGGAAGTTGTATGTGTGCTGTACGAGGCCCATATCCTGTTTGCACGTGGACGCACTGTTAGGTGGGACTGCATCGTGCTGCCAGTATGAGTTGCACACACAGGCTGAGAAGCTGTCATGGGTGTGTTTGTGGTAGCGTGATACCGGGTGGATGATTGTCTGGTGTTCACTGTGGGGAGGGAGGCTGGAGCAAGAGTCTGTTGAGTCACATGAGTCATGAAAAGAGGTGCGCATCTTGCAGTGTGCTTGTTGCCGGTGTTGAAGGACCTGCCTTTCTCATGGAGGTTGTGCAACAGATACACAGAAAAGCTGCGGCATGCTTTAGGAATAGATGGATGGAGTAGTGTCTTGTAGGTGTGTGTGGTGCAGGATCTGGCCACTCGCTGCTGCGTTGTGGCTGGGGATGCAGCAGCACAAATGAGTGAACACATTACGGCAGAAGGGGTGTGACAACATGCTGAACAAGCACACAAATCCAAGGATTCTAGCAGGGCACAAAATTACATCTGTATGTGAAGGCTGGAGTGTCTGGTGGTCACCCATGGCTCAACACGAAGTAAATGTGTGAACAGTCGCCAAAGATCATAGGAACAGGATTAGGCAGCCTAAGGACAAGCTGGACACAGGACACACAGTGTCCGCAGGTGTAGCCTGCATGTCGTGTGTAGCAAGCTAAACAACACATACACAACTATGTATGCCAGGATATATATGGTACATTTGCCATTCCCAACAGCATGCATGTTGTCACTGTACACGTAATCACATACGAACAACCTTCATAAACAATGCCATATTGAACGCATGCAGACTGGCAAGAGATGTGCTTTGACAGCAATGAGGCACAATGTACTGTGTTAAACACATTTACAACACAATAGGATAACGTTGTTTGTGAGGCCATGCTGCATTAGCCATTGTACATGCCCAGTGGCATTGCTCTGAAGACAATAACAGTCATGCAATGATGTCACCTGTGATGCGGCTGAAAGATTCCCCACACGACTGCCAGGGACTTGCTGTACCTTTGATCATCAGAGTGGTGCACTGCTGAAAGGGGTTTATCTCCAAATAGCCCTTTGGTCTGAGTACAAATGGCAGACACAAAAGGGAGATCAGGCGAGGGAAGGAGAGGATGGGAACTGCATGGAGGGAGATCTGAAACAAAGTTAAAAATGCAAAAGGATTCAATAAGTTTGTCACAGAATCACAGAATAACTTTGGACCTACACTGTACCAGTCACACCTGGGAAGTGTAACCACTGGCACTGTACCCTATGTGTGATCACAGATTTAGCAATGAGACTAGTTCAGATGCTTCAACACCAACAGATAAATAGGTAGTACAGTTTCTCACCTGAACCAAGCAAGTGTAACGCTCACAAGCCTGCTACTATGCAATTAGATCCATGCGGCCATTAAATATTTCACAGTGTATGATTAAGGGTCCTAATCTCAGAAAATGTAATGTATAGCAGTGCTACTGACACAAGACCAACAATCCGTATGTAGCCCTGTGAATCTGTAAGGGCCATGACAGGACAGTAGACATCAGCCGCAAGAGCCGTTAGCAGCTCCTCAAGTGAGGAAAGGAATGACCTAAACACAAGGAAGCCCTACAGGAGGCAGTCATTGGTTCTTGCAACTGTTCCCCACTATACTAAACATGACAAGCAGGTGTGACCAAATTCAACAGCGAGTAATGAGGAACAAAGCCACAAAAATAAGCCTACAGTGACCATGAGATGCTGCACGGCACAAGATAACCCTGTGAATTACCTCACTCGACTGGTGCCACGGAGATTTAACATTTGCTACAGCCTAACGTAGTGATGACATCAGCGCAACATACCTGGCATCAGGGGAAAGGAAAGTGAACATCAACTCACCTTGAAGGCTAGCGAAGCTGTGTTCTTCACCGGCACTGAGGTAACAACATGACAGTGACATGACATACTGCCACTAGGGGCAATGCATCCATGCAAACAGACTCACAGGACAGTTTACAGAACATGTGGGACATACACTGGCCCACACCGACACAACATTGTTTTCTGGAAATCAAACTGTACTGGCCACAAGGTTGAGTGAATGATTCAGACACATCCTGCTGCACACAGTGAGGCTGCAATTCTCCACGGAGCCTGTGTTTGTGATGTCACACACAATGGCAAGCTGTGTTATCCGCAATGTGTCAGGGTCAATGTTACCGCACATTGATGCATTCACCAAAGTCAATACTCAACTACAGATGACTGTCAAGAAAGGTGTGTCTTGTCATGGGAGTGGCGCAACATGAAATAGATACATGGTAACGTGACATTGGGCCCGATTCACAGAATGAACTTAAGACTCAATCCTAAATTTACTACTATTTTGGTATTCACAGAATGCACTTACTACTTTTGGCATTCACAGAATGCACTTACTACTTTTGGCATTCACAGAATGAACTTACTACTTTTGGTATTCACAGAAGTTAGGATTTTGTCTTAAGTTTGTCTTAAGACAGACTTAAGACAGACTTAAGACAAACTTAAGACAGACTTAAGACAGACTTAAGACAAAATCCTAACTTCTGTGAATACCAAAAGTAGTAAGTTCATTCTGTGAATTCCAAAAGTAGTAAGTGCATTCTGTGAATGCCAAAAGTAGTAAGTGCATTCTGTGAATACCAAAATAGTAGTAAGTTTAGGATTGAGTCTTAAGTTCATTCTGTGAATCGGGCCCAATGTATGTATGGGCCTACAACAAGCGTATAAACAGTTTCCACACATTAATGAACCATACCAACAATAAACTGCCTGTTTGTAATCCTTACCCAAAATGACATTTCCACATGTTCGTGCAGGGAACGCAGATTCATCCGACGTTGCCATCATCAAGAGGAATTGCAGGAGGACCAAGATGACACAAACTGATAACAGGCAGGGCGACCTGGAAAGGACAGGCACACAAGGGGTCACGTCCTGGATATATTATTCTGACATGGTCATGTACAGAACACTAACAATGTAGTACACTTGTACATTCAAAGTTCACTGATTGTGCTCATGTGTGTGGCATCACATCAGCACTTGTGTGACACTGCGACACAAACATCAAAGTGACATTGTAGACAGTCTTTCTGGACACACAGTATGCTACACATGTCACTCCATGGTAGTACCATGAACACTATTTTACAGGTACTCACCGTTATGAGAAGAAGTTGCGTATGAGCTGACTCCGGATATCATCATCCTCCTCATCGCTAGCATTCTGGCCAAGGCCTTCATCCTCAACGGGTGGATGTTCCTCATCATCAGGATCCAGGATGAGTGGCACGTCCTTCTCCACTGCCATGTTGTGCAGCATGCAGCACACAATGAAGATGTTACACACCTTGAGCGGGGCGTATGGTAGGGATCCGCCTGTCTTGACGAGACACCTGAACCGGCTCTTCCGGAGTCCAAACGTACGCTCTATCACACGCCTGGTATGCCCGTGTGCATTATTGTAGCGCTGGTCTGCAGCAGTTCTGGGGTTGCGTAGTGGAGTCATGAGCCACGGCATGTTTGGATATCCGGCGTCTCCTACAACAATACATCGTGGCAATGAGTGTGAAAAGAGAAGCCGTGAGAGAGACAAATCACATTGAGACATACATGAGAAACAGTGTTTACCCACCAACAAGACATGCACGATGGTTGCGCAGCTGCAGCATCATCTGTGGTACCCTGCTCTGCCTCATGATGAATGCATCGTGGCACAAACCTGGAAAACGTGCACAAACATGGGAAATCATCATGTTAGCAAGACACACCACCAGGGTATTTATGGAGTGGTAATGTTTCCTGTTGCGGAAGGCCTGCTCCTGAGCCTGTGGTGGCACCAGTCCAACATGTGCCCCATCAATGGACCCAATTACATGTGGCATGTGTCCCAGGGCATAGAATTCACCCTTGACATTGGTCAACTCCTCTGGATTAGGGAACCTAATGAATTCATCAATGTGCTCTAATATAGCAGCCAAGACATCACGTAGTACACGGCTGAACATGGTCTGGGATGTCCCCCCCACATCAGCTATGGTGAATTGGAACATACCTGTGGCAAGGAAATGTAGGGCTGCCATCACCTTTACCTTGGGTGTCAGCACAGTTGGATACCTGTGTCGCAGTTGGAGATGTGGTTCCAGCCTGTCCGTCAACTTCTGAATCAAGTCACGAGTGAATCTGTAGGGATGTATGTCGTTACAACGCATACTTTTACAACGCATACCTTTACAACGCATTTTTTATACCGCAACATCCATTACAACGCATTCCATTACAACGCATGCCATTGCAACAAATTCTTTGAAACTACCTTCACAACGCATTCCACTACAACGCATACTACATTTACAACGCATACCATTACAATGCATACCATTACATTGCATTTATGGTAAGTATTGGATAGTGTAGGGGTAAAATTTACTATTCTAACTCCAGGGGGTGCAACAGTAGGGTAAGTGTTGGATAGTGTAGGCATGCGTTGTAATGGTATGCATTGTAATGACTGCGTTGTAATGACATGCGTTGTAGTGGTATGCGATGTAGTGACATTTGTTGTAATGGTTGCGTTGTAATGGCATGCGTTGTAATGGATGTTGCGTTGTAAAAGATTTGTTGTAAAGGTAGTGCGTTGTAAAAGTTGAGTTGTAAGTGTTGTTTCCCAATCTGTAGCGGCGTATGCAATCACGTTCCCTCATGGAATTCAAGTCAGGCAACAGCCTTGGCAGAGGGGGTGCCCTGCACAACATGTTTGGGGAGAAAGGTGAACAACTATCAGCAAACAACAATTACAATGTACATAGCACAATCAACACTGCTTCAACACATCAAATGAAAAAAGATTGTGCCATGGGCTATAGATCATGGACACTTATGCCAGCTAGTTGGCACTCCTACAACAAAACTAATTCACCTGTTGTCAGTGAAATGGACATGACATGCACTGAAATGTTCAGCTGGTCCGCTCTGAGTTGCCAGAACAATGTTTCACGTCAGTGACACACGTCACGTGACCTGCATGAGAAGGTTGTCAACACATGTAGACATCTGACTGCAAGGAACACACCCACGTCACATGTGCTATATTTTTTCAATTTCTGTGATGTTGTGCCTGATTTGTGCATTTGACTAAACTACACCACACCCATCATCAGAATGCAGATCTGTATGTCTGTGGACAAATGCTCTATAATGTCATCGCACACATGAGCTGTTGAAAGGTGTGCGTACATGTGAGACACTTGCAATCACGACACAGACCCACCACAGATGCACCTAAAGAGGATTACGTTCACTGGATACAAACAGCATGTCCAATCTGTTACATGGCACACACATTACATTGTCACACAGGGTAATGCTGAGCGTCAATTGGTCAAGTGAGACAGTGCCCCTGTCCCTGGCATCATGTGACAGATGCCCGTACTGAAGAGTGTGACATAGACCACTGCTGAACTCCATGTAGAGACTCATGATCAGTGACAACATATCATGACGGCCAAACACAGTGCACATGTAGTGCAACAGTTAAGGTACCAACACGTGTCACAGACCTCCCTCCGACATGATAATGTCATAAGCAATATGCATACTAATACATTGCACCCTAGATGGAAATGCTAAAAAATGAAAGACCCAAACCAGGGGACAAATGTTGAGGAGGGGAAGGGATGTAAAAGAGAATCTGCTGAATATGGGGCAATTAAATGACAATGCATAAAGTGCCTGTCCGACCACCCCACCCCAACTGTGGGAGTGTTACCAGGCTTCGGAGCACTGCAGGTAGAATGTGACACACATGACAACAAACAGACATGTACCTACCCCCTCCTTGCTGCTGTCCCTCCTGCAACTGCCTATGGAGGTCTGGGAAAACCACTTCCAGGACCCGGAGCATGTAGGGGGTGAGGTGACGTCCGCCGCCATGCTGGCGTGGAGGTGACAGCTTCAGCTGGACACGGGTGATACGGCGGGTCCAGCACTGGATGTCCTGCCACCTCTTGCGGATGTTAGATATCCTCCGGTGAGGGCCCCCCTCACTCCTGACAGCCCTGGCTGTGGTAAGCCAAATCTCCCCATTCTCATAGGCAGATACCTGTCAGGAAGATAAAGTGAAACAACATCACTACACCTGTTCCAAGTCTCAAAGACACACACTTGCACCACATTGACGATGACAACAGGGCATGGGATGCTGACCGGACTTGCATCATTGACCATGTGAATGTGGCCTGTGAGCAAACACCAATGCACTACATGTCTTTGAAAGGCTAGAGATGCCATAAGGGCTGCAAACCACTCACTGAGCATGGCACACACTGCACAAGATATGCTACTTCAGGGTGTTGGACAGCATGTGACATGCTGTCACATATCCCAATACACATAAGAACCCTCAGCAGACCACGCATGCACACCCTGGCCCAGATCATTTGCTTGTCATTGTCAACAGTGTTTAAAACCTCTCCTTGCACATGTCACAATTTAGGAAGATGTGACACAGGCCTTATGCTAACTGTCCAAGTTATGCACACGGCACTGCACACTTGTCACATCAGATGGGTACAGCTGTGGCATACTTCATGCATCAGTGTTGCTAAACCGCACATACCCAATTAGCCAGGTGACAAAGAACATTCACACTCTTCAATGTCCATGACTTCAAACCATGCATTTGTCCAACATCCACACAGGTGATGAATAACAATTATCAACAGTGAGTACATTCATCGGTCACTCTGGGGGAACACTGTCACACCTCAGTAAATCATGCCACAAAAACATGCAAGGTGTGGTACAGCAGAAATTGTGATTCACATTGCATTGAAAGTCACAGTTAGCACAATGCAGTTGAGCACTAAACAGTTTCAGCACATCATTCACTGCATGGGAGATACCACAATGTACACAGCCGGCACTCACTCCAAACAACATTGCATCTCAGTTCCATTAATACACAATGGCTGTAGTGTCACACACACAACAGGTGCACAGTCTGAGGTAGTGCAGTCATCACTCACCTGATTCCCTGGTTTCCCATACAGCTTGCTGTAGTTTGGCAGGAGGGCATCCAGCAGGGCCTTGTTCTCCTCCTCATTGAATGCAGGTGCCCTCTCCATGCTCCGCAAATTCAGGGTCCAGGGAATGCAGAGACAGCAGCAGTGTTGTCCACTCGAATGTTCTGCAGGCAAGTGCCCTCTCACAGCCACATGCAGCCTTACATCAGTGCTGCTGAGGGGCTGTCAGCCCAAGGAGTACAGTGTGATAGGCCACATAACTTTGCATCCTATGTTTCATGCAATCCCATCACACATAAGGCCATGACACACATTTGCATGGTTTAAAAACTGAGCTTGAGCACCACAACACATTTTGTAACATTGCATAGTTTTGTCCAACTGACTTTTTCCAGAACACCTGTAGAACACACTCAAATCTCTGTTTCCTTGACAACTAGCCTGCATTCTGGGCATTCTACTCGTCCCCTAGATGTTCCCTATGTATAATATGGAATCCCCACACAAGTACGGTGCGTTTTCCGTCGCAAATGCAACTTATACAATAGTGAAATGACCCGTACACACGCACGTACCAATTGGGTACGCTCTGCTCGCGTATGTCTAAAATGCAATAGGGAGACGACCCGTACACACGCACTTACCATTGGGGTACACTCTGCTCGCGTATGTCTACAATGCAATAGGGAGACGACCCGTACACAAGCACGTACCATTGGGGTACGCTCTGCTCGCGTATGTGTACAATGCATTAGGGAGACGGCCAATACACACGCACGTACCAATTGGGGTACGCTCTGCTCGCGTATGTGTAGAATGCAATAGGGAGACAACCCATACACACGCACGTACTATTGGGGTATGCTCTGCTCGCGTATGTATACAATGCAATAGGGAGACGACCCATACACACGCACGTACTATTGGGGTATGCTCTGCTCGCGTATGTATACAATGCAATAGGGAGACGACCCATACACACGCACGTACCATTGGGGTACACTCTGCTCGCGTATGTGTACAATGCAATAGGGAGACGACCCGTACACACGCACGTACCATTGGGGTACGCTCTGCTCGCTTATGTCTACAATGCAATAGGGAGATGAGCCGTACACACGCACGTACCATTGGGGTACGCTCTGCTTGCGTATGTGTACAATGCAATAGGGAGACGACCCGTACACATGCACGTACCATTGGGGTACGCTCTGCTCACGTATGTGTACAATACAATAGGGAGATGACCCGTACACACGCATGTACCATTGGGGTACGCTCTGCTCGCGTATGTCTACAATGCAATAGGGAGACGACCCGTACACACGCATGTACCATTGGGGTATGCTCTGCTTGCGTATGTCTACAATGCAATAGGGAGACGACCCGTACACACGCACGTACCATTGGGGTACTGGGCGTTTCACACGCTCTAGTGAATGCATGTGTACAGTACATTCAACAAGCTCACGCATGGCACCATTACTATAGTGTGAACCGGAAAACACATGGCAGGGATGTGGGTGTGGGGTCAACATGAGGATGACCATGTAGGTGTTGGCATGGCATACTTACATGAGCAGGGCGTAGGTGTGGCACACAGTTCTATAGCAGAGGGCATGTAATCTAGTGGCACAGTTGATGTGTGATGGGCTGTGGAGACATGACATTTGTGATGGGCCACTATGTTGTTCACATTACCTTCACACTTGTCACATGAGTAACATCATGAACATATTGTAATTCACATGAACACTTTGTCCTTGGTATACTTTGTACTTTTCATGTGTTAGCTACATGTGCACACTGTCCATGTATACAGAATTTTGCTGGTGCATACTCCCACTGGGCAGTGTGTGTGTACATATTCACAAGAAATGTTGTAGGTTGGTTGTAAGTAATATTGATGGGCAGCCACACAATGTGACCTTGGCTTACTTGATATAGCTGTCCAGTTATTGATACCCAGATTATGAGTTCTCACTACTTCAGCTGTATCACTCACATTGACGGAGTGATTGGGGTGTTGTGCATGGGAGGTGTGATGGGCCTGCCCATTTGGCCTTATCAGTGGTGTGCTGTGTATGTTATTTCTGATGTGAAATGTTTATTTCTACATGTATGGATTGGTGGTGCAACATAATATTTTCTTGGTGTGCACACTAAAGTATTCAGATTTCCCATGTGGTTGCGGTGTGTCAAGAATGCATCAATGTTTTTCACATTCACAATTGTAGGCACATTAGCTTTGTCATTTTCGGAATTTTGGACATGTGTGCAACTTCAATTGACAGCCAGTGTGTGTTCTGTGCTAGCAACTGTATGGTGTGGTGATAGTTGCCCCTGTGAGGAGTGTCACTACAGTGTGTGGGGATGGAGGGAGCCTCTCTACCAATCATATACTCACACAGAGTCAACAGGTCAGGGTTTTATCCATCACCTCTCTGTTGCCCACTCTGCCCCCCAAGTTCAAACATGGTCATCTGCAAATCTGTCTGTCCATGTGCCTCATGGGAACAGTCCAGCCATTATTGTCAAGCCATGCCTTCCCTGGACTGGGAACAAGTTTAATTGAACCACTTTCTGGCATTACAACCGTCTTCAGCCATGCTTGTCTGTATACACATCTGTGTTTCACACAGGCCTGACTGTAGACAGCTGTGATGCCAGTGAGAGGTGAGTGAAAATTGTTTCAGCTCCAGGGATGGCATCACATGGCAGTTCGGGCAGGACTGTTCCCATGTGGCACAGGGTCAATCAGATTTGAACAAGACCATGTCTGGACTTGGGTGGCAGAGTGGGCAACTGAACGGTGATTGATCAACACCTATCCTGTTGACAGGCAGTGGCTCATCATTGTGACTCTCATACAAGTGGTGGCCTTGTCTGTTACTTGTATCTTTGTATACAATGAGCGTTGTGTCTATTACAATTGGGCATTACTAGACTTATATATGTGCTCAGTTATGTGGCATGTGACTCATGATGCATGCCATGATTAGAAAAGTCCACAAAAGAATATTTTGCAGATATGTCTGATGTGTACAGGCGACTGATATATTTGTCTTTTTCTCCTTGCCAACAGCATCATCACCACAATCTGGAGGAGACACAGGCACGGACCGGACAGAGGGCCCCAGCAACAGTGCCACCAGCTTTGAGGAGTCGGAGGGAGACAGTGGTACAGAGGGTGAGGGGAGTCAGGTGGCCGGACCTCATGAGCACAACAACTCTTACCATGCGGACGACTCGGATTCTGACTCCCAGGAGGAGGGGGAATATGCAGCTATGCCATCTGCAACAACTTTGCCTGTACCCTCCTCCTCCGGAACCATCTCCACCCTCCCAGTTGTTAGAGTCCCTAGGGTCTGTGCTAGCCCCGTGTCCCCTTTGTCCAAGGCACCGCAGGCCTTGCCCCTGTCTCCGCTGCTGCCCTCAGTGCTGAGTCTGTGGACCTGCTACGGCAGATCCAAGTTGGTCAGACATCGATGCTGACTGTCCTCCATGGCCAAACACACATCATGACTCAGTTGTTGTCATACATAGAGGGCATGTCATCAGCCATGTCTGGCCAAAGTTGGAGTTTGGCAGCCATAGAGTCATCACTGACGGCAGCACTGTCCATCCTGCAGCGTCAGCCCACCCCCACTCCTTCTGACCCATCCACATCACCCCCTCCCATACCTGTCCAAGTTACATGCAGATGCCACAGGTCAGACACCACAACAGACACACCCAGCACACCCACACGGCAGACAAAACGCAAATCTCCACACATCCGATCTAAAGGGGATGTAGACACACCCACAGGGAGAGGGGACAGACGCCACACATGCATCCACAGATGCACGACACCTGACTCACAGCCCTCTACCTCCACCCCCATTGTGTCCCCGGGTTCAGGTGGTAGTTTGTCAGAACTGGCAGCAGTGTGCAGCGCTGAATATTTATCATCCTTTGGCGCTGCGCCAGACACTGTGGTGGATTCCACTCCACCTGCACCCACTACACCTGCCCTTCTCTCTCCTGTCCCTGCGGTGCCGGACAATTACCCCGATGATGCCCCCCATGTGTCCACAGATATCTGATCTCGATGTGCAGGCAAGTTTAGGTGTGACAACATCAACTATACCACCACTGTTGGGTACTTTATTTGGACTGGCCTTTGGCCTTCTGTGAGCCTGGACTTATTCTTTCATTTTTTCAATTGTGGCGCTGAATAAAGCTTTTCATTTTTCATTCTGAACTTTTGCATTTCAGGACATTGCTTTGACTGCTGTGTGCCTACGATTTGTTGTGATGTTCATATTTGCTTACTGTAACATATGTCTATTTCCTGATGGTATTGAGCGGTATGTTTGTGCTATCCCAATGTTGCATCAAACTATCTAGATTGGTGTGTCTGCAGTTTGCATGCAGACATTGTCCCAAAGAGTGTCCCTTCCTCAGTGACACATGTTATGTTCACTACGGACAGTTACACATTAGTGGTGATGACGTTTCTGTTGATTCCCTATAAATGTGTACCTTCCCTTCATCAATGGCCATGCCTGCTCACAGATGAATTCAGATAATTAATCAGTGCTATCCATGCTACTCACTGTGCTTGGGTTTGTAGTATGTAGTAATGCCTTCAGGGAGATCATCATACTTTATCAGAGTATGCATGACAATGTTATCAGCCTTGACATTATGATTCAGATTGTACATTTCTAATCTTTGGACATACAAAATAGAATTTGTTTCTTTGTATCTAGGGGATTTCTACCCTGTTACATCCATGAGGGAGTACATATTGCATCACCTGGACATTCACATCATGTCCGGGATGTACATGACTCTTTATTATTACATTTGTGCTTCATTTGTTTGGTGGTCTGTTACGTGACTGCACACTATTGAGTCAGGATGGAGGGGGGGTGCCAGCGACCTAGACGGGTGGATATACATGTGGGATCTGACAATACACCCACATGTGGTGTGTCACACACTGCTCTGGCACTGCTGGGGGTCCTGTTCACACCCCCTCTCCTATGTCTGGGCATTGCTGGGGGTCTTTTCCACCCACCACTCAGATGTGACGCACCGTACCCGACATTTCAGATGTGTGTGCGGCACGTATCACTATTTCAATAGTGATATGCACTAGCGTGTGGCGCACCAGGCCCCCCCACACGTTTATGGCGTATGTGCGGGACGTATCACAGTAGCAATGGTGGTATGCGCTAGCCTGTGGCAGACCGTACAGGTATACTTCCGTTGTTGTGGTACGCTGTACTCAACATCTGCGCCGCCGTCGATTTCTATATACGAGGTCGTAGGGGTACAGGGCAGGGATGACACGCTCGAGGGGGTTCATGTCGTGTATGTCTGGTACCGGGGTGCAGTTCGGGCCGGACTCAGGTTTTACGGCTGTTTACAGCTCTCGTAGCAAAAGAGTCGTACGGAGTGTCGTCAACACGGATCGTACTTCCTGGTTCGGAAATGGCTGCCAGTTTATGTACGGACGTAGCGTACAGCGTTACCCGGAGACAATCCGTATGTAATTTCTAGTTGTACGGTGTTTGGTACGAGTCGTACGGAGTGGCGCATTGGGTTCGGATCGTACTTGCTTGTTCGTACGGGGAAGTTGAAGGTGTACGATTCGTACGGGAAAAACGCTCCGTACGGCTGTTCGGAGCGCTTTTTCCAGAATCAGAATCGACCCCTAAATGTTACAGTTCTATGTGACCTACACAATAGCTATTAGACATGGGTGAATAAATTGTATAATGAAAATAAAGGTAGTTTACGATTACCACACTGAGTTAAACAGTTCCTAAACAAGTCATATTTTTTCATTTTTATTGTGAGGTTCTGAGCAGAGGTTGACTTTGAGTAAATTTGTGTGAAAGGGCGTTGTGAATAACAAGGAGGCAGAGAGGCATTTGCACAAAAAAAGACGTGGTTTCAAAATGGGTGTTGGGTTTAGGCTAATTTAGGAAGTAAATAGCGTATTTTCATAGGCCATACATCACCAATCCCTGGATAGAGTGCAAATGTCTGAGTATACTTAGAAAGTTGTTATATGAAAGTAGGTGGATTGAAGTGTATTAGAAAAAAATTAAAGGAACAAGTAAAAAAAGATGGAAAAAAATCCATTCCAGAATAACATGAGTTTCTTACAAGTTTTGGAGATTCCAGTCCAGAAGTTCTTCAGTGGCTTGAGATGCGTAATGTTCCAAGAGGCGATTGTTGCCTTCGTCTGAGAAAAGCAAAGTGATCCAATTCATATCCTCAAAGGGACAGTAATGTTCCTTGAATGTTGGAGCGGCAATTTGAATTGGCAGGCAGTCTGCGATGTTGGGAAAGGTCGCACGTTGCAGGAGATTTTACGCGGCTGCGCCGAAATCCCATTCCACTGTGATTCCTTTTTGCATTCCATTCGATATTGCTCCACTGCCAGAACAATCATGTTCATGGTTTTCAAGATAATGCATTACCTGCTAGATATCGGGAGTGATTGTTGGGATGTTGGAAAGGAATACATCCATTCGCCAGACAAATGGGCAAGTTTTGCAATCAAACGATGGTTGTACGCATATTGCATAAATGTAGATAAATGTTATGTTGTAGCTAGCTCCGATAATAGATAGAGGCAGGTAGCCAAAAAGTTTTTCAGTTTTTTAACAGTATTGATGTAGCTTGGCGTAGCGGGGTATTCAGTCGGACATAGTTGTTACCACAGAGAGGGTAGCCATTTCTAGAAGTAGAATTAGTAGTAGGATGGTCGCAAAGAGAGCGAGAATTATGGGCACTGTTCCTGTTATTCCAGAGATGATCGAATCGAATCTGATCGAATGTATTCTGGTATTAAAAGAAGAACTGTTTGAAACCGTGTTAGAAGGTTGTAGGAGACCATGTTAAAAAAGTGTGCCAGAACTTGAGTGTGACATGTGTTGTAAATTGTGTAACAATTCACTAAGTGTAATTGGCAGTTCGTATTTAAAACGGAATGTACTTTACTTGAAGTTTGTTGTATCTGCAGTCGAGAAATTTCTTTTGTCGAAGTGAGGGAGACTACTGTTCTGAACAAAAGCGCTTTTAGTTTGGCTTGTTGAAGGCCAAGTTGAAGTTTGGGAGTTAGTTTGTGTGGGTGGGAATAGACATTGCCACAGGAAGGTACTGTGTTTGAAACAGTAAGGACATGTGGTGAGCCAGCTCACATTCCGTAATGGTGCATGTTATTGAGAAGCAGATAACTGCTGTTAGAAAGCTGTGTGAATGTTAGTCAGATTGTGGGAGTTGGCGTGCTTTTAAGAAAGGAGGCAAGGTTGGGGGCTGTAAGCTTAGAAGGGCCTTGTAGTTGGACATTCTTGGATAGTAATGAATGACTGTCATTGTGGTCGCACTTTTCACCTGTGAGAAAAACTTCTGTATGCTCTTTAAGACAGCGATATGTAAATGGGAGGAGCCACTGCTCGTGAATAAACGCGCTACCTTATATAATCACATACAACATGAAAAACAACATGTGCACCTAGCAGACATAACAACACTGCATAATGTGGGAACCCTGGCTAGTCATGTACACAAACTAAACATGGCATGGCACCTCTGCCTCACAATGTTATGTTATGTTAAAAATGCTCTTTTATAGCGCACAGCTACTCCTGGGAGTATCCCAGCGCTTTGGCAAAGAGCCCTAGGAAGAAGAGAAACATAACACGGCAGAATGGAAGAAAGCAGGAGAGCAGTTACTGAGCAAAAAGCCAGGTTTTAAGTCCTTTTCTAAAGGAGAGCAGGTCATCAGCTTTCCTAAGCAGGACAGGCAAATCATTCCAGCCTTGAGGCTCTAGAAAACGAAAGGAGCGTCCTCCGATTCTAGCGAGGCGAATAGAGGGAATCAAAGCTTTAGACAAAGAAGTGGAACGTAGCGTCCTGCGGGGCACATAAAAAGCCAGGCGCTTCTGAAGATATTTAGGGCCTATCTGATGAAGGGCCTTGAAGGCAAAAGTAAGCGCCTTAAAAGCGATCCTTTTGGCGACTGGGAGCCAGTGCAATTTTTTTAGCAACTCTGTGGCTCCAGCTCTGCGCTGGAGACCAAAGATGGCTCTGGCCACAGAATTTTGCACAATCTGCAGTCGAGCCAAAAGATATTTCGGCAGGCCAAGATAGAGGACATTCGAATAGTCCAGACGCGAACCTATCAAGGCCTGCACAATGATCTTTCTATGCTTCAGCGACAGCAGCGGAAGAAATTTCCGCAGCATCTTCAGGAGGCCGAAGCATTTACCAGTCAGCCCAATGATCTGGGGACCAAAGGCGAGGCCATCATCTATCACAAAGCCCGTGTTTTTAGCTTTGGGAGAGGTGGCATCCGGTGGAAACATATCTAAAGGCCACCAGGCCTTCCAACCAGGATCAGGAGGGCATACGAAAAAAAGCAATTCCAATTTATCGGAATTGCATTTTAGGCTGTGTCGCTGGAACCAAGCAAAGACTGCTCCCAAGCAGTCTCTAATCCGAGGACCGTCGAAATCCTTGCCCTTATCAAATGTAAAGAGCAACTGGGTGTCATTAGCATAGGTTATGATCTGGGCACCAAAAGATTCCGCAACTGCCGCCAGAGGGGCCATGTAGATGTTAAATAGCGTAGGGCTTAAGATGGAACGCTGCGGCACCCCCACCTCCAGCGGCGGCATTTCAGCGGAAAACGGAGGTGCCCAGACCACTTGCCGGCGGCCGGTCAGAAATGAATTGAACCAATTCAACACCGTCCCTCGAAAACCGATCTCCTGGAGTCTTAAAAGGAGACCTTCATGGGGGACGATGTCGAAAGCCGCAGACAAATCCAGCATAACCAAAATGGCCTTCCCTCCAGTATCCAAAACCTCCCTGATGGCATCAGTCACCTCGAGAAGAGCGGTCTCTGTACTAAGATTCGTGCGAAAGCCCGATTGAGAGTCATGAAGAATGTTATTACTCTCAATGAACTTGGAAATGGAGCCATGCACGTACTTCTCGGTCACCTTAGCCAGAGCAGGGAGGAGAGAGATTGGCCTGTAGTTAGCATGGATAAGAGGATCAAGGTTAGTCTTCTTGATCAGTGGAAGAATCAATGCATGCTTCCACGCTTGAGGGACAACACCCGTGCTCAGCGAAGCATTAAGCAGAAGATTAAGCAACGCATTTAAAGCCGGCGCTACTTTCCCCAAACATTTCGCCGGGCAAGGGTCAAGCGGAGAGCCGGACTTGAGCCGAGACAGAAGGTCAAGAGAGACCGCGAGAGACATCACCGGAAATTCCGAAAGGAGTGGGCCATCCTCAGTTGTAGATGTGGACAAGCTAGATGTAAAGCCAGGCACTGACGTAGGGCATAAATGACGAAAGGAGTCGTGAATAGCTTTGATTTTGTTCATGAAAAAGTCCGCTAACTGGCTAATCCAGACTTCAGTGTGCGCATGGGAGGGAGCACCGAGGGGGGGGGGGAAGTAAACTCCCTAACTATCCTGAATATCTCTTTGCTGGTGCTCTCTGAGTCATCTATTCTACGCTCAAGGTACACTTTTTTTCCCCGCTAGGATGTGCCTGTGATATAGCTTAATGGCTTCCCTATAACTAGCCTTAAGATCAGGGTCATACAGGCGTCTCCAGGCCCTTTCGGCTTTCTTACATTCCTGCCGCATCGCACCCAAGGATGAAGTAAACCAAGGGGCCGAAGCGCGCTTATCGGCAGACTTAGCCGGCTTCCCTGGGGCTAACTCCTCAAAACTAGCAGACATCCACTTATGCACCGACTCAAGGTTTTTATCCAGACTGCCAGAAAATAAGCAGGGATGACGACAAAGCGCATCAGACACCATTTCGGTGGAAACCTGGTGAAAAGGCCGGGTAATTCCTCTCTGGTCTTTCTGTGCTCTCGGAGCAGTCACAGAGATGAGAGGTATGATAAACTTTATTAAAAAATGATCAGACCACAATGCAGAATGCGGGGAGAGATGGAAGCAAACTATGTGCGAAGGTGGTAAGTAATTATCGATTATAAAAGTATGTAATGTAAAGTCTTGAGGGGATGTGCCAGACACAGTTGAGTATGCGGAGCACAGACATGTACATGTCAACATACACTGATGGTCTATAGAGTGAAGTGGACAGTGGACGCAACCATGATAGTACAGTAGGTAGGGAAGATTATGGAATGGTAGCGCGTACGTGCCTCCCCCCCCCCTAAATGTTTATGGTAGTAGGCTGGCTCGGCGTACGCAAGGCTAGTGTAGGGGTTTGCAGAAGAGGCACGTTTCTCTGGGTGTGTGAATTTCCATTAATGTCAATTTCTTTTGAGTCCTTCGTCATCTCACATGCCACACAATTGTGCCATTTCAAATGCCAATCTCCAATTGCAATTCGAAAAATCTTATATATTGTATCATGTGTCCATGCAATCGATTTTATATTGGACAGACGACCCAGACTGTGAAAACAAGGGTCCTACAACATAAATCAAGAATTAAGTGTATGACCATAGTGGCTCCTTTGGTTAGTCATTATCAGATATACAATCACTCATTCAACGACATATACTGGACAGTATTATGCGTGGTAACAAATAGAAATAAAGGAGAGCTTGAAACCAAGCTTAACTATTTGGAAGCTAGATTAATTGAGAAATATCAGACTTCTAAAACTGGGCTTAACGACAGGGATGAGATATGGTCTCTAATTGGCTGAAATGTGTAACCAGTTCTGGCCACAATACAGACTTATAATTCTATGTAATTATGAAATGTACCGTTTCTGGTGTGTTTTTGTGTACCTGTATATTATGTATATTTTTATATATATATATTGTTTTTTTGTATCATGCATTTAACAAATGGTTTTAGAATGGAAGAGGGGCGAGGTATCACACGGGGTAATGGTTAAAGCTTGCCCTCTTTCCTTGTTTCGGTTGGATTTTGGTTTAGCTATTTCTTTAGGGTCATTGCAGAGGATTGATTCTGATTGAAGTAGATCCTTCCTTCAAAATTTTTCTTCCCGTGTCTAATTTCGAACACGTCTATATTCTTTAGAAAAGTTTATGAAAGTGCACCTGAGAATGCTTGAACGAGTGGGCTGTGAGCGTACTTGGATGGCGGCCATGTAAGTTGAGGCCGATAGATTGGGTATAAGTCTGTTTTTTATGTTTATCTTTACGGCATCCGGGAAGGCGGGTCCACTGCCCTTAATGGTCCTAGTCCAGTGTCTATTTCCAAGAAGCATTTTGGAGTTCCGAGTAGTAGAAGACTCGGGCGTTTTTTGGAATACGTGTGTTCGTCGTAATCCTCCGGAGAACACAGTGAGACCTTGAAGAATTATACGAGCTTGGAGCAAGGTGAAGTAAGAACGTTTCTATCCCTTTGCCTGAATTCGATTAGTGTGCAAGGTTTACGACGGAGGTACATGAGAACCTCGGGGACATGCAAGTCAGACTTCATTCCCTTTGTGGATTTTTGTTTGCGCTTGATAGAGTAGGATAACTTATGATAGGTGTGTCAGATGGATTTTGGTATTAATTTAGTTCAGTTTTTAGGGTAATTGACGATGCCACTATTTGTTATTTGATCATTCAGGTTTTTGGATTACCAGTGTGGCGAGACATAGGATATACAGACAAGCACAGGTTGTGCTTAGCAAAGGAATTCCGACTCCCTGTTTACCTGGAGCAATTTACTTCCGTTACTAAGACTATAGCTCCTGGACACCATAGCTGGAATTGGGCTAGAAGATTTGTAAAACTATGCTGTGGTATGTAAAGGCTCCATGCCCCGTTTAGCTGTTACATTTGGCATGTTTAGCACGACACTTGTGGTGCATGCACGGTGATGAAGGAGTTGTGGTATTGAATGTGTGCATAAATGAGTAGAATCACTTGGTGATGGTTTGACTAAGAACACGTTTTCCTTTCGGTGTGTAAATACAACATGATACCAGAACCTTGAGGAACTTTCTCTCCTTGTAGTGGTAGTGGCACCCGAGGGTGCCTGTGCCCGTGAAGTTTACAGTCGTATTTTTTACATTATACTTTAGAAGGATGCATTTATTGAAAATGTTATTCCATTTTTGTTTTAGGTAAATTAATATGATTTTTGTTGCCCATTGTCCTGATGAGGCCTGAAACTGCTTGACAGGCCGAAACGCGTCGTGAAACTATGCTGTGGTAAATTATTATGATTTTTGTTGCCCATTGTCCTGATGAGGCCTGAAACTGCTTGACAGGCCGAAACGCGTTGACGGTTATCACCAATTTCGACACCTCTTTGATTTTGAAATTTCTTGGATACAATCCCTAGGAGTATTATTTGATTAGAAGCCATAAAGACATTGATTATTGCTTCCTATTCTCCTTGATATTTTGGTGTTCGAAAAGGAAATAAGGCCAGGAAAGACATTGCCAGTATTTTCCTTGTATATAAAAAATTGGGCTTCATACATAACCCATGGATTAAGGGTTAACAAGAAGAAATTTTGTTTCTTGGATTTTGGAGATTGTTTTTACACAAGATTAAATATTGTGTGACTAGTTGATTTGTACATATGATGAAAAAAATGAAAAAGGACTTTTAAAAGAAAGTTACAAATCATGACTACTGTTTGTGTGTCCCTTTTTTTCAGTTGGTGTTAATAGCCACTAGATGAACGTTATAATATTATGATAGATTGATTCAGTACAATTCATAATGTTTTGAGATAGATAATTAGTAGTATCTGTCCCTGCAAATAACCATTCTTTAAGTAAAATACCGTTGGCATCACTTGTCTTTAGTTAGCTGTTTGTATAACTTGTCATCAAAATAGAAGAAGTTATTAGTCAGACAGTATTTAGTCATCTCAATCAAAATTTCTGTATGTTGTAGAAATGAAATAGATCTAGCTCGTAAAAAAATGGCTGATGGCTTGTATCCCTAAATCGTGTCTGATTGATGTGTACAAACTCATCACATCCAAAGTGATGAGCAAGAAGTCTTTTTCCCATTTGAAACCATTGATCATATTAAAAAATGCATTGTATCTCTCAGATATACCAGTAGAGCCGTTACAAATGGTCGTAAGTAAAATTCTATATATTTGGATGTAATTTCTAGATTTGAGCCCATGGAGCAAACTATGGGCCTCCCTGGAGGGTTAACAGGATCTTTATGTAGTTTCGGGAAAAGGTAAAGTATAGGTGTTTTTGCAATACTCCTCCCATACCAATAGCCCTTTATCTCTCCAATCACCAACCATTTCCTCATAATTGATATTAGGAAAAAACACTTCCCTTTTGTCAGTTTATTGACAACATAGGGGGTTACTTAATTGATGAAGTCCCTGCCTTATGTAATCTTGCTTTTCCCACCCTTATCAGATTGTCTAATGACAATGGTAGGGTCACATTTTAAATCTTCAATTGCTTTCATTTGTGTTATTGTAAGGTTACACTTTGATCTCCGGAATACCACATCTTTTTAAGATCTTTAACCACACATGTTTCAAATACTTCTATTGTATCGCAATGCAACACAGGTATGACTTTTGACTTAGGTCTAAAACCACTGGGACTTGCATCATCAACAGTTATATTCAAATTATGCAAGTTTACCAGAGGATCATTGTGATGTTCTATTTCATCATCCAACTGTGCAAGAGTCTGAAAGGTTTCCACATCAGAAATGCATAGAGTGTCCTGGACTGCAATTGCACTATTCGTTGTAACATTGGGGGCATGTAAGTGGAACCATTTTTTGAGTTTCAATTTACGTAAAAAATAAAATACATCAATGCGTTTCTGAACATAATCCATATTTTTGGTCAGATAAAATGATAGACCCAGAGTTAATAAATTAATGTCTGTAATAGTTAGCTCACGTTTGGAGAGGTTTCCGACCATCAGTTCATCCCTCTCTTGGCACGGGTGACCATTGGTGCGGTTTTGATTGAATCGTTTTTTCCTTCTCCTCCGCTCTTTTTTGTTCCTCTTGTTCCTTTGGTTTTGCCGCGCAGCCCTCGTCCTCGCCGGAAATCCTGATCCACATTCTGAATATTTTGTTGACTATGTTTAGCTTTGTCTAGAACATGTAGAGAGTAAGGAATTTCGTCCTTGGATGCTGGACGGGGAATACTCCTGATCCCCTGATCAAGAATTTATAAAGAACAACTGAAGGAGTATTACCCGATGAGGGAGATGAAGGCTTTTTCCAAACTAGGAAAAACTGTTCCTTTGTTAGTAAACCCCTCACTCCCCACCTAGTGGTGACTTGCTTCATCATCGGGGCCCACCCAAGTGGCCTAGCGTCACTTGGGTGTGCTTCAACACCTGGGTTACAGTGGAGCAGGTAGTGAGGTGTGGGGTGCAAACAAAAAAAGTTTGAGTGTTAAAATTGTCCTGGTTAGTGCTTCATTATAGGCTTTAATAAAAAGGTAACTGGACAAAATTAAAATGTATTGGTGAGATACTGGCAGGGGAGTTACGACCTATGTATCTCTGCTATGTGTTGGTCAACATGTTTCTACCATTAGGGGTGATCCCCGGTATTCTTCAGGACCAAAACAAGGAAGTGGGAGGTGTGGGTCCCCTAAAAGACGCACCCTGTCCTAAGTCCTTGGTCTTCCAGATGAAAAAATGTTTCTCTGGGAGGTCACTCCTAAATTTTTAGGGTGTGAACAAAAAACTGGAGTAATACTCAAGTTGGGCTTCAACGAGCAGGGGGTAGGTGCTTCACTCCTATCAACATACGTCCGCCGCACGGTAGAAGTAGGTGACTAGCCTTTCCTCTTCACTACCAACTAGTATGTTGATAGGAGTGAAGCACCTACCCCCTGCTCGCTGAAGCTCAACTTGAGTATTACTCCAGTTTTTTGTTCACACCCTGAAAATTTAGGAGTGACTTCCCAGAGAAACATTTTTTCGTCTGGATGACCAAGGATTTAGGACAGGGTGCGTCTTTTAGGGGACCCACACCTCCCACTTCCTTGTTTTGGTCCTGAAGAATACCGGGGATCACCCCTAATGGTAGAAACATGTTGACCAACACATAGCAGAGATACATAGGTCGTAACTCCCCTGCCAGTATCTCACCAATACGTTTTAATTTTGTCCAGTTACCTTTTTATTAAAGCCTATAATAAAGTACTAACCAGGACAATTTTAACACTCAAACTTTTTTTGTTTGCACCCCACACCTCACTACCTGCTCCACTGTAACCCAGGTGTTGAAGCACACCCAAGTGACGCTAGGCCACTTGGGTGGGCCCCGATGATGAAGCAAGTCACCACTAGGTGGTGAGTGAGGGGTTTACTAACAAAGGAACAGTGTTTCCTAGTTTGGAAAAAGCCTTCATCTCCCTCATCGGGTAATACTCCTTCAGTTGTTCTTTATAAATATGTTTAGCTTTGTTCATCAGTTGGAATTATTTGAGGAAATTATTTCTTCCCTGAATACTTGTTGACGCTTGTTGGCTTAATCTTTCCACCGACACATCAGAGGCATTACTGTCAGAGACATCACTTTCTTCCATCATAATACCCCTTTCAACTGCTTACGTTGTTACTGTATTTGTGTTTGTAACCTGTTGTTGATCATTTTTCACGAAAAGGTGGTCTCATTTTATGTGGGAAGTTGAAGTCCTTCCAGATTGATAGTCCTTAAAATCCCTTATGAATTTCCTCTGGTTTTTTTCGTGTAATTTCTTCCTCCAACTTAGCCAAGCGGATTTGTAATTTATTCATGATGTCATCCAGATTTTCCTTTGTAATTCATTTTAATAAATACACCATTGTTATCTCACTTTCATCATAGATTTTTGTTCAATACTTTAGGGCATATTTGATGAGTGTGCACATGATTACCATGGAACATTCTTTTGAGTTACCTCTCCATTCATCTAGCATTTCTGGGCTGGGGCTTCATAAGTGGGGATGGTATAAATATGCAGGCCCCTTGGCAACCGCCCCACATCTATATATTTCCGTAAAGATTCTGCCTCCCACCATTTAGACAGTTCTTTTCTGCATAATTTCTCCAATTTGTCATATAGCACTTGAGCTTGAACTTGATTATTTGACAGGGAGTGTTCTTTACATGCTTGTGCCAGTGCAGTGTCTCCACTCGTAGTTTGCATAAAAAACAGTTGATTAGAAACTTCCTTCCTTTTTGCTTCTATCAATGAAGCCATCGTTGCACACGATATTCAGATTTTTTCTGTGTCGCGTTCAGAACTTGCGCGTACACAGGCGTCTCGGTATAGACTGTGAAAACCTTGCTCCGGGCTCCACTGCCTACTCCGCACATAGGGCTTAAATTCAGCAGTGTTACTTCCCCTTACGATAAGTGTACCCACAAACCGCGAAGGCGTCTGGGAGCTCCAACGAGGCCTCCGACTATGTCGTATCCCACGCGCTGTTCCCTCTCTCACATAAACCACTCTCGGGGGTTCCGATAGCTCAACACATCATTGCATCAATTTTTTTAACACACTGTCTTCCTGCTTAACAGATTCTGATTCCAGCTTGAATCACGATGTTCAGTTTGCCCAAGGAAAGCCCTGACTTTTAAATCAATCACTCCACAGCAGTCCGGTAGTTCAGGGCTTTAACTTAGCGGCGGTCTGGGAGCGAAACCCGGCGTTTCTTAATACAGCAGCATTTCTTCTTTCCCTCTCAAAAAGAAGTACTCCGGACTCACTGAGATGCTCAATTCTGTTGTTGTGCAACAGAAGGCTTCACACCGACCAGTTTGGCCTTTACAGCTTTATCACGGTAAAGCAAGTCATGTTACGTTTCCGTTTACATACTCTATTGTGTTAGACATAAAAAGTGGACTGGCATTTCATTGATACAAAACTTTGCCCACCCTCTTTGAGTGACTTGAAAATCGTTCTTCAAATAGTTCCTCACAATCGTATTTAAATAGAAGTGCATAGATTAATCAACTTCGGCTTTGCATGCTTTGTTACAATCATATAAAAACACATAAATAAAACGTTATTCATCAATTGCTGTACACTTCAATAGCGTTATAAACACTGGTTGATACCTTCAAGAATAATTCATCTAAGCAAACCAATAATGCCCAAGTGGTCTTAAATACATGAACGAATAATGTTGTACACTTCAATAATATTTTGTCCACTATTTGCCACCTCCATGAATAATTCATTAAAGCGCAAAAATATTTGCAAATATTAATAAGAGGACCCTTAGCATTCGCTGTGTGCATGGTGATATCAAGGACGATGCTGTAGCACGGGTAACCCTTCAGATGGAAACAGGCCTAGAAACCATAGTCGACGTAGGGGTCCTCCCTTTCTTTCTAGAACAGCTGATAGTAGGCATAGACAATCCCTGCTTCTATAATCTCCTAGTTGGAAACCTTAAAACGTAATCCCTAAAGAAAAAACCCACAATAGCCTTATCACCTCTAAAACATGAGCAATGGATAACCATTTTAGGGTAGCACAGCAAAATGATAGCACCCTCAGTAACGCCTAGCAGAGCACCAAGGATGCAAAAAATAACCCCAGAAAAACCTATTCCTGTTTTACGGAGCAGAACGGTCTGTACAGAATCGCTAAAGAGGTAGAAGAACCCCAACTGTTGGTCCCCATTGGTTTCAGAGAACAGGTTCTCTTCTTTTCCCATTCCCACCTCCTGGCTGGCCATTTTGAACAACTTCTTTTGACCTGGTTTTCACGCACAGATAAAGAAATACTGTCAGGAATGCGCTATCTGCCAAAAGAAGAACGCATACGTTCCTCCAAAAGTAACCCTACACCCCCACCAAGGAGAGCTGGGAAAAGGAGGGTGCAACAGAAGAGCAAGCCTCGTTGGACTAGACTAACCAAGTAAAAGTCTGTCTCCACAAACTGAGAACCCTGGCTCATGATTCAGTGGAAAGAACCCAGGTCAAACAAAGATACTTCTTTGACAAGGGCAAATGCTGGAGAGAGTTCCAAATAGGTGATTGGGCTCTGCTCTTGCTACGATCCTCTACCCATAAGCTGAAAAAGGAGTGGCAAGGTCCGTATGAGATCATGAGGAAAATAGTAAGTAAGTAAGTAAGTAAATATTTTATTGTTTTTAGGTTAATAAAAACCATTACAAAAAGAAGAAAACATTAAAAAACAAGTCTCCACGAGAGAAATTAAAAGAGAACCTTTAAAAGCAAGAGTTTTGATTAAAAAAAGGCAGAGATAAAAGACAGTAAAAGTGCGGGTGGGATATATTGTTCGTGGCAGCATGGTCATAGCCCGAGGTTTCCTCTTAGCCAAGTGCCTGGGTTGTTTGTTTCCATTCTGCTAGTTTCAGAAATTTCACCAGCTTCCCATTTAGTGGTGGGAGACCAGGATCGAAACAGGCGAGGACGGCTTGTCTGTGTGAGCGGACTCCTAGTTCGTTGAAGGCTGTTTTCGACAGGGCTGCCCTTTCCTCGTTCAGCCTCGAGCAGGTGCATAGTAGATGTTCTAAGTCTTCATTCCCCGTTCCGCAAAGCCAGCATTTAGTCCCATAGTTCTGTCTCAGCCACGGTGGTAGGTGAGGAATGGCGGGTAGATTCCCTAGCCTGTGTTTTAAAAGGGCTTCTTTAGTTTTCCAGCCATACCCCAGACCAAAATATGCTTGGAGCCCCGGTGTTTTATAAGTACACAGGGTCATCCAGGCATGGCATCTGTGAGAAAACGTGGCTTTGTCCTCCACATGCGAGTGTCTCTTTAAGCTCTTGTTCACTGTGAGCTTGAATTGCGCATGTGATAGAGGAGACTCCCATAGCTCTTTCAATCCTGTGACGGTCAGGGACTCCTCATGTATTTTTTTGCCGGCATTCTGGATGAGCTATTCATGTCTTGCCAGAGCTGTCGATTCAAGGTATTTTTTGGAGAGTTCTTTAATTTGTGCCAGCACTTGATGTATGACCCTCTTCGTGCAAGAGTTTGGCTCATCAGCCCAAATTCCAACTGAATCTGGGCTTGCGAAGTATACGATGGCAGGTTGAAGAGAAGTCAATAGGCCTTTGAAATGGTTGTATCCAGAAGTTTTGCGTCAGTTCCTCTTAGAGCCTCAATGCCATACGTAATTGATGACTCTATTTTGATTTTAGCTACTCGAAGTAGTGGCAATAGAGTTTCGCATCTCAATTTGGGCTTTAGCTGTTTCAGTATCGTGGCTATTAACATGCCTTTCCTCTTGATGGCCTCTAGTTGGTTTAGATAGCGGCCACCTTTGTCGGCTAGGATCCCAAGATATTTGTATTCAGAGCAATTTGAAGTTTCATTTGTGTCAAGTGACCAAGTGTGCCACTTTTTGTTCCCAGTTATGGACAGAACTTTTGTCTTGCTGATGTTCACTTCTAGTAGGTTTTCAGAGCATAACCATGAAGCGTGTTAATAAGGTTTTGAAGACCAACTTTCGTGTGGCTGACCAGGACCACGTCGTCTGCATAGGAAATGCTGTGCAACCCTTTGCCCCTTAACCGGGGGGCGTGGGAGTTACAAGCCTCTAGGGCGGGTGGCAGGTCAGCTGTGAATAGATTGAAAAGAGTTGGAGCTAGCACGCACCCCTTCTTTAGGCCCTTTGTGGTTGGAATACGCCTAGAGAGGTGCGAGCCATTCCCAAGCTTTACCTGGACCCACGTGTTTGTGTGCAATTCAATCAGGAGGCTTAATAAAGGCGAGGGGATCCCCCAGGAGGCCAGTTTTCGCCAGAGGGTTTCTCGGTTAACATTGTCAAAGGCCGCCTTGAAGTCCACAAAGCAGTGGTGGAGAGCCTGTTTGGTCACCCTAGCCTTGTCGATGAGTTACGAGATGGCCACCAGGTTAGTTGTTGTTCTCTTGTCTTTGCAAAAACCTGTTTGGCTAGATGGTATTAAGCTTTGGTTTGCAGCCCATTCTCGCAACTGAGTCAATAGGAGGCCAGCAAAGTATTTAGCTTCAATATCAAGGAGTGCAATCAGGCGGTAGTTTTTTGGAAGGAGTCTGTTCCCCGCCTTGTAAATCGGTGACATGATTGGGCCCCTCCATGAGGCAGGGAGGCGCCCAGAGTTATTGACGGATGAATAGAGAGGATCAACATATCAGCCCAGTATTCCGGTTCGAGTTTGAAAAGTGCTGGCAGAATACCGTTAGGTCCAGCTGTGCCGTCTTTCCTACCTTTGGAAATTAGTTTCCTGATTTGGGTACCAGATTGTCGTCTTCACGTGGTGAGCGTATTTGAGGTTGTCGGCTCTCCAGAAGATAGTGGGGCTCACTTGTTTTGCCGTCCTGATGATTGAAGTGTTCGTAAAGAAATGATTCCCAAGACGATTTCGTTATGTGAGATGTTATACCATTGTTTTTCGGATTTAACAGTTTATTTATAATCGACCATAACTGGGCGCTGTTGCTGCCCTTGGAAGCATGGTGAAGTTTGGTCCAGAAGTCTTCTTCGTTAGTTCTTTTGATTGCCCATTTCAACTTTTTAAGATCCGCATGGTGATTGTGAAGCTGTGCTAGGAGAATTCCGTCCCCCGGGCTTTTTTTCAGCAGTCTTAAAGATTTATTAATCACTTTTTTGTGGGATTTCATGGCCAATTTCTGGGTGCCCGAGATCTTCCTTGTGCCAACAGGAGCTAGTGGTGGAAAATGCTGTACGGTTGTTGAATAATTGTTTGCAAACTCCGTCGTGAATTTTTCCCAGCCTGCTACTGTGTTGCCAGAAGGATATTTTGAGGAGTTCAGTTGAATTTTTGCAGCTTGAAGTACCTCCGCAGTATTTGCTACTGAAGTTTTAATTTGTTTTAAGGTTGATGGTGTGACTGTCCTGCGGACCTATTGCGATTGAAGGAACATCATCCGGAAGAGCTCCCAGACTGACTTCTTGAGGGCGAGGATCACTGTCACCCATGTCTCCTAAGTTGAAGCCCAGAACATGATGAAATAGCGTGAGGGAGACTAATGTGTAATCAATTAAAGAAATAGATTTCATTATTGGTAGCGTTTATTCACTGCTGCATTCGCGTTTTCCCCCAGGCGCTCTTGCCGTGCTGAACCCTCCGCCTCCATTTTGTTTGTTGTTGTCCTCGTGTGCCCGCCCCGCCTCCCAGCTGAGACGCCCTCGACCCTCCCCCTCCACTATCCATATATGACAGTTCTTCCCGCGCGCAGCGACCGCGCCCAATCCGCGCCGAAGGTGCGCCAAAGGTAAGCCCGTCTACGCCCGTCCGCGCCTGGACCGCGCCCAGTGCCATACCCCCTGCCCCTCGCGCCGCCCATCCCTCCCGCATTACCTACGATGCCACCACCCTCCTAGCCCTTAACCCCGGCCGTTCCCCCAACTGCGTCCAAGCCGCTCCTGGACACACCCATGGACCTTTCTCCTGCTACTCCTGCAAATTCAGCGGCACCGACAACTACTCCGCTACGACCACTCCACAGACTCCCGACCCCAACCATCTACAATGCATCATTCTCAACACCAGCTCGGTCCACAGACACGCCATTGACCTATGGAATCTACTAGACACCATCTCTCCAGACGTCGCCTTCCTAACAGAAACATGGATGAACGCTTCCTCCGCCCCAGACATCACCATTGCCATCCCTGAAGACTATAAGATCACACGCAAGGATCGTTCCGGCCACACAGGAGGAGGAATCGCTATCGTCCATAAGAAATCAATCCGCATCTCAACCAGCTCTGACGCCAACCTCGCCAACTCCGAACACCTTCACTTCCAAATCCACATCGACCCCAAGACCACACTCAGAGGCACCCCCCTCTACAGACCACCAGGACCACGCGCAAAATTCAGTGAAGACATCACGGACTTCATCACTCCACACGCGCTCCCCTCCAAAGATTACATCCTTCTGGGAGACTTCAACTTTCACCTTGAAAAGATCAACGACCGCAACACCACCACCCTCTTGGACAACCTCGCCAACCTCGGACTTAAACAACTAGTCACTTCCCCCACCCACATCGCAGGTCACACACCCGACCCCATCTTCACCTCCAGCAATCATGTCTCCTTCAGCCACACTACGGATCTCCTCTGGACTGACCACAGCTGCGTTCACTTCACCTACAACAAGCCAAAACCCACCAACCACCTCCAACCAACTCTGCAAAGAAACTGGAACAAAATCACCACCAACCAGATCTCCGCATCGCTCCTTCTAAACACCCCAGCCCACTCTTCTAACCCAAACCAAGCCGCCGCCAACCTCACCCTATGGTTATCCAACACCGCCGACACCTTAGCACCACTGAAAAAACATCAAAGCAAACCTGGCAGCAAGAAGGCCTCCTGGTTCAACGATGATCTTGAGAAGTCCAAGAAACTCTGCCGCTCCCTTGAAAAGGCCTGGAAAAAAGACCCAACCACTAGCACCAAGTACGCCTTCAAAAACGCCACCCGCACTCACCACCAACTAATCCGAAAGGCCAAGAAAACAGCATTCAAGGATCGACTCAACAACAACGCCCACAACAGCAAGGAACTTTCAACATCGTCAAGGAATTTTCCAATCCCTCGGCCAACTCCAACGACATCACCCCCTCTCAAGCCCTCTGCGACTCCCTAGCCTCATTCTTCCACAACAAGATTGCAGACATCCTCAACAGCTTCGACAACCAACCCGGAGACCAACCCACCCAACCATTTGCTGAACATTCTCCCCCCGTGAACACCCTTAACGTCTGGAACCCAATCTCCACTGAAGACACCATCCGCCTGATGAATTCCATCCACTCAGGATCCCCCACAGACCCATGTCCTCACCACATCTTCAGCAAAGCAGACTCCGTCATAGCACCGCACCTCCGAGACGTCATCAACTGCTCCTTCAACTCCGCCACCTTCCCGGAAGACTGGAAACACGCTGAACTCACCGCCCTTCTGAAAAAACCCACAGCGGACCCCACCGAACTCAAAAATTACCGCCCCATTTCGCTCCTTCCATTCCCGGCCAAAGTCATCGAGAAAGCTGTCAACAACCAGCTCGCCGCTTTCCTCGAAGCCAACAAATCCCTCGACTCCTCACAATCTGGCTTCCGAGCAAAACACAGCACTGAGACCGCCCTCATCGCAGCAACAGACGACATGCGAACTCTACTGGACAATGGAGACACAGTTGCCCTCATCCTCCTCGACCTCTCTGCAGCATTCGACACAGTCTGCCACAGCACCCTTTTACAACGCCTCAATAACATCGGAATACAAGGAAAAGCACTTGAATGGATCACCTCGTTCCTCACCGGAAGAACCCAGAGAGTCCGCCTTCCACCATTCAAGTCCGAGGCCACTGAAGTCATCTGTGGCGTACCACAAGGATCCTCACTCAGCCCCACCCTCTTCAACGTATACATGAGCCCCCTCGCGGCCATCGCCCGCCAACACAACCTCAACATCATCTCTTACGCGGATGACACTCAACTAATCCTTTCTCTCACCAATGACCCCAGCACCGCCAAAACTAACCTACACGAAGGAATGAAAGAAGTTGCCGAATGGATGAAACAAAGCCGTCTGAAACTGAACTCAGACAAAACAGAAGTCCTCATCTTAGGTACATCCCCCTCTGCATGGGACGACTCTTGGTGGCCGGAAGCCCTTGGAAAAGCACCCATCCCGACAGACCACGCACGGAACCTAGGCGTCATCCTGGATTCTTCACTCTCAATGAACAGACAAGTCAGCGCCGTATCCTCATCCTGCTTCAACATTCTTCGCATGCTCAAAAAAACATTTTGCTGGATCCCCACCGAAACCAGGAAAACAGTCACCCATGCTCTGGTCACGAGCCGACTGGACTACGGAAACACCCTCTACGCAGGTACTACCGCTAAACTCCAGAAGAAACTCCAACGAATCCAAAACGCCCCAGCCAGGATCATATTAGACATCCCGCGCAACGAACACATCTCTGGTCACCTGAAAGACCTCCACTGGCTACCCGTCAATAAGAGAATCACTTTCCGACTGCTAACCCACGCACACAAATCACTCTACGACATCGGACCAGAATGCCTCAACTCACGACTGTCCTTCTACACCCCCTCCCGCCAACTACGCTCCTCCAGCCAAGCCCTCGCCACTGTACCTCGCATCAACAAGACCACCATGGGAGGCAGATCCTTCTCATACCTGGCTGCTAAAACATGGAACTCACTCCCCGCTCACCTTCGCCTTACCCAGAACCACCTAGCATTCAGAAAGCAACTTAAAACGTGGATATTTGACAAGTAATCCTCCTCCCCTTCCTAAGCGCCTTGAGACCCTCTGGGTATGTAGTGCGCTATATAAATTCTCTGACTTGACTTGACTTGACTTGAGGTAAATGAGGCCACAGGTGGTGAATCATCTGGGAATCTTCCATTTAAGACCCGCAGGCCCATGTGTTCCAGATCTTACAGTAGCGCCTTTGCAGACTTAGATGCCTTGCATTGGCTGCTAAATGATTGGGTTGGTATGTTCCAGTGGTACGTCTGGGCCTGAATGTCACTGTTGATGGAAGACCCTATGATGCATTGATTGAAGTCTCTAGACAGAATAAGATTTGGTGATGTTTGAGTAGTCATAACGTAATGTAAGTGGTCCGTTAGGAGTTTTCCCTCCTGTCTCTTCTTTTTGGGGTTGGTGTAGGTGTTGCTTAGCTGGAACTCTTTCTTCTTACCCCCGAACTTAAGTGATAACTCCACTGTGTTTATGGCCAAGGAATTTCTAGAGAGTGACCGAGCATAGCCATAGTTGATATTTTAAGGTAGGTTGCTAGGCCTCCTGACAGACGACCAAACTTGATTTTCCTTGTGGATGGGGAATGATAGCAGGTGTAGCCCTCCAGATGATTCGTCTCTTCCAACCATGTTTCCTGGAGGAGGATGATGTCAAACGATGTGGCATATTGTAGGAAGTCAGTGTCCTCTGCTTTGTTGTAGAGCCCGTTAATATTCCATGAGCATAGTTCTATGTGCGGTGCGTCCGTGCGCATAACAGGCTCACTTGGATATCCTTGTTATTGGGGATTGGCTTGTGAGTTACATATCCTGAAGAGCCGATGTTCAATCGTATGGTGCGTATTGGTAATCCTTGAACTGTTTTCCGTGGTTATCGCCTGGGCTGCTGTAGTACAGCGACCCAGTGCGCCCCTCAGCACGGACCTTGTCATTGAGGTTGTGTTGGATGGTCGCTGCTTGGGCCTCTCGTGCAGGGGCAGCGGGTATCCTGTATTGTGGTGGGCAGCTATATTGACCCCCCATGCTTTAAGGAGACTTTGCTCCTCGAAGATTTTATTGGCGATTTCAGGGGAAACCATGTAGCTTTTGTCGCCTCATTCCCGTCCAGCCTGTCAGTTCTTATGAATTCTATGGAGAGAAGGTCCGCTGAAGATAAGTCCTTTAGTGCTGGTATAGTGCTGAGTAGCCGTAGTAAGTCCCTCTGTTCAGAATATCAAATGGGCCCTTTGATTGATACTCAGGAGTAAAAAGGATGCTGGTAGAGAGCTCATTTGGATAGTACAGCAGAGGGATTAGCTGATTATTTGAGGCTTGAGGACTTTAATTGTTGTGGTCGGAGTGAGACAGGATTCCAGTGGGATTCTCTCCAGAGGTGAGAGTTATTGAAACGGGCACAGAAGGACCTGTGGTGATGTTAGCTATGCCGGATAAAAGCTTAGTTTGAGGGCTCGGGAGCCGTGGTTCCGCTGATTCCTGGGAACGGGAGCTTACACAGGTGGTCATGGATGGTTCGACCCTTGCAGAATCCGAGTTTTGAGTTGACTGTACCGCTGCAGGTTCAGATGTCAGAAGTAGAATAAGGGGGCTTTCATCAGTCACTTGGCAGAGGCCATGTTTATCAGACTTGTGTTGGATTCCAGCCTTCCCGCCGGATAAGATTCTACCATCCTCCAGCGTGGAGGCAGGAGTACTTGCTTTTGCGGGTACTCCATTGGGGGATAGTCTGGGGCCCGTAGAAGGTGGGTCCCTTCTGACAGTGCTTGCTGTATTAGGACTCCTGGCCAGCTGCTCAAATCTTTTTCATGACTGAAAGAGTGGGTAAACTTCTAGTATACTTGTTAAAGATTGTTTTTTCGGGCCTTTACTTTTCAGCTGACGCCGCCCTTTCGCATTGAGGGGCAGCTTACTGGCGTTTGTAGGAGGAGTGGAACAGGTTGCCGTGTGGCAAGCACCCCGATACCGACACCGGTAAGACTTTGTCGGGGGTGCTTGTTGTAGTTGTCCCTCCTATTGGTGCTACGTGGAAGGCTGTTTCGCCCGGGCTGGTGCGCTGGGCCTTGCGTTTGTCCCTTTTGGCAGCCCTTCTAATAGGCAGGATACGATTTCTGGAAGTACTGCAAGTTTGTCGATAATGGGACCGCAACTACATACCAGCTTTGCCTCCTGCTGGGCCCTGCTGATTAGCGTGTTTAATTGGCCGAGTTTGTCGTCTATCCGCCCTACAAAAACAGCCAGGGTGTCGAGTAGAGTCAGCTGTAGGTCCATTTTGTCTGATTGGAAATGAAGAGTATCAACAGTTCGTTGCATAGTGTTCAGCAGGATGTCCCACGTATTTGACGCTTCCATTGCTTGTGATCTTGTTGATGGCCCTATTTCGGTGGCCCCTTTTTTGGGAGTTGAAGACAGTGAAGAATTCGGCAAGGAGGTTAAATTTGAGAGGGCACCCTCCTGGATTGGGCCCAGTCTGGAGGCCTGGATTTTGTTAGTTGGTTCCACCTTTGGCGAAGATGGATTCATGCATGTAGGTGGAATGTATGTGGCAACTAGATCGGCCCATTCTTGCGAGCCCAAGTAGGTTGTATTGGTGAGGCCATCGCTCCCAAGGTTTGGTTTGTTTGCCCAATCCTCCTTGCTGTGAACTAGCTGGTCTTTTATTGCTCCTTCACGGGGCTGTGAGAGGGGTCTTATACTGTCCAGTTGGGCCAGATGGTTTTTGTCTGCAGTCGGCAAGTTGTTTGGATTGCCTGTGTCGTCGCTGCTCGGGGCTTCTTGCCATTGATTGACTCCGCGCCACTGCTTGTAGGAGAGTTGTGCAAGGAACGATTATGTGCCTGACTTATTTTACATGGGGGTGAGGCTGCTGATGCCAGGGGGGAAATTTAGGTCCGTGACAGAGGAAGGTAGATGAAAGACAGATGTTGCCCCCCAGTCGCCTGCTAGGGGTGGTGATAGTCTGCAAGTGGCCTTGTTTGAGAGCTCATGTTCCACCAAGACCCCTGTTACCACTGCTGTCGCTGGACTCAATGCTGGTTGGCTGGCCGATGTGGAAAAGTGAGATGAAGTGCAGCTGGCTTGCTGCAAAGATTGAACAAGATGCAGGTCCCCCGGGGATAGGGGAAGAAGTGCGTCCTGAAGGCCCTGGATTTTTCCACTGGACAAGAAGATGGTGGAAAAAGGATTTTTCAGAAAATTACATTTTGATGTGATTTTTGGTTGTAGTAGATTGGGACGAGGGTTCGCAGTTGGGGAAATTCAATCTCTGGACGCTCCAAGTTTTCCTCGTTCTCCTTGAGACGCTGCCCTACTCCCTCTGACTTCTTTGATGTTTTCTGATTCGCTGATGCTCGATGTGGTCTCCAGCTTTGCCTTTGACTTAGTTTTTGATTTAAGCTTCGGCTTACTTTCAGGGGGGACCCTTTTCTTGCCTGACATCATATTGGGTTTGCTGGGCCTCTGCGGTACTGTCAGAGATAGTCACTTAATGCAGCTTGATGCAGCACAGAGGTGTAACCGCACAGGACCACTGCCACTACCGCTATAACTCCTGCAATGACTCTAGGATCAGCTTGGAACGGCGTTCTGGCACTTCCGTCGCACACCAATCCTTACTAGGGGGCTGACAAAAACGAGCGGAGCTCACAGAGGGGGTCACCGGCAATGTCGGACCTAGTCAGACCGGCCTGGGCCTCTACCCCTGGGCTCTTACTTAGCTGCCGCCTCTAACGGCAGCCGCGCTCGCGTTTGCCCAGTCAAGGGAAATCCCCAAAAAATCAGTACCAGCCCAGAAGCAGTCGCGTGTGGCGTCACCTCGTTGAACTTGGTAACTTGGGTGTGGATACTGGAGCCTCGCAGCTCCGCAAAACCCTCTCGAGATGGAGATGATAAGGGCTTCGCTGCTGCGGTCTCCCCTGGTTGTCCCCGATATTGGGCGTCGCTGTGGTGCAGGTTTGCATCCAGCCATCACCGTATCGCTGTCTGTTCGCGTGTTCGCTTACACGCACCGAGAGTCTTATCCATCGACTTCCTTCTTCATTGACGAAAGATATATACGACACTAAACCTGAAACTTATCTCTCGGTCTTCAAAACAGTTGCACCATTTAGGCCATACGACCCTCTGAAGAGTATCTGTTTCATTAAAAGCATTAATCGCTCGTGGTAATCACCTTCCCTAATTGAATGCGGGTTAATCAACACGGGATACGTCAGGAGCCCGTTTTTATGATGCTACGGTTTGGTATCAGACACCTTCATCTGTAGTGCGGATATCAACGCCTGTGGCTGTTTTTCCGTGACAGTCCCACTTCTTTTATATTCACGAAATGATCAACATTACCAGTTTTCATTAGGGCTCTGATCATTATGTCGGGTTAAAACTAGCCTCATCTGAGTCAAAAAACGAGTTCCCGGTTCATCAGGTTCCCTTTCTTATCTGGTGGGCCGAATGGTTTGGGTACTGCGTCCACTTGCAATAGACGGTCACCTGAGGAAGGCTTATTGTCCGAAACGCGCGTTGTGAACTACCTTGCCGCATTTGCCTCCAACATCTGTCTTGTCTAATGCTCACTGTGTTTTTTTGTATTTTTTAACTTTATACCTAAATGTTAATGAATTGTATATGATATATATAAAACATGTATAAATAAATTGAAAAATGAGAAGAAAAAAAGAATAATAAAAAGACAATTTATCTATATCAACTTTCTAAAATAATAAATGTAAATACACATATACATGTCTGGGTGATGAGTCTACATAATGTCGGTTGTCATTATTTTAATATCACAATCATAGTTGTTACATAGATCGTTTAGCTTGATTCTGCTTCCTGACTTGGCTATAGACCGTTTCCAAATTAGGTTGCTGAAAGTGAGGCAGCTGGCACGGCTTTTCTCGCGGCTTCTGCTTCGCAGTTTCTCCGCAACTTCTTCCTGAATTCCTGGAGTCTTTTCTCCTCCTTTAGGGAAATAGGCAGAGCTGCCCCTTGACACTGTGGCGCCCGCTGCAACTCCCAGCAGGACGCTCGGTGGTTTCCTCCATCTCTCTCCGTCTCGCTCAGTTATTATTTTTTGGCAGCTGTGCGCGACTGAGCACACCCCAGTCTAAAAGCAGTCCTCAGCAGCAGCCCTCAGCAGCAGCCCTCAGCAGCAGCCCAGCCAAGCCGAGCCGCTGCCGGGTCGTTGCTGAAGACGGTACGAGCGGACATGAGCAGAGTTGCTGCCGGACCGGGGCAGTGGCTGTGTACAATGACTGTGTACAGATTCCGCCCGCTCCCCGATCCCCGGTCACCTTGTGAGGGCACAGCATGGGGCACAGTAGGAGCACAGCGCTCGGCTTACTTGCTGCTGCTGCTTCGACGTGCTTCAGCAATGGCGATCTGGCTCTGGCTCCCCGGTGATCAGCAGCTCTCTGCTGCCCTCCAGTGCACAGAACAGAAAGCAAGTACGGGCAGGGAATTTCCGCGTTTTTTGCAATGTGTTTTTTTGTCCTCATCTCATGAGGAAAATAGGCAAAACCAACTATGACTTACGTCTTTCCCCATCTAAAACCCAAATGAACCACATTAATCTTTTGAAAAAATGGTTAGGCTTTCCTCCTAGTAAAGACCGTACCATTTCATTAGTGAATACCCCATCTCATACGGTCGACGCCACTGTTGTTAGTTTGGACCTGACGGCAGGTGAGAAACAAGACATAAAAACCCTCCTTCACTCATTTACAGATATCTTCTCAGATCAGCCCAGCAAAACCCATTTGGCCATGCATTACATAACCACCAAAGAGGGAGTCCAAATTTAGCAAAGGCCCTCTTATGTTCCTGAAGCCTGTAGGGCTGCCCTGCAGCGAGAGGTTGCACAGATTCTAGAATCTGCCGTTATAGTACCGTCAAAGAGCAACTGGTGCTCTTCCATTGTGCTGGTACCAAAACCAGATGGCGGCACCCAGTTTTGCATCGATTTCCAGGCTGTGAACCGGATTTCTAAGCAAGATGTATATCCCCTTCCCAGGGTAGATGAGCTAATTTAACGCTTAGGTGAAGCTCAATAAATCTCCATGATTAACCTCACCAAGGGTTATTTGCAAATCCCATTGAACCCAGATGATCAGGAGAAAACTGCCTTCTCCACCCCAAACGGTTTATACCATTTCACCGTCTTGCTGTTTGGGTGACAGTGCCCCCGCCAACTTCCAGAGACACCCTTCTAGCACAACACCTGAAATATTCGTTAGCATACTTAGACAACATCATATTGTACATCTGTGAGAAAGTGCCCTCTTTCTACATGGTTAGCCCCACTTTTTGCTCAATTGCTGATGTACTTTAACTGAGTCTCCTGGTAATCAGGTGCCCAGGGCCTATGTTCTTTCACAAAAACTGCAATGAAGCCTAAACCCAATTGGCATCTATGGCCGCAGGTCAGCCCCTGGTAAATGGTACCACAGGTACCCAGGGCACTGTGACCAGAGTAGGGCTCTAAGGGCTGCAGCACTGATTGTGCCACACTTCGAGATCCTGTACCACTACACTCAAACACTGCTTTTGCAGGCTGAGTGTTTTGGTGCAGAACAAAGTGAAGAGTCGATATGGCACACATCACTGTGTGCCATGCCTACAACCCACTGCCCTGGCACAGGTCAGTCACCCCTCTAGCTGGGTGCACTATACCAGTGGTGAGGGTACAGGTGCATGAGCCCTGTACCCCTACAGTGTCTAAGCCCATTCCTAGAGATTGTAAGTTCAGTGCTGCCATTAAGAGTACATGTGCTGGGAGTTTGTCATACAAACTCCACAGAATCATAATGGATACATTGAAAACAAACTGAGAACTTTGGTATGAAACTTCTCAGCACATTAAACCCACACTGATGCCAGTGTGGGATTTAATGAAAAATGCCCAAAAAGGGCATCTTAGAGATGCCCCCTGAAAACGAACCCACCACTATTGTCCAGGCTGAGTGGCTGCTTTCAGCCGCCACCACCAGACATGTTTCTGGACCCCTGGGTCAAGAGCCTGCTGCTCTCTGGGGCCTGAAATAATGCAAATCCTGGGATGAGGTGCCAAGCCTCCTCCCCCAGGATGGGCAGCGTTCACAAAGGGGAAGCTTCAAAGGCTTGCCGCCTTTGTGAGCTTCCACAGGCCACTTGCTGCTTTCAGCATCTGGTCCCCACTGGTTCTGACCCATACTTTGGGTGGAAGAACCGGTGGGTAAAACAAGTGAGGAAGAGAGGTATACCCACCTTTGCCAACTCCACCCCTCAGCTGGGAGAGGCGAGGTGAAGCATATTTCTCAGTCCACGCCATCTGGAAGATGGGGGGACTCAGCCAACTAGGAACAGGCTCATGCCCCCTTCCACTGGAGGGTGACATAATAGGGGGTGTACCCACACCAGGGAAGGGACCCATTGGTCCCTGCCTTTTACCGACCTGTAACACCCCCAAATCTAGTATTTATGGGCACCCCTGAACCTTGCTTCTGCAGACAAGAAGAAACCACAAGAAGAAGAAGAAAAGGCACCTAACAGCTGTGCAGCATCTAACAAGAGGAAGACGTGCACTGACTTGGCCCCAGCCCTACCGGCCTGTCTCCCCCTTAAACCAGCTCCTGCGAAATCCCGGTGTGTCCTACAGTCAGCAACCTCGAAAACCCTGGAGGACCTGCCTGCCTTCAACTCCAAAGACTTTTCTCCACTGAACACCGGATTTGTTCATCTGCAACCTCTGGCCTTGGCCGGAAACCACGAATACGCACCACTCTGCACCCACCGTCCACGGCCCGAGCTTGAGTGGGCAAACACCACAAGGAGGTCACCCCGGCGATCCTGACCCAAGATCTGGTAACCCCTGACCTGCCTCAGGCCTCCAGCTGATGCCTGCAGTCTAAATCCAGAAGGCCCCCCTAACCGCAACCAGGAGCTGGCGAGAAGATCTGACCCCAAAAGGTACCCGTGCACCCGATGCCCCATGGCCTTGAATGCCCAAACCGACAGGGCCTAACCAACCCCTATCTTCCTAACTTACCCCTCGAAGTGGTGGTCGCACCCAGAAGACGTTCGTCACCCAGCCTGCAGTGCTTTTGCAAAACTGAGACCAAAGCGGCGTCCGACTAAACAGCACCCTGCAACCGGTCGCCCTGGTTCCACTGAGGGTGCACCTTTGGTGCTAATTTGTTTCCCCATTTGCCCTGAGCTAAAGTCCAGTAGCTTTGCTCCCACAACCCAGTGGTCTGCTTGCCAACAGTCACCAACCGTAGGCCCCTATCCCCCATAGGATAACATTGGGCCTCAGCACTCTGCACCCGGCCGCCCTAGTGCCGCTTATGATGTAACTAGAGTGCAACTGTGACCCTGTGGGACCCCTGAGTCCACCCCCTAGAACTTCAACTCCCACTACCAAATACTTACATCAAAACCAATAACACTATTTTCCTCCATAGGATAACATTGACTGCTTTTCTGTGAAAAGTTTCTAAGTGTGGAGTTTGAGAAACTAAAGAAATTCTTTCAAATTGCATAATCTAACAAAAACGATTTTACTTACCTGTTTTCAGGAAATGTCCCAGAGTAGTATCTAGGTATTCTACTCTGTAAGCCTAGTAATCTCAAAAGTTACTCACCTGCTATTTTACTAAAAAGCCTATTCAAGTCTATGTACTGCGTTTACTAAGTATTGCATTTCTCTGCATCCATACTATAAATCAAATCAAAGTGCATAAACAATTATCATTAAAACTGTATTTCAATTGCTTTACTACTGTAAAGTACTTATTGCTTACCTGTGCCAGGCTTGCTTGGTTCTAGAAAATAAAATAACTAAAAGAATATATTTATACAAAAACAATGGGTCTAAAGTTCTTTCAGTGTGTGCATTTATTTGCTGACTGAGTGTGCACAACAAATGCTTAACACTGTCCTCTGATACTGTCTTACTGCTTGATCACACTACCACAAATAGAGAGTAAGGTTCTATCTAACTTTACCTCTGCCTACCTTTGGGGTTCCACTGGATTCTGTGCACACTATACCTCACTGTTGTATAGTATATACAGAGCCAGCTTCCTACAACAGCAAATCATGGGCTGAACACCTGTGCCATCTTGACGCTATTATGTCTGAACTTAGAAACGCCAACTTACATATCAACCCTAAAAAGTCCAAATTTTATTTTCAGAAAGTGAAGTACCTGGGCTATTTGCTAGGGAAGGGCCTAATAGAACCACAGACAAAAAAAGTTAAAGCGATACAGGACACCCCTTTCCCAAAAACCAAGAGAGAATTGAGGGCCTTTTTGGGACTAGTCGGGTATTATAGGCACATTATACCTCAGTTCTCTGACATCGCTGCCCCTCTCACAGATCTGTTAGAGAAAACAGCTTCCCCTTCACTCCTTCAGTCCCCATCCAGCCCAGAAAACTTAGCCTTCCAGACCCTAAAAACCGCTCCGGCCACCTCTCAGGTGTTCCTTAGCCCAAATTTCCAAGAACCGTTCATCCTTCAATCTGACGCTTCAGGGTTGGTATAGGAGCGATCCTTTCCCAATTGGAAGCGAACTGACTCAAAATACTGATTCTCTATATCAGTAGGAAGCTCCTCCCAAGAGCATGTGTGTACCCCACACTTGAGAAGGAATGCTTAGCCCTGAAGTGGGTCATTGAGAAGCTGCAATACTATCTGGAGGGGAGGACTTTCATTTTATATACTGACCATGCCCCTTTTTCTTGGCTCCAAATGAACAAGGGCTGCAATGACTGAGTCCTTAGATGTTTCCTGGCCCTACAACCTTTCCAATTCGAAGTCCATCACCGAAAGGGTAAGGAACAGGGCAACGCAGACTATTTGTCACATTTCCCTATTTCCCAGGATTGGGGAAATCCTGTGGGAGGGGTGTGTCATGGGGCTGAACATGGACTGGGAGAGGTGGTACCGTAGTCCCCCTTAAGTGATGAAACTGAAATACTGTTGCTCCATACACAGGCTACGGAGTGTCTCTTTAATTCTTTACCGAGCCTCCTCGGGGTGGATCTCCGTAGGACATACAGGATGACATCTTCTCCGATAGCCCTATCAAAAGAGAGCAGTGTAAGAATGGGGAAAAAAACACGCTTCAGAGAGAGGAAGCGAAAGTGAAGACCAGATGACGAAAAGAAACGGAGCCCACACCAATCCTGTGGATGAGATCCTGGACATCTGAGTAACAGGAAGCCCAAGCCGATGAACAGGAGGACAAGGAGAAGCCAGGAGGCCAACAAGACCATGCGTCGCCCCGCCATTTTCCATGAGGAGGGTGGCTGGACAAAGTATGGTTCTGGCTATGGGGGTTCTCAGGGCACTGGGCAGGGAATGGAACATCGTAACGGGAGGACACCGTCTCTCTACCTAAAACCCAAGTTGGGCTGCACAAGGTGGTGGCAAGTGGTGATTCTCCCTCACAACGACTATCCCGAGTCTAGGAAATTCTTTTGGTCCCTCATACTGACCTGAGTTGTTTTTGTTTTTTTCTTTACTTTCTGGGACAATGACAGAGATCCATGGTCCCTGGTGTGCATCTCCAGACCCTCTGTAAAGACAGGAATACCTCCTAAATCAGGACTCAACAGCAAGCTAATCCAAGTGTTACCAATTCTATGTGTCCCAAGTAAAGCGGAGAAAGAAAAAGAATTAGGTCTATAGAGTCTCTTTTGAGTATCCTCTCCTGAATAGAACTTGTGACACCCCACTTATACAGCACTCCTTTCCCCTCAAGAATTTCTTCACCGGGGCGTGGCCAACTGCCAGGAGAAATGGCTGATTCTTAAGGCGGCTCAGTCTGAGCGCACCCATTCACGAAAATATCTGTCTTTCACAGATCCAGCAGCTGGTACAAATCCATACCGGAATGCACAGGAACATACTAGGGATTGATTGAGCCGATTCCCAGCTGAATCCGAACCATGGCTCCGGAGATCGAGCTGCTGACGCACTTGGTGTAGGGAGAGGCCACCTACCTAGTAGCACGGACTCTGCTGAGCCGTAGCCCACGGTTCTGACCAGGCAAACACGCAACATGTCCTGTATCTCGGCGGTGCACCAGGGGGCTGATTAAAGACTAGGCCCACGGAGCGATTACCCCGTAGTCAGTGCTCATAGCTGGGGCGGCATGTGACAAGACTCTGTGGTGTAAATCCATATTTGTAAAGTGCAAACTGCTCACCCTTATGGGTCTCAAGGCGCTGGGGGCCATCGTGGAAATTAAGTGAGCTATTGCCCAGAGTCACATGATGCTGAGCTGAGCTGCTGCTGGAGCCAGAGATTGAACCATGAACCCGTGAGTTGTGAGGGGGTCTGACTCTCCTCGTGGGACCAGTGGGAGACGCTGTGCATGTTGTGGCCATCTTGGGCCTGGTGCGGACTGCTGATGAATGCGACAGGGGGTGATGAGCCCTGTTGTATTTATGGTCCTGTGAGTTGCCTGGCTACTCTGGAGATATGCCCAGATAGACCTATGGCCTTGCGGGGAAGGTTGCATCCGATCACCTGATAAGTGCTGTCTGATCCATTACTGGAGCATGGATATTTGCGTTTTTTGACCTGCACTATTAAATCTGGCCCAGTCTGACGCAGTTTGAGTAGAAACTCTAACAACTCCTCCCCTGCACGGGACCGCCTTGCTCTCCTTTCCCTGGGATTCACGCTGACTGAGATGGCTGCGTTATGGCGGGGGGGGTTGCAGCTCCAAAGCAGCAGTTCAGGCTAAACTGAACAAATATGTGTGGGATGGTGGCGCCTGCACAAGCCCAAAGGAGGGACCTGCCAAGCAAGAAAAGCCAAAATCTGGTGGTAAGAAGAAATAACCAACCTTACAGGACATTCTTGATGCCATCACGACCATGTGCACATCGTTGGAATCACGCATTGACACTGTGTCCTCGGAGGCATCCCTTATCCGGGCGGACATGCGCTCGATGAACTCGCGCTTAAAGGACGTTGAGATCAAAACGAGTTTCCTGGTTAACGATACCTCTGAACTGCAGTGCAGGATGGATGACATGCAGACCCATACTGCAAAAATAGAGGCGCAGCTGGACGACTATGAGGGGCACTCTAGGTGTAATAACATCCATATGTTGGGTTGCCAGAATGGGTGGAGGGGCCATCGGCAGACCTCTTTGTGTAGGACTTGATCACCACCCACCTCAAGCAGACAGGTCTCTCCAACTTCTTTTCCGTTGAAAGGGCACACCCTCGTGCCGGGTGGCAGGCTGAAGCCCGGGGCCCCACACGGCCCTTGCTAGCTAAGATTTTCAACTTCCGGGACATAGACGTCATCCTGCAATGTGCCCGGTCGATGCCCCCAGTGGAATACCAAAACAGCCCCATCACCTTCTTCCCGAACTTTACCTTCAAGGTGCAACAACGACACAGCTCCCTGGATGTGAAGAAGGCGCTTCGTGAGAAGGAACTGAAATATTTCAAACTCTTCCCCATCAAACTGAGGGTGGAAGCGGAGGGGAAGGCCTGGTTTTGTACCACCGCCAAGGAGGCCTGGGATTGGCTGGACGGATGGTGCACGGCAGGCCGGAAAAGCAATTGCACCCAGAGAGCAAGAATGGCGGAGGGCGCTGAAGGATCCGGTAGAGAACACCCCACCTGAAGAGACCTTGGTTGCTTTAAGAAGCTCCTTAAGACCCATCTTTTTAACATAGCCTATTAAAGTTGTTTTATTCTGCTGTTCAGCTCTCTACCTCTCTGTGGTTATGTTTCACGCCAGGATACTCTTGAGTAATTGTGCCCGCAATAAATATCCATATAACATAACAAGAGCAGGAGGTAGCGACGGGAGGGTCAGAATGACTGGTCTGTATGTTTCATTTCTTAAGGGTGGTGAGCTTCTTCTCCACATGAGGGATGGCTAGGGGTATCGGCCCCCCTCTGTGTTGTGGACCTTGCAACCAAACTGTGATGGGGTTTTATTGGGGACTTTTCCCCAATGGACTCAATGTAACTTTCCAGGGTTCCCAGATCCTGCTGTAGTGGTTACAAAGTATCTTATGGGGTTTGTTGGCTGCTTCTGGACTATCTCAGTTTGTAAAATGTGTTTACCAGTTGCTTAGTTTCATGAGACGGGTGCTCGGTTCAATCAATCAATGAATCAATCAGGCAATTTATAAAGCGCGCTATATATCCTGAGTGTCTCAAGGCGTGGGGGGGGGAGGGGGCTGCAGCTAGTTGTCGAAGAGCCAGGTCTTGAGTAGTCTTCTGAAGGTCTGAGGATCTTCTGTCTGCCGTAGGAGTAGAGGGAGGGAGTTCCATGTCTTGGCGGCGCTGTAGGAGAAGGACCTGCCTCCGGAGGTGGTTATGTGGATGCGGGGGGCGGTGGCTAGAGAAATATCGGTGGAGCGGAGTCTCCTGTTGGGTGCATAGAATGACAGTCGTTTGTTGAGGTATACTGGGCCTGTGTTGTGAAGTTCCTTGTGTGCGTGGGTCAGGAGCTTGAAGGTAATTCTTCTGTCGACGAGGAGCCAGTGCAGGTTTCTCAGGTAGGGGGTGATGTGGTCTCGGCGGTGGACGTCGAGGATCAAGCGTGCCGAGGAATTCTGGATTCTTTGGAGTCTGCTGAGGAGTTTAGCTGGGGCTCCGGCGTAGAGGGCGTTGCCGTAGTCGAGCCTGCTGCTGATGAGGGTGTGGGTGACGGTTTTTCGTGTGTCGGTGGGGATCCATCTGTAGATCTTGCAGAGCATGCGGAGGGTGTGTGTCACGAAGCGGAGCTTCCTGACTTAGATGAACTCCCTGACTCGGACGGACGGGGTGTCCTTGCTAATGCTTCTTCCTTTCCACCCCGTCCGCAGGATCCTTTGGACGTTTCCTGGATCTCCCCGGCTCTGCCTCAGGGACGTGTACCTCTGTATCCAGACCCTGTGACGCTAGGGGCATGTCCACCTGCACTCGCCCAATCAGGTCAGACGACGTCACCCGATACTGACCAACCGGAGGAGGCGGGGGCGTTTAAGGAAGCTCCGTTCTGGATTGCCGGCGCGAAACCTTCGGAACGCCAGTTGGAACACGAGGAGGACGCCACGGAGGAAGACGGAGCCGCTGTCGTGGAACCGCTGCTGGGACCCCTGAAACTGAGTGACGACAAGCCAGGAGGCCAACGATACCACGAGCCGCCCCGCCACACTTCCAGGGGAGAAGTGTGGCTCCACAAGGTACGGGGGCGTTTTCAAGGGTTGTTCAAATCACGGGGTGGGACGGGGTAGTCTGAGGGTGGTCACTACCGTCGTATCTTGTCGGCCGCCTACACTCCCTGACTGATAGGTTTGGTGTTAGTAACCTGGTGAACCCTCACTACCCTACCCTCCTCCCATATTTGTATATGTCGAGCCCAGCCCCTAAAGTGGCTGTTTTTCTTTCCTTTTCTCCGAGTGATCTCCAGCCCTGTGGTCAACTTCCGCTTCCTCAAGACTGGAACCAAAGACCCGGACCCTTCCCCAAAGGAGAGGACCCTCGTGCATTGTTTGTTTCCCAGGAGACTGTACTTTCAAACCTTGAACTTATCTCGGTGTTGTTAAACCGAATAAAAAGAGTTACAGACCTGCTTCAACTCGTAACGATTCTCATTCTCCCGTCCCCGTTTCCCACAAGTGGTGCCGTGACTCGGATCATCCAGTGAACCACGCCATCCGATACAAGATGGAGAATCTTTTGTCCCAAATGGAAGCAGACCGGACTGCGTTTTCCCAAGCCATTCAAACTCAGTCCGATAATATCCTAAAATTGGCGGAAGGACAAACACAGTTGATGAATGTCATAGGACAGGGAAGGGCTACAGCCCCACCTCCAGGTACTGTTGTTCCATTACAGAAATTTAGCACAGGTGAAGACCCCCTTGCTTTCTTTTTGAACTTTGAAAGAGCGGCGAGAGCTAGTTCCTGGCCAGGTGATAGGTGGCCCTTCTATTTGGCGCCGTTGCTGACTGGTGAGGCCCAGGCAGCATATCAGACAGTAAACCGGGATGGAACAACTGCATATGCGGTTGTGAAACAATACATCCTCGATAGGTTGGGGGTAGACGAAGAAACCCATCGATTAAGGTTTCGGCAAGAGAAGGGGTCACCAGGGGATCTACCCAAAACCCTGTTCTTTAAACTAAAGGAGTCTGCCGACTTGTGGTTAAAGCCAAATGAAGGGAACCTCGACGCCATTATGAATAAAATATATCTCGAACAGTTTATCGAGTCCCTTCCCTATAGTACCCAAAGGTGGCTCAAACAACATGCTGGGTTAACCTTGGAGCATGCTATCGAAATGGCTACTTGTTATGCCCGGGCTCAGGGTAAGCCGTACATGAAGGAGCCCGAAAGAAATACTAAAATCATTTCACCTGTCAAAACTGAGAAACGGTTTCAAAAACCCACTCCTGAACCCCCGAAAATCCGGTTCCAACGACCTGAACTTCCCAATTCAGGGCCTCAATGTTATGACTGTGGAGAATGGGGACATATTGCTCGATTTTGTCGAAAGAAAAAAGACAGAGAAGACGAACCTATGGATGTGAGCTATGCTCCCAGGTCTATCCTGTATGCACAAGAAACCGGAACCACCTTCTATGTACGTGTCATTTTAAACGGTACTAGTATACGGGCCTTGCTAGATTCCGGGTGCAAACATTCAGTAGTAAGGGAAGAGCTAGTAGACCGCCACTCTCACATTCCAGGGAAACGGGTTAGTATCCGTTGTGTCCATGGGGACGTCAAGGAATATCCCGTAGCTAAAATCACCCTTCATACACCTTCAGGAAAGAATATGGAAGTCGTAGTGGGAGTTATGGCGGGTTTACCTGAGCCCATAATCATAGGGACTGATAATCCTTCCTTTAGTACTTTGCTGTTGGAAACCTTACAACATCTATCTCTGCCCCATGACACATTGTTGGCCGCAGAACCTTGGGCCCGGGATACTCACTTCAGGACTGCCCAATTGAATGACGCAAGTCTCGCCAACGCATGGCAGGTGGCACGAAGTGGGCAGGATCCAACCACTAGAACTTATCCCACGTTTTTAGAAAAAAACGGTTTATTGTATAGGCTTGCCAAGGCTGACGCTGAACCCCAGTTGCTGGTCCCAATTGACTTTCGAGAGCAGATACTGTTCTTTGGTCATGCCCATTTGCTAGCTGGCCATTCCGGGGTAGAAAAAACGAGCCAGTCTATACTACGACATTTTTTTTGGCCTGGTATTTATGCCCAGGTTCAGAAATACTGTCAGGAGTGTAGAATATGTCAGAAACGGAATCCATACACTCCACCTCCTGCCCCATTGGTGCCCATGCCTATCATAGGGGTTCCGTTTGACCGTATCGGAATGGACCTCATTGGGCCTTTACCCAAATCATCCCGCGGGCATCAGTATGCCTTGGTTTTGGTTGATTATGCTACGCGGTATCCCGAGGCCTTTCCTCTCAAGTCAGCCACGTCAGTAGCAATAGCCCAGAGGCTTGTTGAAGTCTTCTCACGCATGGGCTTCCCAAAAGAGATTGTTACAGATCAGGGCACCCCTTTTGTGTCCCGTTTGATGCAGCAAGTGTGCAAACAGCTCAATATCAAACACATCAAAACCTCTGTATATCACCCCCAAAGAGATGGTTTGGTTGAGCGTTACAACGGCTCCCTTAAGTTGACACTAAAGAAACTGTTATCGGGTGATGGAAAGAACTGGGATCAGTTACTACCCTTGGCCCTCTTTGTACTACGTAGTCAGAAACAATCCAGCTTAGGGACGTCCCCATTCGAGTTGTTGTTTGGGAGACCCCCTAGAACGCTCCTCGAGATCACAAAGGATAGCTGGGAAACAGAAGGAGCACAAGAAGCTGAAGCCCTGTTGGATTATACTAGACAACTCCAGAGTAGGCTACATAAACTCAGAACCCTAGCTCACGAACACTTAGCGGTAGCACAGACTAAACAGAAAACCCTGTATGACCGTGGTACTAAGTGGAGAGTGTTGGATGTAGACGATTGGGTTCTGATTCTGTTACCCTCTTCTACGCACAAAATGAGGAAGGAGTGGCAGGGGCCTTATAAAATCCTGAAGAAAATAGGACGTACCACGTATCTGGTACAGTTAGGAAGAGGCAAAACCCAAATGTATCATATTAACATTCTAAAGAAATGGTTAGGTCCACCCCCACAGTCAGTCAATGTGGTCTCCCCTGTACTTCATACTGAGCATACTGTTGATGCTGCCCCTGTGAATCCTGACTTATCGTCGACCCAACAGGAAGAAGTCAGAAAACTACTTTTGTCACATTCAGCAGTTTTCTCTGATCAACCGGGTCGTACTCACTTAGCGGAACACAGCATACCTACTCTCCCAAATACAGTGGTGAAACAGAAGCCCTATCGTATTCCTGAGGCCAGACGCTCGGCTTTCCAAGCCGAAGTAGACGGCATGCTGAAGGCTGGGATCATAGTTCCTTCCCATAGCAACTGGTGCTCGCCGGTGGTGTTAGTACCGAAACCTGACGGTAGCATCCGTTTTTGCATCGACTTTAGGGCCGTTAACCGGGTATCCAAACAGGATGCGTACCCTCTACCCAGAGTCGATGAGTTATTGGAACGCCTTGGGGAGGCTCGGTACATCACCACCATAGATCTCACCAAGGGATACTGGCAGATTCCCCTTGCTCCCAAAGACATGGAAAAAACAGCATTTTCAACGCCATCTGGTCATTACCATTTTACAGTACTCCTCTTTGGTTTACATGGGGCGCCAGCTACATTTCAAAGAGTTATGGACACGCTGCTGGCACCTCACCTACAATATGCGTCTGCTTACCTGGACGATATTGTAGTGTTTAGTAAAACCTGGGAGGACCATTTGTCTCACCTCAAAAAAATACTGTCCAGTCTTGGGGAGGCCGGTCTCCACATCAATGCGAAGAAGTCCCGGTTTGCTTTCCAGCAGGTAAAATACCTTGGGTATCTTTTGGGCGATGGACAAATTAAGCCCCAGATGGAGAAATTGGAAGCAATTAAAGCTCTGCCTTACCCGACTTCAAAGAAAGAACTCAGGGCCTTCTTGGGACTGGTGGGCTATTACCGCCGGTTCATTGCTCAGTTTGCTAGCCTGGCCGCTCCTCTCACCGACCTCCTTGGGAAGAATACCAAATCTGCTGCACTTCCTGCACCCTCTCTAGCACAGTCTTCGGCTTTCCAAGCCTTGAAGGACGCTTTGACTTCCTCGTCTGTCCTCATTTCCCCTGACTTCCTTAAACCCTTCGTCCTCCAGACTGACGCTTCGGGGGTTGGCATTGGTGCGGTCCTTTCCCAGGAGGATGAGACTGGGGCTGAACGGCCCGTGCTCTTTATCAGCCGCAAGCTGTTTCCGAGAGAACAGGCATATTCAACGATTGAGAAGGAGTGTTTGGCTGTTCGTTGGGGTGTTGAAAAACTGAGGTACTATCTTGAGGGGAGGCCATTTGTGTTGTACACGGACCATGCTCCTTTACCTTGGCTTCAGCGTAATAGGGGGAACAATGATCGCATTTTGCGTTGGTTCTTGGCCCTGCAGCCCTTCCAGATCGAGGTCCGTCATCGAAAGGGTACTTTGCAGGGGAATGTTGACTTTCTGTCCCGCTATCCGATTTCCCCCGATCGGGTCAATCCTGGGGGTGGGATGTGTCACGAAGCGGAGCTACCTGACTTAGATGAACTCCCTGACTCGGACGGACGGGGTGTCCTTGCTAATGCTTCTTCCTTTCCACCCCGTCCGCAGGATCCTTTGGACGTTTCCTGGATCTCCCCGGCTCTGCCTCAGGGACGTGTACCTCTGTATCCAGACCCTGTGACGCTAGGGGCATGTCCACCTGCACTCGCCCAATCAGGTCAGACGACGTCACCCGATACTGACCAACCGGAGGAGGCGGGGGCGTTTAAGGAAGCTCCGTTCTGGATTGCCGGCGCGAAACCTTCGGAACGCCAGTTGGAACACGAGGAGGACGCCACGGAGGAAGACGGAGCCGCTGTCGTGGAACCGCTGCTGGGACCCCTGAAACTGAGTGACGACAAGCCAGGAGGCCAACGATACCACGAGCCGCCCCGCCACACTTCCAGGGAAGAAGTGTGCCTCCACAAGGTACGGGGGCGTTTTCAAGGGTTGTTCAAATCACGGGGTGGGACGGGGTAGTCTGAGGGTGGTCACTACCGTCGTATCTTGTCGGCCGCCTACACTCCCTGACTGATAGGTTTGGTGTTAGTAACCTGGTGAACCCTCACTACCCTACCCTCCTCCCATATTTGTATATGTCGAGCCCAGCCCCTAACGTGGCTGTTTTTCTTTCCTTTTCTCCGAGTGATCTCCAGCCCTGTGGTCAACTTCCGCTTCCTCAAGACTGGAACCGAAGACCCGGACCCTTCCCCAAAGGAGAGGACCCTCGTGCATTGTTTGTTTCCCAGGAGACTGTACTTTCAAACCTTGAACTTATCTCGGTGTTGTTAAACCGAATAAAAAGAGTTACAGACCTGCTTCAACTCGTAACGATTCTCATTCTCCCGTCCCCGTTTCCCACAGTGTGGAAGCAGGTTCAGGAGACTGCGTTGATCTGGTTGGGCATGGTGAGCTTCGAGTCGAGGATGACTCCCAGGTTGTGTGCGTGGTTGGTTGGTGTAGGGGCGGTGCCCAGGGAATGGGCCACCAGGAGTTCTCCCAGGCTGAGGGGTTGGGTCCTAGGATGAGGATCTCTGTCTTGTCCGTGTTGAGTTTGAGCCGGCTTTCTTCCATCCATTCGGCGACTGCCTTCATACCGTGGTGGAGGTTGGCTTTGGCGGTGAGGGGGTCGTTGGTGAGGGAGTGGATCAGCAGGGTGACGTCGGCGTAGGAGATGATGTTGAGGTCATGGAGTCTGGCGATGCGTGCAAGTGGAGCCATGTAGATGTTGAAGGGCGTCGGGCTGTAGGATGATCCCTGTGGGACACCGCAGATCGTCCTGGTGACTTTGGAGTGGAACGGAGGGAGGCGGATCCCTGCGTCGTAGAGGGGTGTGTGTAGTCTTGATCTTAATATTACAGTGGAGGAAGTTGAGAAGGCTATACACGACCTGCGGGGGGACGTCGGGTCCCAACAGTATCCCCATAGAATTGTTCAAAAATACGGCGAGCAAGACTGCACCCTTCCTTGCCGAAATGTACCAAGAAAGTAGGAAAGATGGAATCCTTCATGAGGATCAGAGACTGGCAAACATTGTTGTCATTCATAAAGTGGGTAAGCAGCCAACAAATGTTCGTCCTATAGACCCATCTCACTGGTCAACTGTGAAGCGAAAATTCTGGCGAAGGTTCTTGCCACTCGTTTGCTCAGAGTCCTAACCAGCTTCGTCCACCCGGACCAAACAGGGTTTATGCCTGCGAGAAATAACTCTCTCAACTTGTGCAGACTTCATGGAGTGCAGGGCTGGGTGGATACAATCAGGGAAGATGCAGTTGTGGTGTCCCTGGATGCTGCATCAGCTTTCGACACCATCAAATGGCCCTACTTGTTTGCTGTAAACCGCAAATTGGGGTTTGGGTCTGAATTTACCAACTGGGTGCGGCTTCTGTACTGCCAGCCACTTGCACAAGTGGTTGTTAACAATAGGAAATCCCCTGTTTTTGTTCTCGGCAGAGGCACTCGACAGGGCTATCCTTTGTCACTGCTCCTTTTTGCTGTGGCCCTGGAGCTTTTGGCACCATGGGTCCGACAAGATCCCGCCATCAGGTGCCTTAGATGGATGCCGGGCTGGGACAACTGCATTTCGCTGTACGTGGATGACATCCTCCTCTATCTGGCCTCCCCAGCGGCATCCCTCAATGTGGTCTTGGACATATTCTGCATATTTGGTAGGTTTGCAGGATACAAAATAAACTGGTCTAAGTCAGTGCTCTATGTCCTTTTTGGCAAATGGCCCTCACCCCCCTGGAGTTGCCAACTAGCGGAGGCGACCAACGGCTTCAAATACCTTGGAATCTGGGTCTCTAAAGACCTATCTAGATTTTGCGAAAATAATTTCCTGCCTCCTCTGGTGCATCTCAAATCGGACGTTCAACATAGGAAGTCGCTCCTGTTGACTCTTTTGGGCCACGCAGCCCTGTTCAAGATGATTTCCTTTCCCAGACTTTTATATGCACTACAGAACACCCCACTCCCTGTCACCGCCAGGTACTTTAGAGAGCTCGACGGCATTATCCAAGATCTACTGTGGAAGGGCACACCACCCCGTATCGCTGCACACAAACTTACGCTGGGATGGTTTGATGGGGGTATAGAGCTCCAGGATATCAAAAAGTATTACTGGGCCTCGCAACTCACAGCAATCAACCAATGCACTTATAGACCACGGGATGACCCGGCCTTTGGAATCGATAGGTGCCTCCTCCTGGGGGCGGTTTCGAGGGTGTGTTGTATGCACAATCTTTGAGGCCTGTACTGACTGGCCCAACTGGGCACGCAGTCACTGTATGGTGGGTGGCCACTAGGAGTCTGGGCTGGGAGGGCAAACTCCTACAGGCTATACCACATTGTGAAATATTGGGTAGGCTGATCCGTTCGAAGGGCTTTGATAGATGGGACCTTATAGGCATTTCCAGGGTGGTCGACCCATTGAAATCGGGTGAGGTGGTTCCCTTTTCCTGACTGCAGCAAGAGTACGAACTAGCCCAATCTGAATATTTCAGATATCTCAAAATTTGACATGCCCTGCTCGCATTTCTCCCTAAGGGTAGCGCCCTCCTGGTATACTCCCCACTTGAACACAGGATGCTAGACGGTGACCTACCGGAAAAATCCATATCCCTCATTTACAAAAAGCTTATCAACAATATGGCAGATCCTCTGACCCGCTTACGAACTAAATGGGATCACAATGTTGCGGGTCTAGATGATGAGGAGTGGCTGCCGGTGGTGGCTTCCCCTGAGGTGGCCATCTCTTCCCGGTCCAACTAAAACTTCTAGATAGATCCTACTTGTCAGGGCCTTTACTGGTCAACATGGGCTACACCTGGATGGTGGCGGTGTAAGACAATGTGGGCAGGAGGGCACATTTATTTGTACTCTCTGGGAGTGTGCAGTAATCCAGAGAACCTGGGAACGGGTGGTGCACCGAATATAGGAAGCACTGGAGCAACGGATCCACTGTAATATTTAGTTAGCATTGTTGAATATCTGGGATCCTACAGATCTGAACTCCAAAGAGTGAATATGGGTTACACTTGGGCTTATGGTCGCTAAAAGGAATATTGCATGGCTTTGGAGGGCTCCAAACCCATCAAAAATAGTAAATTGGGCCAATAATATGGACTGGTGCATGGTGACAGAACGATCCATCTATGAAGCTAGGGGGTGCCTGAGTAAATGGATGCAAATTTGAGGGCAGTGGAACATTTACAGGGGGCAGATTTGTGAGCCACTTAGAGTCAGAGAAGAGGTCACAGGGATTTGGCACTGAACGATGAATATTGTCACCCATATGTTGGGATATGTACACCACGAGGAACCATTTAATGTGTAACATATAATGATAGCTTGTTTACCATTGCATTGCCTATGTAACATAACATTTATAAAGCGCAACTATTGCCGAGTCGTCTTGGCACTCTGGAGTGTGATGTTTGACAGATCCATATAAAGGTGGATTTTATTACCCTCGAAGAGGAGATGGGGTGGGTCATGCACTGCTGCTATTATTTTTTCTTTGTGCTTATAGTTGTTAAAGGCACGTAAGAATGTCATGAGGGGTGCCTAGGGATGTTGATGGGCGTCCTGCCCTGTGGGTTTGGTCCAATAAGTTGTCTTTCCCCCCAAATCCGGCACTATTTTGTAAAAGAGACGCAGCACGTATTCCTCCAAACGTCCAGCAACTGCTTGCAATGGCACTCCTTTGATGCGTATGTTTGATCTTCGGGATCTGTTTTCTAGGTCCTCCAGTTGGAAATTGAGATCAGCATTGCATTCTCTAAGATCCATGGTCACTCTGCCGCGTTCTTCTAGTTGCTCTTCTCTGGAGTCCCTAGCTCGTTCCACAGAGTTCACCCTCTGCTCCAATTCCCCCATGTTGTGACAAAGTTCCTTGACTTCCTTTGTTCCTTCTGTACGGAGGGCTGCTATGTCGACTCTTAGGATGACAGGGGCCACTTTATTGTACTGCCGCTAGCAATCTCTCCAGATGCAGGCCCTCCCTGCAATCTGGTGCAGCTGCCTCCTCTCTGTTGCCGTCTTTCCTTACTGCTAGTCGGCCTCTCACCATCTGCGAGCACTCAGAGCTGCTGTGGTGGGCATTGTGAGGAACTATAAAGACTCCTGGGCTGCTCCGTATTCCCTCCATACTCAGTGTCGACGGCCCAGACAGCCACGCTCCAAGACAGCCCTGCCGATTGGTATTACCCCGCTGACTTCATCTCTGCGCCATTTGCTGGACAGGTGGCCGGCCGCACCTGCTCACAAGCACTTGGTGCACTGAAATCGAAGGGCGTCCCTGGGCAGCTCTGTGTCCCTTCTAATAGCAGTGCTGGCAATCTGGGGTGACCATTCAGCGGATGTCTCTGTGCAGATCCACACACATTCTGCACCCATTGCTGATGGTTTGGTATTGCTGCTCCCACAGGAACCGCTGATTTACTTCCCGGTGAGGCGGAGCTCCACAATTAAGTCACTGCACATGCACCATCTTGGACACACCCTCCAATGCTTGCCTTCTATACACTTGAGAGTGCAACAGTTTTTAAAAACAGAGTACGACATGCTGGTTGGAGGAAAGCACTTAATTGTCTTCAGAGACCAACTACAGCTTACCCCTGTCAAAGGACAGCCTGTATTCAAGACACTTGTTCATGATGAAATTCGGAATTCATTGGAAAGTTTTGGAAATGTAAACATTTGGCTAAACTTCCAATATAAGGTACTACTTAACAATATATATCAAGCATCTGACTTGGAATACGGAAATATTCTGAAGGATATTAGACTTGGAGTTCTCACAAAGGAGGGGAAACGTTGCTTCGAAAGTTGACTTATAAAAAAACAATTTACTTCAAATAAGACAGCAGCACAGCTAATGTGCAATTTCGTACAAGAAGGGAAATCCATAGTCTGCCTAATACTTACACTCCAGAAGTGCTCCAATTTTAACAAACAATTATTAAAGCTGAAGAAAGAAGACATTTTGGAAATTACAGTAATCGACAAAATGGAACATCAGTGGGTGAAAGTAGTGAAAAACTAAAAGCAATATTAGATTCATTGAAGAACTATGTTTCCAGAAGTGTGGGATTAGAAAAGTGTTTATGTGTTTCCAAAAACTGTAGAGCAATTTTGTGGCATGATTGAAATGTTGAGGAAGGATTAATTTAGTGATTGATTTATTTAACTTTTCAAATATGAATGAGATTGAATACTTTGGAATTAGATTTGATCATATTGATGGCATGAAGCAGATTGGTAGATGTATTGTAAATGTTTTACTTGTAAAAGCCTTGTATCTTCAGCAGCAGCAGTTTCCAGTTTCTCTAGCATACTGTGTAACTATCCATATATCTCAAGGTTTAAGTATGGATATAGCTTTTATTAATACTGGTAGAACTGTACTTAAAGAAGGTATGTCATATGTAGCATTCATCTGCTTACAGAGTTTTATATAGCGCAAACTTGACCTGAATCGGGTATCAGAGGGCTTTACTTAGCACCAGTTGCATTACATGAGGACACATTCATTTTTGTTAGTCACAGGGAGATTTAGTGATTTGTCCAGAGTTCCAGGATGTTCGCGTCATTGCCGAGACTCAAACTCAGTTCCCCAGAATCGAGGTTGGCCGCCCTAGCCGTTAGGCCAACTCCTCTCCCCATTATCTTGAGTTAGAACATTGTCCAGTTTGTTTTTGGTTGAATTTGATGACCGCAAATTAAGTATTGATGCAAATTGTGTCAAAGATTACAGTCAGGTGAAGAAGTGTATATGCTTCTCATTGAGGACAGTATCCCATTTATGAAAAATGGAAAATATGTCCAAAGCAAAAGCCTACGAAGGATTCTGAGTATGTTGCTGAAAAGAGGGAGAACAAGAAAGCTGTTAAGTAGAAAATACTGGAGAATGAGGGAGGTATTCTAGGTTACCAGTTGTCGAACCATTCTGGTGTCATTGGCCATGCAAATGTTGTTCTCAATGTACTTTTTCATTTACCAAATCTTATAAATGCAATTGAACAGAAACCACAGATGAGAGTATGTTCTGCACTGTGTGGTTTGCTGCAACGTTTACATAGTAATAGGACTGTAATATATTGTGCTTCAGGCATTCGAGATCTAGTAGATCCATGTAGTGGATTACTATTTAGACAAAACACTCAACAAGACACACAGGAGTTTACAATGGCCATCCTTGGAGTTTTAGAAGAAGAAGAAATAAGTACTGATGACTTATTTTGGCTTAGTTACTCATGGAACCATGAGAGTGAAGATTGTTCTTTTGCATTGCGTCTTTTGACAGACTGTCGATCAGATCTTATGTCAACATTACATATATGAAGAAGTGGAAAGTGCCATTAATGATACAATGCTACAACAATGCACAGCAGATGGAAGTACATTGGAAACAGAAATGACAAACTTCAAAGCTGGACAAGAAACATTTTCGAGAAAAACGTATACTACTATGGTGATCATCTTTCACAAAGGACATAGTAAAACATCTGGAAACTACACTATCTATTTAAAGAGTGAAACTAGAGGGATAGATTGTAATGACAGCTACCTTAAATAACAATACTATTTTTTAAACTACCAAAATCTAATCTTTTGGTCTTCGATCGAAATTCTCAGGAGGTTTACTATTTAAAAATATGGAATTTCTTCTAAGTAGCTCGTCAGTGTTTATGACTTCATCCATCCCACCAGGAGTGATGTCTTAATAAGAGTTTCCATAGTTCACTTGTCCTTTATATCTATTAGTAGTATTGTACCACTTCTAACAATAAAAGAGTTATTTTTACGATATGTTTAAGATTAGTTCAGCAACTATAGATAAAACAATTGATTAAATAACTGTAGTGAGTGAAATGCTCTATGTCACCTTTTTATAGTGATATGCTGTGCAGTTAAAGTTTTTTTTCTCCAAACTATATGATTTTTTCCCCCACTGTTCAAGGATGAATCTTTATACAGTACATCATTTATGGTGTAGACATATACAATCTGAGAATAGTAAAAAAGAGAAAATTAAATGCTTTAAAGTAATGTAAGATAATATTCCAGCATAATAAACGTCTACTGTTGTGTTTATAATATGAACTTATGCATTGCAGAAATGAAAAGTTACTTGTGTAATTCTGTAAAATGTAATACTAATTATAGTTATGTTCTTTTTCTTTTTAAACATATGAATGGCACCATAATCTCTAATTTACTCCTTTCTGTGTTGTTCAACAAATTTACAATGTCAAGGTAAACACCAAGGGAGAGACTGATACAGTCACTGCTGCATCGACACACACACTGATACAGCCACTCACAAACCCGCTCACTCACCCATGTAGCTACTCACATACCCACTCACTTATCCATACAGTCAGTAACATACTGACTCACTTCCCAATTCAGCTGCTACCACATACACTCACTCGCCTATATAAATACTCATACATCACTCATGTACTCATACAGATACTGACATAGACACTCACTTAACCATGCAGTCACTGACACAGTCAGGCATTCATCCAAATAGCCACTCACACAGCCACTCACTCAGCCATTCACTCACTGAAACATCACTCACTCATATATAAAGCTATTCCCATACACATTCGCTCACCCATACAGCCGCTCTTGTACCCACTCACTCGTACCCACTCACTCACCCATATATCCACTCAAGTACCCTCTTACTCACCCATACAGCCATTCACACACCCACTCACTCAGCCAGATAGGCACTCACCCAGCCTCTCACTCACCCATAGAGGAAGTCACACAGTCACTCACTGACCTTTATACCCACTCACACACACACTCACTCATCCATATTGCCACTAATATACTCACTCTCCATAGAAGAAATCACAGTCACTCGCTCACCAAAATACCCACTAACACCCACTCACTCACACATAGATACAGCCACTCACACACGTCACTCACCATACAGGCACTCAACCACTCAACCACCCACTTACTCACTGATATATCCACTCAGACAGTCAGTCGCTCCCCCATGGAGACACACACACTGACTCTGACACCCAAACAGCCACTCATGCACTCAGTCCCTCACCAATACAGCCACTCACATGCCCTCTCACTCACCCATATAGACATTCACATACACTTTCCCTCAGCCATACAGCCCTTCACAACTCACCCATACAAGCACTCACACACCAAATCATTCCCCATATATCCACTACCACACCCACTCAGTCACTCATACATACTCTCACACAAAGACTTATTCATCCATACAACTACTCATACACCTACTCGCTCAGCCATACAGTCATTCACACAGTAATTCACTTACCCAAACAGACTCTTACACCCACTCATTCATCCATACAGTCACTCATCCACCCACTCACTCGCCCATACAGCCACTCAAGCACCCTTTCACTTACCCATTCACCCACTCACACACCCACTCACTCAGCCATACAGCACCTCATGCATCCACTCACTCACCCATACAGCCACCCTTTCACCCACTCACTCAGCAAAACAGCCCCTCGTGTATCCTCTCACTCACAATTATACAATGACTCAAACACCCATTTAATCTATTATATGTATTACAGTGACAAAGGACTGGCTGGGCCAAAATGTGTCGGGAGAGCCTACTGAAAAAAGAAGGGACTTCTTAACACGCAGGGGCATCTGTGAGTGTCCTTTCTTTGGGTGGCACTTATTGCTAAACTTATAATGTGAACAACAAGGACCCCCTGCTCGGAAATGATAATTCCTTAGGACAGGGAAAAAAACTGTGTGTATATCATAGCATCAGCACATCAAGCAAAAGGAAGGGTGACTGTATAAACGAACCACCGATACAATTCAATATAAAAAACTCAAGTTCATTTAATAAATGTTCATATTAAAAACGAAATACACATCACTGTCAATATTACATAAAATTCAATCAAAAACACAAAAAGTAACAGATTACACAGAAATGACATAAAATAATCATATGTTAAAAAGGACCAAAAAAGTGGCAATCAATGTGTTCTGACGCGTGTTTCGGCGTTTCAAAGACGCCTTCTTCAGGAGCCACAAATTCTGTCTGAAAAATATAGTTTAAAAAAATATAAAGACATAATCAATTCCAAGAAATAACAGTTTGATTTTCTCAAGAACCATGTATCATAGCAACAATTGCAGAAAGAGCCTGCTTACCCACAGACAACAACTTGTTTCACTTCCTGAAAATTGTGTGCTTATCCTTTAAATCAGGAAATACAGCAGGAAAAGTTTCAGTCCAAGGCACAGCAAAAGTATAGCCAACTGCTAGTTGTACCATAGCGGGTGCTGATGCTGCCCCTCTTTCTTTCTCTGCTCTGGTGGGGTGCTTGGAGTGGATGGTTTGGAAGTGCTTCAGCATCAATGTTGTTCCATTGCTGTATTTTAGAGCAGAGTTTGTGCTGCACCTGCCATGCCACCCCTTTTTCTTCTACAGAAGGGATGCTAAAAAGCTTCCAGACAATACTTTCCTTTATTTTTGGCAGCTCTTCCTTTGATGATGAAGATCCATGCATTTGGTGTAAAGTAAAAAATACCAGCAAGGGAATTTGTTTCAAACAAACAGATGACTTACAGAGGTCAGATTAGATCATATGAATATTTAGATCTTCTGACTTAACCACATTGGGATCTGTACCTGATTTATCTCAAACCACCTTTTTTAGTGAGATATAGAGTGAACAATCAAATGAGAGAGTAGCAACATGGGTAATCTTTGTAGAAAAAGATCCTTTTATATATGCAAAAATATTTAAAATTTGAAGGGTACAAAATATATCACAGATTCAAACTTCAAATGTCAATGGAGTAAATGAATTTTCCTATTAAACATCTGAAAAACAAGTCCAATCAAGATAAACTCATAACAAATGACAACTAATATTTTTAGTAAGTGTCAGATGCGTGGCTAATAGCCAGCGAAGAGATGGTCTGCATTTGGGGCCTGACTGGAAGTAGAGGCTGTCATTCTTTAGATGAAAAAATATACTCGAAAAAAGTCAGGATTCAGCAGATGTAAAGGGAGGTGTGAAACCAGACAGCTGCACCCAACAGTAATGAAATGTGGGAGGACACTTCCTCTGTTTAGGCATGAAAACTCTTCCAGCCAATCAAGTCTATATATTCGTCATCCTTTGTAGGCATTGTGAGGCCTTATAATGTTATCACACATGTGTAATGAAAAGAGGGCCCTGAATTAGAACCAGGTGGTATAATACCAGGAGTCCCTTCCTCCACCGACTACATCCTCCTCGGAGACCTGAACTTTCACCTTGAGAACAACAACAACAGCAACTCCACCACCCTGATCAACAACCTCGCCAACCTCGGACTGAGGCAGCTTGTCACAACGCCTACCCATTCCTCCGGCCACACTCTCGACACCGTCTTCTCCTCAAGCTCCCACGTCTCCTTCAGCCACACCACCAAACTCCTCTGGACCGACCACCCCTGCATCCACTTCACCTTTCAGAAACCTACCACACACCACCACACCCAACAGATCCCCCACCGCAGCTGGAGCAAAATCACCGAAGACCAACTACATGCAAATCTCGCTCTCAGCCCACCCACCAACCCCTCCAACACCAATGATGCCGCCCACAACCTCAGACGCTGGGTCGACGACTGCGCCAACACCCTCCCCCCGTTGAAGAAACCCACCCACAGAGACACCAGCAAGAGTGCTAGCTGGTTCACCCCAGAACTCCTACTCTCCAAGCAAACCTGCTGAAAACTAGAAAAGAAATGGCACAATGAAAAGACACCCGACAGCCTCGCAGCCCACAAAGACGCCATCCACAAACACCATCACCTCATCACGTCTGCCAAGAGGACCTCCTTCAAAGACTGCCTCGACAACAACACACACAACATCAAGGAGCTCTTCAACAATGTAAAGGAACTCTCCAACCCCAGCTCCAACGCCAACGACATCCCACCGTCGCAAGTCCTGTGTGATTTCCTCGCCACCTTCCCACACCGCACGATCGCTGACATCCACAACAGCTTCAACACCCAGACAGCCCCAACAGACATAGACACTCCAGACTCCCTGCACACCATCGACAACGACCCCCTGCCAGCCTGGGCCATCATGATCATCGATGACATCATCAAGACCATGAGCACGAGGAATTGTTTGGACGAGTAAGATGGCGGCGGCTCACTAGTCCGCTGTGAGACACTCTCCTGTGCCATACCGAACGAATGGGCTAGGAGAGGGGTTAGGACCTTGCAACACCTACGGAGACCCCGCGAAAAGCGATGCTAGCAGATGCAGCGAGGGACGACATTAGCAAATAATTCTTACCTTACAAGGGTCAAAAAGAATGAATAATGAGTGGTGCCTGCTTTAAAGCATCTGGAGACTCGTCATTTTTACCTGTGCAGTCACGCTCACGACTCCACTACATCGCATCAGCTCTCGGCCTTACGGTGTTAAGGCTCTTCATTCAGCTCCACGATCAGTCTAGAAGTGCACCTGGTAACGACTACCTTCAAGCGGAGACATCGATGGCTCCAAAAAATGCTGCAGCGGTGACAGCCGCCTCGAAAACCCGGGCAGCCAAGCAAGCGCTCCGCGATCAAAAATTAGATGCAAGACGCGCTGGCTCGCTGACAGATGAAGCTGTCGGATCAGGCGGGGACAGGTCCAACTCCAGCTCCATCCAAAGCAGCTGAAAGCAGCAAAAAACATCAACACTCCGGGCCAGGTCCCTCCGTTGTAGACCTGCTTCGGAGGACGCCGGCCGGAGCTGCTCCCTCCCCCTCCATGCAACACGCAACAAGCGGGACGCTGATTGCAGCGCCGCCAGTAATCCCGGCGGCGCTCTCCAACACGGATTCGTCGGTGGCAGCAGTAGCGGCATCCTTGTCAGAGCTATCCACTGGAGTAAGCCCCACAGTAAGTTCTATACCGTCAGTTACAGCCGTAGCTACAGCTGACCCGCTATTACCGCCGCAATGCCCAACAGATACAACAGAAGGGCCAGGGAGTTACACTGCAGAGGCAGCGGTAGCAGCAAAGACTACAGCAATATCGGCGCAGCCACAACTACAAGCCCTAGAAACTACAGTGGGGACAGATATACCGATTCAAGCACGAGGCTCAATAACAGCTGAGCCTCCAGTACTCACTCCAAATACAATTGCCCCCACAATTGGCACAAGCTGCACAACAAATATGCCCACTCACCCACAGCTTGAAAAGCACTCGGTACTATCAAACCTGGCTAACGAGGAGGGCAAACTAATATCACCTTTTCCAGCACAAACACTTGCTCAGACTCAAGGCGCTTCTGCATCAATTGGAAAGGAAAATGACGAAGAGTTAGCATTGCCTATGTCAGACTATACTGGCGGAGCCGGAATCGCGTCTGATACAGATTTGGAACCTCTTGAATTCTATACTATCTCTGAAGGTCGCGAGGATCTAGGCTGGCACCATGACTTAGATTCTGATTTAGACCCTTTATCCGACCTGCACACAGGCTCCAGTACCAGCACTCAGGATAGTGATGTGGATGAACTATTGGGGGAAGCTACAGCCGGAAGACACACAGTGATTAAAAAAAAGAGAAGCCATCATGGCCCAGTAGGCCCTCACCGGGAATGTATTCCTGCAACAGCCTCCAGCTCTCAGGGGGCCTCTTCCTCGAAGGAGCAAGATACTACCTTAACTGTGGTAATGGACACGGTGCTGCAGGCAATCGCATCCCATAGAGAACAAACTTCTAAGGATGGTCGGAAAGCTCAGCAAGCTCTACAAAAGGTACAAGGGGTGGTGCGTAAGCTTTCAAAAACAGTGGCAGCTTCCAATGCAAGATTGACGGATATGGAAGATCTAATTGTGGTTATTGAGGCTGAAGCAACCGTGGTGAAAGAGCAGGTTGATGCCCATGACGCTGAGCTGACTGATGTAAGATGGAAGCTTGAGCAGATGGAAAATCGTATGCGTCGCAACAATCTCCGAATACTGGGAGTTCCTGAGAAAAGAGAAGGAGATAACATACGTGTCTTTGTGATCCAACTCTTTAAAGACACTTTCCCCGAGCTATCCTCATGGAACTGGGAACTGGAAGTTCAGCGTGTTCACAGAACCCCCGCTACATTACGGGCTATCAATTCGCAAAGCAAATATCCTAGGGCAATTCTGGTCTATTTCGGCAACTTTTTGTTACGTCAAGCCATTGCAGAGAAAGCGAGACCTGAGGCCCATCGGTCCCGAGGTGACATTTCATATTTTGTCAGGCCGGATTTCTGCCACACAACTGTGGAGCGGAGGTGGCGACTCCGTCAGCTAATCAAACCCTTTTTGGACAAAAAAGCTAAGGTTTACTTGAATAACCCTGCTACACTTAAAGTGTTGTATAATGGTCAGGTAAAATTTTTTTCCTCCGAAATCAAAGCGAAGGCTTTTTTAGATAGCCTGACCTAAATTTTTTTTTGAATTAATAGTTTTTCTTCCTTAGAATTCTAAATGCAATGTTTATTATGATTACTGTATAACACCCTGATGGTGGGTTCTGATTAACGACATAGGAGGAATAAGCATATTTCAAAGTCCTAAGCTTTATACCAACTCCTATCTTTTTTGATAATCGCTTAGAATGGGATTAAGTATATGTTGTTTAGTCTATTATCGTTACAATGAATTTTCGGTTAGCATTTATGGGTTCTTTTGTCTGGCTCACTGGGTGCAACAGGGTCCTAGCATGATTACTCTATTTCAGCTATACCTGTCTCCTGTTTTTATACCTTTCTGCTAGCCTGCACATGTGTTATTAGATGTACATAGAAATAATAATAAGGCACGGGTCAGGGGTGTCTCTCCATCACTATAGACTCTAGCTAGAGTCTACATGCCTCAAAGGGTGGTGTGCGGGGGGAGGTGGGTGGTGAAGGCCTTGGGGAAGGCCTTGGGGAGGGGGTCGAGGAGGGGGGGAGGGAAGGGGGAAAAAAATAAAAACATTGGCAAATTCGGTCACAGATTGCGGTGTACAAGGAGAAAAAGTTGCAGAAAGCACAATTGTATTATGTACCTTAAGGAGAAGGGAGGTTTTAAGCTCCAACACATTAAAACTGGGTTAGTTTTTCAAGTTAATAAATGGGGAGAATAAGTCTATGCACGTGGAACGTGGCAGGCCTCAACCATAGAGATAAAAGGGCCCAGCTATTTCAATTAATACGACAAAATCCAGTTGATGTAATATGTCTCCAAGAGACACATATAGCATATTCTTACAGAGATTTACTCAAATTACCTGGTTATAATCTAATGGCAGCTACATCCCAAACATCCAAAACTAGAGGGGTAGCCATTCTAGCTAAACCTATAATAGGTCTCCCAATTCGTAAATTAACCGATAAACATGGTAGATGGGTCATAATTCAGCTTCAGCTGGGTATTACTATATGTGCAATTTATGGCCCAAATTTAGATGACCCTGCTATTTTTCGGGAGCTCGAAATCGAATTGGCTTCTTGGTCTGGCTCTCTGGTCCTCTGCGGAGATTTTAATATTGACACAGGGCTGTCCTCTGGGAACTATCTTTCTCCAAATTATAAAGGGCGTAAACCAAAGGTATACAGCGCACTGGATCAGATGATGAAAAGTCATAATTTGGTTGACGTCTGGGGTCTTCTCCAGGGGCCAAATGTAGATGGTTTTACTTATTTCTCCTTCCTCCACAATAAATACGTTAGAATCGATTATATTATGTCAACTATAGAGGATAAGGATATCATAGAAATAACTAAATCCCCGAAAACTTTATCTGACCACAATGCACTGACCTTTACCTTCGAAACGGCTAATGTAGTTAAACCAATAACACAATGGACTTTTGATAGGAGGTTATTGGTTAATCAGGAATACATAACGTATATTAAATCATGGACTCAGTCCTTTTTTGAGTGTAACCAATTTAGTGCGCCCCGTATAATAGTTTGGGATTGTTTTAAAGCAGCATTGAGGGGAGAGACTATCTCATTTGTAGCTAATAAACGAAAGATAGAAAAGCAGTCTAACATACAAATGATGCAAGAACTTTCCAATCTCGAGGCCCTCCATGCCTCCCAGTTAAATCAGTCTCGAAGAGGGCAAGTCGATCCTACCTTAGATCCTGGGAAAATCTTAAACAAAATAATGATTCTAAAAAATGAGATTAATAGTACTCTAATTCAAAAAGTTGCGGAAATCTACCAGGCTAATAAGGATAGATTGTATGAATCAGGGGAAAATGTGGGGAAGCAGCTAGCATTACGTACTCGACAAAAACAATCACTAAGCAGTATTAAGAAGATAGAATTTGAGGGTAATGTGTATACAACTCCTAAAGAGATTGTTAAAATATTTCAAAAGTATTACCAAAAACTTTATGGTAGTGATATATCATACCCTAACAACGAAATAACAACATTTTTAAATAATTGGCTCCCAGATCAGACTTTACACAAAATTATCGACGAAGAAAATAAGATTTACTTGGACAGAGAGATTACGGTCACTGAAGTGGAGATTGCATTAGCCGAGATGGCCAATGGTAAAGCGGCAGGACCGGATAAAATTCCATTGGATTTATATAAAATCCTTGGTAATCAAATAACTCCTTTTCTGTTCGATTTGTTTCTTGGAGTGCAATATCACACAATTCCTCCTGAGTCATGGAAGCAAACAAATATAATAATTTTTCATAAAAAAGGTAAACCACCTCACCTTCCTTCCTCATATAGGCCTATATCCTTGATTAACTCCGACTCAAAACTATATGCTAAAATACTTGCAAATCGACTGAGCGGGGTCATCGAACGACTTGTATCCCCGTGGCAACACGGCTTTATCCCCGGCAAAGGCACTACAGACCATACTCGTAGAGCCATAACCCTGTTTGACATCATGGGCGCCGCGGGGGCGAGATGTCGATGATTCTCCTCGATGCCGAAAAGGCATTCGATCGAGTATCATGGCAGTTTCTCTGGAATATTCTGGAAAGTAAAAATTTTGGAAACAACTTTATTAGTGCCATCAAAGCCATTTACATCAACCCCACGGCCAAAATTTCTAAAGCTGGTAACGAGTCGGAGGTTATTAAGGTCCAGAGAGGTACAAGGCAGGGTTGCCCATGTTCCCCAGTCTTATTCGCACTTTATATTGATCCCCTTATTCAAAAATTATTAACTTCACCAGCTATCCAACCAGTTGTTACTGGGTCCTTCTCTACCAAAGTTATGGCATATGCGGATGACATTGCTGTAATAACCACCAAGCCGTCTGAAGCAGTCTCTGAAATTGAGACAATTACTCAAGCTTTTGGGAAGTATTCAGGGTACTCTCTCAATAGAGATAAAACCATGGTATTAGCCACTAATAACACCCAATATGAAAGCACACTTAGGGTTAAACAGGCTACTTATCTAGGAGTAGTTCTCTCTGCGGAGATAAGCAAGATTAGCTAAATAAATTATTCTCCCCTCATTGATAAAATTAAAAGTGATTTTAGAAGGGTAGACAGTTTACACCTTTCTATTATAGGTAGGGCCAATTATGTTAAAATGAATATATTTCCGCAGGTTTTATACTTTTTCAGAGCAATCCCTCTACTGCCTGGGGAACACTTTATAAAGACTATAGATTCATTCATTGCAAAGTTTATGTGGAGCTACGGAAAAATAAGGCGGGCCCTTCCCTTGTTAGCACTCCCTCAAAGTAGAGGTGGCTTAGCTTTACCAAATTTGAGATTATATTTTTGGGCATCATTAGTACAACATATGGATCCTCTTTTGACTGCTAAACCTAGAGTCCCAACCTCTATAACTCCATATATACCATCTATATATGAGCTTAGTTTAGGCGAAAAACATAAGGGACTACTTTTAAGGCAGGTAGAACCATCATATTATAAAAAAATTAAATTAAAGACTGTTCTAGATGCTCGTGCAGTATGGAAAGCTATCTGTAAACATCTAGGTATTCCTATATTTACGAAATATACACCATTATGGCAATGCAAAATTTTTCCCAACATTCCTAACGACAGTAGATTCCAGAGGTGGGAGCTCCTAGGCATTAAAACAATCGGTGATTTTTTTGGTAATAATCTCCCACTATCCTTTGAGTCTTTTCAAGTAAGATATAATGCTCCCGCGAGTGATTTTTTAAAATTTTATCAAATATCAGCTAGTATTTATAATACTAAACCAAAAATTCTACTAGATAATATCCCATTATTTGATATTATAGGGAAAAAATCCACAAGAATTGGGGTCCTATATCAGTTATTTTTGGCCAATACCCCTGATGATCTAGAGCATACTGAACAATCTTGGGCTTTGAAATTAGTTAATCCCAATGTAGATATAGATCTCTCATTAACCCTCTCAACAAAATATTTTATAGCCTCTAACTTAAAAGCTCAATATTACAGAATCATTTATAATCTATACTATACGCCAGCTAAATTGTTTGCTTGGGGGCTCAGGATTGATGATAATTGTCCTATATGTAAACAACCACTTGCAAATCTCCTGCATATGTTTGCTGAATGCCCTACACTGGCAACAATCAAAGCTATGATATTGGAATATTGGACCCAAATCTTTGGGCACCGAATAAAAGATTCCATAACATTGCTCCTATTAGGTCATGATGACTCTTTGAAGCACAACAGTGAAGAACAGGCGGTACTTTTTCTGGGATACGCCGTGCTTCGGATAATTTTGGCAGCTAGGTGGAAAGATACAGAACCTCCTGCCTTTAATATGTGACTTAGTCGTTTTATAGCTATCTATAAACAAGAAATTGCAATATATGCCACAAGAGGCAGGAAAATGAGAGCAATAGGAAAACAAATATGGGAACCTATTACCAGGTGGTATAATATTGAACGGGGAAACCAGATGTAGGATATTTGATGCATTCTGATACTAAGTTCCCTTTTTTTTTTTCCTTCTCTTTTTCCTTTTTCGTTTTTCTTTATTATTGTTATAATTCTCTTTTTTCCTTTTGTTTATTTTTATTTACTTCAACATATGTTTGTATTCATATTGTATTCCATGCATACCGTATCAATTTATATTGATTATGTTTTGTACACATGTTTTGTGAATTGAATTTGCCAATAAATAAATTTAAAAAAAAAAAAAAAAAAGACCATGAGCACAATCCACTCCGGCTTTCCGTTAGACCCATTCCCGCACCACATCTTCAACAAAGCCAGCAGCTCCATCGCACCCCACCTGTGCAATGTCATCAATCTCTCCTTCGAGTCCGCAACCTTCCCAGAGAGCTGGAAACAAGCTGAGATCAACTCCCTACTCAAAAAACCCAAGGTGGACCCGAGAGACCTCAAGAACTTCCAGCCCATCTCCCTGCTTCCGTTCCAAGCCAAGGTCATCGAGAAGATCGTCAACAGACAGCTAACCCAATACCTCGAAGAAAACAGCATCCTGGACCCATCCCAGTCAGGGTTCCGCAGGAACCACAGCACAGAGACTGCCCTCATCGCCGCCACCAATGACATCAGGACCATGCTGGACAACGGTGAGACTGCGGCTCTCATGTTTTTTTTTCTGCCAGCGCTCTGAGACCTTCGGGTGATTTATGCCCTTTACAAATTTATTTTACATTACATTACATTACATCCTCCTGGACCTCTCCACCGCCTTCCACCCTGTCTGCCACCGCACACTACGCACACGCCTCCACGACGCAGGGATCTGAGACAAAGCCCTGGAATGGGCCACCTCCTTCCTCTCCGGCAGAACCCAGAGTGTCCGCCTCCCCCATTCCAATCCGAAGACTCCAAGATCATCTGCAGCGTACCCCAGGGATCATCCCTCAGCCATACACTGTTCAACATCTACATGGCACCGCTCACACACGTCGCCAGACAGCACGACCTCAACATAATCTCCTACGCCAAAGACACTCAACTGATCTTCTCCCTCACCAACGATCCCTTCACCATCAAATCCAACCTCCATGAAGGAATGAAGACTGTCGCCGACTGGATGAAGATCAGCCGACTAAAGCTGAACACGGACAAGACAGAGGTCTGCATCCTTGACTCCAACCCTTCAGCCTGGGACAACTCCTGGCGGCCAACTGCACTGGGGGCAGCCCTGACACCCACTGACCACGCAAGCAACCTTGGAGTCATCCTCGACTCAACACTCTCCATGGCCAAGCAAGTCAACGCAGTCTCCTCCTCCTGCTTCAACACCCTCTGCATGCTCCGCAAGATCTGAAGGTGGATCCGGACAGATACAAGAAGAACAATCACCCAGGCCCTCGTCAGTAGCAGACTCGACTATGGAAACGCCCTCTACGCAAGAGCCCTGGCCAAGCTCATCAAAGGACTGCAACACATTCAAAACGCCTCTGCATGCCTGATCCTCGACGTACCACGCCACAGCCACATCACCCCCCACCTGAGAAACCTGCACTGGCTCCCCATCAACAAGAGAATTTCCTTCAAGCTCCTCATCCACGCACACAAGGCACTCCACAAGACTGACCCAGCCTACCTCAACAGATGACTTTTCTTCTACATACCCAACCACCAGCTCCGCTCCGCCGACCTCGCCCTCGCCACCATCCCTCGCATCCGAAGAACAACCACCAACGGCAGATCCTTCTCCCACCTCACCGCCAAGACCTGGAACACCCTTCCACTGAGCCTACAACAGACCTGCTGACGTTCAGGAGGCTACTCAAGACCTGGCTGTTCGCCCAGTAGAACCCTCCCTTATTTCCCCAGTGCCTTGAGACCCTCACGGGAAAGTAGTGCGCTCTACAAGTTCTTGATTGATTGATTAATATTATAATTTTTAAAACATCTTCCTGAAGTTTCCATTTTTATTGTTTATTCATTTTAAAAGAAAAGCAGCAGATGAGGTTCTAGTAAGACCCAGTCATTCACACAGCTACTTGCATACCCACACAGACACTCACATGCCTACTTACATGCCCATTGAGGTACTCTCACCTCCACTCACAGACCCACACAGACATTCACACACCCAATCACACACCCACAAAACCACTCTCACCCACACTTGCTGACCCAGACAGCCATTCGCACACCCACTCACTGACCTATACAGCCACTCTCTCATAACCAATATCAATGGTAACAGGTTACAGCTAGGAAAAAAATAAAGGTTACAGGGATGTTATAGGTATGCTAGTAGCTGATTGTTTGTACCTAAAGATGGGGTCAAATGTTAGTCAACATGTTTCTCAATCCTGGTGGTCATAAGAATTGGTGGCACCTCTACAGGAACAAAAATAATAGTTGGTGAAACTTCCTACCCCAAATTTGTGTTGGTGCCCTAACTTTGGTACCTGCTGGTCTTGGTGTTGCTATCCAACTTATGACTGGAAAATAAAGTGCACCCTGGGGTGAAACAGAGCAGCCGCAGTCTGGCATGCTTAAAGGTTCCAGAGTGTGAGTCATGTGTTGCAGCTACCCTGGTCCGCTGTTCCCCTGAAATGTTGACTAATGTTTGACCCCATCTTTAGGTACAATCAGCTACTAGGGTACCTTATCATCCAACGAGTAGCATTGATCTTATAATTAGGTTGTTAATCTGATGGGGAATCCAGTTATTTAAAATTTCAGCAAAGCCCCTAATCGGTTTTAACTTTTTTGTTACTACACACCCTTCACCACCCCACCCAGACCTCCCTTGCATTCATCATACGGCAACAAAAACAAAAGATCTCAGCCAAAGTGACCCTTTGGGGGACCCGTAGGGTATTGCAGCACTGGTCCATGAGGTGCAATCATTCTGTGATGAAGCATGACATCCTTTGGGATGTGTGAGAGCAGCATGGAGCAGTACTGTTGACTGTCTCTCCATAAGTACATCCAACCTCTATACAACGGTCTCCAGTTAATCTTTCTCCTCATTAGGAACAGTGACCCTCTGTTTTTGCATTTAGAATAATGTTGGCCATTCTTGAAATTATGTTTAAACAGTGGAGTAGCAATGAGGTGCAGACTACCCCGGGCGGCACAGTTTTGGGGGCAGCGACCACATCCCACTCTTACCTGCCGCAGTTGCGGGGATCACCAGAACCCCCCCCCGTTCTAACAAGCAGCTGCCGGGCAGCAAACTCAGGGACCGACATGGGCAGCAGATCGGCTATTTACGCCACTGTGTTTAAGGCTGATATTTGAGTGGTAATAAATGGAGAGTCTGGCTAGCATATTGTAAATCATGGTTACTTGGCAATGGAGGGTGATAACATCAATACTGGCAAAGCTCTTCCTGATAGCATCAGTGCTACTAATTGAGGCATAACTACGCACAATTTGTCAAACCTTTCTGCCATTTCATCTTGCACATTTTGTATAAATTCAGCAGTACCACTGCCTTTTGGGTTTTCAGATATGTCTAGCCCTGTTCCCGAGAGCTTGAGGTGGTGAAATTAGTATAACCTCCAAGTTTTTTCACCCTGAAATTTTCAAAAACAAATCTTGGTCATAACATAGAACTGAAAACTAATTTGGAATGGACAGAATGGGGAAATGAAAGGAAGGTAAATGGTAAGTTAAGATGATGTTGTACACATTTTGAAAAATGGTAGGCCATATAAAAACAGCATGCGTATCTTTCTTGAATTATCTGTAATGCTGCATATCACACTTTGGCCAATTTTTCACCATATGCCCTTTTTTCAGAATGTACACAAGTCATTAGTAGCTACCTAAACTTCCCTGGAGAAGGTCTTGCTTTGTTGCCTTTCTCAACCACTTTGTGCCATTTGAGTAGGGTATTTATTAGGCCTGGGCGGTAAACTCCGCTCCGTTCGTGGAGTTTGCAGAGTTTTCAGCACTTTGCGCTCCGCGGAGCTCAAACACTCTACTGTTTTCAAAGTCCACCCATAACTGCTGATAGAAAGATATTAAGTTCCAGATAACTTGTGATTTTCATTTAGCTGTGGTGACACTGTGTTGACAGAATTATTATCTGTGCAGCATCTCTGCAAATTCCAGCAATTTCAAATTATTCCACCCGGAATGGAGAGTAACGATCGCATCCTGGAATGTCAGGCCTAAATCTGAATGTTTTTCCCCTTTTCAGATCAAATAGTGGATGTTTTTCCTTTTTCAGATCAAATTCTGGATTTTGTCTGCTCCTCTATTCATGTCCTGCCTGCTTGTAAGGGCCCTGTTGCTACCTTTATGGGGGGAAAGACGCGTCAGCACCAGGCGCTGCCAATAGCGTTGGTTTTGATGCAGGGGACAAGCGAAGGGCGAGCTGTGCTCCTGCCCACAGGCCCTGCTCTGCCCCACCTGCTTTCAGATGCAGAACTGAACCCGGTGAAACTGAGTCCGCTGTCTCTGGCCTGGTTATTATGAGGCTTAAAATACTGGACAACTCTTAGCATGATAATACTGCTCCTCTTGACATTGATTGTGACATGGAACAAATAAATAGTATTACCATGTATGGTACCAAACAAACTAGCAAGAGTAAAATATCATCCTACATTTGTCCGCATGCTTGTCTGGTAACTTCCGACCTTTGAAAGCCAGAAAATAAACTACTAGTAATCATCTCCTTCCACTTTTGAATCAAAGTGCATGGTAAATGTAACAACAGGTGATCTTTGCTTGTCTTCCTAATGCCAATATAAGGCATGGCTCTCGGCTTTCCGTTTCCACAAATCTCTACGGAAAATGAAACCCATTCCACTGTCTAATCTTTTTTAGAAAAATACAAAAGCTGTTCTTTTTTAGTGACCTTCACAACTATCAACAGTGCCTGTCAGGCCACTATCTGTGCAGATTTAGAGCAGGGGGGGGGGGGGAGATTTACAAAAAAAGTTCCTCAACGCAGCACAGCCCCCCAGGAGGCTGCGCTGCATTGCGCGACAGGGAGGGAGCAGGAGAGCTCATATCATCGGAGATATGGCTATCTCCTTCCTTTTTCCTTGCACCGGCGCTGTTTGCAGGTGCCGTGCGCCATGCACACACCAGCGCTAGGGTGTGTGCATGAGTCCCGCATAGGTTTTGTACAGGAAGGGTACCTTTTCTGTACAAAATACTATGCTTGACACAAGGGAAAGCTTTTTTCACTTTGTATACATGCTACACAGTGCAGCACGCATGCAAAAAGTCAGAGAAGGAATTCTCCTGGCACCTAGTTGAAAAGGGTGCAGTTTTCTCAAGCTAAACCCAATACTGTATTTAGTGATTTGGGTTTAGCATGAGAAACCCTGGGTGGTTGCATGGGAATGCCATGCACCACCCTTGGTACACCCCCACACTTTTATGCTATTTCCAGCACTAAACAAGTTTAGCGCTGAAAAGTAAATTACAAAAAAAAGATTTTGCATTATTTTGTGCCGCAAACACGGCGCTAAAGTTTAGTAAACATCCCACTGGGAGTTCCAACAAGAGTGACTCTTCCTTAGATACCTGCAGGTGTCGACATGTTTCTGTACTACAAATTGGATGTTCTGTGATGATTGTATCATTGTATCACGAAAACGTCTGTTAATTTTTTTTTTTACAAATGTAGAAGAAACCACTTGCAATCTTTTTTTTCTACAGAAAACACAATGCACATAAATTTCCATGAGATAAGCAACCAATAAATATGCTACAGATAGGCTGAAATTCAAAAACATGAAATATACTAAATCAGTAGCCCCATTTATAGGGCAGGAACAACAAAGGACTGTGAAAGTCCGTTTAATTTATTGACATGCAAAACTAGCAATTCCAACCATTAATTAGCGTGTACATACTTGAAGACAAGAAACCGATCACTATTATGTTCAACACAATAATCTATACTGTTATGGACAAAAACATCCATGTTCCTCAGACATATTGGAAAATAATCATGCATGTTGTTCTGCACTAACAGAAGGATAAATGACAGGCTGAAGAGATGGACAGCTGTTAGGACTTTTCGATGTAGGCTAATTTTCTTCTTTTAAATGTGTTGCTGAAGCTACTAAGATACCCAGATACCCATGAATGAATGTTCAAATTAAATGGAGCTTGCAACCCGTTTCTGTCTGCTCAGGCAGCGTTTCAGGGATATTATCATCGGTACTATTATTGTCGGTAGTGTGTCTGAGCCCCACGTGGCTGGCACTCTCACTAACTATTGTAGGTATGAAAAGATATATAGGTCGGTGGTACCTTTTCATTAAAAGGTAGCCACGTGTGTTATCAACCACAAAAATGCACGTTATCATCTAGTATTTTAGAACCATTATTGTCTACTATAACAAAGAAACAAAGACAAAGACGATAAGTTTGACCTTGGCTTCCTGCCTTTAGACATTGTCAATGCTTGTTTTTGTTTTGTCCATTTTTTTGTAAAAGTTTATTGTTGAGGAAATTGATTTTGTAAAAGTATATTGTTGGGGAAACTGCTGGACCTCCATTAATATAAAAATATAAACTTTGGCTAAAAGCAAACATTTTTGGTCTCAAACGAATACATTGGCATAATAGTGCCAGGCACAGACGGGAAATACCTGTGTGTGGATGTGGTTCTTGTGAAAGGGAAGAATGCTGCCACTCACAGTGAAATTATCCAATGGCTAAAGTGGGGTGATCCATTATACCATGCTGTTTGGTTTAGGGGGTGGAAGTCAATTGAGAATAACACAATATCAGAACATTAGACTAAGAAGGCTCGCTTAAATGTAATTTTAGCAAAATCTAAATGCCTTCGATAACACCAGGCTTAAAATTGATAATTGTCACAAATAGTGGAAACAGATCATGGAAGAGCCCCAGAGTTACAGCAGACATTTTCACCCCCTTCATCCAGATGGGACGTTTCTGTATTACAGAATGCTCTGCAGACTGCTGCATAACCATTTGTGTGATAACACAGATTGAATCACAAACATTTGTGTTATAGCAATTACTCAGATGTGGCTCTTGTTCTTGTGCAATAGCAAGCTGGTGGAGGCGTGACTCTTTGCAAATGAGAGAACATCTTTGCTATTGAGTGCATGCAATCTTATCAATGTAGGCCCAGTGCGAATTAGCAGCACTGCAAGTGCACAACCGAGGAAGTGTTGTATAGTGAGTGCGCCACTGCGGGTGACTTTGGATGCGGGCAGAGGTTCTAGGAGGACCCTCCTCTAAGTAATCCAATGCCAAGGTTGTACATTACCACAGGATACCTACTTCTTGAAGGTTCCTGAAAATGATCTAGACTCATCATCAACCAGTGATTTTCAGCCCTGCATTTAAAACTGCCGCTCTGTCATTTGCTGCTATCCTTAAGCCAGAGCAATCAGGAACTTTCTAGGTTTGTACCTGAATCAGATTCATGAAGCCTGCCTGTTCTGGTGTAGTCTATGTGAGTCCGGTGTAAATTGAGGCAGTGTCTCGGCTGGGAACATGGCACCCCATGGCTAACAAGTCAAACATTTTACTGCTCCGTGGATCTACATGTACACAGGTACATAGGAACTGAATTCTGTTCTCAGTTTGAACTCTAAAAACTGTAGCGTAGCTGTGACCTCATTGCCAAACTCCTAAAGAAGGTATGGTAAAAGGTGCGCAAAAGCAAGAAATGGAAGAAAGGTGTAACAGTGTACACTTACAAATCTAAGTTACTGATTTCATTAAAAAGCACTCTTCTTCAGAATTTTGAGGTTGGGTATTTGTGTGCTTTTCTCTATAGCCTCACGAAAGCAAGATTGTAACTAGAAGATTGTTTAGCAGCCCTTATATTATATGTTATAGAGGCAATGATGCAAAGATTTTCAAGTTTTTTTGCTGGTGACACCTTGCTGTTTTAAGACACACAACTGACTCCATCCCCCCCCCCACCCAATCCTATGGCAAACAAAAACAGTGTTCACAACCATCTAAATTATAAAACGGTATGAGGTGGGGTATCACCCTCCATTAAAATGAAAATAAATGAAAAGAAAAAGATGAGCAAGGTAAAAGAATGAGTACAGAAACAAGGAGACAGCCATAGGAACAAACCTGGCTTAATTTCTAGGTCAGGACTCCTCCTGATCACTGTATGGGCCAACCATATTTGTCCTGCTGGCATTTGCCACCCTTCCCTGAACCAACAGATATTTTTTGGGGGAAGGGTGGCAAAGAAAAAATGGGTGTAGGTGTAAAAAGTGTAAAAGACGAGAGACATATTCGATGGACAGGCCCATGAGCTTAATCAATCAATAAATCAATCAGGGTTTTATAGAGCGCATTGCTCACCTGTTGGGGTCTCAAGGCGCCAGATGGAGGGTGCCGCAGCTCCGAAGGGGTTATTTGAAGAGCCAGGTCTTGAGGTCCTTCCTGAATTGGTGCAGTGGGATATCATTCTAGGTCTTGGGTGTGAAGTAGGAGAATAATCTTCCACCCGCTCTGGTCCTGTTGAAGCGTGGGATGGTGGCTAGGGAGAGGTCAGCTGATTGAAGGTTTCTTTTGGGGTTGTGGAAGGAGAGGGGGTCGTTGGGGTTTTGAGGTCTGATGTTATGAAGGGTCTTGTAGGCATGTGTGAACAGCTTGAAAGTAACTCTTCTTTTGACACGAAGCCAGTGGAGGTCGTGGAGGTGCTGGGTGATGTGGTTGTGCCATGTGATATCGAGGATTAGTCTGGCAGTGGCCTTCTGGATGGTCTGGAGTCTGCAAATGAGTTTTTTGTTGATTCGGGCTTAGAGGGCGTTGTGGTAAACCAGTTTGCTGGTGATGAGAGCGTGAGTGACTGTTTTCCTGGAGTTGGAGTGGTTTCACTTGAATGCTTTCTCTAGTATTCGGAGGGTGTTGAAGCATGCGGAGGAGACAGCGTTGATCTTGTGATTCATGGTGAGCGATGAGTCTAGGATGATGCAGAGGTTGCATGCATGGTCTGTCAGGTTGGGTGGGTTTCCGAGGGCAGGGGGCCACTAGGTGTCATCCCAAGCGGAGGGGTTGGAGCCGAGGATAAGAAATTCTGTTTTCTCTGAGTTGAGTGTCAGGCAGCTCTATTTCACCTAGGTTTCGACGGCTTTCATCCCTTCTTGGAAGTTGTGCCGGGTGATGTTGGGTTCCTTGATAAGACAGGATGAGCTGCATGTCATCGGCGTAGGAGACGATTTTGTGCCTGTGGTTTCTGACGATGTTTGAGAAGGGAGCCATGTAGACGATAAAGAGGGTGGAGCTGAGGGAGGATCCTTGTGGTACTCTGCATCTGATCTCTGTCAGCTCTGAAAGGAAGGGTGACAGTCTTATTCTCGATGTTCTGCCCTTGAGAAATGAGCTAGACATTGATTGACATTCTGTATGAGTTGGTGAACCTTTCAGCTGTGAAATTAAATGAATTAGCGCAGGTGCAGATTCTACACTGATAGATCAGAAAACAAATCTGAATACAACCTAGCTAAGAAAAAACATTGTAAGGTAGTGCAAAAAAAGGGAAAAAAATTTAACAATGCCATTGTGATATATGAGCCAAAAAAGGTGTGCAAAGAACGCTAACCCCATTGACCTGAGGGTGTTTCAACAAGCTGAGTGCCTACTTTTCTCCAAATATGATTTTACTGGCAAGTTCTAGGGTTTCATTGAAGCACTTCTGTGAAGATTTTAGAACTTCATCTTATCAGCTCAGACATGAATGGTCACCTAATATCTCCACTTGTCCTATATTGATTTAAAATAGATGCAGCAATCTGGAGCTCAAATGTGTACTCTTTTGATAAACCTATTAATGCTCTTATGATAAACCTATTAATGCTTAATAAGCTATTTCATGGTGTTTGAGCATTGCACTAAATTCATCCGTCCTCCTAGCATAGAAAACCTTTGGTGGATACTCATTTAATATATTGACTACCTGTATAAAAGCAAGCATATTGTATACTTCCAAATGACAGACGTCAGAGGAATGTATCTACCAAACAGATTTGAAGGTGCATTCATTTATTTTCGGTGAAAAATGTATGATGGCTCATGGAAATGGGATTTCTGGTTGGCTAAGGCTTGCGCCAAAGCCAGGCACAAATCACCACTCTAGTCGGGGCAAGGGAGTTACACGCCAAAGATAACCCCTGCTCACCCCCTTGGTAGCTTGGCACGATCAGTCAGGCTTATCCCGGAGACAATGTGTAAAGCGTTTGCGCAACACACACACAGCAACAACATACTAGGCCCACCACAAAAGTAACTCCACACAAAGTTATATCAAAAATAGCCATTGTATTATCATAAAACACATTAGAGTAGTAATCACACAATATACACTGTGCCAACTGGCACTGGGCAGAATTTACAGGGGGTTATATACACATGACAGGGCCACTTGGGCCACTGTCAGAACAATCACTTAGTAAAGATAGTAAATGTAGAACATGTAATAGACGTAGAACACCACCAGTAAATTCTGGCAACCACTGTACTCAGCAACATCCTGTAACATAAATCATATTATGCACAGTATAGCATTAGGCATGAAATATATCCTGCGCCAACGTCATAAGCCTCAACATATTAGACTATAACCTCCTAAGCATAACTCACCTTAGGAAATAATCTCACTAGGATAAACAACAGTGGAGGATAACTCAAACATAAATACATTATGCAAAACCTCATAATCATAAACCACATTTATAGGCATACAACAGGATGCGTAAATTACAGCAGATAAATCACATTTCCTAGCACCACATAAATCACATTAGCACATAACTTCCTAATAAAAACCATTGTAGAGGCATAAATCACATTATAACCTGGCGCCCTACAAACAGTCCCCCTGGACAATTGGCCTTCTCAAAGGGGCTCAAATGCCCTGTATCCAGAATGTCAGGGCTGCCGCCAATGCAGCATAGTTCGCACATGCGCAATTGCACTGGGGCAGATTTGTGCATCTCACTCCTTTCTCTCAAAACATGCCTCCAAAGAACTGTGGCCTAAACATTGCAGCTGCCTACTACTTGCTGGGCAGCTGTGAAGCTGAACGTGGGCCTAGGCACTCAATATGCCCTCTGGGTGGACAAATATGCAAAGCGTTGCAGCTGCCCACGCTGGTGCGGTGCAGCTGTGAATCAATAATTTGCCCTGGCACAGTGATGCCCATGGGGCCTTCACTGGGGCTCTCTCAATACCTGTCCCCATCGTTGCACTTGGTCACTGCCATGCTAGGCAACTGTGAGAAAGGCTACATGGGGGGGAGGGGGCAATCACGGCCCCTCTGGGCCCTTTAACAAAAATTATGCAGCACCATTGGAGCCACCCTGGCTCTAAATCAAAAACATGCCTATCAATGTTGGAGCGGCCCGTTCGCTGGCAGGGTCGCTCAGGCGGTGACTTGGGGAAGCCACAATGAAGGCAGGCACAGATAGCGTGCCTCAACAGAACCCCCTTTCCTCAGCTGGACTCACCTGACTCCTTGCTCATGGTTGCGATCCCGGTGGCATTCACAGGAGAGCCGTGGGAGCGGGGCTTCCCTCGGGGAGGCAGAAGGCCCACCCCACGCTTCCTGACTTCCTGCCCGGGCCGGCGGCTGTGATTTCGCCATTGTAGAATGTGGGGTGGGCACCCGCAAAGGCAGACAACGCGTGGGCATCCGCATTAAATAGCACACAGGAAGCGACCATGTGGTGGGGGAACTCACAGGTTACATATCATAATAAGCGGGGTGGGCACCCGCCGCTCGAGGCATTACGGGGAATCCCTCATGCTGGGATTCCCCCCATCAAGTCGAGCAGCCCAGCGCTGCTGAAATCTCGTGCTCCTTATCTCCAAAAATCAAGCACTCCCAAGGCGCTAGAAAAAGGTCCTGCGGTTAAAATAATAAGTTCTCAGAGATGAAGGGGCAATGCAGGGCCCAGGGAGGCAAGCCCTCATGGCAGCTCCCCGAGCCCCACCAGCAGCAAGCCCCAGCAGGATCAGCACACCAGAACTGAACAACTTCATGGGTTCACAAAAGTCTTTGTACTCAACGAATCTCTGACAGAATATCGAGAGACAGGATATCGACAGATAAAATATCGACGCTAGAATATCGAAGGCAAGTATATCGACACCCTATCTACAACATGGTAAGTACAAAAATATCGAAACTAAAATATCGATGTTAAAAATATCGTAATTAAGTATATTGTTTTTTTGTTAATAAAAAAGAAATATAAAGTAAATAATACTTTTATATAATTTAAACTTATGTAAAAATATTTTAGAATGTTTAACATGAATAAATAATACATATTTAATGTTAAACATTTAATTAAAATTAAACATACAATATGTAATATATATTTAATTAATTATAATATTTATTATTTTTTTAATTAATTTAAAAATATTAAAAAATACTATAAATTACAAATACATCAACACTCATAAAATAATAACATAAATAATAATAAATATTTATATTTAATACATAAAAACAATGAAATATACTTTCAATATTTAAAACATTAATTAAACACAACATTATGTAACATAATGAAAATATTATAAAATACATAAATAAATATAAATTATATTGGATAGCGTAAGGCTAAAAATTACTATTCAAACTCCATAGGGTGCAACAGTAGGGAACGTGTTGGATAGTGGATAGGTAAAATGTCTATTCCACTCCAATGAGTGCAACATTAGGGAAAGCGTTGGATAGCGTAAGGGTAAAAATTACTATACCAACTCCAAAGGGTGCAACAGTAGGGAAAGCGTTGGATAGTGTAGGGGATAAAATTACTATTCCCACTCCAGAGAGTGCAACAGTAGGGAAAGCGTTGGATAGCGGGTGGGTTAAAATTACTATTCCCACTCCAGTGAGTGCAACAGTAGGGAAAGCGTTGGATAGGGTACGGGTAAAAATTACTATTCCCACTCCAGTGGGTGCAACAGTAGGGAAAGTGTTGGATAGCGGGTAGGTAAAAATTACTATTCCCACTCCAATGAGTGCAACATTAGGGAAAGCGTTGGATAGCGTAAGGGTAAAAATTACTATTCCAACTCCAAAGGGTGGAACAGTAGGGAAAGCCTTGGATAGTGTAGGGGGTAAAATTACTATTCCCACTCCAGAGAGTGCAACAGTAGGAAAAGCGTTGGATAGTGGGTGGGTAAAAATTACTATTCCCACTCCAGTGAGTGCAACAGTAGGGAAAGCGTTGGATAGCGTACGGGTAAAAATTACTATTCCCACTCCAGTGGATGCAACAGTAGGGAAAGTGTTGGATAGCGGGTAGGTAAAAATGACTATTCCCACTCCAATGAGTGCAACATTAGGGAAAGCGTTGGATAGCGTAAGGGTAAAAATTACTGTTCCAACTCCAAAGGGCGCAACAGTAGGGAAAGCATTGGATAGTGTAGGGAGAATAATTACTATTCACACTCCAGAGAGTGCAACAGTAGAGAAAACATTAGATAGCATGTGGGTAAAAATAACTATTCCCATTCCAGAGAGTGCAACGGTAGGGAAAGCGTTGGAGAGCAGCTGGGTAAAAATTACTATTCCCACTCCAATGACTGCAACAGTAGGGAAAGCGTTGGATAGCGTAAGAATATAAATTACTATTCCAACTCCAGTGAGTGCAACAGTAGGGAAAGCGTTGGATAGCGTAAGGGTAAAAATTACTATTCAAACTCCAGAGGGTGCAACAGTAGGGAAAGCGTTGGATAGTGTAGGGAGTAAAATTACTATTCCCACTCCAGAGAGTGCAACAGTAGGGAAAGCGTTGGATAGCGGGTGGGTTATAATTACTATTCCCACTCCAGTGAGTGCAACAGTAGGGAAAGTGTTGGATAGCGTACGGGTAAAAATTACTATTCCCACTCCAGTGGGTGCAACAGTAGGAAAATTGTTGGATAGTGTAGGGGTTAAAATTACTATTCCCACTCCAGAGAGCGCAACAGTAGGGAAAGCGTTGGATAGCGGGTGGGTAAAAATTACTATTCCCACTCCAGTGAGTGCAAAAGTAGGGAAAGCGTTGGATAGCGTACGGGTAAAAATTACTATTCCCACTCGAGTGGGTGAAACAGTAGGGAAAGCGTTGGATAGCGGGTAGGTAAAAATGACTATTCCAACTCCAATTAGTGCAACAGTAGGGAATGAGTTGGATAGTGTAGGGGGTAAAATTACTACTCCCACTCCAGAGAGTGCAACAGTAGGGAAAGCTTTGGATAACGTAGGGGGAAAAATCACTATTCCAACTCCAAAGGGTGCGACAGTAGGGAAAACTATGGATTGCGTAGGGGGAAAAATTACTATTCCAACTTCAAAGGGTGCAGCAGTAGGGAAAGCGTTTAATAACATAGATTTTTATTTTAACATACTTCTTAATAATATTTATATTTGAAATAATGTATAATGAATTTTTCAAATACATCAACAGCAATAAAAAACAATTAATAATTAATAAAACCAATTACATTTGAATAATTAATTGACAATAAATTAACAACAAACACCAATAAATAATAATTATTAAATATTACTCACCAAATAATAAATATTAAAGAATAAATTATTTATCATAACAATAAAATATTATTCAAATTTAAATCAATATTAAAAATTAAAATACATTATACAAATTAATATGTTTTTTAAAAACTGTTAAAAAAATAATTAATTAATTTTTCTAGTTATTAAAAAATATTTACAAATTACAAATATTAATTGACAATTTAAAAAATAATTATCTATTAAAATAATTAATTACCAATTAATAATTATTTAATACATTATTTATCCATAACTAAAAATGTATAAATAATTAAATATTTACAATAAAAAAACTTTCCACCCAAAAACCCTATAAACCCACAACGCGCTCAGGTACTAAAACATAACATTTAATTAAAATTAACATTAATTACCAATTAAATATTTAATTCATCAATTAAAATGATTAATTGCCAATTAATAATTAATTACAAAATAAATTATACATAAATAAATATTTTATTAATTACAATTAAATTACTTCCCACCCTATTCCCCTATAAACCCACAACCCGCTCCGGTACTAAAACATAACATTTAATTAAAATTAACATTAATTACCAATTATATATTTAATTTATCAATTAAAATAATTGATTGCCAATTAATAATTAATTACAAAATAAATTATACATACAAAAATATTTTATTAATTACAATTAAATTACTTCCCACCCTATTCCCCTATAAACCAACAACCCACTCCGGTACTAAAACATATAATTTACTTATAAATAAATGTATTAATATATAAAATTAATACACATATAATATAATTTATTTTAAATACTTAACTAAAACATATAACACATACATAATAAAAAACAAAAAAATAATACAAATATTGATATTAGTGTCATCGAAATTAATTACATCGATATATATGCTATCAATATGTAAATGTAAATGTCTTTGTACTTGTATAGCGCACAGCTACCCGCAGTGGGTCTCCTGGCGCTTGTACGAATACCGCAAGGGACCCCTTCCTGGTTTTCCGTGTGAAGTGTCCAATCCTGGGCACCCCCATGGTGAAACCAGGCATCCCCGGCGCTGTGGGGGCCGTTGTGGAGACTAAGCAAGCTATTGCCCAGAGTTGCAGCGTGTGACCAATGATTAGAATAGGCACTGAGGCGAGAATATCTGGTCAGAGGAATTTATGAGCCCAAGACCCGCCGAGCCGGAATCAAACCCTGGTCCCTGGCCGGAGTCCTGCATCAAGGTCTGCCCGCTCTAACCATTGAATCACACTTCTCCACAACTTACTTCGATATTACTTACATCGATATAAAGAATTTCGATATTACTTACCTTAGGGTCGATATTCTGTCCAACGATATTCTTGACATCGATATTCTGCACCTTCGAAATTTCAAACACAATATTTTGGTAGGTCGAAATTTAAAACTCGATATTTTGACTGTGTACCGTACTCAACAGTCGCAAGAAACTGAACTCAGCCAGACCCAATTTGGTGTGGTGTGGTCCTGGAGCACTTTGTTTACAATGCTGCATCCTGCCTTTGAGGAAGAGGGGGTCTTCCATCAGATGCAAAGTGTGAGATGGAGCCATCATTCACCTTGCCAGACACAGCCCTGCTCAGATCAAAGTGTCAACCCTCCCCATAGTCCAACTGCAGATCTCTCTATTCAACCCACGTCTGGCTCAGCCTGCCCTGTCCCTCCAAAACCAGACAAGTAATTCACATCAGGCAGGCAGACACTTAGCACACAGAAATTGCAACTTCTAAATGTGGTATTTCTCACATAGTCATAATAAATCTGCGCACACCATTGCACAGCATTTATTCTCACAATTGCATACACACCAAACTTGACCATACTGCTACTTTCATAACAGGGATTACCACTGACACACACTGAGCAGGGAATCCCTCATGTATTCCTATGGGCGGGCAGGCTCACTAAATGTACCACAGAGCGCACACACTTCACACTGGACCACAGTGCAAAAGTGCCCAGAGACCTAAAACCACTAACACTACATTGAGAAAAAGACTGGCAGAAATGCAAAAGGTTTAGTGGTGAACCTGAAAAAAGGGCCAAGTCCAACAATGGCTGTATCTAGAAAACTACTGTTAGTTAGTATCTTAAAATAAGAAAATGCATTTAAGTATTTTAAATAAGCTAGAAGTTTTCACAAGTACTGCAAAAGAGACTGGTAAAGTAGCTATATTTTAACATCTATAAGCTTTGTTTGGTGGAGAAATGATTTAGAAAACAAATATTGCAATGTGTTAGATAGCAAAGTGGTCTAGAATCCCCAAAAGGTCTTTATCTTGTTCAGGTGTTATAGGAACAAGGATAAATAAGAAATTATTTAGATTGTGTTAATGAGGTACGGGACTAGGGAAATACATAACTACATATACTTTTCTTGGGAAACTATCAGCTCCCAAAGGATGGGTCAGTATCACTACTTTCTTTATTAATCACACTTACAGTTTGCAGGAGGAAGATCCAGGTTCTTGAAAACATGATACAGAGATAAATGTAACCCACAAAAATCTTCTAACTTTCATTTAGGAGCACAGTTGTATGCTTTGAATGTGCCTCAAATTGTCTGCGAATTCTAAAATGGATTTCTTGTATCTTATGATTGCCAAGGATGCAAAATAAGATTTTTTGTTATTATTTATGAGGATTCCATTCAAAATTACAAAAAAGGTTTAAAATATATTGTAATAAAACACATACTAAATTAATCACATATACTTCAATACCAAATATTCCCTTTATATAACTTTAATTACCCCTTTTAAATTAATCACACTTTTGCCAGATCATTCTGTATTTTCTGCAAGCTTTGATTTGAAGTGCATACAAATATTGATATTTCCAAACTTTCCTCAGAATGTTCCATCATCAAATTCTGGTGAGAGTGCTGACTTCCATAAATGGGTGATTACTGACTAGCTATCATATGTGAGCTAAAAATAGATTTATGTGTACCTTTATTCAACCCTACTTTATGGGAGGCAAACCAACCCCACCAAGATAAACACACTGAAATATGTCTGTCAAAAGACTACCATCTTAAGGCAAACCAATGCCATGTGTCGCCAGTCCCCTCAGCTAGCATTTTGATATCGAGTTTTTATTCTTACCCAGTAAGAGCACTCTTAGGAATGGAAATAATACTAAACAAGGAGTTTAAAGCTTGGATTTTGGATCCTCTGTTGACACTAAATGCAGATAGGCCTGGATGAAAATTGTTCTGGGCAATATAAATCTCACAGTAGTAAGCTACCAAGCCACAATAGAGGCTCACCCTTAATTCCTAATCTATGTTTCTGGTTCCTGACAACAGTGGGGGATAGACGTGATAATAATTTTATCAAGTACAAGACAAGAGTTATAGATGCAGAAGATAAGACTTGTCATTATATTAAGAAGAGGGTATTTCAGGCTCAACATAGGTGGATACTGGTGGACCCAAATGTGGGTCATATACAAAGAGACAATAAGAACAAAAGCCAGCATAAATGCAGGTCAATAAGGTTATGTCAGAGGAAGAAATGTACTAGAATACTGTTAGACTTGGCCTTTTTTGACTAAAGTTCCTTAAACGTTTTGCCTTTCTCCTAGAGCTTTTTCTGACATTATGTTGCCGACTTAGATGCTTTGGGCACTTTGCCACTGCTGATCAGTGTCAAAGTACAAGTGCTCCCTGTATAAAGTGTTATGGTAATTGGTTGTCCATAATTGGTATGTTTGTCTTATTGGTAAAGTCCCCAGTAAAGTGCACTATCTGTGCCAAGGTTGGTAATGCAAATGCTACTAGTGGGCCTGCAGCACTAATTTTGCCACCCAAACAAGTAGCCCTAAAAAGAGATCTCAGGCCTGCCACTGAGGTGCCTGCACACAGTTTGTTAACGACCTTGTTGTCCTTACAAGTGCATCCACTTCCCAGGCCTTACTCTTCTTATGCACATCAGACACCCCTAAGTAAGCCATGGGCAATGGTGCAGTATATGTGAAAGGTAGGACATGTACTAAGGTGTGTACCATGTCCTGACAGTGAAATACTGCCAAGTTTGTTTTTCAGTGTTGCAAGGCCATCTTGCACATAGGACAGAATGGGGAATGCTGTGTCACATGTTTCCAACATATTTTCCCTTAGGCATACGATGGAGGGATGCGTTTTAGTGTGCCTGAACTCAGAATTTAATAACACATCTTTTTGTGAAGATGGTTTCAATTTGTGTGTTTAGAAACCACGCTTTTAGAAGTGGCTAGTTTCTTGTCCTAACCATCCTGCATGCCTCTGCCTGGTTGTGTATTGATTGTCTGGGTTTGGATGTGAGAGGGTCTGGGAGTGTCCTGACACCAGGGAGGAGTAGGGATGACAGCAACAAGCTGGCCTACATTTGGTGTGGTGGGAGGAGTAGCCCCTTTGATGTGAAGAGGGCTGCGTTGCTGCCACAAAAGACACACAATTACATATTCTTGTAAATACAGTCCATCCATGTATTTTTGCACTGATGCAGCTCGGTGATGCAGATTTGTTTGCATCAACACACTGCAACATTTCACTGTTAATATGCTCCCCTTGTCCTCTAGTGTACATCACTTGCATTCACCCTCATTCCCAGTAATATTTAGTAGATGAGAGGGGGTCAGGTGGTCCCTACTATGGCAGCCGACACCTGTGTGGTCTGAGCCTGCATGCCAAAATGGCAGTGTACCATATAGTTTAATCTAGGAGGGGATGGAGGTGACACGTGAAAGTTCCCTATGTTTAGGTTCTACCCATGGACAACATATCCCCCACCCCTCAGGTGTGTTGTTTCTCCTGTGAGATGCCAATTCTATGCTTGGAATTTGGAGGCTAGGTTAATGTGCATGGGCCCAGGTGAGACAGAGGGGCATCCTTCATTGACATGTGGTGCAGCGCAGTGGGACAAACCATCTTGCTGAGCCAAGCTGTGTGATTAGGAACAATCAGAGTTGCCCTGTGTTTACAATTCAACACATTTCTGTGTTTTTCTCTATGCTGGTGCATATTCAGTTGGCTAGCACCAGTGCAGGTACCCTTGCACCAAGGGGTGAGGGTGCCTGCAATTGTAGACGTCTGCTGTTTGTGTGCTAGTGCAGGCAGAAAGGACAGGAATGTGCCGTTTCTTGTGGATACTTTTTACAGTAAACAAATGATGGACGGAATTCTGACAATGCAAACCTTTTCCCCCAGTCAAAATATCTGGGTTAAATACATTGTTCTTCTGCCTGCTAAGCCACCCCGGTTTGGACCCAGCCATGTGCAAATCCGTCTTGACCCTGTGCCCCATGGGAACAGTCCAGACTGAACTGCCAGGCCAGGTCCTCACTGGTCTGGAAACAAGCATCCTGGGACCGGTTTCAGGGTATTTCACCCTTCTTCAGCCAGGTTAGCTTGAATCCAGTGGCACAATGAGCAAGAGACCCATGTCTGGGCATAGCCATCCCACTGAGGGCGAAAAGTGTTACAGCAAACAAATGATGGATGGAATGCTGACAATGCAAACATTCGCCCCAGTCAAAAGATCTGGGTTAAATCCATTGTTCTTCTGCCCACTACGCCACCCCAGTTTGGACCGAGCCATATGCAAATCAGTCTTGACCCTGTGCCCCATGGGAACAGTCCAGACCGAACTGCCAGGCCAGGTCCTCCCTGGACAGGAAAAAAGCATCCTGGGACCGGTTTAAAGGTATGTCACCCTTCTTCAGCCAGGCTAGCTTGAATCCAGTGCCACAGTGAGCAAGGGACCCACGTCTGGGCATACCCATCCCATTGAGGACGAAAAGTGTTACAGCAAACAAATGATGGACGGAATGCTGACAATGCAAAATTCTCACCCAGTCAAAAGATCTGGGTTAAATCTATTGTTCTTCTGTCCACTACGCCACCCCAGTTTGGACTCAGCCATATGCAAATCAGTCTTGACTTTGTGCCCCATGGGAACAGTCCAGGGTGAACTGCCAGGCCAGGTCCTCCATGGATCGGAAACAAGCATCCTGGGACCGGTTTCAGGGTATTGTCACCCTTCTTCAGCCAGGCTAGCTTGAATCCAGTGGCACAGTGAGCAAGTGGGCATATCAATCCCACTGAGGGATACAGCACATTCCTGGGCTTTTCTTTTGACATAGGTTAGAAAAGCTGGAAAGCTTGCAGAGCTGCACTATGCCATCATATTATCAAAATGCCCATGAGCATTCCATTGATGTCATGTCTAACTGTAGATGAACCATTTGCCTACCCTTTGGCCTTCAGACAGTGCCACAGAGCACTGGGACATAGCTGCCTGGACTTCAGAATATTATGTAGTTACTCTCATTAGCCCTTGTTGCAAATTACCCTGTTGCTGATGTAGGATGTCATAGCCAGCACTGTCCTGTCTAGAACTCCAACCACCGACTCCTCAGGGATGACTGCAGACACCTGCTCTTCCAAGGGATCCAACTCCTCTTGGGGTGCAGGACTACCACCTCCGGTCTGCAATGGTGCTTAAGATTTGTTGCCAGTTTCGCCTTTGTCTTCCGCTTACAATCGTCCCAGTGCTTCTTACCGTCACTCACTGTCCCCTTGACTTTGGCAACGCTGTTCACCTTGTCCACTATTAACTGCCATGTGGTCTTTTTCCTCTCCAATGACAATTTAGAGCTGATGAAGAGCTGGTGTTAGTGCTCCGTCAACTCCATGATCAGAATCTCATTCTCCTCCCTACTGAACTTGCACTTCCTCTTCCCTTTGGGCTCTGGCTGGTTATCCTGGCTAGGGTTGTTGTCCTGTGCTGTGCCCACTCCTGGCTGTTCCCTTGCCGTTTTCAAATAAGCGTGAATTTTTCAGAAGTAGTGGCATTTTTGTTGGGGTGGGGGGTCTCCCGCAAGGTGCAGAAATGCTTCCATTTCCAACGATAATGGCATTACTCCTAGTCCTACTCCCTCGCCTTCCTTCCATACAATTGAGGCTCCGCCTCCCACCCAGACCCACCCCCAGCATAAAAACTCTGCCCGCCCCCTCCTCCACCTGTACGTAAACAAGCCGAGCTAGCACTCAGTTGAACCGCACCGGGAGGGAGGGAGGGTCCTCGAAGGAAGGCGAGGGAGTAGGACTAGGAGTAATGCCATTATCGTTAGAAATGGAAGCATTACCTCCCGTCCCTCCCTCGCCTTCCTTCCATACAATTGAGGACATAGCAAGCAGAATAAAACAGAGACGGACAACTGAGTGATAAAGAACACCAAATTTAATACAGTGCCCAAAACACAGCAGATCAACATCCCTGGCCCTGCATAGAGGACAAGACCCTGTGGCCCAGAACATTATCCAAACGTTCCAGACTCGCAATTCGATAGTGGCGGACAAAAGTAGACGGAGAAGACCAAGTCGCCGCCCTACAAATCTCCACCACAGAAGCCCCATGCAACTCAGCCACCGTAGCAGCCATACTGCGAGTGGAACGCCCCTGAACCCCCACAGGAGGAACCACACCCTTAAGATGGTAAGCCAGCAAGACCGTGGACCTAATCCAACGACTCAAAGAGGCCGTGGAAGGCTTAACCCCTTTCCGAGCCGGACCAAAGGTAACAAACAAAGAGTCCCCCACCCGGAAGGACTCAACAACATGGAGGTACCACAGCAAGGCCCGTCGGACATCCAAACAATGCAAGCGAGAATCCTCAGCCGAGGAAGGAGCAGGACAGAACTCAGGCAAAATCACCTCCTGACTGAGGTGAAAAGCCGAATTGACCTTAGGGACAAAGGACGGAACGGGAACCAGAACCACCCGATCCGAAAAGACTTTACAAAAAGGAAACTTGCAAGACAAGGCCCCCAACTCCCCCAAGCGCCTCGCAGAGGTGATAGCGACCAAAAAGCAAGTTTTAAAAGTCAAGAGACGCAACTCGAGACCCTCAAGGGGCTCAAAGGGAGGACCAGACAGGACATCGAACACCAGATGCAAATCCCACGAAGGGAAGGACCGAACAGGGCGGGGAAACAAGTTCAACAGACCCCGAAAAAAACGAGGCATCAGAGCCCCCTCATCCTGCAAATTACGCCAGGAGCCCCTAAACGCCTGAATAGCCGCCCACTGCACCCGCAGAGAAGCCACCGACAGCCCCAGAAGAGCCCCATCCTGAAGGAACTGCATCACCAAAAAGAGGTCAGCAAGCGTGGGGTCAACACCCTTACCAGCACACCAGACCGAAAAGACCCGCCAATGCCTGGCATAGGACAGCAGAGTGGAGGACCTACGCGACGCCTGCAAAGTAACCGCCAACTGGGCAGGAACCCCCAACCCAGCTAAGCCCTGCCGCTCAACAGCCAGGCCGTCAGGTGCAGCCTCCGGAGAGAATCCAGGGGAAGGGCCGGAAACTCCAACGGGGACGGAACCACCGGAAAGACCCACTCCCGGTCGCAACACAACTCGGTCAGGAGAGGAAACCAATTCGCCCGAGGCCAATAGGGAGCCACCAACAACACCCGAGCACAATCCCTCCGGACCCGCACCAGAAAGGACCGAAGCAGCGGAAAGGGAGGGAAGGCATACAGCAGACCCCGAGGCCAAGGACAGGTCAAGCCGTCGACCCCCAGAGAACCGGGACACCTGCCCAGAGAACAGAACTGCACCACCTTGGCATTCCCCAGATCCGCAAACAGGTCCACCACAGGGAGGCCCCAACGACCCACCAACTGGAGGAACACACCGGGAAGGAGAGAGAAATCCCGAGACGACGGAATGGCCCTGCTCAACAGATCCGCCCTCACATTGTCCACCCCCCGAATGTAGAGAGCCGACAGACCCAGCACCCAGACCTGAGCCCACCGAAAGAGGACGCTGGCAATCAAGTTCAAGGACCTGGACCGGGTCCCCCCTTGACGGTTGACATAGGACTTCGCCACCAGATTGTCCGTCTGAACCAACACCCAATGCCCCCTCAAAGAGTCCTGAAAGTGCACCAGGGCAAGCACAATCGCCCTCAGCTCCCGCCAGTTCGAGGACCTCCGGGAATCCAGCAGAGACCAGAACCCCCGAACCTGCTCCGACCCCAGCCAAGCACCCCACCCGGACAGGCTGGCGTCCGTAGTCACCACAAGCGGAGCCGGGGGAGTCAGAGAAACCCCCGCCAGGAGGTGTTGGCGGCAGAGCTACCAGGAAAGCTCCTTCCGGATCCGGTCCGTCATGGGCAGCAGGGACAACAGACTCTGAGACCCAGGAGACCAACCCAACAGGATCCAATTGGCCAGGCGGAGGAGATGAAAACGAGCCCATGGAACCAAAAACACCACGGAAGCCATGTGTCCCTGCACCCGCAGCCACTGGACCGCCGGAGAAGCCTCCCGGGACATCAAGGCCCGAACCTGCGACTGAAGAGACACCAGGCGCTTGTCGGACAAGGTAACATGGCCGAGCAAAGTCTGAAAACGAGCCCCGATGAACACCAAGTCCTGAGATGGGACCAAAGAAGACTTTCCCCAGTTCACCAAAAATCCGTGTCCCTGAAGAACCTCCAAGGCCCTCCCGATGTGAGAGAGCAAAAGAGACTCCCCCGCAGCATGCAGCAAGAGGTCGTCGAGATATGGATGAATGAAAACCCCTTCTGCATGAAGGAGAGCTACGAGAGGCGCCAGGACCTTCGTGAAAACCCTGGGCGCAGACCTGAGGCCGAAGGGAAGCACGCAAAACTGAAAATGGGCGTCTCCCACAGCGAACCTCAGGAAACGCTGAGAAGCAGCGGCAACCGGGACGTGGAGATAAGCGTCCTCGAGATCCATGGATGCCAGGAAGTCGCCAGGCTGAACCAAAGGAATGATGGCCTGAAGGGTCAACATACGGAAGTGTACGGGCCGAACCCAGGCGTTGACCCACTTGAGATTGAGGACAGGCCGAAAGCCCCCGGTCACCTTCCGAACCAGAAACAGAATGGAGTAGGTCCCCGTCCCCACCTCCTCGACAGGAACCCGGCAGATGGCAGCCTTGGCAAGCAAACAGGACACCCCGTCCAGCAGAGCCACCCTGCGGGGACCGGAGACAGGCAGAGGAGTCAGCCGAACCCCAGAATCCGGCGGAACCTGCAGGAAGTCTATCACGTACCCACGACCCACAGTGTCCAGGACCCAGCCATCCGAAACGTCCTGCTGCCAACGAGGAAGAAACTGCCGAAGACGACCCCCCACCGGCAGGGAACCGGCCAGACAGTAGTTGTCAGGGACCCTTCTTGGCAGGGCCCTTAGGAGCGGAGGCAGCGTGCCTGGGAGAAAAACGGGGCTGAAAGCGCCGCCTGCGGAAAGATTGACGAGAATCACGCTTCGGGGAAGACCAAGGGGCCCTACACCAAGGCTTACCAGATGGAGCCGCCCCGCCCTTATACGGCAAGGCATGCTTCCGCTCCTTGAAAGCCTTCGAAATCATGGCAGGCAATTGGTCCCCAAACAGAGCCAGTCCATCAAAAGGCAATTTCAACAGAGCCGCCTTCTCCCCAGGATCAGCCTTCCAGGACCGGAGCCAGAGGGAACGACGAGCCGCCACCAAAGCCCCAGTGGACATAGCCGAAGACTTTATAACATCCGATGAAATGTCCGCCAATAGCCTAGCCTGCTGTTCCATAGCAGCCAGGAGGTCAGAGCACTCAGAGCCCTCCTGAACCGCCGCAGCCAATTTCTCGAAATCCTGAACCAAAGACTGCGCAGAGTAGGCAGAGAAAAGGCTAGCCCTCAGCGCCAGGTTCCCAGCAGCAAAGGAGCGTTTAAGGCCAGAATCCACCTTCTTATCAGTAGCATCCGCCGGGGTACAGTCCTCAGGCTGAATAGCAGTCTTGCCAATCAGAGTGGCCTGGATAGAGTCCAGCTTCAAATTGTGAGGCAAGGGGTCCTCCCCCTCCAAAAGGTAAAGTTTCTGAAGGAAGCGAGGGACCTGCAACTTATCAACCTCACGCCACTCCCTCAGCACCATGTCCTTGACCGGACCCTGAAAAGGCATGCCCAACCTGGATGGAGAAGCATACTGAGGAAAGAGATTCCCATCCGCCTCCAGCTGGAAAGGAGGGAACCCCAAATTGTCCCCGCACATGAGCCAGAATATCCCATCTCTCCTCCCTGGAGATAAACTTCCCACCCGAGGAGGTAGAAGGACCATCATCATCCGACAAGGAAACCTCCCTCGCAGGATCCAATGAGCGTGGACGAGAAGAAGCCGCAGGCACCGGACGAGCCTGGAGAGCCTTAGACACAGCCGCCTCAATCATGCCCTGCACCTCCTCTTTGGACATGAGAGGCACATCACCCCCAGAAAGGCCCCGACACCGAGGGCGCTTGGAGGGAACAGGAGAGACCTCAGGCGAGGAGGAAGAGGAAGAAGACACCACATGGTTCCGCTTAAACGCCCGCTTGCGACCCATGGCAGAAGCACAAAGGAGCAGAAAACCCCACGCTGCCAAATGAAGGAAAAAATCACAACCGGGAACCAATGACAGCCCCGGCCAGAAAACCCGCCAAAAACGGGCCCTACCCTCATTATATATCTTTTCATTTACCAGTAAATGTAAAAAAGAAAAACAAAAAACGGGCAGCAACCCGTCCTACCAGGTCTTCCAGAAGAGTGTAGTCCGGGAGGAGGCATCCATGACAGCCCGACCCGGAAACACAGCCCCAGCCACAGGAGGACCGCCCAACAACACTGCGGCTTCCCGAGTCACCGCTCCGCCCCCAAACCACGAGGGAGACGAGGAGAGGAGACACAGCCAGGAGAACGCTGCAGAGGACACCGTCGCAGCAGAGAACCAGCACGAAGACTCCCCGGCACCGCCACAGGGAGGAACTGAAGGTAAGTCCCACTAGGGAGACAAAAAAAAACAGGTGGAGGAGGGGGCGGGCAGAGTTTTTATGCTGGGGGTGGGTCTGGGTGGGAGGCGGAGCCTCAATTGTATGGAAGGAAGGCGAGGGAGAGACGGGAGGTAATGTGACATTAGGACGGCCATTTTCTGGCTGCTAATTGGCTGAACGCCACTTTTTCTGCATGAGCGTGAATTTTTTTACCAACTTAGAGCACACATCAGCATCATTTTTTCAGACGCCGGTCGCTTCCTAGCGCCAAGGAGAGCCATATTGTAAATACAACGGTAACATGGCATTAGGATCTGTCCTATCATGGCGTTAACATTTTTGGCACTCCGCTGTGGCAAAACAGCAAAGTGCCAGTTCTTGTAAATATACCCCTATGTGCAGCTCCCTATAGTTGTGAACTGCTGTTGAACAGTCGCAGAACTTTAGTCCAATCTCGATTCATTGCATGAGTACTTGCACCACTTTTTAAAGGTCTATTTTCGATAACATACTTTTCTGTGGGTGTTTCAAGTCAGAGCTGCAATTGACCAGCGAAGTCAACATTTTACAAAAAAATGCCTGCGGTGAATTTGTTTCGCGCCATCCACTCTTTAGCACTGCACTTTCATTCATAGAAAAAGATGCAGCACAGGATGATTCTTTAATCACAATGTTCGTGTTGGGAATAGTCAGTACAACCACAAAAAAACGAACACAACGAGCCAAGCCAAAGAGTTTACACAAGATAGAACATATTGTATTTTGCAGAGGATGTCAGCCAGTTTAACCGTGAAATTGCGTCTTATTAGAAAACTCCCAAACGTGATGACTGCACCATGAGCGTGTGGTACTCGGCAATTTCTTAAGGCTGACAGCAGCTTAAGAAAGATGCTTAGGCCCAAAACACATTTACAGAGTAATGCTGGTTATTGAGAATGTCATGTTATCACGGCATCCTAAGCTTCCGTAGACCATCATAAAATGTTCCAGTGTAAGGTTGTTAGCAGCTTTTACACCACCTGAAGCTTGTAGTTTGAGTTACACTTCTCCACATGTTTTTATATACACTATGGAGTTGATTTGCAACATCCGCCATGTTTTTCAAAGTATTTTTGATAGGGCATTTAGTCATTAAAAACCGAAATGCGGAACAGCTTATGTTTTGCTCCCGACATTCTTTTATAAGAACTGTGCCTTAATTTAAGAGAAAAAAACAATCCCAATCCTCCTACATACACGAACTGTATTGACAAGAGGAAGAGAATAGTGTTTTGATGGCTCTTTCATACACCTGTTTATTGTTTTATACATGCACTCGACTGTCAATGCAGCATAACTAATATTCTGCAATGTGTTGTGACTGTTCGGACAGTTTTTAGACGTTTACCTTGTTGATATCCGTCGTATTTTAGTAATTCAAATGCGGATAATGCTGGTTTGGCTCTCTTCATGAAAGGCTTTAATGCTAGTCTTGTGTGTGTTTAGGTATGCTTCACTGTAGGAGTTTGTGATCCTCCTTAATAGTGTCTGTAATGTATGTGCATATACATAATATATACACATAGGGCCTCATTTACAACAAAATGACGCAGTGCGGCCCTGCAGGCCATGTTGCTGCTCTGAGATCTGTCATTTTAAAAGCTCAGGATGGATCCTATTTACAATAGGATGCATCCCTGTGCTTTCCCCTGCACTGGTGCATAATTGGCTGCAGTGCACCCATGCAGTCCCTCTTGCACTATGGTGCTAGGGTGCCTGTGTTGCGGGGATGATTGTTTTTGTGTAAGAAATGACACTTTCTTGCAAAAAATAATAATTGATGCTGTTTTCCTCTTTCTGTGTGTGCTGCATGCATAGAACGAGGAAAAAACAAGGAGAAATAAAATAATTTCTCTTTGTTGCGCCTCCTTACTCCTCACTCACCTTACTTCTGACTCATTCCCAGGTTTCTGAAATTTTGTATGTCTAGGAATGTGGCAGAATTCATGGAAGTTGCGTGGGAGCACCAACAGCATGCCCCTTTCACCCAGAGAGATGTGTGAAAGGGGGCTATATTTACAAGGCCATAAATAGCCACATAGGGTGGCTTCGTATGGCCTTGTAAATATGGGCCAGCACGCTGTGCCGCCAGTGTGTTAAAAATAGTGATGCACCGGCTGCACAATGGGCTTGCAAATAAGTCCCTCAACATATAATACATAAATACATCCCAAAAATGTAGTAATATAATCATTATAATTTCACCAACAACAAAATAATAAAAATAATAACCATCATCATCATAATCTGAGCTGCAGCTCTTTCCTTCTAACCACATTGTAAACAAACAAGCCCTTACAGGGTCGGCTTTAGCTTGTGTCACCCGGTGAAACAATACATTTTGGTGCCCCCCCCCCCCATTTACCTCCTCCTCGGATTCCCTCACTATTACCTGGCAAAAGGGTCCCTCGTCTCTCCAAAGCCCCTCTCCCACAGACCTTTAATTTGATTGAAAGTAATGGTAAAGGCTGGCTGTATTAATCCACTTGGTTATGTACATAAAATACAGATCTGTTCTTTACAGCAGGCATATTAACCCTCTGCACTACATCAAAACTGCTGTTGGACAAAACTCTGCTCTTTCTCTAGCAGGAACATTAATCACAAGTGTTATCTTGAAATATTTTTTTTGCTGCCTGAAAGAGGGATGTGCAAAGAACTCTGCAGCAGGTGCTTTTCAATGTAAGTTATGGAAAAACAATGCCACCCCCTCGGAGGTCAGTGCCTCTCTCCAGGCAGGGCCGGACTGGCTGTAGCAGGCTCCAGGCATTTAACCAGTAGGCTGGAGGGGTGCGGGCCGGTTTTGTCTCGCAGGGGTTGTTTTTAGGGCTCGGCCTACGTTACCACTTCGTCAGAAGTGGGGCGGAGCTCCGAGCCGTCTTGTTACGGGGCTCAGAATATTGAAGTAAAAATTCCTCACTGCGCGAGATTTTTCCGTAGTTTATTTTGGCATCTGCATGATAATTGGTCCTCGCAGTGCTGTGTTTCTAGTAGCCTTCACGCAATAGGCTATATGGATTTCAGTTTGTGCACTTCCTGCATATTCTGAGCGGTTACGCGCAGGGGAGTGCAATAAATTGTCAATTACGAGCTGTCAGGGTGCCGCGTTAATTGAACCCAGATGTTTGGGGCGCGTTCACCAGTCTGCAGTGAGTTTGGTGGGCGCGCGTTCGTCTGCATCCTTTCTTGTGTAAGTGTTGGCCTTTGAAGAGCTGGCTTGGTCGTGCGCCGACAATGAGACACACAGTCTTCATTACCCCACAAAGTATGTAAGTGCTTTTGTATTGGAGACAGTAACGTCCAGGTATGAAACGGAATTCTTTTCACTGGCTTACGAACAGTCCAACATTTTGCCGTATTCTCCTCATCTCATCAAAGGGGCTCATGTCTTGATCAGCAACAAAACCAAATCTCCGAGAGCAGGATTGTGTTTCTGCATGGAAGGTCCGATCAGCCGGGTTGCAACAGTTATGCTTGTGTGTCTGACCTTGGGCCTCATGACAAGTTGGTTGATTTTAGGTGCAGGGATACACAGGCACTGCTCACACACACACAGACACTGTTGACACACACGGACACTGCTCCCATACACAGGCACTTCTCACACACACAGGCACTTCTCACACACACAGGCACTTCTCACACACAGGCACTGTTCACACAGAGACACTGCTTGCACACAGACACTGCTCACACACACAGACACTGTTCACACACACAGACACTGGCACTGCGCGCACACATATGCACTGTTCACACACACAGGCAGTACATACACACACATGCTGCTCACACACACCGGCACTGCACGCACACATAGGCACTGTTCACACACACAGGCACTACAAACACACACCAGCACTGCACACAAACACACAGGTGCACTGATCACACACAGGCACTGTTCACACACAGGCACTGTCCACACACAGGCACTGTTCACACACAGGCACTGTTCACACACAGGCACTGTTCACGCACACAGACACTGCTCACAAACACATACACTGCTCACACACACAGGCACCTTTCACACACACAGGCACTCCTCACACACACAGGCACTTCTCACACACAGGCACTGTTCACACACAGGCACTGTTCACACACACATGCACTACATACACACACAGGCGGCTCACAGACACCGGCACTGCGCGCACACATAGGCACTGTTCACACACACAGGCACTACATACACACCCCGGCACTGCATACACACACCGGCACTGCTCACACACACAGACACTGCTCACACACAGACACTGCTCACACATACAGACACTGTTCACACACACAGACACTGTTCAAAGACACCTTCGCTCTGCTAGTACCTATCTGCTTGCTGTCCCGCGTACCAGAACTGCCAGCTGGGGAGATAGGCGTTTTCTAGTAGCCACCCCCAAGCTATGGAACTCCCTTCCTCTACCCATTAAAACCAGTCCAACCCTCACTATTTTTCAAAAACTCCTGAAAACTTGGTTATTTGACCAATAATTTTAAGGTAGCTTCATCTCAGGAGTCCGATCTGCGCCGAGACACCTTCGGGTATTTGCGCGCAATAAAAATCTCAAAAACATAAAACATAAAACATAAACACACAGGCACTACATACACACACAGGCTGCTCACACACACCGGCACTGCACGCACACATAAACACTGGTCACAGTGACTGCAGTGTGTGAGTGTGCAGGGTAAACAGTGTGAGTGTGCAGGGTGAACAGTGTGTAGTGAGTGCAGAGTGAGTGCGAGAGTTACTGTGAGTGCAGAGTGAGTGCGAGAGTGACAGTGAGTGCAGAGTGAGTGCGAGAGTGACAGTGAGTGCAGAGTGAGTGCGAGAGGATAGTGAGTGCAGAGTGAGTACGAGAGTGACAGTGAGTGCACTGTGAGTGCAAGAGTGACAGTGAGTGCAGAGTGAGTGCAAGAGTGACAGTGAGAGTGCAGAGTGAGAGTGAGTGCAGAGTGCGAGAACGACAGTGAGTGGAGAGTGAGTGCGAGAGTGACAGTGAGTGCACAGTGAGTGCAAGAGTGACAGTGAGTGCAGTGAGTGCGAGAGTGACAGTGAGTTCAGAGTGAGTGCAAGAGTGACAGTGAGTGCAGAGTGAGTGCGAGAGTGACAGTGAGTGCAGAGTGAGTGCGAGAGTGACAGTGAGTGCAGAGTGAGTGCGAGAGTGACAGTGAGTGCAGAGTGAGTGCGAGAGTAACAGTGAGTGCAGAGTGACAGTGAGTGCAGAGTGAGTGCGAGAGTGACAGTGAGTGCAGAGTGACAGTGAGTGCAGAGTGACAGTGAGTGCAGAGTGAGTGCAGAGTGACAGTGAGTGCAGACTGACTGCAGAGTGAGTGTGACTGCAGAGTAACAGTGACTGCAGAGTGACAGTGACTGCAGTGTGTGAGTGTGCAGGGTAAACAGTGTGAGTGTGCAGGGTGAACAGTGTATAGTGAGTGCAGAGTGAGTGCGAGAGTGAGTGTGAGTGCAGAGTGAGTGCGAGAGTGACAGTGAGTGCAGAGTGAGTGCGAGAGTGACAGTGAGTGCAGAGTAAGTGCGAGAGTGACAGTGAGAGTGCAGAGTGACCGTGAGTGCAGAGTGAGTGCAGACTGACTGCAGAGTGAGTGTGACTGCAGAGTAACAGTGACTGCAGACTGACAGTGACTGCAGTGTGTGAGTGTGCAGGGTAAACAGTGTGAGTGCGCAGGATAAACAGTGTGTGACTATGCAGGGTGACATTGGGAGTGTGCGGGTGAGCAGTCTGTGAATGTGTAGGGGCAGTTTGTGAGTGTGCAAAAACACCACACATACATACACCACACACACATACCACACACACACACCATACACACACACATGCACCACACACACATAACACACACACAAACCACACACACCTCACTCTCTCAACACAACACACTCATCACCACTCACCACAACACACTCACCACCACACACTCAACCCCACAGACTCACCCCCACAGACTCACCACCACACACTCACCACTACACACAAAATAACACACACAACAACAGACCCCCAGCCGTCAATGAATGCTTTCACCAGGCGCAAACACCAACAACCATCAATGTACGCTTTCACCAAAAACAAACACGACCATGCATCAGTGCCGCTAAACACCCACACACACAACAAACAATGTCAGTGCAACTTTCACCAAACACACACACACACCAACAGCTGACAGTGCACCAGCCACTCTTTCAATTGGCACAATCATCAACAGCTGTCAGTGCACCCTTTCACCAACCACGCGCATTACCATCCAGCTCTGTACACTTGACAGCCACACTCAGTAACAGCTCTTACTGCACGCTACCACCAGTCATACACACCTCAAGCCACCCCTACACGCTTCCACCAAACACACACACCAACAGCCATCACTTCACAATTCCTACAGGCACACACATCCACCACCCATCAATGCACACACCAATTGATAACGCATCCACCAATTAATATTGTACCTATCGCACTATGCTGCACTTTACCTTTTAAAGATAATGCGTTAAAGTGCAGCATGCCACCATTGATAACATTCCAGTCCAACACACATATCTCCAACACACACCACATGCTTCCACTCCAAAACACATGCCTAAAACACATTGCCATTTACAATGCCATTATCTCTAACTCAAACAAACCTGAGCCCTAATGCATTCCTAATGCTTGTTCTTACTAGGGGCTGGGTTTGCAGCAGTGCCGCAATATCTGCTCCATGTAAGAAAACCGGGAGGAGTGCATCTTCTTATCCCCCACCTCCCCAGGGCCAGTTTAGCAGCAACCTGCCAGGGCTGGTTGCTGTTCCCGGTCCGGCCCTCTCTCCAGGTCAGTGCCCATTGCAGCCACACCGGTCGTACTACCCTAAAGATGGCCACGAGTCCTTACAAGCACAAGTGCCTACATTATCTGTCAGCACAGTGCAGGACTGTGCCAGTGACAGCCTATCCAGCTTCTCGAGAAATCCTGTTAGGCCACTCGAGGCACACCAGTATGCCTCTGATGTACACTATTGCCCAAAACCACATTAACATTTGCTGCTAAAGGAGCCCCCGAGTGAATGAAAAAGAAACCAAACTTAAAATGCAATTACAAAACTAAGCAACAATCTTGGAGAAAACCTAAAACGTATAATGATTTAATATTTGAAAAACTTAATATTGACATGTAGTGGATTGTGGTAGGAGCATAGAAGAAATAAGCTCTCAGTACTAGGTTGTCTGATACAAGGAAAAATGTCTTGAGAGGTATCAGGAAAATTAAGTAAGTGTGTTGCAAAGACATCCTGTGCCTTGGGCACCCCCAACTTTTTGGTTACTGCTACTGGTCGTAACTGACTCTGACTGACCCTGGGCTCTGCCTAACCAGGCCCAGGGCCAGTGATATGCTGAAAGCACTTAGAATACAGTGAAAACACCTACATACACTAGGGTACACTAAGGGTTGAGATACCCGTGTGATTGGCATGGGCTACCACATAGGGCCCTAGTACATAATATGGCAGGGGAATCAAAACTACCTATCAGTCCCTAGTATATAATAGGGCATGGCAGTTTAGGGGCCAGCATCACTTTCTGCACTTGCATGTGTGCACTGCTGAAGCCTGAGATTAGTTTAAAAGTGGCTCTGTGCTACAGGACTGCTTTTAAAAAGTAAATTGTGCCCAAACTTGACTTTTGTGTTTGGGGCACTTATAACTGTTTAACCTACAATGTTTGGACATATTAGGTGTCCCCAGGGTCTCCCCTAGGTTTCACAGGGGTAGGGGGGTCAGGTATCTATAAGATGGACCCTTATAAAATGAATTTTATATGCCCTTGGCAAAGTGAAATTTCACATTTCACTCCCCACATTGTGAAAAAGTGCTGCCCAATATCGACTTTGGTGGTAGGAGCACTGTGGAGGGAAGATCTGCAATATTTCTGCATATTCAGAACCCCTAAAGTCTCCTCTAGGTATACCAGGTGTGGGGGCCTGTACTTATAGACTGAGTACTTATAAAATATGTTTTTCTAAGCCCTGGTGCTGGAAAACTGACCCATATAATTTTTCCCATTGGAAATCCCTTACCACATAGGTTAACATGGCAGAAAGGTATTAACTAATAGCTCTTGGTAGGAGACGGATACATGTACCTTTCAAAGACTCCCCAGAATGTAACATAATAAATCCAACAATATGATATTGTTAAAGTTCTCCTAAAATGTACATCCAAGAAGTTACAAGATCTTCTTGTTTGTAAGTCCCAATTCAGCTTTCCAGTGGTCTGTTCTAATTGGTCAGAGTTAAGGGGATTAGCCAGTCTTCTTTGAAGAGGTGATAACGAGCCCCTGGGATTTAACAACTCTGCTAGGAAGGTAGGGCCCTGTTGCACAGGAATCCCAGAGCAGGGGGAGAAGCCGTAAACTATGGACTTCAGGATAAAGGGAGGACCCAGTGTCATTTAAAACCCTATGCTGTTCATCTCTAGCCAGATGCTAGGATTAAGGAAGAAATGAGCAGATGCAAGGGGGAGAGACTATGGAGATTAGCCATCCTAGGGGTGTGTTTAGTGAACTCTTCTTTTCCTGCTGACATTGAATTTTGGATGAATAGTGGTTTCTGAGTTAGCATTTTGCCACACTCTGCAGGAAGTGATCAGACCTTTGGGTGGAACCCTGCAGCCTATTGGACAGGAGTGACCTACTGCTTGACCCAGGGAAGTTGGAGTAAGTATCTGAGAAGGGCAGAGCCCCTCAGATCTGCTGCTTTTGAAACCGAAGAGAAACAGAAGTGCGCACACTGAGGAATTTTATGTGTATTTCCAAAGGCCTGCACTCTGAAGATTGCGCCTTTTGCAAAATCTGAATTTACAGCCCTGTGGATCAAACCTGCTTCAAAAGGACTAAAGAGTGGATTCCCTGCAAGCTACAGGGTAACCGAGCTCACCTTTACCGTCACCACAAAGAATCCTCGTCCTGGAGTACTACCAGTGAATTTGGAAGGGCTTTGTCCAAGTGGATTGTGAGAATTGATGTTTCACACTTTCAAGGACCCTCTTGGAGATTCCAGAACCTTGCCAGACTCAAGCACAGACACTGCACCCAAGTCCTATCTTACAGGCGAAGTTGGCTGTATTTTCATAGGTTGACTGACAAAACACATTGACACCCAAAACATCTCCATATCACAATATCGAATCATAAATATAGTTGTCTATTATATCGACATCCTATATTTATAAAGGTAAGTACAAAAATATCGAGAAAAAATATTGATGGCATGAATATAGATGTAAAAAGTATTGTGTTTTATATATACAATAAAATAATAAATATTAAATATATTAAATAATAAACTTAAATAAAAATAGATTTCATATACATTTTAACAAAAATAACAAATAAACTTAACTTGAAAAATTAAACACACATATAATAATTATTATATATTTACAGTAAAACAATTAATTTATTTTAGAATTGTAATAATATTAAGAAATGTAACAAATAAATATATATATACATATATATATATATACATATACCAATAACATAAAATTTACTTTAAAAAAGCATTCTATTATTAATTAAAACATTTAAGTATTTAAAAATATTTAAACTTAAATATCCCACTCCAGTCAATGCAACAGTATGGAAAGTGTTGGATAGCGGAGGGGGTCAACATTACTTTTCCCACTTCAGTGAGTGCAACAGTAGGGAAAGTATTGGATAGCAGAGGAATACAAATTACTATTCCCATTCCAATAAGTGCAGTAGCAGGGAAAGTGTTGCATAGCAGAGGGGAAAAAAATTACTATTCCCACTCCAATGAGTGCAACAATAGGGAAAGTGTTGGACATCGGAGGGATATAAAATACAATTCCCACTCCAATAAGTGCAACAGTAGGGAAAGTGTTGGATTGCGGAGGGGTAAAAATTACTATTCCCACTCCAGTCAGGGCAACAGTAGGGACAGTGTTGGATAGCAGAGGGGTAAAATGTACTATTCCCACTGCAGTCAGTGCAACAGTAGAGAAAGTGTTGGATAGCGGGAAGGTAAACATTAAAATTCCCACTACAGTGAGTGTAACAGTAGGTAAAGTGTTGAATAGCGGAGGGGTAAACATTTCTATTCCCACTCCAATGACTGCAACAGTAGGAAAAGTGTTGGATAGCAGAGGGGTAAAATTCACTATTGGCACTCCAGTGAGTGTAACAGTAGGGAAAGTGTTGGATTGCAGAAGGATTACTATTGGCACTACAGTCAATTCAAAACTAAAACAAACAAAATATCAACAACAACAAATATTTGAAAAACTAAATAAATTACAAAAAATATAGAAATGTTCAAATTAAAATACAAATATATTTAATATAATAAATAAAAAAAATATTATAATGTTAAAAACACATCACAAATACCTACAAATTTTATATTAAATAAATATAAAAATATTGTTCAAACAAATATTTTTAGTTAGAAATTATTTATGAACATAAACATTATTGCATACATTTATTTTATTCACATCCTACCCTATAACAACACACAACCCAGATCTAAATTACAAATAAAATGTACTTCCATAATTAACAAAATTAATTATCAATAAAATAAATATGATTAATTATTATTAATTAAAAACAAATTAAAACACATAAAAATGTATCAACCTCCCACCCTTTAGCCCTATAATGCCCACAAGCCAACCCTACAACTAATTACAAGATTCCAATATTTAATTTTCAATTAATTAAATAATATTAAGTAACAACTAATTACTAATTAATGAACAATAAATTACTTCCCACCCTTTACCCGTGTAAACTACATAACCCGCACCTAAAAATCGATGAACAATTTCCATATTTAATTTTTAATTAAAACATTTATATTAATTAGCAACTAATTATTATTAATTAAACATAAATTACTTCCCAGACTTTACCCCATAAACTCCACAACTTGCACCTAAAATTAATTACACAATTTTAATATTTTTGTTTTCAATTAATTAATTAATTAATTAATTATAATTAACAACCAATTATGAATTTATTAAAAGTAAATTACTTCCCACCTTTTACCCCAATAAAGCCCACAACTCGCACTTAAAATGAATTACACAATTTCCATATTTAATGTTCAATTAGTTAATAAATAATATTTAACAACACATTAATAATTAATTGAAAATAAATTACTTCCAAAATGAACAATATAAAATCTCAATTAAATAAATACTAATAAATAAATAATATCATTGATTTATTATAATTAAATTACTTGGTACCCTAAAATAAAATTGATAACTACCAAAAATGTAACAAATATATTAAAAAACATAATCAGTAATTATACAAAAAAATACATCAAATACATTTAAAATATATAATAAAATACATAACACTAATTAAAAAATCGATATTTTAAACAACTACATTTTTTGCAAATGATATTATTGACTTCTATAATTTTAAAAACCATATTTCTTAACATCAAATCGATATTCTTGATGATGATAGGCCTCAATATTTCTGTTCTCAGGGCCGTTGTTTCTTTGTCCTATCTTTAAAAGTTTCATTATAAAGTTGATGTGCCTTACTTAAATTACTTTATAAGAGAGAGGGGGTGTCTAGCAGCATTGGAGCAAGGGTGTGTTTCTTTTATAAGGGAGTGTCTCCCCCTATTCTCCTTTTTTTGTTTTTGTTTTCCCCTTTTTTTCTCTTTCTGTTTTTCCTTCTTCTTTTTCCTTTTTTCTTGACATTGCTAGGGGGTAAGGACAAAGGTGCCAGATTCTTGGGGGAGGGAAGCATGTTAGACGTGAGTAGGATGTCACACGACTCACCACAGCTTAGGGGTGGGATGGGTGAAGGAGGGATAATTGGGGGGCACGTGTTAGGTGGAAGGGTGGGGTGAAAAGAATGGAAAATATGGATCCAGGTTTGCAATTACTTAATTTACGAAGTAAGAAAGGTAGAATAGAATGTTAGTCTGGTCTGAGAGGAACTTCAATCAGTAGCAAGGGCTTCTTCATTTTATTAGTTCATGGCAAGAGTTAGGAGGTGCAAACATTGGGAATTGTGTACTTTCTCTCTGTGAAAAAGATTGCTTGCTCTCTGTAGTGCCTCAGACAAGAGGGAGTCTAGATAGATAATACTCTCCTCTTTAATTATTTTTTATCAGAGCATCAGTGTGAGTAACTCCGTGAAGGTAATTTCCTTTAATGCAAATGTGCTCAACAATGTTAAGAAACTACGGGCAATAGAAAGCTTGGTTTTAGACCAGAACCCTGCAGTGATCTTGATCCAGGACATCTATTTCCTGGCTGTTAAATGTTAACTGTTAGGGTTCTCGATGTTCAAAAGCTGGGCAACATATAAAGGGGTTTCATCTGCCCAAGCTGCTTATCGTGGCACAGCTATTTGTTTGTCAAAATGTGCAGCTGGAGAAATGGTTAACAGCGCCATCAAAATAGATGGTCACTGGTGCTGGGTAAGTTGTTTGATAGGGTCAAAACCGTTTACATTTTCTAGCTTCTATGCCCCAGTGGAAGACAACATCACACCATATGTGAATTTATTCCAGTCACTTATGCAAATCCCAGGGGGATTAATTATCGGCGGGGATTTCAATTTATTGCAGGATCCAAGAGTGGATTCCTCAATTAATGCAAAAAACAGACAAAACCAAAATCCTGCAGAATCATTAGGAACTTCAAGGATATTCCCGCTTTAACGGACCCCTGGAGGGCAGCGCGCCCTACAGAAATGGCATATACCTGGTTTTCAGGGAGGTTTTGTACCTCCTCTTATATATATATTTTTTTATTTCTCGAGCTCTTATGTATAAGTCTCAAACTACTATGCCTAATGGATTCACAAATCATGCAATGATTAGCCTCAAACTCGAAGTGACCAAATCCTTGTGGGGCCCTAGATGACGGGTGTTAAATAAGCAATATCTGCAGGAGAAAGGGTGAGTACAAATTCTTAAAGATGAGATTACGGAATTTTTGACGATTAGTGATAAGACCGTACCAGAGGATATTGTCTGGGACTCCATGAAGGCATTTATTAGAGGGAGGATAATAAGTAAGGATGCAGCGAATAGCGTCAAGGCCAAAAAACAAAAACAGATTTTGGAACAAATGGTGCAACAGAGTTATGCCAGGTTTCTGAAGAATTCATACAGGGCTAAAAAGAAAGCGCTTGACACTGCCAGACAGGAATGAGTGAAACATACCATGTTAAATGTACCGCACTTAGCCGGATTCATTCACAAAAGGTTTATGAAGAATGTAACTTCACTGGCAAATTTTTAGCATGGCAGGCACAGAAACAAGCAGCCAAGAATCAGATTAATGCCATCAAATGTCCAATCACCGGAATAATAAGTAGGGAATCAGAGAAGGTGGAAGAAGTCATGTTAAACCATCATAGACAGATTTATTCACAGAATCAGACAATTGATAGACCCTCTTTAAATAGATTTTTAGTAGATTGTGATATTACAGCCTTAACTAGGGAAGAGGGAGCTGATATGTCTCGACCCTTCTCTAGGGAGAAATAGTTAGAGGTCATTATGGATTTTCCCAATGGGAAAGCCTGTGTCGCGGATAGATTCCCAGGGGATTTTCTTTTAACTCTTTATGATGTTTTAGCCAATCCTCTTTTATCTCTATTTTATTTATTTATTTTTGGCGATTTTTAGAGCGCGCAAATACCCTAGGGTGTCTCGGCGCTGTAGTAATAGCTAATAGAATATTGCAGGGAGGTGACATACCATCTTCTTTTTTAAGGGGAATGTGGTAAGCTGGCAGAAAAATGTCAAGACTGCTGAAGAGCCTGAAACAGATTATAAGATAGTTACCAAGATACATGAAAATAGATTCAATCTAACAGCAGCAAGATTGATCCATTTAGACCAGAACAGCTTTCTAACAGGCAGGCTTTAGGAACAAACACCCACTATGCGGGGGAAGCTCTGGATTACTTTGCTGTGAATAAGACACAAGCCCTGGTGTTTCTGCTAGACGCAGAAAATGCTTTTGACCTTGTGGTATGGGAAACCTTGTTAAATATCTTGGCCAGATTTGGTATTTCATCCCGAATCACGAGGCCTATGTAGGATTTGTATTGCAAAGCTGAAGCATGTATTATCATTAATTATGCCGGAGTGGGACAAATAAAGGTATTGCGGGGCACAAGACCGGGGTGTCCATTATCCCCTATTATATTTGCCTTCTTCATTGAGCCACTAGCTAGAGCAATCAGAGCAAATAGAAGTATCCAGCCTCCACTCCCACAAATGGATAAGATACAATTATTTGCTGATGACATCATGTTAATTATATATAGTTGGTTGGAGACTCAAGAAAAGCTTTTCGAGATCTTTGCTCAATATGAGGCACTGGGAGGGTATAAAATTAATAAGAGGAAGACAGAAATAATACTATGTGGCTGCAATTTCGAGGTCCTACTTCCAGACTTGGATCTTTGTGTTGCCAACCAAAGCGCTATTTTGGGATAAGATTCTCTTCTAAGATCGAGGATTTGTATGACCTTAATTTTTCTCCCCTTCTCACAAGGGTACAAAACTTACACTCTCTGTGGATTTCTCTTCCTTTGACTATCCTAGAAAGAGTCTCCCTAATCAAAAGGTTGGTTCTCCATTTATTAATTTTTTTATTCTCTGCCACCCTGTGCATGTTGCAACCTCGATTTTTAACCCCTTCGATGCTGGTGACGGAACCATTCCGTCATCAGTCACGGTTGAGCTGTGCTGATGATGGAATGGTTCCGTCACGACCGCAACCTGTTCTGGAATGTCCAGCACCGGGGGGGAATCGGCGACGCACGGAAAAGGTTAAAGCTGTTTTAGTGCATGTTCTCATCTTTTATCTGGCAAAAAAAAATCACCCAGAATTGCATTAGGAAATTTATATGAATCAGGGGAGAATGGAGGATTGGCACTCACCAATCTCAGAGATTACTACAATGCCTATTTTGCACAATTTATGTCTAGGTTCAATACAAAGATACTCAGGGGTATATTCACAAGAACGTTTGATAACTAATGCAAGAGTAGCTTAATGCACCTTTCAATATCGCAGCCCATCGTGGGAAAATAACCCTGTGTCACCGTGGAATTCACAACACGGCGGTAGCATGCAATAGTCTGCCGAAACCATGGACAAAGTCTGTGATACAACCACCTCGATGGAAACAAAAACACTAAGCCACAACACCCAAAAATCTGCGATGGGCCCAAGCGCGATGAGGAAACCAGTGATAAGCAGCACCAGGCCTGCAACACACACCTGGCAGGCAGGGAAAATCACCATAAAAGTAGAAAAAACACCCAAACACAAACTGACCAACACCCAAGCACCATGGAGGCAGCTGGAGCAGGCGCAGAGGACAAGCGCAACCCCACAAGCACACCGTCCGACCAGCCCGGGACCTCTGGGACAGGAAAGGGTAAGGACAAGAAGAAGAGGAAGATGAAGTTCAGTCCGCAGGCGAACAGGATCATAGTCACGGAGGTGATGGAACGCCATCAACAAATGCTTGTCACATCCAACGTGTCATTGGGCACAAAAAGCGGAATATAGAAGGACATCGTGGACAAGGTGAATGCTGTCGTAGAGCACAAGAGGACAATGGACGAGGTCAAGAGGGGATGGAATGACATCAAGCGGCGGACCAAGGAGAAACTCTCTGCCAAGCAGAAGGCAGCAATGCAGACTGGAGGGGGGCCCAGCGCCACAGATCCAGCTGGATGACATTGAGGAGCTGGTGTCGACAGTCATCAGAGTGGAGACTGTTGCTGGAGTCAGGGGATCGGACACTGCTCGACAGGACTCAACACAACCGCAACAGTGTGAGCGACCACCTGGTACTGGGGGATGGCACACATGCACAATCAAGCAGAGCAGAGTGCACACCCACAATGACTCTGTGTCCAGCCCAGATCCACAGACTGTCACAATGTACAATGCCATGCTGTCTGAATGTCAACATGTACCATGCGGCTACATACATGTGGACACATCGTAATACACCATCTCCCCTTCACATTACAGGGGCACTGTCGACACCTCTTGCAGAGCAGTTCCAGCCACTCTTCACCGATGATGAGGAGGACAACACCAGTATCGACACCCAAGCCATCCACGACATCATTGACCTCATCCGCAACTCACTTCCAGGATCAGGGCAGCCCAGCTGCATTGAGGAGACCCCACCCACTACCCAAAGCACCCAGCAGAGGGCACCCACAGCCCCGGCACCCCCCCCCCCCAAGACCCCCCGGAACAACACACGGCCTTCCAACGTCATGTGCTGGAGTGCCAGAGGGAGACCACAGAGGAGGTGCAGTTGGGCTTCAGCAACATGGCAACCAAACTTGATGACATCCTTGGGTCCGTAGCCCCGCTCCATGGCATCCAACAATCCCTGACTGACATTGATGGAGTCATGACGCAGAGAGAAGAACATAGTGGCTCCAGTGATACCAGCATTGAGCTGCCACACATGCAGAGGCTCATGGAGGACATTGTGCGGATGGAGGCGGATAGGATGGCAACCACTGTTGCACATCGGCGGAATGTGGCTGGGATCTACCATGCCCTGCAGATCCTCATCATGGCATTGCTGCCACAAGGCGTGGTGATTTTGAATGCTGCTGCCACCACACAATACACATTACCGCCCCCTGGTTTGGCCATGCCTCCCTGTGTGGCAGGCCTAACCACTTCAGCATCTAAGGTGTCTGTGCCACACAGTGCAGCAGACACAACTCCTTCGGCACCTGAGGTGTCAGTGCCACACAGAGCAGCAGACACACCACCTCTGGCACCTGAGGTGTCAGTGCCACACAGTGCGGCAGACAGACCACCTCTGGCACCTGAGGTGTCTGTGCCACACAGTGCCGCAGCCGGTATAGCAACACCCCCAGGTGTGGCCGGGCATAAATCCGGTGATGAGGACATGGATGGGCTTGTGATCAGAAGGGCTCAATAGCATTCCTTTCCGCCACCTGGCCTGTTCCTGGCTGGTTCCACACAATGCCTCATTACCTCAGGTGCACTCACCTTGGACAGCGACATGGACCACCACATCCTGTTTGATGACCAATGACACGGCGGCCGGACTGCGGACTGCACCCCGCCTCTTCCGCAGTACTTGTCTACTGGGGCTGGACTCTGTCTGGCCCTCCACGGGCCCATATAGTGTGGTGTATTTGGCAGTGCCCTGTACCTTTCCAGATGCGGAAAAGCACTGGATGTGCAATAAACATTCAGTGACGCACTGCTGTGTCATGTCTTTCATCATTCAAGTATGTATGTGTGGATGAATGTAAGGACAGTGATTTCCCATACGTCAATGATGCTTATCCTGTGGGATGCCAGTCAGAGGGTGCAACATAACAAATTGTGTCATGGGTCACATGGACACCACAGCAGGAACAAACGCACCAGCAACTTTCTTGTCTGGACATGGACTGAACCACGCCCAGTGCCCACGAGTATTTTTTGTAAACCCTGCCCTGTTTAGGTGTACGGCAGGCCAGACCACTCCACTAATGCTCTGAGGTGGGGGGCCCTTATTGATACCCAGGGTTTGTGGCAGATGCTGCAATGTGGCCTGCACGGGCCTAGAACCACGTGGCACAGACTGGGGTTGGACAGGGTTTGTGGCAGATGCTGCGTTGCGGCCTGCACAGGCACCCCGCCACGGGACGCTGGCTGGTGTTGGACAGGGTTTGTGGCAGATGCTGCATTGTGGCGGCATAGGCACCCCGCCACGGGACGGTGACTCAGGGTGCACTGAGTCATTGGCACCTTGAGCTGCTGAGCGCGTGTGCAGTCTGTGATGATGGCCCATCCTAGCGGTCTAGACTGCTCAGGATTTGTGTGCCTAGCTGGACCGCAGTGTAGGCCAGCCAGCATCCTGCGCGGGCCTATCGCCACATGGCCCGCTTCTGGGGTCACAGAGTTAGTGGCACCCATTGTGGTGAGAGGCTGAGATGTTGCCGGGTGCCCTGATTCATACCATGCCATGCCATGGTGTAATACATTCCCATCACCTGACGTGTTACCTGGTGGCCAGCGCAGAGTGGATGCATGGTGTGGAAGGTGCCATGTCTGCGGGCCCCAGGCTTGTGTCTTGCAGTGGCACATGATGGGACCTGCAGTGTACATGCCGGTGGCGGAAGGTGAGCAGTGTGGCCCGGGTGTGCATGGGGGGGCATGCTCCAATGGGTGGTGGGAGGGACAGGGATGCCTCTGCCTAGGTGTGCATGGGCAGACGGGCAATGTTGTCTTGTGCAAGTGTGTGTACTGTGCCAGTCATGACTCTGGACTCTTCTTAATATGACAGCTTTGTCTCAGATGTGGGACCTGGTGTGCTGCTATACGTACCGGCATGTGGTTGGAGACACACCGGTGGCAGCAGTTGAGCAGTGTGGCCTGGATGCGCAGGGTCGGCTCTTTCTATCTCTCCCCCTCTCTTCTTCTCTCTCTCTTCCCCTCTCTTCTTCTCTCTCTCTCTCTCTCTCTCCCTCTCTCCCTCTCTTCTTCCATCTCACTCCCCCTCTCTTCTTCTCTCTCCCCCTGTCTTCTTCTCTCTCTCTCCTTCTCTCTCTCTGTCCTTTGATGTGTGCAGGACACACCTTCTCATCATGTTTTTTGTCTTGCAGGCTGTGACCTTCGGATTGTGTCAAGGGGATCCGCCATGTGTCTTGATTTGATTTCTGTATTGTTTCAATAAAGTGTCATTGTTTGCTTCGAAAGTGAATATGTGCTGCTCATTTCTGTGCCGACACATGCATGTCACCATTTGTGACTGTGCGACATCAGGCAGATTATTTGGTACATGTTTAAGTGTAGCTGATGTGGCATGTCTTTGCCTGAGGAGGCCCAGGGGGGTCCTGAGGGTGGTGACTGCGGGTGTTGTGGCCCTCTTGGGTGCCCGGCCTGCATAATCAGCTGCTCCATGGCATCTGTTGCCCTTCCGATGATGCACTGGGCTGGGCTCCCTATTGTGGTGCAGGCTGCTGTCCGACTTTACACCAGGTCAGAGCAGGTGTAAATTTCCTGCTGCTAACGCACCTTATCGTGTGTTTTGTGTTCTTATCGCCGATCTGGCTGGTCGTTGTGAATGTTGAGATGTGGCGTTGTCGTGGGTTTTGGCATGGGGGCGCCTACTCTGCATCTCATTAGCAATAGTTGCGGGGGTCCTCTGTGGCGATGTTTTTTGGGGCTGCTCTGGCGGGAAAACTGGTTCTGTGGGGTGTTTGCACCTGCTTTGAATGGTGGGGTAAATTTCTCACGACTTTGGCTGCACAAAAGTGCAGTTAGTTCGGCGATTGCTCCTTGTGAATATGCCCCTTAGGGTTTATGCAGTTGATTTTATAAGCAAAACAAACAAGATGATGGACGGAATGTTGCACAATGGCAAAACATTCACCCCCAGTCACAGATCTGGGTTTAATCCATTGTTATTTTGCTCACCAAGCCAACCTAGTTCAGACATGGCCGTTTGCAAATCAGTCTTGACCCTGTGCCTCATGGGAACAGTCCAGCCCGAACTGTCAAGCCATGTCTTCCCTGGACCGGAATCAAGCATCCTAGGACTGGTTTCTGGCTATCAGCCGTCTTCAGCCAGGATAGCTTGACTCTAGTGGCGCAGTGAGCACGGGACCCACGTCTGGGCATAACCTTTCCACATAGGGTGAATTGCAAAACAAACAAGATGATGGACAGAATGTTGCACAATGGTAAAACATTCACCCCCAGTCACAGATCTGGGTTTAATCAATCGTTATTTTGCTCATCAAGCCACCCCAGTTCAGACATGGCTAATTGCAAATCAGTCTTGACCCTGTGCCTCACGGGGACAGTCCAGCCCGAACTGCCAAGCCATGTTCTCCCTGGACTGGAAACAAGCAGCCTAGGACCGGTTTTGGGGTTTCACCACTCTTCAGCCAGGATAGCTTGATTCCAGTGGCACAATGAACCCAGGACCCACGTCTGGGCATACCTGGCGCACTTAGGGCGAGAAAGCAAAAGACACACAATTGATGGACGGAATGCAGAACAAATCAAAACATTCACCCCGTCAAGCGATCTTTAAAGAGCTTAATATCTGGGACATACTTAAGATGACTAAGCTGCCTAAAAGAGTATGTTATAAGAGCTTGATGTGGCTCTTTCAGAAACATGGAGATCTCTATAGGAGATACTCCATTCCCCAGATCAATGCAGCGACTCCTTTGGCTGCTGTGGATATAGGTCCAGGGGGGTAGCTGTCACCCGACATTGTTCAAAGGTGGGGTAAAGAAGGATGTTGGAAAATATCAAAATGACAAATAAGATATGGAAGGAAGTCAATCTATGAAATTCTAGTGTGTTAAGAGCAGCTAATTGGCAATGGGTGCTTTTTTTCTCTAAATGGCTTCTTTATAGAACCCTCAATTTTTTTAAAATATATTACCTGGCTCTCCCAGATGATTGTTCCAGGTGTATAGGGCATTCCCCAGCAAACTGGACACGTTATCAGCCACTGTTCAGCTATACAGGGATTTTGGATTGAAATATTTCAGTGCCTTGTAAGCGTGGAGGGTCGATCTTGCTTTAACTATTTGGCTGAGAATCCTGAGTTATGACCCAGCTTTGGGCCTGTCCAATAGGTGGATAAACTTTGTGTATATTGCAACAGCTGTAGCTCAATCTCTTTTACTTCAAAATAGGGGAGCTCAGATAACTCCTGAATGAAGGATTGGCAAAAGAAAATGAATAAGAAACAGTGAACAGCTATATGCAATATGAACTGGGGGAGTTAGTAAGTTTGAGAAACTCTGGGGACAATGGTGCATATTACCAAGCAATAGCGATAATTATCGCTATTGCTTGGTTAGAGACAAAAATTTACCGCTGAGCTGCGGCGATTTTTATCGCAGATAAACCTTGGAATTACCAAGGTTTATCGCAAATGTGATAAAAATCGGCCGCAATGCATGAATATCGCTGAAAAGTCAGCGATATTCATGCATTACCGAGCTAACGCTCTTAGCCATGTTATCCACCTCCCATTGGATAACATGGCTAAGAACTGCTCAGTTAGTTACAATAACAATGGTCAGAGTCTATCGATTCAATTGAAACAATAAATGTAAGACAAGCAATTAATCAGGTGTAGAACAAAATGATATTGTATGCCAAGGAGTGCTTATGTTATTTAATCATCAGTTCAGCACAGTATTTCACAAGTACCTGGTTTAATTCAACAGGTATCTAGATATAAGGAGTATCATTGTATCCAAACAAAAAGAAATACAATTATTCAATTACGTCATTGAATCATATACGTATCAATGGAAATTCTTCTCATAAATATACACCATTTACAAGCTTCATGTAAGGAAACAAAACAAAACGTTGTACATCAATTATTTACATGAATATCGCGCTCTAAGTGATAGGAAATAGGAAAGCAGTTAGGTAGGTCTGCCCGGCAAGCGAGAACGTAGGATCGTGGAGACAGCCTCTGCTGTCATAAATTATGAACCGCGTAGGGTGCGTGAACGCACAAACGCTGATGTAACTGGAACAGAGAAACAACCCATTGGAAGGAAGGCTCCCATTCCCAATGAAGGCGGGATAACCATTCCAAATGAAAGGAACCCTTGATGGTCCCACCACTATGGCCACGTAAGGGCCCCTACTAAAGCGCTCCTGTTTTCTCCTGTCCTGATGAAGACCCCAATATGAGGATCAAACCTACCCTTTAACCAGGGGGTCGAAACGTAGACCTGATCACAAACACTCGCCAAGCATAGGATTAATCAACAGAGTAACACATCTCCTATGTATATGTGCATATTGGAACTTCAGATCTAAAGACAGACTGTAAAGGGTTTATTTTATCCCACTGTGATTGCTCCTAGTCACAACCACCTTTACCCAGTCCTCACATGTTCCCCATCACACCTATCCTACCTAACTGCTTTCCTATTTCCTATCACTTAGAGCGCGATATTCATGTAAATAATTGATGTACAATGTTTTGTTTTGTTTCCTTACATGAAGCTTGTAAATGGTGTATATTTATGAGAAGAATTTCCATTGATACGTATATGATTCAATGACGTAATTGAATAATTGTATTTCTTTTTGTTTGGATACAATGATACTCCTTATATCTAGATACCTGTTGAATTGAACCAGGTACTTGTGAAATACTGTGCTGAACTGATGATTAAATAACATAAGCACTCCTTGGCATACAATATCATTTGGTTCTACACCTGATTAATTGCTTGTCTTACATTTATTGTTTCAATTGAATCGATAGACTCTGACCATTGTTATTGTAACTAACTTCACTGACCCAGGTCAGAGGTTTCTTAGGGTGTACCCCATTGAAACTTACTACTAAGAACTGCTCAGGGCAGGTGTTAGCTTTTGGAGATATTTGCGCTTAGCGCGAATATCTCCAAAAGTTGGTAGTAGGAGATATTGGCACGCCCACTTTGCATGTCATTAGTGATAAATATCACTGACATGCAAAGTGGGGCCCAATATGGTCGCTATCTCCTACTAGCTGTCGCTAACTGGTGTTAGCGACAGCTAGGTAATAGGGAGATAATTTTATCTCCGCTTTCTTGGCTTTTAAAGCCAAAAAAGTGGAGATAAACCCCCTTGATAATATGCCCTCATATTTCCAATCTAGGAGCGGTATGAAAGGGACTGCCCTAGGTCTCCTTCCTCATCCCATTGTAGGCACTTCTTGAGCTTGTTTCTCTCTTTTTATCTGGGTTTAAGTCAACTGCATTTAGAGAGTTTTTTTGTATTTTCTGCTATAATTAATTCCTTTCACTCTAAGATGTTGTACTCTGTGTATTTATTCTATTTATATAATATGAAATTATATTTGTAGTGAAGATTCCTATGTGTAATGTATGATGAACATTTACTGTAACTTATAGTTATGATACTGCAATACCTGGATCCTAATAAAAGTTATAAAAAATAAAAACAAATTAAACGTTACTGACAAAAAAGTAAATCAGTAGTAAGGAACTGGCTGACCCAAAGCCCAATGTAAGTGCTGGCATTGTCCACGGTAGATCTTCAACAACAGACTGCTAAAAGCTGCCTGTAAGAGAGACATAAAAAAGAAGTTAGTCAAAAAATTAAGAAACGTTTGTGAAAATGGTAATGTAATTGCACCTGACAGGTGTCAGAAATTCTTTGGTCAGTCATTAAAACCATCTTGAGCAACATGATACGAACTTCGAAGTTATATTGGAGCTGTTGTGGCCTTGTTTTCGAGGACCACGAAGACAAACTCTGAAAGAGCTTTGCCACTGTTCCAAATCAGAGAACTGTAGTTTTTGATAATTCTATGTTGAAAATCCGTGAAATTATGTGCTCGTACAGTCCCGCTACTTTAAGCAATCTAGTACTGGTTGACTTAGCTACCAGGAAGCCTGGAAGCTTTTGGGGAGCTTTTGTGGAATAAGAACTAGAATTATGTGTTGATCTCAGAGTCCTCTCCAAAAAGAGGAGCAGTAGCGTAACTGCTTCCCCACAGATACTCCATTTGCTTATAACAGACGGAAAAGCAGTCTACTGTCTGCGGGCATCCAAACATCAGCACAGCAATAAAGCCTGTGGATTACAGAACACCAAAAGCCTTTGAAAGCTAGTCTGAGAAAAGGAAGGAAGATAAAATATTCACATTAGCATATAGTTTTTTGGAGGCAATATGGAATGCGGAGAGATAACTACATATATCAATTTAGTGCAAATGACAAAATGGATAACAGAATTAGCAGAATGTCAGCCGCATGCCATAAAATGAAAACATATTATTCTAAATGCATTGTAATAGCTTGAATACAATGTAATTGTGTAAAGATCACATAATGGCAGTTTCAGAAGTGAGAACCACAGGTATCCTGCGCTCATTCTATCATTCTGCAAAGTGACACTGCCTAAAGCATAGATCATTGAAATTCAGACACTTTATACAGAGTAAATTGTAGGCATTAGGCACAGAGCAAATGTATTAAAATGATAAATGATGCCAGTCTCCAGGAAACTGTGCCAAGTGTGGTTACGTCCGTGGATGATGCAATAAGTTATAATATGATAAAGCAGGAAATAATAAGAATTAATGGATTATGGTACAGTTTGTGCACAAAAGAAAATGTTTATTGATTGGAAGATTTTATAGATTTTTCGCCGTTATATGTAAATTCAGCTTCCTTTGGAAAAGTATTTGGAATTAAATGGAGAATATGCGTTTAAGAGGTAACATTTTTCATCGAGTGAAAGTATCAGGACTAGTTATTCTATTATGAATCATCTTTCTATGTTTTTTTTAAATATGTGTTATATTTTGTAGATTCATATTTTTATCAACACGGTTTTATGGCATTTTGAAATGTTATATTAATGTTATTTTTAGTAGGAAACGATTTCCCGAGTGGGAAATGACTACCCTAACATATATAGAAAGTCAAACAGCTTATAAAGATTTTGCCTTTCTTTCCTAACTACATTAATGTTCGACATATATTACTTTTTTAGGCTCTTCACACTGTACCAACAGAGATATGTTACTTTTTCTTGCCCAGGTTACATCTCATCCATGCAGGATCACTGAATGATACACTAGAAGTCCACATTCCAGATACCTTTTTCATACCGCTAAGCCCTCACAGCTTCCCCCAGTTCATAAAACAATAACAGATGTCTTTGAGAAAGGACTTTGCTTCATGGCAATGTCCTCAGAAGATATATGACTAGTCTATGACAGTGCAGGACCGGGAGCTACAAAATACATTGGGGGGATGTTTTTAAATAAAACCTCAACTTCACTCAGTAAGTGGACTGCTCGCTCCCCTGCAGAAAGGTTAGGGGATTTGTTTAAAATATATATTTTATTTATTTACTTTTAATGGGCATTTTAACGCATAGCTTCCCAAATATTTAGTGTAAAAAGTATATGTTTAAATCTAATATTTAATTTAGAATTACTAAATTCTCAAATTGTAATGGCTTGGCACAATACAGAAGAACTTTATTACTCAACAGCAAATCACTTATGGATCTCTAAGAGATAGATTGATAGGTGCTCCTACAGGAACCGGCCCTCTTGGACTTAGGCTTTTCTCTATGTCCATTCCGGTCTCAGTTGCAAGGTATGGTGAACCTGGGCATAAAAAATTAGCAATGATCTTCAGTCCCTGGGAGAAAACTCCCAGTGCATCAGGTCCCTTGCTAAATCTGTTCAAAGAAACAACTACACAATTTTGGGGGTTTACTTTTGTGAAACAAAATAAGTCCCAAGAGAACGCCAAAGGCAGGGTGGCCTGTGTGGCATTACATTATCACACATAGTGCCCCCACAGTGTTAAATGTAGCACTTTCAGTGAAAATGTCCTACGAGAGCAGTGGACAGGCTGAAGCATGGTTAGTAGAGTTGGGGCTCCTACCTAACCAGCAGTATAGCAGCCCTCCAGCCAAACTTCAAGTTACCTTTTGGGTCCATTTTAGTATTTAATAACACATTTCTATTATTGTTTAAAAAAAATAATATGGTACATCCCTCTTATTACATCTGACACTCACGTTCATTTTAACAGACACAAAGTTCATTCTTTGTGTATGCCCCTTTTCCTTGATTTGAGAAAATTACTTTTCTGCCATTCCCTATAATTGACACTAGAATCCCAATTGAAGGATATTTTGCCATTTTCTATAGTTAACTGAAATGTTGTGTTGCTTCGAATGTAATATGTATAATTGATGCTTTCCACAGTGCGTATTATGGATCATATTTATGATAATTGTGATGCAGGACAGCGCAGCAAGCCACCTTGCTGCGCTGCCATGCATCACAGGGAAAGGGTAGAAATGCACCGTATTTATGCGAAACGTCCCATTCCTGTCTTTTTCCCTTGACTGTTGTACGGTTTCCTCTTTCTCAGTAGGGACTCTTCATTTGTTGGACAACATAAACTTTGGGCTGGTGCAAGACTGAACCCATGCACCCCCTCAGGATATATTGCTATATAGACATGCTAGCTCACAGTGCCACCACATGGACCTCTAAACCTAGCAAATTAACAAATGGTTTGGGCAAACTCAGAACATGACAACCCTAACTCCCCAGGGACTTGTGGTAACAGATCTGAAACCTTTTCACACAGTCACATGGGCTGACTCAGAAAGATACACAGGAAATACACAAAGGGGAGTTCAATATTTATTGAACCATTGTGATTCTTGTATAGAATATATGTGCTGCAATGATTTAATAGAAAGGAGCAGATAAAAGTGATTACTAATATTATAACAGTTAAAAGGATAAGCAATTCCACCATTGTGCTAAAACAGTGTATATATGCTGGCCTATCAGTACTGGTATAGTGTACTCTTACTATATTCCCCCTAACTTAGCTGTTTAGGGTGGGTGTTCTGCCAAGAATCCTGTAAAAGGATCATCTAACTTCCTATTACGAGAAGGTAAGTCTGTGCAGGTTCCTGTCTTAGTCACAAGTTGGACATCACTCCTCGCAGAGTGTAAACATAAATCAGCTGGGCTGAGACTCAGACACAACAATGACCTCACAATGACAGTAGAGTGCTTCCTCATGGAAATGTGTTTTGATAGTAACAGTGTCCATGCTTATGTGTCGAGACTTCAGCCATGCCGACATTTCTTTATTCTCTTATGTTATGTCACCTCATGGACAAATAACAAAATTTGCACAATGTACGTTCAGGCCTTGTACTAAATGGTCAAGGTGATGTGATAATGTACTTACAAAGTGGAATTGTAAGCAATGTGGTTTCAGAAAACCTAATATTATACTGTCACACATGCAAATATGTTTCAAAAGTCACTGTGTAGAAAAGAAAGCAAATTAAGAAATGTGTACATGTAAAATGACAGTGTTTCTTCCTTGGCCTCATCTAGCCACATGACAGTATTGGCATGGTGCTTGGGAGCCTGTTTTGTGGGCATGATTGTTTTTGTGCAGGAAGGAGCCTCTTCCTGCACAAAACAATCCTTAGAGGCTTTTTCTGGGGAACACCTTCACAACACCCATGGAATGCCTCCCTTGTGCAGAGAATTGCAACTAACGAAAAGTACTGTGTTGCATTACTCCAGTTTTTTAAGCCATTCAAAGCCTCACTAATAGGCTTTGTGTCTTCTAAAATCTGACCAAAGGTTTGAGTTGCTCTTGCAACATGTTGCGTGGTGCAAGAGCAACGCAAAACCAGGTCATAAATATGGCCCTATGTGTGTGGACCCGGGACTCTGCACTAACAAGGGGTGAGTGTTAAAGTTGTGTTTTATATTGTTTGACAGTTCCAATTGTTGAACACCTTTTTTAACTGTGTTTATTGATATTGGGGGCACCGTTAAAGGCTCTTATATAGTTTGTGTATATGCAGAAAGTGACCACTTCACATGTGCATGAGATGGTGTGTTGGGGATAATCAGATGGATAAATAAGTGTAAAACATGCATTTGTACATCAATCAATTGGTTATGAACAAATCTGTCTCTGCTCAACTGCCTTGCAAATGCACCCCTGAGGATGGTAGTTAGACCCCAGGATTGTTAGGATACAGTGTGAATTCCTTGATGTAACTGATGAATTGGTCAGTTTAGGTTTAAATGCCCACAGATATAGGTTTTACAACCCATGCATTGTGCAAGGTATTTGATTTGAGTGATATCATCTTCGTCTCTTCTGTCCCCCTTCCTTATTAGTGTGGTTTCTTAAAGTAGAGAGAGAATTTCATAACAATATATTAAATAAGTTAAAACAGATGCACTGGTAAAGCTTACCTACTACCATGAATCAAAAATATATATGTCACCTATCTAAGAATTAGTTTTCCACATTGTTAAGGAAAATATATTGTTTTATTTATTTGCTTACAGTACACAGTTGAAAGAGAATGGCATACCGCCTCACAAGTCTCGGGAAAAGTTGGGTATGTATTCGCAAATGATCACTGAAAAGAAGTGCCACATAATTTTCCTCCCGGTGGGGGCCAATTGGGCTTTACCTCCTCCCCTCAATCAATCATTTATTTATTTGTATTTATTTAGTTGTGGTTTATATACCATGAACTGGGCACCACTAGGGTAATACTGCAGATAATAGAGGAACAAGTTACAATATATATATAAATATATACATATATATATATATATATATATATATATATATATATATATATATATATATATATATATATATATATATATATATATATATATATATATATATATATATATATATATATATTCACTGAAAAAACCATTGGTTATAGACCATATATAGTTAGGGATTAGCCTTTTCAAAACCTTATTTTACTCACACAAAACCATTGCAATTTCATATATAGTTAGTTCCACTAACTATATATCGCGCACCCGCAATCCACTGCTGATGATGTCACATATTACATCATTCATGACATGGTTAGTGACATCACTGATGACATCAGTGATGACATCTCAAATGACATCACTGATGACATCTCAAATGACATCACTGATGACATCTCAAATGACATCACTGATGACAACATCCAGTGACTGTATGTTTCTGTAAAGTTAAAATATGTCTTACATATTGAAGAATGAGTGGATGTATAAGTGTCTGGATGAAGGATTTAGTAGGTGCATGACTGACTGTATGAGTGAGTGATTAAATGTGTCTCACTGAGTGCATGGGTTAGTGACTAAACTGTTTTAATTTGTGCATCATTATATCTGTTGTTCTACAAACTGCTACATATGTTGATCAGTAGCTATATGAGTAACTGTATGGGTTATTCATTGGTTGTCCAAGTATTTGTATGGGAAACTGAGTGTGTGTGTATGGGTGGCTGGGAGGTGTGTGACTCTGTACATAGATGTGTGAGTAGTTGATTCACTATATGTATGGGTTCAAAAGTGCATGTGCAAACAACTGTATGGGCGGTTGACTGTGCATGAGTGTATTAGTGAGTGAATGGATATCTCAGTACTACATGTCAAAGTAAGTACATAAGTAAAACACAGTACATGTGAGAGTTGACATATATAAATAACTGTGCATAAGAGCCAGTGAATGTGTGAGTGGCTGTATGGATCATTGTGAACATGTATCAGGGATTGTATAAGAGAGTAAAGTAAATGTGTTAGTATATGTTTGAATAAGTAAGGTGTGTATAACTGTATAGTTGAGAAAATGAAGGTGTGATTGATTTTTTGCATAACTGACTAGGTGTGTGAGTAACTCCATGGATGAGTGACAGTCTGTGACTGTCTATTTACACTGATTGTATCTAAGGTTATATTAGAGTCTGAAGAGGTTCATGGTATTATCACATGAATGATATCATCAGTGATGTGATCAGTCATGTCAAATGAGATGTTATCAGTGATTTTATCAGTGATGTCATTTGAGAAGTCATCAGTGATGTCATTTGAGATTTCATCAGTGATGTCATTTGAGATGTCATCAGTGATGTCATCAGTGATGTCACTAACCATGTCATGAATGATGTAATATGTGACATCATCAGCAGTGGATTGCGGGTGTGCGATATATAGTTAGTGGAACTAACTATATATGAAACTTCAATGGTTTTGTGTGAGTAAAATAAGGTTTTGAAAAGGCTAATCCCTAACTATATATGGTCTATAACCAATGTTTTTTTCAGTGAATTTTCAAGGTTTTGTAAATGCAAATTCCTAACTATATATGGCCTATAACCTATGGTTTTTTCAGTGAATTTCATTGGTTTTGTAATAGCAAATATCAAAAGCTGTAAAATGTCAAGTACCTGATAGGTAAAAACTTTTTCGTGTTTATGCACGCTAATGTGCTTTGAACGCTGCCCCCCTCCCCTCTTTTCTCTTAGTAGTACTCTCTCTTTGCAGATAGTGAAGAGTAGTTAACGCAGGCCTTTACCCCCATTGTAATCCGTCCTGCCTGCTTGTCTCTCCATTTGATTGATTGTTATCCAAGCATTTACTGTTTTACAATTGATTCTCTTTGGTTCATTCTCTATTTACAAACAAGCACAAAGTCGCAATACTCTGTTTAGTCTTTGCAGATAGTGAAAAATCGTGTAAAAAAATAAAAGTAATCGAGCAAAATCAGTAGGCCACTAATTGGATCTCTTTTTGACCTCGCTAAAATAGAAATATTATGAACAACCCTTCATGAGAAATACGAAAATAGTGAGATGAACTGAGCTCCACACCATGAGGGCTGCAAGACAGCTCGGCTCCGTCACCCATCCGGCCCAAAATAACGACAAACCCTATGCAAATATTAAAAATATAGACAACACACCAGCAAAGAAACAGGGTAAAACATTTTATTAAATAACTATTTACATAACTATTTTATACTTTTTATTGCCCGATCCGGCTAGCTCAATCGATCGAGCATGAAACTCATGCACTCTGATAGCAAGCGTTGCTACTGATGCTATGCAGACCAAAACTGGTTTTCAGTTTGTACATTTTTCTAGATTTTTCCATCCAAGGTTGGTTGACTTTGTAGAACGATGGCTTCAGATTTTCAACATACGGTGTGGTGGCGCGGACTGGGAGGGGGCGCTTCGCTCCTGCCCCCTCCCCAAGTAAGATTTTCATACGTGAAAGTACGTTAATGGTTTTGGTCCCTGAGTTGCTTCAATGTCACTGCCATTCTCAAATGGCATAAGTTCTGGATGTTGGGTGCCATAGTTCAGAGTTCTGAGCAACGCTTGTAACACTGTCTGAAGCTTATTTCCACCTACTGCAGCTTCACTATTCTCAAAGTAAGTGAGTGTCGTTTGTGGACCTCACTGCATTTGAAAACAATGTGATATGTTACCTTCCTAAACCGCTTGACGGAGGCCCCCGAGGGGCGGTGTAATGGCCATGGACTCGGAGAAGACGCTTGGCTCCGACCCCCTCCCCAAGTCTTATAGCACCGGTGTAGCCTGAGATCGCCCCCGACATAGGCGGCCGGCTCCCGCGGTCCGGCGGAACTTTTTGCCTTTTGATGACTCTTCTATTCTGGACCTTGTCCCACAATCCGTTTGACCTGAAGACACGCTGTAGTGGGGCGCCCCTTTACCGTTTTAGTTGCCATTCCGCCCGCTTTTGCTACACTGTGCCTCTTCCGCCATTCAGCTGTTTACCGCCCGCTCTTGTGACTACAACGTCTCGCTCACCATGTAGTTGAGTTGCTCCCGCTCTTGCGATGCAACGATAGGCGACTGCCACAGGACTCTCAAAATGGCGTCCGGCTCTTCAGATTTGGGCGTGGTCCACTAAAATGGCCCTGGGACACCTTGGAACTCGGACGCTTCCCTGATAGGGCTTGGGTCCCATTCTCGAAAGCGTCCCCTCAGCCGTGAAGATTCTACAAAAGTCTTGGGGGCCCCCGACTCCCGCAGGCTTCTGGTGGGGAGCGGCTGCCATGTTTGCTCTGGAATGGCCACGACGGACCTACGAGATGGTAGTGCTCTCATGCTGACGCCAGCTTTAGTCTGATACATCCAGAAACACTGTAGACTACCAATTCGATCAGTTCCGGTAGCGCCCCAACATGACCCGGTAGAGAAGAACTTGCCCTCCCCTCTTTGACTGATGGTTCTTGTTGCCTGTCCCCTCTGTTGTCATTTTACAGAACTTTTTGGACTGCTGAAAGGGGTTGTGTTCCGAACGCTGGTTGGTGGAGACATTTTGACTATATTCTTGACCTACGTTGTCGCGTAATGCGTTATATGACACGCCGCGTTAGCGCACCCGGAAGTAATCCGAGGCGCAGCGCGCAACGTAAGCATAACAGGTCATGTGACTTGTTAATAAAACTTTTTATTGGTTCATTTTACTTTTGTTATTTTAATAATGAAAAGCTTGGTCATATGACCTAAAAAATACGCTTTTTATTGATTTCGAACTTTTTTTAAAAAACATATATGTTATAATATTCCAGGCTAATGTACTTTCCCGGAAAATTTACAACTGTCCTGCAAGTAAAATATATTCCTTTTTCGAGAAAAAGGGCGTTTCTTCGTTCCATGACGGAGCCGTTGAGTAAAAGAGACTCGGCCTGCTGTCTTAGTCGCCGATACGTCTGATTATCAGATTCTTATCGATCACTTTATGTTGCAGAAGTGGAAAACACAACTACCCTTGACCATTTATCTTTACTGCGTTCCTACATATTATACCTTTTATCCGTCATGTAATTGGACTACTTTATTTCACTTGCCTTTAACTGATTCGAAAACAGTGACTAAAAGTAAAAACGTTACCAATGTAAATACTACTACCATGTTTTGTTTTAAAAACCTTTATTGTGAAAATGTCAGTATACAAATACGGGCCTATAACCACGAGGGCCGGCCACGGAGCAAACTGGAATCGTATATGATGAGGAGACATTTACATTATAGAGGAACGTAACGAACGAGCCATTAGGTTGCAAGAACTAAGGTGTCTAACAGTTGCGGAATCGGTGGACGTACATTTTGCAATTAAAATACGACAGAGCCACTTACAAAAAAGTTATCTAGATATACATTTGCGTGCAAGTACCATGGGTGACGTTAATTCGAACTTTCAATAGTACAGTAATCAATAACACATCAGAACTTAATATCAATAGAGATGTCGAAATATTCAATCAATTCTCGTCCCCGCCCGCCATGAGCATCAAAACTGCATTCATATCTCGTGATATCAAGGTTGTTCAACCAGTACACAACAATGAGTTACGAGTCCCATTTATACCGGCGCCATTTTGGGCGAGGCCGGGCAGGTCCAAGATATAGTCAAAATGTCTCCACCAACCATCGGCCAGACCAGAACCCCTTTCGGCCCTTTATGCTACAAGATGGTGTCTTCCATTCAGAAAATATTGTTCGCAGCATTTTGAAAGGAAACATAAACAGCCGTTCTCCTAGTGAGTCTCACATTGTTACATTTAGGAAGAATGTTGAAGAGTAGTATGTGGAAAATCTGAAGCCATTTTTCTACAAACTCTCAATCAGCCTTGGATGGAAAAAAAAATCCAGAAGAATGTACAAACTGAAAACCAATTTTTGTCTGTATAGCATCAACAGCAACGCTTGAGTCAGCTTTGTGTCAAGCCGCCATTTTCATTCAATCAATAGCGTCCCCCTGCACACATTCAGGGACCTGGTCGTGTCTTCAGATGAAACGGATTGTAGGACAAGAAGCAGAAAAGAAAAGGAAAAAAGATCCGCCGGACCTCGGGAGCCGGCCGCCTATGTCATGTGCGACCTTTGGCCACACCAGGGCAATAGTGAAGCTGCAGCAGGTGCAAATAAGCTTCAGACAGTCTTACAAGCACTGCTCAGAACTCTCAACTATGGCACTCAACATCCAGGACTTGCCATTCGGATCTTGTGCTGGTTCCGACCTATTCACACATCGGTCCACTACTGACATCACCTCATAAGCCAACGGGGCACCCCACGCCGACTTTCGGCGCAGCATTGTAGGATGGCCACACCAGTGCGGCAACTTGCTGGACACCACCTCGGTGCCATCCGGATCTCGGCGCGTTCGAGTCACTGTACCGCAAGAGTGACCGGAACTCAGCTGGTCACGCCGTCTTTCGGCGCAGCATTGTAGGATGGCCACACCAGTGCGGCAACTTGCTGGACACCACCTCGGTGCCATCCGGATCTCGGCGCGTTCAAATCACTGTACCGCAAGAGTGACCGGAACTCAGCTGGACACGCCGTCTTTCGGCGCAGCATTGTAGGATGGCCACACCAGTGCGGCAATTTGCTGGACACCACCTCGGTGCCATCCAGATCTCGGCGCGTTGTGCTGCCTTCGGCCTACTGTAGCCGCAAGTGCGGACGCAACTCAGTTGGACGGCGAGTGAAACGCTAAGGGGCGCCGCACTGCAGCCGAGGAGCCTCCATCTTGGGGGAGACGCACAGCCCCCACTGACTGACGCGACCTCACAGGCCAACGGGGCGCCCCACGCCGACTTTCGGCGCAGCATTGTAGGATAGCCACACCAGTGCAGCAACTTGCTGGACACTAACTCGGTGCCATCCGGATCTCGGCGCGTTGTGCTGCCTTCGGCCTATTCGCACATCGGTCCGCTACTGACGCCGCCTCACGTGCCAACGGATTTTCTACGCTTTTTGTAGCCCTATGCCGCATAACAGGTCATGTGACTTGTTTATAAAACTTTTCATTGGTTCATTTTACTTTTGGTTTCCTAAAGATGGAAGGCTTGGTCATATGACCTAAAAATAACACTTTTCATTGGTTTAGAACATTTTTTTTTCCCCAAACGATGAAAGCCCCACCTTGTTTCTGGATGATTCAGACTGAAGCTGGCGTCAGCATGAGAGCACCACCATCTCGTGGCTCCGTCGTGGTCATTCCGCGAGCAATGATGGCAGCCGCTCCCCACCGGAAGCCTACAGGAGTCGAGGGCCCCCAAGACTTTTGTAGAATCTTCACGGCTGAGGGGACGCTTTCGAGAATGGAGCCCAAGCCCTAGCAGGCAAGCGTCCGAGTTCCAAGGTGTCCCAGGGCCATTTTAGTGGACCAGGCCCAAAACCGAAGAGCCGTCCGCCATTTTAAGAGTCATGTGGCAGCCGCCTATCGCTGCACTGCAAGAGTGGGAGCAACTCAACAACATGGTGAGCGAGACGCTGTAGCCGCAAGAGCGGGCGCAACTCAGCTGGATGGCCGCCACCTGGGGAGGCCCGTTCACGCCGCCTCCCCCACACCCCCCCCCCCCGGGCCGCCCCACGCCAATTTTCGGAGCAGCATTGTAGGATACCAAAACCAGTGCGGCAGTTTACTGGACATCACCTGGGTGCCATCAACATCTCAGCGCGTTCTGCTGCCTTGGGACTATTCGCACAACAGACCGCTACTGACGAGGCCTCCCTCCGCAACACCCTGGACGCCCCACGCTGTTTTTCTTTGCTGCATTGTAGGATCCCAAAAACCAGTGCGGCACCCAGGTGACAGCTAAAAGGAGATAGCGACCATCTTGGGCCCCGCTTTGCATGTCAGTGATATTTATCACTAATGACATGCAAAGTGGGCGTGCCAAGATATTAGCGACTGGAAACAGTCCCTAACATCGCTATCTCCTATTACCAACTTTTGGAGATATTCGCGCTAAGCGCGAATATCTCCAAAAGCTAACACCTGACCTGAGCAGTTCTTAGCCATGTTATCCAATGGGAGGTGGGTAACATGGCTAAGAGCATTTGCTCGATAATGCATGAATATCGCTGACTTTTCTGCGATATTCATGCATTGCGGCCGTTTTTTATCGCATTTGCGATAAACCTTGCTAATAGCAAGATTTATCTGCGATAAAAATCGCCGATGTGCGGCGATAATTTTTGTCTCTAAACAAGTTAGAGACAAAAATTATCGCTAGTTGTTGGTAATATGCCCCCGGGTTTTTGCTTGCAGAAATCGAGAGGCGGGAGACTAGCACTGAAATCAGTAGTCTCACGCCTGAATCGGGAGGGTTGGCATGTCTGGATTCTCTACAGCTGGGGCCATAAACTACATCCGCAGGGCTAGGTGATAGCCTGGGACCGGCCTGGCATCTAAAATGGCTGCCGTGCACGACAAAATTGTGGCATTGGAAAAAAGGCAAGATGGCGCAGACAATGTTTATCAATAAGGATTCATTTATAACAAAATATTTTATCGCACTGACAAATTGGCGGTCAACACTTCCTGATTTCCATCGAATCGAACGTTAACAGACGTCACGCAGCAAAAAAAAAAAAAGCTCACGCACAGCAGCTGGAAGAGATGTATCAACATATATGAGCCTCCTCAGCCACCCTCAGAAAACATAGGGGATTAGGATACGTCTCCCGCACCCCCTTATACCTAGTAATTTAATTAAAACGAAGCACAAAATGGCGAATTCCCGTTTCGCTACCAGTTTGCGGCCCAGTTCGCGGCCCGTGAAGCGCTTCTACCGTGAAAAAAATATTTTTTTTTATTTTTCCCACGGGACCCTTTAATAACCCCAACAACATTCCTAGGGGGTCAAGAGGGGTATACCTTGCCCCCTTTCATTAAATTCCCCCTTCGTTTTTCACCTCTTCTTCTCTCTCGATCCTACCGAGAGATAAGATGGCGGCCGCTCCGGACTGTTTAGAATGTTGACAGACACCGGGGAGCCAATCAGCTTCGCATCGCAAAGTTCCGTTTCGCGAAAAGTAAGAGGACCGGAGCGCAGCCCGGAGCGCTGTTACAGATATATATCTTGTTTTGAACGTTAATTTCTCAAAATCCACTGGAGCACATATATTGAGACCTAGCAAAGGCACATCGGGCTAACAGTCCCTACAATTTTGCCAAGTTTCGTGCAAATCCATTCAGCCGTTCGAGCTAAAAGTGAGGCCAAAGGCCCTAAGGAAATTAACATGGGAAAAACGTGTTTTGGGACCCCCCTTTTTTCTCGGCCCCCCCCTGACGAAACCCCCCCAAATTTTCAGGGGCTGCTCAGAAACGAAATGTGCCATTTTCCTGAAAATTTCAGCCGATTCCGTCCACAAACGCCAAAGTTATTAGACATAGAATCTTCAAAAGTTCCTTAGACAAATATTCCTAACTATATATACCTACTGGCTATCGCCAGTAGGTAATATACATATATATATATATATATATATATATATATATATATATATATATATATATATATACATATATATATATATATATATATATATATATACATATATATATATATATATATATACATACATATACCATTGAACGGCAGTCATAAACATGTTTATATGCGACATATTTAGCCTACAGAAGCGGTATAAAATAAAATGCTAAATAGAATATAGGTAATAATTTAGCATACATAAGCACATTAACCATAATTTGCACTTATTGATTAGAGAGTTAAGACCACCCAAACAAAGCCATAGTTACTATGTTGATACAAGGTGTGGAAAGGTCTAGACAATAAACCTTTCTTTTACAAAGATTCAGGATTATTGAAAATACATAGAAATGGCGGTGGAACAAAAGACAATCTACTCTCTTTTGAAGACTTCATGAGAATAGTTTTCACTTATAGCAGGCAGGATGGAAATCCACTATTGAAATCTACTTCTTGGATGCATTCCCAGAAAAGATGGATACTCAAGAGACAGGGTTTGAGAGATATACATTTCCCCCTGTACACCTGAAGGGATAGGTTTATGGACTAGGTAGTCTAGTGGAAGATTTTGTGGGTAATGCAGGGCAATATGACTATCCTCCTGACCTTAATCATGACCTATTTAAGTAAAATCAAACTGAAAACCTGTGCCCAGTTTAGAAAAAGGTGGCCTTGAGAAAAGCAAAGTGTAGATTGAGGATTACAGTGCATAGAGAGCTGCAATGATCTAGCATTGGAAGATTCACAGCTGAAGGTTCGGACCTGCAAGCAGGATTGATCAAATTTTAAGGGTGTACATGAGAGAAACACTATCACAGTTGTCTTCTTGACATACCCTTTCTATTCTACTAGTCATTGCTGCTGCATGGAGCCACCCCAGTCTATCAACTCCAACACTTGAGACCTACATTTCAGATTGCAGTGTAAAGATGCACTAGCTGAAATTTCTTAGAGAGGGGCAGAAATTAGTAGGCTATCAAGCCAGCAATGGGATTTCTGATAGAAAGCCAGAGTACTACCCAGTCTTTGAAAACATTCTTATACTCCAATATTTTGTCTATCAATTGACTCTCATGCTGCATGGTGTTCTTCAACCATTTTTTAATAATCTAATTAGCTTGTCTCATATCTTGATCATGGCCTGTGGAGTTCACCCTCATCCCATACTTTTGGCTTGATCTTCAAAGTCAGTAACCTTCAAGCTAATTGCAACGTCAGAAAATTTTAATTTTTTAGAAGAGATATTTCCTAACCTAGAAGCAAGTGCCCACCATGATCAGAACAGAAGTCTCTGGCATCCATCTGCTCCATTTGATTTTCAGGTATACCAAAATGTAGAGGTGTTTACTATTTCATTGTGGCACATGATTCAGAAATCTACAAAAAAAAAGAGGAAATATTTTTTGGTTTTGAGATTGTTAGATTATTTTCACATTTTGGTGGAATGTTGTAGATTTTTTAAAAAGAATGTATTGTCAAATGTGTTGAAATTTGTTTTCACATTTTCTGATATTAATTTCAACTTTTAGCTAGCTACCACCTGCTTTCTTCAATGGCTTCTTATTCATGCCACCCTCTCATAGGGGGGGACTTGTGGTCAGTTCCACAACCCTTCCATTTGATTACTCTGAGTCATAGCATCAGAATGAGTTTAAACGATCATCTCTTCATAAATAAAGCTCAATGTAGCATTTAGGGGCACATTACGATGTCGGGCAGAAAGCCTCCACCGACACGTCTCGAATTTGGGACCGACTGACTTGCGGGTGTTAGTTCTGAATGCCAGATTACCATGTGACTGAACACTGTTCGGTTGGATTCCCATTGCTTCTTATCAGAGCTCATGTTACGCCCTAGAACCGGCCGTAACACAGGCTCATAAAGGGAACTAGGGTGTGTGTGGAAAACCTGCTATTTGTGGCAGGCCCCCCATGGCGCCTGCCACACAGTGTAGGGTTTCACAGGGGGGGTACCTTGGGTACCCCCTCGGCCACCAACCGTAGACCGCAGGGTCAAGGGGGCCCTCCCAGTCACTTTCCGACAGCCTTTCTGTGTCAGACAGGCTGAAGCAGAAAGGCTTGTGGAAATGTACATCGTAATCCCCATGGCTTAAACACCATCCATAGGGGGTTCTGGTGAGGTTTCGGCTAACAGGAATACTCTGCGAGTCGGTTGGAACAGAGTCAGAATGATCAGTCAGTTTTCGTACCAACAGCAAACATCGTAATCGGGCGGTCGGACTGTAAACGGACCGAGCCGGTCAGATGGGCTCCGATAAGGTCTTGAAGATTCTGACTGGCAGGCAGAGGCTTTCCTCCCGACATTGTAATGAGCCCCTCAGTATTAATATAGTATACACATACTTGATTTTAAATGGAAGTGTAACCAATGTGTGATAGATTACCGGGGGAAGTAATCAAAAAGTGGCATTGTCTAAGTGAAAGCAGAAACTCCCGTCCTACTTAAATACTTGGTGATAAGACTCTTACAAATGCTGGAGAAAGTGAGTTATTACGCATTTACTCACATTTCCCCATACCTTTTCTATTACTGCAGGCTTGCACTTGACATTAATTCCAAATGCATAAGTTACAGAACAGATTACTACTGCTCTTTGTAATGATGACCCTCAAAGGAACTGAGAGGATTCCCAACATAATGAATGTCCTGATTGGGAATATGTAAGTAAGTTGGAACATTTCTATAGTACACATTAGTGGATCTGTATGAGGTATTAAGAAACAACAAGAGACACAAATAAGTGGCTTGCCTGTGATTTACTGAATGTGTATGATTTGTTTTACTTTCTGTGCTCGTCACTTAGGTCAGTGAAAGAATTATTGCCACGTTGTGTTGCTGTGAAACATACCATGGTAGATAGTGCTATTTTGAGTGATTAATGGGGCATTACTATTGTATATCTTTGTAATGTTGAAGGGAGGAGAGGTGCTTTGCCAAATGAGTTCAGTTGAGTGTGTATGTGTGTTTTATCTTTATGATAGGTGCAAATGAGCCAATTATTCCCTTATTGTGAGCTCCCTATAATTTTAGGACCCATTTACCATGGGCAAGAATCACTAAATCCCGCTGTTTTTTGCACCCAAATTTCAGGATTATGAGTTATTTTCCCCATGGAATGGGCACAACCACACAATTCTGGGAATACCCTGTCTAATTCTGAGTATTCCCCGTTGTGGAAAATGGTACTGGCCCAATTTCTATTATTTTGATACCTGGTTGCTGCTAAAAGCGAGAGGTAAATGCATGTAGTGGCTTTGTTTTGGCCTATAGTGTGGATGACGGGAATGGATGGGTGGGTATTGGATACAAATGTCATATTGGATAGAAATGGGGAAACATTGGTTCCTCCCCGTGCTGCAGGTGGAAGGTGCACATTGGGTCGAGGAAGCAGCTGCCTCCAGCACCCACATTTCTTCTGTTAGGCCTGGGTCAATTGCATACGCACTGGAAGAAGGGCTGCTTGGGTTTCTTCAGCCCACCCCCCCAGAACTAATAATGTAATGTTGGGTTTCAGGTACTGCATGAGCATTAAGGATGCTTTTAAATTTTGTGTATATTTGTCACTTTTTCTGCACATTCAAAGACAAAGCTCAAATGTCAGGCTATATGTTCTGACAAATTCCTGCATATTCAGAAAGTGCCTGCTGGGGTACAGGAGTGAAAGGAAAGGCTGCAGAATGCCAGTTTTTTTAACACACAACATCGGAAAATTAACTATACGCATGTTTCACATTTTATTAGCAATTAGGAAAGCACAAATGAAGCACTTTTTTGTCATTCTGAAGAGTGGTAGAAACAAAGATTTTAGTAGGATCAAAACAAATCAAGAAACTTTACTTGGTGATCTGCAAATTATAAATATTCACTGAATCCACATTTCTACACATTATCATTTTTGCGCTGTATCGTTTACCAGTGAAACTGCATGTCCACGCAAATTTAGTGATAATTTTAACAGAAAATGTGCTATATGTAAATGACAGTACATCAGTGCTTAAGTATGCACCACCAGCTACACACCACACTCTTACCACTCTCCTGATGAATGTGCAAGGCACATTAGCAACACTTGGATTTTTCACAATCGCTATGACTTCAGTGATACAATATTAATGTCAGTACCCCCACTCTAAAAATTGTTATAGCACCACTGATCATTTGTTTTCAAGCTTTAGATTAACAAATCAAATATTTTCAGGTAATCCTGTGCTGGTAGTCATTGAAAAAATGTTTAAATGCCCAGAACAATGCCACAGGAGCTACGGTTCCAGAGAACTCGTATAGGGGATCCTGTATGACACAGAGTGCTTCACTTTATAATAAGAAAGATAACATTTATATTCAATACCTGCCCTGTCTACACAGTGCCTAGCAACATTGCCACCAGCACTCACACCTAACTTTGACTATATATAATTTTATGATATTGCTGTTTCAATTTAAAGCTATGGTTTTGTTTTGATTTTTACTGTACAGTTCTGATATTCTGCAAGATTGTTGACCTTGTATATTGTCAACTGACTAACTCTGAAGGCCTGCTTGCCCTTTATTTATTTCGGTATGCTGCTACAAATGTGTGCACACCTATTGACGCCCACATCTCTCCCCGCACGATGCAGTGCTCTAAAAATGATTTTCGAGCAGACTGTGCTAATTAAGACTATACCCAAATAACAAAAAAGAATCAACTGCCCAATCCCCAATTAATTTGATACTTCTGAACAAGGACGAAAATGTAGATTTTCAGAATTAAACACACACATACTCTTTCTTTACCTGTGTTCGCGTGAACCTATGTATCTTGCCCATGTGTGACACCATGCACAGTTACATGTTTTGCCTGCAACGGTAAGCAAGGTTTGAGCACAGGTCTCTGGAACAATCACACATGATGAATATCTCCCAGGAAAACAGCAAGAGACTTATAAATTGCTGTTAGAACACAATAAGGCAGTTTAACTTAATTTAGCGCCTAAGTCAATGTTTTGCCAAGCCATCAAGCCAGAGCCTTATTAGGCTCCCAGAGGCGCTGAGGTATCTGGGGTGGAAAAAAGAGGTTAAACTGCATATCAAGTACAAAAGGGAGCTGAGAGTGCGTGCAGGCCAATTAAACCTGCTGCACGGCTCTTGCTCATAAACACTTGCTGTTTTATTCCCCCCGGAAGAGCTTTCCACGCGGCTAAAGTGGGAGCCCAGCGAGAAGCTTTTTCAAGAGAGCTCTGTTATTGAGCCGAAGGTCCAGACCGGTCCTTCAGGGTGAGCGGCGCGCGACTCCCTCTCTATTAATCATCATCTGGCCTTCTAACACCTGGGACTGACTCCAACTCCCACTGTTGCTATATTGACAATATTCCCTGTTGATTTCCTCATCTTCTCAGCCCGGGCTCCGATGACCTCTTTAAAATTCTTTATAAACGTCAGTAATTGCCGCATCAAACTCCAATTCATTACTTTTGCCGGCCTCATGTATTTTGATGATATGAAAGTTGACCGCATTTACATGCAAATTGAAGTTTTATATTAATAAGGGGCGGTAAAGGGAGATTGCATGGTAATACTCCATTACGACTTTTAAATACATTTGCCCATGTCTCGACTTGGCATTAGCATGGTCAGACCATGAGGAAATCATGTTGGCCTGATTGCAATTTTGTTTTCCAATTGAAAGTACAATTTCATCAGGTTTGCCTGTCATTTCTAATAATGACTTAAGTTTGCCTGCTAAATTGAAGAATATTTATGCCAGGCCCGCGGGTTGGGTTTGGAGACAGGTGAAGAGGCAGCTGTTTCTGTGTATAAAGGCCTTCATTATGGCGTTGTACTATTTTCAACCCTGTAAGATAGGCCTGAGGCTGGAAACAAGATGACTTAAGGCCCAGTGCGGCGATGATTCATTATGTTAAGTGTATTAACGGTAAAAGCAAAACGCCCAAACCACAACAGTCCATTCACTAACACAGCATTTCAGACAGTGATCAATGTAGTGAGACAATTTCACATTACTATTTCATTGTTGAGAAGTGAGGCCCAGGCATTTCTCTACTGTAACTAAAAATGCAAGGGGGACACAGCAACTCTGTGCATTACCCAAGTGGTAATGACATATGCCGGATGTTCACAACAAGGCAAACAATGTAAACTGCATTCATGTGGCAAAGATGTATTTATGCTTTAGAATTAACATTATACCTATGCAATACGTACACATTCAGAAAACAATAATGCATATCTGGTGTAACAAATACATAGCACTTATTTAACATAGCACCCATTTAATAGGTGTACAACTTAGGACAGTTATGTACAAAGCCTGTAGAAATTACGTTGCACCTAAGAAATAGTTAGACATACCAAGAACAATCTTCTATACATTTTGTGAAAGTGTCATAGAACATATGTAATAGGTACATGCATAAGACACTACTGTATATATCTTGAAGAAATTACGTTATACTTATATAAATATATATATATATATATATATATATATATATATATATATATATATATATATATATATATATATATATATATATATATAATTTCAAAAGTTTCCCCCAGACCCCCAGAGATGAGGCCACACTCCTTCGCAGAGGTGTCACCACTTTATTAATGGAAACGGGCTGCTTCTCACCCCCATTGGAGCCCCCTGGCCTGACGCGTTTCAGGGAATCAGTCCCTTTCCTCAGAGGCCGACACAAGCTGGCATTTGTGTGCCAAAAACAGCCTCCCCCGTGTGATGTGGTCATGGCGCTTACCTGACTGTGAATGGCGGCAAAAGGGATTGCGCCGTCACAGCTGTTGTTAATAAAGGGTGTTGGGCTAATTGGATAATTGGGGGTGGGATTTGTTTGCCTATTAAAAGAGTCTCGGTTCGGCCTGCATGACGAACAGTCTTACCTGCGTGTCTTGGTGATTACTACCTGCAGACATAACATCTTGGCGATGAAGGTTCGGAGTGTTGCGAAGCTGTTCTCCCGCTTTTCTTCTGGTGCAGCAGTGGATTGGCGGTGTTTCTACACGACGATTTGCGTATCTATTCGGCGTTGTGGGCGCCTGGTCCGGCGTTTTCCTTGCTCCGTGACCGGTGAGAGGTGTTCTTCCTCCCTCGCCTGGCCAGATGGTGTTTGGGGGCTTGGTCGGAGCCGTCTCTGTGTGTATGCTGGTGGGCCGGCTGGTTCAAGGCCTTCGACGGCGCTTCGGCTGTCAAAGTCAGCACTGTCCTGCTTCTTGCTGAACAATGTCTCCTGCTCCCTGCTGAATGCGACTTGAAGTTACAGCGGCTGTCTTTGCGTGTGCCAGTCTTGGAGGTCTGATAGGCTGCTTCTTTCATCTTTGACGCCGGTTGACCTGGCGAAGTTCCCTGGTGGGGTTTCACTGGACCTGGGACAGTATTGTGCAGTTTTGCTGGGTCTATTGTGGCTGGAGTGCCCGGCTGGTGCGGCATTCTTCCTGCACTTTGGGCACGCTTGGTGATTCGTCCAGGAGAGTGCAGTCATGTCGACGGTTCCCCCGGTGGAACACTTCTTTTTGGATGGCCCCCCGTCTGCGCAGGCTGCGCGGTGGAAGGAGTGGGTAGATCGTTTGGAAACCTACTTTGAGGCCATAGACCTGGATGTGGAGAGGAGGTGTCCAATGCTATTGCATCTTGGTGGGGCAGCCATTCATCGGCTGGGGAGGTCGGTGGTGGAGGAGACGCCTCATACTTATGACACTCTGAAGCAGGCCCTGACTGCGCACTTTGAGCCTCTGGCGAATCCTGATTATGAAAGGTTTCTGCTACGCCAGGCAAGGCAGTTGCCCACCGAATCTGTGGATGTCTTCTTTGCCCGATTGCGGGTGTTGGCCAGCACATGTAGGTTGCCCAATGCGGCAGATGAGATACAGGCCCAATTTATACAGGGCTGTTATTCCAGCAAGCTGCGAGAGGCAATACTACAGGTGCCTAATATGCCGATGGAGGATATGTTGACCCGTGGTCGGTCAAAAGAACTTTCAAAGGTTAGAGCGGCCCATATGGATGCCGCTCTCCAACAAGTGGTGAATACGGAACCAGTAAATGCTATGAGGGTTCAAGGGTCAGAGAAACAGAAGATGATACCTCGTAAGATGGACAGACGGTGGATATGCTAAGGATGTGGGGGCTCATTTCCTCATTCTGGGACCTGCCCGGCGATTGGGAAGCGGTGTTCCAATTGCAATAAAGTGAACCATTTTGCGAAAGTATGTTGTTCGTCTTCTGTCCGGGGGTCTATTCCTGCGACTTCTGCCCAAGTATAAGCTGCCCTTCCTGAGTTGGAAGATATGGATGATGATGGAGAGGTCGTCCATGTGCTGCATGCTCTACAGCCTGGGGGTGCAGTACGGAGGGGTTTGCCCAAATGTGATGTCAAGGTGGATGGTCATTCGGTGGCAGCTCTGATTGACACTGGCGCATCTATTAATGTAATGGCTGAATCCATGATGAAGGGACTGCCAAGCTTACCAGTGTTGAGTGGTACGTCCGTTAAAGTGTTTGCTTTTGGAGCCAGTGAGCCCCTTGTGTTAGCCGGGGTATTTTCTGCGGTGGTTTCTCATGGCACCCAATATGTGGAAACAGATATATATATGTCGCCAAGGAGGGTCATGGGATGCTGTTAAGCTGCCAGACCGCTGAGAACTTACATCTGGTGGTCTTTGCAATGGCTATTCATCAATGGACTATGGAGGACTTGTTAAGTCAGTACTCGCAACTGTTTGAAGGCATAGGTTGTCTGAAGGACCGGATGATCAAGTTGCACATTGATGAGTCTGTTCGACCAGTGACACTACGCCATAGGCGGGTGGCTTTCCATCTTCGGCCGAAGGTGGAGGCGGAGTTAATAAAATTGGAAGAAGCTGGTATTATTGAGAAAGCAGTAGGTCCGACTCCATGGGTATCCCCAATTGTAGTTGCCCGCAAACCTAAACAGCCTGTAGAGGTCAGAATTTGTGTGGATATGCGATTACCCAATCTGGCAATTAAACGGGAGCGTCATCTTACTCCTACAGTTGATGATATCATGGTGGAAGTCAGCGGGTCCAGGTGGTTTTCTAAAATGGATCTCCATGCTGGATATCATCAGTTGATGCTTGACCCTACTTCCCGAGGAATTACCACTTTTCCCACCCACGTTGGGCTCAGGCGTTATAAACGATTGAGTTTTGGCATCTCTAGTGCTGCTGAAGTGTTTCAGGACAATATTCGATGAGTGCTGGCAGGACTGGAAGGAGTAATTAATGTCAGCGATGACATTTTGGTTCATTCTCCCACTTTAGATGGGCATCATAGTCGTCTGAAGGGTGTATTCCAACGTTTGCTGGATCATGGTTTAACTTTACATAGAGAGAAATGTGAATTTTTGAGAACTGACATTTCATTTTTTTGTTACCGATTTTCACAGGATGGCGTATCTCCTGATCCTTTGAAAGTGTGTGATATACAGACTGCAGCGGCTCCTGTCAATGTGTCTGGGGTGAGAAGTTTAATGGGCATGGTGAACTATTGTGGATGCTTTATCCCCGGATTGTCTACTTTGACAGCCCCTTTGCATGAACTTACAAAATCCAATGTTCCATGGGATTGGGGTTCTGAGCAGGAATCTGCATTTCAAGCCACAAAACGGGCATTATCTGCAGACACTACCTTGGCTTATTTCAATCCGGCATTGGATTCAGAACTTGCTGTGGGTGCCAGTCCTGGTGGATTGGGGGCGGTACTATCTCAGCGTCAAACTAATGGGGAATTGGCTCCTGTGGCATATGCCAGTCGTGCTTTGACTGGTACTGAGCAGAGGTGCTCTCACATAGAAAAATAGAAAAGGAGGCCATTGCGGTGCTGTGGGGATGTCGTCATTTCCATTTGTACTTATATGGTCAGCCTTTCGTAGTCTACACGGACCATAAACCACTCATTCCTCTATTTATGGGTTCTTCATCAAAGCCGCCACCACGGATTGAGAAGTGGATTCTGCAGTTGCAGGGTTACAGTTTGACTGTGGTTTTTCGTCCTGGGGCGTTGAATCCAGCTGATTATTTGTCCCGGCACTTTCAACCTGCCTCTGTGTTGGAGGCAAATGAAGCTGAGGAGACCGAGGAATATGTACGGATGGTGGTTGAGCGGTCTCGACCTCTCCCAATCTCTTTTGAGGAAGTTGTGGTCGCCACTGTCCATGACGGGTGTCTTCAGTTATGCCTGGCTGCCGTTGGGACTCGAAAGTGGAACGAAGTCCTAAGTGCTGCCAAGTGCCATACGGATGACGCTCGATCTTCTTTGGTGGCGTTATTTCAGGTCCGGAGTGAATTGACTTGTTCCCCGGAGGGATGTTTACTGAGGGGATCAAGGCTGGTGATTCCAGCCAGTTTGCAACAGCGAGTGGTGGATCTGGCTCATGTGGTCCATCAGGGGGTAGTGAAGACGAAGTCCCGTTTGAGATCTAAGTTGTGGTTTCCTGGTCTGGACTCTCTGGTGGAGAACACTGTTTTGGGCTGTGCACTGTGTCAGGCTTCTGGGGGAGGAGATGCTCCCGCTCCAATCATCACTGAGGAGGTTCTTTCTTTTCCTTGGCAGAGAGCTAGTGCTGACTTCGGGTGTTTACCTGAAGGTCATCACATGTTGGTGGTGATCAATGACTTTTCCAAATATCCCGAAGTGGAGATTATGGACATTACCACTGCAAGTCGCACAATTCCTTTGTTCGATAAAATTATGGCAACCCATGGTTTAATTTCTGAATTGCGGACTGACAATGGACCCCCTTTTTCTAGTCATGAGTTTTCCTCTTATCTTCAGTCCAGGGGTGTTGTACATCGTAGGGTGACTCCGTTATGGCCTCAAGCCAATGGGGAGGTTGAACGTTTTATGCGGACTTTGAATAAAACCCTTAGGATTGCTGTTACAGACCGCCAGGACTTGGATTGTGCTATCTTTTTGTTTCTGAAGGAGTACCGGCTGACACCTCATTCCACTACTAAAGTCAGTCCTATGTCCTTGTGTATGAACCGTCCTATGGGTGATTTTGTGCCAGTGTTGGAGTCTCATCCAGCCAGTTATGCTGTCGTGGCAGAAGAACTGAGAAACCGGCAGTTGAAGAATGACAAAGTGGCATTGAGCCGAGGGGCTAAGGCCCGGACATTTGATGTTGATGATGTAGTAATGATGAGGAATAGGCATCGAAAAGGGAAGTTTAGTTTGCCATTTGAGCCTGAGCCTTGGGTCGTGAAGTCTGTTCATGGAACTAAGATTACTGTGTTGAGGGGTGGGATAACTATATCCAGGAATGTTTCTTTTTTTTAAAAAGTTTTATGACAGTGGTAATGATGTTCAGGACAGGAGTCACATTTTGTCTTCAGATGAGAGTTCCGTATCATCAGATTTTGGGGATGATGTACCAGCATGTCTCTCTCCACCTCCTCTTCCTCCACCTCCTCTTCCTCCTCTGGTCCCGGTAGGGGTGGATGTAGGATTTGGACAAAATGATATAACTCCTGTGTCTCCCGTTGGTGACTTGCCGTTAGGCCCTGAACATCAACCGAGGGGCACGGGTCGCTATCAATTGAGGAATCGTCCTGCTCGTTCCACACGTTTAAGAGATTATGTCACTTATGTATGATAATATATTCATTTTGCTTTCATTGTAAATTGGGGAGGAATGTGATGTGGTCATGGCGCTTACCTGACTGTCAATGGCGGCAAAAGGGATTGCGCCGTCACAGCTGTTGTTAATAAAGGGTGTTGGGCTAATTGGTTAATTGGGGGTGGGATTTGTTTGCCTAATAAAAGAGTCTTGGTTCGGCCAGGACGACGAACAGTCTTACCTGCGTGTCTTGGTGATTACTACCTGCAGACATAACACCCCGTATGCTGATGTCTTTAAATAGCCTCAGTTGTGCCAATTGATGATCCTTTGCTCCTTTGCATGCTGGGATCTCTTGTCTGATATTGCACTAATTACATCCCTCCAGTGGGTTGGGTGCTCGTGTCTCTTTGCATGGGCAGATTTAAGGCCCTCCATTGAGCCCGAGTAAGACTCAGTCCATTTTAATTTTTCATTTCTGCTGCGCCGATCACGGAGACATGGTTTCTCCGTGCAGACCCCAAACAAGCCAGGGTCGGTGCGTTGCCTCCACGGCCTGAGAGCACCGTGAGTCTATTATTTCAAAAGTTTACCCAGAGATGAGGCTGCACTCCTTCGCAGAGGTGTCAACACTTTATTATTGAAAACGGGCTGCTTCTCACCCCCATTGGAGCCCCCTGGCCTGACGAGTTTCAGGGAATCAGTCCCTTTCCTCAGACGCCGACATGAGCTGCCATTTGTGTCCCAAAAACAGCTTCCCCCGCATGCTGATGTCTTTAAATAGTCTCAGGTGTACCACTTGATGATCCGTTGCTCCTATTGCATGCTGGGATCTGTTGTCCGATATTGCACTAATTGCATTCCTCCAGTGGGTTAGGTGCTCGTGTCTCTTTGGAGGGGCAGATTATAGGACTTTGAGTATTTTAACAAACTCCTTCCGTAGTTTGTTAAAATGCTCAAAGTCCCATAATGCATTCTTACGATAAGTAGCACTCCTGGCAAAATGCTTGCATTCACAGATTCAATTGCTGCATTGTTCATGCTGCCACAATACCTTTGCAACAGTCGTTTTTCATCATTGCAAGAGGTGATCGAATATCCCTCTTGCATCCCTTGCTCCTCTCCATTCAAATCAAGTGTGATTTCAGAAATCCAGGATTTAGGAGCGGGTATAATAATCATCAGTGATGTAGTTTGAGATGTCATCAGTGATGTCACTGACCATGTCATGAGTGATGTAATATGTGACATTATCAGCAGTGAATTGCGGGCACGCGAGTTATAGTTAGCTGAACTAACTATAACGGGGGATTTCAATGGTTTTGTGTGAGTGAAATGTCCAACTAACTATAACATGTGTGAAACCTATGGTTTTTTCAGTGAATTTATAAGATATTTTAAATGCTAATTCCTAACTATAATGTGGCTGAAACCTATGTTTTTTTTAGTGAATTTGCAAGATTTTTAAAATGCTAATTCCTAACTGTAACATGGCTGAAACCTATAGTTTTTTCAGTAAATTTCAAAGCTTTAGTAAATGATAATTTTTAAATGTATTAATTATTATATTTATTTCTTTTTATAGTAATTTCCAACATTTTTATAATAATTATTTAGGTTATTTTATTTTTTAAGTTACTTTACACATTTGTAATATAAAATAATACAAAACAAAATTCAAATTTTAATTTTTTTTTCAATATATTAAAATTAAATTCTATATATTTTCTTTTTGTAATTTTTTTTCAGTACTCGTACGCTACGCTTAAGGTGATCACACCATCCTTTGAACGGGTAATTGTACTGTGCGCTCAACCGCGCATACGTTACAAATACGTTTTCACGTTCCGCGTTGCATCGACGCTTCCGCGTGACGTCATGTACATTTGTACGGTGCACTGTACGCATACCACAAAAGTTTCCTAATTTTTAAAAAGATATATCTATGTATTTAATGTAAATATTAAGGGAAGACATTAGCTAGGATAATTATTAAAATAATATCTATTACCTTTTAGTAAGCGTATGTTACTTTTAAAAGCAATTACGCGAATGGCGTCGTACGTCGTCCATTCACGCTCCGTAAGCGCACCCTACGCATAAGCCATGTAACTTTTAAATAAGAGATTTTATTGGGTCATAACACTTCCAATTCCAACTGTTGAAAGACCCCACCCATTTTAATCATTCTTCTTTGTCTTTCTCAGAAGAACCATCTCTTGTCAGGAGCTCCTGTAAATTTACAAAACAATTTTAATACGGCTGCATTTCTGGAATCCACTTCAGAACATTCTTCAGAGGAGGAATTTATACCTGAGGAGTCACAGGGAAAAAGAAAAGAGGCAGTAATATGGACATTTTTCACCTTTCCAGAAGAACAGAAAAAGGTAAATGCTGCAAAGGTCACCTGCAAAATCTGTGACACCACACTGTCAAGAGGAGATCCGAGCAAGAAGTACTCATTTGGGAAAGCAAGCATGGTTCGTCATGTGAAAAACTACCATCCCCGCAATTATGCAACAGCTTGCTCTGATAGGCTACGGGACAATCCATCCCCTGCGGTTCCCAGCACTTCAAGCGCACCAACCACAGAGCCATGGACTCCGCATCCAAATATCGAATGGATTTTGCTGACTTAATCATCCATTGTTATGTTATGTTCAGTTATGGTAAGTGTCATATGTAGAGCGCGCTAACACCGAAGCTTCATGGCGCTTAAATTTTGAAATGAGATGCTCTGCTACGGGGAGCAGTCAATTAATTTAATTAAATGGCGCAAACAGGAGCATCGTTGCTCACGATGCAATTTTTTTTATTTTTGTTTATTTGTTCCTGTTGGACACTGTTTTGTTTACAATTTATTTTTTATGTTAAAAAAAAAGACAAAAAACATTTCTTTTCAGAACTAACTTCACTGCTCAAAAAAGAGCTATATTTCTATGATGTATGTAAAACTTTCTGGGTTTTTTCTGCATCAGTTGTAGTCTGTACGCAGCCTAGTTTCCAAGTCCACGCTTCTTTCTTTTTCTTCAAGTTCGCCAAGCAAACCTCTCCTCACTTCAGGTATTACATTGCAGCTTTCTTCTCCTGGGCCGTGTGCCTCATCCGCTGCTTTACTTTTCTAATATATCAATAATCATATTCTATCTATATTTATTTGACCGTATTGCCTGGGGCGCCAAACCTTGATTACATACTCCGAACTCCGCCATTTTAGTAGTTGTCCTCTGTTATTTTTATTATACCTGCCACTTTCATTGTTATTTCACCCCCTGCCTACCTTCTCTGTGAGCCATGAGATTTCCTACCACAGACACCACAGTGTTTGTCCTTGGCCTCCGATCTTATCAGACTTGGTCACACGAATACCTAAAAACTAATTTGAAGCACGTAAGCCACAGCCATTACAATGCATGACCGTCACCACAAAGCCATTACCAAGCTTATGCCTTTATCATGTGTGGTAAATGCTTACTAGTCGTAAAAGCATGCGTGGTAAAGCCATATGCTTGCTAATGGCTTTGTGGTGATGGTCACGCGTGGTTATGACCGTGTTGTAATGGCTGTTTCCCCCCCAGCAAACTGCAGGAACCGGGTCTGAGCGTGATGGACTCCAGGGCACCAGGCGGAGGGCCACGCAGCCCCCTCACACAATATAGAAAGCTCCAGGGGGTCGTTGTTTCCAAGGTTTGAAGAGCATCATTGAGGCTCACACACTTTTAATTTTGAAGGGGGGTGGCTTTGCACGCGAAAGTGGCACAAGGGGTTTGTAAATCTGGTACACATTGTCTTGTTTTACTTTGATTTCCTTTCAGTCTGGTAGAGCATCCAGAGTAAATATAACTTATTGTACAGCCAGTACTTTTCAACCCTACTCTCAAACGTCTTACCATAGTACTTCAAATTATAAATATTATTTCTATTGTGGCCCGTCTCCCCCCCTAAATGGAAGACGTATATAGTTTTTTTAATTAACTTTTATTAAAACAACAATAACTGTAAATGTAACTTAAAGATAACAATATATTAAACAACTAGAAAAATAACTTTAATAAAACAATATTATAAACAAAATGTGATTTGGACTCCAAAAGACTTATGATAGGTAATCTGCAAAACAAAAAAGAAAATTAGAGTTTAAAATTATGTACATGTGACTAAATGAGGTGAAACATTACAAGTCAAGGTAACACTACGATTACACGTGTGCAGTGTGGCTGGTACATTTCACTTCTGTTATAGTCCCGCGTTCAAGTGGTGTTTATATGGAAGTGCCAACTGCGTTACTGACACCAAAGTGGCAAAACGAGATTGTAAATACGCCGATTTATTTCTAATGCATTTAATTGGAGGCATTGTATATCTAGGCTGCTGTACTTACCTTGTATAAACACTGCGGCCATCAGAGTTCACAACTTGAATTTAACTCTGCTTCTACACAGCAAAGTATATTCAATATATTGCGGACAATTCCATTGCTGTTGCTCGATATGCCGTGATTGCTTCTGAAGAATGTTTGGTGAAGCAAACAAAAGGGCATTTGATTAATCACCCTAAACTGAGTTACAAAACTCCTGACAAAAGTGAATTTTAATGTGAGTTCTTAATATTCCGTACCTAGACTGTTGCACTCCATTGACTCGCACAGTCTGGAGTTGAGAGTTTTTCTTGAAAAATCAGACGCAGATTTACAAGCTCCTTGCGCCACTTTTCCCATGTTAAAAGTGACACAAGCTTGTAGATGTGTTCCTCAGACTATTGTAACCTATCTGTTGTCACTGCTTGGAGGTAATTATAAATTTCTACACAGTCAAGCTGCTGCACACTACACTCTCTCCTTTCACAGATAATTTGTTGTTGTTTCGGAAACAAAATTCTTTGCTCACCTAGTGCGATAGGCATGATTAAAAGAGGGTGCTCTACGTCTCGAAGCAGGCTTCACTGTAGCCAACAGAGTTCACCACTTAAACTCAGATAAGGTTCTATACGGCACAGTGGACACAGCAGCGTCCATAACTGTAAAAAAGAAAAAAAAACGATGTGAGAGATAGTAAAAAAGAGAGGAAAAAAGGACATTAAAATGTGGAAGAGACAAATACGATGGGTGAGGGGCTGAAGCACCGTTAGCCTAATGGGTATTGTGTGCCTGCTGCATACTACATATTCTCTCCTTTCACAGATAACTTGTCGTTGTATCGGAAACAAGCTTCTTTGCTCACCTTGAGCCATTGGTGTCATTCAAAGAGGATCCACTACGTGTAGAAACAGGCTTCTCAGTGGTTATTACAGTGGCCACGCATCATTGCAGAGTACACAAACGTAGATCTTTGTAGGTTTCTTTTGCTGCGGTTTCGTCAATTTGTAAAACACAACCTGTAAGATAAAAAGGTAGTTAACATTGTGTGTACTTTTTTTATGAAAGGAGAGAGGAAATAAGGGAGTGACTTAAAACAATATTCGCAGCTCACCTTTCTGTCACTGGTGTTTTTCACCACATGCCGGACATAATGCTCTACATCTAAAAGATAGTAAAAGGAAGATGTTATGATTGGTAATTGTTACCATCTTAATGTGCAGTTAGATAACATCGCGCTTTCATACACGTTCCTTCTCACATTTATACAAACTATTTGTATAGGTAATATTCTGGGCGTTTCAGCCATTATAAAAACGTTCCTGCTATTGGGAAAAAAACGTATACATGAAAATTGATACACTATATAGGAGTGTGTTTGTCTAAATCGCCGCTTCGCCTTTTTGTATCTAGTCTGATACAACCCTTTGACTCCCTCCGTTGCGTACCCAGGCCACACTGCTCACCTTTTCGTGGAAAAGACACCTTCTGCATCATGTTGTCCCGATCTGCAACAAAGAAGTCTCATATACGATGCTGAGTCTTGATATCTCTATGGCTAACGACATACTTGTGCTCCCATCATCATCATTGCAGGTTCTTCACCCGCTCAGTGCTTCGGGTACCATTAACTCAAAGAGGCCTCGCATGTGGTAGTGGGCCCCCTTGTTCAGTGGTTTGGGAACATCTCTAAAATGGTGTACAACACGTGCGCTCCGTCTTTTTTGATAGATAAGTTCACGTGTGTAGTGACAGATGTGCTCGATGGGTGTGGTGTGGGTGTATACCAACCATGAGGCAGTGTGTGTGTGCAAATCTGACAACTAGACCAGGAACTAATGAATCACAACAATGGAAATCTGGGCCATGTAGTGTTGTTGTGTTTTCCTGGTAGCGTAAGCGGAGTGGGCTGTACTAACGTTTTCAGTCTCGATTAATTTACACCTCCCCCTGGGGCTTTTAAATGTTGGGAGGTGGGGGTGCCCGGCTCCGAGACACTGCAGGAGCTGGTCTTTGGCGTGGCACTATCCAGGGCCTTCGAGGACTCTGGGCATAGGGTCATGCAGTCTGCCACACACAAAACACTAAAAATAAGAGAAAGTGATGAGAGATGATTTCTGACGTGTTTTGACTTGAGATCCTGGATAATCATTAAATGGGGCCTGGCAGTGAAGTGCGTACTTATTCAGGAAGAAGCCTTTCGGGATCTTGCGAAAGCAAGTCATCTTTAAGAATTCCCTCTCGCTGTACATGCGAGGATATCTCATTTACTCATATGTTAAAAACAGAAACCTTCAACACCTCTCCTTGATTGGTTGTGAAGCATTGTAAGAAAACATATTAGCAACCAATCCCTTTCCTTGCGCAGATTTTGAAAAACATTTGATTGGCTGTTGTGTACTTACGTCTACCTTTCCGCATGCTAATTTTGATTGGCTTTCTTTTTTCTATGTGACATTACGATACAGTCACCATGTATGTAGCCCATTTTGTGACGCACTTTATTTTACTATGCGCTTCAAAAACTAGTTGTGGTAGGGTGCTTTTAACTTAAACTGTGTACTCTGCTTACGAGTTTGTTGACTGTAAAAGTATTTAAAAACATTATTCTATTTTCTATTCTATCATAATTGTGCTGACTTTTCTCCTTTAGCGTGCAGTACTATGTTCTTTTATAAAATGTATAACTTTCAAACCATCCTTGAAAGAAAAATGCTTATGTTTTCAAAATATTTTTATTGAGTCTTTTATATTCATCGTATGGGTAAAATGCAAAAATTCTTTTACATTCATAAGTGTCACGCGTTCGACCACATTTATTTTATTTTATCATAAGTACTCATTCCTTATGTTTACATTATATAGGTGTTGCTCCATCATCTTTTTATAAATGTTTGGGCTTCTTTTACTCTTAGATAAAGTATAATAGAAGTGCTACGACAAACACTTCCTCACTACTTTATCTTTCTTTTTTTTATGTACATTTCATGTCATTATTACATTTAACAATCATGCCATTTTAAACCACAATCATATTACTTTTTTTCAAAAAAGTGCTTCCGAAGATAAACTTCCTATTCTTCACGAGTGAAATTTGCAAAAAGCACTACTTAATATAAATACCTTCAGCCCAATTTCACTCTAGAAGATAAAGAGTTTTGGTTTTAGTACATTTTTCAATCATAAAGAAATACTTACATACTACAAAAAAAAGTGTTGGTTGTAAGTCAATCAACTCCAGTTGAAGGATCATACAGTTTAATATAAATTAAAATATACATTAACAATATGATCCCTCTCTGGAAATGAAAGATAAATTGAAGATTATGACATCTCTCCTAATCAATACTTTGCACGTACTATTTCATTAAATAACCTATATTTCCATTCATATAATTTACCTCTCTTTGATATTGTTTCCATCCTCTGTAGAAAATCATCCAACTCCTCTGGAAAGTACATACGGTTTTATGTATTTTTAAATATACATTAACAATATGTACTCTCTGAGGAAATGATAGATAATGTGAAGATGTTTCCGCAGTTCCGAATCCTTCCTTTGCTCGTAGTTTCTTCGCCCGTATTGATTCCCTGAAACTAAACTAATCATCCCACGGGTGTGGTTTATATACTTTTTGGTTACTTAACAGTCTATGGGATCAATTTATTGCTCCTCCCACTATTAAGTCACGTTTTTCAGTTGACAGGTGTTCTCATTTCCACTGTTTTAGCGTGTCACGTGTTGATGTAAATGTGCCTCTTTCCATACTTGTTAACTACGTATAATTTCTAAAATGCTTTATTTAAACTTGTTTTTATTATTAAAGCATTTCTATAGGTTACTATTTTTTTAATAGGAGTATTAACATTTATTCCCCTTTTTTTTTCGACTTATTATTCTAGTAACGTCCCTTTTTTTAAACTTTTTTTAAATTCTCTTTATAACTGTATATTAATGTATTCATTCACTTAGTAAGCATGTACTCATGAAGTGAGGCAGGCTTTAGGGAATGAACTGATTCAAAGTGCTATGTATTATGCATTTTGTGGTGTAATAACCTTTACATTTATGCTTCAGGACTACAATTCCCCACTCACTATATATACCAGGGTTCTCCAACTACTAGCTCGGGAACTACTGGTAACTCACCAGCACCCTGAAAGTACTTCTCAGACATGAAGCCATACCAAACCAATCTCAGAGATTCTGTGTATATTAAAGAAGGTAGTACTGCTCATTTCACTACCCTTAAGAGTTACAGACAACCAAAGCAATGGCAGGGCCTGTTCATAACACTCAAACACAAACTGTGGTGGCGTATGTATAAATAAATTAGGGATGTATAGACCTCACTATTCACATATGAGGATTTCCAAGCGCTGGGGGAGTATGTGGGGGGATTTGTGCAGCTTTCGTCATTCGAAAAGGCAGGTGTTATGGCTCTTCCTGAATGCTTTCAGTGTCAGGGTTCATCTGATGCTGAGAGGGAGTTCTTTCCAGGTCTTGGCCATGATGTATGAGAAGGGTGTGCCTCTTGTCTGGTTATTTCATTAAAGAGGATTTCGGCCAAGGCCTTGTCAGAGGAGTGTGCCCCCCTCTGGGCCACCCATGAAAAATAAAAACATTCCCCCCGGGATTTGGCCCCCCTAGGGGCTAATTAACAATAAAGCAGGCTTCGGATTTTTTCTTCTTTTTCACAGCATATGCATACCTTACGCGTATACCGCGACTTTTAAAAAAAATGTTTTTGCCTAGATGGTCCTTGTGGGACCCCATGAGAAGGCCTAAGGGGTCCGGGTGTTTCTACCCTGCCTCCTTTGCGTGTTTTACGCGTTTCTTTTGCTGCTTTCTTGTGCCTCGGATCTACCGAGGCTCAAGATGGGTGCCAACACTTCCTGGTTTGGAGTGTTGACAGTCAGTCGACAGCCAATTAGCATGCAGCTCGTGCTCATAATGGTACGCACACTATCCTCGGACAGTACTTGTACGGTACTTCGTCTATAGATATATCTATGATTTTACTTTAGATTTTCTCAGAAACTACTGAACGGATTTACACCATTTAACAAAAAGCGTAATCTGCAAACCAAACTTTACCTTTTTGCTAAATTTGGTATAATTCCGTTCAGCAGTTCAGGCTGTAGCTTGTCTTAAAGGTCCCTATGGAAAATTGCATGGAGAAAACATGTTTTGGGACCCCCCTTTTTTCTCGAACCCCGCTTCACAAATCACCCTGAGACTTTCAGGGTAGGATTGTAACGGAGCAGGCCCTTTTCTTGGAGAATTTTGCATGTATTTTCAACCGGTGCCAAAGTTATTCCAAATAGAATGTTGCGGATTTCCTATGGAAACTAGGTCCTAACTATAACTACCTACTGGCGACCGCCAGTAGGTAAAATATATATATATATATATATATATATATATATATATATATATATATATATATATATATATATATATATATATATATACATACATACATACATACATACATACATATATATATATATATATATATATATATATATATATATATATATATCAGATCCACATCCTTTGTAACGCCGGGACACCGGGACAGCGGTGCATTAAGGGGCAAAGGTTCCCCTTCGTTGTATGCAGGTCCACAATACGTAGCAAAGCTACGTGAAATGCACTCCCCTTGAAATATCAGGAATCAAAGAGTTCTCAGCAAAGTGCGCTTTTCCAAAAATCCATATTTATTTAGAGTGCAGCATCGTGATAAGTCATGGAATCACAAAACCCAACGCGTTTCAGCGAGGAAACTCGCCTTGATCACGGGTATATATATATATATATATATATATATATATATATATATATATATATATATATATATATATATATATATATATATATATATATATATATATGGGTCAATCTCTGCTTCAAAGGCTACAGCCACAGAAAAATACGGACCACCACACGACTCCTGAGTGTTCACAGCAAAGGTTTATTATCCATTGGCAGTTGAGGTAGGCATGACGCGTTTCGGGCAGGAACTGCCCTTGATCACATAGCAGACATGCAGTAGTGTTCACTTTAAATAGGGCACACACTCATTTTTTTCTTTCTTGTGATGACACCACGTGCTCTAGTGATAGACATTGAAGATAGACTCCAAATGTAGAGTGGTTACATATGCACAAGATTGGTAGCATTACAGTACAGCGTTTTACATGAACACAAGCACCTTTTTAACACACATAATTCTTAGATTTTTCAAAGTAATAATTATACCTTATTACCGCATAAATGCGTTAGGCTGTGCAAAATAAGCTAGCAGCATGAAATCGTATGTCAAATGCACAAAATAAATAACATATAAATATGTTAAAAATTGTTATATAAAAGACCATTTATAAAAGCTGTTTAATAATATTTATGTCGAATACAAGAATTCATATTATGCTAAAATAGATGTGCAAATAACATTATATATTAATGCAATGGAAGTTCTCATTGCATTGATGCTTTTTATGTAAATGCATAATAAAGCTGCCTCGCTAAGATCTTATAATTGATCCTTACACTTCATATTAAGTGTGCAGTTGCAATTATGAACAACTAAAGTGCTAGTGCTAGAATGGTTAATCTGGATAATTGGTCAGTCCCGCTCTCGGGAGAGATCCATTATTTGATAAAGTAACCATATGTTGCAAATTCCCAATCCAAGTTTAAAGTGCTGAGTGATAATAGTGCAAAAAAGTAGTTAAAAAAGTGATTATAGAAAGAGATAAAATTCAATGTCTAAAAGATGAAGACAATGATCAATTTCATGATATCACAATTTTACAAGACAGCTATAGAAATTGCTAATAGGAATTACAGGCTATTTGTGTGACATAAATCAGAGAGACGGATGTGAGGACGAGACAAGGTAAGGTCGTTTATAGAAAGGTGTGCATGTCCTCTCTATCGTTAAGACCGTTAGGGTGTTTACTGTTGAGATTCAGAATGTATCTTGTCTTAATGCCTTGTCTCTGTCTCCGCCTCGTTTAAGTATCGGTGCCTGATCAATTACAAAATAAGAAAGACAATTAACATCTTTATTGTGGCTTATTTTAAAATGTCTGGCTACCGGGTAAGCCGGGTCACAATTAATGATGGCACGAATGTGCTGTAGGATTCGCATATGTACAGGATTCCTCGTACTGCCAACATATCGTAAACCACATGTACAGGTGAGAATATATACGGCATACTCAGTACGGCAGTCGTATTTACCCCTGATGGACTGTTCTTTGGTTTTAAAGGGGGTCCTGTATGTGGTAGTATTGGCTCCAAAGTTACATGCCCGACATGTCGCGCATTTGCGAAAACCATTGCTTGTGGGTAGCCACGTTTGGATATTTTTGGTCTCAGTGGGGGTCTCTTTAGATAACAGATTCGCCATGTTCTTAGATTTTCTAAATGTTACACTGGGACGTTCTGGTAACGTGGCTTTTAGAATTGGGTCAGTCAGAACTATGGGCCAATTTTTATTCAGGATATTCCGTATCTTGCGTTCCTGTTTGCTGTACGTGGTAATTAGTCTAGGTGAACTGTTTTCCTCTGTTATGTGAGTGTCTTACTCAGTGGTGTTAGGTAACAAGGCAGATCTTGGTCTTTTATCAGTTTTAGCTATGGCTTTGTTAAGGATGTCTTCACTGTATCCCCTATGTCGCATACGCTCCAAACACAACTGACTACAGGTGTCGAATTGTTCCGAAGTGCTGCAAATGCGCTTAAGTCGTAACAATTCCCCATAGGGTATGCTAGCTATCAAATGACGCGGGTGCGCACTTGATGCATGTAATATAGCATTTCCAGCAGTCGGTTTTCTGTATGCTGTGGTTGTTAATTTGTCATCAATTATATATATATTCACTGAAAAAACCATAGGTTTCACACCAGTTATAGTTAGGAATAAGCATTTAAAAAACCTATCAAATTCACTGAAAAAAACATAGGTTTCACACCAGTTATAGTTAGCTGGAAATTTTACTGACATAAAACCATAGAAATTCCAACGTTATAGTTAGTTGGACTCACTATAACAAGTGCGCCTGCAATGCACTGCTGATGACGTCACATATTACATCACTCATGACATCGTCAGTGACATCACTCATGACTCATCGAGCATCCGACGCATTTACGCAACGCGCCCCGGGGTGCGCGCCCGGGGGGCGCGTCGCATAAGCGTGTCGGGTCATTTGACCTGAAAATAACACTTTGTATTGGTGCAGAACAGTTTTGGTTTCCAAATGATGAAATCCCGGGTCATGTGACCTGAAAATAACACTTTTCATTGGTTCAGGACAGTTTTTTTTTCCAAATGATGAAAGCCCCCACCTTTTTTCCTTATTCTGACTTTGTCCTTTGACTGAGGAAGACCTGTTTGGAGATCTTTGAGTAATATTTTGTACTTTAAAATGGCTACAGTAGCAGCAGCAGCTGGAGCATCTGCACCACCACCACCAAGAGGACCACCACAACATCACATTGGTGGTCAAGAAGAAGAGGAGGATGAGGAGGAAGAGGAGGAGGGGAGGAGGTGTCTGCGTGAAGACAATACCCCATACAGGCCAAAGCAGCACATTGTATGGGAGTTTTTTTCAAGCCCAGAGGGCAAGAAGAAAGTGAATGCGCCAAAGGTGACTTGCCAAATCTGTGGCATTGAACTTTCAAGGGGGAACCCTAATAGAAAATATTCATTTGGTAATAACAGCGTGATTCGGCACATGCAGCGCAAGCATCCCAACAACTATGCTGCGGCAGAGGTGAGAGAACTGGCCAGCAACCCTCCCCAATCTTCACCCAGCACCTCCAAACGAAAGCAACCCACTCCATCGGGACCAGAAACAAGGGAGATGGTCCCAAACATTCAACAAAAGTTTGGGCAATACAAGATCTCTTGTATTTTTTGTGGCAAGACCATCACCTACGGTGAGCAAAGCATAACGCTCATCAACCGTGCTGGTGACAACCACAAATGCCCCAAAAAGCATGATTATTTTTGCTCCAGTTGAGCCGTTTTCAATTCCCTGTTTTTTGTTTCTCCCCATAAAAATAACAAAAAAATATAAAATAGTTCATAAAAGCCAAAAAAAAGTACAAAATGTTCAAAAAAACATTAAAAAAAATATAAAACAAAAAGAAGAAAAAAAACAGTTCTTTTTAGAACTACCTCCAATTTATAAAAAAAGGCTACATTTTTTTAAAACTCTATCATTCTTTTTTCCCCATGGTCCGCTCCCCGGTACGCTCCCCTTTTAGAGCCCCCACATCAAACCTAGGGGATCAAGGGGGTCTACTCTGCCCCCTTATGGTCATTTCCCCCTTTGTTTTTGCCACCTCTTGTGTCTCGATCCTACCGAGACACAAGATGGCGGCCGCTCCGGACTGTTTGGAATGTTGGCAGACACCCGAGAGCCAATCAGCTTTCCGCGCGCGAACTCCCGTAGCGCACTGGTTAGCGCCCCGGTGCGCGTACCGGGGCGCGCTTATAGGTATACATATTTTTTTAACCTAAATTACTCAAAATCCACTGGAGCACATATCTTGAGACATAGCAAAGGCACATCGGGCTACCAGTCCCTAAAATTTTGCCAAGTTTGGTGGAAATCCATTCAGCCGTTCGGGCTAAAAGTGAGGTCGACCGCCCTATGGAAATTAACATGGGGAAAACACGTTTTGGGACCCCCCTTTTTTCTCGGCCCCGCTTGGCAAATCCCCACCAAACTTTCAGGGAAGGACCGGGGCGCCGCGAGGCAAATTTGAGGAAATTTTGAGGCAGATTCCTCAACCGGCACCAAAGGTATTCACAATAGAATGTTGAGATTTTCTATTGAAAATAATCCTAACTATAACTACCTACTGGCGACCGCCAGTAGGTAATATATATATATATATATATATATATATGGGCACTTGTTTTGCCCCCAGCTTTGCTGGCCTCTACCTTGGCTGGTGGGAGGAGCGAGTGGTCTACCAGTCCCCAATATACCAGAGTAAGGTAGTAAAATGGCTACGTTACACAGACAATATTTTTGTTATATGGAACGGAAGCCAAGAGGAGGCATCTGATTTTGTTCAAGCACTTAACAACAATGATTTTAATCTATCCTTCACCAGCAAAGAGGCCATTGATTTTTTGGATCTTAAAGTCAAGATTGAAGACAGCAATCTGAGCACTACTTTGTTCAGAAAGGAGACGGCAGGTAATAGCCTGCTGCATGCTCGCAGCTGTCAACCCCATAACTTGATTAATTCAATTCCGATTGGCGAATTCCTTAGGGCAAAACGGAACTGCTCAAGGGAAGAAGACTATTGCAAGGAAGTGCTCACCATGTCGGAGCGCTTCAGACAAAGAGGCTACACCGATAAGTGCATCTCCAAAGCTTTAGAACTAGTGAATAATAGGGAAAGAGCTAGTTTGGTTGAAAGTAAAGAGGAAGACAATGAAACAGGATCTACTATTACCAGTAGATTCATCACCGACTATCACTCTCAATTCAACGAGGTGAGAAAAGCACTGGGGAAATTTTGGAATGTATTGAAACTAGATACAGATCTTGCACCTGGTATTTCTGAGCATCCCCAAATTACTTTCAGGAGACCCAAGTCCCTTAAGGATCTACTCTGTACCACACTTATACCAGGAATTACCAGTCAAAGAAATCCCATTCAAGGATTCTACGTTTGCGGTAGATGCAAAGCCTGTCGCAATAGTAGTAATCAGAAAGAAGTTCAGTTATCAAGAGAGACTAACAAATTTAAGATCCTTTAACATGTCACATGTCTTACAGATCACGCAATGTATGCACTGAAATGCCCATGCCAGCTCTGTTACATAGGGAGTAGAAAACATCCGGCCAAAAAGAGAGTTCTTGAACAAATGCGGTCCATCACAAATGTTGACAAGCAATACCCAATAGCAAGGCACTTTGCCACGCATCACAAGAGCAATGCCCATTTGCTCTCATTCTGTGTTTTGGAAACTGTTCCTACTAGGGAGAGAGGAGGTGACAGAATTAAAGAAATGAGGAGATTAGAATCTAGACTCATAATCAAAAATAGAACCACACAACCAGGTGGTCATAATTTACATGAAGAATTAGCCGTACATTTAGTCTAGAATACCCTACTATGTCTTGTCAATATTGCTGCAGTCATGCTGTCTTTTAACTTTGTTTATGAGAAAATGTTGTTGAAATGTTTTAATCACAACTCCACTGAGGTCACTTTTTGATAATATCGTTGTCCTTTATGTTTACAGAACTATGCAATGCCACATTGTGGGAATCTGTTCACCACTGATTTGAACAACTGCACATTTGAAAAAACTGTATGATTGTGGATTTTATGCCCAATATGAAGTATGACAAAATGACTCTAGAACACTTATGTTTTGACATCTGGATTGGCCGTCTACCGCCTTGGGTGGCGTTTAACCTCTTAAGCGCTGCTGATGGCCAACGGTCGTCACGAGCGCTACCTCCCCAGTGCTGCGCACGACCATTGGACGTCCATTCAGCACTAGTTCCAATGGACAGCGCAGCACTGGGGAGGGATATTTGCGAATCAGCTAAGGTGTTAACAAACAAACACTGCATTTTGTGTTTTGCCCACTGGGGCTATACAGACAATACCGCAACTTTATCCATTGGGTATGGACTAGTATGACATGATCAGCAGCAGACACTGCCCCTTGACCCACATGGGCATGATTTATTTTGTTTCAATTTATTTTGTTTACTCTGCAACACTGGCAGATGTGTTCGTTTCCTCCACTTTGCGAACTTTGGGTGACGGCAAAACTGAACCACACTTAGTGCACTGAGCGGAGCGCCTCACACGGCTTAACTTGTACTTCTTTTTTTAATAAGCCACTCGGAATGCTTTATTGTTCCTCTCTCTAGATGCACATTCCGGATGCACTGGCAACACCGCGTTATTGTATTAATGAAATGTTGTTATGTCTACTTCATTTTGCAGTGCCTAGCCAATTAAGCAATTCAAATGTAATGTATCACAAATTTTATGTTCTTTTCATTATGTTAAATATTGTGAAAGAAATGAACTCGGCCCACGGCAGCATCAGCTAGTCTGTTGTTTATTACCATTGGTATGACGTGAATACCAGGTGACAATGTATTTAATGCACGTAACTCAGTTGACTCATTCTCGTGAGAAAGCAGGTTCACCTGCGAAACGCGTCGAGAAAAGCCTTTGAAATAAAACACGCTTTTGCAACTTGGGAGTGGCCCGGACATCTTTTTTTTTTACTGAGGAGAGTGTATGGTTGGATATATATATATATATATTCATATAACAAAAAGGTCCTGTCTGCCCAAATCCCTGGAACGGCAGTAAACAGGCACGGACCTCGTACTAGCTCCTCTGCACAATCAATGGCCTCCACACCAGTGATCGCGGCAAAACAGTGAAGAATTTATCATATTATTTTGGGATAAAATCGCTGGGACTAGTGCCCTCCATGACGCGTTTCGCTCCTTGTGGGAGCTTGGTCACATGATGCATCCATTTATTATGACGGTATTTAAAGTGAAAAGCAGTGAATAAAGTGCACACAAAACTTAGAAACAAGGCTAAAAGAAAGTAGAGCTCGACAACAGACTATGGCACGACAATTAGCAGTACAAAACGAATGCTCTGTACAAAATAATACCGACAGATCTGAGCTCTAAAAAGTTAATTAGTACACAGTGCATCAAAATATATACATAGAGAATGAATGAATTATGCTAAGAAATATCAACATTGCATCTGCTATAGTAAAAACAGATATAAAATGACTGTGCAAAATCTGCTATACGATAAATTGTTAAATACAATTATCAATGCCAGCATTTTAATTCATCGTGCAATTCAATAAAGCAACGTTCAATAGCTATGTGTAAATATGGATAGAGCGAAACCACTCGTCATCATGTTATCAAAATTTGTACTGCGCATCCTACATAAGACTCAATAATTCCATCTCCTAATTTGAAATGACATAATCAGCACAAAAGTGCATATAGAGTACAGACTACGTCCAAAGTCCAGTGCTAGATAAAAGTGCAATTGCATTTTAAACTAACTTACTGACATATCCATAGTTCCTATGTAAAGTGCTACTATATCATCAATGTGCATATAGAGTACAAACTACTTCCAAAGTCCTGTGCTAGATAAAGTGCAAGTGCAATTTAAGCTAACTAACTGACATATCCATAATTCCTATGTAAGGTACTACTATATCATCAACTAACAATTAATCACGATGTGTTATTCCTCTGAGTGTGGATAAATAAAGTATAAATACTAGATCGCAGGCTCTGTATACAATCGCAGATAAAGTGCTAGTACTCTGTCAATAGGTAATCTGCTGACCATGTCATGACTGGATATGAGGTCAAATAGGTAAACGCTCTTAATACTTCTCACAATCATGATCTGCCAGTCACGTTGTACCTAAACCTTAAATGACAGAAGTAAAAAAAACGGAAGTAAAAACAGCTGTACTCAAGATCGAGTATATTCTTTCAATAAAACAGCATGCCAACTGTCTAGTCTGTGCAAAAAGGGGCTGTGCAAAAAGCTATACTAAGTGCAATATCTCTATAAACTAATTAGCAGCTTAAGACAAGAGTATGCCGGACATTGCTTAAGCCTAAGCAATCTAACAATACAAAATGAATCTCCGTCAAGATATAAGACACAGTTAAGTTAAAACGGAGAGACAAAGAGATAAAAAAACATAGCACAAAAAGTCATCAGTACAAAAATCTCGGAGTGATATATATATATATATATATACATGTATATTACCTATTGGCGGTCGCCAGTAGGTAGTTATAGTTAGAACCTAGTTTCCATAGGAAATGTGTTTTCTGATTTGCGAATAACTTTGGCGTCGTTTGACGAATCTTCGTGAAATTCTTTCAAAAAAAGGTCTATCCAGGCCAGTTTCTATCCTGAAAGTTTGGGGGTGATTTGTCAAGCAGGGGCTGAGAAAAGAGGGGGGTCCCAAAAAGTGTTTTCTTCATCTTAATTTTCATTAGAAACTTTAGCCAACTGCTGAACGAAATTACAGCAAATTTGGCAAAATAGGTAGCGCTTGGTTCAGAAAGAGACTTTTTTTTTAAATGGTGTAAATCTGTTCTGTAGTTGTTGAGAAATTCAAAAAATAAAAGTCTGAATATCAATTTCCCATAGGAAACTTTAGCCAAGGCTACAGCCAAGGCTACAGCCTGAACTTCTGAATGGAATTACACCAAAAATGGCAACAAGGTGGTTCTTGGTTCAGAAAGCGACCTTTTTTTAAAAATGGTTTAAATCCGTTCAGCAGTTGCTAAGAAAATCAGAAAATACTAATATTGATATCTAGGGGTGCGGTGGATTCACAAACCCTCCTGACCACGAGCTTCATTCTAATTGGATGCCAACACTCCAAACCAGGTGTTGGCAGCCATCTTATGACTCGGTAGAACCGAGTCACAAGAAAACAGTAAAAGAAAGTATAAAATGAAGAAAAGGGGCAGGGTGTTTCTACCCTGCCCCTTTTCTTCATTTTATACTTTCTTTTACTGTTTTCTTGTGACTCGGTTCTACAGAGTCACAAGATGGCTGCCAACCCTAGGCGTGCTCATGGGGTCAAACAAAGACCCCCCAAATGTATTTCTTTTTTTTTTTAATGTCTGAATGCGCGCTGGGTGCGCGAAAACAGACACTAAAAAGAAAAATGAGGCGGGACTCCCCCATTTCATTTAAGTGAGCCCCCAGGTGGGCCTTGTCCCGGGGGCAATTGCATAATTATACCACCACCTCCTCAGGGCTTTGTAAATTAGGTGCGGAAGGGCACATGGCCCTCCCGCAGCCCCGGGGAACACCACCACCCCGCGGCTTTAAAAATAGAGGGAGGGGAGCCATGTGTCCCCCCTCCTGGAGCACTTGATGGCCCTGGGGACCATCACCCCCCAGGGCCGGCTCCTGCAATGTCCTGGGGTGTCCATTCCCGGGACATTGCTGTTTGCTATGACAGGGCGGGAGCATGGCTTCCCTTGTTTGCTTCGCTGAAGCGAGAAGAGGAAAACCTCCTCTCGCTTCAATAAAGGAAAGGAGAATTGCTTTTGCGGAAGGGAAGCTCCATGTATGCATCTCCCGTTGCCCGAAAGCAATGCCGGCTCCCGCAGGAGGTGGGGAGCCAGCAGGACCGTGGGGGCATTGGGGCTCCCCCCATGGTCCCCAACAGAGAGGCCAGGCCCCATGGGATGGGGTCCCTGGCACCAGAAGTGGCCTGGGAGGGGGGCCACAGTGCCCTCTCCCCTTTAAAAACATAAATAAAAAAGTATGTAGATGTGGACATGCCTCGGGGATGGGGTCCCCGAGGCAAATGTAAATTAATTAAAGTGAACATTTTTTTCCCCCACCCCCTTGTCCGTCATCCCCCATGAAACCCCAGACAAATAAATGTGACAGCAACCTTCCGAAAACTGAAACGTAACAAATCGGCTAATGTTGCACAATGATAACAATCAAGATGCATGTGAGGTTGGACAAATGAGAATCACAGTCATCTATGGATTTACATATAAAACATTTTATTTAAACAAAAACAACAAAATAAAAGTAGGTACAGACATGACGTGTCATTCCTCGGCAATCTATGAATCACAGCCTGCAAGACAAAAAGCAAGATAAGATTGTGCGTCGTGTACCCATCAAAGGAGAGAGAGACAGAGAAAGAGTGAGAGAGGAAGAGAGAGAGAAAGAGTGAGAGAGAGGAAGACAGAGAGAAAGAGTGAGAGAGAGAGGAAAAGAGAAAGAAAGAGAAAAAGAGTGTGAGAGAGAGAAAGGAAGAGATGGAGATAGAGAGTGAGTGCGACACTGAGGACAAAACCCTCACAGCTCACCTCTCCGCCACCGGTGTGTCTCCAACCACGTGCCAGGACATTCTGCAGCCCTCAAACTCACTCATCTGAAACATAGTATAGAATCAGTAATGGCAAAGTACATACAACTGCACACGCCTTCATCGCTATCCCATTGCACCCCATCCACTCCTGCCGCCCAGAGGTGTCTGCCTGCCCCTGCACACCAAGGTTGCTGCACTCCATCCACTCCCGCCACCCAGAGGTGTCTGCCTGCCCATGCGCAGCCAGGCTGATGCACACCATCCACTCCCGCCGACCAGAGGTGTCTGCCCACCCCTGTGCACCCAGGGTACTGCACACCATCAACTCCCACCGCCCAGAGGTGACTTCCCGCCGCTGCGCAAATAAGCCTCCCTGCTCACCTTCCACTACCGGCATATTTCCAAGAGGGCTCACCACGTGCTGAAGCGAGCTCCAAGGCCGGGGTCCGCGTCCTTGGCAGGACAGAAGGTCATACATTTGAATTTTGGGTCTTGATATTGCAATGGTCGAAAACATATCAATGCACCATACCAAAGAGTAATCTTTGTGTGGCATACAAGTGGTCCAGCCTAGCTCACAATTCAAATCGGGTCTTGATTGCCAGGATGGTGTATCGAGGCCTACGCATCATTGGAGGCTGCACACCCATTCAGCTCTGGTGGCACTAAATTAGTGGAACTCAAGTCATCTCCACGTGGCGGGAGGCCTGTGTCAGGCAAAGTGCCTCGGTCGCAACCAATTCTGTGTACTTCAAGTCATGGGAGAGAATGGAAATGGCTTCCAGCATTTGAGCCCAGCCCTTTTTATTTGCAGGGTCACATGTCCTGTGATGCCTGTGCTGCATGGGTGTGGTTTGGGTGGAAACCAGCCGCGAGGGAGTGGCTGTGGCATGCTAACAACTAGACCTGTGATCAGCAGATTACTACAGGGAAGACCTGGGACATATAGCGTTGTTGTTTCTTCCCTGTAAGCGTAAGCAGAGTGGGCTGGGTGAAACCCGCATCCTTCACGACTTCACCAATGTGGGGGTTTGAATCTGCGCACCCACTGACATAGGTACACAATAGTATTTAATCAAAAAGAACACATTATGTACTTTTAATAACAAACACAAAAATTAAAAAAATATATTTTTAGGATATTAAAGTTACAAAATATTATAAAAACAAATTCAAAATTAATGAAAAAACCATACACTTAATGAACATTATAATTAGAAATGAGCATTTATAAAACCTTTGAAATTCACAAAAATAAAACAGGTTTCAGAGACGTTATAGTTAAAAAAATAGCATAAAAAAACCTAGGAAATTCACTGAAAAAAACATAGGTTTCAGGGACGTTATAGTTAGTTGGACATTTCACTCGTACAAAACTAGAGAAATTTGTCCGTTATAGTTAGTAAAACTAACTATAACTCACACGTCCCTGCGATGCACTGCTGATGACATCACATTTTACATCACTCATGACATGGTTAGTGATATCACTGATGACATCACTCATGACATCATCCATGTGATAATTTTATGCACCTCCTCACACCCTAATATAAGCTTTGATACACTAACTCTAAAATACAGACTACCATTTTTGAAACCATAGACAAACCAATAGCAGTTACTACATACCCACTGACTGATTCATAGGTATATTTCTCTTGGGAACGCACGGGCCCCTGAACAATGGATAGCCCTATCAGTGAATACTTCTCTTGGGAAACGAACACGGGGGAAAGGGGATTTGATTTACATCAAATTCATTATTCTTATCAAAACAAATTGTTCATGAAAAACTCTAGATCCAAGATTATACACATGGAAAACAGTAATATAGAATTTTTTTTTATTATTATTATCTTCTTTGTCACTTTTTTGTGTAGAAAAAGGATATTTTATATAAATGTTTTTTTAAAAAGCATCATGTATCATATATTTACAAAATCACTGACCATGTCTGGAATGATGTAATATGTGACATCATCAGCAGTGGATTGCGGGCGCGCGAGTTATAGTGAGTCCAACTAACTATAACGTAGGAATATCAATGGTTTTGTATGAGTAAAATGTTCAGCTAACTATAACTGGTGTGAAACCTATGGTTTTTTCAGTGAATTTCAAAGGTTTTTTAAATGCTAATTCCTAACTATAACAAATGTGAAACCTATGGTTTTTTCAGTAAATTTCAAAAGGTTTTTTAAATGCTAATTCCTAACTATAATGATTGTGAAACCTCTGTTTTTTTCACTGAATTTCAAAGGTTTTTAAAAGCTAATTCCTTTCTATATCTAGTTTGTAACCTACGATTTTTAGTGGGGTTTTTTTATATGCTGTTTTGTGTAAGTATTAATTATTATTAATGTATTTTTTTTAAAAAAAAATTCAATGTATTTTTCTTTTTTTAATCATTTTTTCCAGGTGCGCTCAGGGTGCGCACACCGGTGAGCCTACCCGTATCATTTTGCCTTGGAGCGCTCCGGGTGCGCGCACCGGTAAGCTCTCCCGAGAGCGCAGCAAGAGCGCTCTTTCTGCGTTCGTAAAAAAAAATATGTATGAAAACTAAATAATAATGCAAGACAATCAGTACTAGACTTAAAAAAGTAGTATTTTTGATTTTCAGAATAGATATGATTTTGCATTTCCGTAAAGCTATCAAAACGTCACTTAGACGCGCCACATAAGCGCCCACGGAAGCGCCCACGTTCGTGCGGCGTAAGTAAGGAGAGTAAGGGAAGGGAAAACAGTGAAGGAGTAAAGGAAGGGAAGTGAGAGAAAGGGAAGTAAAGGAAAAGGTATGAAAGAAGGTGAGTGTGGGAGTATGGCTCAGTTATAGGGAGTGAGCGTGATAGAATAGGAGTGAGAGACTAAGAGGACGGAGAGAATTGGAATAACAGAGAGATAGTGAGAAAACATGGTACATTATATCTAAAATTAATGCTGGTATAGAGATAGTGTAATGGTTTCATTGGCATATTTACAAGCCCCTTGCGCAATGTTTGACATTAATGCTGGTATAGAGATAGTGTCATTGGCATATTTACAAGCCCCTTGCGCAATGTCAAACATTGCGCAAGGGGCTTGTAAATATGCCAATTAAACCATTACATTATCTCTATACCAGCATTAATGTCAAACATTGCGCATGGGGCTTGTAAATATGCCAATGAAACCATGACACTATCTCTATAACAGCATTAATGTCAAACATTGCGCAAGGGGCTTGTAAATATGCAAATGAAACCATTACACTATCTCTATACCAACATTAATGTCAAACATTGTGCAAGGGGCTTGTAAATATGCCAATGAAACCATGACACTATCCCTATACCAGCATTAATGTCAAACATTGCGCAAGGGGCTTGTAAATATGCAAATGAAACCATGACACTATCTCTATACTAGCGTTAATGTCAAACATTGCGCATGGGGCTTGTAAATATGCCAATGAAACCATTACACTATCTCTATACCAGCATTAATGTCAAACATTGCGCAAGGGGCTTGTAAATATGCCAATGAAACCATGACACTATCTCTATACCAGCATTAATGTCAAACATTGCGCAAGGGGCTTGTTAATACGCCAATGAAACCATGACACTATCTCTATACCAGCATTAATGTCAAACATTGCGCAAGGGGCTTGTAAATATGCCAATGAAACCATGACACTATCTCTATACCAGCATTAATGTCAAACATTGCGCAAGGGGCTTGTAAATACGCCAATGAAACCATGACACTATCTCTATACCAGCATTAATGTCAAACATTGCGCAAAGGGCTTGTAAATATGCCAATGAAAACATGACACTATCTCTATTCCAGCATTAAAGTCAAACATTCCGCAAGGAGCTTGTAAATATACCAATGAAACCATGACACAATCTCCATACCAGCATTAATGTCAAACATTGCGCAAAGGGCTTGTAAATATGCCAATGAAACCATTACACTATCTCTATACCAGCATTAATGTCAAACATTGCACAAGGGGCTTGTAAATATGCCCCTCTTTATCTTATTTTCCATCTCAATTGATGCCCTTACTGAAATACTTTATGCATCTCCCAAACCATTTCATATGGTTTTCTATCTGCTATTCCTATCTCTCTCCAAATATTTACTGCTTCCACCCATGTTAAAGGTTGCACAAGGCGCTTCTAAAAAAGGAGCATATTTACAAGTCCAATGAAACCATTACACTATCTTTATGCCAGCATTGAATCCAACAATAAAAAAACAATTTAAAAAGAAGTCTACCTTATAAACTAAAAAATACAAACAGTAAGCACACACACCTAACATTATGGAAAAGGGTAAAAATATAATTACTTAATTCACACAGATACTCACTGTGATACTTGTCAAAAATCTTTAAGCTCTCTATCTTTTATAAAAGAATCATTACTCACCTTTAAAAATGCTTTTGAAGATGTAAAACAGTGTCAGTCACACTCAACAGAAACTCTTAGGCAGAATCTTTGAATAATGCGTCTTTCACTTGAGCCTGAGAATAATGGCACAGATTCTTTTTCATTTCAGATCCATATTCTTGTACCTAACCAATCAAAATTGTTCCCATACAAATTCAAAACCAAACTGCACATTTTAATTGGTTGTTCATTTCTAGACTTTGAAACTCACATAACATTCACCCATCCCCCCAGTGCTCATTCACTCTGTAACCATAGTAATTCCCTCCTAACCCAGCACACAGTTCACAAGTTCATCATACTGTGTTGCAAAAGAATCCATCAAGGGTGTTTGACCTCTCAATCTACTAGCTAATCAACTGCAATGTTTGTTTAAATGACTTTTTCTCAACCATTGAAATTACTTTTTACAAAAAAAAGCATACACCCTAATTTTCAGTGGAGATTTTTTAGAAAGCACCAATCATTTCTGGTTTTTCAACTGCACTGATTCTCAGCCACTTTTTTTCATAATCAAACTGCCATTTCATTTCCACAACTCATCTAACTAGAAGCACATCCACCTTCAAGATGCAAAAAATCTGGTTTGTGGGTCATAGCTATGTCCACTGGAGTCAAAAATACGCAGCTAACAGAGGTATTTACAACCTTGATTTACCAAATGTGGACATTGTATGGATTTGACAGAGAGGACTGAGAAGTCACCGATTGATACCATTGGTAAAATCCTTTATGCATTTACCACACCCTGACCTTATAATTGTGCACTGTGGTGGAAATGACCTAGGCACTTTGACTGGGGTAGGTCTGGAAATGCTTTTAAAGGACATCTTTGGGCAATTGATGTCACTTTTTCCAAAAACTGCCTTGGTATTTTCTAATATATGCCAAAGGCAAAAATGGAACTGGTCCAACCAATTTTGTCCACTGATTGAGAAAGCAAGGAAACATGTGAATAAATCTGTTTCTGCGTTCCTCAGAGACTATGGTATGGGTTCCATTTACCACAACAATTTGCGTTACAACATGCAAGACATCTATAGGAGCGATGGTGTGCATTTTACAGATGAGGGGAATAGAGTTTTCCTCTTTAATATAAGACTCTGCATTGGTACCTACTTGTAGGTACAAAAACACCCACTTAACACAACAGCTCTTTTCAGAGCTAACTTACCTCTAAACACTTTACATCATTTTTTTACTCTACTTTTTTACAGTTTTCCCCGTGGTGCGCTCAGGGTGCGCGTACCGGAGAGCGTACCGGGGAGCGCAGCCAGTGCTTACCCCGCAAAAAAAAAAAGAGTTTTTGCCCTTCAAGGTCCTTCTAGGCCCCCCTCAGAAAACCTAGGGGGTCAGGGGGTGTCTACTCTGCCCCCTTTTAATCATTTCCCCCTTTCTTTTTCTCCTCTTGTGTCTCGATTCTACCGAGACACAAGATGGCAAACTCTCCGGACTGTTTAGAATGTTGACAGACATCATACAGCCAATCAGCTTTTCGCTCGCGCACTCCCGTAGCCGCCGGGTGCGCTCCCCGGTACGCGTACCGGTGAGCGCTCCGAGCACGCCTATTAATATATATGTTTTTTTGAAGTTGCCTTTCATAAAAACCACAGAAGAAATTTCAAAGAAATATGGAAAAGGCCCTACTATATACCAGTACCTATCATTTTACCAACTTTGGTGTAATTCCATTCATCCATTCAGGCTGTAGGCGTGTCAAATTGTCCTATGGAAAATTGCATTGGGGAAAACACATTTGAAAGTATTGAAATTTAGAACCAATCAACCAATCAAAACATTACTTTAGTTTGGAATTTTTGTGTGTGATGAAGTTTGATTGGTTATGTATATTTCTTAAATGAGAGGAAAACACAGGCATTTTGTAATACCCCAGTCTTAGGTACTTCTGAGAGAATATTTGCGTGCTCAATTGCTGGACTTAGAATAACACAGTACTAACTCTTCTATTTTCAAAAAGGTGAGTTGTTAATTTGTAAGGGGAACTATGTTGTACACTTTAAGAAAATTTGGAAAATGTTTTCCATTAGTAATTTACAGTTCTTCTGTTATAATTATTGTTTAAGATTGGCTTCATCACATGCAGTGTTTTATATTTCTAGTTCCTGTCTGATACTATACACTGCCCAGTTAATTTTAAAGAACTAAATACTTGATTACGCTACTTTTATGTTATGTATTACTAAAAACGAGAATTGAAAGTGATTACTTTTTTCTGCAATTTACAGCAAGAAATTTCATATTAAAATGGAGGACAACAAGGAACTTTCTTTTGATATTACATCAACACATCTTCAAAATGAAAATGCCATAGACAATGAAGGCACCATTTCATCACAAATTGAAGATGACTTAAAAGATTTTTTAAATCCATCCATAGATGAAGAATGAATTCAATATTTGGATGAAATAGAATCAATGAACAATTTTCATGAGGACATTAAATATATCAATAATGATGAAATACCAGATGAGGACATGCTACAAGTTCTACTAAATTATGAGAAATCTGAACAATAAAATATTAATTACAAATTAAAAATTAGTTGACATATTATTCATTTTGATTTCTAATTTATGAGGCAAATGCGAAGTGATTGTAGTATAATGAAATACTTATAGTATAGAGTGCACAATTTTTTTGTTACATAGTAAGTTTACTCATATTTACTGCCCTTCCCCCACTATATTTTTACCAATGTATATTTGATATCTCTTCTTCATCTCCTGCCTCCTTTCTCTCACTATCTGTCTCTGATATACCATATCGTCGCCATTTTGTGTAGTTTCAGAAAAGAGTGAAAGGTAATACTTCAAAACTTGAAAAGAGAGCAGGGTAGAGTGCCCCTCACCCCCAATTTTTTTTTAACTATTTTCTATCACTGTTTTCCCCTTGGTGCACTCAGGGTGCACGTACCGGAGAGCACACCTGAGAACGCATCCAGCGCTTACCCTGCGAAAATTAAAAAATATATATATATAGTTTCTTTGCCCTTCAGGGTCCTTCTAGACCCCCTCACAAAACCTAGGGGGTCAGGGGGTGTCTACCCTGCCCCTTTTTAATCATTTCCCCCTTTTTATTTTCTCCTCAGATGTCTCGATTTTACCGAGCCACAAGATGGTGGACTGTTTAGAATGTTGACAGACATCCGACAGCCAATCAGCTTTCCGCTCGCGCACTCCTGTAGCGCGCCGAGTGCGCTCCCCGGTACGCGTACCGGTGAGTGCTCGGAGCGCGCCTATAGATATATATGTGTTTTTGAAGTTAATTTTCATTAAAACCACTTGAGCAATTTTCACCAAACATAGCAAAGGCACATCTGCGTACCAGTCCCTACTTTTCTACCAAGTTTGGTGTAATTCCGTTCAGCGATTCGGGCTGTAGACTTGTCAGACCGTCCTATGGAAATTAACATGGGGAAAACACGTTTTGGGACCCCCCTTTTTTCTCAGCCCCCACTTCACGAATCCAGCTGAAACCTACAGGGAAGGAGCGCAGCGGAGCTGGCCAAAATGTTGGAAAATTACACGCAAATTCCTCAGCCGGTGCCAAAGATATTCCCAATAGAATGTTGCAGATTTCCTATGGTAGCTAGGTCCTAACTATGACTACCTACTGGCGACCGCCAGTAGGTAATATATATATATATATTTTACACCAATACCCTTCTACTGGTGCCTACAGGCTCTCCAACAGGCTTGTATATCAATCAAATATGGATTTTTGGGCAAGTGTCTCGGTCTGGGTCATATACATATATATACATACACACACAAACACACACACATGCATACATACATATTGCCTACTGGCAGTCATCAGTAGGTACTTATAGTTAGGGCCATGTTTCCATTGGAAAAGTGTTTTTTGTTTTGCCAGTAACTTAGGCACCGCTTGACAAATTTTCACAAAACCTTTAAAACTTTTCCCCTTTTTGATTCAACTGCTGTGCTGAAAGTTATGGTGTGGTCCATCAAGCAGGGGCGAAAAAAAAGTAGAGTCCCAAATCATGTTTTCCCCATGTTATGTCCATGGAGATGTTTCATTTTTTGAACACAAATATAGCCCAAACTGCTGAACGTAATTACACCAAATTTGGCAGAAAACTGGATGTTGGTCCAGAAATTGTGCTTTTTGTGATTTGGTGTAAATCTGTTCAGCAGTTTGGGAGATGTTTAAGTTAAAAAAATATAGATATCTGGGGACGCAGATCCTCGCTGTGGACTTGTGGATCCTACTGAAATTAGATTGGCTGCCAACACTTCAACCAGTAAGTGCTGGCAGACAAATTGGGACTCAGCTTGAAGCAGAGTCCCACAAAATATGTAAAAAAAGAAAGAAAAAGGGGCAGAGAGGGAACACCATTACCCCCCCAGATATTCGAGTGGGGTCCCACAGGGATCCTGACGGGAGTTAAAAGCATTTTTTTAAATTCAATATTGCCCGCAAATACGAGGGTGAATCCGTGAACATGTAGCAGAATTAAAAAAAAAAGATGCATGGGCTCCGCACATCTTTTATGAGAAGCCCCCAGGTGGGCAAAATCTCAGGGGCAGTGTTTTATAATCAGGCAGAGGTGCTCATGCAGCACCACATGCCCCGGGACCATACCCTCACTGGGTCAAACAATAATAAAGTGATGCAGGGGGACCCGCCAGCCCCCTGCAGTCCCAGGGACAGCCACCTCTATCTTTATTTAATTAGTGTGGGGGTGGCCCGTTTGGTCTCCCCCACAGCTCAGGGGACCACCACCTCCCCCTTCTAGGGGCAATGAATTATAGAAATGCGGAAGCCTGTGCAGTCCTTCATCAGCCCCCGGGGACAGCCATGACACCGAGGCAATGAGTTTTTGAAATGCGGGGCGTGCACTCCCCGCAGCCCTGGTGTAGGAAAGTAGGATCTTCTTTTATGGTTACCCCCACTTTTTGCCTGGTGCTAAGCTGTTACTGACTAGTCGGACTGAGATCCTGCTAATCAGGACCCCATTCTATATGCTTTCTCCCTTAAATTAGCATGACAAGTATTTAGGTATATCCCAGTTTGGATACTTGGGGTCCCCTTATAAGTCTCTAGTATATGGTACTAAGGTACCTAGGGCATGGGTACCCCAGAGGTCCCTTATGGGATGAAGCATGCATTATGCAACCCATGGGAGACTATTCAAAATGGAACTACAGGCCTGCCATTGCATTGCATTGGTGCCTGCAACACTTATTGAAGATAGAGGTTTCCTATATCTAGTATCACTTCACCTAAAACCTATAAGTCACCCCTACAGCAGATTTTAGCAATCCTGAAGGCAGGGTGCTTGGTTCTAGTGTGAGGGTGCCCCTGCATGAGCATGACACCCCTACAGCCTACAGAGTCCATTCCCACGGGTTGTACGTGAAGCAGCCATATACTATATAGAGGAGCATTGAGTATTTACACGATGACCATCTCAAAAACGACTGTAATAAATCCTATCAAGTTTGGTATCAAACATGTTGGAATCCTACCTCCCACACCGTAAACGGTGTGGGAGGTATGATTCCAAGTACTGGAAGAGTCCTCCATTAGGCTCTCAGTGCTCCTGGTACCAGCCTTCTTGACCCCGAGAGCACAAAATGGTTGCTGCCGACCGGACACATGATTCTGCCTTCCTGCTGCTGAGTCAAGCTCGAGCAGGGGAAGGCAGGACAATAGGCATCCTGTCACAAGGAGGTGTGACCACCTCCCAGGAAGGTGTAGTATATTGGGGAAGGGTGGGTGCACTTGCCAGTGTGCCACTCAGTGTGCATGAGGGGCACATTTGGTGTCCCCATGCATAGTCCAGTTCAAACTAGTCCTGGGAGCCATAGGATACCGCTCTGGTGTGAAACTGGACAAAGGACATGGGAGTTACCTCCCTAATGTCCAGATCCTCCCCTGGGAGGGTCCCCTGAATCATCCCAACCCTTTCCTTAGGGTACTTAAGGGCTTACCTGTGGGTTGGCGTACCTGTATTTCGGTCCCTAGATTCATCGTGAGACAAGATTCACATCAGACAGCACTGTTTCTTCTACTGTCTGGGCACTCTAGACTTTGCTGGACTTTGTTTGAGCTTGATGCATCGTCAGTGCCTGTGCACCATACAAGAACCTCCCAAGACACCCGTAGGAATTTCCCTTGGAGTAAAGGAGTCGCCCCCTGCATTTGCACGCACCGCAACTAAGTTGACTGGTCTGCTGATCCTGAGCTCCTCTGGACTCTTAAGGTTAGGCAACACAGGTGGTGCTTTCCACAGCTCCCGAGGCCTGATCACTTGTGGGGGTTGCAATAACTGAACCACTGTGCACTGCGTCAACTTGAAGTTGCAAAGGCTTGTTAGCGTCCTTGCAAGAAGATCTTTGGGCTCTAAGTAGCCCCAACCTCGAACACCTCCAGTAACCAGAAACCTTGACCCCACTGCATCGTTGTGCATCGTGGCCTGCATCTTTTGGTGAGCTGCTTGAGGTCCTCTCGCAACTCCAGTGCCATCACCCGTGGGTCCATTTGATGGTCACCTTTGTCTCTTCTGGGCTCCCCTGATTGTTTGGGCCTGCCCTGACTCTGCTGCTTTTGGTGAGTCCCCTGGTCCTTGCTGCTCCCGACATTGCACCTTTTTCAACATCTGCATGGGTTGGAGTTGCCAAGGCTTGTTGGTGCTCCGCTGGACACCGACTTCTCAGCAATCAACATCCGATATTGGACAGCTCGTGCATTGCTCCTGGTCTTCCTCAGCATTGCCTGGTCCTCAATGCTACAGAGTCAAGAACATCATCATCCACCTGCAACAACCGACACTGGAGGGAATTCATCTTCCAAGTCTCCTGTTCACTCCTGAGTGATATAGACACTGTTCCCTCTGCTTACAGGTATCTCTCATCTCGAATCCACCTTCAGATTAAACCGGACACGTTCTCCTTCTTCAGCAGCGTCACTTTCCTGAAGTCCCCCATTAGGTTTGATGGAGGTTTCTGACACCACTTCACACCTATGCACCCAGTTTTCCTGGTGCAGGTAACGTGGGTACTAGGGTATCCACTGGTGGGATGGCTCTCTAACCTTCTGTCTACCATGGATTTCTTCAGGGTCCACTGGGAAGGGTCCTTGTTCTTTAAAAATGCAACCACGACTTTCACATAGAATTGTACGGAGTGTTCGGTTGTGCTCCTACTCTGCACATGCTCTCTGTGGGGTCCCTATCTGCTTACCTTGGGTGGTTCCTTGGGTCTCCAGCGCTTCTACATCCTCTTAACACTGTCTTGAAATGAGTAGTGGTTCTCATACCACTTTCTTTGTATATGGTTTGCCCCCCCCCGGGGTCCACTGTGTAATTTGTGTTATTTACTGTGTTTCTTTGTTAGGTTTTGTGTGCATTGTGTTTATCTCTGGGTAGGAGATATCTAAATGTGTTAGAGAGTATTATATAATAAATACACATTTTTATAAATACCATGTGTGGTTCTTTTTCACTTAGTCTAAACCATAGGATTGCATTCTGGTAAAACAAGCTGCTTTACACTCCTTCTGGACTAAGCCTGAGGGGTGCACTCCACAGCTACCACATAGAGAGCTTGCTAAGGTTCTATTAGACCTCTTAAATCATCATAAGGGTTGTCTGGACTGGTGCAAGGTGCCCACTTACATTAGTGGACATCATATACCAGGTCATTTTCTCACACCTGGGGATTGCCATCTCCCAGGGCCTCAAATATTATAATGGAGGGGGTCTGTTGTGGACCCCCAGGTACCACCACCTCTTCAGGGCTAAATTAAAGATTGGAGTGGGGCAGTGCAACCCCCCTCTTAGAGCTATAGATGGCCCTCTGGACTGCCACCCCCTAGGGCCAGCTCCTGCTGTGTCCTAGGGTGCCCCCTAGACATAGTTGTGTGCTATGGGGTATACACCTGTTACAACGCATCTTTTACTCTGCACTACCATTACAACGCGACTTTTACAACGCATACCATTACAACGCATTGCGCTGGGGGGCGCTCTAGGATAGGGAATAAGTATAATTTACTATCCAACACCTTCCCTAGGGTCCACGGGGACTGGAGTTAGAATAGTAAATTATACTTACCACTATCCAGCACCTCAAAGCGCTATGCGTTGTAATGGTATGCGTTGTAATGGTCGCGTTGTAACGGTAGGTAGTTGTAATAGTATGCGTTGTAACGTCATACATCAGTGCTATGGCTTGTCAGGAGATTTACCGCTACCGCCAAGCCACAGCAAAGTGCGCTCAGCTTTGAGAAAGCAAGAGCATTTTGCTTTCGCTTGCTTAAAGTGGAGCACAATTGCTTCGACAGAGAGGGAGCTGCATGCTAGGAACTTCCTCTCTGTCAAGGTAATGCCAGCTCCCACAGGAGGTGGGGAGCTGTCAGGAACTGAGGGGGCCTTCAGGCTCCCTCTGCAGACCCCAAAGAGTAGGTGCCCTGTGTGGGACCAGGGCATCCACAAATTAGGCTGGTACCCAGTTTATGGGGCCATGGGGCTGAAACCAGCATGGGGACAGGGGCCACTCGGCACCCCTCCCTTTAAGTTAGTAAAAAATGCTTTTAAAAAAAGGCTGGACCCCTGGAAATGGGGTCACCAGGGCTGAAATCTGCTGGGGATGGGGGCACACAGCTCCCCTCCCCTATTCAAAATAGCCCTGGACTTAAGGGAAGGTTTCCCTGGGACCAAAATTAGCCCATGGACGGTGGGGCCACACTTCTCCCTGCCCAAATACATTAAAAAAACTTTTAGAAAATAATGGCAAGTCGCCGGAGCACCCACCCCCTTTCTTCACCACACTGCAAATGTGCCTTCTAGTGTACTGTTTGTCGAGGGATTAACTCTCCTTGGATACTGAGGGTCCTTGGGGGCCAGCAAGACCTCCTGTTACCTCCAATAAGTCCCACACTGCAGGATTGCTGAGAGGTCTTTGGAGGCCACCACTTTTCAAACGCACCTCCTAGTGCACTACTTGTTGGGGAAATAAGTCCCCTTGCCTCCTGAGGGTACTTGAGGGTCTGAAACCCCTCCTGTTACCTCCATTAAGTACCACACAGCAAGATTGCTGAGAGGTGGTCGGAGGCCATGCCCCCTTTTCCCACCACTCTGCAAATGCAAATACTTGTGCACTACTAGTAAGGGGAAGAAGTCCCCTTAAATGCCGAGGGTCCTTGGCGGCCCAAAAACCCTCCTGTTACCTCCAGTAAGTCCCAAATAGTGGTGTTAGTGAGAAGTCTTTGGAGGCCATGCCCCCTTTCTTCACCAGTCTGCAAATGCACCTTTTGGCGCACAACTGATTGGGGGAATGAAGCTTCCTTTGCTCCTGAGGGTCTGTGGGGGCCAACAAGCCCTCCTGTTACCTCCAGTAAATCCCACAGAGCAGGATTGCGAAAAGGTCTTCGGAGGCCACGTCCTCTTTCTCCACCACTCTGCAAACGCACCTTCTGGCGCACTTCTGATTGGCGGATGAAGTCCTCTTGCAAAGTGAGGGTCCTTAGGGGCCAAGAAGTCCTCCTGTTATCTTTAGTAAGTGTGACACAGCAGAATTCGTGAGTGCTGGTCAGAGGTCCAGCTCACTTTCTCCACCACTCTACAAATGCCTCTACTAGTTAAAAAACTATAGAAATTCACTGAAAAAGAAAAAATGTTACAGGGAAGTTATAGTTAGGAAATGGAATTTTAAAAAACCATAGAACTTCACTGACAAAAACCAAAGGTTACAGGGACGTTATTGTTAAACTGACATTTGACTGATACAAAACCAAAGAAATTCAGCAGGTATAATTAGCTGAGCTAACTATAACTTACAACCCCATAATGTACTGCTTATAACCTCACATATTATATCACTCATGACAGGGTCAGTGACATCACTCATGATCACTCATGACATCTCTAATGACATCCCTGATGTCATCTCAAATGGCATCACTGATGACATCAGCAACACTCACACACCTACTCACTGATTTATAGAGCCATTCACACATCAGCTCACCTGTAAGTCACTAATTCAACCACTAACTCTCATATGCAGCCACTCATGCACCTACTCACATACAGTTACTGAGACAAGTGCATACTCTCCCATGCAACTCTCACATTCACCTCACCTATACAGCCACTCAAACACCCATACAACTACTTACATACCCACTCACTTACCTATACACCCACTTACACACCCACTCATGGACCCATACAGTCACTTATCTACCATGTCACTAGCCCATACAGACATTTATGTACCAGCTCAGCCACACATTCAGCCACATGTGCACTATCTCATTCACCACTTACTGCCACTGACACACCCATACCCTCACCCATACAGTCACTAATGCATCCTCTCATTCACCATTACAGCCACTTACACACCAACCCACTCACCCATACAGATACTCACACAACCATTCTCTTTCTCATACTCACACTGACACACCCACTGATTCCCCCACACAAAAACTCACACACCCACTCACTTATGTATACAGTCTCTCACATGCCCACTCACTCATTTAGACACCACTTGCTCACCCACTCACTCACCCATATAGGAACTCCCATCACCACTTACCTTAGTAGATATGTTTAATACTCAGTAACTTTTAGAAAACACAATCACTAGATGGTGTCATGAGTGATGTAATTAGTGATGTTATCAGTGGGCATTTGAGATGTCATCAGTGATGTCATGAGTGAGGTCACTGACCATATCATGAGTGATGTAATATGTTAGGTCATAAGTAGTTAATTGAGGGGGTGTAAGTTATAGTTAGCTGAGCTAACTATAATTTCTGAATTTCTCTGGTTTTGTACGAGTTAAATGTCAGTCTAACTATAACATGCCTGTAATCTTTGATTTTTCAGTGAATTTACACATACATAAATATAAAGAAACCATAGGTTACAGGAATGTTATAGTTAAGACATAGAATTAGAAACACATTAGAAATTCCCTGAAAGAAAAGTAGCAAGGAATGTATAGTTAGGTTCAAATTTCACTTGTACAAAACCAGGTATATTCAGCAGTTATAGTTACTTGAGTTAATCATAGCTCACATCCCACATGGCACTGCTTATGACCTCACATATTTAATCACCCATGAAATGGTCAGTGACATCACTCATGACATCTCAAATGACATCACTAATGACATATATAATAAAGTACCTCCTGCCATACATTATAAAATTAGTGATGAGTTATGTTGGCATATAGAAGGAAGCTGACGGCGGAGTTCCTTTCTAAGGGCATGGAATTTGAAAGTGTCTTGCAATATAATTTTAACATTTTAATGTACAGTGGATGGTAGTTTATTTCTGGTAATACATGGTGACATCATGAACCTCCCAATGAGCTGCTTAAGTCTGTGTTGTATTGCTCTTACCCTGTGAAAGTGGTACTATGGTTGCAGACACAAAGACTAAAAGTTGAATCAGTAGAGTGAAAATAAAAACACCAAAAAGCATCTCGTAATTTGTTGCAAAAAGTTTTTAGCGCCAGTTTATTGTAAGTCACATTAAAAATAGGCTGTAGCACAGAATGTGAAAAAGCAGGAAGAGAGGTTCTAGCTTTCCTCTAAGGACCTACAGTGTGCAAAAAGTAAACTTTGTTTTTCTGAGAACTGTTCATTTTAGAAAAACACATTAGAAGAAAGAAAAAAGAAATGTTGTTGATTAAACAAAAGTTGAAATTACTCTCTGTAACCTGCCTTTTACCTTCGCCGCTGGCTCTATTAGCAGGTGTCATGACATCATGGTTCAACTACAATAAGTAATAACAGTCGAGCAGCTATGCCATCACTTTATTAAAGATGTCTAGAGACATCACAACTCAACTGTAATAAGCAAATTTGAAATGGTCTCTCACAGAGGCATTAAAGGCTGCTGTGCAATATAATGCACATATACTATAGAAACTATGCAGGAATTGGTAGGCATACATTAGAAAATGTATATATGCTGTACATACTACATTGTAACTTTGTAATAAATAGATACACATCCAATAGATATCGTCCAATTAACTCTGTGTCACACTGATATCTTGCCTACTATTGTTGACTTTTATTGAACAAATGAATTCTTGGAGTTGCAATCTTGCTTCAGTCCACTTGAACCAATTAGACTAACACACCTAAAAACAATTATTTGTAAAAAGAAATCCCTGGACATAAAAAGTTGTGTCCAGGTGACCAGGAGTAATTTAGTAACCCTAGATGTACAGCAGTGTTCAGTGTTAAATAGAAGTCTTTGAAAAATCAATTTATTTAATTAGCTGATAGCATAATGAAGTGCAGCTCTCTCCCCCTAATGGACAGAAAATAGCATTCATTGAGCAGACTATTTGTATCACAGTTGGTGGGGATTGCCCAACCTCCTTCAAATTAATAGAACATACATTTTTATTGAAATATTGAATACCTTCTCAACTACAAATTTAAAATTAGATGCCATTTCACTAATTGCTGCATAGCTTAACATTGTTATTTCTTGTTTAAAAAATGTTGTTTTAGAAAAATTACAAAAACATTTTGTAGTTTACTGAGTCACTGTGTCAAGTAATTGTACTGTAAGAAATCCACCATATTGTGTTGAGTGTATCTTGTCGGTAGGATGCCACCCTTCCCAGAGAAAAATACCTGCCAATTTTTCATGTTTTGGGTTTCTGAAAGGGCAAGCAGCTGGATCTTGAATATGAATTTGTACTAGAACCTCTGAAATATTTTAAGCATTGCAATTCTGATTGTGTTTGGTTTAATAATAACGTTTAGGCAGATCTAAAATATAAAGTGATTTCTTGTGTTTTCTGTTAGAAATGTATGTTTCAAATATCAGCTTCTAAAAAATGTCTGGATTATTTGAGTGACCATGACATAAAAATACCTCTGTTTCCAGAGAAAAATTGGCCGGGTGGCAACAGAATCTGCAGGTTATTTTATAGGTGCATCCAGGTCAATATGTGGATTAAAAATCCCAGGAAAAAATAAATGTTGTTGCAATTTGGAATACCACATCTGAGAATGACAATGACAGCTTTTTACTGTCAAACATAACATGTTCAGTCCACTTAAATGAGTCTATAACCACTATCATGAAATTAGTCAGGAAAAGTAGTTCCATATGAAATTATAAAACCCTCACCCACCTAGTGATGCATGCTTCACCTAGGTGGGTGAGGTTTCATCACATCTTAAGGAACTACTGTGCCCAGACAAACTTCAAGGTATTGGTTAAAGAATCATAGAGGTGGACTGAACCTTCTATGTTTTACGTTTATGAATAGGGAACACCTTCTGTCTACTTCTATTTCTAGAGAAACTCCTCTTTCTATTTCCCTTTGTTTATTGGAAGCTATTTGTATTGCTTTCGTGCAACTATAGAGATTTTCTATATCACTTTTAAGCAAACATGATCCCACAATATAAATGACACTGAGCAAAACGGTTGACGCAATTTAATCTTAATCTTTATTCCTGTAATAAATTAAGATAGGTGTGAGTAATTGGGTCGTTGGTTGACTGGGGTGTGAGACCTGGTCAAGTAAAAGCCACATTCCCTTGCAAGGTGAATCACAAACAGTCACTAAATTAACCTGTGCCTTTCCCTGGGTAGCTAGGCTCAAAAAGCAGCCAGGCTTAACGTAGAGGCAATGTTTGAAGTATTTATGCAGAACACAAACAGTAAATAAGTGAAAACACAACACAAGGAAAATCCCTAATCAATTTAGAAAGATAGAATACAATTAAATACATTATTTGACACCAAAACAACAAGACTCCAATCAGTAGAACTAGAGTTGTGAATTTTTAAAGTGTTTAGTAAAGACTTGCATCTAAAAGATTTAAGTGTCAACCGTGGACATCTAGTTGCACGACACCGGGTCAAAGTAACAAAATATGGCCATGGTTTGGATTTAAGGAGTGATTTGGGCTCAGTCAGCACTTACCTATGTACCTATAAAACATTCAGAGAATGTAAAGTTTAGTAGGGCAAGGATGCAGGAGGTGTCCGAGGAGGGAGCCTCGTCGCAGGATAGCCTTGGGTCGAAGACGCAATGAAGAATTTTGCATTCTGATTTAAACCCTGAAAAGAAAACGGAAAATCTCCAGTGAGATGAGGCAGAGGACTGTAGCCGAAGACAGTTCAATGAGGCCAGATACCCCTTTCCTGAAAGGTAGTCAAAGAACCTGTGGAGTTAATCCCCCTCAGCTCCCATTTGCCGCTCGCTCTCACCTCCCAGCTGCTCCTCCCTCCCACATCCCCTCATATGGAGGCCGCGCAGCAGCCGCGCAGCGGCAGCGCACAGGGAAAGTACCAAAGGCAAGCCCGTCTGCACCCGTCCGCGCCTTGACCGTACCCAGGGCCAGGACCCCTGGCCCCTACAAACCCCACGATGCCTGCCTCCGCTACAACTCCAGCCCCCTCCACGCACTCAACACTGAACGATCACGCACATGCTGCCTTGCCACCCTGAAGCGCACCCAAGGACCCTTCTCCTGCAGGAACTGCAGCTTCACCAGCATCCGGCCCGCCAACCCACCCACCGAAGGCCCCAACTTCCTCAGATGTATCCTGCTCAACACACGCTCTGCCTGCAAACACGCCATCGAACTCTGGGACCTACTCTACATCAACGCCCCAGACATCGCCTTCCTGACGGATACCTGGCTAACCCCCTCCTCAGCACCTGACATCGCTATAGCCATCCCGGAAGGCTACAAGATCACCCACAAGAACCGCACCAACGGAATAGGAGGAGGAATTGCCATCGGCCACAGGAACACTCTCAAAATCTTGACACACGCAGACGACACCCTCAACACTGCTGAACACCGGCACTTCCTGATCCACACCGACCTCAACACCACCCACAGAGGCACCCTCATCTACAGACCCCCCCGGACCAGAACCACAGTTCAGTGACTCCATCGCCGAGTTCATCAGCACACATGCCCTCGCCTCCACGGACTACATCCTCCTCGGGGACCTGAACTTCCACCTCAAGAACAACAACGACACCAATTCCTTCACCCTGATCGACAACCTCGGCAACCTCGGACTCAGACAACTCATCACAAAACCCACTCACTCCGGCAGCCACACGCTTAACCCGATCTTCTCAGTGAGCACTCACATCTTCTTCGACCACACCACCGAACTCCACTGGACTGACCACTGATGCATCCACTTCACCTTCCGGAAACCCACCACACACCACCACACCCAGCAGATGCATCGCCGCAGCTTGCGCAAGATCACCGAGGACCAGCTAACCGCCACCCTCTCCCAGAGCCCATGCATTCTGTCCATCCAACAGTGGATGGAACGAATGCAGAACAATGTCAACAACTGCGCCAACACTCTTGCCCCGCTCAAGAAGCCCCCAACACCCACATCAGCAAGAGAGCCAGCTGGTTCACTGAAGACCTCCAGGCCTCCAAGCAAACCTGCCGAAAACTAGTAAAAAACTGGACCCGCAAAAGAACACCGGAAAGCTACTCAGCCCACAGAAACGCCACCTGCCAACACCACCAACTCATCAGATCCACCAAAAGGACCGCCTTCAGAGACCGCATAGACAACAACGCACACAACAGCAAAGTGCTTTTCAAAATCGTGAAGGAACTCTCCAACCCCAGCTCCAACACCAACGACATCCCACTGTTACAAGACCTGTGCGACTCGCTGGCCACCTTCTTTCATCGCAAGATGGCAGACATCCACGACAGCTTCGACGCCGTCACCACCCCAGCAACCACCGACACCCCCGCTCCCACGACCACCACCCGCACTAACCGCCTGCTCGCCTGGACCAAAATCAACAACGACGACACCATCAAGATCATGAACACCGTCCACTCCGGAACCCCGGAAGACCCCTGCCCACACCATATCTTCAACAAAGCCAGCAGCATCATCGCACTCCACCTCCGGAAACATGAACATCTCCTTCGAGACAGTGACCTTCCCGGAGAGCTGGAAGCATGCAGAGATCAACGCCCTACTAAAGAAACCCAAGGCAGACCCCAAGGACCTCAAGAATTTCCAGCCCATCTCCCTGCTCCCGTTCCCGGCAAAGGTCATCGAAAAGGCCGTCAACAAACAACTGACCAATTTCTTCGAAGAAAGCAACATCCTAGATCCGTCCCAGTTTGGGTCCATCACCACCCCCTTTTGTACCGCTTTTGGCCACCATAAGTGTGGCAGGGTATGCTCAGACGTGAGTCCCTTGCTCACTTTGCCAATGGATTCAAGCAAGCCGGACTGAAGACGACTGGAATGCCAGAAACCTGTCCTCGGAAGCTTGTTTCCGGTCCAGGGAAGACATGGCTTGGCAGTTCGGGCTGGACTGTTCCCATGAGGCACAGGGTCAGACTGATTTGCATATAGCCATGTCTGAACTGGGGTGGCAGAGTGGGCTAAAGAACGGTGATGGATTAAACCCAGATCTTTTGACTGGGTGTGAGTGTTTGATTGATTAGGATGCTCCGTCCATCACCACCCCCTTTTGTACCGCTTTTGGCCGCCATAAGTGTGGCAGTGTATGCTCAGACGTGAGTCCCTTGCTCACTTTGCCACTGGATTCAAGCAAGCCGGGCTGAAGACGGCTGGAATGCCAGAAACCGGTCCTCGGAAGCTTGTTTCCGGTCCAGGGAAGACATGGCTTGGCAGTTCGGGCTGGACTGTTCCCATGAGGCACAGGGTCAGACTGATTTGCATATAGCCATGTCTGAACTGGGGGGGCAGAGTGGGCTAAAGAACGGTGATGGATTAAACCCAGATCTTTTGACTGGGTGTGAGTGTGTGATTGGTTCAGATGCTCCGTCCATCACCACCCCCTTTTGTACCGCTTTTGGCCGCCATAAGTGTGGTAGGGTATGCTCAGACGTGAGTCCCTTGCTCACTTTGCCACTGGATTCAAGCAAGCCGGGCTGAAGACGGCTGGAATGCCAGAAACCGGTCCTCAGAAGGTTGTTTCCGGTCCAGGGAAGACATGGCTTGGCAGTTTGGGCTGGACTGTTCCCATGAGGCACAGGGTCAGACTGATTTGCATATAGCCATGTCTGAACTGGGGTTGCAGAGTGGGGTAAAGAACGGTGATGGATTAAACCCAGATCTGTTGACTGGGTGTGAGTGTTTGATTGATTCATATGCTCCGTTCATCACCACCCCCTTTTGTACCGCTTTTGGCCACCATAAGTGTGGCAGGGTATGCTCAGACGTGAGTCCCTTGCTCACTTTGCCACTGGATTTAAGCAAGCCGGGCTGAAGACGGCTGGAATGCCAGAAACCGGTCCTCGGAAGCTTGTTTCCGGTCCAGGGAAGACATGGCTTAGCAGTTCGGGCTGGACTGTTCCCATGAGGCACAGGGTCAGACTGATTTGCATATAGCCCTATCTGAACTGGGGTGTTAGAGTGGGCTAAAGAACGGTGATGGATTAAACCCAGATCTTTTGACTGGGTGTGAGTGTTTGATTGATTCAGATGCTCTGTCCATCACCACCCCCTTTTGCACCCCCTTTTCCACCCCCTTTTGTACCAGTCCGGGTATGGCAGCAACCACAGCACCGAAACTGCCCGCATTGCCGCCACCGATGACATCAGGATCCTGCCCGACAACGAAGAAAACGCGCCCCTCATCCTCCTGGACCTATCAGCCAAGTTTGACACAGTCTGCCACCGCACACTAAGAGCACGCCTCCACCACGCCGGAATCCAAGAGAAGGCCCTGGACTGGACCATCTCCTTCCTCTCCGGGAGAACCCAGAGCGTCTGCCACACCCCTTCCACTCCAAAGCCATTGAGATCATCTGCGGCGTACCCCAAGGCTCATCCCTCAGCCCAATGCTGTTAAACGTCTACATGGCACCACTCGCCCATGTCACCCGACAGCACGACCTCAACATTATCTCCCAAGCAGACGACACCCAGCTTATCCTCTCGCTCACCATGGACCACCACACCGCCAAAACCATACCTCCACGAAGGAATGAAGGCCATCGCCGACTGGATGAGGAACAGACGTCTGAAGTTGAATTCGGACAAGACAGAGGTCCTCATCCTCGGTTCCACCCCCCCTGCCTTGGACGACTCCTGGTGGCCGACGGCACTAGGAGCACCCCCTACACCCATCAACCATGCACGAAACCTGGGGATCATCCTCGACTCCACACTCTCCATGACAAAGCAGGTCAACACCATCTCCTCCTCCTGCTTCAACACTCTTTGCATGCTTTTCAGGATCGTCAAGTGGATCCCCACTGAAACTAGAAGGACAGTCACCCAGGCCCCCATAAGCAGCAGACTGTACTACGGCAACGCACTCTATGCAGGAGCACCGGCCAGCCTCCTGAAACGACTCCAACGCATCCAGAACGCCTCCGCACGCCTGATCCTCGACATCCCCGGCCGCTGTCACATCACACCCCACCTGAAAGACCTGAACTGGCTCCCCATCAACAAAACGATAACCTTCAAGCTCCTCACCTCCTTTAGCAGAAAATGTTCTAAGTCCACAGTATCTGATCACCTTCATCACTGCTTCCAAGGGTTAAACACTGGTGGGGCACCAGTTGGAGGGCCAGGACACCCTCAGGCTGGATTCTGGTGTGGGTCCAAGATGAATGGAGCATTTTGCATCCCTCAGGTTCAGATATGGAGGCACCAGCAAACTAGCCTTTAGGAGTCACTCTAGTGGTTCTAGGTTCAAATTGCAAGTCCAGTCCTTCTTCCCCAGGCAAGAGGGCAGCGGGGCCAAAAGGCAACAATTCAGTAAGGCAGCATTAGGCCAGCAGTCTAGCAGAGTGGAAGTCCTTCCAGCAGCACAGAAGTCCTTCTTCCAGGCAGAGTATCCACAGGTGCAGAAATGTATTTAAGAGGTGGTGTCTGAGGTCCCCTTTTAATACCCTAGTGCCACTTTCCGAAAGGTGGGAGAAGCTTCTAGACTGTGGCTTTGAAGTGCATGGAATTTCCCGATCCCCCTGCCATGGTTCCAAGCTGGCTGCAGTACCAGTGTGGGGGAGATAGGCTCCTTGTGTTTTGGCATGATCTCTGTATTCAGTTGAATCTGGGGCTCTGCTCACTTCCACCCCTTCATCAAGGCCAGCAGATGACCCAATAAGGCACACCTAATCCCTCTATTGTGTGACTGTCTGGAAGGAAATCACAAAATCTAACGATCAGTTACACCCAGTCATGTGCCCCAAGACAGGCTACAGGCACAACAGGGCTAAGGGCAGAAAAATAACAACTTTCTAAAAGTGGTGTTTTCAAAATTTCAATCAAAACCAGACTTTACCACTAAATAGGGGTTTTCATTGCAATTCTAAATTCACCAAACATGACATAGCTAATTACTTCAATTGAAAATGACAGATTATTAAATGTAATTCAAAATAATCACCAATGTAATCCTATGGGAGAGTTTGGCCTCACAGCAGTGAAAAAAGAATTTAGGAGTGTTTCACTACCAGGACATGTAAAACTTGAAAGTTCATGTCCAATCTTTTAATTACACAGCACCCTGCCTATGGGCCACCTACAACTTTCCTTAGGGGTGACTCATATGTAATAAAAGGGGAGTGTAGAGCATGGCAAGGGGAAATTTAAAGCAGCATTCAAGCTGCAATGGCAGACCTGGGACATGTTTTAAGGTGCTCGCTTGACTCCAGTGGCATGGAGATCATGGCACCTATGTCTGGGCATGCCCATCTCACTCGGGTGACAAATGAAAAAAGAGCAATTGATGGACAGAATGTAGAACAATGTCATACATTCACCCCAGTACGAAATCCATCGCTTCTTTGCTCCCCATGCCATTCCAGGTTGAACCCAGCCATATGCAAATCAGTCATGACCCAGTTCCCTATGTTATGTTATGTTATGTTATTAAAGCTTCTAACTCGCTCTTTTACCCAAGGGTGTCCTGGCGCTGAGCACTGTCCAGCCGGTGTCCATGGGGGCAGAGGCTTATTCATAGAACAGCCATGTCTTTAACCCCTTCCTGAAGGAGAGAAGCTCAGTAGAATTCCTGAGCTGCACTGATAGGCTGTTCCACGCTTTAGCGGCACCGACTATGAAACTGCTACCGCCCCAATTCGCTTTTGTCACTCAGGGAACGATCAATTGTTTTCCTACCGAGGAGCGCAACATTCTTCCAGGGACATACAATTTTATGCGACTTCTCAGATATTCTGGACCAATGCCCATCAAGGACTTAAAAACCGTGCAATGCGATTTAAATTATGCACGCTTTTTAACTGGAAGCCAGTGCAAGTTTCAAAGTCCGTTTCTAACTGAGACAAACTTTGGCGTGCCCGTTAGGAGCCTGGCTGCCGCATTTTGCACCAGCTGGAGTCTGTGCAGGTGCTTTATTTGAATGTTTAAGTACAGACTGTTGCAATAATTCAGCAGTGACAAAATGATGGCTAAGACTGCAGTCCTAAAGCTGTCCTCTGGTAGGAAGAATTTTATTTTCCTCTAGATTCTGAGGAGGAAGAAGCACGTTGAGAACACCCCACTGACCTGATCACCAAAGGTAAGTTTATAATCCAATATCACCCCCAGATTCTTACCCTTTTCAATGGGCCACATGTCTGGCATCCAGAGCTTGGTGTTATTCCCAAATATAATAACCTCTGTTTGCCAGCATTAAGTTTCAGGCTATTTGCGGAATTCCAACCAGTTATTGTTGTCATACAATCATGGCATCTTGAGGCCATTTTGGCTTCTTTGCCACGTTGTCAGGAAATCACAATTTGTGTGTCGTCCATGTAGGATCTCACTTGCAGCCCAAATGATTTTATCAGGGCTGCCAGCGGGCTGACATATATGTTAAAAAGCGTGGGGCTAAGGGAGGACCCCTGTGGCACCCCACACAGAAGGGAAAAAGGCTTCGACCTGTCCCTCCCCAAATCCACCATTTGTGTTCTATCAGTCAAGAAGGATTTGAGGGGGTTCCAGGCCTTGCTCTGTACCCCCGCCATTGACAAACGGTCCATCAGAACTTCATGATGAACTGTGTCGAAGGCCGCTGACAAATCCAGCATGATCAGGATCACTACGCCTCACTGGTCCACAGCCTCTCATGCCTCCTCTGTGGCTTTGATCAAAGCTAGCTCCATGCTGTGCCCTGCACAGAAGCCACACTGCGTTGGATCAAGCACATTGTTGCTCTGGAGGAACATGCTAAGTTGCACATTAATAGCCTTCTACACATAGAGTTCTTAATCTCAGTTTAAATAGAATTTCGAGTTTGTGGCTTCTTTTTGCTCTACAGAAGTAAGTAAGTAAGTAAGTATTTTATTTGCGCAATTAATTAAAATCATTGCAATTCATGCAAAACAAGGTTAAAAACTCAGTCCATTTTATGCTATTTTTTTTAAAGGTGTTAATGAGAGCAACGTGGTACATAGCTAGTGGGGCAAAAGTTCTTAGTGATCGTCTTCTGTTAAGAGGAAATTAATCTCAGTCATGAATTTTACAAAGCGGGCGGCCATCTGAGCTGAGTCGCCCCTCATACACTCCTCTAGAGCTTCTTGGCATGTCCGGACGTTCAGGGTCCGCCAAATTGGACGCAACAAACAAGTTTGTAAAGGAAGTAAGGTTCTGCAGATGCACAGGACGTGGATTAAGTTCTCTTTCCCGCTCTTACAGAAACAGCACTGTGTGGACACATCTTCCTTGAATCTCCGCCCATACTTATACACCCTCAGCGGGATTAGGCCAAAACATAATCTCATTAGATGGTGTTTCACTTGACGTCAGATAGTGGTGGAGTTTTAGGGCCATACAGTTTTGAGGCCCAAGTGCCATGGGAGAGATTCTTCAAGGTTAGGGCATTGTGTTTGAGTGACAAGATCTTTGTTTGTTTAGTCAAGATTTTTGTGATTGGCCCTATAGGCAGCGAACTTGTCCATATGTCTTGAGCCTCAAGTGCATCTAAGCAGAATGTTAAAAATTAGTTCCAGGGAGTGCTCGGATTGTTTAACAGCGACCATATGCATCTCTTTAGTGTAAAATCACCAGCTTTTTTTGTTTTTAAACAATAGGCAATGAATCTTGCTTTCATTACCCATTGTTGGGATGACAAAGAGAACTCCATGCATATTTGGGCATGATAGGTCAAGTTGGGTAGATGGAACACTCTGCTAAAGCACATTGATTGGGCTCTGTCAAGCCGAATGAACATTTTGTCTTTGAAAGTTATGGCGCCCAAGGCTCTTGTCGGCAGAAATTTGGCGCCTATCACCCTAATTAGTGGTGAAAAGTCTGGAGAGTGAAGGGCTTTCTTGGTTCTTACAAAAGCCCCCTCCAAGCTGCGGGCCACACCCTGCATTGCAGTAATATGCTGCGCTGGTCTCCCTTTGTGATCTATCCAAATTCCCAGATACTTGTATGCGGTCACTATCTCTATTGACTTCCCTTCGATGTACCAGGAGTGTTTTCCGTCTCGTGAGCCCGAAACTTTCATTGGCTTAGCTTTCGTGATGTTAATCTCCTAAGCGTTCGTTTTGCAATACTGGGCCAAAGAATCGAAAAGTCTTTGAAGTCCCACCTGGGTTTGATCGAGGAGGATTGTGTCGTCGGCATATTGCATTGATTGAATTTTGGTAGAACTAATTCCTGGTGGGAATGCTCGGGAAAGGGCCAGACACTCAGGCAGGTCTGAAAGATATAGATTAAAAAGTAAAGGAGTCAATATGCATCCCTGCTTTAGGCCTTTATTAGTCATGATTTTATTGGTGGTTGACTGTCTTGAGGAAACTCTTATTTTTACCCAGGTGTCGGTATATAGGGCTATGAGAGCTTTCAGAAGGGGCTGCGGGATGCCCCATTTTGTTAACTTTTCCCAAAGTTTGGGGCAAACTACACTATCGAAGGCTTTTTGGAAATCAATGAAACCCAGATATAGTGATTTTCCTTTGGTAGCGAGTGTGCTTTCAATCATGTGAACTAGACAGATCAAATTATCTTTGATGATTATCTTTTGGAATCCGGTTTGTGTGAAAGGTATTAATTTATGATCTTCCACCCAGGTTGTCAGTTCTTGCAGTAGGATACTTGCATATGCCTTATCTTCCACGTCAAGAAGAGTATCATTCGATAATTGTTGGGTTCAGCCAGCAAACCTTTTTTGTGGATGGTTAAGGGAAGAGGTGTTAAAAGAGATCATTGAACTTGAGGAGACCATTAGTCGAGATAGTAGCTTTACGGACGCTAAAGAACATCTACAAAAAATCATAGAAGATCTAGATGAATATAAACAATATATGGTGACCCAAAAAATCAGGGGGCTACAGCGCAATTTACAGCGCTATACACACAAATGGGCATTTCCCTATATAAACGACTCACACTATCAACCTGCCCAAGAACAACAACAACAATTTGGAGGGGCGAGAAGAGGAAGAGGAGCCAGGCGTCAACAGCAGAGGTGAATACCATCAAACTGGACATTTGATAATACGTCCAGCGAGGAAGAGCCCGAGCCAGGAACAAGTACTAATAGAGTGAGATTCAATCAACCTGACGCTTCCAATCCAGATCTGAGTACATTACTGCAGAATTTTTTAGAACAGGGACAAGCAACAAACAAGGGACCCGGACAACAAGGCAGAGGAAAGAGACGTGTCAATCGACCCCCACCACAATGGCAAACATTCTCCCCGCGACAAACGCGGAGCGGAGGGAGGAGACCAGTCTGAAAAGCATTGTGGTCAATTTATCTGACCATCAACTAACACTGAATGAAGAAAGGTTGCTCAACAAAGGGTTGGGCTTTGTTCCAACTCCATCCCATGATGCCTTTAAATGTCGCATCGAGTTTCATGAGACCATGAGAAAAATCAAGCAAAAATTTTTTTTGCAAAACAACCTTTTGAAGAAAGTAAAGGGTTTAATACCAACTTGAGAAAACCCTCCAATTTCTGTCCACCAATGGGGACGGTTGGCCCTGAAGTGGCGGTATTTGAGGCTAAAGTCCTGGAAGAAATCGGGAAGATCGCAAGCGACAACAGAGTTAATGGGTTAAAAAACATGGCCAAAGGAGATTGGGAAGCTGTGAAGTCCCTCCAGAATAATAACAACATAACAATAAAAAGCGCCGACAAAGGCGGCGCAGTGGTCATATTAAACACCTGTGACTACGAAACTGAGGTACTCCGGTTACTAAATGTGAGAGCAAAATTCCAACCCCTAAGGAAAGACCCTACTCCAGAATTAATGAGATTGATAACTGAACTAGTTGGGAATGCGAAAGAGAAGAAGTGGATCAGTGTGAAGGAGGCTGAGTTCCTTATCAATACCAACCCTAGGACTCCGGCCTTCCACATCCTCCCAAAAATACACAAGCCGGCCCGGCCACCTCCGGGTCGGCCAATTGTATCTGGCATTCAGTCAATATTGGAACCACTATCACAGTTCGCTGATTACTACCTTCGCGAATCTGTGATAACACAGAGGTCCTTCGTTAAGGATACAATGGACATCTTAAATGTCCTTGACAATATGACATTTGATCCCGAAACTGAATATATTGTGACTATTGACATCGAGTCTCTGTATTCATGTATTCCCAAAGATGCCGCACTGGTGGCAGCAGCGCGAGCACTAGCCACACAAGAGTGGTTCTATGATGCCCCCCAGAGCTTTGTATTACAATGTGTGGAACTGGCACTCACAAGGAATTTCTTTAGCTATAAGAATGACTTGTTTCTCCAAGTGACGGGCACATCTATGGGCGCAACCATGGCACCAAGTCTGGCCTGCATTTATGTAGGCCAGTTTGAGGAGCACATCATTGAGTCTGACATCAATCCCTTCAAAGGCCATTTACGCCTTTGGAGGAGATATATTGATGGTGTGCTCCTCATATGGTCAGGAGAAGAAACATCCCTCCTTCAGTTCTTGAACTGGCTGAACACACAAGACATGAGCCTACGGTTTACCTGGAAATATCATCATACCAGAGCCGTCTATCTTGATCTAGACATTGAAGCTGTGGAAGGAGTGTTCCGAACGAGTGTACATCAAAAGCCCACAGACAGAAACTTGTTGCTCTCTTACCAATCGTATCATCCCAGAGCTTTAAGAGATAATCTACCCGTGGGGCAATTATTGCGGTATAGGAGAAACTGCTCCTCTATTGAAGTATATAGGGAGCAAGCAGAAGTACTTAGCAAGAAGTTGGAAGCCAGGGACTACCCACGCAGAGTCGTTAAACAGGCCAAGAAAAGGGCCCTGAACACGCCGAGATCTGTATTGTTAGAGACCCATACAAAGGAAAGAAAGGATTGCCTACCTGTGGTTATGACCTACGACCCAATGGCCACCAAGATCCGTCAATCGATCAGAAAGCACTGGTCTCTACTATCTACGTCGGATTTTAAGATGACACCGCCACGTTTTGCTTTTCATAGAGCCAGCAATTTAAAAGACAAACTGGTACACACCAGGATGAATGTGAGATCAGAACCAGAAGCGAACACCGTCCCAATGGACATTTTCCATGTGGAAATTGTTCAGTGTGCCCTCTCACTAACAGAACCTCCACAGTCACCCTTCAATCTGGAAAGAACTGGTTACTAAATCATTTTAGTAACTGCAATACCGCGAACGTGGTGTACAGACTAAAATGTGAATGTGGCTTGGAATACATTGGACTTACCACACGGAAGATTAAGCTCCGCATCCAGGAGCATGTGAGCACCATAAGGAGTGGGAAACTAACAACCAAGCTAGTGCAACACTGTCATCGTAACAGGCATACTTTCACGTGGGTGGTCCTGGAGAGAGTGACGGGTGATGCCCAGACAGTAGAGAGACGCCTAATCACAAAAGAAGCAAGATGGATATTCCAGGAAAAGAGTGAACAGAAAGGATTGAACGAACTCCTGGAGTAGAATGAGCTACTTTGGGAGATGTTCTTTTGTGTGAGTAACTACTGACTAATGTGAACGTAGATAGCTTTCAATATCAGTATAGCTAGGCGCCCCTCTAATTCTACTATTGAGTAGCTGGGGAAGGAAGTGCTATGTACGTACTAGAATGCCCTATATAATAATATATAAATGAGAAAGGGATACATTATGATTATTGCCAACATCCCATTTCTGTGGATAAGTACACTCTACAACTCACCCAGGTAGAATAATAAGTGCAATTCTAAATGCTATTCAAACACTCCGAAACAATGTTGATCCCATAAACAATGTTGATACCTTTGGCTTATGTCCCTAACATCGCGTGAAATTAAATCTCGATTCCATATACCACCACGAGTTTGTGATGAAATTCTAGAGCTATTATGTAGCTGGAGTACAAAGAGGTATAAATGGCCACATAGGCAACAGCAATGCGAAATAGCCACATATTCCACGAGGCTGTGGGCACTACTCGTTTGATAGACATCCCAGAGGGAATATTGAATTAAGATCTCGATTTATGACAATAAATAAAATAAAATAAAAAATCGAGGAGCTTGTAATATCGCGAGAGTTTCGTGTGACTCTCGCAGGCTATATTTATAACATCGGCCTGAGACTGCTCAAAAATGGCCGCGGGTGTCACATGACTACCACAGCCAATCAGGGGGCACGAAAATCACCAACACACACTCTAAAGATAACATGTGAGAAGTGTGCCGGTACTAGATTGTTGAGAAGATGCCGGACAGTTTGAACTTAATAGATACCCCAGAGGGGACATTGAATCAAGATCTTGATTTATGACCCCAAATAAAATAAAAAAATTGACGAGCTCGTAATATCGCGAGAGCGCCGTGAGACCCTCGCAGGATGCACACATAACATTGGCCTGAGACTGCTTAAAAATGGCCGCGGGTATCACATGACTATCGCAGCCTATCAGGGGGCACGAAAATCGGCAAAACACACTCTAAATAGACCAGCTGAGAACTGTGCCGGTGTTCGAGTGCTGAGAAGACGCCGGACAGTTATTCTCCACCGGTAATCTTTCCATGGGCCTTGTAGCATGTAACCTTGAAAAGCAAGCTTCTAATTATAGGTATAAGGACATTCTTTGATAGCATAACCCCTGTTTTTTGGTTGTTCTATTTAGCAACAGAAACGAAGGGAGATTGGATCTTGCTCACCTATGGGGGCTGTATTCCTTTTAAATTCCTCTTGGCTGGTATGAGAGGCAAGACTAACTGAAGGGTAGCTATTGCATTATATGCTTTATATACAATATCTTGTTTATTTGACTGCGCAAAACAACATTGTGAATTGAACAGGGGTGGACAGCAGGTAACCTCGATATTGCATGTTCTTTTTTTTATTACAGCACGCAAAGCCCAGTGTCCTTTGCAGTGGCATCTAAATTGGTTTGCCCTGAGGAAATTGCCTGATAGAAACCAAGGCAATGAAACATGTCGGCTGTAAGTAGGGTGTGAATCGATTGGTAGTATTCACATCCTCCTTTTTTAATGTCTATATGTGTACTGTATGCAACAAGAAAGGAACACGAGTAAAGTTTTTTGTCCTGGTTGCACAGTAGATTATATGTTAAGTGTTTAAAGTTGTACGTTTTGTCACATATAATTTGTGTCCACTGCACCACTCACTGTCTTTTCTTTGGGTTTAAGACACGTTTCCGTTACGGCTTGATGGCACCAATGATGAGAACAGGGCCATCCTGGTGAGTACCAGCCAGGGGTCCCATTGGTGGTGCGCCCGTGAGGTGCCATCTCGTCTTTCTCACCTTTTTCTGTTGTCATTTAAGGTGATTGTGGGTTTTGTGTTAGTCTAAGTTTGTTGATCAGAGTTGGGCTGTTTTTACAACGGCAGTAGACTGAGACATCCCCTACTCTAAATCTCTATAAGAAGAGAAGTCTGGTGTAATTCATGTACAACTAGTGATGTCTACAGATCAATAGATGAGAACTGCCTTGAACACTAGGACATTTGTACTTTGATGTTTTGATGCTTCTTTTTGCTCTACAGAAGTAAGTAAGTAAGTAAGTATTTTATTTGCACAATTAATTAAAATCATTGCAATTCATGCAAAACAAGGTTAAAAACTCAGTCCATTTTATCCTATTTTTTTTAAAGGTGTTAATGAGAGCAATGTGGTACATAGCTAGTGGGGCAAAAGTTCTTAGTGATCGTCTTCTGTTAACAGGAAATTAATCTCAGTCATGAATTTTACAAAGCGGGCGGCCATCTGAGCTGAGTCGCCCCTCATACACTCCTCTAGAGCTTCTTGGCATGTCCGGACGTTCAGGGCCCGCCAAATTGGACGCAAAAAAAAGTTTGTAAAGGAAGTAAGGTTCTGCAGATGCACAGGACGTGGATTAAGTTCTCTTTCCCGCTCTTACAGAAACAGCACTGTGTGGACACATCTTCCTTGAATCTCCGCCCATACTTATACACCCTCAGCGGGATTAGGCCAAAACATAATCTTATTAGATGGTGTTTCACTTGACGTCAGATAGTGGTGGAGTTTTAGGGCCATACAGTTTTGAGGCCCAAGTGCCATGGGAGAGATTCCTCACGGTTAGGGCATTGTGTTTGAGTGACAAGATCTTTGTTTGTTTAGTCAAGATTTTTGTGATTGGCCCTATAGGCAGCGAACTTGTCCATATGTCTTGAGCCTCTAGTGCATCCAAGCAGAATGTTAAAAATTGGTTCCAGGGAGTGCTAGGATTGTTTAACAGCGACCATATGCATCTAGTGTAAAACCATGGGCTTTTTTTGTTTTTAAACAATAGGCAATGAATCTTGCTTTCATTACCCAGTGTTTGGATGACAAAGAGAACTCCATGCATATTTGGGCATGAGAAGTCAAGTTGGGTAGATGGAACACTCTGCGAAAGCACATTGATTGGGCTCTGTCAAGCCAGATGAACATTTTGTCTTTGAAAGTTATGGCGCCCAAGGCTATTGTCGGCAGAAATTTGGCGCCTATCACCCTAATTAGTGGTGAGAAGTCTGGAGAGCAAAGGGTTTTCTTGGTTCCTACAAAAGCCCCCTCCAAGCTGCGGGCCACACCCTGCATTGCAGTAATATGCTGCGCTGGTCTCTCTTTGTGATCTATCCAAATTCCCAGATACTTGTATGCGGTCACTATCTCTATTGACTTCCCTTCGATGTACCAGGAGTGCTTTCCGTCTCGTGAGCCCGAAACTATCATTGGCTTAGCTTTCGTGATGTTAATCTCCTAAGCGTTAGTTTTGCAATACTGGGCCAAAGAATCGAAAAGTCTTTGAAGTCCCACCTGGGTTTGATCGAGGAGGATCGTGTCGTCGGCATATTGCATTGATTGAATTTTGGTAGAACTAATTCCTGGTGGGAATGCTCGGGAAAGGGCCAGACACTCAGGCAGGTCTGAAAGATATAGATTAAAAAGTAAAGGAGTCAATATGCATCCCTGCTTGAGGCCTTTATTAGTCATGATTTTATTGGTGGTTGACTGTCTTGAGGAAACTCTTATTTTTACCCAGGTGTCGGTATATAGGGCTATGAGAGCTTTCAGAAGGGGCTGCGGGATGCCCCATTTTGTTAACTTTTCCCAAAGTTTGGGGCAAACTACACTATCGAAGGCTTTTTGGAAATCAATGAAACCCAGATATAGTGATTTTCCTTTGGTAGCAAGTGTGCTTTCAATCATGTGAACTAGACAGATCAAATTATCTTTGATGATTATCTTTTGGAATCCAGTTTGTGTGAAAAGTATTAATTAACGATCTTCCATCCAGGTTGTCAGTTCTTGCAGTAGGACACTTGCATATGCCTTATCTTCCACGTCAAGAAGGGTATCTTCCGATAATTGTTGGGGTCAGCCCGCAAACCTTTTTTGTGGATGGGGACGAGAAGCGATCCTCGCCAAGAATCTGGTATGAGCCCACCCATTCTGATTGCCTTGAATAAAGTAGCCAGAAGAGTGGCCCATGTATGTGTGGATACATTATATATCTGTGTTGGTATTCCATTTGGGCCTGGTGCTCCTCCTGGGCGCATTTTTTTTATTATAAGTGCAACTTGGTTTGAGGTTGTCTTAATAGTGGGTTACGCTTCAAGATTGGAATTTGTATGATTAAAACTAAGGGGTTTTGGCCGTTTGGAGCTTGCTGGTTCTACATAGAGTGCTTCAATGTAGGCCTTCTATTCAGCAGGGGAGATATTAGTCACTGTGGTGGGTTGGGCAGAACTGACACCTTTGTTTACCCAACTCCAGAATCATCTTTGATCCTTTGATTTTATGATTTCATGGGCTTTTGCTCAGTGATGTTCTTCTTTCATTCTCTGAGAAATTAACCTTGCTTTCCTTTATTCCTTTCGAGTGATCGATATTTTATCTCGCAGGGACTTGTAATCTGTGTCATTATAGGCACGCCTGCGCAGCAAGTTATTTAATTTTCGGTTAATGCTTGTTGTAAATTGCTTATGTTCAGAGAGACAAGATGTAATTGGGGTGCAATTATTTGGTCTTTCGATTATCTTCAGGGATAGGGTTTATCTGAGGTCCAACACTGCTGTTACACACAACAATGTGGTCAATTGATCACTGTGCTCCTGTTTCAATTTGACCAAGTAATCGTCAACCTTCTCTTCCATTGTTTCCTGGTTGTCCACAGTCCACCAAAGCTTTCTTACAATCTCGAGATAGGCTTCTTTCGTGAGCAGATTATGTGTTGGGCGATGACAGTGCTGGGATGAAAATTTGCACGTTAAAACAGCGTGATCACTTTCCGGGGAGGGAATTACCTCAAATTCCTGGACAAGATGGAAGTTGGCAACTGAAATCCATATATAATCCAGGGTTCTAGCGAAAGACATGGGTGTATGCAGCGGGCAAGTCTGTATTGAGTCTTCCATTTAGGATGCGGAGACCTAATTCGTTTAAGTACTTTTCCAACTTTGTCCCTTGACTTTCCTTCCGTTGGTACTGAGACCTTACCTCCGGAATGGCCCACAATTGATTGTCCAATGTGAACTGAAGGGAGAAATCCGGGCCTGCCTCCATTAGATTGGCATTAAAATCGCCCATTATTAATCATATATCGTTTGGATAGTGGGAGGAGAGGTCTCTCATGGCTGGAAGAATTTTACTCAGTGTAGCCTCTCGCTTGGTTTTGGTGGGATGCAGGTAGACACAGCCAAATATCATTATTCGTTGTTTCAATTTGTTCTTTTCCAAGCACTGGGTCATAATTTTAACAAAGATATAATCTCCCTGCCCTTCGCACAGTCGGGAGGATTTTACGACCAGCTTGTTCTGCACTGCGATCAACACTCCTCCCGAGGCATGGCCACCTATATGAGATGCTGTTGCGTGGGATTCAAAGACAGTGAAATCCTCCCAGGCGATTTCCTCCAAAGACCATGTTTCTTGCAAGGCAATGATATCCTGATTCTTCATGAAATGAGTGGTTGGGCATTCTATTTTTTCCTTTGTTAGCCCGCAGATGTTCCAGGAACAGATTCTAAAGTGGTGCATGACATTCATGTTGGGCTTCTGTTCGACTGAGATGCTCTGTGTTTTACCCTAAGGCCTGGGATAACCAAGACCAGTTTTGGGAGTTCTGCCGTTTGAGAGCTTATTGACGAGGACCTCCCACGCTGGATGTTGTTATTTGCAACAGGTTCTCTTTCCAGGACGCTATTAAGGTTCCTGCTAGGGATCCACATAAAACTGAAAGGGGTTGCTGAGTAATTATGTTTTTGTTGGATGCATTTTTATTATTATTATGAGCCGTTGAAGGATTGATTAGTATGTCCTTTAAGAAAGCTGGGTACTTGGCTTTGGTGACAAAACTAATCTGGATGCCCCAGTCGTTCAATTGATTTATGTTGTTCATTAATGCAGAGGCCATGTCTTTATTTTGTAAGGTCACTACCGTTGCTTCGTTCGTCTGGCCCTGTTCTGGGGAGACAAAAGCCACACTTTCGATATCAGTGGTTTATATATTTTCTAGTCCTGGAAGGTGCTGGCACAGCTTTAGGATATTTCCTCTGTTGAGGATGTCCCATTTCCCTTGTGATGCGTACTCTGGGTAAAGTAATAATTTGGTGCTTTCTTTGGTCAACTTAGTTACTTCTCCAGTGTTAAAGGAGATTTTATTCTGCCGTTGGTTAACATTTACCATTAGGGTTTCGCAGGGCATCTTTTCTTTGGGTGGTTGGTTTAAACCTTCTGATCTATTTTCCTTGGGTAGTTGGTTCAAGCATTCTGATCTATTTACTTTAGAGATCTGTGGGCGAGCATTAAAAGAGGGGTCTTCTCCTCTTGGACTGTCTTGTTCGGGCTGCAGCCTATGTACGGGTGTCACGGAAGCGGTCGAGGCCTTCCCCGTTTTGATTTTTTTCCAACTCGTCCCTCAAGTTAATTTGTGTTGCTCTCTCCTCTGTGTATGTTTTTGGTTTGATACCTTCTTCCTTGGATTCGAGTGGTTGTACTAGAGCATGATTACGTATGAGGTTGTTCGTAGAACCCCGTCCCAGGGGCTTTTCTGCGCCTTGTTAGAACAAGGGACAATTGCTGAGAGGTTTTATTGATTTTTCGGGGATGTTAAAAGATTTTCCACTGCGTTTTTTGGTTTCTTTTTTTCCATTCTGTTTCTCTAGGGTCTCCTTCTGATCTTGCACTGTGCATCGGTCGATGTCGACCTTAATTTGGCCCACGCCTTGTGTTTCATGGTATCTTCCAGAGAGTGAATGGCTAAAGTTCCTTTTCCATGGATGTTGTCGCTAGGAACCTCAGTTGAGTTGGCTGTTTCACTGTCTTCGGTTTTAAGCCAGCGTAATAATGTGCTGTCCTTTTTCCTGGCTTTATTTAGTTTCTTTCATTTCTTCTTATTTTTCCTGGACAGGGGTTGTCCTTCTGTGGGTGGTAAGCTCGCCATATTTGTTGGCACTGTGGAGTTTATCACGTTGCCTGTCTCTTCTGCAGGGTTAGGTTGGATGATGTTATCTGGGTCTCTTATTATTTGTGTTTTGGTAAAAGTACATATGTGATCATGGTTACCAGCGCCTTTCGAGGTTCTGGCTAGATGCTCTTGTTTGATGATGGGCTGCTGCTCGTGAGCATCAGAGGGTTCACAATCTTGCGTCTGGTGGCTAGACCTGTTATCAGTTGTGTTATCTCTTATGAGACTTTGAAGATATGGAGGAGGGATGATTTTCTGTGTCCGTCTTTGTGCCTCGTCTTTCAGGTCTTCAATTAAAGAGGACATTACTTCTAGGAGTGTTTCTAATTTTTTTAGAATTGGGTTACAGGTACATCCACTGTTGCAGTGGTTTTGACTTTTGTTTCTTTCTACGTTGTTTTGGGCTCTGCGTATCAATGAGTTTAGTTGGTCAAGTTTTGTATCAATTTTGGTTATTGAATCCGCTACCAAGTGTAAAATGTTTATCTGAGGATCTATTTTATCTGCGTGCATGTGAGCAGCACTGGCCATTGATTTCAAGGCTTGATTAGTAGCTGAAAGCAGTACCTCAACCTTGTATGTGGCTGGAGTGTCGAGTGACTTCTTAGGCCAGAGTTCTATTTTTGAGAGGTTGTTGTCCTGCATCTGAGGATGTGATGAAGGTGAGATTACATCTGAATAGTTACTAATTGACAAGGTTTGTTTCTTTTGAAGACTTTTGTTTAGGTCTTTATGTGAGTTAGGCGCTTTATTGCCAGCACAGCTGTTGTTGGTGTCCATCAAAGAGGCATTAACTTTTGTCTCAAGCTGGTGAGGGTCATTAGAACAAGTGTGGCTAAAGTGCGTATGAGGGGTGAGAAATGGAGTAGAGGCAAGAGAAGGAAAGTCAAATCTCAGTGTTTAAGTATGAGGCTCCAGTGCTCCTTTTGATTGATTTACTTCTGTTTCAATTGACAGCGGGCTTTGTAGGTGCAGTAGTTGCAATGCTGGGCTCCCTGAACTAGCAGATGAGATCCATATTGTTGATTCTGGCAAATCATGGCTGGAGTGCTGTAGTAGAACAGCATATTTGCCCTCCTTAAGATCCTTAGCTTTCGACCACTGTGACTCTTGGTGGGCCTTGCTGGGTTTCTCGCTACTGAAGTGGCTGGTTATGGCCTGGCTAGGATTTATGTTCTGTGAAACATCTGGGCTACCATTTGGTGGTAATTCTTGGGAGGGAAGTGGGGCTAGTTGTGAAGAAGATGGTTCTGAAGTGGCCGGGTCCCTTCCAAGGATGAATATCTCAGGGTAGAGAGGAGCCAGTTAAGGTGTGCTTGTTGGATTTCCCTCGATATCCTTGAGTTGGTTATGGTAGCTTAGACTCTCGTAGCTCATGGAGTGGGCTACTTCCTCGAGTGTTTGAGTCGGCCGATTCAGATAATTTCTGATGTCGCGACATCTCCATTTGGCTAACGACAGAATGCAATCTGATTGGACTTCCTCCTGCAGTTCTTGCCTTCTTTTGACCAGGGGTGTCCGGCAACTTCTTTGTCTGTCCAGTTCAATCCCCTTATGCACTTCCAAGGTTCCTTCAGGACGACTTCGCTTGATTCGGGGGGATATATAACTCCCCCACGTTCCCGGTTGAGGGTACAGCATCTTGGCCTTCTGTCATTTGGCGGTCTTGTGAGGGCGATGGGAGCTTTGCAGCTGCATGGAGTTCCTTGTACGCATTCTGCTCTCTTGGTTGTGAACAAGGACGATTTGCTTTCCCTTTTGTGGGGGTACTTTCTTTGTTTATTTATTTAATTCATTAATTTTAATCAAAAAATTTTTACTGCTCCACTTTCTTTCACCTTGTTCCTCTTTCACCCAAATAGGGTGGTGGCTGAGCTCTGTTTAGGTACTGTTAGGTAGGCGCACGATGAGCAAGGTCTCTGATGTTACTACAAGGTGGGGAGGGGGCAGGGCATGAGGAAGAGTGCAAGTGCACCAAGCTGGCCACAAATTCAAACAAGCTTGGCCACCTCAACCACCGCCCCTACCCCTGCGGACTTCAGGGCACAATGCAGCAGGACTCACCAGGCTATCTCCACGCCTCAGGGCTCCTGCTCCACGTCCCCCGCCAGCAACAGTCCCCCGCGGCAAGACAAGAGAATGCAGAGGTTCTGCAGGAGTTTTTTTTTTTCTTTGCGCCTCCCGCCGCGTCGGCAATTGATTCGCAGCAACTGACTCGTGGCTCCTGTGAGTCAGCTGTTCTCTCGGCAGTTATCTTGCTCCAGCGGCGTTAAGCAAAGACTTGCGGTGCCTGTCGCGCACTGGCAGCCTGACAGGCACCGGAACGAGAGCCAGCAAGAAGGGCAGCCCACCGCGGGTCTCGGAGTATTCCACCCGATCACACCCCTAAATTCAATAGCTCAGGCGCGGTTTGGTGCGGTGCTGAGGCTGTCTGACTCTTGCTCTGCTCCGCTGCTCCTCCAGGTTGCCTGCCTTCCTCGCACCTCGTTTCGTCTCACTTCCGCTCAGCTTTGCTTTGCTCTACAGAAGATATGACTTTTCCAGGACTCAGAAAATTGATAGGGTAATACTATTAATTACCAAAAGAAACAGTTAAACCAATGGAATAATCTGAAAACTCTGGACTGTGTGGAGTGCAAACCAGAGTTGATCCCTGGTTCTAGCGTCATATCCCTATTTCTGGAATTCTCTGGTATTTAAATTAAGCCATACTGATGAGATAGGTTGTCGACATTTGGGTAAACCCCTTACTTAATTTCAGCTATATGGAGGTTATCTACTAATGAAGAGGATGAATAATGTCCTATAGACTGAGCAGATACCACATACATGTGTACAATTAGGAGAAACAGGTCTTGTTTTGGAAAGAAAATAAACAGCTATAGAATGTCCTGATTAAAATAAATGATCCTTGAATCTGAACTGTATACAGATTCTAATTACCCAGGGACTACATATTCTGTTGATCATGTACATGGTACCGTATATCTAAGAAAGAGGGAGCCATTGGAGTTGGAACAATTCATTTCTTTCAAAAGTGCTCTACTCAAAATGATACATACTATCCAACAGTTTGTCTCTTGCATTGAAATCCAGCACCACTCTCAGAAACATCTTTCAAACAATCTATAAGAATGGTACAAACCTTGTATCTATGTGCTTATTTGTTCTCACTATGCACAACAATATTAGCGACTTCCACTGCCTAGTTCAAAGTTGTGTTTATAGGTGAACCACTAGCTCAAGCAGTTAAACCTATGATGAGTGGAGTGCGAAACCTTTTTTAGTAGAAGGGAGGCAGAACTTAATGAAGTGTTTCACACTCCACCCAGTTTGGGTCAAAATGAAATAGAAAAATTAAAAGACAATGCATTAGTCGTGGCCTCAATGGGAATTTTGGAAAGGTCAAACAGGTTTTAGGGTTGTAAATCTCACTGGTTTGTCAATCTGGATGTGCCATGCAATTGCAATAAAAGGAACAATACTTGATGTACACAATGGCCAGGTCAAGGAATCACATATATAAAACGAGAGAGTAATGAAACCCTTTGAGAGGTTTACTGTGGGAAGGGAAATAAGAGTCTGCAGACAGAAGTAGTGGGAATTCAGTAAGAATTTAATCCAGAAGAACGGCCCACAACTCAGGACACGCCCGGATGCTTCAAGTGACTCTGCAGACAACCACTGAAGTTTCAAGAACCTTGCAGCCCATTCTACAGAGTATGGAACCCAAACAAAGAAATACACTTCACAAGTAACCATGTATAAATGAAAACAAAATACAAATGCATAGAAAAGAAAACAATAATAAGCACTTACTACATTTACTTAGGATATATGATTGGAAAGAAACATTTCTGGTGGTATTTTCAACTCTATGGAAATCAAGATTAGCAAAATAAAGTGAACTGGCAGATACTCTTGAAGACTACCACATAATAGTGGTTAGATTAATGAGTAATGGCTGCTTGGGGAGATGCATTACAAAACTTGTAGAACTCAGCAAGAGAAATTGTCTACAGGGCTAAGAAACACCTAAGGTCATAAATTATACTCTGGCATGCTGACAATGTGTGCCATGTGACTCTGGAGGGGAGCTGTGCTTCATGGGGCACCACCGGGGAGCAAACTACAATTTCCATCTCCCCCTGTTAACATTTCTGGTCACCTGTTTCCACCTCCTAGGACCTCCCAGGACCTTTAAAAATGAGCTGCGCTCCTGGGACAGTGTAACTGACCTGGCCACGGAATCGCTGAGCATAAGGGAACTCAGGGGAGACCAGAGAATCTCTGACTATTGAGGGAAGCAGAGGGTAGAGGCTTGCTTCATTGGGTCCCCCCGGGGTGCAAACTACAACTCCCATCTCCCCCTGTCAGCACTTCCAGTCACCTGTTTCCGCCTCCTAGGACCTCCCAGGACATCCCACAACCTTTAAAAACGAGCCACGCTCCTGAGTTGTGGGACGCGCACAGGAAGGCGCCCAGGCCACACCTGTGCAAAGCCTGGGCCTAGGGCGGGCCTGTCAAGGCCCATCAGTGCCTGGAGGTGGATGGGCTGGGCCACCACCCTAAACTCTAACTGTCATGCTGCTTGTAGCCCACATCAAGATGCATAATAAAAATGTAACTTCTAACTCCGGACTAATCATATTCACCGTCAATTCAGTTTTTACCAAGGTGACCAAAGCGACCAGCGCTATTTCCAGGGAGATTGCTTTGACGGAGTGCAGACTTCCCCTGGGGAATGGAGCCCTTGGTTCTAATGACGAGATCAAAGATCTCCTTATCACTGAACCCATATCCGCTGAGCCCAATATATGTACTACTACCCATAGTGATTTACCACCAAATGTCACCGCTCCTGTCACTGATACTCTTCCCTCGCTTAGTAATTCCATTCTAGCTAAGCCCCATTCCCCACTGACAGTAAATGGCAAGAGGAAGAAAGGTCCCATAAATAGCCACCCTCCACCAGAGCAAAGAAATCCAGAAATCGTCACCTCACCAACCCAGAGATGAGCCAGGCCCTGAACAGTCACATACACTGGTCCCCCTAGAGGACTGTTGTGCAAGACTTTCTCTTTTAATTACTCCAATATTATCCCGCCTGGACATTATTGAACTCAAATTGGAGGAGTTAATAAGTATAAGTAGATCCTCAACACAGCAAGCCTCATCCAGTAATCAACCATCATACATTTCACACTCTACGAGTAATCCTGTCACTACCTGCACCCCCACCCTCAAACAGACTGTATCTTAGCACCACACACCCATGGGAGTGCCATGCATTCTGGGTTAGACTTAAGTGGGGGCACCCAGCTAATGCGGGGAAACATCAATATTACCACGCTCTAATGTCTCTTACACCCTTTCTCCCTATAGGTAAGAACAGACCAGCCATTTCTATCCCCACTGAGGGATTAGGAGATACCACTCAGAGTCACATCAATGATTCCTGTTCAGTACTCACAAAGAGTCATTCCAGACATCAAAATCTTGATTTCCTGCCAGCCACCAGCCACTTGTATTAGTTTTGCTAAATGTCTCAGTACTTTCTCCCCTACAAAGAGAATCCACCACCCAGCTCATGGCCAAAGCACGCTCCTGGTTAACCAGACATAGGAAGCCAGGGCCCCTAATACAACATCATCTGTTAATTGCGAGGAGAACTTCCTGTGTGGGCCCCTCTTTAAAATGTTATGAGGGTGATTGCGTTGTTTTAAATTTTGACAGCCCCCAATTGGTAAAAGATTCTTAATTCTAATCTAGCAACTAAAATGCATCCAGTATCCATAGGCTGTGGATCCTGCCGAGAGGTACCGACGGAGAGAGCGGGCCTCATTCTCCGAGCCGTTGCCGGGTGAGGTGAGGCTTGACTCCCACACATTGCTGGGGACTGCATCCTCTATCAGCATTTGGTTCAAGAGGATACGGTAGGATGGTCTAATTGACCACATTTACTGTTGACAGACTTATTTTGGTCTGACACCTCACTTTTTCTTTGCACTATCAATAGAGTGTATCTTTGCAGTAGCAATTTCTATACTAATGGCCCTGAAGAATGCCGGTGTAGTGTCACCTTATGGCAGAAACATGTTGGCCTTATCAACCACACAGCAAAGTAGACAGTGATTTTGTCACACTGTTTTGCACCCTTTTTTAATATGACGTCCAGGTGAATAATAATAAAGGGATCTTTCTTTTGCCTTGACCGTCATTTTTATGTCACTCACTTACTTTTCACTGCACTGTATTGTACCAGCACGGCCAGTGGCGTGGACACTTCTATCTTGTGAACCACAATAGTGTGATATCTAGCCAATTCATCTGGGCATGGATACACCAATTGGGTTCTAGATGTCCTACATGACGAGGCTCCGCCAAAAGGGTGGGCTGATAGGATCTCTATCGTATATCTAATGTCTTTCGACCACTTGGGTCTGGTTCAGTGCAGTACCAGTGCTTAGTTTTTTCACTGAAGACCTTGAGGACTTAGCTTCTTTTTTCAGACCTTCAAGTTCTTTTTGTTCTTTATAGTCAAAACAATAACACCAGACCGCCATTCACATGTGAACAGGACCCCGATGAATAATTTTATGCAATACCCTACTACTAACAGATTTGCCCCACTGCCAGGTCTGGATTCTTGTGACTGACATACGGCTGTTAGCCAGATGACTGCCCAAATACAGCATGAAGGGGGGAGGAAACCGCCGCATGCCTGATCTCGCTGGGGGTAATTGAACACCTGAGCTCTCCTGACCCTCCTGACTGAGACTTGTTAGTCTCTGCCCAACAGATTAGGTCAGATGTCGCTAGGGTTGCATGGAACTTAACGTACCACCTTGTGTCCTGGAATATAGATGGTTATAGAGGCAAACGTAACAATGAAAAATTGCTTTCTGCTCTGTCCAATTTCCAGATTCTTCTCTTCTAAAAAATCTGGGAGACCGACCAAATCCTCATCGATGGGTATAGGTCTTTCCAAATATTGGCCTCACCATCGACAGGGGGGAGGCCTAATGGGGAGTTATTAATGCTGACCTCTAATGTAGTTGAATTTAAAGTTCTGACCTTCATAAACACATCACCAAACGTTCATATTCTAGTCATCAAAGGGCCTGACATGCGGGATCTATTATTAGTAGATTATTATGGTAGCAACTTCACCGACCCAGCGGTTGTACCAAAGTCTCTGGATAACATGTTGGACGACCTAGTGGGGTCTCATTCTAAACACTTATATATACTCTGGATGAGAGACTTTAACTTAAAAACATGATCTTGAAACTCTGTGAAGTTATGTGGAATCATGGACCACAGGAATGCCTGTATCTCCCATTTTTACCATGATGCCCAGGGGAACTTCCTCAATACCATACTAATGGAATGGCAACTTGTGATTCATAACATTATAGATCCACATACAGGGTCAATTTCTCCCACTTTTCAAAGAGGTGAATACTTATCTACTTTAGATTATATTATCTCCTCTGAGTCCCTCAACTCAAACCTTTTAAAACTAAATACCAACTTTACTGAATTTAGCGACCATGCCACATTGTTCAGTGTGATATTATGGCAGGCGGTGAAACTGGATAATGGCCCTAAAATACCTAAACCAATACTAGGTAGAACTAATGGTTACACCCTGAAATAGGATACGGCTGATGTAGATACCCTATTTACGAGTTTTGGTAAACCAGGAGGGTATAAAAATTTGCCTGAACCCATCATCATATCAGACAAGTATAGTTGAGGCTTCTAACTCACTATTAATGTATCTCTGATCACAGTTAATAAGGCCACTGTCTGCAAGAGATCATACCTCATGCTGTGGTTTGGATAAGAACTGCTCTGTTGCTTCTTCAAATCTGCCCATGGTGCTTAAATCCCTACCTAGGAATTCTGAGCGGGTCCGCACACTGAGGAAATCTTATAAACTAGCCAGAGCACATAGATTGAGCCAGCTGAAATCAGAGGCATGGGACAACCTAAAGAAGGCCTCGCCCCTTCGTGATAGCACAGCTTTTTGGAAAGTTATTAACACTCCATTTCAGAAAGGTAATAGTGGCCCCTCTATAGAGTCCCATATTGATGAGGATTCCTGGGTAAAACACTTTCAGGATATTTTCCATGAAGTAGGGGAACCCACAGGCGTGAATGTTAGCTTTGATACTGTTTTCCCTACATGCCTTTCATTTGATCTCGCCCAAATCAACTCACCTTGACTCAATCTCCCTCTGGAAAAGCTCCAGGGCCTGACGGGGTACCCATGGATGTCTTTTTAGTCGACACCTCCTTTTGATACCCCCTTTTAGTCGTGGTTTTTAATGCCTTAGCCGAGACTGGTCCCCCTCCCTTCATGGAAAAAATCTGTAATTATTCCAATATCTAAGAAAATGGATGCTTCCATCCCTGCCAATTATCATCTCTCTGCTTTAAACTCGGCCAAATTAAAGGGCCGATTGTTTTAAACAAACTGGAAATATGGGCTGAGGAAAGGGACATCCTCACGGAAGTTCAATATGGGTTTAGACAGTGCAGGGGAACCTGAGATCAATGTCTCAATTTGACCCTTACAATTGGGTAATACATCAGAGCGAAAAATGCCCAATCTATCTGGCCTTCATGGATTTATCCAAGGCTTTCAACTGCATGGCCCATAGCAAACCATGGATCATGCTGAAGGAGATAAGAGTGGACTATGCTGTCACTAACTTCATCAGAGAGCTATATTTGGACTCTACCTCTATGGTACACTATGGTAAAAACGGTGAATGTACTAAACCTTGTGAAATTTAAAGTGGAGTCGATCAAGGTTGCGTTTTGGCACCCTTTCTGTTCGCCCTCTACACTGATCAATTAAACAAGGTTTTGACTGAGGTTGCTAAAGACACTCCGTTAGTCTCATCAACTGCCCGCCTCTTCTCCTCTATGCACACGATGCTGTTTTATTTGCCAGGACACATGGCACTCCAAAATCTTATTACCCAATACTCAGATTTTATGCACAACTTGGACCTGCACATAAATAAAACAAAATCCTATGTCATGCAATAGGTAGTGATAAAAGGAAGAGAATGAGACACACACTAGACGGGCAAACATTAGCGGAGGTTCCTCATTTGAACTAATATGGGGTGGTTTTTGACAATAACCAATCATGGAGGGAGATGTTGCAAAGACAAACCAACCTAATGATCCAAAGCATCGCTGCCCTTTATAGATTTTCCAAAACATTAGGCCACAAGCCGATATGTGAAATTCTCACAATTTACCTGTAAAAACACTTTCAATGGCCTTTTATGGGGGAGCAATTTGGGGTATCAGTGATGTAACCTGTCTTCAAGTGCAAGAAGACAAATTCATAGAAAGACTTTGTCGATCCCACAATCGAGTAACAACTTCATAGGCCACAAAGAAGCCAGCATGCCCTTTATTACAGACGCCAAAAGACTCTCTCTCTGGCTATCCGTATGGAAAAGGAGTACTGTGGGCCTAAATCAAAAAATCTTTAAAGACATTTTAATTTGGATCACCCCCACAAAATCCCCTGGCTATTATATGTCAGAGAAACTCTTACCTCTGTGTGTCTTGCCCTTCTGTATAATACTTCAACTCTCCGCAAACAATTCCCTAAATCGAGATTAAAGGCGATTTTTATAAATAAAGTCACTCATGATAGGTGGAATAGTCACAAAGGGAAACAAACTGTAAAGTTTTATGAATCAATACCACAGATATCAACTCACCTACATTCATACTTACGGTTTGTTGAGAATAATCAGCATCACTTCATTCTGACTAAATTCAGATTGAATCTTACGGCCACATGCATCATTGTTGCCATTTGCGATTTCTTAATTGCGAACATTAAGGAATCGCAATTAAGAAATCGCAAACGGCTATGCACCAAGAAATCGAATTTTTTTTGCGATTTCTTAAATTTCCTTAATTGCGATTCACAATTTGCGAATCGCAATTAAGGAATCCCTTCTCATTGATTCCTATGGGCCTAGAGGCCCATAGGAATCAATGGGAAGTCATTTTCAATTTGCGATTAGCAATTTGCGAATCGCAAATTGAAAATGCAATTTCAAGGGTGCAGGGGGGGGTCCTTTGGACCCCCCCCTGCACCCCTGAAATATGACTTTAAGTGCATTTTTCACACACACATGCCCCAAGGGCATGTGTGTGTGTAAAATGAAACTTTCAAAAATGCACTTTTGTGCATTTTTGAAAGTTTTCGCAAATTACCATGAAGGTCAACTTCATGGTAATTTACCTCTCCCTATTTGCAAATTCTCAAATTTAAAATGTTCATGCATTGCATTTAAGAAATCTCAAATTGCAATTTATTAAATGCAATAGCAATTTTAGAAATCTCAACGTGATTGGGATTTCTAAAATTGCGAAAAACATGATGCATCCCAATTTTGTCAATTGCATTCGCAAACGGCCGAAAATTGTGCCCGTTATTCCGTTAATGCTGGGCTACCCTAATAACCTTTTTTCCCTAAACAAATGACCGCCTTGTCCTTGTGACAACAAGACAGCTCAATCAACTTCCCACCTCATCCTTTTTTCCATTATACACGACTTAGAGGAAGGCTTTCATTGTTTCACTCTTGAGAAAGATTTCAATGAGGTCTGTAGCTTCTGCTCTCTTTTTATCTTACTCACTAGAAACCCCATTGGTCTGCTTTGCGCTAGCCTCCTTCCTACTGGCCGCTATGAGATCCCGTAAAGTTTTATGTACTACACGTTTCGCACTTTGAGATCAATTTTAACTGTTTTATTCTGTCTTTTTTCTAGTCCATGTATGTATTTGTGTATTTATCTCTTATGCACAGTGTTTAACCGTGGGCTTGGAACTGCTTTTAAATTTTGTATTTATTGTACGTCTAATTTTACTGCACCTTTTATGCTATTTTATGTGTTTACTTTTATGCATTTTCATGAAGTGCAAAGTAAAGTTGGTTGATGATGATGATGCACGATTGATTGTAGTGATGATCTAGGAAATGACCAAGAAATAAAAGCCAGGTGAAGTAATTACACATACATATAAAGCGACTTATATCTAACTAGGGGCTCGATTAGGATTGCGGTGAATCTGCATCCTCCGGGCCGGCGGAAGCCACCGCCGGCCGGGAGGATGCGGATTCACCGCTGCGGTGAATGAAAAGACCCCCGCCACATTAGGATGGCTGGGGGGGGGTCATCGGTGGACGCGAAGACCGTCCGCCGCTTTTCCGCCACGGAAAGGCATATGGTCCTTTCTTTGGGGGCCCATTGCGGGCCCCCAGGGTGAAGGGGGGTGCACATGGGGGGTACCTATGGTACCCCCCTGCATTTGCATGCACATTGCGGCAGGCACCGCGTGGTGCCTGCTGCTTTGCATGCAAATGCACAGCATGCATATTTAACTTTGCAGCGGGTGCTGCTTAAAGCAGCACCCGCCGCAATATTAAATATACGGGATGTGACCGCCAGAGTGGCGGTCACATCCTAATTCCACCGGAGGTACCGCCGCTGCCCCTGCGGACGGTCCCTCCACCTCGGGGGTGGCGGACGGACGCAGGTCTGTCCACCATCTTAATAGGCGCCTAGGTCTTTAGAGAGCCCCTAGTCCCCTCACATGAATCGCATTAACCAAATTGTGCTTTTAATAGTGGTGCCTATAGCTACCGGAAAATGCATCGTTCCATTTTACATTTATATAACTTGAAGTGTTTGCTAGAACTGTTTGCTACTTTTGTCTGTTGTCTTACTGATTATTGTTTCAGCTAATTGAATTGTGTGGCATGCAATATTGAAGCATCTTTGCTAGTCAATGTTTGTCATCATAATCAATAGTAATTTGATGTTTGCTGTGTACTTACAAGAAGAAAAGGGCCTTGTAATCCAATGTGCCACTGATCATGAAATTTTGCATTAAAGTATTTTCCACTTGAAATATGATAAGGCATGGCTCATTTATACTCTCTCCTTCATTATTATCATAATCATCGTCAGGCACTTATATAACATGTGTAGGTGCATCAACTATTGCAACAACTGCTAAAGAAAGTAGAACTCTAGCAATAATATCTCTAGAAACGCTAACATTTTCTCTCGAGCTGTCTTTCAGCAAAACAAAATACTCTTGCCACATAATCCTGCATGGAACTCTCAATTCATTGCACCTGCCTTACAAAATAGCAGTTGATATTGGAAAGTTTCATTTCTAGTTGTGTGACTGAGCACCAGTTACACCAGGTTTCTAGAAATTATCTAAATGTTGATGTTCCAAAATCTTGGTCACTTGTCTTTTATTTAGTTTGAGATATTTAGATCATATCGTGTATATGCTAAAACACTATAATAGTAGGGCTGGGTGGACTGTTTCATTTTATCTGTGGAATTGGCGGAATTTGGTGACTCCACGTTACTCTTATAATGGGTAGTTACAGCCAAATTCCACCAATTACTGTGTTCCAGAAATTGTTCCTGCAAGGCTCCAAAATGCAAGTGTGAGCGAGATTTGTTACTCCCAGCACCATTTCCTAATACGAGTTGCTGCAGGCGGTCGTGGTCAGAGGGATGTATCTGGAGTACATTTGCTGCAGCTCTAGTAGATGTTCTACTCAAGCGTCAGCAGAATCAACTTGAATGGCCACGAGTACTTGTGTTCCTTCTGATCCAGCAGATTTTTTTGTGCTGCTCTCACTACTGCCACTAAATTGCAGCACAAGCTAGGTGACGTGCATATTTTTAGCTCATTGGTGAAATCCCTCAGAATGTCACTGAGTTTTTATGTAACTTTGCGGCATGAAACTCTGCGAGTTCCATCCACACCTATTTCTTTTCGCTCTAGCAGAGTACAATAACAATTGAAAGTCGATATACTGGCAGTGTAACCAAATATGTTATTTCAAGATGTTCTAGAGAATCCTGAATGGCAACCCATTCATCATGAGATTATTAAGATATGAGTCTTACCTGCCCCGCCCAAGTCTTCTATTCACCTTAAACTATTCCGACACCATAGACCAGACCCACCATGCATGTGCAACACAGCAAGTACATGATCCTTTTACACTAATTAATTAATATGCATTGTATCTTCATCATTATGGTGCACAGCTCAACACTACTCCTGCTGAAGACCATACTACACCACCAACCACCAATACGTGATATTAAAATTATGCTGAGTTTTTCTCGAAGCTTTGTGACAAGCTGTAATAATAATAATAATAATAATAATAATAATCCACATTTGTAAAGCGCGAACAATCACCCGTAAAGGTCTCTAGGCGGTGAGGACGTCGGGAAGATTAAGCAAGCTATTGCCCAGAGTCACATGGTGCTGGGCTAACCTGCCGCTGGCACCAGGGATCGAACCGTGATCCCCAGATTCCAGCGTCAGTCGCCCTGGCCGCGACGCGACGCCACACCTCTTTCCTGTACAGCTGTCAGGGCCGGACTGGCTATAGCGGGCACCGGGTGTTTCCCCGGTGGGCCGCTAGGGTGGGGGCCGATTTTAGACCCCTGGGGGGCCTTTTTTGTTACCGGGGTCGGCAATATCTGCCCCCAGTAACAAAATCGTCCGAAGCCGGCCCTCGCACATTGCTTTGCTGCACTTCCCCTCACCCCAGGGGGGGCTGGCTGAGCAGTGTGCCAGGGCCGGTATCTGTTCCCAGTCCGGCCCTGACAGCTGTACAGTTACAATTAAAAACTTTCTTATTACTTGAACAACTGCATAATTGAAAATTCACTGCAAAACCCACCTACTCTGAAACTTTTACAACTTTCATATTGTTGCTTCATTCCTTGTCGAACTTGTCATATAGACAGAAATCTCTTCAATTGCAGCTGTGGGGTTTGTTATGTCAGGATAAGTAAGAACTTAGTCTATATTGTTTCCAGAACAAGGATTGTTAATTTTGCAATTGTGTTCCCATTTTTTGCAGTGTAGTCTTATCAGCTACATCTTCGTATACTTTGTTGCTGGTTAATATGCCAGGGCCAATAACAGGGAATATATCTGCAGCTTAAATATTGAGTTTATAAGTGATGGCGCCTCTTCATTATATTTGAAACCATGTTTGCTTAGACTGCAGTGCTTAACCAAATTATTTGTAGTATTGTACAGTCCCAGAGTGGATAACTTATTGATGGGAGGTCAAATAGAGAAAAGGTCGGTGCATGAGCTCTTACCTTCATTTATAACAAATATTTACCAGGGGAATTGTCTGAACCATTTGCCTAAACAATTATATTCCAGCCTCAATACCCATTTCAATGCTAAAATGAAATAGTAAGCAAATAATAAATAGACATACAGCCAAATGGGAAAACGGATCGAACCTAGATTAAAGATGCATATTTCATTAAAGCGATTCCTTCAGCAAATTGAACAGAGACTAGGAAAGCCTGGAACAGGATTGGAAAAGCTATTGCAACTATCTGCAAGGCCTGCTGAAGTTTTGGAGAAATGTATACCTTTTTGGCACAGAGTAGTATTCGTTTATTTTTAGAACAGTAAGTTTACTTGCTTATATATCATCGTTGGAAGGGATTCTTATTAAGAGCGCTCGGGCCTCAAACAGAGCAAAATATTCTGTTAAGGGTCTAGCAAAGGCATTTGCCTGGTTCCTCCAACTCCTAAAAACCTTCCTGTCTGGGAGTGTAGGAATCAGATGGTAGAGTCCTTTTTTCGACCCTCATAATGAGTACCTTGAAAATCCCAAATTAAGCAAAAAGAAAGGAATTTCCACCTGAACCATAATTCCAAGATCTATGGTAGTAACAGGAGCGGCCGGTGCAGTTAAGCGCAGTGGGGAGGTTGGGCGGCGGTTATAAGTCGACAGATGGCGGAATAGGGTAAATTTAATACATAAATAAATAAATCCTATTCCGTAGGCTGTCGACGTCCCTCCCCGCCCCTTCCCACCCCACTGCGCTTACCTGCTCTGTCCACTGCTGGGTATTAAACACCTTCAGCGCTTTTCTACGGCACATTTCACCTAGTAAAATATATCAGTGGAAAACATCCAAGAATGTGGAAAATGCATGCGTGCAGAAACGAGGACGGAAATGCCAGTTTAACTCTGAGGCAAGCTCAGTGATACTACTCGCAGAAAATCCTACATAATGTGACACCTACATTTCAAGATGTAGTATTACTGAATTGAGTTCCTCAAAACTTATAATGCTAACCAGAGAGCATTGGCCATTTCAAAAAGAAGCCATAGTGCTGAAGCACAATGAATGATAGATTAACAGTCATGCAGCAGAGATATCAATCAATGGCAAATACTTGAGAAAACACCATTGTGTATTAATACCAGGTAACAAAAACTTTGAAAAAAGCGGTTTAGGAAAAATGAACAATCTTTTTTTTTTTTTTTTTACTACACAAGTTCTTGAAGCTGTTATTACGCACCATTCGCAAAAATATGTGTGAGGGTGTTTGTATAGACGAAAAAGTTGTCATGGCATTGATCCTCATCTCCAGTCTTACTCTGGTAATTCCGTCATTATTGAGGCAATTATGTACCAAAAAGAAGAAGACGTTAATCAATGTAAGGACCTCCAATGCTTATTTCACTTAACCTTTGGTTAAGTTTCCTTGGTAATTTATTTAGAATGTGTGCTTACAAATAAAGAATAATTTTGAAGAATTCCACACTCTTCTGTTTCCCTTCAAAAATATTGAAAAACGCTCAGTCAAGAAACTTTAAACCATGTATCATCTGTAAGCACTTATTTTGACCTAATGTCTACCTCCCACATTCCTTATTCATTTTTCTTAATCAATGTTTCTGCTAGTGATGCAAACACATTTACTAACTGCAAGGGGATGCTGCAAACATCCCTGGCCAGATGTCATTCAGTTGCTCTGCACCAAACACCACTTGAGAACAAGTTTAAATGTGTAAAGATGAAACCTATGTTCTTTCTGAGCAGTTATCGTCTATAACTGAGGATCCTTTTCTTAGTAGGCAGAACATCTTAATTTTTTTATTCAACTAAGATATTTAATAATAATAACAATAACTCGTATTTTACATGGTGTGTTGTACCACACAGGTACAAATACTAAACAACATAATTAATAGTTGTCACATTGAACCCACATTGGCAGGATGGAAGGCCAAATCGGCCTTGCTGGGATATTACTTTGTGTCCTGTGTAGAGGTAGATAGTCTAAGGTGTGTGGTAGGGGCATGATCAAGGAAATACAAGTCAAATTAAGGGAATACCCACACAATTGTAAAATGCTTTTCTATACTGATATACACTTTTAAAAATACACAAGAAAGTTCGAAGTATACGCATCGCAGAAAGCTTGAGCAGGGACACTATAAAACTCAATGAAATTGGAGAGGATAGTATAAATGGTTTCCATGAATAAAAAACAGAGGGGCATATCATTAAGAACAGGAGATACAATTATCGCCGCTTTATCAGCAGAAAACTGCAGATAAAGCGGCGATAATGAGCTTGATAATATGCTCTATGGAATTTTCAGTCGAAGCCCATGTTAGATGTATTCACATTTAACATGGGCTTCGATTGGAATTCCATAGAGCATATTATCAAGCCCATTATCGCCGCTTTATCGGCAGTTTTCTGCTGATAAAGCGGCGATAATTTTTTCTTCTGTTCTTGATAATATGCCCAAGAATTTGTAAAACGGTGAATTTTCACTATGTACCTAAGAATAGGCAATTGTAATTATCAGTGTTGGTAACCTGTACATGGGAATCCAGGTTCAAGGAAAATACATTTTTGAAAGTCACAACTTTCCCTCATGCAGGTGGGCAGGTTTTGCTAGTCACATAGGCAATTGTATACGTTAGATATATTCCACAGTGGTGGCTCGCAAAGGTAACACTGGGGCGGGGAGGCGGGGCAGGGGCAGGGCTGGTTGTGGGGGTAGTGGAGTCCCACATATGATGGCACAGATGAATGTAAATAAATAAATAAATGCCTGCCATCGTATGTCAGACTCCACAACCCCCCACCCAGCCCTGCCCCGCACCACAGCGTTACCTTTGTGAGCCGCCACTGGCCACAAAGATAAATATTTTTAATGCTTTTCTTAAATTGGGATTACCATGCACAGCATAGCCCCTGGCCCATGAACCACTCTAACTCATGATTCTGAAAACCCCATCATCTCAGACATTTAAGGCAAAGAGGCTAAATTGACCACTATCTCATTTGAAACATATACAATGGCCAAATTTTGCAGAAGAGGGTTATATTTTTTATTTAAAGGGTCTACAGACAACCAGTAACCGTTTCTCATGACTGAAAAACGAATAAAAATTCCAGGTCCCTGCTAACAAGATCAATTAAATTATTTGACTAAGGCGTGTAATTGGAATTTTGAGTGTGGAATTTTCACCAGCTAGCTTAAGGATGTGCACCGTTTCCCTACTGTAGTGGAAAGTTTGCCAGATTTCAAATTTGCTGCAATGGAAGTGGTGGTTTCTTCATCAAAGTTGCTTCCTCTATTGTGGGAACAGCTACTTTAAAGAGTGAAGTCTTTGGCAGATCATGTGGTGTGAACCATGATGGATAGTAAAATATCTACCATCTAATGTGTACTCTTTATATGTAGCAGCAACTTTGGGGGTCATAGTAAGCATCTATATCTATCTGAAAAACTAGAGGGTGAAATAAAGAAGTGCTTACTCATTTTCGGTTCCATAGGAAATTTTGCTCATTCCTTCAGCCCAAACAACTGAACGGATTTACACCAAACTTGGCCTTCATGTACAACTTTACTTTGAAAGAGTGCTTTTGTTAGTTTGGTGTTATAAGCATTTTAAATAGTTGCCAAGGGGAATTTAAGGTCTTAACACTTTCTTATCTCTATGATATTGCCATTTTAAATATTGTGTCATTGACTTATGTCAATCACAGTTTGAATGTTTGGATAAATGTGATTGGCTGAAGAAGATCTCTGAAAATGTTTGTTAAGCCATCTTAAAAGTTTGCAATGTTCACTCTTTGGATGAATAATTGCACAGTCATAGGGCCACTTTCAGAAGTGTCCACTCACAGTGTAGAGCGGGGCAAAATCAAGAAGCATAGAAAACATGAGTACTACACCAGGAAAAATTGCAGAAAAAGTGCAAATCAGAAGGAGATCTCAAACATGTGAGTGGCCTTTTTGGATAAAATAATTCTGCTATTTTTGTAAAATATGGTGAGCCACTTATGACTCAAAAGTTTTTCAAAGTGTTTTGAAAAAGATTTATACCATCAAAGGAAGATGGTTCTATTGCATAATATCAACACAGAACAATATTGAATTACACAAATAGCGCCAAAAAAATATCAATCCCAAAAATATCGTCCTCATCATCATTCTATACTTAAATAGAAAAATACAAATATCTACCACAAAAATATCACTGTAAAAATTATTTAAAATGCCCTAATATCTACAACAATAATAAAAAAATACATACTATCACAATCATCATAAACCTACAGAATACAAACCAAATATCGAAAACACAGTATTGAGTACCAAAATATAACTTCAAATAAATAAAAAAATCTTTAACTGCATTTAAATTCCATTAAACTACTCTTTTAAAACAATATGAACTAATTATATTACAAAACTGTTACAATACATGTATTTAATATATAACACAAAATAAAATAAATTAATTTGGTGTTACATTTATCAAACAAATATGAAAGTAAATAATACTTTCATATTCCTTTGATAAATTTAAAATATAAAGTATAGAATTATAATAAATATTACTTTCATCTTCGTTTGATATATTTAAAATACAGAATTCATTTTATTTTGTGTTTATATATTAAATACATGAATTGGAAGGTTACATAATCAGTCTGGAAGGTCCGGCGGATGGTCTGGACATAGGTCGGGCGGACAGTCTAGCCATAGGTCAGGCCATGTGCCCAACCGCACCATGAGCCATTTAAGGCCATGCGTTGAGGAGGGGTAGGGCACTCGCAGGGGGTTGGGCACCAGAAAGTGGTTGGGTGCCCGCCTCCATGCAGAGCACATTAATCAACTTTGTGTTAAAATAGACATAGAAATTAGTTGCAAAAACTAAAGGTTAAAGTGACATTATAGTTAGGAATTGTAAAAATATGTTACTTTATATTTTTTTTAAAAACGTAGAAATTCACTGGAAAAAACAAATGTAAAAGTGCCGGGCCCATAGTCACTAATGCTGCTGCAATAAATAATTTTCTGTTCAAGTGAAATGTGGCCCACTTACTCATGCTATTTGGATCAACTGTACTAATAAATGCATATTTACAAGTGTATTACTACAGTGCAAAGGTCAATTTCGAGTTAATTTCCACAGTGCAGCAAAATTGCCATGCCAAAATGCATTGTACTTCCTCAAAGCTTGCATGCATTAATTACTTCACAGAGGGAAACAACACTCCTGATAGGCAGGCATCTTTCAGTGCGATTATACCTGGCTTCACAAATGTAAAGCCCTTTGTTAAAACAAATACCATATATGCAGATGTGCAGAGTGTAATTTGCGAATTATGGCCATCGTTGAGTGTGGGGAGGGGGATCGCGACTCACTCAAGGCTTCTTTTCTCGTGAACCGTGACTCCTCCCCGCACTCAACAATGATAAAAACATATTACAGTTTCTCTCTGTAAAAAAATATATATGTTGTTCCACCCTTATTCTTCTTGCAAGCGTAACACATGTGTAGTTTGATCGTTGAGCAAAAACCCCCATGCATGCAGTATATGCTGTTACCTATATTTGGCAGGTGGTTATTTTGTCCCAATGTTTGTCCAAAGGCAGCATGTGTGAGCCAAAGGCCAGCACTTTCTGAGTGATCATCACAGCGAAAATATAAAAGGGAAGGAGAAAATCTATATAAACGAGGATAATCTTAGCCTGGAAAGCACAAGGGAATTGCCTTAACTGCAACAACCGATGAAAGTGGAGAAACTGAATGTGAAAGCAATGTAGCCAGCGGTGCCAGCAATAATATCATTTGACTCAAGCCTGGCAATTTAGTGCAGTGGCAGCCCCCCTCCTCCCAACCCTGCTGCCTCTGTAAGCCTTACTGTACAATATTATATTCTACAGCTTTACTGTAGCTACACAAAGTGCGAATATGTGTATCGCCTCTCATTTTCTTTAGTTACTGCTATGGTTATGAGCCTGGGGTAATGCATTTTCCCCAATGGTCCTCAAGCAACGACCCCTGTCTCTTGCAAAGCCCAGAGTGTAAATGAGATGTGACATCGCCGCGGTACAGCAGTGTTTAAATTGAAATATCATCGAAGGGCCAACACATTTCAGACCTTTGATGTAACAATGCAATGTTCCATTGGGGTTAGAGCTGAAATGTGCACTGTTTAGTGCTGTCGGGTGAAGGGGATATTAGAAAATTTGTAGGAAAGAAGACAGATAGGAGATTGGGAGGAAGTGAGAGTAGACAGGGAAGAGATTACCTACTCTTTTCATATCTATGTGTTCTTTCGATTTCCAGACAGAACAGAACTGAAACTGCTAAGTATCTTTTGTTTTATTCGCTAAAATAAATTTAGACAGCAATGCACAGAACATAGAGTCGTGAAATTACGAGAAATTCGACAATACACGAATACAATTGAATAAAGATAAGCAGCTAAGGTATCTTCTCTATGCTATAATATGTGGACAGAAAGTTCAGCCTGTGCAAGATGTAAAAGTTCTATGTTGCGATAGTTTTCTTTTCACAAACAATTAGAATATTGTAGTTTCTTAATTTATTAACATACATATGTGTTGCTTCTTCTTTTAAATGCAGTCTATCGCCTATAATCATCACAGACGTCACAACATTAGGAACAATATTTACTTTTCAACTGACAACACAGGAAGCTTATTTTTCCTCGTTTTCATTAGCTAATAGGCAGCGGCATTCACCAAAGGCCTTATTCTGTGAAATGCTAATTTTAAAATAACTTCATTAGTTTAACGCGATTCTGATTTTGTTAAATACAGGAATTTGTAACCATGCAGTTTATTGAGATTAACAATAATTTTAAAATGAAAATATAAATAGGTGTAATCATAATAGCAGAATCAATAATCATCCATTAACAACGATGATACAAACAAATAGAAACATATTATTACAGCTGCTAACAGCAATAATAATAACAGTAGTTGTAGTAGTAGGAATAATAATAAAAATAACAACAACAATGCCAATAACAACAACAATATTAACAACAACAACAATAATAATAATAATAATAATAATAATAATAATAATAATAATAATAATAATAATAATAATGATAATAATAATAATAATAATACCATTGCATGACTAATAATGTTACTCACATTGGAAGTCATAAATATGTTTCCAATAACAACAATAATAATGACGATAGTAATTATATGAATTTAAAATACAGTATGATCTATTACTGTTGCAGACTGAAGGTCTCATTGTTAAGCAAGTCACTGAATGTCAGGAAGAGGTAATGGCTGGAAGAGGTGAAAGCAATTATGCGCTGAGCAATTTGAGGAGATTTGCTTTCCATGCTTGGATTTTTGTTTAATTTGCTAATTTTCTTGAAATAGGTAGAGCGCCATGATATTTCATGGCATTTCAGGAAAATTCAGGCAAGAATAACCTCCTGAAGCAATCTCAGTCTGTGACGGAAATATCACATTTGGGTTTGAGATTATGTAGGAAATGACCATCCCTTGCCCCCTGATGTTTACCCTGCCTGTTTAGTTGACTGGAGAACTCTGTGCACTTTACCCCTGCTAGCAAGTAGTACTGTTCCAGGGCTCCTCTTAAAATATGGTCGAATTGGTATGCTCTGTATTTGCATATTTTACTTATCTATACGTCTCTAGTATTTGGTACCATGTGTGCCTAAGGCCTGTACCTTAAATGCCACTATTGGATTGCAGCACTTATTATTCCATCCACTTCAGTGACAGTGTAAACATGGCTTCAGGCCTACCATTTTACCATTGTTGCCTGAATGTAGTAGTGTAAAAAAAAGCAATTCAACCTGTCAAAATAAACCCTTTTGACAGGTCAAAAAATGTTTTTTCCTTAATAATAAGTCACCTCTATGTATGCCTCAAAACTCATAAGTCAGGGTACATAGTATTTAAAAAGTAGGACTTATAGAAATGTCATGTTAACATGTCCTTATAGTGACAAGCCCCCCCAAAGATATTTTCACTGTGAGAGGGCTGGCTGGCCCATTTAGAAATGCGCAGAAACTCGAACCAAGATTATATCTTCATTTTTATTATTTAATAAAACCCAATTCAATTGCAAAGTCAGATTTTAAATACACATTAATGAAAGGGTACCTTTAGATAGTTACTTTTCCATCTGCAGCCTTCTGAATGCTCAAGCTCTGATGAGTTGTGAAACAGCTCTCAGACCAGAGACAAAGGCCTTGGTGTGGGGAGGTGTTTTTAATTGGCAGGATGACCATCTGGGCTGTGCCCAAGACCTTATTTGACTTCAAATACTTCAAATAGGCCTAATCTGTGACAGGCAGATGTCAGATGACACCTGGACATGCACCACCAGTCACAGTGGGAGTGTACTTTACCCAATCACGGGTTTACGAATTCCCCAAGGAGAGGCTGTTCATTTACATGGCTACACCCCTGGGGTGGGCACACATGCTCTTCACAAGGGGTGAAGGGTTTCCCCATCTTGGATTTAGTAATAGAGGGGCACCATAGGATTGTTTGCAATAGGGCACACAGAAAATGCTGTCAAAGTGTTCAAGGGTAATCCATGGGAACTTTTACTACTGGTTGGGGGATGCAGGAATCACCCCCACCCACATGCTGGTGCCAGTCATAAATGTGGCATCCAGAGTACACTCTTCAGAATACTGTCAGGATCTGAGGAAGAACATAAGAAGGCTAGACCAGCTTCTGTGACCCGAGAAGAGCCCTGAAGGACTAGACCTGCTCTATCTTGTATCCAGGACAAAGAAGTGAATCAAAGGGCCATGAGGCTAACCTCCTGTTCAAGATACAGGGACACAAGCTTCAATATACCTTTTCTGCAACTGCCCAGCTGACCAGTTACAGCTGGACCTGCTGTGATCCCTACGGTAGCCTCTGCTTTAGTGAGGCTTGACCCCCAAGTGCTGTTTCTTTGGTCCTGGAACTCATGGCTGTTTCTGGGTGAACTTCTCACACCACTCCTAAAATCCTAGGGCTTAAAAAAGTTATCGGTCCAAATTCCTCCAGTGAACCCGCACAAACAAGCCAAGCTGATCTGACCAAGGTGAGTTGCAAATGAGCTGGAGATTTAGGTTTCTCCCTCTCAAAGCTTTTCTGCAGCAGCAAATCTGATTCAAGCTGTCGTGGATATCTGCTATCTTGCGGTGGAAGAAGGTGGCGAGGGAGTCACACAGGGCTTGCTACGGCAGGATGTCGTTGGTATTGGAGCTGGGGTTGGAGAATTCCATCATGATGTTGAAGAGCTCCTTGCTGTTGTGTGCGTTGTTGTCAAGGCGGTCTTTGAAGGAGGTCTTCTTGGCAGCCCTGATGAGGTGGTGGTGTTTGCAGACTGTGTCCTTGTGTGCTGCGTGGCTGTCCAGAGTTTGTTCACTGTGCCATTTCTTTGCTAGTTTCTGGCAGGCTTTCTGGGAATCTAGGAGTTCTGGGGTGAATCAGCTGGCCCTCTTGCTGGTGTCTCTGTGGGTGGGTTTCTTCAGAGGGACGAGGGTGTTGGTGCAGTCCTCGATCCAGCGTCTGAGGTTGTGGGCAGCGACGTTGGTGTTGGAGGGTTCGGTGGGTGGGCTGAGAGCAAAGTTTGCATGTAGTTGGTCTTCGGGGATTTTGCTCCAGAGGCGGCGGGGGATCTGTTGGGTGCATTGGTGTGTGATGTTTCTGGAAGGTGAAGTGGATGCAGCAGTGGTCGGTCCAGAGGAGTTTGGTGGTGTGGCTGACCGAGACGTGCGTGTTTGAGGAGAAGACGGGGTCGAGCGTGTGGCCAGTGGAGTGGGTGGGCGTTGTGACAAGTTGCTTCAGTCCGAGGTTGGCGAGGTTGTTGATCAGGGTGGTGGAGTTGCTGTCGCTGTTGTTCTCAAGATGAACGTTCAGGTCTCCTAGGAGGATGTAGTCAGTGGTGGTCAGGGCATGCGGCTGATGAAGTCGGCGATAGAGTCGCTGAACTTGGGGCGGGGTCCGTGGGGTCATTAGACGAGGGCGCCTCTGAGGGTGGAGTTGGGGTCAGTGTGGATCTGAAAATGCATGTGTTCGGTGGTGCAGAGCACTTTGTCGGTGCTAGTCGAGACCCTGATGCTGTTCTTGTGGACAATGGCGATTCCTCCTCCGACTCCATTGGTGCAGTCTCAGCGGGTGATCTTGTAGCCGTTTGGGATGGCTATGGCGATGTCGGATGCGGAGGAGTTGTTCAACCAGGTCTCTGTCAGGAAGGCGACATCCGGGAAAGGTGGTGTTGAGCAGGTCCCAGAGCCGACTGTGTGTTTGCGTGCGCAGCGGGTGTTCATTAGTATGCATCGGAGGTGATTTGGTCTTTCTTGGCGGGTGGTTCTTTGGCTCTGTGGCTGGTGTAGCTGCAGTTCCGGCAGGTGAAAGGACCCTGTTTGCATTTCGGGGCGGCCTTGAAGCAGTTGTGGGTCCATCCGGGGTTGAGAGCGTGCAGAGTACTGGCGTCATAGTGGCGGCGGTCGTCGTGGTGGGTGCGGGGGCCAGGTGGTGAGGGGCGACGAAGGAAACAGAAGGCAAAAGGGCACAACAATTGAGGGGGTAACAAGTGGCACAGAGGGCAGAAAGGTCACAAAAGGGCAAATAGGTCACAAGAATACAGGGGGAAACAAGCAGCAGAGATGGCAAAAAGGTCACAAGAAGGGCAAAAAGGTCACTAGAAATGGGGGGAAATGAGTGGCACAGAAGGCAGAAAGGTCCCAAGAAAGGCCAGAAAGGATTGGCACTCAAAAGTTTTTATGGTGAGTACACCTGGTAGGTTAAGATGCCAGGTTCAAAAAACCTATTGTCATCTTACAAAAAATGTATAGTTTGCTTAAAACCCACCCATTGGTTTCCATTGGTTGCCCTTATTTTCACTCTCATTTGCTTGCTTCCTATTCGATGGCTTGCCTTGCCAATTTTGTGTTGCCCCTCCCCTGGAACATCTCCTCTTTTCTTTCTTGTTTACTTCTACTGCTCACTTTTAGAGAACTACTTTTTTGTTGTTGCTTACGGACTCCACAAGAGTGCATGTGTTTTCCAGCCATTTCCCTAGTGTGCCTCTCTCCCTCCAAACTTTGTGTAGCTTTCTCTCATCCATGTAATTCTCTTCCCCACACTCCATGTTGCTCTCTCTCGCCTCTGTGCTTCTTGACCCCATGCTTCATGTTGCTGTCATCATGGTAATTCTAACTTCACTCACTGCTGGTCTCTCCTTTATGTGCGCCTCCCTGCATTCCCTGTTGCTATTCTTCTTGTGTGCTTCCTCCATCCACATACTACCTTGACTCTCTTTCACCTGCTAATCTATGTTTTTATCTCAGCTTTATATTATGAGGGCCAGACTGGCAAGTTGCTTTCAGACATTTCACTTTATTAATAACAGTACTTTCGCACTACTTAATTGTCATATATTTTTATTTGTCAATCCATTTCGGATCGCTAAATAAAAAAATGGAACTCATGCATCATGACACATATGTCATAAATTATATGTTCACATCTGTCATGATGTATGCACATGCATACGTCCTGAGGCATACACGCACATATGTCAGAGAATACATTGAGAATCAGCAAGCTACTTGAGTGTCTCCCTCTTTTCATACTCACATCCACTAAACTCAAGACTTGACCCAAGTGTCGCCCTGAGTGCTCTGTGGCCATTGACATTTGGAGAAGTTATACTTGTGCCAGACCATGTTCTTTATACACAGTTTTGCATGGCACAGTCAACTTGAAGGGTAAACATTAGTGGTATAGGATGATGCCAGTCTTTTAATGGCTATCACTTGGTGAGGCAATGGTCCTGGTGCAAATGACTGCATCCAAAACCATTACAATGTTGACTGCCATTTACCAAGTATTGCAGCCTCTGATTTCTGAAAACCTTTTACTGTGTTCTCTTCTGTTTTTGAGTAGCCTGGTTATATTTCACCATTGGGCCCAGCACATTTAATTGCATGAAAACTATGACTATAGATATTGCCTATATTGCCTCTTGCTATAGTCATTTACCCAATGACAACATTCAGAGACTCTTGCCTAGTTTGAACCAAGGAGGGAAAGACATCAGATGTGATCTTGTGTATCCTGAAGGGATACTTAATATTCCTGTTGAAAGCACTAAAATGCAGATTGCCAGGACAACCTGGCTTTTCATGCCTATTTTGAATCATGCTGATTTCTGAACTGATTTGTTGCAGGGAGTCTGCTCAGGAGCAGAACTATACTTGGGACCATAGAACATCAGTAGATAGGAACTGAGTCACCACACCAACTCAGTACCATGAGTCCACATCTGACTAGTTACAGTGTCTCACTTGCCCGCCTACTCATAACCAGAGGAACAAGTGAATTGACACCCCAGAACACAACACTGCCGACCCTCTCAGGGATCCCGGTGACAGTACACTTCCTTCACTCACAAACTCATACTCATCCACAATAAGATATGAAAGAGACACGAAGGAAGTTTGAAATGTTTATTTAAACTATAATGCTCTAGAATGCAGTATACATGCCACCATCAGAAAACAACTGCCTGGCACAAATACCATCAGCATTGTCAATAAACCGTATATCATATTATAAGGCAGAATAGCCTAACACCCTCCCTTCTACATAAGCAAAACTGATTCTACAGCAAATATCTCTGCGTTTAGCAGAGGACCCCCTACCTTAGCATACAAAGATAAAAGTTCTACATCTCAAATACAGTCGGGAACTTCTCTCAGATAATCTCTCTCTCTCTCTCTCTCTCTCTCTCTCTGTTACAGTTCTGTGCTTACTGTAATACACAGAGAGAGCTACAGTTTGGGGAGGGAAAAGGGTCCCCTTAGTGTTGACTGTAGTGTTGACACTACAGTTAACACTGAGGGGAGTGCAAATTATGGACGGCATGCACCATGATGCAAAGGAGCAAGCTTTTCTGGGATATGATGTGGTGTCCAGCCACACCCGTTTCCCTGCCCACTGAGATAGGGAATGCAATTCCTAGCCCTGCAGAAGGAGAGGCTGCCCAAGAAGAAGTCCAACATGTTCTTGCTTGTCTACATCTGGCCTGAGAGGCCATAATGGCTGAGGATGAGTGACCACCATGCAGGTCTGCCATGCCGATGGAGTTCAATGGCTTTTGTTATTGAAGACATTGCCACTTCAACCCCTGCATCATTAAAGCCAGGGTTACAGGAGCTGATATGCAGAGGGGACACGTTTGCAGCACACAAGGTGAATCTTTACCGAGCATGTATAAGCAGACAAAGTTATGAATAGAATGGAGACTGATTGCCCACAGAAATCTGCCATATTAACTTAAGATTTTGGCCCTGGTGAACTCATGCTGGCAAAATCTATTCAAGTGATCTTCACATCTAACCAGTGGGATTATTCAAGAGTGAACAGAACCTGTGCCTCATTAATGCCTATAAACATTCTACATATCAGGAACTGCAGACATTAGCAAACTCCTATAGAAGGAAGAGGACACTGTAGGGGTGTAGGGCATCAATGAGGGTGAGGATCAAATACAAGGTTACAATCTTGTGCCTGTGACCTTCAGTGAATTGTGTAGTATTAAGGGGTGGGTGATAAATTACACTCCACCGCCAGAGTTGGCGGAGTTTTGGTAATATGGAGCTCCAGCCATAATCAACCAACTGCCCTGTGGCAGAGTTTTTTCTCATACACAGCTCACCAACGGAAAGTTGGTGTTTACGAGTGAGATTTGGCATACCCTAGCACGATTTTCGGTTGCTAGAAGGTCACCTGGTGAGATTTACGTAATGTGAGTGATCGCCGGAGGTTGCAACTATTTGCTGCCACTTGAGTAGACATTCTACTAGAGCAGTAAATCAAGTCAAGAAGAAGTGCTCACTGGAATATCGAGTGGTGCAGTTTGCACAGATTTTTCAGTGCTGAACAAGCTCCCAGTGCTAAACATCAGCATGAGCAGCTCAGTGTGCTTAATTCCACCTGCTCATGGGACTCTGCGGAATCTCACTGTGTTTTCATGTAACCCCACGGAATTCCACAGTGTGAAACTCCACGAGTACCTCCGACCTCTAGTAGTAGTGTAGTATTCTGCTTTGCTGTAAGATTAACATATTTTCTTTTTAACTAAAAGATAAGCACTGGAATGGACATTATGGGCCCCATTACGATGCCAGTCAGAGGCCTTGTGTCAGAAACGGGACCGCCCGACAATAAGTCAACAGTCCTGCTTCCTAAATCAGGATGTAAAGTGTATCTTTCCTAATGTGGCTTGTGCTGCAGCATGAGCCGTTATAGGAAATATGCACTTTTTAAACATCCATGTGCCGTGTGGTAGACACCATGTAAGTGCCTCCAGTCCTCATACTGGAGGTCGTGGGTGGCAGGGACCCTTTTTAAGGGCCACCACAGTCCCTTTCAGACAGCCTTTCTATGGATCGTAATCCCCACGGCAATGCCTGATTTTGGGGATTATGATTTGGCCCAATGGAAGCCTGTCACAGGTGGAGCAGATTCCCCCCACAGGCATCGGTCGGACCGCCTGTATCTTAATAAGGCGGACCGACCGATGCCTCAGATATCAGGTGGAACACCACGACAAACTGTCAGATGGCTTTCTGCCCGACATTGTTATGGGGTCCTCAATTATTGTATTTGTTGGCCGACTGTGGAATTCTGAAATCTTCCTCATCACAGTGCCTCCTTTCGAAGCCTTGAGTCCTTGCTACTCTGAGAGTCAAGTGCTAAAGAGGTGACCTTAGCCCAGATTGTAGAGTCATAGTGGAACACATCTTAGGACACCACTGGCAAATAGAACACCACAGTGATGCCTGGTAGCCCTGTCCGCCCTGTGGCCAGGGCCGGACTGGCCGTAGAGGGCACCAGGCGTTTCCCGGGTGGGCCGCTAGTGTGGGGCAGTTTTTGGGCCGCTGAGGGTCCATTTTGTTACTGGGGGCCAGCAATATGGCCCCCTGTAACAAAATCGTCTATTGCAAGCAGCTCAGCATCCCCCACCTTCCTCCACAGGGAAGCTGGCCAAGGAGTTGGCCATGTCCGGTGCCGGTTCCCAGTCCGGCCCTACCTGTGGCTTCCCAAGCACGGTTGTTTAATTAAAAATCTAATTTTGAACAATTTTCTCCTCATGGCATGTAGCAAATTACACAGAACAACGTGTCCTTTTGCCTGCTTTTTGATCTAACACATTGCAGAATGTACTTCCGTAAATAATGATTATTATAATCTGATGAAGACATTCAGATAAGAAAATAGTGTGTCATGACTTTTAATGCATTTTTGTAAAGCATTTAATATATTGCACTGCCAGGCCCTAGGATATGGAAGCACTTCCCAATGCAAGATTCTATACTGTCACAGAAAGAAGAAAAAAGGATCTCGAGATGTGATGCAAAAGTGTAGCGTTAGTGAAGTAAAAATCATAGTTGCATTTGTAAAATGCACAGGGGAGAGTGGAAGCTAATACAGACCACTAATGCAGTTTTAAAAGATGGGATATGTTTTCCAAAGGTAAGACATTTTTTTTGAAACACCTCTACAAGACTGGAAGAGCAGAGCACAATATCAAGTTCTGAAGAACAACACCAACCCTTTTTATCTACATATTAATATACAATAAATGAAGTGTACCTTAGCTCAAATGCACCCTAAACCGTGATCACCATATATCAGCTTGAACTTTTGCTTTCCTTGCCTTCTTTCTAAAATTGTGACCTTCTCAACCACTGCTTTTATGTTTTCCATGTCTGCTGTTTTGTGCAAATTCTGTTGATGTCAAAGGTGCAGTAGGTAAAAACAAATAAGGCTGCTTTAACAAAATATGTGCTGCAATTTTGAATCGATTGCTAGTTCCTTCATTGCAAAGAACACGGGGCCTTGTGTTATACCCTTTCTGTGTCAATGGGGAAATGCATTAATATACAACAATTCACGCCAACATTCTGAAAGTAGAAAGAGGACGATTTTGAAAATAAATCGGGGGTCTTTATTCTCTCCACTGATTTTTATTGAAGCACTGCATTATGCGGAGGGAGACTGCTAAAATTAAGTCATTTTTGGCTTTAAAAAATCAGGTGCCGCTGGCCTGAACTGGGTCTATAAGCACGTATGCATTAATGCCGTGGAAAAGGGCAATATTTAGAGGTTGTTTTAATGTCTCTGGGAAAGCTCCACCCTTTAGCGGTTGCGGAATCAGATTCCACAGAACTTCCTAAAGAGGTAATCCTCTTGTGCTGAAAGTAGATGCGCTCTGTCTCCCTTTGATTGCTAAGTATAGCTTTGTGTGTTTGCCAAAGTCTTACCTTCATGCTGGTGTTGAAGGATTTCCACTCAGCTAAGCTTTGTTTGTGAACCAACCTTACACTGCAGAGGTTATGCAACCGCGTGCTCGCGCTGCTTCCACGTTTATGGACTCTCCAGCATATACACCAGTTAAAAGAACAAAGATTTTGGAATTTAGTATGGGTCCCAAGCCCAGGGAGACAGTGTATAATGGAAACGAGAAAATATTTACAGCGCAATGTGAAATTTAAAATGCGAACGTGTGTGAGCTGATTAAACGGCAGGAAAACAATTTTTTTTTGTTTTAATGTCCAGAAAATAGGACAGCAAAATGCAGTTTTCTCTTTATATTTCGATGCAAACAAAATTGAGGTTTGGGCCTACTACGGGGCATATCATCAAGGGCTGCTGATATAATTATCGTCGCTTTAGCGTCCGTTTTCGGGAGAAAAGCGGCAATAGTTATATCGCATTATTGGCAAGGACACGCTAGCGTGTGTATTCTTGACTCAGCTCCCATTTTGTTCACGCCTCGCTTTGCATCTCTAATGAGATGCAAAGGAGGCGTGCCAAACAAAATACCATGGGAAAATATAGCTACCCCAGCTTTGTGATATCTTCAACGAGGGGAATCGATATTTTAAATCCTGTTAACTATACCTTAACGCAGGAATGTAATGTCTGTTAACTTCCTGACTAAGGCATAGCTAACATGGGAGGTGGATTATGGTGATATGACCACAGGGTCATATCACCAAGGCTATCTCTGTTTTGGGTGCAACATCGCTGATTTTCCAGCGAAATTGGCCCATTTCCCTGGCATATTATCTCCCTGGAGTAACGCGTTGTTAATAATACGTTACCAGGGGAGGAGGAGCCTAGCCAGCAACCGAGATGGCCGCCTGAGTCCTCGGCTCCGCCGACCCGTCCGCTTCCCTCCCGTACCGCTTCTTCTCCAGTGTGCTGATTTGTATCTGTGGTGCGGTATCGGGCTCGGGAAGCGACGCTGATTCCAATGCTGTGCTCCCCTTCGGTCTTCCTGCGACGGGGGTGACGGGGCGCCCTGTTCTTCTGCTGGTGGTTGGTAGAGCGAGACCGTTCCTTTGTTCTCGGCTGCGTCCGGCCGGACGGAAAACAACATCGGCCATTGCAGGAGGTGCGGAACCGGCCGGCGAGCCGCTGCAGACGTCCTGGGTCTTTGAGGTGGCGCAACAGTTTCAGTTTAGGCTCCCACGCTTCACGGCTTGATCGCTGCCGCTGCAACAATTGTATCCCTCTCCCCGGCTGATCCAGTGAGTTTCCTTGCTATCCAGCGGAGAGAAGGGGGCCATTTTGGGCTACGTGTTTGGCGCTTGCACTGGATGTGCTGGACTTTGCTGTGCAGCTCCCATTCGCGGCGCTGGAATGGAGGGTGCTCCCCTGGTCTCCACGCCCTGGCGGTGTTTGTCGGGGAGCCGATTAGACGATCAGAAGCTGGGAATGGGTGCTGACGATTGGGATCGAGGATTGCCTCCAGCTTGCGAGTTCCATGTGCAGGGAGCTACAGTCTCATCCTCTCCAGTGGCGCCCTTGAGTATCAGTGATATCCTGCGTGCTTTGGCTGATCTGCGAGATGCTGTGCGCTACAACGCCCGGGACTTGGAGCGCAGAATGGACGATATTTTGCCCCCGCTCTCCTCAACCGGCCGAGCTGGTGCCTGTGTGCGGAGCATCTCGCCACACCCTGGGTTCGGCTGTTGCGAGCTGCCCTTTCAGGGATGCGTGGAGGTGCAGAGGGTGAGCGAGCCTAAAATTATCGTGACCCTGCCTGTTGCAGTAATGGAGGACAGCATGATTTCGATACTTGTGCAGCTACCGGGAGATCGCCTTTGGACGCCATATCTAATACCTCCATCGGGATCTGATGGCGAGACTGGCACGCTTATTCTGGGCAGGTTGCTTGGAACTGGGTTACCATGCTTTGGTGGACTACTGTTGTGTGCTTGCCTGTACTGTACCTTTGTGGATCACGTTGTCCTGCTTCGGATGGATATCGATGGACGGTGCAATGTCTCGCTGTTTCCACTCCGGCTGCTTCTCCTGCTCCGCTGGGCTGCTTCGCTGTTGCGCTTTACTGGCACATTGGACCGCAGGGGACAGGGTTGACTCTGCTATTTTCCCGCCTTACTACAGTTGTTTGTCTTATTAAGACTGCGATGGACGGAGGGGGAAGCTAGACGTTGGTTAAGGTTTGATTAGGGGTCGGGGGTGCGGTGGCCGATAAATATTCCTGTTGGTTACTCCGAGTGCATATGGTTGGCCCTCCTCCGGTAATACATGTTTCCTTTTTTCTTTCTTTTCTTCTCTATCTTCTTTATTTCGGGTACTCTTTATTGGGCGACAGACACACTGCTAGGGGGGGGTAGGCCGTAGCCTCTGCATGTGTGTAGGGTGGGGGGATATTATTTTGTCCGCTTTGGTTTCTATGGGCCTTGGTTTTTTCCTATTTCTACATTCTTTTCTTTCCCTTTTCTTGGGTCAATGGCGTTGGTTGTATGGGGGCGGGTAGCAATTGGCACGCGGCGAATCCTGAGACTTACTCCTTGTGTATTGTTTTGGTGCCGCCATTTTGATGTTGTCTCCTTGCTTGCTGGATTTCTTTGCTATGCGTAGCCCACTTCAGTTTGGTTGGTATGTCTGGTCCTTGATCCTTCCCATCTTTACAGTTACTATTCTTCATAAAAAACTTTTAAAATAAACCTTCACTTCTCCTGCTCCCCAGTAGTACGTATTTCACCAGTGTAACTTAAAATGACGACTGTATTTTACTTGGCGAACTACTGCGGTGCCGTATTGTGTACGGATATGCTCCAAACGTTGTCGAGGCCGGCCGGATGGTTGTAGGCCCGTAATTGTTTCATGACATTATGCAATAAAGGTTTACAAAAATTAAAAAAAAAAAAAATAATAATACGTTACCAGGGGGATAAATTACTGCGATAGACGGCGATAAATAAACAAGCGCTAAGTGCGCTTTGCGTTTATTTATCGCCGTCCTAGTAATTATGCCTCTACATTCTCTAACAGGGCCGGACTGGGAACCAGAACCGGCCCTGGCAAAGTGCTCGGCCGGCCCCCCTGCCCCCCTCCGAGAGGAGAGGGCACCGGGGAGAGGTGCAACCACGCTCTGTGACAGGTCCGGTTTTCGGCCGTTTTTGTTACAGGGCCGTTTTTGCAGCATAACGGCCCTGTAACAAAAACGGCCCCAGGGGCCCAAAACCGGCCCCCAACCATGCGGCCCACCGGGGAATTGCCCGGTGCCCTCAACGGCCAGTCCGGGCCTGTTCTCTAAAAGCATTTTTACCTTAATATAGATATAACAATAAAAAGTGGGTTTCCCGCACTTCCATTTTGACAGATGATGCAAGGAAATATTTGACCAAGACCTGGGAGCAGATTTACTGCAAAGCAACTCAATGCAAAAGGACACCTTGTTGCGCTGCTTGAAGGGAGGGGGTAGGAACGTGCCATATGTAAAATTATATGGTGCATTCCTGTCCTCTTCTTGCACTTGCACACAATGTGCTGCCTTGCACCAACTCAGGCACCTTGGCACCATGGTGCAAGAGCGTCTGTGTTGCAGACAGGATTGTTTTTGTGCAGGAGGGGCTCCTTAATGCTCAGAAACAATCCTCAGAGCAATTTCCTCTTTCTAAGTGTGCAGCACTCATAAAAAGTGGAAACAATGGGGAGAAATAACAATATTTCTCCTGGTTATGCCTTCCCTGGGAAGGCATAGCATTTTGTCACATTCCCAGGTCTACCACTGTAAGTAAATCTGGGAATGCAGCAACATACAAGGGTGGATACAGGGGACACCCACGCTCCACCCATGGAACGCTTTCACAAGGAAGAGAAATGCAAGGCAGCGACTTGCGCTGCCTAGCGTTATTCCAGCTTTACCATGCAATGCGGGGTCATGCAAGGGAGCCTGCATTTGTTGGCAAGGCCGACTTAGGTACTGCATTGCCCTTTCAACATCCTCCGTGATGGAAGGGTAATGCAATCCCTTGATAAAGCTGGCCCCTAGTGTGGATCTACTTGTATTCCCTCTATCTGTTTCAGCCACAGCAGAGGTTTAAATCATTTCTGTGATGTAATGTGTGTTGTAAGAGGGGATCTAACTCTAGCTCCCCAGTCCCTTGTGTTTGTAAGGGTTTGCAGCAAGTGAATTGCAATTCACAATGAACTGCAGACACATTTGTGCATTGTGAATTGGCACATGCATTTGCTGGAATGGATTTGCAATGCAAATTAATTTTCAGTTATTTTAAGGTGTGTTTTGCTCCCTCGTCTAAAGTCAACGTAGCTAAGAAGAATACAGCTATTTGTATATCAGCGGTTTCATTCAAAAATTTTGTCAGACCAGCCACAATATGGTATATAGTGGCAAGTGCAGCGAGCGAGCGTGACCTCTACAATGGGTGTTTTGGGTTCTCCCCCAAAGAGTATTGGGAAAAAATCGCAAAAATCATGCATTCAACCACACATTTTCATTATATATTCAATTGTATTATTTTTAAGAGTATAGTAAATGATGACCTTACAGTGCACCTGGATACAGCAGTCTTTAATGGGGCTCTTCAGTTATTCCCTCATTATCACATTTCAACAGTGCCTGTCATCTCTCAATAGCCCCTCTCTCGCATGTATTTCATTTGTTTCATAGCGCATCTCACACGAGTGTAGGGGGTCGGAGCATTTTACATCACATACACACACAGAGATAATGGCTCATACATGTGTAAATCAGTGTATAGAAAATGTTACATAAGACAAAGGGGACTACAAGGTGTAGGATTCACGTCATCCACACTGGTAGGCATTTTTTAAGAGCAAATGGTCTAGGGGAGCACACACTGAGGTTTCAGAACATAACACAGTGGTTAGGGTTGACTTTACTAAAAAGACTTTATTTATACCCAAACAAAACCCTTTTTAGCAAAATTAGGATAATGAAAGAGCGGGGAAAAACATAACTTTCTAATGTAAATTACAAGTGTAACTAATGAACTGCACAGTAACAAAAGGATCTCTATGACAAAAGCAGTAACTCACTGAGCTATGCACATAAAATGCTGTTCTGCGACCTACATACTACACACTCTTTGTGACAGGCATATTAACCCTCTCCACTACCTTAGATGAGTCAATGCTGCCACAAGACAAAACTCTGATAAGCAGGTACATTATCAGCCGTTTTTTGGCACTCTTATTGTTGCCTGAAAACTGTTGGATATACAAGGAACTGGCAGAGCTTTTAAAACTGCAGCTCTGCTACAAAACCTGTTTCTGGTAACAAAAGCAGCCCCCACCCTTCCAGCCTCTTGAGAAACACCTGATGCCCAGTACGGCCAGTCTGTGTTTAAAAGTCAATTCTCAAACCATGGTGTGCAAAATGTACACCAGCTGGTTTGCGAACTGCCCTGCATTTGGCAACTGAACTGATTTACTAATGATTTCCATTGCAAATGGATAGTACTTGAAGGTTGCAAAACGTTTTGGTATTTAAATATTTGTGAGGCTAGAGGCATTTTGTGACCTCCTGAGAAAGTCTGTAAATGGACAGATGGAGGCCTGCAAAAAATAGCAGACCTCCACCCCTGCACTTGCATTAATTCCTTCATTAAGTATATCTTTTTAAGGCTGCTCACCTCCATGTGGAAGAGCTTCCCCTTTCTGAATCAGCGAACACCCTAACCCCGGGGGTCAGTAACTCATCAATAGAACGACTAATACGCAGCTGTGCCCCGTGCAGGTAGGAGTGGTGGGGCCAAATGGGGGGATTTCGACGGACAATGTCGAGGGAATATTCATTATTTATTTAATTGTCGCTTGTCATCGTCTGTCGAAATCCCCCATGCCCTCCCACCCCGCCCCATCGCCCCTCCACTCTTACCTGCATGGGCCGCTGCTGCTGGTACATATCATACAACAGGAGTCTCTTTCACATCCCCCTTTACGTGTGATTTTATGTCAGACTGGCTCTTAAAAATTGGGAACTGCTTTTTGTACATTTTACACAACTATTTTTGGAAACAAACCTTGTATTTTTAAAAAGCATAGGCTTTGCAACTGCAAAATAGTTTTGCACATTGACCCTTTTTATCTTGTCTGAGAATGCTTATCAGTGAAAAAATGTTATAGATTTTAAGACTGTACATTTATTTTTCTTTCTGAAGGTTGCCGCAGTGTGAATTTCAAATGTGTTGTTTTAAATTTTAAGACCCGAAAATTGTGGCTTTCAAGAAGATGCAATACCACCAAATCATTTTTCAATTTCAATAACAATGTTCAAAGCTAACTATAGAAACCTTCCAACACCAATAGGCTAGGCTTTAAAGTATATTTCTTCTTAAATATGCATTCACATCTCTCCAACCTAGCACTTCTGGGCTTCAAGAGGTCCCATTTTAACATCTAACTGACTGCAACCAGCCCTATTTTGAACCTTAAGAATGTGTCTTGATACATGGGTAGACCTTGACTGCCTCTCCCCTGATGTCCACAAAATTTGGATTCATATGGGATTGACCCAAGTAAGCTCTATCAAACTTCAGTAAACAAAGGTGGTTCAGGTGAATACTTGTGCTTAGCCTTGTGGATCACTTTAAGGCATCAACCTGATGTGTTACTGGTGATGACCTTAGCTTTCTCATCTTTCTGTGAAACCACCTGGGTTTGGAACCACTTGCTTCAAAAGTCATCTGCCTTTCCTGGTGCACTAACTTTCCAATTAATTGAGTCCTATCTATTCCTTGCACCCCTGAAACATTTGCATAACTTGTAACTGACACTGTCCCATTGGCCTTCTAGAGACTTTGACATAATATACCGTTGATGAGTTCAAAGGACCACAGTGCTCAAGTGGCACAGACGTCCTGTAACAATATTTGTGCTCCATTTACACCAGTGAGCTAGAGGCATCATTCTGATAGGTGATTGACTCTACTTACGCTACCTAGATTTTCAAGGTACTGGGGACTATTTCACTGCTGGGTATCTTGTGCCTACAATCCTTTTGGGGCAATATATTAGATGCTGCTTACAGCTGCCCTTATATTGTGGGACTTAATTGGTGAGTCCAGGAAGACACAGCCTCAGCCATACCAGTTAATGAACGACAGCAACCAGTACTCAGCTTAACCTACTAATCAATATTCAATTTTAATAAGCAGATTAGAAGTGCCAATTAATGGCCAGACTTAATACCTTTGCTGCAGAAACCATCAGAGTTTGTGCCCTGACCTTAACATTCAAATAGTTAACCAGCAATTGCTGTCACAAAACGAATCCTCTTCAGAACAGCATGTTGCATCTATGCCGAGAGCTTACCAGAACTTATGAGTATCAAGTAGAATATGATGCATATAATGTGCAATCAGGTGGCATCTTGTAGGATACCATACTCAGTGAGTGAGTCAGTCTCTAGATGTTCTGGACTACTCTGGCATTTGCAAGGCCTTGATCACCAAGATTGGTGTTCCACCATCAGTGTGAATCATCAGATGGAATGGGCAACGGTGGACCGTAGAATTCTGCAGTGGGTGATTGATTTGAAAATTGGGTTTCTTCATCTGTTTGGCAAATGCTATGAATTATAGGAAAATGGTCTTGGCAAGCTTTATGTACTACCCTTTCCAAGAGCCAGAGGTTCCCAATCTAAGATGAAATGGAGTCATTTCCTGTGATGTCTGCTCTTGTTTAAAACGTGGTAAAAAAAGGATTTACAAGTTATGGGCATACTAAATGCATTCTCTCACTAATTTGTTTACCTTGCATACTTTGTCCACTTACTACAGTTATCACCCTGATTTTTGCTTCATATAGATGGAATCTTTATTTGTATCCACTGCTGGATGGCTTTGCTTTTCTCTTTCTATTTCTCGGCTGTCACGAAAGATTGGTGTCTTGCTCTTTATCTCTGCATTAATAATTGTCATCTTCAATCAAGAACCACGTGCTGCCACAGACGTGTTTTGACCTTTGTGGCTTTTTTTTCTAACAAAGACAGTCTAAAGGAGACACTTGACAGCTTTTACATAAACTATTTGGAGCAATGTAGCATCATGAATAATCAAATGAGCCAGGATTTCTCAATGAAGAAAGAAACTTAGCAAAACTTCTCAGTGTCCAGTATTATTACCTACATCTAAGATCCCCATAGTCAACTAGCTCTTGCCCCATGCTTCCTGACTCAAGTTCTCTTTAACAAGCAGACCAGACATGTCTATTCATGCCCAAAGCCAGTAGCTTTGACCCCAAAACAATGCAGCTTGAGGCCAGATCCAAGTGACCCCTAGGAGCCAATCAGCACCCAGTCTACCATTGGTGACACTAGCACTATTTAGTTAGCAGAGCAGAAGTGCACTTTCATGTCCAGCAATGCCATCTGTTGCCAGGATAAAACATGGTCTAAGCCTCATTTAAATGACTGTTACCAATCAAACAGCACTCAACTCATGCTTCCTGGCTGTAATCCTGATTTTAATCCTCTTTAAAACAGCAGCTCAGAAACGTCAATTTACTGCAAGACCTGTTAACCTTGCCAAACAACTACTAAAGGCAGCCAATCAGCTCCGGGCTCACTTATACCACCTACAATCCTATTCAATATGCAGAGCAGAAGTGCTCGTGTCTGACATTATGAGATGTGTTCAAATATCCTTCACTGTTTATTGCACTCTCTACAAGAGGCCTGGAAGCTGGCCTGCAGTCAGCCTTCCCTACCTGAACAAGTAATCTTCAAAATATCAGATAGAACAAGTGCCTATTCACAGAAAGACCTACAAGCCTCACCTCAGAACAGGTTCACTGGAGAATGCATTCACAAGACTTTGGCAGCAACCACTATATGGTTCACTCTTTCCATTCTAGCCAGCTTCAGTGGAGCAGAAGAGCGTAGTCATGTATTGACCTGTCAACCTTGCCAATCAGCCAGCAGTAGCCAACCACCCATTCCAACTTGTAATACTCTTACAAAAAAGTGCAGAAGTATCCATTTCTGTCTAGAAACACTAGGTCTGCTCAAGGCAAGAGCAAGGTATGCTGCCATGCCCAAAATTTACATAGATGCCCACCACCACTAGAATCACCATTTCCACCACAAATCATGTTTAAAATACTAAAGCAAAAGGGCCAATGCCTAGCAAGATTTGCCTGCCATATCTCAAGAACAAGAGAACATAGAGAATAACACACAGGACACTTGGCAGCAAAATTCCTGCATCATTATACTTCAAATGGAAGCAGAGAAGTTCCCATTATCTCCATGCTTTGGAATGCCCCAGTTACTTACCGGTAATCTTCATTACTCAGAGTATTGTCTTCCTCACCACGTGAGTTACAAAGTGCTCTTCAGCTCCACAACAGAACCCCCCAAGCAATTTTACACTCTAGCCCTCCCATCCCTCCCCAACATTGCTGACCTCCTTCACCCTTGACCCAGTACAAGAGGAGGCACAACCCATCCCACTTCCTGTACAACCAACAAGCCCAGTAAGCAACCACATTAAGCCGATAGTCAAACAGGGAGGGAGGAATGGGAATTCATGTGGTGAGGAAGTCAATACTTGAGTAAAGAAGAAAACCGGTAAGTAACCAAGGCATTGCTTCCTCATAAGTCTTCCTCTTCACCAGTTACACAGGGAGCATATACCAAAAGCAAGTGGCTTCATGGTCACCAACAAGAAACTACAGACCGAAGGTTGAGGCAAACAACAAGTTTTTAATCCACACAACAAAACAGAGGAAAAAAATAAACCGAAAAGCAACAGAAGGAGCACCAATCAAGTGCAAGCAGAGCCAGCCTGTAGAACAGCAAATCCCCCAGCAGTAGGACCACCCAACACCACACAGAAGTGGTCCATGAACATGTGAGGAGAGGTCCAAGTTGCGGCACTACAGATATCCTCAATAGAGACCACCTTGAAAGAGGTCCAGGAGACAGAAATACCCCAGGTAGACCTACCCTGGACTGGGTAGACACCGCCGACACCTGAGAACCATGGGGCAGAAGGATCTTCTGCTTAATCTACCTACTCAGGGTCGAAAGAGAAGGCTTTTGACCCGATATCACAGGGCCAAAAGTGACAAACAGATTATCACACTTGCAAGAAGCCATGGTCTGCTCCAGATAAACCAATACTGCCCGCCTGACATCCAGCAGGGGGAGATCAGCATCTATCCCAGGCCCCGGCACCGGAGAGAAAGTGGGCAGAATTACCTCCCTAGAATGCTTGGCAATTGAGAGGACCTTGGGCAAGAATGTAGAATCGGGACTCAGGACAACATGATCCGGCAAGACACGCAAGAAAGGAGGAGACCACAAAAATGAGCCCAAATCATCAATTTGACCAGCGGACAAAGTAGCCACCAAAAACACCACCTTAATTGTCAAAAATGTCACGTCCAGAGACCCCCAAGGGCTCAAAAGGAGCCAAACAAAGATCCCAGGTGGGGGCAGAACAAATCACTCTAGGACATTGAAGAAAACAGCTATGTATCAACGGGCCACCAACAGATCCAGCTCATCCACCTCAGGAATACGGAACACCTGCAAAGCTGCCAACTGAGCCCAAAGCTCAGGAGCCAGGCCCAATGCAAAACCACCCAGTAGAAAATCTATCACCCTGATCAGGTCCAGGAAAGAGAGTCCAGACCTTTAGAAACACACCACCTAGAAAAGGACCCCCAATGCCGGGAATAAGACTGAAGAGAAGCCGGACGTCGGGAACTCATTCACTTCTGCAGAGCAGCCACAGGACAAGAGGCTCATACTCTCAAGAGCTAGGCCTGAAGATGGAGCAGACACAGAACCCCATTAAGAAGACGTGAACCCCTCAGGGGATACAGAAGATCAGGAATCGCCCAATATTCCTGAATGGCCAGCTCACTCAGAAGAGGAAACCATGGGCAGCGAACTCATCCCAGTACAATCAACAGAATAAACGCCTTGTGCAGGCGAATCTTGCACAGAACCCGGGCAATCAAAGGGATTGGAGAAAATGCATAAAGCAGGGTGTGTGGCCACCTGAAATGCATCGCATCCACGCACCACACCTCCAGACAGGGAAGAATCGTGCTAAAGCGGGGCAGCTGAGCATTGTCCCTGTCTGCAAACAAGTCCACTCTTGGCCACACAAACTTCATTTGCAACGCACAGAACACCTCCCCCAACAGGAAAATCAAAGACATGGGAGAAAAGCTCTGCTCAGGTGATCCACCACATAATTCTCTCTCTCTCTCTCTGGGAGATACACCACCCGCAGAGACAACACAGCACCCTCCTCCAAGGTCAGAATCTCCTGAACCAGGAGCCACAAGGACCAAACTCTGCAGCCACCCTGGTGATTGATGTAACCCATCACAACCTGATTGTCTGTCAGGACCAGAACATGATGCCCTGAAGGGAAATGCAAACTCCAGACACCTTATCTGAACCACCTACAGCTCCCGGAGGTTGGACGAGCAACCAGCCTGCAGGCGATCCTAGATACCCTGCACAGACCAGAATCCAAAGTCACTCCACAGCTCAACCAGCTAGCATCCATTGTCACCACTCAAGAGGGGAACACCTGAAATTGCAGATCCCTTGCCAGAATGGATTTCACCATCCACCAATCCAGTGGGAGCCAAATCTGAGGGGACACTACCACCAGCAGATTATAAGCAGTGGAACAAGGGGAACAAGGGGACCAATGGGACAGGAGATGGTACACCAACGGGTACAGATGTAAATGAGCCCACGACATCAAACCCTGCAACCTCAACCAGTGATGCATCAGGGCTGAATCCAAGGCCAGTAGACAACCCAGGTCCCTTCTCAAGGTTGCCGTGCACACAGACGGCAAAAACACCAGTCCCTTGACCATGTCCAGGTGACCCCCAATAAACACCAACTCCCGGGTGGGAACCAAATTAAACTTTTTGTGGTTGATCAGGAAGCCATGAATAACCAGAATCGGTCAGATGCTGTCAACATGAAGAGTCCCCTTGGAAAAAGAAGAGGCAGAAATCAGCCGGTCATCAAGATACGGGAATACCGGTATCCCCCCCAATGGATGAACCCAACCAAGGGAGCCAGGATCTTAGTGAAGACCTTTGGGGCAGAAGACAAACCAAATGGCAATACCTCCAAAAAGAAATGCTCTGGCCTCCAAAAAATCGGAGGAACAGCTGGGACGCAGGGTGAATGGGCACGTGGATGTAAGCATCGAAAAGATCCAAGGAGGCCACCACGTCCCCCTTAACCAGTAAGGGAAGGATCTCCTTCAAAGACAGCATCTGAAATTTAACATGAGGGACACATTAGTTCACCCTTTTTAAATCCAGCACAGATCCAGGGAATCCCAGTAAGCCTTCCTTACCAGAAAAAGAATGGAGTAGACACCTAGACCCCTCTGATAGGCCGGAGCAGGACAAAGGGCCCCTTTCTTGAGAAGATCTTCAACACCCGCAAAAAGTGACTCTCTCTTTTATGCAGCTGATGGCAGGAGAGTGTCAGCAAACATTTCTGGGGGTGGAGAGTCAAAGACAATCGAGTAAAACGTCCTGACAATACACAGGACCCACTGATTGGAGACCGACCTTTCCCAAAAAAAAGGACCGAAGGCCCTCTAGGTACCAAAGTTCCTCCCTCTAGAAGTACGGATGGGAGCCAACAGTTTCCTATCCTCTGCCGATTTCTTCACCATCTCCTACAGGGGAGTGCCAAACAGTTTAGACCCAGAAAAAGGAATTCTCATCAGAAAGTATTTCTGTGCTGCTTCGGCCTTCCACGGGCGCAACCAGACCAGGTTCTGTGTCTGAATAGCAGCACCCCGAAGCAGCTGCAGCCCACAAGGTATCAAAGAAATGTCGGCTCCATGACGGCCTGGGTAGGCAAGATGACAGCCCCCTGCTCGATAAGCTCAGCGAGAGTCTGAAAGACCTTCAGAAGAGCCTGAACGGTGTAGGAGAGGCAGGCAGGTGGCATAATGGAGAAGTTTAATGTGGCATAAGACCTCTTAATTGATGCCTCCACTCTCTTGTCTACTTGGTCCAAAGGAGAGGGATCCTTCGAAGTGACAGACCCATGAAAGGACAACCCAGCAATCAGAGATTCAACCTTCACAGCAGCAGGAGAGTCTTTTGCAAAATTCTGAATAGCATAGCTTAGAGAGATAGCGTGAGAAAGACTGTCTTTCCACCTCCTGCCACTCATTGTCAGTCACTCTCCTGATAGATGGGTGCAAAGGCAGAGAATCAGGTTCATGCCGCTGGTACTGTATGAAAAGATCATCCACATCCTCCTCAACCTGAGGGACAAAAAAAGCCAGGTTATCTTTAGTGTACTGCAGGACCTCCTTCAACTCCTGCCCCTGCACATACCTGCCTTGGAGATTATTCTCCTCCCCATCCGCCTCAGCACTGGCGGAAGGCTCAAAGTACTACTTTTTTAGGGGAAGGGGGCCCTCATGTCACTTAAATGCTGCCGCCACAGGAGCCTGAATCATCTGCTGGAGGGCCTGAAAGGAGGGCGCCTCTGCAGGAACCTGCAAACTAGGGCCTGCCTCCATGAAAGGTTCCTCACTGGGCTCCATCCTGCCCCACACACTGCAAGGAAAGATGAGTCTCCCAGCGACTGAAAAGGAATAAGTAGTGAAAATGAATCGTAAAAACAAACGTAACCGAAAACCCAGCCAGTTCCCAAGCAACCCTCCAACAACAGCGGAGAGCCTGCTGGGAAGGCACATCCGCATGCCTAGGCAAATTGCTGGAAAGGCCGGAGTGCGTGGCGCATCATGAGAGTGGCAGAGCCAGGCCATCGTAGAACAGCTGACCGGCCAACTGACACCCGGCAAAGAAAATCAGCAAGAGACGACGTGCACCACCCAGTAGAAAAGCCCAGCAAGGCACTCCCAAAGTGCCCCCACAAAAAGAGAGGCAGGCGTAGGGACAGAGCCACACCAGACCAGTGGCTGAGCGGCCCCCATACCCCCAAAATGAGCCCACTGAAGCAGGGCCTCCACTATCCATGATGAGTCAGTTCTGCCGCGGTTCGCTGGAAAGCCCCACCAGAAAAAGGTTAATAAAAAGGCATGTAGCAAGACCCCCTCTAAATCGGGCATCAGGGCCGGCTACGGCACAACCTTACCCCACTTACCTGAAACGCTCTCTTGGAGAGTCTGCAGCAAGAACAAAAAAAACAGGAAGTAGGGTGGGTCGCGCCTCTTCTTGTACTGGGTCAAGGGTGAAGGGGGTTAGCCATGCTGAGGAGGAATGGGAGGGCTAGAGCATAAAATTGCTTGGAGGGTTCTGTTGTGGAGCTGAAGCTCACTGTGTAACTCTGGTGGTGAGGAAGACATACAAGGAGATAATGAGCAGTTATTTTCAGAAATCATGCACCACGCCCTGATCTGTGATGAAAGTGCCTTTCTCTAGTAGGAACAGTAGCAAAGTTCGTCTTGAGACTCTCTCACATGCTGTTCTGTAGGATACTGATGAAACAAATGTAAATTTTTTTTACATACACTTGAACATAAATATCATATTAATCACATTCTAAAACTTTTCAACAAAGAAATGTATTTTTGGATTGTATTATGCTGTGTTGTGGATACTTTGTATTCACCTGATGACAAGTCAATGTGTCCACTTTGCACACATTGCAAATCATATTGGTTCACAATCCTAGTGGTAAAATCTTAAGTCGATGTTCTTCATTCAGCAGCGCTGAAGTACTAACTGTAATGCCCGGGAATTTTAGAGGTATCAGATTAAAATTGGAATGTTACTGTGACATTGTATTTGTACAAAATAGCTCCTAGGTGTGTGGGTGGGTGTCGTTATGTGACTTACATAATGGGAATCACACAAAAACCAGCAGAGTGCTTTACAAAGGGTTTACAATAAAGGACAGAAAGGGAGGGCTGCAACAAAGAAGGGGTAGTGCAGAGATACTTGTGGGAGGGGAGAAACAGAAAGAGAGAGAGAGAGAGAGAGAGAGAGAGAGAGAGAGAGAGAGAGAGAGAGGAGAGAGAGAGAGAGAGAGAGAGGGAAATAAACTGGAAAATTAAGTGCATTATGTGAGGTGCAGTAGCCCTCTTGGACCAAAATCAGTCCGCCGTCTATTGGAGTTTTACCCATCACTTTGCTAGCGGACTTTAGTCCAGGCTTGGAACAACACAGGCCCTTCTTTCTATTATATAGCCTAGCCACGCACATATCTGTCTACTATCTCAGGTTTTATTGGCTCTTGAAAACGTCATCATAGGCCAAATGCACATGGGGTGTACCTTTGCAGGTTCACACACACGTAATATTTGTTATATTGACCCAAGTCAGGGAGAAGCAGATGTCAGCTGCCTTTTCTAAGAGACAGTACTTATGTGTCTTGTTGACCAAAGCTGTATAGAATTGTATCAATCTGAATATCTCAATAAATGGAATGCTTTCTTCATGAGGAATGATGTGAATTCTAGACATCTGTTCTTTTGTTTTGTATTATAGTACATCATTGTAACTCCTAAGCCCACTGTTATGTGTGGTATAGCATTCCTAAGTCTAACTAATTTTGAGTTAAAGAGACATGAAGCATAGAAAGGTGGAGGAGACAGGCACGAGGAGGGATAAAAACTTGGCAGTGTTGGTGTTCAAATATCTTGGCTTTCAGTAGCGCTGCTAATGGGCTCCTAAGATATACTCTGGTTCCTCTACACTTACCTTTCTTTTTAAATTAACTTTTGTCTCTATCAAATCTTTTTTTTGGGGTGTGGTTCGGGAAAGACAGAAAGAAGCAATTAAAAAACAGCGACACATACAATCATAGATTCTTTTGAGGTGACAATTCTCTTCTGGGGGATAGTTTCCTAGGAGAAACCCCAAAAGTGAAAGCTTTCTTATGTTATGTTATGTTAAGTAATGCTATGTTATGTTATAAGCATTTATAATGCTCATGGCTACTCAGGAGTGGCCCAGCGAGGAAGCCAAGTGAAAACAGTAGGGAGCTGAAAATGACAGCAGATTAAGTGAACATCAGAGTTTTTTATCGCTTCCGGAACAATCTGGGGTCTTGAGTGCTCCGTAACTCATAAGGAAGGGAGTTCTAAGCTTCAGCCACCTTGAAAGATAGGGAGCTGCCTCCGACTCTAACAAGACAAAAGCGGAGGATCGCTGCAATGCACTGCAAGGCTGAGCGAAGATGTCTTCATAGAGAATAGAAGCTCAAACGTTTCCTCAGATAGTACGGGCCAGATCCATGGAGAGCTGCACAGGCCAAGGTGAGCCTCTAGCTTGGACTGGGCCTCCATCTGTATCCTTCCAAGTGAAGAGGAGCTGGGTATCATCTGCATAAGCGATTATATTTGCTCCCAGCTCCTCTGCAAGATAGATCAGGGGGGTGTGATGTAGATTAGAAAGAATGGGGCTCAAGGTAGAGCTCTGCGGCACTCAAGTAGTCACCTTTCGAGGGGCCGAGGAAAAAGGAGGTAGCCATACTTGCTGCGATCTGTCCTCCAGAAAAGACCAAATCCAATTCCACGCTAGGCCAGAAACTCCAATATTTGTGAGACAAGCTAGTAACAGAGAGTGTGGCACCGTATCGAAGGTGGCAGAGAGGTCTAATAAAATCAGAGCCGCTTTCCCGCCAACATCTAAGCATTCTCCAGTTGCCTCTGATATTTCCTCAAGCGCCATCTCTGTACTATAAGTAGCTCTGAACCCCGATTGGGCTCGATGGATTAGGCCAGAAGTTTCTGCAAAATTAGCAAGCTGTTTGAAAACCGCTTTTTTGCACACCTCGGCCACGGCCGGGAAAAGTGAATAAGGGTGGAAGTTGGCAGTATTGGAGGGATCCAGAGTAAGTTTCTTAAGCAAAGGAAGGAGTTTGGCCTGTTTCCACACAAATGGAACAGTGGCCATCATCTAAGCATTCTCTAATTGCCTCTGATATTTCCTCAAGCGCCGTCTCTGTACTATATGTAGCTCTGAACCCCGCTTGGGCAGAATGGAGTAGGCCAGAAGTTTCTACAAAATTAGCAAGCTGTTTGAAAACCGCTTTTTCTCACACCTCGGCCACGGCCGGGAAAAGTGAAATAGTGTGGAAGTTGGCAGGATTGGAGGGATCCAGAGTAGGTTTCTGAAGCAAAGGAAGGAGTTTGGCCTGTTTCCACGCAAATGGAACAGTGGCGGTTTGTAGAGACATAATAATGAGGGCATTAACCTCTGGAGTAACCACTTCTGTCACAGCTGCTAGTAGTCGAGCTAAACAAGGGTCTGCCGGTGAGCCCGATTTCAGTGATTTAAGAATAATCATTGTATCTTGAGGTGCGACAAGGGCAAATTCAGTGAGGGAAAGATAAGAGCTAAGAGCAATTTAGCTAAATCTAAGGATATTCTGGAGAGATAGCTCTTCCTGGCCAGAAGTAGTCGACCAAAAGATGACTTGTAATGCCTGAATCTTATCAATAAAGAAAGTCGAAAGTTTCTCACTCGATGTATCTGAGGTAGGTACTGTGATGTTCTCCCCGCAAGGAGTCACAAAACACTGAACTATTGAGAAAATCTCTTTAGCATTATTTCTAGACTGAACTATACGCTCTGCGTAATGATGACTTTTAGCCAGACTAATGGTGGCATAGTAGGCTTTCTGTGCCTTCCTAAGCGCTATTTTGGCAATGGGGCAGAAGGCCATTCTCCAGCGCCTTTTTACATTTTTACAAAGCTGTTTTTGCTCTTTAAGCTCGCTTGAAAACCAGGGTTTAGACGGGGAGATTCTTACCCACTTATTGGAGGAGAGTGGGGTTAGATATTCGACCGCCTGCGAGATCCAGATCGTAAAATCCTCCACGGATCCATCCAAATGTACAGAGAGGGAAGGGCGAGAATCTAATAAAGCTAAGCTCATATGCAGACCAAAGAATACAAAACTATGAAATCACACAAACAACTATAGCTGATGGAACAACCTAGCCAAGGAAGAGAATTCCAAGCTTGTACAGCTCACAAATGTCCAGGATTTAATCCAGAAAAAGAAAAGTTGGCTCTTCTCGGAAACTGAGATGGTGTAGATATAAAAATCTTGAAAATTTGCCACCCTGGCAAAAGAAGAAAGATGTTCCATTCTTCAGAAATGAAGATCGATTCTGGGGAAACACTTTAAACTTTCTCAGCTTTCCTTACAAATCATCCCTTCCCAACCTTCCTTTTACACTCCAACACCACTGGGTTCATATCATCAATGAGCACGGCTCACCATGATTGTTCTTTTATAACATGATAAAATCATTTTTTTCCGAGACAAACGCCACTTGAAGTTCAATGCTTAATGAAAGTGAAATTTCATTTGGCACGGAAATTAATTTCAAGGTGCATATGCTTCCTCTATGAATAATATATTTTACATGCATGAATATTGTAAGATTCAGATGATCAAATATGCATATTTTTGCCAAATCCCCCAAATCTTTACATGCCATTTAAACAGCTATCTTAATTCCAAAGTAGATAGTAGGATACAGTTTTCAAATCAAAAGTTCAATAACAATCTAAAGCTATTTCTCATCACAAATCTCACTCAGGATTCCCAAAGCTGTACTTGTCATTCTGATGAACCGAGTCAAGTGTGTGCACAGCCATTTGCTTAGCTTTTAAATTGATGCGTTAATTTTTAAATGGGCTTTTTGTTTTACTGCACCATATGGACCAGCAATTCACCGAATTAGCCAGACATTGGAGCAGTTGTAAAGGTTTATGATGTTGGTTCGGTATTAATTTGTCAGGTCTAGCTAATTTGTTCAGGACTGGAAATAACTTAATGTGATACGTGAAAAACCTCTAGTGGCACTGAACTGACATTAACATTCATGGCTTAGTTTTTATCACCTTGCTGAAATAGGTTCCAAGTAAGTGAAAGTGCACAATTAAAAATTAGTAGGTTTATTTTCGAAAACTTTCTCAACATTCGATTGTATCTTATAAAACATTTGGTAATTTAAGAATACATTACTTAAATTTTGAATAATTAAAGCATTTCTTTCCTTGCTGGAGTTTAAATAGTTTTTTTCGACAGTTTCAACCTTTATGGGAAAAGACAGATGAAACACCGCAGTGAAAAATAACTATTTTGGTAACAACTTAAGGAAACACGAACTGAACAAAAGTGAATATTTACAAACACGAATTTACGCACTTAACATCAAAGATATCTAGCAGGCTTAAACCCCACTTGAAATAAATATGCAATTAAAATGATGAAACACTTTTGGTATCCAAGAGAACAAATACACATATTTATTATATTCTTTATTGGAACAAAGCCTGGAAAATCAGGAGCCATAGTCGTACTTTCTTCATTTTCTTTTTTTCTATCAGGCTTAATTTCATTTGACAAACAAATCATTAACAATTCTAAGAAAACATCGAAAGAGGAAAACAGAAAAGGCCATTAGACACCCAACTCAAATTAGTTCTAATAAAATATTCATTTTCTGTAGAAAGAAGAGTCACTGACCGGTATACAGAACACTTTACTCTCTTCCTTCACTAAAACTACCATTCAATCCGTCTTCTTTTTTCATCAAGGCATTATTGAAATGATTCCTCAGTTCATGTAAGCTTTTTCAATAAATATGCGTCTGCCAACGGTGCACGTAGGGCACCTTCCTAAGACGGTTGCCCTTTAGTGCCATACTCTACACTAGCACCCGTGCTCCAATCTCTTGGGACTCCTCCCTTCCGGCGCTCTCCCAAGCATATTCGGCTCCTGGGGAGGATGTGGGCCAGGTATTTATACCAGCCCAACCCAGGCGCCAGCCTTTATGTTGCCCCCTGGACACATTGAAGTCTGAGCAACCGAGGGCCTGCCCTGTACCGCTCCATCCCTATAAAGTTACAAGCAATAATCTGGGACTGGCTGTCACAGATTTAAAAATGGTAGCACTGAATAGGTTGGCCACGGCATTGTTTGGCTCATCAGGTGGGTGTGCAGCTCAGGTTACTCATTGATGCCTGCCCTTGGATCGCCCGTAAGTTAACTCACCAAGTTGGAAAATTTCAGTTATGAAATAAATTAAAAAGGAAACAGGAAGGGAGCACACTCCTGACCTCTCAGCCGGGTCGCCTCTTCGTATTCTGGTACATGTAGTTCGTATGATTCAGGACAAAGTTCGTAAGTATTTCACAAAGGTTCGTGCAAGTAGGTACTTGGTATAAGGTATCTCTAGACACGAGACATGGCTCGTGTTTCTGGATAGTATCCTTCCTCAGTAGAGATCAGTTTGCGGTGGCTAAGAGGCTGCCAAACAATCCAGGCTTCGTTGCCTCTTGGGCGCGGAGGTGCTTCACCTATAGCTCGTTAGCTACATAGGCTCACTGGAGCCCTAAACAGGAAACAGGAAGGGAGCACACTCCTGACCTCTCAGCCGGGTCGCCTCTTGGCATTCTGGTACATGCAGTTCGTATGATTCAGGACAAAGTTCGTAAGTATTTCACCAAGGTTGGTGCAAGTAGGTACTTGGTATAAGGTATCTCTAGACAAGAGACAAGGCTTGTGTTTCTGGATAGTATCCTTCATCAGTAGAGATCAGTTTGGGGTGGCTAAGAGGCATCCAAACAATCCAGGCTTTGTTGCATCTTGGGCGCGGAGGTGCTTCACCTATAGCTCGTCAGCTACTGAGGCTCACGGGAGCCCTAAACAGGAAACAGGAAGGGAGCACACTCCTGACCTCTCAGCCGGGTCGCCTCTTCGCATTCTGGTACATGCAGTTTGTATGATTCAGGACAAAGTTCGTAAGTATTTCACCAAGGTTGGTGTAAATAGGTACTTGGTATAAGGTATCTCTAGACACGAGACATGGCTCGTGTTTCTGGATAGTATCCTTCATCAGTAGAGATCAGTTTGGGGTGGCTAAGAGGCTGCCAAACAATCCAGGCCTCGTTGCCTCTTGGGCACGGAGGTGCTTCACCTATAGCTCGTCAGCTACGGAGGCTCACGGGAGCCCTAAACAGGAAACAGGAAGGGAGCACACTCCTGACCTCTCAGCCGGGTCGCCTCTTCGCATTCTGGTACATGCAGTTCGTATGATTCAGGACAAAGTTCGTAAGTATTTCACCAAGGTTGTTGCAAGTAGGTACTTGGTATAAGGTATCTCTAGACACGAGACATGGCTCGTGTTTTCTGATTATTTCATTTCTTGTGTGCTAATTAGCTGTTAACTACGTGTGCAGGGGCGGGTGGCTGATATCGTCACTAAGCATATGAACAACAGTTTTCATGTGAAGAACATCTTCATTATTATTGTCCCTAAGACTCTTACACAAAATCCACTGTGCAAAATGGTATCTAATTAATGCGGACTGAGCTCTAAGTGAGGGCAGCAAAGTTCTGTCATATATCATATCCAATGGGAATCCTTGTAGCATTGTGAACATATTACCACCATTCCCCCGCGGCGGAGATCCCAAGTACTGTATCAAGCTGATGTCGGTCTGCTCACTGTATTTAAATTTTGTGGCAATAAATTGTCCCCGCTACTGCAAGGTGTAGGTACCTACCTGACCTTGCTAAATAAAAAAAACAATGTAATCCCTCTTCATAATGGAAGGTAAGATTTTATTATATGTACAATGTTTAATATCAATCCTAATAAATGCAACGTTTAAAAACATATAACAAAATACAAGGCAGCCATTCATCATGTGTGGCCATGTGATTCATATTACACACCCATATCAAATACTTAACTATGTCATAATTACAACCCCAATGCCTTAAGTTTATAAACTGATATTTTCTATACATGTAAATGTTCACTATTACCTATTGACTGTAAAATTTTAAATTTTGTTTTACTTCATATATCCAAAAATAAAATACAATTTAACACATAAAATATTTATTAATACTTTGCACATATGACACAGAGCAGGCACCATTTGCTTCTAACAATCTTTATACTATTTTGCACTTTCTTAGCAGAAAAAAGTGAAAAAGCAAAATACTGCAATACTGAAACTTAACCCCTTGGGCGCGGCCGCGATTCTGCGCCTTTCCGGCCATTTTAAAGAGTGGGCGGGTTCATGACGGCCCCCAGCCGTCATCTGCATACGCCGACCGTGATGCATGACGGCTGGGGACCGTCATCAGCATGGAAGGGGTTAAACATTGTAGTTTGTTTATTTTTGTTTTTAATGATTCCAAAGCTTTTTAAACATTTCTAGGGGCAACCGTTTATTTACTTTAAATGCATTTATTTAAAAATAGTACTGTAAAGCACAAAGTGGCATGATACTCTATGAAAGAGTTAAACCAGGATTTAGGTGCCATTTCAGGCTGACTTTGATGAAGCACTGGTCGGCTACATTAAGCAGGTTCATAAAGATCAACTATTTTACCTTCAAACTTTGTCATGTTTATTGTGCTCAAAATTATCATCAGGACAACCCTTATGATGTAGCCAAAGGAGTTGTGTCAAACTCGGATATCTTTGCCACAATATGTCTCTGATGGACCCAGAAGTCCAAAAAATGTTGAAGTGCCAACTTACCTGGCTTTTTTTGAGCAGGTCTTCTGCGCCCCTTATAAGACTCTCTGGATTTGGGGACAGGACTTACTCAAACAGAGATCACCAAAAGGTCCAATCCAGGTCCAGTTGAAACTGGCCAGCTAGTCCCCGGGGGAAAATTGACCCTTGGATGCCACGTCTTATATAATTTACCTACTTAGCTTAGATATACTATATATATATATATATATATATATATATATATATATATATATATTCACTGAAAAAACCATAGGTTATAGACCATATATAGTTAGGAATTAGCCTTTACAAAATCTTATTTTACTCACACAAAACCATTGAAATTCGCATATATAGTTAGTTGCACTAACTATATATCGCGCACCCGCAATCCACTGCTGATCATGTCACATATTACATCATTCATGACATGGTCAGTGACATCACTGATGACATCACTGATGACATCTCAAATGACATCACTGATGACATCACTGATGACATCTCAAATGACATTACTGATGACATCACTGATGACATCACTGATGACATCTCAAATGACATCACTGATGACATCATTCATGTGATAATACGATGAACCTCTTCAGACTCTAATATACCCTTAGATACACTCAGTGTAAACAGACACTCACAGACTGTCACTCATCCATGGAGTTACTCACACACCTAGTCAGTCATGCAAAGAATCAATCACACCTCCATTTCCTCAACTATACAGTTATACACACCTTACTTATTCAAACATATGCTAACACATATTTACTCTCTTATACAATCCCTGATACAAGTTCACAATGATCCATACAGCCACTCACACATTCACTGGCTCTTATGCACAGTTATTTATATATGTCAACTCTCACATGTACTGTGTTTTACATATGTACTTACTTTGACATGTAGCACTGAGATATCCATTCACTCACCAATACACTCATGCACACAGTCAATCGCCCATACAGCTGTTTCCACATGCACTTTTGAACCCATACATCTAGTGAATCAACTGCTCACACATCTATGCACAGAGGCATACACCTCCCAGCCACCCACACACACACTCAGTCTCCCATACAAATAAATGGGCAACCAATCAATAACCCATATAGTTACTCATATAGCTACTGATCAACACATGCAGCAGTTTACAGAACAACAGACATACTGATGCACAAATTAAGACAGTTTAGTCACTAACCCATGTACTCAGTGAGACACATTTAATCACTCACTCATACAGTCAGTCATGCACCTACTAAATCCTTCATCCAGACAGTTATACATCCACTCATTCTTCAATATGAAAGACATATTTTAACTTTACAGAAACATACAGTCACTGGATGTTGTCATCAGTGATGTCATCAGTGATGTCATTTGAGATGTCATCAGTGATGTCATCAGTGATGTCACTGACCATGTCATGAATGATGTAATATGTGACGTGATTAGCAGTGGATTGCGGGTGCGCGATATATAGTTAGTGCAACTAACTATATATGCGAATTTCAATGGTTTTGTGTGAGTAAAATAAGGTTTTGTAAAGGCTAATTCCTAACTATATATGGTCTATAACCTATGGTTTGTTCAGTGAATTTTCAAGGTTTTGTAAATGCTAATTCCTAACTATATATGGTCTATAACCTATGGTTTTTTCAGTGAATTTCAATGGTTTTTTAATAGCTAATATCAAAAGCTGTAAAATGTATTCTTCTTTTAAAGGAAAAATATATTTTATATGTATTTAATATAATTTTTTTATGTATATACATTTTTGGAGGGAACGAATTTATCAACTATCATGCTGAAGAAGAGTGTGGGGAAAAAAACAAAGAGGAGGACTAAAAGGAAAGAACAATCAGTTCAAAAATACAATTGCTTTAAAGCATGAAGTGCTTTTCCACACATTTACATTTAAATAACCCATATTAGAACATCCAAAATATCTACAGAGGAGACGGTGTACATTGAATTTTAGACTCTTCATTGGTACCTACATGTTGGTACTTAAATCACCCACACAATACAGCAGCTCTATTCAGAGCTACCCTACCTCAAAGCACTCTAAAATATTATTTTACTATTTCCCTTGGTTTTCCCCTAGTTACGCTTTCCGGAACGCTACCCGGTGCGCGGACCGGGCACTAACCGTGCATTTTTTTTTTTTACAAATATGGGCCTCCTCAGCCACCCTCAGAAAACCTAGGGGGTCAGGATATGTCTCCCGTGCCCCCTTATACCCATTCCCAACATTGTTTATCCTCCATCTTGTGACTAAATTCGTCCGAAACACAAGATGGCGGACTCCCGTTACGCTACCGGTGAGCTACCCGGTTCGCGTACCGGGAAGCGCTTCCACCGCGAAAAATCGAAAAAAAAATTATTTTATTTTTTTGCCCCGCGGGGCCCTTTAATAGCCCCCACATCAATCCTAGGGGGTCAGGAGGGGTCTATCTTGCCCCCTTTCATTCATTTCCCCCTTCGTTTATTTCCACCTCTTGTCTCTCGATCCTACCGAGAGACAAGATGGCGGCCACTCCGGACTGTTTAGAATGTTGACAGTCACCGGAGAGCCAATCCGCTTCTCCTTGCGAAGTTCCGTTACGCGTCTGGTACGCGAACCGGGGCGCTAACCGGGACGCTGTCACAGATATATATATTTTTTTGAACGTTAATTTCTCAAAATCCACTGGAGCACATATCTTGAGACATAGCAAAGGCACATCGGGCAAACAGTCTCTACAATTTTGCCAAGTTTCATAGAAATCCATTCAGCCGTTCGAGCTAAAAGTGAGTCCAACCGCCCTATGGAAAACTCAATGTTAAAAACACGTTTTGGGACCCCCCTTTTTTCTCGGCCCCCGCTTGACGAAACCCCCCCAAACTTTCAGGGGACGCTCAGAACCAAAATGTGCCATTTTCCTGAAAATTACAGCCAATTCCGTCCATCAACGCCAAAGTTATTCAACATAGAATTTTCAGAAATCCCTATTCAAAAAAATCCTAACTATATATACCTACTGGCGACCGCCAGTAGGTAATATATATATATATATATATATATATATATATATATATATATATATATATATATATATATATATATATTACCTACTGGCGATAGCCAGTAGGAATATATAGTTAGAATTTTTTCTCTATGGGACTTTTGAAAATTCTATGTCTAATAACTTTGGCGTTTGTGGACGGAATCGGCTGAAATTTTCAGGAAAATGGCACATTGTGATTCTGAGCAGCCCCTGAAAATTTGGTGGAGTTTCGTCAAGGGGGGGCCGAGAAAAAAGGGGGGTCCCAAAACGCGTTTTTTCCATTCATTTTTCCATAGGGCGGTTGGACTCACTTTTAGCCCGAACGGCTGAATGGATTTGCACGAAACTTGGCAAAATTGTAGGGACTGTTAGCCCGATGTGCCTTTGCTAGGTCTCAATATATGTGCTCCAGTAGTTTTTGAGAAATTAACGTTCAAACCAAGATATATATCTGTAACAGCGCTCTGGGCAGCGATCCGGTCCGCTTACTTTTCGCTTATCGGAACTTTGCGCGCAGAAAGCTGATTGGCTCTCCGGTGTCTGTCAACATTCTAAACAGTCCGGAGCGGACGCCATCTTGTCTCTCGGTAGGATCGAGAGAGAAGAAGAGGTCGAAAACGAAAGGGGAATTTAATGAAAGGGGGCAAGGTATCCCCCTCTTGACCCCCTAGGAATGTTGTTGGGGTTATTAAAGGGTCCCGTGGGGAAAATAAAAAAAAAATGATTTTTCACGGTAGAAGCGCGGCCGCGAACTGGTAGCGACACGGGAATTCGCCATTTTGTGCTTCGTTAATTAAATTACTAGTTATAAGTGGGTGCGGGAGACGTATCCTAATCCCCTATGTTTCCTGAGGGTGGCTGAGGAGGCTGATATATGTTGATACATCTCTTCCAGCGGCTGTGCGTGAGCTTTTTTTTTTTTTTGCTGCGTGACAGCGCTCTGGGCAGCGATCCGGTCCGCTTACTTTTCGCTTATCGGAACTTTGCGCGCAGAAAGCTGATTGGCTCTCCGGTGTCTGTCAACATTCTAAACAGTCCGGAGCGGCCGCCATCTTGTCTCTCGGTAGGATCGAGAGAGAAGAAAAGGTGAAAAACTAAGGGGGAATTTATTGAAAGGGGGCAAGGTATTCCCCTCTTGACCCCCTAGGAATGTTGTTGGGGTTATTAAAGGGTCCCGTGGGGAAAAGGAAAAAAAATGATTTTTCACGGTAGAAGCGCTTCACGGGCCGCGAACTGGGCCGCAAACTGGTAGCGAAACGGGAATTCGCCATTTTGTGCTTCGTTAATTAAATTACTAGGTATAAGGGGGTGCGGGAGACGTATCCTAATCCCCTATGTTTCCTGAGGGTGGCTGAGGAGGCTGATATATGTTGATACATCTCTTCCAGCGGCTGTGCGTGAGCTTTTTTTTATTTTGCTGCGTGACAGTCCGGAGCGGCCGCCATCTTGTCTCTCGGTAGGATCGAGAGAGAAGAAGAGGTGAAAAACTAAGGGGGAATTTAATGAAAGGGGGCAAGGTATCCCCCTCTTGACCCCCTAGGAATGTTGTTGGGGTTATTAAAGGGTCCCGTGGGAAAAAGAAAAAAAATATGACTGTTTAACGGTAGAAGCGCTTCACGGGCCGCGAACTGGGCCGCAAACTGGTAGCGAAACGGGAATTCGCCATTTTGTGCTTCGTTAATTAAATTAGTAGGTATAAGGGGGTGCGGGAGACGTATCCTAATTCCCTATGTTTCCTGAGGGTGGCTGAGGAGGCTGATATATGTTGATACATCTCTTCCAGCGGCTGCGCCATCTTGCCTTTTTTCCAATGCCACAATTTTGTCGTGCACGGCAGCCATTTTAGATGCCAGGCTGGTCCCAGGCTATCACCTACCCCTGCGGATGTAGTTTATGGCCCCAGCTGTAGAGAATTCAGACATGCCAACTCTCCTGATTCAGGCGTGTGACTACTGATTTCAGTGCTAGTCTCCCGCCTCCCGATTTCTGCAAGCAAAAACCCGGGGGCATATTACGAACAACTAGTGATAATTTTTGTCTCTAACTTGTTTAGAGACAAAAATTATCGCCGCACATCGGCGATTTTTATCGCAGATAAACCTTGCTATTATCGCAGAAAAGTCAGCGATATTCATGTATTATCGAGCAAATGCTCTTAGCCATGTTATCCACCTCCCATTGGATAACATGGCTAAGAACTGCTCAGGGCAGGTGTTAGATTTTGGAGATATTCGCGCTTAGCGCGAATATCTCCAAAAGTTGGTAATAGGAGATAGCGATGTTAGCGACTGTTTCCAGTCGCTAACATCTTGGCACGCCCACTTTGCATGTCATTAGTGATAAGTATCACGGACATGCAAAGCGGGGCTCAAGATGGTCGCTATCTCCTTTTAGCTGTCACTAACTGGTGTTAGCGACAGCTTGGTAATAGGGAGATAATTTTATCTCCGCTTTCATGGCTTTTAAAGCCAAAAAAGCGGAGATAAACCCCCTTGATAATATGCCCCACGATTCCTTGGGGGTTTCAGCTGACAGGGCTTGGTATTGTGTTACATGGTAATTTTTCCAGGAAACGTCAGAGGGTCGATGCAGGGGTTCTAGAAGAGGTGATAAACCATTTAAGCCTCATGAACAAGCGCATGGTCTTTTAAAGATTTGTGAAGTACTCGGGGCGGCGGTGTGTGTGTGCCCTCTTTTAGGAGCGGGCGGGGGGGCACTGCCAGCAACTTGCCAGGTCAGGTAGTGTTCAACACGTGCATCACCCTTTCTCTGTCTGCTATTGCGCTCCATGCTTCGGAAAGGTAAGAAAAAGAACGTGCATTTGAGTTTGAAATGTCCGATCCTGCAGCAGCACACTTCCAAAGCCCACACATGACAATAACCCGATTCAAGGCCCCATTCACCCGTTTTTAAAAAAATAGATAACACTCCAACAAAGTAAGGTTATAAAACTTTATTAACTATTAACTATAACGAACGGAACAAAAACTAAAAACATTTAAACATTTTTCAACACAAAAAGCAACAATGGTTAGAAGCTGTCTTTTGTGCGAATAGTCCCAAGGCAGCACAACGTGCAGAGTTCTGGACGGCACCCAGGTGATGTCGCCTGGGTGCCGCACTGGTTTAGGGATCCTACAATGCTGCTCCGAAAATTGGCGTGGGGCGTCCCGGGTGGGGCGGGGGGAGGCCTCGTCAGTAGCGGTCTGTTGTGCGAATAGTCCCAAGGCAGCACAATGTGCAGAGTTCTGGACGGCACCCAGGTGATGTCGCCTGGGTGCCGCACTGGTTTAGGGATCCTACAATGCAGCACAGAAAAACAGCGTGGGGCGTCCCGGGTGGTGCGGGGGGAGGCCTCGTCAGTAGCGGTCTGTGTCCAGTGTCACATGGCTGACACAACATCTACGACAGGCACCCAGGTGATGTCCAGTAAACTGCCGCACTGGTTTTGGTATCCTACAATGCTGCTCCGAAAATTGGCGTGCGGCGGCCCGGGGGGGGGCGTGGGGGAGCCGGCGTGAACGGGCCTCCCCAGGTGGCGGCCATCTAGCTGAGTTGCGCTCGCTCTTGCGGCCACAGCGTCTCGCTCACCATGTTGTTGAGTTGCTCCCACTCTTGCAGTGCAGCGATAGGCGGCTGCCACATGGCTCTTAAAATGGCGGACGGCTCCTCGGTTTTGGGCCTGGTCCACTGAAATGGCCCTGGGACACTTTGGAACTCGGACGCTTGCCTGCTAGGGCTTGGGCTCCATTCTCGAAAAGCGTCCCCTCAGCCGGGAAGATTGTATAAAAGTCTTGGGGGCCCCCGACTCCCGCAGGCTTCCGGTGGGGAGCGGCTGCCATGATTGCTCGCGGAATGACCACGACGGAGCCACGAGATGGTGGTGCTCTCATGCTGACGCCAGCTTCAGTCTGAATGATCCAGAAACAAGGTGGGGCTTTCATCGTTTGGGAAAAAAAAATGTTCTAAACCAATGAAAAGTGTTATTTTTAGGTCATATGACCAAGCCTTCCATCTTTAGGAAACCAAAAGTAAAATGAACCAATGAAAAGTTTTATAAACAAGTCACATGACCTGTTATGCGGCATAGGGCTACAAAAACCGTAGAAAATCCGTTGGCACGTGAGGCAGCATCAGTAGCGGACCGATGTGCGAATAGGCCGAAGGCAGCACAACGCGCCGAGATCCGGATGGCACCGAGGTGGTGTCCAGCAAATTGCCGCACTGGTGTGGCCATCCTACAATGCTGCGCCGAAAGACGGCGTGTCCAGCTGAGTTGCGGTCACTGTTGCGGTACAGTGATTCGAACGCGCCGAGATCCGGATGGCACCGAGGTGGTGTCTAGCAAATTGCCGCACTGGTGTGGCCATCCTACAATGCTGCGCCGAAAGATGGCGTGTCCAGCTGAGTTGCGGTCACTCTTGCGGTACAGTGACTCGAACGTGCCGAGATCCGGATGGCACCGAGGTGGTGTCCAGCAAATTGCCGTACTGGTGTGGCCATCCTACAATGCTGCGCCGAAAGACGGCGTGTTCAGCTGAGTTCCGGTCACTCTTCCGGCACAGTGACTCGAACGCGCCGAGATCCGGATGGCACCGAGGTGGTGTCCAGCAAGTGGCCGCACTGGTGTGGCCATCCTACAATGCTGCGCCGAAAGTCGGCGTGGGGTGCCCCGTTGGCTTATGAGGTGATGTCAGTAGTGGACTGATGTGTGAATAGGTCGGAACCAGCACAAGGCGCCAAGATCCGAATGGCAAGTCCTGGATGTTGAGTGCCTCAGTTGAGATTTCTGAGCAGTGCTTGTAGGACTGTCTGAAGCTTATTTGCACCTGCTGCAGCTTCACTATTGCCCTGGTGTGGCCAAAGGTGGCACATGACATAGGCGGCCGGCTCCCGAGGTCCGGCGGAACTTTTTGCCTTTTCCTTTCTGCTTCTTTTCCTACAATCCGTTTCATCTGAAGACACGACCAGGTCCCTGAATGTGTGCAGGGGGACGCTATTGATTGAATGAAAATGGCGGCTTGACACAAAGCTGACTCAAGCGTTACTGTTGATGCTATACAGACAAAAATTGGTTTTCAGTTTGTACATTCTTCAGGATTTTTTTTTCCATCCAAGTCTGATTGAGAGTTTGTAGAAAAATGGCTTCAGATTTTCCACATACTACTCTTCAACATTCTTCCTAAATGTAACAATGTGAAACTCACTAGGACAATGGCTGTTTCTGTTTCCTTTCAAAATGCTGCCAACAATATTTTCTGAATGGAAGACATCATCTTGTAGCATAAAGGGACGAAAGGGGTTCTGGTCTGGCCGATGGTTGGTGGAGACATTTTGACTATATCTTGGACCTGCCCGGCCTCGCCCAAAATGGCGCCGGTATAAATGGGACTCGTAACTCCTTGCCCGCAAATGTATATCTAGAAAATGTTATTGTAAGTGGCCGTGTCGTATTTTAATTACAAAATGTACGTCCACCGATTCCGCAACTGTTAGACACCTTTGTTCTTGCAACCTAATGGCCCGCTCGTTACGTTCTTCTACAGTGTAAATGTCTCCTCATCATATACGATTTCAGTTTGCTCCGTGGCCGGCCCACGTGGTTATAGGCCCGTATTTGTATACTGACATTTTCACAATAAAGGTTTTTGAAACAAAACACAGTAGTAGTATTTACATTGGTAAAGTTTTTACTTTTAGTCACTGTTTTCGAATCAATAAAGGCAAGTGAAATAAAGCAGTCCAATTACATGACGGATAAAAGGTATAATATGTAGGAACGCAGTAAAGATAAATGCTTAATAGCAGTTGTGTTTTTCATGTCTGCAATATAAAGTGATCGATAAGAATCTGATAATCAGGCGTATCGGAGACTAAGATAGCAGGCCGAATCTCTTTTACTCAACGGCTCCGTCATGGAAGGAAGAAACGCCCTTTTTCTCGAAAAAGGAATATATTTTACTTGCAAGACAGTTGTAGATTTTCCGGGAAAGTACATTAGCCTGGAATATTATAACATATGTTTGAAAAAAAAATATTGTTCGAAAACAATAAAAAGCGTAATTTTTAGGTCATATGACCAAGCTTTTCATCATTAAATTAACAAAAGTAAAATGAACCAATGAAAAGTTTTATTAACAAGTCACATGTCCTGTTATGCTTACGTTGCGCGCTGCGCGCCGCGCCGCGGATCACTTCCGGGTGCGGTAACGCGGCGTGTCATATAACGCATTACGCGACAACGTAGGTCAAGAATATAGTCAAAATGTCTCCACCAACCAGCGTTCGGAACACAACTCCTTTCAGCAGTCCAAAAAGTTCTGTTAAATGACAACAGAGGGGACAGGCAACAAGAACCATCAGTCAAAGAGGGGAGGGCAAGTTCTTCTCTTCCGGGTCATGTTGGGGCGCTACCGGAACTGATCGAATTGGTAGTCTACAGTGTTTCTGGATGTTTCAGACTAAAGCTGGCGTCAGCATGAGATCACTACCATCTCGTAGCTCCGTCGTGGCCATTCCACGAGCAATCATGGCAGCCGCTCCCCACCAGAAGCCTGCGGGAGTCGGAGGCCCCCAAGACTTTTGTAGAATCTTCACGGCTGAGGGGACGCTTTTCGAGAATGGGACCCAAGCCCTATCAGGGAAGCGTCCGAGTTCAAAGGTGTCCCAGGGCCATTTTAGTGGACCAGGCCCAAAACCGAAGAGCCGGCCGCCATTTTGAGAGTCCTGTGGCAGTCGCCTATCGCTGCACCGCAAGAGTGGGCGCAATTCAGCTGGATGGTGGGCAAGACGCTGTAGCCGCAAGAGTGGGCGCAACTCAGCTGGATGGGACAAGGTTCAGAATTGAAGAGTCATCAAAAGGCAAAAAGTTCCGCCGGATCCCGGGAGCCGGCCGCCTATGTCGGGGGCGATCTCAGGCTACACCAGTGCTATAAGACTTGGGGAGGGTGTCGGAGCCAAGCGTCTTCTCCGAGTCCATGGCCATCACACCGCCCCTCAGGGGCCTCCGTCAAGCTGTTTAGGAAGGTAATATATCACATTGTTTTCTAATGCAGTCAGGTCCACAAACGACACTCACTTACTTTGAGAATAGTGAAGCTGCAGTAGGTGGAAATAAGCTTCAGACAGTGTTACAAGCGCTGCTCAGAACTCTTAACTATGGCACCCAACATCCAGAACTTATGCTATTTGAGAATGGCAGTGACATCGAAGCATCTCAGGGACCAAAACCATTAACGTACTTTCACGTATGAAAATCTTACTTGGGGAGGGGGCAGGAGCAAAGCGCCCCCTCCCAGTCAGCGCCACCACACAGTATGTTGAAAATTTGAAGCCATCGTTCTACAAAGTCAACCAAACTTGGATTAAAAATCTAGAAAAATGTACAAACTGAAAACCAGTTTTGGTCTGCATAGCATCAGTAGCAACGCTTGAGTCAGCTTTGTGTCAAGCCGCAAATTTGATTCAACTAAGCACAGACATTCAAAAAGGCTCAAATTCAGAACTCTAAACTATGGCACCCAACATCCAGGAGCTTGCCATCCGGATCTTGGAGCCTTGTGCTGCTTTCGATCTATTCACACATCGGTCCACTACTGACATCATCTTATAAACCAACGTTATGTAAATAGTTTTTTAATAAAATGTTTTACCCTGTTTCTTTGCTGGTGTGTTGTCTATATTTTTCATATTTGCATACGGTTTGTCGTTATTTTGTGCGGGATGGGTGATGGAGCCGAGCTGTCTTGCAGCCCTCATGGTGTGGAGCTCAGTTCATCTCACTATTTTCGTATTTCTCATGAAGGGTTGTTCCTAATATTTCTATTTTAGCGAGGTCAAAAAGAGATCCAATTAGTGGCCTACTGATTTTGCTCGATTACTTTTATTTTTTTTACACGATTTTTCACTATCTGCAAAGACTAAACAGAGTATTGCGACTTTGTGCTTGTTTGTAAATAGAGAATGATCCAAAGAGAACCAATTCTAAAACAGTAAATGCTTGGACAACAATCAATCAAATGGAGAGACAAGCAGCCACGACGGATTACAACGGGGGTAAAGGCCTGTGTTAACTACCCTTCAGTATCTGCAAAGAGAGAGTACTACTATGACAAAAGAGGGGAGGGGGGGGGGGTGCAGCGTTCAAAGCACATCAGCGTGCATAAATACGAAAATGTTTTTATTTATCACGTACTTGACATTTTTAAGCTTTTCATATTTGCTATTAAAAAACCAATGAAATTCACAGAAAAAACCATAGGTTATAGTGGATATATAGTTAGGAATTTGCATTTACAAAACCTTGAAAATTCAATGAAAAAACCATTGGTTTTAGGCCATATATAGTTAGGGATTTGCATTTACAAAACCTTATTTTACTCGCATAAAACCATTGAAATTCCATATATAGTTATAAGCGCTAACTATATATCGCGCACCCGCAATCCACTGCTGATGATGTCACATATTACATCATTCATGACATGGTTAGTGACATCACTGATGACATCACTGATGACATCTCAAATGACATCACTGATGACATCACTGAAAACATCTCATTTGACATGACTGATAACATCACTGATGATATCATTCATGTGATAATACGATGAACCTCTTCAGACTCTAATATAACCTTAGATACAATCAGTGTAAACAGACACTCATAGACTGTTACTCATCCATGGAGTTACTCACACACCTAGTCAGTCATGCAAAGAATCAATCACACCTCCATTTCCTCAAATATACAGTTATACAAACTTTACTTATTCAAACATATACTAACACATATTTACTCTCTTATACAATCCCTGATACAAGTTCACAATGATCCATACAGCCACTCACACATTCACTGGCTCTTATGCACAGTTATTTATATATGTCAACTCTCACATGTACTGTGTTTTACATATGTACTTACTTTGACATGTAGCACTGAGATATCCATTCACTCACCAATACACTCATGCACACAGTCAACCACCCATACAGCTGTTTCCACATGCACTTTTGAACCCATACATCTAGTGAATCAACTGCTCACACATCTATGCACAGAGTCATACACCTCCCAGCCACCCACACAAACACTCAGTCTCCCATACAAATACTTGGGCAACCAATCAATAACCCATATAGTTACTCATATAGCTCCTGATCAACACATGCAGCAGTTTACAGAACAACAGACATAATGATGCACAAATTAAGACAGTTTAGTCACTAACCCATGCACTCAGTGAGACACATTTAATCACTCACTCATACAGTCAGTCATGCACCTACTAAATCCTTCATCCAGACACTTATACATCCACTCATTCTTCAATATGTAAGAATTTGTTTACTTTACAGAAACAAACAGTCACTGGATGTTGTCATCAGTGATGTCATCAGTGATGTCATTTGAGATGTCATCAGTGATGTCATCAGTGATGTCACTAACCATGTCATGAATGATGTAATATGTGACATCATCAGCAGTGGATTGCGGGTGCGCGATATATAGTTAGCGCTTATAACTATATATGGAATTTCAATGGTTTTATGCGAGTAAAATAAGGTTTTGTAAATGCAAATCCCTAACTATATATGGCCTAAAACCAATGGTTTTTTCATTGAATTTTCAAGGTTTTGTAAATGCAAATTCCTAACTATATATCCACTATAACCTATGGTTTTTTCTGTGAATATATATATATATAGATGTGGCACTCGGGATTGGGTATACTTTAACTTGATTTATTTAACCTCTATGCTCAAACCGACGCGTTTCAGCCTGACTAGGTTTTGGTCACGGTAAGTAAAAAATCCTAACTATATATACCTACTGGCGACCGCCAGTAGGTAATATACATATATATATATATATCTATATATATATATATATATATATATATATATATATATATAGATATATATATATATATATATATTACCTACTGGCGATAGCCAGTAAGTATATATAGTTAGGATTATTTGTCTATGGAACTTTTGAAAATTCTATGTCTAATAACTTTGGAGTTTGTGGACGGAATCGGCTGAAATTTTCAGGAAAATGGCACATTTTATTTCTGAGCAGCCCCTGAAAATTTGGGGGGGGGTTCGTCAAGGGGGGGCCGAGAAAAAAGGAGGGTCCCAAAACGCGTTTTTCCCATGTTAATTTCCATAGGGCGTTTGGCCTCACTTTTAGCTCGAACGGCTGAATGGATTTGCACGAAACTTGGCAAAATTGTAGGGACTGTTTGCCCGATGTGCCTTTGCTGGGTCTCAATATATGTGCTCCAGTGGATTTTGAGAAATTAACGTTTTAAAAAATGTATATATCTGTGACAGCGTCCCAGATAGCGCTCCAGATCGCGTACTTTTCGCGTCACGGAGCTTTGCGAAGCGATGCTGATTGGTTCTCCGGTGTCTGTCAACATTCTAAACAGTCCGGAGCGGCCGCCATCTTGTCTCTCGGTAGGATCGAGAGACAAGAAGAGGTGAAGAACGAAGGGGGAATTTAATGAAAGGGGGCAAGGTAGACCCCTCTTGACCCCCTAGGAATGATGTTGGGGTTATTAAAGGGTCCCGTGGGGAAAATTACAAAAATTTGATTTTTCACGGTAGAAGCGCTTCTCGGTTCGCAAATTAACGGCTGAATGGATTTGCACGAAACTTGGCAAAATTATAGGGACTGTTAGCCCGATGTGCCTTTGCTGGGTCTCAATATATGTGCTCCAGTGGATTTTGAGAAATTAACGTTTAAAAAACAGGTATATCTGTAACAGCGTCCCAGATAGCGCTCCAGATCACGTACTTTTCGCGTAACGGAGCATTGCGTAGCGAAGGTGATTGGCTCTCCGGTGTCTGTCAACATTCTAAACAGTCCGGTGCGGCCACCATCTTGTCTGTCGGTAGGATCGATAGACAAGAGGAGGAGAAAAACGACTGGGGAATTTAATGAAAGGGGGCTAGGTAGACCTCTCTTGACCCCCTAGGAATGATGTTGGGGTTATTAAAGGGTCCCGTGGGGCAAATAATAAAAATTTGATTTTTCGCGGTAGAAGCGCTTCTCGGTTCGCAAACTGGTAGCGAAACGTGAATTCGCCATTTTGTGTTTCGATTTCATTAAATTACTAGGTATAAGGGGGTACGGGAGACGTATCCTGACCCCTTTTGTTTTCTGAGGGTGGCTGAGGAAGCTCATATATGTTGATACATGTCTTCCAGCGGCTGTGCGTGAGCGTTTTTTTTTTTTGTTGCGTGACGTCTGTTAACGTTTGATTCGATGGAAATCAGGAACTGTTGACCGCCATGTTGTCACTGCGAGTAAATATTTTGTTTTAAATAATTGTTATAAATTAATCCTTATTGATAAACATTGTCTGCGCCATCTTGTCTTTTTTGCAATGCCACACTTTTGTTGAGCACGGCAGCCATTTTAGATGCCTTGACCAGACCCACTGTCTGCACCCTCGCAAGCATCTCCCCCACGCACTGGTCACTCCCGCTCTCTTTCTCTTGTATGGGCTAGAAACCTCCTCCCATCTGCGCTGTTCTTCTCTGAGAATCACACCCTGTGCCCGCCCGACACCTGCCTTTCACCCTATGCACTACAGCACCCTCTGACACTCCTCTTCCTCTGTTTCCGATTGTCCAGGCCCGCCCCAGGCTATCACCTAGCCCTGCAGATGTAGTTTATGGCCTCAACTGTAAAGAATCACCCCTCTTCAAAGAAGTTACAGTAGATCAAGGCCCCCACCCGATGAGATCCGTCACACTACACGCATTCCTGCAATCTGATAACCATCCTGTATTGTGATTGGAGAGGGGATTCTCACTGTGAGGGTGTGTGGGACCGAGCCTGAAGCGGAAGATTCCAGGGATGCCTTTTTGTACATCAAAGTCTTCACAATTATGTGTCACATTAAAAATATATAGCACTCACAAAAAAGTAGAAGGAAAATAACACTTTAATAATTTATAAATATATACATCGCAACAAAAACAGTAAACACCTTAAAACATTTTTTATTAAAACAGAAGCAACAATGGTCAGTAGCGGTCTGTTGTGCGAATAGTCCCAAGGCAGCATATTTACCTAGAGTGGTGCTGTGTAGGACATTCTGAATGGAAATTAACCAGAACTATAACCATCTACTTCCAATAATATAACTTTTATGCCCAAATTACGCAAAGATTTAGCTAATCTGCTAAAGGGGGGAGTCGCCATTTCTTTACAATAATCAATAATGAAAAATCAATAGGGTTGTCCGTATTCCCGATGCAGCACTATAGTGCAACATACACAGCACCTGGGGTGTCAAGAGTGAACAGGTCCTAGCTGCTTAACCAATGACTGACAAATGCTATATTAAACACTTACTATGTATAATACTTGCCTTCACAATAGTTTTACTTTACAAAACAGAACGAAAGATGTCCCCTGTAAGTAAACCCATATTAGCTGTTTCAGTTATTGAACATCCTAAGGTTTTATGACATGGGGAACAGTAGTGATATCCTGGGCGGGTGATGGAACTGGGTTTGTTAATGGAAAAACATCTACAGAGAAAACTATTGGTAAATTATACTTCTCCGGAAATTTAAAACTCACAAATGTTTCATTTGTGTAATCGTTTTATGAACATGTACATTAAAAAACTAAAAGAAATGCCAAGAACGTCCCATGTGAAAGTGAATTTTATCTGGCAATTTTTTTCTTTTCCTTCTCATGAAAAGAAAGTTAAAGCCAGGTTCGTTACCTGCCTCATCTGCAAAAAAAAAACTCTCGAGAGGGACCGAAAAAAATATTGCTATGGTAATCATACCATGCATCGGCACATGGAGAGGTGGCACCCTTTTAATTATTCTAAAGCACAACTTCGAGATTTGGGGGATAACCCCCGACCGGCAAAAACATCCACCAATGACTTAGCAATAAGTGAGTCAGAGGCAAGGGAAACGGTCCCAAATCTGCAAAAGAACTTTGGGCAGATGAGATTGACTTGTGTAGCATGTGGAAAATTAATTTCATGCGGAGAGATCAGTATTACTTCAATAAATACAGTAATCAATGATGCATTAGAACTTAATATCAATTCATTTTCCGAACGTGTAATCAGTACCTGTCCCATGTCAATTCATTGTTCGAACTTATAATCAATACCCATCCCGGATCAATTCATTGTCCGAATATATAATCAGTAAAAAGTACGACAAGTGCAACAAAATCATATCGATAATTCATTGTGAGCAAGTACCAAAAGTGTCGACATTTCTAACCTTCAATAAATACAGTAATCAATGATGCATTAGAACTTAATATCAATTCATTGTCCGAATGTGTAATCAGTACAAGTCCCATGTCAATTTATTGTTCGAACGTATAATCAATACCCATCCCGGATCAATTAATTGTCCGAACATATAATCAGTCTTATCCCATATCAATTCATGTGCTAAAAACTGCATACATATCTCATGATATCAAGGCTGAGCAATCGGGCACAATAGTTTCATTTGTACCGGCGCCATTTTGGGTGAGGTCAGGAAGGTCCAAGTATAGTCAAAATGTCTGCACCAACTCGTGGTTGGACCGGGACCTCTTTCGGCAGTCTAAAAGTTTTCGTTGAAGGGTAGTAGAGGGAACTGGCGACATGAACCATCAGTCAAAGAGGGGTGGGAGGTAAAAATCTCTCCTACCGGGTCATACTGGTGTCTCACCGGAACTGATCAAGTTGGTAGTCTTGCAGGATTTTGGTGATTTGAAGACTGAGGCCGGCGCTGGCATGAGCGCGCCGACGTCCCGCGGCTACGTCGTGGTCGTTCCGTGGGTGATCATGGCAGTCATTCCCCATCGGGGGTCGGGGGCCCCCGTGGCTCTTATAGAATCTTCAAAGTTGAGGAGAACGTTTCTGGATGCAGGACTCATTTTCTAGTTGAACTCAGAAGCGCCGTTGCACCGCAACAGTGGACGAGACCCCCGCTGGGTGAGCGGAGCATCATTGCCTCGCAATAGTGGACGAGACCTTTTGTCGGGTGAGTGCAGCGTCGCTGCATCGCAAGAGTGGAGAAACCCTTTTGTTGGGTGAGTGCAGCGTCGCTGCATCGCAAGAGTGGAGAAACCCTTTTGTTGGGTGAGTGGAGCGTCGCTGCATCGCAAGAGTGGAGGAACCCTTTTGTCGGGTGAATGCAGCGTCGCTGTATCGCAAGAGTGGAGGAACCCTTTTGTTAGGTGAGTGGAGCGTTGGGGGTGCAGCCGAGGGGCCCTCACCTGTGGGGGTGGGAGAGGCTTGTTCGTGCCGCCTCTCCCTCCCAGCGCACCCCACGCTGACACCTGGCGTTGATATCCGTGATGTCCGGACCAGGCGATAAGAGGGGGGGGGGTCGGAGGCAGAGGCAAGACATCCCCCCGTGGCCTGCAGGGCGCCGCTTCAGGCCCGAACGGGGAGCTCATATCAAGCCGGGGCCAGACCAGGAGATACGAGGGGGGGGGTCGGTGGCATGTGCAAGACATCCCCCCCGTTGTCGCAGCCATTATCTAAGAAAGAAGAAGAATCCCGTCGGCCTCGGCTCCTCTCCTGGCCCACCTTACGGGATGACCTCCCCGGCCGACGGCTGCCAGCAGGACTCGCCCTACACGTGCCGAAGGCCTCGTCTTCCGGATGGGCGTAGCCGCGAACCTGTTGCACTTCGGGAGTTTCCGGAATGGGGGTAGGTATCTGCTGATTTGTATTTATTTCATGTTACCGTTATTGGGCGTGGCGGGCGGTGGGACAGACATGCTTGGAGCAGTGGGGGGGTGGCGGAGCCTAGCTACCTTGTGGCTGCCGTAACGTCAAGCTTGGCTTCTTTCACCACTTTCATGTTTCTTATTTCTAGCGAAGTCAAAAACTCATCAGAGGCCTACTGATTTTGTTCGATTTCTTTCCCTTCCTTTTCAAGTGTGTTTCATGCTAAAGTTTCTGTTTAACAGGATACAGGGATTACTTCGTATTTTACATATGTCTTCTTTATTAGGGGTTCTCTCCGGTTGAGTCAGATGATGTACCTCTAATAAATGGTCCGCGTGGAACTAGTTTCTCAATCAGTGGGGAGTAGATGGGCATGACAGATTACAACGGGGGATAAAGGTCCGCATTACCCTTCCTTCACTACTTGCAAAGACTAGACAGAATATTTCTATTCCACGTTATTTGCAAACAGAGAGTACCTCGAAAGAACTATTCCTTGAACAATAAATGTCTATCCTTCACTATCTGCAAAGGGAGACAGAATATTTCTATTCTTCTCTGTTTGTAGACAGGGAATATCTCAAACAGCAATAATCGATAAAAAAATTAGTAGGATTATAACACTTTAATAACTTATAAATATATACATCGCAACAAAAACAGTAAACACCTTAAAACATTTTTTATTAAAACAGAAGCAACAATGACAACTAACAGTAGTGATATCCTGGGCGGGTGATGGAACTGGGATTGTTAATGGAAAAAGATCTACAGAGAAAACTATTGGTGAATTATACTTCTCCAGAAATGTAAAACTCACAAATGTTTTATTTGTGTAATCGTTTCAGGTCAAACGGATTGTGGGACAATGTTCACAATGGAAGAGTCACCAAAAGGCATTTGGATCGATGTTGCAGCAGGCTGCCATGTATATAGTTATTTAATAAAACGTTTTACCCGGTTACTTTGCTGGTGTGTTGTATATATTTATAATATTTGCATAGGGTTTGTCGTTATTTTGGGCGGGGTGGGTGGCGGAGCCGAGCTGTCTTGCAGCCATCATGGTGTGGAGCTAAGTTCATCTCACTAGTTTCGTATTTCTCATGAGGGGTTGTTCTTAATGTTTCTATTTTAGCGAGGTCAAAAAGAGATCCCATTAGTGGCCTACTGATTTTGCTCGATTCCTTTTGTTTTTTTAAACGATTTTTCACTATCTGCAAAGACTAAACAGAGTATTGCGACTCTGTGCTTGTTTGTAAATACAGAATGAACCAAAGAGAACCAATTCTAAAACAGTAAATGCTTGGGTAGCAATCAATCAAATAGAGAGAGAAGCAGGCACGACGGATTAAAACGGGGGCAAAGGCCTGCGTTAACTACCCTTCACTATCTGCAAAGAGAGAGTACTGCTAAGAGAAAAGAGGGGGGGGCAGCGTTCAAAGCACATCAGCGTGCACAAACACGAAAATGTTTTTACCTATCATGTACTTGACATGTGACAGCTTTTGATATTTGCTATTAAAAAACCATTGAAATTCAATGAAAAAACCATAGGTTTTAGCCCATATATAGTTAGGGATTAGCATTTACAAAACCTTATTTTACTCGCATAAAACCATTGAAATTTGCATATATAGTTAGATGCGCTAACTATATATCGTGCACCCGCAATCCACTGCTGATGATGTCACATATTACATCATTCATGACATGCTCAGTGACATCACTGATGACATCACTGATGACATCTCAAATGACATCACTGATGACATCTCAAATGACATCACTGATGACATCACTGATGACATCACTGATGACATCACTGATGACATCTCAAATGACATCACTGATGACATCTCATTTGACATCTCATTTGACATTACTGAGCACATCACTAATGACATCATTCATGTGATAATACGATGAACCTCTTCAGACTCTAATATAACCTTAGATACACTCAGTGTAAACAGACACTCACAGACTGTCACTCATCCATGGAGTTACTCACACACCTAGTCAGTCATGCAAAGAATCAATCACACCTCCATTTCCTCTACTATACAGTTATACACACCTTACTTATTCAAACATATACTAACACATATTTACTCTCTTATACAATCCCTGATACAAGTTCACAATGATCCATACAGCCACTCCCACATTCACTGGTTCTTATGCACAGTTATTTATATATGTCAACTCTCACATGTACTGTGTTTTACATATGTACTTACTTTGACATGTAGCACTGAGATATCCATTCACTCACTAATACACTCATGCACACAGTTAACCGCCCATACAGCTGTTTCCACATGCACTTTTGAACCCATACATCTAGTGAATCAACTGCTCACACATCTATGCACAGAGTCATACACCTCCCAGCCACCCACACACACTCAGTCTCCCATACAAATACTTGGGCAACCAATCAATAACCCATATAGTTACTCATATAGCTACTGATCAACACATGCAGCAGTTTACAGAACAACAGACATAATGATGCACAAATTAAGACAGTTTAGTCACTAACCCATTCACTTAGTGAGACAGATTTAATCACTCACTCATACAGTCAGTCACGCACCTACTAAATCCTTCATCCAGACACTTATACATCCACTCATTCTTCAATATGTAAGACATATTTTAACTTTACAGAAACATACAGTCACTGGATGTTGTCATCAGAGATGTCATCAGTGATGTCATTTGAGATGTCATCAGTGATGTCATCAGTGATGTCATTTGAGATGTCATCAGTGATGTCATCAGTGATGTCACTGAGCATGTCATGAATGATGTAATATGTGACATCATCAGCAGTGGATTGCGGGTGCGCGATATATAGTTAGTGCATCTAACTATATATGCGAATTTCAATGGTTTTATGCGAGTAAAATAAGGTTTTGTAAATGCTAATCCCTAACTATATATGGGCTAAAACCTATGGTTTTTTCATTGAATATATATATATATATATATATATATATATATATATATATATATATATATTACCTACTGGCTATCGCCAGTAGGTATATATAGTTAGAATTTTTTCCCTATGGGACTTTTGAAAATTCTATGTCTAATAACTTTGGCGTTTGTGGACGGAATCGGCTGAAATTTTCAGGAAAATGGCACATTTTGTTTCTGAGCAGCCCCTGAAAATTTGGTGGGGTTTCGTCAAGGGGGGGCTGAGAAAAAAGGGGGTCCCAAAACGCGTTTTTCCCATTCATTTTTCCATAGGGCGGTTGGACTCACTTTTAGCTCGAACGGCTGAATGGATTTGCACGAAACTTGGCAAAATTGTAGGGACTGTTAGCCCGATGTGCCTTTGCTAGGTCTCAATATATGTGCTCCAGTAGTTTTTGAGAAATTAACGTTCAAACCAAGATATATATCTGTAACAGCGCTCTGGGCAGCGATCCGGTCCGCTTACTTTTCGCTTATCGGAACTTTGCGCGCAGAAAGCTGATTGGCTCTCCGGTGTCTGTCAACATTCTAAACAGTCCGGAGCGGACGCCATCTTGTCTCTCGGTAGGATCGAGAGAGAAGAAGAGGTGGAAAACGAAAGGGGAATTTAATGAAAGGGGGCAAGGTATCCCCCTCTTGACCCCCTAGGAATGTTGTTGGGGTTATTAAAGGGTCCCGTGGGGAAAATAAAAAAAAAATGATTTTTCACGGTAGAAGCGCGGCCGCGAACTGGTAGCGAAACGGGAATTCGCCATTTTGTGCTTCGTAAATTAAATTACTAGTTATAAGTGGGTGCGGGAGACGTATCCTAATCCCCTATGTTTCCTGAGGGTGGGTGAGGAGGCTGATATATGTTGATACATCTCTTCCAGCGGCTGTGCGTGAGCTTTTTTTTTTTTTTGCTGCGTGACAGTCCGGAGCGGCCGCCATCTTGTCTCTCGGTAGGATCGAGAGAGAAGAAAAGGTGAAAAACTAAGGGGGAATTTAATGAAAGGGGGCAAGGTATCCCCCTCTTGACCCCCTAGGAATGTTGTTGGGGTTATTAAAGGGTCCCGTGGGGAAAATAAAAAAAAAATGATTTTTCACGGTAGAAGCGCTTCACGGGCCGCGAACTGGGCCGCAAACTGGTAGCGAAACGGTAATTCGCCATTTTGTGCTTCGTTAATTAAAGTACTAGGTATAAGGGGGTGCGGGAGACATATCCTAATCCCCTATGTTTCCTGAGGGTGGCTGAGGAGGCTGATATATGTTGATACATCTCTTCCAGCGGCTGCGCCATCTTGCCTTTTTTCGAATGCCACAATTTTGTCGTGCACGGCAGCCATTTTAGATGCCAGGCTGGTTCCAGGCTATCACCTAACCCTGCGGATGTAGTTTATGGCCCCAGCTGTAGAGAATTCAGATATGCCAATCCTCCCGATTCAGGCGTGTGAGTACTGATTTCAGTGCTAGTCTCCCGCCTCCCGATTTCTGCAAGCAAAAACCCGGGGGCATATTACGAACAAGTAGCGATAATTTTTGTCTCTAACTTGTTTAGAGACAAAAATTATCGCCGCACATTGGCGATTTTTATCGCAGATAAACCTTGCTATTATCGCAGAAAAGTCAGCGATATTCATGTATTATCGACCTAATGCTCTTAGCCATGTTATCCACCTCCCATTGGATAACATGGCTAAGAACTGCTCAGGGCAGGTGTTAGATTTTGGACATATTCGCGCTTAGCGCGAATATCTCCAAAAGTTGGTAATAGAAGGTAGCGATGTTAGGGACTGTTTCCAGTCGCTAACATCTTGGCACGCCACTTTGCATGTCATTAGTGATAAGTATCACTGACATGCAAAGCGGGGCCCAAGATGGTCGCTATCTCCTTTTAGCTGTCACTAACTGGTGTTAGCGACAGCTTGATAATAGGGAAATAATTTTATCTCCGCTTTCATGGTTTTTAAAGCCAAAAAAGCGGAGATAAACCCCCTTGATAATATGCCCCACGATTCCTTGGGGGTTTCAGCTGACAGGGCTTGGTATTGTCTTACATGGTAATTTTTCCATGAAACGTCAGAGGGTCGATGCAGGGGTTCTAGAAGAGGTGATAAACCATTTAAGCCTCATGAACAAGCGCATGGTCTTTTAAAGATTTGTGAAGTACTCGGGGCGGCGGTGTGTGTGTGCCCTCTTTCAGGAGCGGGCGGGGGGGCACTGCCAGCAACTTGCCAGGTCAGGTAGTGTTCAACACGTGCATCACCCTTTCTCTGCCTGCTATTGCGCTCCATGCTTCGGAAAGGTGAGAAAAAGAACGTGCATTTGAGTTTGAAATGTCCGATCCTGCAGCAGCACACTTCCAAAGCCCACACATGACAATAACCCGATTCAAGGCCCCATTCACTCGTTTTTAAAAAAATAGATAACACTCCAACAAAATAAGGTTATAAAACTTTATTAACTACTAACTTTAACGAACGGAACAAAAACTAAAAACATTTAAACATTTCTCAATACAAAAAGCAACAATGGTTAGAAGCTGTCTTTTGTGCGAATAGTCCCAAGGCAGCACAACGTGCAGAGTTCTGGACGGCACCCAGGTGATGTCGCCTGGGTGCCGCACTGGTTTAGGGATCCTACAATGCTGCTCCGAAAATTGGCGTGGGGCGTCCCGGGTGGGGCGGGGGGAGGCCTCGTCAGTAGCGGTCTGTTGTGCGAATAGTCCCAAGGCAGCACAACGTGCAGAGTTCTGGACGGCACCCAGGTGATGTCGCCTGGGTGCCGCACTGGTTTAGGGATCCTACAATGCAGCACAGAAAAACAGCGTGGGGCGTCCCGGGTGGTGTGGGGGGAGGCCTCGTCAGTAGCGGTCTGTGTCCAGTGTCACATGGCTGACACAACATGTACGACAGGCACCCAGGTGATGTCCAGTAAACTGCCGCACTGGTTTTGGTATCCTACAATGCTGCTCCGAAAATTGGCGTGCGGCGGCCCGGGGGGGGGGCGTGGGGGAGCCGGCGTGAACGGGCCTCCCCAGGTGGCGGCCATCTAGCTGAGTTGCGCTCGCTCTTGCGGCCACAGCGTCTCGCTCACCATGTTGTTGAGTTGCTCCCACTCTTGCAGTGCAGCGATAGGCGGCTGCCACATGGCTCTTAAAATGGCGGACAGCTCCTCGGTTTTAGGCCTGGTCCACTGAAATGGTCCTGGGACACTTTGGAACTCGGACGCTTGCCTGCTAGGGTTTGGGTTCCATTCTCGAAAAGCGTCCCCTCAGCCGTGAAGATTGTATAATAGTCTTGGGGGCCCCCGACTCCCGCAGGCTTCCGGTGGGGAGCGGCTGCCATGATTGCTCGCGGAATGACCACGACGGAGCCACAAGATGGTGGTGCTCTCATGCTGACGCCAGCTTCAGTCTGAATGATCCAGAAACAAGGTGGGGCTTTCATCGTTTGGGAAAAAAAAATGTTCTAAACCAATGAAAAGTGTTATTTTTAGGTCATATGACCAAGCCTTCCATCTTTAGGAAACCAAAAGTAAAATGAACCAATGAAAAGTTTTATAAACAAGTCACATGACCTGTTATGCGGCATAGGGCTACAAAAAGCGTAGAAAATCCGTTGGCACGTGTGGCGGCGTCAGTAGCGGACCGATGTGCGAATAGGCCGAAGGCAGCACAACGGGCCGAGATCCGGATGGTACCGAGGTGGTGTCCAGCTAATTGCCGCACTGGTGTGGCCATCCTACAATGCTGCGCCGAAAGACGGCGTGTCCAGCTGAATTGCGGTCACTGTTGCGGTACAGTGACTCGAACGCGCCGAGATCCGGATGGCACCGAGGTGGTGTCCAGCAAATTGCCGCACTGGTGTGGCCATCCTACAATGCTGCGCCGAAAGACGGCGTGTCCAGCTGAATTGCGGTCACTGTTGCGGTACAGTGACTCGAACGCGCCGAGATCCGGATGGCACCGAGGTGGTGTCCAGCAAATTGCCGCACTGGTGTGGCATCCTACAATGCTGCGCCGAAAGACGGCGTGTCCAGCTGAGTTGCGGTCACTGTTGCGGTACAGTGAGACGAACGCGCCGAGATCTGGATGGCCCCGATGTTGTGTCCAGCAAGTTGCCGCACTGGTGTGGCCATCCTACAATGCTGCGCCGAAAGTCGGCGTGGGGTGCCCCGTTGGCTTATGAGGTGATGTCAGTAGTGGACCGATGTGTGAATAGGTCGGAACCAGCACAAGGCACCAAGATCCGAATGGCAAGTCCTGGATGTTGAGTGCCTCAGTTGAGATTTCTGAGCAGTGCTTGTAAGACTGTCTGAAGCTTATTTGCACCTGCTGCAGCTTCACTAGGTCCGGCGGAACTTTTTGCCTTTTCCTTTCTGCTTCTTTTCCTACAATGCGTTTCATCTGAAGACACGACCAGGTCCCTGAATGTGTGCAGGGGGACGCTATTGATTGAATGAACGCGCCGAGATCTGGATGGCACCGAGGTGGTGTCCAGCAAATTGCCGCACTGGTGTGGCCATCCTACAATGCTGCGCCGAAAGTCGGCGTGGGGTGCCCCGTTGGTTTATGAGGTGATGTCAGTAGTGGACCGATGTGTGAATAGGTCGGAACCAGCACAAGGCGCCCTGCACTGTTGAGCCTTTTTCAATGCCTGTTTTTTGTTGTTTCCCCTCCATCAAAAACAAAACAAAAATACAAGGCGCCAAGATCCGAATGGCAAGTCCTGGATGTTGAGTGCCTCAGTTGAGAGTTCTGAGCAGTGCTTGTAAGACTGTCTGAAGCTTATTTGCACCTGCTGCAGCTTCACTAGGTCCGGCGGAACTTTTTTCCTTTTCCTTTCTGCTTCTTTTCCTACAATGCGTTTCATCTGAAGACACGACCAGGTCCCTGAATGTGTGCAGGGGGACGCTATTGATTGAATGAAAATGGCGGCTTGACACAAAGCTGACTCAAGCGTTACTGTTGGTGCTATACAGACAAAAATTGGTTTTCAGTTTGTACATTCTTCAGGTTTTTTTTTTCCATCCAAGTCTGATTGAGAGTTTGTAGAAAAATGGCTTCAGATTTTCCACATACTACTCTTCAACATTCTTCCTAAATGTAACAATGTGAAACTCACTAGGAGAACGGCTGTTTCTGTTTCCTTTCAAAATGCTGCCACCAATATTTTCTGAATGGAAGACACCATCTTGTAGCATAAAGGGCCGAAAGGGGTTCTGGTCTGGCCGATGGTTGGTGGAGACATTTTGACTATATCTTGGACCTGCCCGGCCTCGCCCAAAATGGCGCCGGTATAAATGGGACTCGTAACTCTTTGCCCGCAAATGTATATCTAGAAAATGTTATTGTAAGTGGCCCTGTCGTATTTTAATTACAAAATGTACGTCCACCGATTCCGCAACTGTTAGACACCTTTGTTCTTGTCACCTAATGGCCCGCTCGTTACGTTCTTCTACAGTGTAAATGTCTCCTCATCATATACGATTTCAGTTTGCTCCGTGGACGGCCCACGTGGTTATAGGCCCGTATTTGTATACTGACATTTTCACAATAAAGGTTTTTAAAACAAAACACGGTAGTAGTATTTTCATTTGTAAAGTTTTTACTTTTAGTGACTGTTTTCGAATCAGTAAAAGGCAAGTGAAATAAAGCAGTCCAATTACATGACGGATAAAAGGTATAATATGTAGGAACGCAGTAAAGATAAATGGTCAAGGGCAGTTGTGTTTTTCATGTCTGCAACATAAAGTGATCGATAAGAATCTGATAATCAGGCGTATCGGCGACTAAGACAGCAGGCCGAATCTCTTTTACTCAACGGCTCCGTCATGGAAGGAAGAAACGCCCTTTTTCTCGAAAAAGGAATATATTTTACTTGCAAGACAGTTGTAAATTTTCCGGGAAAGTACATTAGCCTGGAATATTATAACATATGTTTGAAAAAAAAATATTGTTCGAAAATAATAAAAAGCGTAATTTTTAGGTCATATGACCAAGCTTTTCATCATTAAATTAACAAAAGTAAAATGAACCAATGAAAAGTTTTATTAACAAGTCACATGACCTGTTATGCTTACGTTACGCGCTGCGCGCCGCGCCTCGGATCACTTCCGGGTGCGCTAACACGGCGTGTCATAAAACGCATTACGCGACAACGTAGGTCAAGAATATAGTCTAAATGTCTCCACCAACCAGCGTTCAGAACACAACCCCTTTCAGCAGTCCAAAAAGTTCTGTTAAATGACAACAGAGGGGACAGGCAACAAGAACCATCAGTCAAAGAGGGGAGGGCAAGTTCTTCTCTTCCGGGTCATGTTGGGGCGCTACCGGAACTGATCGAATTGGTAGTCTACAGTGTTTCTGGATGTTTCAGACTAAAGCTGGCGTCAGCATGAGACCACTACCATCTCGTAGCTCCGTCGTGGCCATTCCACGAGCAATCATGGCAGCCGCTCCCCACCAGAAGCCTGCGGGAGTCGGAGGCCCCCAAGACTTTTGTAGAATCTTCACGGCTGAGGGGACGCTTTTCGAGAATGGGACCCAAGCCCTAGCAGACAAGCGTCCGAGTTCCAAGGTGTCCCAGGGCCATTTTAGTGGACCAGGCCCAAAACCGAAGAGCCGGCCGCCATTTTGAGAGTCCTGTGGCAGCCGCCTATCGCTGCACCGCAAGAGCGGGCGCATCTCAACTACATGGTGAGCGAGACGCTGTAGTCGCAAGAGCGGGCGGTAAACAGCTGAATGGCGGAAGAGGCACAGTGTAGCAAAAGCGGGCGGAATGGCAACTAAAACGATAAAGGGGCGCCCCACTACAGCTTGTCTTCAGGTCAAACGGATTGTGGGACAAGGTCCAGAATTGAAGAGTCATCAAAAGGCAAAAAGTTCCGCCGGACCCCGGGAGCCGGCCGCCTATGTCGGGGGCGATCTCAGGCTACACCAGTGCTATAAGACTTGGGGAGGGTGTCGGAGCCAAGCGTCTTCTCCGAGTCCATGGCCATCACACCGCCCCTCAGGGGCCTCCGTCAAGCTGTTTAGGAAGGTAACATATCACATTGTTTTCTAATGCAGTCAGGTCCACAAACAACACTCACTTACTTTGAGAATAGTGAAGCTGCAGTAGGTGGAAATAAGCTTCAGACAGTGTTACAAGCACTGCTCAGAACTCTTAACTATGGCACCCAACATCCAGAACTTATGCTATTTGAGAATGGTAGTGACATCGAAGCATCTCAGGGACCAAAACCATTAACGTACTTTCACGTATGAAAATCTTACTTGGGGAGGGGGCAGGAGCGAAGCGCCCCCTCCCAGTCAGCGCCACCACACCGTATGTTGAAAATCTGAAGCCATCGTTCTACAAAGTCAACCAAACTTGGATTGAAAAATCTAGAAAAATGTACAAACTGAAAACCAGTTTTGGTCTGCATAGCATCAGTAACAACGCTTGAGTCAGCTTTGTGTCAAGCCGCCATTTTGATTCAACAAAGCACAGGCATTGAAAAAGGCTGAAATTCAGAACTCTAAACTATGGCACCCAACATCCAGGAGCTTGCTATCCGGATCTTGGAGCCTTGTGCTGTTTTCGATCTATTCACACATCGGTCCACTACTGACATCATCTTATAAACCAACGTTATGTAAATAGTTTTTTAATAAAATGTTTTACCCTGTTTCTTTGCTGGTGTGTTGTCTATATTTTTAATATTTGCATAGGGTTTGTCGTTATTTTGTGCGGGATGGGTGATGGAGCCGAGCTGTCTTGCAGCCCTCATGGTGTGGAGCTCAGTTCATCTCACTATTTTCGTATTTCTCAAGAAGGGTTGTTCCTAATATTTCTATTTTAGCGAGGTCAAAAAGAGATCCAATTAGTGGCCTACTGATTTTGCTCGATTACTTTTATTTTTTTACACGATTTTTCACTATCTGCAAAGACTAAACAGAGTATTGCGACTTTGTGCTAGTTTGTAAATAGAGAATGATCCAAAGAGAACCAATTCTAAAACAGTAAATGCTTGGACAACAATCAATCAAATGGAGAGACAAGGAGGCACGACGGATTACAACGGGGGTAAAGGCCTGCGTTAACTACCCTTCAGTATCTGCAAAGAGAGAGTACTACTAAGGCAAAAGAGGGGAGGGGGGGGGGCAGCGTTCAAAGCACATCAGCGTGCATAAATACGAAAATGTTTTTATCTATCACGTACTTGACATTTTAAAGCTTTTCATATTTGCTATTAAAAAACCAATGAAATTCACAGAAAAAACCATAGGTTATAGTGGATATATAGTTAGGAATTTGCATTTACAAAACCTTGAAAATTCAATGAAAAAACCATAGGTTATAGGCCATATATAGTTAGGAATTAGCATTTACAAAACCTTATTTTACTCGCATAAAACCATTGAAATTCCATATATAGTTAGCTAACTATAAGCGCTAACTATATATCGCGCACCCGCAATCCACTGCTGATGATGTCACATATTACATCATTCATGACATGGTCAGTGACATCACTGATGACATCACTGATGACATCTCAAATGACATCACTGATGACAACTCAAATGATATCAATGATGACATCTCAAATGACATCACTGATGACATCACTGATGACAACTCAAATGACATCACTGATGACATCTCATTTGTCATCACTGATCACATCACTCATGTGATAATACAATGAACCTCTTCAGACTCTAATATAACCTTACATACACTCAGTATAAACAGACACTCACAGACTGTCACTCATCCATGGAGTTACTCACACACCTAGTCAGTCATGCAAAGAATCAATCACACCTCCATTTCCTCAACTATACAGTTATACACATCTTACTTATTCAAACATATAATAACACATATTTACTCTCTTATATAATCCCTGATACAAGCTCACAGTGATCGATACAGCCACTCACACATTCACTGGCTCTTATGTTCAGTTATTTATATATCTCAACTCTCACATGTATTGTGTTTTACATACGTACTTACTTGCACATGTAGCAATGAGAAATCCATTCACTCACCAACACACCCATGCACAGTCAACCGCCCATATAGCTGTTTCCACATGCACTCTTGAACTCATACTCCTAGTGAATCAACTGCTTACACATCTATGCACAGAGTCACGCACCTCCCAGCCACCCACACACACACTCAGCCTCCCATTCAAATACTTGGGCAACCAATCAATAACCCATATGGCCACTCTTATAGCTACTGATCAACACATGCAGCAGCTTACACAACAACAAACATACTGATGCACGAATTAAGACAGTTTAGTCACTAACCCATGTACTCAGTGAGACACATTTAATCACTCACTCATACAGTCAGTCATGCACCTACTAAATTCTTCATCCAGACACTTATACATCCACTCATTCTTCAATATGTGAAACATATTTAAACTTTACAGACACATACAATCACTGGATGTTGTGATCAGTGATGTCATCAGTGATGTCATTTGAGATGTCATCAGTGATGTCATCAGTGATGTCACTGACCATGTCATGAATGATGTAATATGTGACATCATCAGCAGTGGATTGCGGGTGCGCGATATATAGTTAGCGCTTATAGTTAGCTAACTATATATGGAATTTCAATGGTTTTATGCGAGTAAAATAAGGTTTTGTAAATGCTAATTCCTAACTATATATGGCCTATAACCTATGGTTTTTTCATTGAATTTTCAAGGTTTTGTAAATGCAAATTCCTAACTATATATCCACTATAACCTATGGTTTTTTCTGTGAATATATATATATATATATATATATATATATATATATATATATATATATATATATATATATATATATATATATATATATATATATATATATATATATATATATATATATATATATATATATATATATATAAATATATATATATAACATTTCTATGGCAAAATGAAACCCCTCATTTTGTTCCTTTTCAAATTAAATGTATTAAGTGTTACCCCTTTATTCCAATCAAGATGACTTCAGGTGTACCATACTTTTGTCATAAGTAAGACTGTTAGCGTTCTAGTTGTTCTTTAGAACACTCTGGGACATTCTGTCATTGGGCTATAGTTGGGCTACATCTGGCTGATATTTGGGCTACATTTGGGCTCTTTTGTCTCTGGTGGCCATCTTGGGAGACTGCATATCAGAATTTTTTTTAATGAAATATAAGAGGCTTTGAGAAGTCACTCAAAATGTGCCCTAATTTTTCTTTCTTCAGCACTAATCATAATTTCTATGGCAAAATAAACCCCCTCATTTTGTTCCTTTGCAAATTAAATGTTTTAACTGTTAACACTTTATTCCAATCAAGATGACTTCAGGTGTGCCATACTTTTGTCATAAGTAAGACTGTTAGCGCTCTAGTTGTTCTTTAGAACACTCTGGGACATTCTGTCACTGGGCTATAGTTGGGCTACATCTGGCTGATATTTGGGCTACATTTGGTTTTTTTTTGTCTCTGGTGGCCATCTTTGGGCTACATTGGGCTACATTGGGCTACATTGGGCTACATTTGGGCTCTAACATATATATAGCCCAATGTAGCCCAATATATATTTTTCAAAGTTAATTTTTGTAAAAACCACTGGAGCATATATCTTGAGACATAGCAAAGGCACATCGGGCTACCAGTCCCTACAATTTTGCCAAGTTTTGTGGAAATCCATTCAGCCGTTCGAGCTAAAAGTGAGTCCAACCGCCCTATGGAAAACTCAATGTTAAAAACACGTTTTGGGACCCCCCTTTTTTCTCGGCCCCCGCTTGACGAAACCCCCCCAAACGTTAAGGGGACGCTCAGAAACAAAATGTGCCATTTTCCTGAAAATTTCAGCCGATTCCGTCCATCAACGCCAAAGTTATTCAACATAGAATTTTCAGAAATCCCTATTCAAAAAAATCCTAACTATATATACCTACTGGCGACCGCCAGTAGGTAATATATATATATATATATATATATATATATATATATATATATATATATATATATATATATATATATATATATATATATATATATATATATATATATATATATATATATATATATATATATATATATGTGGCACTCGGGATTGGGTATACTTTAACTTGATTTATTTAACCTCTATGCTCAAACCGACGCGTTTCAGCCTGACTAGGTTCTGGTCACGGTAAGTGAGCTGTCATTTGTTTCTACTTTTTATCCAATTCTGCTGTTAGGATGCATTCTGGGATACGTAGTTTATCACCATATGTACATTTTGATATTGTTTCTGTAAAAGCAACGTGAAATGTATTTCACAATTAATTTCAGTTACATACAACTACATTTGTGCAGCAGTTTTCACGCATTTTAAGGCAGATTATACTTAAACTAGATTTAAGCAATTTTCATTGCAGTAATGTGCCATGGTCATTCATTTTGGCTGGGTTCTGATATAGTATCGATATATGCCTTATAAATTTCTGCCTATATCAAACATGTGTCCTCAAGTGCTTTATTGTCGTCCTTTTGGGATTAGTGCCCATAATTTTATAGATTCATGTTTTACTTTCTATGTTCATTTTCCAGTCTCTGTCTGTTAGTTCATCATTCCAGGTGTACATAAAGCTCCTCATCGAAGTTCAACCCTCTGGGCACTTTTGTCTTTAATCTGATTATGAACCGAGATTCAATCTGTCTTAATTTTATTTGTCTATTGCCACCTCGTTCATCCAATTTCACCATGTATATACCAAAATATGTCATTGCTTTCCAATCACTTTTTTGACAGTTTGCAATATGTTTGGCCGTGGCGTAGGACATGTCCTTATTTTTTACCGCCCTAATATGTTTTAATATTCTATTTTTCATCATGCATGTTGTGCTGCCAATGTATATGTATATAGTCAAAAAAGAAGCAGCGAACACTGGGTAGTTCTCAAATTAAAGTGGAGAGCAGCTCCTGTATAGGGCACCCTGCATCACCAGCAACACTCTGAATTTGCTCACCTTAAATGTCTGCTTTTCTATCAAAGTTTTTAATCATAGGATTAGCACATTGCCATCCATGATGAGATAGAAAGGTACAAACATTTTGCCATTTCTACTGCAAAGTCTTTAAGCATAGGATTAGCACAGTGCAATCCATGCAAGCTGTAAAATGACAAAAGCCTTTTACTTCTCCAGGGCCAATTTTACAGCTTTGGATTGGCAAAATACCATCCAAGCCAACCTGGAATAAATAAAAGCAACCCCTGATACGTGATTCGCTATCATTATATCCCTTCAGAGAGGTTTAGCTTTATCCGGACACAAGGGAGCACCCAGTACAAGTCAAAATAATACCCTTTCAGGCATTGCATGCTGCATACACTTTGTAAAAAAGAAACAGAGAACTCAGGAAATTGCCAAGTGTAGGTGGGGAGCAGCTACTGTATAGAGCACCCTACAACACCAGCATCACTCTGAATTTACTCACCTCAAATGTCTACTTTTCCATTAAAGTTTTTAAGCATAAGATAAGTATATTGCCATCAACACCGAGATTGAAAGGGACAAGGTATTTTGCCAGTTCTACAAAAAAAGTCTGCAAGCAGAGTTCCCTGCTTCTTTTTGAGTAATTTTCATATCTTTGGAATAATAATGATAAATCCTCCTCACACATGAAGGTGGATTTAACATAACTGTTTTAGAAATGCCATTTTTAAAAAAAGTGGACAATTCTCTGCACTTAATGCTCTTGGTGCCTGACAGCCTTTCTCCAATACACGTCAGTGCTGGGTGACAACTACACTTTGTGCATTTCCTTCTGGCAGCTACAGCACAATAAGGATAGATGTGTCTGAGTACCCATCTACTTACATCTGCATTCTGAGGGCGTTGCCTGGGCCTGATGGATTGGAGAGGCTAACACTTCACTTCTACAGGCAGTATCCTGTCCCCACATAAAGGACTACTTACCCCCACAGATCGTCTGGCAAAGAGGACTGACTTGAAATGGATACCTGTGTACTTCAGAGAGCTGCTTTGAAGTGTCCCACACATCAAAGGCACTTTTGAGTATTAGTACTGGGTCTCTGACCCACTAAACTCAGACACTACTCAACTTGTAACTGAAGATGTGCCAGAAAAACTGCTGTGCTGCTGAAAGGACTCAAATGGACTGCTGATATGGAGCCTGCTTTTCTGTTTGTTGCCCTGTTGCCTGCTGCTCTCTGACTATGCTGAAGGAGAGCTGGACTCTGCCTTTACTCCAAAGAGATCTCCAAGGGCTTGCTGGCTTGCCCCCATGCTCTTGAAGTCGCAAGGCCATCAAAGACTTATTTGGACTCTGCTACAGCTGCAGGAATTTGCCATCTGTGAATCCTACTTTGCCTAAGGAACCATTCAAGCCCTGGGCCTCAGAAGTGGGCCCTTCTGCTTCAAAATCTCTGCAGTGACAACTGTGCACTGATTGGAACCAATGCATTGTTCTTAGATGCTGATGCAGGAGCCGATCGATAACATAGCCTCAACGGACTGTGTAGCGAACCATTGAAGGATAGCCCAGCTTGACCTCGATGCAGCACCAACATTGTAAAAGGGTTTGATGCCGAAGCTTTAATCGACTGTGAAGATCGGCGCTGATGGTTTACCTCCATACATGGGATCAACGATGGCCCATCGCCCCCTTGACTCCTCGCATCGAGTCTTCAATGTCAACACTCTCCCCATTCAAAGTACTTGGTCAGCGGGACCTGTCTGAGTCCTGTAATCAGACTGCCCTCCATCACATTGGCCTTAATTTTGGATTTACCCTGGTCTTGCGTGACCTCAAGTAATCCCTTAGAGCTATTGACTTTTAAGCACTATTTTTGGTTTATTCTTTAAAAATGTATAACTCCAGGTCTACTTATTGGATTTTTGTCTATGTGGTCTTGTTTTACACATAAAATCAATCTCTACTTTTCTAAACTTGTTTGGAGTATTTTTGTGGTGTTTTCATTGTGTTAAAATGTGTGTGTATGCTGCACAAATGCTTTGCACATTGCCTCTTTAGATACGTCTGACTGTTCTGTGCCAAGCTCCCAGAGGGTGAGCACAGGCTATATTTTAGTGTGTATCTAGGCTGCCCTGACTTGGATTGTGGTCCCTCTGTGGAGAGGCTGCATACCTCTGCCAACTAGAGACCCAATTTCTATCTTTGGTAATCAACGGTGAGTAAAGGACTTGTGTTTGTTTAATACCATATAGTAATTAAGTGTTCACTACTACTCTAAACTTAAGACCAATTAGAACCCTTTTAAAATCTTCCTGATTAACAACTTTCATTAAGAGAGAAGGGTGTTCACACAGGAAATGTCCAGAAGTCTGAGTTTAAGATACCCTTAAGAGTACCACCGGACCAACACAGAGGATGAGAAAGAGGGGTCAGAGCCTGAGGAGAAATTAGAGAAGCTGCATCATGGCTTTACTCACAATAGAGATGCTTGTCAAATTAATAAATCCACACTGATGACCGTGTTGGATTTATTAGTGCATGGACCCAGAGGGTACCTTTAGGATTCCCCCTGAAGTCCTATCAGCTACTGGTTTTTCCAGCCTGCCAACAAAGACATGATTCTGAACCTCAAAGGTAAGGGCCTTTGCTCTCCGGAGGACAGAAATCAGGCCAACTTGGACAGGGGGGGGTATACTCCCTCCCCGCAGGATGTCCTGCAGATTAGCAAGACAGAGGAGCTTCAGAGAGCCCACCGCCTTTGGTTTAGGAACCTGGACAGGACGGAAAATTAGCTAGTCCAATAGGGATGCCCCCCTCCGGCCAGTACTACTCCCAAGGTGGGCTACCTGAAGGTAGGCAACTTTTCAGATTTAGCCATCTTGGTGATGGCAAATTTAGAATCTCTGGGACAGGGTTATGCCCACCTTTCACAGAAAGTGGTCATACAGGTGGCGTAGTAACCACAGGGATAAGTAGCCCATTGGCTACTACCCCTCACTCCTCTAACACCCCTAATTTGAGTATTTAGGGGACTCCTGGCAACAAAACATAAGATCCTAAGGACCTATGAAAAAGAAGGACACTGAAGAGCCACAAAAGCAGAGAGCTCAAGAAGAGCAACTGACTTGGCACCAGCCCTGTCAGCCTGTCTGATGTTCCCTGTTGAAATTGCGGCAAATACATCTTTTCCTGCAGCTGTCGTGCCTCCAAAGCCTGGGAGGGCAGCCTGCCTTCAATAAAGACTCAAGAACTTCCATGGAGTAGCGGAGCTGCTCCACTGCATCCTTCAGACAGCCCAAGAAGAACTGTTAGGACTCAGAACTGCCACCTCGACGCCACCAAGCATCACTGCACCCAAGTCCCCCAACCCAAGTCAAAGTGGGCCAATAGTTTCAGTGTGGTCCCCAAGCCCTCAAGAGACAGAGTCCACTGTAGTTTTACCCCTTGTGAACCCTCCAAAATTGCCTGCAGGCCCCCTTAATCATGAGTGCTCTTGGGGGAAACCCGACACCCGAAAGACCCTCGGCACTCGGCCACCCTGGCCCACGGAGAAGAGGCCCACTGGTGCCCCCACATTCCCTAGGATTGCAAGACTTGAATCCTCCTGTTGGTTCAACTCAACTGGCTTCCCAGGCAAAACTTGCAGCCTCTTTTCAAAAAGACCAATCCCCATAGACAAATATTGGGTACCCGACTATTTGTTGCACCTCTGGGCTTGCCCGCCCTAATGCTGCTGGAAGTGAACTGCTGGTGCTGCCTTGGACCGTGACCAATACTCACCTTAAGTCCCAGAGATTGGTCTCATAAGCCACTGTACTGTACGTGAATGCCGTACTTGTTTTTTCTTCCCTAGGATAACATTGCAGCTTCTGAAAAATGCACTGTCTACTGTTCAAACACAAAAGTATTTCTTTTGAAAAACATCCTTACCTGATCATATTGATTCTGGTACCTAAACATAAATACGGACATGTGTTATTTTTATGAATTGGTGTGGATCTCCTTATTGAGTCATGTGCATCATTTATTTAATATTGTGCATATTTGCAGATGTCTAACAATCATCTCTGATCAGCCCAAGGCTGCTTGACCACACTATCCCCTAGAAGAGTACCTAGGGGGGGTAGAAAACCCCTGTCCACTCATAGGGGAACCCCTGGACTCTTTGCTCGATATACCACATTTTGGTATGTCATATAGAGAGCTAGCTTCCAAAAGCTCCCGTTTGTGTTGTTTATGTATTTAAAGGACCAGTTGCTACAACAATGAAAAAATGGCTTATTATATCAATAGAAATTGAATAAATCTGTATAGCAGAACTTTAAGCAAATGAGATGCAAGTCTCTCCTTGTTTGGTTATTTTAGAGAAATGTGTGTATTGTATTGTATTGCATTGAAATTGCATTTATATCGCTCTTACTACCCCTGATGAGGCATTAAAGTGCTTTTTCAGAGAGGAGCACGCTACTCAGGAACCCATAAAGGATTAGTGGTAAATTAGTATAATGAAGTATGAAAGTAATTTGAGTGGTGGATATTAGTAAGTTATTAGGATTGAGGATAGCCGATAGATAGAAGAGGGAAAAAGGTTTGCATTTATATAGCCCTTGTTACCCCTAATGGGGTGTTGAAGCGCTTTTTTGGCGAGTAGCACGCTACTCAGGAACCCATAAAGGGTCAGTGTTGAATTAATATAGTGAAATATGGAAGTGCTTTGAGTAGTGGATATGTTAGTCAGTTATTTGGATTGAGAAGGGTAGTGGAGGGGTAGAAGAGGGAAAATGTTTGCATTTATATAGTGCTTTCTACCCCTGATGAGGTGCTGAAGTGCTTTTTTGGCAAGTAGCATGCTACTCTGGAACCCAAGAAGGATTAGTGGTGAATTAGTATAGTGAAATGTGAAATTTGAGAAGTGGACAAGTTAGTCTGATATTTTGATTGAAAATCATAGTGGAGGAATAGAAGAGAGAAGGATTTAGACTTTTTATGTTTTGGTGGTCATAGCACTAGGAGGGGGCTTGGAATGAGTAAAAAGGGATGTGGAGGGGAGGAGTCAGAGGGAAGAGTTTAGAAAGGCTTGTTTTGAGGGATTGGTATAGTAAAATAGATGTGAGATGATGCAGGGAGGGGTAGAGTAGGTCAGAGTCTAGAAAGGGTTATTTTGGGGATCATAGTAGTGGTATGGGGTTTGGGATGAATGAGAGAGTGGATGTACAGGATATAGTGATAGAGATATAGGGTGAGAAATAGGGTAGTGCATTGGAAGGAGTAGTAGAAAGAGGTTTTGAGATGAGTCAAAGAGTTGATGTGGAAGATATAGTGAGAGAGGTATAGTGTGAGAATAGGGTAGTGCATTTGATATGCTGAATTAGACGAAAGTATTAAACGTATAGATCCATAAGTACATGGAAAGTATATAGATGCATAAAGGAAGAAAGTATATGTAGATTAAAGATATCGATAGAGGTATAGTGCGATAAATACGGTAGTGCATTAGAAAGAGTAGATAGATAGAGGTTTGAGATGAGTCAGAGAGTTGAGGTAGAGGATATATTGAGAGAGGTATACAGTGAGAAATAGGGTAGTACAATGGTGTACTTTTTAGGAGAAAAGTAATACATAGACAGATCCAAGTACATGCAAGATACATAAATGCATAAAGGAAGGAAGTATATGTACATTAAGGAGGCATTAGATAAAATCTGGTTTTCAAGTGTTTATTTTTTTAACATAATTATTCTACATGTTTATACAAAGCAATACACAAAAATAGGTACATATCTATAATACGAATACATGCTTATATACAGAGGGATATGATGTATATTTTTGTTTGTGATTGGTGCTTATGAGTGGAAGAGCCAATTTTTGAGTATTTTTCCTGAAGATAAGGTGGTTGTCTGTGGATCTTATGTTGGGACGTAAAGAGTTCCATAGTTTGGCTGCTTGAAAAGAGAAGGATGTGCCACCCATGTTTTTTATCTTGTATTTTGGGATTTTGAGGCGAGCTGCCACTCTAGAGCGGAGATTCCTATTTTGAATGTGTTTGGTGAATGTATTCCTGAGGAAGAGCTGTCCCATTCCAAGTATCGCTTTGTGGGTGATACAAAGCATCTTGAACTTGGATCTTCTGGCAACCAATGCAGGATTTTCAAGGAAGGGGAGAAGTGGTCTCGCGGTTTGATATGCAAGAGTAGTCTGGCAGCCGAGCTCCGAATCCTTGGTACTCTTTTCATAGTCGTTAAAGGTGATCCTTGGTAGAGGCTATTAGCGTAATGGAGTTTGGACAGAACAAGGGAGATGATGGTAGCTTGAACCTTGTGTGGAAATCCCAAATGGGGGAAGATTTGTCGCATAGTTATTACAGTAACAAACCTTGATCTTGATAGTTTGTTCAATTGGACATTCATCGATAGCTTGGAATCCATGGTCATTCTGAGGTTTCTTACTTCCTTCTATACTTTAGGCGGTGATCCCAGTTCATAGGGACAGGCGGCAAGCAGAATATAATGTTCCCAATCACCACACAGGAGTATTTCCATTTTGGAAGCATTCAATTTGAGATGGCTCCAAGTCATTCATTGATCCACGGCTCTGAGACAACTGAAAACTGGCCAGTTTCCAATGTCTTTGGGGCATTCCAGTTGAAGGAGTATTTGTGTCTCATCTGCATAGTTATACACGTGAGGTAAAATTGAGTGATCAGTACCTGTAATTACTTCATGCAGAGGTTGAAAGCATGGGCGAGATGATAGAGCCTTGAGGGACCACTACTTTTGTGGAGTACGATTTGGATGAGAAAGATTGGGTATGGATGGCATTAGTTCTGTTTTGTCGGTAAGACGCAATCCAGTCTAGAGCAGACCTCTCTATGCTGGCTTTGTAGAGTCTTTGTATCAGAGTATCATGGTCAACTGTGTTCTTCAGGTCATCCTAGATGGCAAGGATGGCAGATTCTGTGCCTCTTCCTGGACGGAATACCTTTTGGAAGTCTGGAAGTATGGCATTCTTTTCCATGAGTTGTGACATCTGGGCAAACGCTGCTCTTTATATCAGTTTGCCCAAGAAAGGTCCATTTGTAATGGGTCTGTGGTTGTCAGGGTTAAGAAAGTCCAAGGTCCAAGTTTGTTTTCTTCAGTAAGGGCATATGTATGGCTTTTTGAGTTCTTCTGGAAATATTTCAGTAGGAGGAATCGTTGGTGATTCTACTTACTGGATTGACAGCAGAGGTCGTTAGAAACATTGTCTTAGATATTTGAGGTGGAAACGAGGCAAAAGGGTTGCCGATAGACCTGCTTGCTTTGACCAGGTACATAAGTTCATCATGTCAAATGTTTTGGAAGGGACAGAGAGGCTGGGATAGAGTATTCTTGGATTGTTGTTTGGTAAAAGGGTTAGTGCTGGTATTTTGTCTCTGTTTTAAGTATGAGTTCGACTTGTCTGCTTTGTCCGTGTAATGATTGCCAGTTTGTCTGTGAAATCTTAAGTAAAAGGTTGAGTTCCTTCTGGGCAATTTGGTTCACGAAATTCATTAAGTATTTTATAGAATTCTTTATTTGCACATTTAGCATTTTGAATTCTGTCTGAATAGTACATTTTCTTTGCTTTTTTAATAGCTGACTTGTATAATTTGTTAATTTTCTGTAGGCAAAGTTTGTCTTGTTTGGTGTTTGTTTTGAGCCAGGCACATTGCAGCTTTCTAATTTGTTGTTTTATGTCTTATGTCTGTATTTCTCCAAGGGGCTTGTTTTCTTTTGTATAGCCAATAAAAGTGTGTTTCAGTTGCTAAAATAATTAATCATTTGATGTGTGCTAAAAATTATTATTGACATAGGAAATATTTACAAACTCCTTGTGCTTCCAGAGCTTTACTTTTTGTGATGCTCCAGCAGTGCAAATCACACAATCATATCTATGAGGCCACGCAAAGCCATTGTGTGTGGCGTTGAATGGCTTGATGGAGTAAGGAAAGGCAGTGCAAATCACATGGTTGCCTTTCTCTGTGCTCGAGAGGTGTTCCATGGCCTGCAGTGGATTTTCCTATGCAGCAGTCATGGATTTTGAAACTTGCACAGATTTACTAGAGCATGTAAACCTGGGTTTGTGTAAAACTTTATGCCTCCAGAGGTGAAGCGTAATGAGGAGAAAAATATTTTTTTCTCCTCCTTTTTTTCTCTCTCTATGTGTGCTGCATTTTGCCTCTTAGGATTGTTTCTGTGCATGAAGGTAACTTAAGGCCATTCAATCCATGGGCCACCAATTCAGATTCAACTACATGCCCAGTGTGCGGTTATGTTCTGGACACCGTTGACATATTTTATTTTTCTGTATTGAATATTACTTTCTCCGCATAAAATGGATTCACCACATTTCCTGTAATTTGGGACTAGGATGCTATCAGGTTACATTGAGGATATTAAAATCTGATACTACACCATCTATTATCTTTGCTGAAGTAGGTTTTTGATGATTGTATAGTTCAGGAGTCAGACGTTTTTGTCCCAGGTTGCTGGAGAGGTTCCAGCTCTACCTGAGTTGTAATCACTGTTAGGATAAAGTGAATGTTACAGGAATTTCTATCTAGGATTGCTTGACTATTTGAGGCACCCAGCACTTTATGGATTTGATAGCATATTACTGACATGATCTAATTTACAGCAGTGTTCACTATGTTGTCCTGGATGTGCACTTCAGGTTATTTTTTATGGTTGATTGCTTTTTATTTATTGTGCATGGCCTGAACCAAGCGCGAAATTTTAATAATGTGGAAACAGTCATTCTTATGTACGATATGAATTTATTGCTACGTATTTCAATGGTGTATCTATTATGATAGCCTGTACTCCAAACTCTACATAAGGCCTATTATCTGCCAGCATTTGTTTTTTTCTCAAATATATCAGAGCATCTGACACTCTTTAACCTTTTCTTGTACAAAATCTTCTATTTGTGATCCCTTGCTTAGTTCATTCAGGCAAACTCATGTCTATTAACCTGTGCTTTTTAGGTATGGCTACAGATACCTTTAGCTGCTTGAAATACCTCACGTCACAACACACGTGCACTGACCTTAGCTGGGTGAAAAACATGTTTGTTGCACCTGCTCATCACAGTTTTTCTAATTTCAAGAAACAAATCCCTAAAGTGCCCAGCAAGCATTACATGTTTTCCCAGTCTGAGACCTTTAGGCATCACACTGAGGTCTCAGACTTCAAGGCCCTTTGGCGGACGGGCCATCAAGTTAAAATATAATGCTGGCAGAGCCAGCAGAGGCTCCTCCAGTGTAACCCCAGTGCTTCCCCTGACTCTAAATAGAGTTGGGGGACCCGCAGTTTTAGAATGTCCTTCAAGATACTTCTAGAACAGCTGCAGTCCTGAACTATCCATAGAGTTGCCAGTTCTCACTAAAGCATTGATTGTGAATAAAGTTAACCACAAAAAAAATTAATAAACCAAAGCAAGCAGCATGCCAGTGTGGATACTGCAGAGGTAGTTTACAGCACTAACATAGCTGCTCAACAAGAGAGAAAAAACGTTGAACGTGTGGTAAAGTTATTCATTTTTCCTAGGTCTAGTGGGCTGAAAAAATAGCCAATATACTAAAATTCAGCTAAAACTAAGTAGAAAATAGAAAAAGGGCATGCCAATAAGGGAGACTCTCTGGACTCCTGTCTGGGGAATCTGTGCAAACAGATACACCCCATATCCCTAGTCTGTTTTGGGCAAAAATTGAACTTATTAGATCCCAACTACAAAATTCTAACTCTCAGCAAGAAATCACGTCACAAAATTAACATCAATGCAACAAAAAGGTTTGAGAGACTAGTGCCCAGATGCATCAACCTTTTTAGGAAGTGCAAACGGTGCGATTCGCAAAAATCGGCCTTTTGCACTTCCTAAATTGGTTACTGGGATGCATCAAGCATTTTTGGAAAATCGCTATTTTTTGCGAGTTCCAAAAATGCGATTGCTTTTAAGGAATCGCAAATTTGCGATTCCTTAAATGCAATGCATCATCCTCAAAACATTTGCGATTTTACAAATTGCAAATGCAAATTACCACGAAGTTGAACTTCGTGGTAATTTGCAAAAATGTTTAAAAACGCATAAAAATGCATTTTTTAAACGTGTACGTTACAGGCACACATGTCCTTAGGACATGTGTGTATGTAACTCACATGTAAAAGTGCATTTCATGGGTGCAGGGGGGGGGTCCTTTGGACCCCCCTCTCCACCCTTGAAAGGCTTTGATGCATTCCGATTTGAAATTGCGAATTCGCAATTCCCATTCATTCCTATGGGCATTTCAGCCCATAGGAATGAATGGGAATTGCGGATTCGCTATTTGGAACTCGCAATTTTATTGGTATTCGGTAAAAATTGCGATTTTTACCGAATCTCAATAAAATAGCGAAATTAATGATGCATTGCCATTTGCGATTCCTTATTTGCGATTCCTTATTTTTCGCAAATAAGGAATCGCAAATGACAACGTTGATGCATCTAGGGGTAAGGCTCTTATTTTGATTTTTGTGGATTGGAATACTCCATCAAAATGTGACAAACATCCTGTCCATCATTTTACAAATGCCTTAGACTATAATGCACTTATAATGTGGCGGGTCAGACATTCTCATGTTTGTGATGTAGTGCCCCATCCCTCAAACTCAAAATAAGAACGTTGCAACTCTTGATTCAAATGAGTACGCTGCTCTGTGAGGCATGCTGCATTCAAGTATGGACTTGAAGCTCCACCCACTCTCAAGGCATATTTTTCATTGGCTTGTGTCATTGTCCTTTGGAAACTGTGGCTTTTCATTGGTCAATAGGCTTAGTAGTCCCTCCTCAGTACCACCTTGTCTCATTTTGTAACCTCCCATCAGGACACCCCCTGTTACACGTGTTGTTACTCTGTATGCTTTAATTACAGCCTCTGAGCACTATTTGGTTAGATGTTTTTCTCCTGCCTACTGTTGTAGGCAGGACACGCTCTCCTCCCAATGCTTTATTTTTTTCATAGCACAGCACGCCCCACTGATGCAGAGGTGGCTGTGCCTTTAGATTGTTGTTAGTGGCCTGAATGTAGCCACACTTTTTTTTCTTCTATTTTTCTGTTTACAAGCACCCCATAAGCATAAGGCCATTTTACTTTAATGTCGGCCACGCCCGTTTCTTTAAACGTGCCGCATCTAAAGAAAGGTGCATCGCCGCTATTAAAGTGAAACCGGGCAAGGGGCACTTTTACAAAAAACGCATTTGTTTGTTAACTTGTAAACTTGACAAACAGATGGGTTTTTTTGTAAAAGCGCCCCATAGTGTGCTTTCACTTTAATGGCGGCAGCGCCCGTTCTTTAGAACTGGCTCATTTAAAGAAAGGGCGTGGGCAATATTAATGTGAAAGTACGGCATAGGGCGCTTTCCAAAAATTGCATTTGCAATGCAATAGGTCTCGCACTTGCGAAAATTTAAGCTATTGGCATTGTAATTTCCAATGCCAATAGCTCAAACTCTCGTAAAAGCGAGACCTATTGCATTGCAAATGCTTGTTTAAGTTCTAGGAGGTCACTCCTCAATTGCTCTGTTGTATATGCAACAAAAGAAAACTACTACAAATCGCGTTTCCAGAAAATATGCGTGCTTAAGTACAAAACAGAAGATTGCCAGTGACGTTTTTTGTGTATTTTTTTTTTTAGATTATTTGATTGAATTCCACTGAGTACGTGGCAGAGAAGTTCGCTTTACAGGTGTGGAATTGTCTCTAAAAACAGTGTGTTAAATATGCACACACCTGCGCATTTTGAAGTTTGTGAAAGGTGGTGTCTAAGAAGACTCTGCCTTAACGTGTTAGTCTCCTGAAAAGGCTCTGACTAAAAACTAGAAATCAAAGTTTCACTGTGAACTGTGAAAAGATGCAGTAAGTCACCACAAATCACTTCCACTAAGCCCAAACTGGATAATTTACACAGCACTTTGTGATCTTCAAACAGTTTGCAGTGTGCAATTATTCATGCCACGACATGGGGCCACAGAGCCCAGCCTCGCTGTTTGTTCTAGGGTTGAAACCGAGGTGTTTGAAAACTGCACGAAGCTCGCAGAGGCCCCGAGATCAGGGCTAATGTGACACCCCCAGGCCTAATCTGCTTAGGAGAGTGGGATAAAATGAGTATCCATTACAAAATCAGCCTTCATCCTGCCCCCTTCTGCGCCCTGCCACTCCGACAGCCAACATGGAGACAATTGCGTGATTCTGCACTTAATCAGGTATTAGGGGGCTAATGCAGTACCGCAAGAGGCTAATCTCCATATTTGCTCCATCTGTACTTGTGGGTCTGACTTTGCTGCCCCTGGTAGATCAAAGGGAGCTGGCAGAAATCAGATTAGGCCCGAAGAAAGCAGAGGGAGGGCCAGGGCCAGGGGGCGTAGGAGCCAACACCGCCGGTACATCTCTTCAAGTTATGTGTGCCTTTCTGCTCTCTGGCCTAATCCTGTAGGAACCTATTGTACTGCAGAGCTAAAATCACAGAGTGGCTGCATTTCCACTTCAAGTGGCCGATTTATGACAGCGGTGGATAGGTGGACGAGGAGAGAGGCAGGGGAAAAGACAGGAGATTTTTCAACTGCGCCACAACATCTTTTTCAACAATATTGGCTAAATTGAAGGAAACATCTTTTTTGCGCACTCTGTAGCTGCTTAATGGATAGATGGACATACAAGCTGCGTGCCACAGCCGGAAACACAAAGACTACTATGTAATGTCTTGACAGGGTAAATGAAGAAGAAAAAGAACACCTATGCGTTTAATCTAAATGTGTGTCTGTTTCCAAATGAACTATAAAACACTTCTCTGATTGATTATATATATACTGTTACACTTTGGAGAAAAGTTGGTCACAAAATCGTAGAATCAGGCTTTCTAAAGTTTATTGATTCTCTTAACCACGCATCTGCACTTACCGGGTTGTATAACATTATATATATATAGAATCCTAATGTAGACCTACAATAATATCCCTTCCAATACATCGACTACATTGTAAGGTAAGTATATACTTGCTGTTCTAAAATGCAGCTATATTTACCTTGAGTGGAAGTAATCGTAGAATTCAGAATGCTAGATGTATACATATGTACCTTACAATTTAGCGGCCTGTGGGTGTTTTCGATGTGATATTATTGCCATGTGCTAAATTGAATATAATATAGTGAAACCCACCACCTTATTCTCCAGTATTTCTTTAGAGCTCTCTTTCCAAGCACGGGTTTCTGTGTGGGACACGAGCAGTGGGAACAGATGGGAGGGAAGGAAAAACGCAAAGGGGTGCCCAGTGTGCGGCCGCCTCTTCTGCCCTCACCTGTTTAGAGCACTTGGCGACATGTGGTCACCGGTAATGACCTTCTATCAAGGGGAGGCGTGTAATCCTCTTGCAGTAATGTAACGGCCACCGTAGTTCGGTTTTTAGCAGTGTTTCTTGGGAATCGAAGGGAAAGTGGCCTATGGCCGTCAATAAAGTTTGAAAGTCGCCATTATGCCCCGGGCACAGAATCCCTTCAGGGCTGTTTCCACTGCTTCCAGCAGTGTGTGTTTATAACCATCAAAATCTGTACGCCATTATCCCTTTCCGTGTATGTTTCCGCAGTATCGCTCACCTCATTAGGGTGGATTAAGCTGTGATGCTGTGAAGGATAAAAGGTGAAAGGCAAAGAGCAGGGGACGGCAGGCGTAGACTGCTCTCCGAGTCACTTATGCCGTTATTGACCAGAGGCCCATGTGGCCTGTGCTTTTCAATTACCGCCTTCAAGAAAGGTGGCCCTTAATTGCACAGGCTGATGCCCGGGCACCAAGTGTCAGGGGAGCCTCCCCGGCCCTCATCGCCCTCACTTGATGCTTCGCTTGGGATTGTTCAAAGGCGAAGGCCCGTGGCCTGCAGTCCTCCCCCAAGGAGGGGAAGACGCCATTAGAGGGAGAAAAATAAATGCAAAAAAGACCTCATTTAAAAGCTAATGTGAAATAGGTAGCCTTTATCGTAAGTTTACAGGCATGGTGCTGTTTGAGTGTGTGGTATCATGGTTTGTAATATGACAGGCACAAAGGTTGTGGTTTACAGTGATAAGAATCAAAGTGCTTTGTAACTACATAATGCAGAATTGCCTTTAGATTTGAAACACAAGCATATACTGTGAAAGTCAGAGACTGGAAACTAATCGAGGTCGACTGGAAATGATAAGTACTGTAGTGCTTTAGTGTATTTTACTGTTGTTGCACGAGTATTGAAAACTGCACTTCTTTTAGAGCCATACGAGGAAGCCAAAATCGATATCAAAGCGTTCTATGTATATCTTTTTTAGTATTATCACGATCATTTATTGTTCATATATTTAATTGTGAATTGTGTACCAGCACTCTTTACAATCAAGAGGTTGGTGTCTCAAGAAACTTACAAACAAATGAGTCAGCAAGTAAACAAGTTTGAAAGAATCAAAATCATGTAAAAGCACCAAGGGCCACATGTACAAAGCCTTTCTGAGGTCGTAAACGAGCCAATTGGCAGAATCGTCCCATTTACTAACATTAAAAGACAATTTGACATGCACCTAACTCAAATAACAATTCTGTAACTCATTTCTGAATTACAATTTGTGTTTGCGATTCGGTATTAAGGAGTGTGTTGAGGGCGCCCTTTCCCAATACCGAACGCAGTGTTATGTATGAATGTTTTGCGATCGAAATGCGGCATTATTTGGTGGTAACCCATTCGCAAATGGGAAGGGGTCCCCGAGGGATCCCCTTCCATTTGTGAATGTTTGTAAAAGTATTTTTTAAGAGCAGGTCCCACAGACTACTGCCTATTCTTAATTTTTTTTTTAATTACTTTTTTTGTATTTGAAACGCATCCTGTTTTCCGTTAAGGAAAACGAGCTGCATTTAAAAGAGAAAAGATTGTTTTTTTCTGCTGACTCCGTGATTATCTTACAACACTCTCCTCTTAGAAGCAAGCAATTTTTGATCCCTATCTCATTCTTCCTCCTATGCTTCCAGGGAGCAGTGTGAAGATAATCACCTGAAAAAAGGTGCAGTAACCTGCCTCCACTGAAAAGTGTGTTTTTATGCACTTCCCATTATGTGGAGCAGAAATCCCATCTTGCACAAAGGAAAATCCATCACCACATTGGAGGTGATTTACAAGGCCTGCACCTGTACTCTTGTGTGTCCCAAGAATTTCTAACGACCCCAAAAGGACTATGGGAGCACACACAGCAACTCCATGCTACTGTAGGAGATCTCCTGCAAGTAAGCTAGTGCGCAAAATCGTTCAGAGAACCGAGCATTGCACAATTACCACTACAGTCAAGCAATGGATCTCAATACCTTTTGGAGTGAGTAAGTCAATTAACCATGTACATAGTAAACACCAATCAGCCCGGCTATGAGGGTTTTCCAGTCACTTTGAAAAGTGACTGGAAACGCCCTTACCGGTTTTGTGGGCTCTGCTGCTGATTCTAGCCTGGATATTGCTGCGCCCTGCTTTTTTGAAGTGCCCTGAAGTCTACAGTTGGCCTCCAGCTCTTGCCTGCCCCCGTGTGCTTTGCGGACCGCCGCCTGCCAAACTACGACATCCAGAAGGCAGTGCGGCGCGGTCTCGCGAGAGGAGGAGGGAGGCAGGACTATAAACCCTACTGCGGCCTCCCGCGGCTCGGGACGCCCTTACCGGTTTTGTGGGCTCTGCTGCTGATTCTAGCCTGGATATTTCTGCGCCCTGCTTTTTTGAAGTGCCCTGAAGTCTACCGTTGGCCTCCAGCTCTTGCCTGCCCCATGTGCATCCCGGACCGCCGCCTGCCAAACTACGACATCCAGAAGGCAGTGTGGCGCGGTCTCGCAAGAGGAGGAGGGGGGCAGGACTATGAACCCTACGGCGGGCTCCCGCGGCGCGGGACACGCGCGGGCTCGTCCGGGAAAGCCCGGGCCAAGGGCAGGCCCGTCCTTGCCCGTCCTTGCCCGTCACAGTCCGGAAGAGGCTGGGCTGGGCCCCGTCTCTCGGTCTCCTGATTTCTGACTAACTCTTGCTTTGATCGCCGGGACTTCAATCAACAAAATTAGCGATATATGGTAAAAAAAATAAAATGACACTTTTGTGGTAATTGCATCTGACATACTGTTTAGTGAATAAGTATATATGCTTTTAAGACCATAACTAAATATAAATGGGAAAGAGGAAATTAAACAGGCCGGATTTGGGCCGGGTGACAAATAAGTCAAAAGCTGAAACTATGTCGCTAATGAACTACTTGACTGGGGCGGTAGTCGCTATTGAAAAACACATTTCTTGCGTTGAAGATGCTCTGATTAAGGACAAGGAGGCAATTAATTCAGCGGAATCGAGTAGGACTCTTAATTGCCCCAGTGTACCACCCCCTTGGTCAACTAATACTCGTAAAAAGCCTACTGAATCATCAAATGGCTGTATTATTATAGGGGGCGACGACATCTCACTGGACGATTTAGATACGGTTACTCCTCCACCACCTAAGAGAACCTGCAATAAGAAAAAGAGCGCGTCTCCATTAGTTTGCCACCCCTGGTACATAAAATTGCTGCTTCTCCTAAAATCCCAGCCCCTGTTTCATCTTCTAGACTGTCCAAGGAATCTGTAGGGTCTAATAAAGCTAAAAAACGGGCAAACTATGCGAAAAATAGTAATAACAATAAGGGCAATCATACAAGTCAATTAAACAATGTCCTTGCTGAAATCAAGTGTTTTTTCACTGAATTAACCTCGACTTTAAAGTTGTTTCTTGGCCCACTAGAGTCCCGACTGAAACAGCTAGAAGCTGGACAAGCACTAAATAAGGAGAAACTGAGTAAAATAACCACAGGACAACAAGAGTTGAATGAAAATGAGGGTAGGGAGAAAAACGACACACAGATCCCTGTTTCAAAGGCTAAAGGAGGAAATGATCTCAGTAACATGTTAAAAACTGTAAGAAAGGGGGTGCTAGGTATTCAGGGGCAGTTATTCCACACCAAGGCCTAGCAACAGCAGAGGTGCTAGGGAACTGCTATGGAAGAGGTGCACACTGATCTTATTACCTTAAATCTCCGCCAGCAGCTGCTCCTTATACCATTATCCTTGCAAATGTCCCACAGTCAACTGTGAGAGAGGAAGACAATTGGGTTAAGTTGCGCAATAAGACTATTTATCATCTGAGTACTAGGGCAGGTATAACGAAAGAGATGTTTGATGTATTTAAGATGGTATGACGTGTCTCTTGGGTTGGTAATGGTAAGAGGTACTAGGGGGAGACTGTGTAGTTTTAACCCTTGGTTCACCGGCTCTAGTTCTTGAAATTCTTACTCACGCGGGGTCCGATGAACTAAGCGTAGAGGGAATAAATGTTCTCCCATTGGGCTTCTTTTATCGCCCGGAAGGACAGCGTCCCCCATTCTTAGGACATCCCCGTCCCGCTATTAAGTCGAACTACAGAGTAGAATTAAAAAACAGGTTTGATTCGCTACAGTACCTTGAGGACGTGGATTGACAGCAGGACATTTATCACAATAAGGGGTGGCCCGTGAAGGAACGGAATATAGCAAATGCAAATATAGTTCACATTAATGATCAGATGGGCCAGAATCCTGAAGAGGTTCTTAGCGAGATTCCTCAACCTAAATGTGACACGCTGTTAGAGAATGTAACCCAGGAAGAGTTTAGGATCCCTTTACAGCAGATGGGGAACACTATGACTCATAAAGATCAGGACTACGATCTAGCCTCTCAACCGACATTAAGTCCCGGGGTAGTGAGGTTAGCGTCTAAGAATATTTGTGGCCTTGAGTCGAAAGTTACGAATAAAGTCTGGGTTGAGTTTATACACGACTATGACATAATGTGTCTCCAAGAAACGTGGCTACTAAATGAGAAACACTTGGATGGTTTCAAATCCTTCCATACCCCAGCAGTTTGATCAATACAATGGAGACATAAAGGGGGACTATGTGATATATATATCTAACATGTTGAGGGTTGAGAACATCAAGATGTCAAAAAGTACAGAATATTGTCAAATGGTGTCTATATCTTTCTCTTCGCCTGTAAAACTGTTGGTTGTCAACTTTTATAACAATATCGACAAAGCAAAATACCTTGATGTGTTAACAACCCTCGCAGAGGATTTAAAGGGCCAAAACATCACTAAAAGCAAGGATGTAATATTGTTATGGGTTGGGGATTTTAATACAAGTGTTTGTAGCCGGAATGTGTGTGGCCCTGTGGAGAGCGATTCAGATGATTATGGACATTCGGATCACTTTGTACACTCAGACAGAGGGGATAAGCTTAATGATATCATGGCCACGTTTGACCTTGGATTTGCCAATATATTATGTTCATCAACTGTGCATTTTGACCCAACTTGCATAGGCCGAGGATTTAAGACTGTGATGGATTTTATTATCATTCCCACCCGATATGCCGATCGGGTGGAAAAATTCATGATTCTCCCCAATGGCTTAAGTGACCACTTGCCACTTACTATACATTTAATGGCATCTGACAATAGTGCTCCCTGAACTATAGAGAGTTTGTTATGGTCTCAGGATATCGTATTGGCTCGTCAGAATGGATACGCATTAAGGTGGGGTATAAAGGACCCGATTAGGATGAGCAATGATATTATATCAAGGGCTCTTACCCCGACTTTAGCCTGTTTAAATGAAGATACCGCTCATGCGGAACTTTTACATGCCTTTATGCATATCATTCATGTTATTCAAACCATATTATCGACTCCTAATAAAAAGTCCCTAAATAGGAGTGAAGGTCCTGATGGGATACCCATCGATTTAGATAAACTGAGCACTGACCTATGGGCTCTACTCCTGAAACGCGATTTTGAGGCATGCTGCTCAACAGGGTTCATAAAATCGTAGTCTGAATCTGTCATAATACCTATCTACAAGAAAGGGGATCGGGATATCCCTGCCAGCTACAGACCAATATCGCTACTGGATTCATTAATGAAAGTTGCTGGAAGGGTAGTGCTAAATAAACTCGAAACCTGGGCTGAGGATAACAACATACTGAGCCCGGTCCAGTATGGTTTTAGGGAGGGGATGGGCACTACCGAGCAGGTTTTAAACTTTGTTTTAATCCAAGGGAAATACATGCAAGCAAAAACAGGGCGTCTCTATGCGTTATTCGCTGATCTTACGGCCGCCTTTGACTGCGTGGACCACAGTAAGCTCTGGGAAACATTGGTGGATATGAAAGTAGAACCCCCTTTAGTGCAGTTTTTACGACATTTGTATGCAGGTGCAACAGCAAAGGTGAGACATGGCCTATAAGGGGAATGCACCAAGTCATTCCACGTGGAGAGGGGAGTCAGGCAGGGCTGCGTCTTGGCCCCGTTCCTCTTCTCCATTTATACTAATGCACTGGAGGAGGATCTGGGGGCAAGTGTAAGTGACACGCCGAGATGCAACAACAACAGATTGTCTCCCTTCTCTACGCGGATGACGCAATGTTAATGGCCAGAACCAAGATGGGCCTACAAAGAGCAATGTCCACATATATTGAGTTTATGGCCAATAGGGGCCTAAAACTCAATGCAAAAAAAAATGATTGTGATGACTTGTGGAAAAGGGAGGTCTAAACTTAAATATTTAGCTGCAGGCGATACCAGAATTGAAAACACTAGAACATTTTCGTATCTTGGGATACTCCTTGATGACACAGGTTCTTGGGGCCCAGAAGTTAAAAGTAGAACTCTCTTGTTTAAACGCTCTATTAGGCCCTAATGAATTTTGCACAAAAACTTGGTAAAAGACCACCAGAGATCCTACTAAAAATCTATATCGTGAAATATAGAAGCATAGCGATTTATGGGGCGGGTATTTCAGGTTTTTACAATGTAGCTTCCATTCAAACAGTAGAAAATGCATTTTTAAGGTGCATTTTACCTGTCCCGCAGAGTACTCCAGTTTTTAACTGCCAACCTGAGCTAGGCATTGAGTTTATCACATACCTTATCAGACTGCAACCTATTCTGCTTTGGCATAGAGTCTGGTCTGAGTCTGCAATGGTTTTAAATCGGAAATTATTAAGGACATAATGTCTCTGGATCATGCCAGTAAGATACCATGGTTAAAGTATGTCAACGATTTTTTGAATGATTTAAATAGACCAGAATTTTATAATAGGCCTGAAATGATAGTCTCCATATCCAATAAAGAATTGAAGACACTGTGTATGAACAATTTTGAACAACTTAGATTATCTGGGGAAATAACAAAATCCTCTGTGTGTCATCATCAAATGATCCTGACCTGTTATACTATTTAGCCCTCACAAGTGGACCTCGCACACCAAAAACAGTATAATAAACACGACGATATTAGTGCTTGATAAACATTTGTTTTGTGACAAAGATGGAATCCAACAGTTCTCCCAAGAAAATTTCAAGTCAGTTTTCTTCGTTTTATTCTTTCTTTTATTATTCAAAACTCGCAGATAAAAATAGCCAACGCGTTTCGTCCGAAACCGGACTTCTTCAGGGCTATATTTAAAAAGATACAAAAGTATATATAAGTGTGTGTATAGATACAGAAGTACGTGCACAGATAAATAAATCATACAGTTTAGACTCAGAGAAACAATTTATGATACACCAGACAATTTAGAAATGTACAACATACGAAAAAAGACTTGGAAGAAATGCATCTAAATTCCAGGGAGAACGTACATTGTTGCCAAAAATTATTCTAAATATAAAACGATATACTGTATACAAAATATTATTGACCTAACCATTTAAGAAAGGGATTGTGAAAAGAGAGTGACTACTGAACTCAAACTTGAGTACACATTATGATATTTACATAACAACTTTATAAACATAAATAGTTTTAAATACCTTTACTTAAATATTTAGCTGCAGGCGATACCAGAATTGAAAACACTAGAACATTTTCGTATCTTGGGATACTCCTTGATGACACAGGTTCTTGGGGCCCAGAAGTTAAAAGTAGAACTCTCTTGTTTAAACGCTCTATTAGGCCCTAATGAATTTTGCACAAAAACTTGGTAAAAGACCACCAGAGATCCTACTAAAAATCTATATCGTGAAATATAGAAGCATAGCGATTTATGGGGCGGGTATTTCAGGTTTTTACAATGTAGCTTCCATTCAAACAGTAGAAAATGCATTTTTAAGGTACATTTTACCTGTCCCGCAGAGTACTCCAGTTTTTAACTGCCAACCTGAGCTAGGCATTGAGTTTATCACAGACCTTATCAGACTGCAACCTATTCTGCTTTGGCATAGAGTCTGGTCTGAGTCTGCAATGGTTTTAAATCGGAAATTATTAAGGACATAATGTCTCTGGATCATGCCAGTAAGATACCATGGTTAAAGTATGTCAACGATTTTTTGAATGATTTAAATAGACCAGAATTTTATAATAGGCCTGAAATGATAGTCTCCATATCCAATAAAGAATTGAAGACACTGTGTATGAACAATTTTGAACAACTTAGATTATCTGGGGAAATAACAAAATCCTCTGTGTGTCATCATCAAATGATCCTGACCTGTTATACTATTCAGCCCTATTTGCATATCTGTCTAAATGGCTTTGATAGATATGTTCTGACCAGGTTCAGGTTTGAGACCTTTCACCGGCTGGTAACCTTCCCAAATAAAAATGACTGGTCAAGGGAATTAATGTTTTGCCCATGTGATAATTTGGCTTCACAATCTACCATTCATGTGGTTTTATTTTGTAAATATTACACTAGAGAACGTGCAAGGTGGATTAAGCCGTATCTGAAGCAGGGCGACTGGCTGCAATGCCTTCTAGATTTTTTATTTCTACAGATATTGGATAACGAATACTGTATTGGAATCATGACTGGCTTTTTAAAAAGTATTTTGAAGAAGCGGAACAGTATAATGTGTTCGATATTTTTCCTGAATGCACTACATTTGTACGGAACATTTTTCTTTTTAATTCTGATATTGTATGAGCTTGATCATTCTATTGTACTTTTTAGCTGCTGCTTTTATGATTTTATTTTTTGCTAAAATCGAATAAAGCATTATATTATTATTATTATGTACATAGTAAACACCAATCAGCTATGACTATGAGACTATGAGGGTTTTCCAGTCACTTTGAAAGGATCAGTTAGGGTCTAAGGTATTGCCTAACCACATCCCTTTTGAGCACAGAGACAATAGACATAACTTGAATGAACCCTCTCCCTGCATGCAGGAAATGATGGGCTTATAATAATAGTTGAATGGTATAACTCCTTCGATGCTCATGAGGAGCTGAGCTCGTCATGACCGTTAGAACGCTCGCATGCTGGGCTAATTCCACTGCTGTGCGAGCGTTCTATGAAAACGGGTGTAGTCATGAAGAGCTCAGCTCTTCATGAGCACACAAGCACTCTGCTGCATAACGAGCTGAGCTTGTCATGAGCACAGGGGCGCTGTGCGTGCCCTCCCTCCCCCCAGCACAGTGGGGGAATGTGCCATGCAGCGAAGGTGTTAAAGTGTTCCTACACCAAAGTCTCCCATCCCTTGGGAGATAGCAATGAACAGAAAGGTGGTGGGATTCACACACCCTGTACAAGCCCCCAAATCAGGTTGGGTGGTATGAATTAACTGATTTAGGGCCTCTCAGTTTATTAATATTGGAGACTGCACACACACTTTGAGGGTCATCTAACCTGACTGGGGAACTGCATCCTTGTTGCCTGTCCTTGCCCTGTCTCCCTCCCGCCGCCGCAGCTCGTCACCTTGCGGCCGCTGTGCGGAGGGAGACCACAACTCCCAGGCTCCCTAGCGCCAGAATTGATAATCGCCGTGTCCGCGCCCAGAGGCGCTTTAAAACCAGTGCAGCCCCGGTGGAGCGGGTGCTACACACACACTTTGAGGGGATTTCAACATGTGGCCAGACGGACCTACAGACTCAGCCTTTACTTATCTTACACAGGCTTGTAGTAGTATCAACCTAGAACAGCTGGTCCTATCTAAGACTCATCGGATGGGTCATGTTTTGGATTTGGTATTTGCCGATGCCGGGCAGGTGAAGGTTGGCAGTATTCTCCCGCAGTGCTGGACGGACCATGCCCTTGTCCTTTTTTCGGTGGCTCTCCCGACGGGCTGCTCCAAAACTAGTACGGGAACGACTAGGATAGGGAGGCAATGGTCTAGACTTCTGAGAGGCACTACCCTTCCAAAACTGCTTGGTGAGGGTTTTCAGCTGGCAGGTGATGTGGATGAAAGTCTGAGTGCGCTCACCCAGCAAATTAAGACCACCTTGGATAGTCTAGCTCCGCTAAGAAAAACGCGTGACAGAACTAAAACCACCATGCCATTGTTCTCGAAGGAACTTTTTCATCTTAAACAACAGTGCAAACAGGCGGAGCGGAGATGGAGGAGATATTATCTGTCATCGGATAAAACTCTCTTCAAACAGGAACTAGCAACATATAAAGCGCAGATTAAGCTTGCTAAAGCGAGGTATTTGGAGGAAACTTTATTGTCAGCCTCAAACAAAGCACAAACTTTGTTTAAAATTGTCAACGAGCTGTCACGACCAGCCTGCGCTACTACCGCTATCCCAGCCTCTCAGCTATTATGTGACTCCTTGGCTAAGGCCTTTGAGGATAAGATCACGACCATCTTGAGCAACCTAAATCCTATGACACCTGAGGCTGCTCCTACTCCTTCATTGGAGTTGGAGGCTGGGAAAGCCAGGCTGGAAAGCTTCCCGCTCCCATCCTTTGCGGGGTTTGGCGCCTTAGCGGATAGTGTTTCCTCTGGGTCCCCTCTGGATGTAATCCCACACAAAATCTGGAAAGCTTTTCGAGAAGAGTTATACTCTCCTCTCCACGCAATTTGTTGCCAATCTCTGAGCTCGGCCCAGGTCCCGGAAAGCTGGAAACTAGCAGTGGTTTCCCCTTTACTGAAGAAAGATTCACTGGATCCCCTCTGTCCCGCCAATTACAGACCTATATCGTTACTTCCCTTTCCGATCAAGATCTTGGAAAAACTGGTCACAAGACACCTGTCCAGTTTTTTGGAAGGTAACCAGTGTCTGGACGCGGCGCAGTTTGGTTTCAGACCAGCGCATGGAACCGAAACAGCATTGGTGACTGTCTTGAGCGACCTTCGTTCGCGTGCCGACCATGGACGAGCAGCCTTTCTAGTGCTGCTCGACATGTCGGCAGCGTTCGATACGGTCAGCCACGCCATCCTGATCAGGAGATTGGAGGAGGTGGGGGTGACGGGCACCGCCCGGGATTGGCTGGTTTCATACCTGGCCAATAGACACCAGGTGGTTGCCCTCCCCCCCTATAAATCCATCGTTAAGAGGGTTGGTCAGGGAGTACCCCAGGGCTCGGCCATCAGCCCCATCCTCTTTAATCTTTACCTCCGCCCCCTGATCAAGTTAATAAAAACATTTGGCATCTCAGTCACCAACTACGCTGATGACACCCAGTTCATTTTCTCCTTTGAAGGGGAGAATGCGGTGTCTTTGGAGACCTTTCACCATTGCATGGTCACCACGGCAACATGGCTGAGCAACAACTCGCTGCAATTTAACAGCACTAAGACAGAGGTGTTACACTGCTCAGTGGACCGGGTCCCCCGATCTTTGCCACAGGACTTTTGGCCTTCCTCCTTTCAGGGCACGGCGGCAGTAGCAACCTCGGTTCGGAATCTAGGTGTGACAATGGAACCAAGTCTTCAACTGGACGGTTTCATTGATAAAACAGTATCCACCTGCATGGGCCTTTTGCGCTCTCTCAGGAAGATTCTTCCTTTGCTCCCTGTTAATGCCAGACCAGAAGTAGTGCGCAGCATTATCCTTAGCAGACTGGATTACTGCAATGCACTACTTCTGGGGGCACCTGCCACGGCGATAGGTAAGTTGCAAAGAGTGCAGAACTTTGCGGCTAAGTTAGCACTCTCCCGTCGCCGCTTTGATTCCTCCTCCGCAGCTCTTAGAGATTTACACTGGCTTCCTATCCTTCAACGGATTGAATTTAAGGCGCTCTGTTTGGTTTTCCGGGCCCTACATGATTCTGGACCGTTGCCCCTGTGGGAGATGTTCACATGGTACATCCCCGCTAGAGCTCTCCGGTCTGCCTCCGCCTATTTGGCGGTTGTTCCCAAATTCCAGAGAAAGCGAATGGGTGGCCGCTCTTTTGGTTTCACGGCATCCAAATTGTGGAACGACTTGCCACTATCGCTTAGATGTGTGGGAGACCTCCTTTCTTTTAAAAAACTTTTAAAAACTCATTTATTCCCCAGGCTAGGATAATTCCTCTCTGATCCTTCTCTTGATTGTGCTTCAGGACCTGTTAGATCTCAGCGCCAGGATGCCCGTTGGGTGACAGCAAGCGCTTTACAAGTGTGTTATACATACATACATACATCTAACCTGACTGGAGAACTGCATCCTTTTTGCCTGTCCTTGCCCTGTCTCCCTCCTGCCGCCGCAGCTCGTCACCTTGCGGCCGCTGTGCAGAGGGAGACCACAACTCCCAGGCTCCCCAGCGCCAGAAGTGATAATCGCCGTGTCAGCGCCCAGAGGCGCTTTAAAACCAGTGCAGCCCCGGTGGAGCGGGTGTTGCACACACACTTTGAGGGGCATCTAACCTGAATGAAGAACTGCATCCTTGTTGCCTTTCCTTGCCCTGTCTCCCTCCCGCCGCCGCAGCTCGTCACCTTGCGGCCGCTATGCGGAGGGAGAACACAACTCCCAGGCTCCCCAGCGCCGGAAGTGATAATCGCTGTGTCCGCGCCCAGAAGCGCTTTAAACCCAGTGCAGCCCCGGTGGAGCGGGTGCTGCACACACACTTTGAGGGTCATCTAACCTGACTGGAGAACTGCATCCTTGTTGCCTGTCCTTGCCCTGTCTCCCTCCCACCGCCGCAGCTCGTCACCTTGCGGCCCCTGTGCGGAGGAAGATCACAACTCCCAGGCTCCCCAGCGCCGGAAGTGATAATCGCCGTGTCCGCGCACGGAGGCTCTTTAAAACCAGGGCAGCCCCGGTGGAGCGGGTGCTGCACACACACTTTGAGGGTCATCTAACCTGACTGGAGAACTGCATCCTTGTTACCTGTCCTTGCCCTGTCTCCCTCCTGCCGCCGCAGCTCGTCACCTTGTGGCCGCTGTGCGGAGGGTGACCACAACTCCCAGGCTCCCCAGCGCGGGAAGTGATAATCGCCGTGTCCGCTCCCGGAGGCGCTTTAAAACCAGTGCTTGTTATACAAAACAGAGCCACCCAATATTCCCAGAGGGACTGGGTATGTTAAATAACAAAATACAAAATTTCCCTGTAGGAATTATTTCACCATTACTATCTCAATTTTAGTTAGTCACCTCAGTGATCAATTGTTTGACAGAAGCAAGGAAAAAACAGAATTAAACTGTTCTTTATTATTTTGTAAAATAGTATTCTATAGATAATCTTTTATAAATAATTTGTAAATAATGTTTCGTTTCTCACAAGCAATGAACAATATGGCAACAGAAAATACTACTACATTTGCAAAATCAATTAACAGTAGTATATGACAACTTTTGCTAATCACATGGAAGAAACCAATGCCATACATTTTGTATTTTGTTATTTAAAACCAGTGCAGCCCCCAAGTCGCAGGACCACGCGTGGGCCAAGCTGGGCTAAGCCCGGGAAAAGGGCGGGCCGTCTGTGGCCGTCCGGGGCCAGACGAGGCCGGGCCGGGGCACACCTCTTGGATTCATCATACGGGACACAAAGTAGGAGACTCGGTTCATGATTGGGATTTGTTACTGAAGTTATAGTGCCCACGGTTTATGTTACTGTTTGTTTACCTTGTACATCGCAAGTTGTGTGGCCACAATCCATAACAAGATGACCACACGTTTAAGCAAAGGCAGGAACTCATTGGTGGGAGGGACCATTAGAGGGACGTTAGACCACTTTCTAACTAAGGCTGCCTCGAAATTAGACCACGAGATAGCAGTTACAGAACACCACATGTCCTTAGAACTCCACCACAACAAACGTTCATCCTTGGGTTCTATCCAAATAGTAATTTCCCCACCTATACAACTCATAGAAGAAAACCTAAATAGTGACCCCGGTATTCCTTTACTTTTACAAGACCGACTGGCAATACTAGAACTTCCTAGGGGGGTAGACACGCATACCATTACAACGCATACCAATACATTGCATGTATGGTAAGTATTGGATAGTGTAGGGGTAAAAATTACTATTCTAACTCCAGGGGGGTGCAACAGTATGGTGAGTATTGGATAGTGTAGTGGTAAAAATTACTATTCTAACTCCAGGGGGTGCAACAGTAGGGTAAGTGTTGGATAGTGTAGGGGTAAAAATTACTATTCTAACTCCAGGGGGTGCAACAGTAGGGTAAGCGTTGGATAGTGTAAGGGTACTATGCGTTGTGATGGTACGCGTCGTAATGGTATGCATTGTAATGACTGCGTTGTAATGACATACGTTGTAGTGGTATGCGTTGTAGTACATGCATTGTAATGGTTGCGTTGTAATGGCAAGCGATGTAATGGATCTTGCTTTGTAAAAGTTTTGTTGTAATGGAAGTGCGTTGTAAAAGTTGCGTTGTAAAGGTTGTTTCCCATTTTCAGCACCTGAACCACTGACACAAACACTCATGTACAGCCTCAAAGAGCAGTTTAAAAAATGTAAACTGCTATTAGATTTTGAAGAAAATCTCTTCTTGTGTACAAAATACTGGACCTGTGAACCTAATAATCCAAAATCTCTCAGCTATAAGTTTCCTGGATGGGTACTCTGCATCGAGTCTGATATGTGGGATCAAAAAATATACATCAGGGACACGTGCTTCCGGTCAACTGGCAGGCCATCCACCCATTTGTGTGCGCTTCATAATCCAGGCTGCCACACGCGGTGATGCATTTAAACCCAGTGGCTGTGTTCCTGCACAATCAAAAATGCACATTTGCCAAATGTCCAACTGTTAAGAAGCCCCATGGGTAAAACCCGCAGTAATACAGTAAGTGCTTCCAGTCCGGTTGCTGAGCTGACTTGACAAGTGTAGCTAGCCATCAAATAACCTAATTTAATATAAGTTTTATTTTGTGTTGAATTTGCCACCTCTAAGCACATTAACGTGCAGCACCGATCACTTCATTTCACGGCCTTGCCACTCAATCCGCTTGACAGGACAATTTCTAGAAAAAAAAACAGCCGAGCATTCCTTATTGCTTTATTGGCACTCGTCACATTGGGGGATTGAAGTCTATGCAGAAGGTTAATTCTGTTATTATAACTGCTAATTTGATGTGGGTACATTAGCTCCATCTGGCATGAATTGCGGATACGTGCAAGCAAAGTGCAGTCGCAGTGCCAGCAGTCGGAGGGACTTCATTCAGCGTTTCATAAAATCTTCACAATTTAATGAGTGCATTCCCTTCCTTCTAATTTGGCATTTGGGTTTAATGATGGACTGAATCCGAAATGCCTCCCTCTCCTAGGAAATATATGTTACTTTACCTTTAAAATGTGATTTGCTTGGTCCCTGACCGATACATCAAGATGTTGTAGAGACCAAAAGTAAGGTAACATCCGTATCGTTATCTGTGGAATCTGAATACCCAAAAAAGAAAATCCAGCTACATTATGTCAGATTATAAGGGAATTATTTTAAAATAGTTTATTTTATTTTGAAAACGTCCTTCAGGAAGTTTGATGTTTCCCTAAGTGAAAGCATGAATCATTCGAAAATATTGCCTTCCATATAATTTAAAAGTGGATGAAGCTTTGCCTTTTTTCAATGAGCATAATTTTTGCGAAAATTATTTAAATATGCTTTTGTTGTAGCTGCGTGAAATATTTACACAAAAGGGTACATTTACTAAAATTTTGTGCTGTGTTTGCTGCACAAAAGTGAAGCAAATTGTTGCATGTTAGACGGACCGGGAGGGTCGGCCGAGGACAAGGGGAGAGGTCTCCGGGGAGAGCCGTCTCCAGTGATCGTACAGACGAGTAACTTCCCCCCCACAGATGTACACCACACAAAGATAAGGTTTAACGTTCTTTATAAGCAATCTTTAGGTACAATAGGATGGTACAAGGAGGTCAGGACTCAGGGGTCCCCTCGATTCTAGTCTCTTGGATGGGAGAGGGGGTAGCGGGACAGTCTTGTTACCAATCTGGTAGATGCGATGATATGATGGGTAGCTCACAATCCTCGAGCTCGGCGTTCTAGGTGGACGGGCCGCGGCAGCGCCGGCAGGTCCCGAGATGATCGTAGGTAGCGACGGTCCGCGGCGGCGCCAGCAGGTCCCGGTGAAGGTGGTAGTTACAACGGTCCGCGGCAGCGCCAGCAGGTCCCGACGTGGATGAAGGATGCAGTAGGTTGCGGCAGCGCCAGCAAGCAGGACAATAGTTCACAAGGCAGGGCTACGGCAGCGCCAGTAGTCCGTCAAGGATGAGTTCGTCACGGTGTCTCTCGACTCCAGGATACAACTGCCTTCCTGCTCTGGAGCTGCCCCAGTTATAGGTCTGGCGCCCTTTGATGTCCGGACCCTCGCACTTGGAGGTCGGGAGGTCCGGGATGAGGGAGTCCAGACACCCAGCAGGGGGGTGGAGCCAGCGCCCGGGGGAGCTGGGGGCGATCGGCACCTGGCGGGGGAGAGCCATCGACACTTCTTTCTCCCATTGACCTGCCAAGTGGTCCGTTCACCTCCTGGGTGGATGGTGGTGCCGGGATGTCGGGGCCTGGCCAGGCCCAGGGTTAGGGTCGAGCTGAGGCCACGCGGCCTCGTGGTGCAGTATCCAAGATGGCGGCCGGGCCGGGCGATGGAGCTGGTAGTGGCTCGGCCCCATGATACGGAGATGTCCGGGGTCAGGAGTCCCGTAGGGGACGGGGTGCGGGTCGCTTCTGTGGGTAACACCTGGAGGGCCGGGGCTCGGGCCCTGTCATGCGGGGGGGGGAGCAAGCCCTTTACGTGGCCTGTCCAACATGCGTCCCCCCCAGCTGAAGGCGGGGAGAGTCACCCATCCTCTTGGGGACTCTCCTCGTCGAGGCGGAAAAAGCGTGACAGGCCATCCGCGTTGGCGTGGTCCTGGCCAGGTCGGTGTTCCACAGTGAAGTCCATCCCCTGCAGGGAGATGGACCATCGCAATAGTTTGGGATTTTCCCCCCGCATCTGCATCAGCCACTGCAGGGGCCGATGATCTGTTTGCACCCGGAAGTGGGTACCGAAGAGATAGGGCCGGAGCTTCTTGAGGGCCCACACTACGGCGAAGGCCTCCCTCTCGATGGTGCTCCAGCGCTGTTCTCGGGCCAGGAGGCGTCGGCTGATGAAGGCCACCGGTTGGTCAAGTCCTTCGGGGTTCAACTGGGAGAGGACCGCCCCGATGCCATGGTCGGAGGCATCCGTTTGTACGATGAATTCCCGGCTGTAGTCGGGGGCTTGGAGCACAGGGGCAGTGCACATGGCGGCCTTCAGTTTCTCGAAGGCCGCTTGACAGTCGGGGGTCCAGTTGACCTTCTTCGGGTGATTTTTGGATGTGAGTTCTGTGAGTGGCCCCACAATGCTGCCATAGTCCCTCACAAACCGCCGGTAGTAGCCGGTGAGCCCCAAGAAGGCTCGGACCTCTGTTTGCGTGACTGGAGGCTGCCAGGACTGGATGGCAGCGATCTTGAGTTGAAGAGGGGCCACCAGACCGCTTCCCACTTGGTGTCCGAGATAGGTCACGGACCCCTGACCAATTTGGCACTTGCTGGCCTTGATTGTGAGGCCGGCCCGTTGGAGGGCCTGCAGGACCTCTCGGAGGTGGTGGAGGTGGTCGGCCCAGTGGCGGCTGTACACAGCGATATCGTCCAGGTAGGCGGCGCTGAACTCCTCGAGTCCCGCCAACACCTGGTTCACCAGTCGCTGAAAAGTAGCTGGGGCGTTCTTCATGCCGAATGGCATGACCTTGAAGTGGTAGTGGCCATCGGGGGTGGAAAAGGCGGATCGTTCCTGAGCCCGGGGTGTGAGACCGATCTGCCAGTAGCCCGCTGTCAGGTCGAAGATGCTGAGGTAGCGGGCAGCCCCCATGCGGTCGATCAGTTCATCTGCTCGGGGGATGGGGTGAGCGTCGGTTCTGGTGACAGCGTTCAGGCCCCGATAGTCGACGCAGAATCGGAGCTCAGGAGTGGTGCCGGGGGCAGCAGCTTTGGGGACCAGCACGACCGGGCTGGCCCAGGGGCTGTCCGAGGGCTCGATGACCCCGAGCGTGAGCATCTTTGACACTTCTTCTTGGATGCAGGCACGTACCCGATCTGGTACGCGGTTGGCCCGATGTCTGATAGGGGGACTGTCCCCAGTATCTACGTCGTGCCAGCACCAGGGGGTGACCCCTGGGGTGAGGGAAAACAGGGTCGCAAATTGCAGTAGGAGGTCCCGGCAGTCTTGGTTTTGTTCCGGGGTGAGGGCATCTGAGAGTCGGACCCCGTCTACGGAACCATCTTTCTCACGGGTCTTTAGGAGATCAGGGAGAGGCTCGGAGTCTTCTTCCGCTCCACTGTCTGTAGCCAACAGGAGGCTGAGCTCCGAGCGCACAAAGTGGGGTTTGAGTCTGTTGGCGTGGAGGACCCGGAGGGGGTTTCGGGGAGATTCCATATCGATGAGATAGGTGACGGGGCTCTTGCGCTCAACCACTTTGAAGGGCCCCGTCCACTTGTCCTGCAAGGCACACGGTTCGGTGGGGGACATCACCCATACTTGTTGGCCAGGTTCGAATTCGATGGAGGAGGCATTTTGATCGTACCATTTCTTCATGTCCTCCTGACTGGCCTCGAGATTCGCTTTTGCCATTTCTCTGAATCGTCGGGTCTGATTGCGTAGGGTCAGGAGGTACTTGAAGACGTCTGGAGGGGACTTCAGGGGGGCCATCTCCCAACCTTCTTTGACTAGGCTGAGGGGCCCTCGAACAGGGTGTCCGTACAAGAGTTCGAAAGGGCTGAAGCCGAGGGACTTCTGGGGGACTTCTCGATATGCGAAGAGGAGACACGGGAGTAGCACATCCCACTGGCGACGGAGGGGCTCTTCCAACCCCCCGATCATTCCCTTGAGCGTGCGGTTGAACCGCTCGACTAGTCCGTTTCCTTGAGGGTGATAGGGGGTCGCGAATCGGTAGGTGACCCCGCACTGTTGCCAGAGGGATTTCATATATTTTGAAATAAAGTTTGTGCCTCTGTCGCTGACGACTTCTCGGGGGAAGCCTACCCGGGAGAAGATCCCCATTAAGGCCCGGCCGACCACCGGGGCTGTTACAGTTCGCAGGGGAACAGCCTCGGGGTAGCGGGTGGCGTGGTCCACCAGTACCAGGATGAACCGATGTCCTTGTGCTGTTCGGGGGTCCAGGGGTCCCACAATGTCTATTCCCACCCTCTCGAACGGGGTGGTGACAACTGGGAAGGGTTGCAGAGGTGCTTTGAGTTTGCGGCCGCTCTTCCCGCTGGCCTGGCACGTGGGGCAGGACCGGCAGTGGTTGTGGACGTCGTTTCTCATCTTTGGCCAGAAAAAGTGGGTCACCAGGCGACTGTAGGTTTTGTCTTGTCCCAGGTGTCCAGCCAGGGGGACATCGTGGGCCAAATTTAACAAGAAGTCTCTAAAACGGAGGGGCACTACCAACACTCGACTGGCCCCTAACTCCGCGATTCTCTGTTCACTATACAACAGGTCGTTGTCCCAATAGATCCAACGGGCTCCGGTGGTGTCCCCTGCGCTCTGGGCGAGGGCTTGCTGGCGGAGTCCCTCGAGGGAGGGACAGGTCTTCTGCTCTTGACGGAACTGCTCCTGGGTGGGCCCCCCTTCCTGACGCCACTGAGCCAGATCGGGAAGGTCCTGGAGCTGAGCGGGCCCTTCGGGGGTTGGCTCTGGGGGGTCGGTATGGTCAGTGCCCTCCACTGGAGCGATCGGAGGAGGAGGGGCTGGCCATTCGGGTTCTTCAGGTTTGGGGATGGCACGGGCGGCCATGGACCGGGTGGTTACGCACGCCCAGTCCGGGAGGCCCAACATCCCCAGGTGCTCTCTTCTTTCCACGGCGGCCCACGGGGAACTCTCAAGATCATTCCCCAGGAGGCAGTCCACGGGGCATCATCTCGGACCGTCACCTTCAACATGCTGGAGACTCCTCCCCATTCGAAGGGGATGCAGGCCATCCGACACAGACTCTCGGAATTGTCGGCTGAACGGACGGGGCAGAGGATGTTCGGCAGGATCTGTTCTGGGGTCACCAGGTGGCAGCGGACGGCCGTCACACTGGCCCCCGTGTCACGTAGTGCTTCGGCCCTGCACCCATTAATGCTCACCCATTGACTATATTTTCTGGTGTTGGCGGGTAGAGGAGCCCGCGGGATCATGTCTCTTCCCCCTAGGCATGCTAGAACCATGGCGGCCGGTTCCCACTCTTGTTGTTCTTGTTCGCATTCTTCCTGTTCTTCGGAGATTTGCTCTCCCCCCAGGGCGGCGGCAGCTACCTGGCGGGGCCTCGGAGTCTGGTTCTGTGGACAGTTTGGGTCATTGGCGTAGTGGCCGACTCGCTGGCATCGGTGACACGTGACATTGGCTCGGAACCCCGGGCGCATCGGGGTGTTGCCCCGGCTGGCAGGGGGCTGGGTGCTGGCAGCGGGAGCGGTCGGGACGGTGTCTCTTCCTCGTCCCTGGCCTCCTCCTCCTCCTCGGGGACGGTGCTGACCTCGGTTGTTCCTGTTCTGTTCGTGCGGCCCACTCCGGCCCACTCGGGTGCTCTCCCATCGGTCAGCCTCGGCGGCGAGCTGTCGTGGGTCAGTCAATTTACTGTCGAGGAGGTGCTGCCGGAGCTCGACGAAGCAGTTGTTGGAGAGGTGCTCCCACACCATGAGATTAAAAAGTTGTTCGTAGGTTGTTACGTGGCTCCCCTTGATCCAACCCTCGAAGGCTCGGCTGAAATAGTTCACATATTCCACCCAAGTTGTACCCGGGATCCGGGTGCAGTCTCGGAACCTCTGGCGGTACATTTCGGGTGTGAGCCCATATCGGATGAGGAGGGCAGCCTTCATGTGGTCATAGGAGGTCATCAGATGGTCTGGGAGCTGTAACAGGGCATCGCGGCCTTCATTGACGAACCTCCCCCATAGACCGGCTCCCCAGTCACTTCGGTCGATCCTGTGGGAGGTCATGGCGATCTCGTAGGCCTTGAACCACTGTTGTATGTCATCATCTCGGAAATACTCTCGGACGACATCCTTGGGGATGTGGACCTTTTTTTCTGTTGCTCCTGGGGTGCGCGGTTGCTCGGGCACCCCCAGTTCTTTGTTTTGCTTCCATAGGTCTAATTCTGCCAGTTTGCGCTCGTGTTCGTACGCTAGTCTCTTTTCTTCGAGCTCTCTTTGCCTCTGTTTTTCTTCCCGTTCTTCTCGGAGTCGCAGATGTTCTAGGTTCAGTTTTTGTTCGGCTAATTTTAGTTCACCGTCCATTTTGAGCCGTGCCATTTCTAACTCATGTAGTCTGCTTCTTTCTCTCTCTTGGATCTCCTCCTGCGAGATACCTGTTCTTCGCTCCTCGGGAGCCGTGGTGTTCCTCTCTGATGCTGCAACGTTTTGGTCCGGGGGTCTGGCGGCCCCGGTTTCGGCCCAAGACTCAATGGCGTGCTTGAAATCGTCTTTAGTGCTCAGACCGGTGGTAGCAATGCCTAGTTCAATGCAGAATTGTTTCAACTCACGATGGTTGTACTCTTCCAATTTCTCCATCTGGAATTTCTCAGTGGAACCGCTCTCTTTGGTTGTCATTGTGGTTTAGTCGTGGGGTGAGTTACTCTCTGTACGATTACGCGTTGATTCGGATCGCGCCGCTGGCCACCAATGTTAGACGGACCGGGAGGGTCGGCCGAGGACAAGGGGAGAGGTCTCCGGGGAGAGCCGTCTCCAGTGATCGTACAGACGAGTAACTTCCCCCCCACAGATGTACACCACACAAAGATAAGGTTTAACGTTCTTTATAAGCAATCTTTAGGTACAATAGGATGGTACAAGGAGGTCAGGACTCAGGGGTCCCCTCGATTCTAGTCTCTTGGATGGGAGAGGGGGTAGCGGGACAGTCTTGTTACCAATCTGGTAGATGCGATGATATGATGGGTAGCTCACAATCCTCGAGCTCGGCGTTCTAGGTGGACGGGCCGCGGCAGCGCCAGCAGGTCCCGAGATGATCGTAGGTAGCGACGGTCCGCGGCGGCGCCAGCAGGTCCCGGTGAAGGTGGTAGTTACAACGGTCCGCGGCAGCGCCAGCAGGTCCCGACGTGGATGAAGGATGCAGTAGGTTGCGGCAGCGCCAGCAAGCAGGACAATAGTTCACAAGGCAGGGCTACGGCAGCGCCAGTAGTCCGTCAAGGATGAGTTCGTCACGGTGTCTCTCGACTCCAGGATACAACTGCCTTCCTGCTCTGGAGCTGCCCCAGTTATAGGTCTGGCGCCCTTTGATGTCCGGACCCTCGCACTTGGAGGTCGGGAGGTCCGGGATGAGGGAGTCCAGACACCCAGCAGGGGGGTGGAGCCAGCGCCCGGGAGAGCTGGGGGCGATCGGCACCTGGCGGGGGAGAGCCATCGACACTTCTTTCTCCCATTGACCTGCCAAGTGGTCCGTTCACCTCCTGGGTGGATGGTGGTGCCGGGATGTCGGGGCCTGGCCAGGCCCAGGGTTAGGGTCGAGCTGAGGCCAGGCCTCGTGGTGCAGTATCCAAGATGGCGGCCGGGCCGGGCGATGGAGCTGGTAGTGGCTCGGCCCCATGATACGGAGATGTCCGGGGTCAGGAGTCCCGTAGGGGACGGGGTGCGGGTCGCTTCTGTGGGTAACACCTGGAGGGCCGGGGCTTGGGCCCTGTCATGCGGGGGGGGGAGCAAGCCCTTCACGTGGCCTGTCCAACTGCAAAATATTTTTTCCATTTTACTTTCTAGCGTAAAACTTGCTTTGCTCTGAAAATTCACTTGAAAGTAGGACAAGGCAGCGCCTAGCGCTGCTTTGCATTACTTAGCACGAAGGAGGCATTCCGTGGATGGTGCATGGGCGCTCCCATGCAACCACCCATGGTTTTTGACGCAAAAGGCTCTGTACTAAACACAGTAGATCTGGTTTTGCATAAAGAAACCACCCTTGTGAAGTGGGTATTTTGACGGAGAAATGCTTTTATTTCGACTTTCTTTTCCACCTTTGCATGGGTGCTGTACTGTACAGTACACATACAAAGTAGCAAAAGTTTTAAAGTTACTGTGTAAGGATAATTTTGTACGGGAAGGACAGCCTTCCAGTAAATCACCTAAACTAGGCTCACACAGACACCATTGCACTCTGGTGTAAAAATGTGTATGTGGCGCTCGGCAGCCAGAGTGTGCGCTGGCACTAGGGAGTGAGGAGGTGAAGCCATATCTGTATAGTCCTGCACTCTCCTTCTCATGCAGCACAGCGCAGCATTTTTGGCTGCTGCTGTGTGCTGTAAAAAGATTTAGAAAATAAACCTCTCTGTATCCCCTCAAGAACAAAACAAAAAGCACAGAAGATACCAGCTCAATAAGTTGAGTGGGTGCCATTGTGAAATTTCCTACTGAAACAGACATTTGCATGTAAGAAATACGTGAAAAATATAAACAAAAGGAAACAAAAACATGTATGGAGTATGCTAAACACAATAATTGGGTTTTAAGTCAGATTGCTCCCAGACAATAAAAGTTAACTCAGGTCTAATTATGATAAGGCATCTTTTCAGCTAAGCTTAAAAAAAAGCTGGAACCTGGATTGCCCTCTCTGCAATCTCCATCCCACTCTGTTTGGAAAATATCAGATTACTGTTACCTCCCTGGTGTGCTGTTGACCACCTCTACCTTTCAAAAACCTATTTAACACAATATAGGAAAACTGAAAGCAATGTTTATGTGTTTGCTCTACTGTCCCATCAGACCCTTGCCTCTACCAGGCCTATTCCAGAAAACTACCCATCAGTGCATTGCTCACATAGATTCAGAACACCTTCATGTTGCCAACGACCTTCACAGATGCTTTGCAACACATAATGGTCCTCCCCGTTAAAGAAACCTGCTGTAGATCCCTCAAAATTTGCCAACTACAGACCAATCTCCCTGCTTCAGTACCGAAAAAGGTACTGAAGAAAATCATCAACAGATGCCTCACTGAATAACTCAATGACCATCAACTCTTCAACAACACTCAGTCTGGATAAAGAACGAGCCACAACACAGAAACTGCCCTCATAACCACCACAGAAATCTGCATTAACCTAGAAAGAGAATACACAGTGTCCCTCGCTCTCCTGGACCTCTTTGCAGTGTTTGACAGGGTCTCCTACCCCATCCTCTTCCTTATCCAGTACCTTCATGACATTAAACTCAGTTAGTCAGAGTGGCACACTTGACCTTGGACTTTGGAGAACCACAAAGCGCTCTACCTGGTGGCCGACAGAGCTAGGACCAACACCACTCTCACCACCCATGCCAAAGAACCTCGAGATCATTATCAACTCCATACTCAACAGCATTGCCAAAGTCAATGCTGTCACTGCCATACGCTTTCATAACCTGAAGATACTGAGGAAAATCTTCAAATGGCAACCAACCAACACGCTGAAAACCATCACCCACAACCTAGTCACAGGCAAGATGGCCTACAGAAACACCATCTATGCAGAGATCAATAAGCAACTCATCAGGAGGCTACAGACCATTCAGAACTCTGCAGCCAGAATCACTCTCTACCTTCCACTTTGCGAACACATCACATTCACCTTGAAAAGCTAAACTGGTTCCCCATGCACAAACAAACACAGCCCAAACTCCTCACCCACACTTTCTAATCACTACATAACTCTGTCCCAGCATACCTCAACAATTGCATCTGGTTTCAGAAACCTTCCAGGTACCTCCGCTCAGCCGTACTCATACTCACAGCCCACACATACAGAGAACCAGATCTGGCAGTTGAACCTCCTACACTGCTCCTAAAGTGTGGCACAACCTTCCACTATACATCCGAGCTTCCTCCGGACTACTTAAATTCGGCAGGAAGCCGAAGACCTGGGTTTTTGATTGGTGCCAGTTAGCCCTTGTTAGGCTAGACCCACACATGCTCATCGCCAGGATACCTTCCTGGGTGACAGTGTAATCAGTTTATAAATCAGTATAATATAACATTATGTAACATAACGTAACATACCGTGCCATGACGTAATGTAACATAAAATAACATACCATAGTTTATTGTTCCTTCAGATATACTCTCATGTAGATATTTACAACATAATTCAAAAGGACAAAAAACACAGTATCACATTTCTATTAAATACCACTTTCTTAAGTCCACTATTTTTATATTAGATTATGCCTGAAGAAAAAGTCAATGAAGCTGATAAGCGACTAAGTAAGCACGAAGCCTGTCAGGTCTCTACTGTTGTATCACAGGCATTAATATTGTGTGAAACCAAGGATTATTCTTCAGTATAAACATCTCCATCCAAACCGTTCAACTCAGTGGTGAGAATTAATCAGCCGTAAAGCTGTAATGACTCTCTATGCATTTGAAGAAACTGAAAACAAAGGGGTTATTATGCAACCTTTCATGTATGTTGAGTCCCTTTTATTTTTAGCATTGTAAAGGATGTATTAAAATAGTGAACGTACCATGCTTTATGTAAATGTAACCTATGGTTTCTACATATAAATATTAGATGCAGGCATAGAGGCAATACAGTTGTCAGAGAGTGCACCTTAAAAGTAGGAAAAGAGGGTTGCAGAGCCTTCTAGGGATTCCACTCCAGGTGGATGCCTCCTTTGAAAGGCATCAAAGGAACAGCTGGTCCACCTTTCACTGATGCCCTGCCACCAGGACAGACCGAATTCATGGCTGCACAGGAAGTAGGCGGGGTGAGGCGGATTCGATCACTCGTTTTCACGAATGGCTGAATACCCGGAACAGATTTTTACGTTTCACAGTGGAGATGAACAAAGAGAGAATTGCGTTCTTAGATCTTTCCATATATGCCACCCCCACGGGACTTCAGAGTGAATTATTCCGGAAGCCTATGGCCAGGAATTCACTCCTGTTATACGACAGCCAACATCCCTAGTCGCTTCGTGACAATCTGCCATATGGGCAGTTCCTTCAAGTTCGAAGGAACAGCTCTACCACTGAAACCTTTTTGAGACATGCGGAAAACCTTACGGGTCAACTCCAAGCAAGACACTATCCGAGGCAACTGATCAAACGCTCCCTAAAACGAGCCAGCAATAACAATCGCAAGGCGCTTATAGAGCCCTCGGTAGTGAAGCCACCTCTCACACGCTTGACTTTTGTCAGTACTTTTAATGCCAAATCTAACCAGATCCGAAAAATTGTAAGATGCCATTGGCGGGTACTGAATTGCACTAATGATAAGATCGAACAACCACTGTTCGCTTTTAAACGTTCAAAGAATCTTCGGGACCATCCCAGGGAGGTATTAAAAGAGACCAGTGGCACTCTCTGGGATCTTCCAGCAATACAAGGACACCACCCTTGTGGAGCGTGCTCTGTTCGTGCCCAGACCCGTAGAACAACCCAAATTGACATAGGGACTAATCGCCCTTGGGTACTGAAACGTTTCTCCAATTGTAACAGCTCGCATGTCATCTACCAGTTGGTCTGTCCCTGCAATGAGAGATATATTGGGATGACTACACGTAAGGTTCGTACACGCATGTTAGAGCATAGGAGCACTTTTAGATGCAAGAAGAGCGTATCTAAATTAACCAAACATTTTGTAGAGCATGGTCACAAGAAAACGGAGTTCAGTTGGACTGTCTTAGAAAAACCGTTGATCCCCTCTCACATTTCGGATGTTTCTAAATTTCTTTTTATGAAGAACAGAGGTGGATATACAAGCTGCGCTCGGACTGCCACGGTTTGAATGACGAAATACCCTGGACCACCCTCTGACAATACAATATCATTGCAGTAGGGCCCATTACTTAGAACTGCATATGACATTGTGGACACTGCCATTCTTGGAAACATGAGATGGTTTTTGACGTACACTATTTGAATCTGCTTACATACTGCTGCTTTTGGCGTGTATTCTACATATAGGCCACACATATGAGGCTCGGTTGTCAAGTGATACCTTTGTGAACATTATATACCTAGGTAACAATCTACCATTATGTTACAGGTTAATGTCGCCATTCAATGACTGGGCGCGGTGTATCTGGACAAATATATTACAACTATTGATTGAGATAGCCATTTGGCAGTTCCAAGACATACTGCCAGACTATATTGTGGTTTTTGGCTGTGCATTACTAGCATTTGCATAGTTAGAAACGTTGACTGAGTCACTCCTTTTTAAATGCTGTTGTGGTGTCCTTTTTTGAGAATGCCTACGAGGTACGTGAATTTTGGGTTGCATTGGAGGCTTTCACGATCAGTGAGCGCATGCGCCTCGCTTAGGAACTACTACTCTGAGCAGGATGACGCCATCCTGTAGTTCGACGAGTCTCGCGGGATTACGTGCCTGACTCGGTCTTCCGGCTATGAGTAAACAGCGAGCCAGTGCTCAATGGGGTAAGCCGTCTTTAGGTACACGTTTTAGATCATTGTACTAGGCAATCACTTGCCATGACATTACATGGAGCTTTAAGATACAGGTGTGCGCAAAGACGTTTTTCATCTTGCTTTTGAATTGGAGAGCGCGTCTGTGATTGGACGCTTCGTAGGCATTACACTCTATTTGACTCGCTGCGACTGCTCCGTTCGTTGCCTCCCCCAAACTCGGGACCTGCCAGAGGCAACGACGGACAGGTATGCTCAGATGTCGGAAGAGGGTGATGCTATCATAGATGTGTGTTTGAGACTTTGATTATGTGTCTCACATTTAGTGAATTTGGCAATCAGATAAAGCCTATTTTATAATCGGCTATACTATCAGGACCAGGCTTATTAAGGCACTGACCTCTGTTTGAGAGACCTCGTGAGAGGTGTGAGCCCTTAGTAATTTGAGGGTACTTGAATAGCAACAGAACACGAAGTTAAGGATAACGACAGGAGTGCTTATATTAGTGCAGAGTAGAGTGGAATTAGGTTTTTTCGCCCATTTGCATCATGCACCCGTATCCTTACTTTTCTAGAGCGTGGCCTCATTATTCCTGAGCATGTGTCCAGGTGAGTTGAGGTACAACCCCCGGTCGTGCTGGGTGAGTGTCATTATTTTTCTTTCTATCTCACTAGGAGGAGAATGAGTGGGACTTGTTTTATTTTGAATACTATGTTTGCTTTATGTTTTGTTGTTCCAGATGCATTCAATCATCTAGTGCTGCTGAAAAAAGTGAGAGTTTTCCCTATTTAACCCAGAAAGGACCGGGAAATGTCACAACCCAAAAAAATATTTCCTTTCTATGTGATACAGTTTTTAAAGCATTAATGTAACTTGTAAGCATTGACATTCATTTGAATCAATTATACCCCCGACTCACCATACTTTGCATTTAAAACAAAACATAAAATTCCATGTATCTAAACAATTTTTATTAAAAGAAGGAGTTAATTCCATATACTTGGTATAAACACATAATCACAAATAAAATAAAATCATATCGTCTTTTTTTAAAACAGCAGTATGCATATATTCACTAGACACAATACATGATTTTCAGTACATGATCAAAATTAACAAATTAAAAGCAGTTTGTCGACGCGTTTCGGTGCTTCGATGTTTGGAACACCTTCCTCAGGACTATATTAAAACATCTTCTTTCTAAAAATAGATACATAACATCTGTTAGTTTACAATGTATGGGGAAGTTTTTTTTTTTGATCATGAAATGTCGATGGGTAGAGATCATAAATGTGTCTTACATTCATTGCAATTTTATTTTGCGGTACCAGTTTTCATCTGGGGGTTGAAATATTAATGGGTGCTCCCCTTCAACTCTGCTATGTCGTCAGAGAATCTGAGTGTAGAATAGCATCATTTGAGAATTTTTCCTTATATATAAACAGTAGTGGAAAATTTAGTAACCAGGATATCTAACATTATCGCTTACTTTATAAATTGTGCAAGACCATCCGAGTCAATAAATAGACTCCCTTGAGCTTTATATTTGTTGTTTCCATTTTTTAATTTGGACAATCCTAATCCCTTTTTTCCTTGTGGATTCGCAAGATGATCCCTCTTCATAAATTTGAGGAGATCAGCAGCGTCTGCACAAACAATAGAAGTAATCAGTGAAGGTAATGTATACATGTTGGATACATACGTATATATAGACCCTCAATCGCATTAAGAGATAATAAATCCAGCATAAATGTTAATGCTCATCATTAAGGAAGGGGTAAATAAATTCCCTTCTTTTACATAGTCTCAATCGCATTAAGAGATAATAAGTCCAGCATAAATGCTTATGCTCATCATTAAAGAAGGGGTAAATAAATTCCCTTCTTTTACATAGTCTCGAATTTCATATTTAATGGAGCTTTTTTATACATAGTATAAATCATTTTTACGTTTAGCATTATTTAAGATGAACAATTTTAGTAAGCTAGTTCGTATTTCTATACTACATTTCAAAACAATGCTCTACGTTGTATGGCAAGCACACCCCTCTAGATTGGGTTGCTCAGAATTACAAACGTAATGAAAAGCAGTTAGAAAAATAAGGTCATAAAGCTTTAGGTAAACCCCTTGTCCCTTATTGCTGTTCAATCACTTTTTATTACTCGAAACACAAACGTGTTTTAAGGCAGCAGTTAGTTTTCTAAACTGAAAAAACGAGCCCTCTATAGTTGTTGCAATTCGAGTGACTCTTACCTCTCAAAAAAGACGAACGCTCCGCCTGCCCGGTCTCCCTGGTTGCCTGTGTCAGTGTAAATGCTGTACTGGGCTTTCCCTTTTATACATAGTTCGATTTTAATTAGTGGAAAATTGAAAACACCTGAATTTAATAAAGCCGTGTTCACGGACAATATATGCGCCATGTTTGTAGTTTTTTAACCATTTATTTTCATATCCGTCCAACTTGGAAGACGGACTAGCCCAAACTTGCTCCTAAGTTTGCCGTAGTTGGGTCAACATGAGCGCCCTGTTTGTAGTTTTGTGAAGGATTTTTTTATATATATTCAGCCGTCTATAATAGAAGACGGACTGACCTGGGTTTTTCTTCTAAAATTGCCGGCTTATTCAATATCAATTTTAAACGTTTAAATAATGAGTCCATTGTTCTAGATTTCCTATGTCCACATTTATTTTTTATTCTAAATCGAATTGTGTTTATACAGACCTGTCTATAATAGTTTTTATCAGTTGTTTTATATTATTAACCATATTGCAAAAAAAGTGTCCGCCATTTTAGTAGTTTCTACTTGTATGGAGCGTTATTAATGAAGTTCTGACCTCAATATAAATAGTGTCAATATTTACACAAAGCAATGAAGCCAGAGTTGTGGGTAACGGACGATCCCCTCGTGGTCGGAGGCCTGTTTCTTATACTTTATGTAAAAATACCATAAGTAAAATACCAATAGTGTCTATACTAGATGGTGTATTGTAGTTGTAGTTTTACACAATCAAACAAATAATATTTTCTAGCTGGTATACACAGGTATCGGAATTAACGGGAGCGTCCGTCAATCCACTAGTCTTAATATACAAACATATAAAGATTATTTACAAATGATGACATTGAATTAAATGCATTTTGCCTTCTAATTAGCAAGTACTTAGGCGATTTGAATTAAAGAATAGTTGTCCGGTCTATAGTTTATTCACATTTTCAGAGCAAACCCTAGAATGAAAGATCTTATTCTCATGTTTTTTACATTTTTAACATCTCCATGATTGACATATTATGCAAAAGCTTTTAAACTGATTATCAAAGTTGTTAAATGAACAGTAATAATTTCACTCTATCATTTTATACGGATAATGCATATATTAAGTACAGCAATCAAAATACATTCATTTTCTCAGTATGGTGATATACTCAAACAAGCTATTGTAAGTTTATTTCAAACAACCTTTCCCTTTACTTATTTCTATATAGAAAAGTTTTGTTGAATAGTATATAGATATTGAGTATACATGTTCCCACATGATCTAAAGTGAACAGTATACATAGAAGCATCACTTTCCTCTCTTAAACCGTTTTTCAATCAGGTAATGTTCACTTTAAACATCCCCAAGTTAAAATACATTAATCTAATTATGGTTTCCCAATTTATTTACTTATTTCCATTAGTTGAAAATTACATCTGTTGTGTGAATATGCAGGCAACTAGATTCACCTAACTAATCTTTCCCATTCTTCTCTGCTATTCAAGCCATGGGTATATGTTCTGAATTTCGACATAAAGAATTGTTCCCTCTGTTTGCGTCTCTTTTCAGTGTCACCACCTCTTATTGTTGTCTTTATTGTTTCCACTATGAACCATTTAAGTTCATCTTCTTTGTGGTTTTCTGTTGCCCAATGTTCAACCAATGGAGCATTTTTCTTTCGGTTTTTGAGGGCTGATCTGTGTTCTGATAGACGCAATCGCATCTCTCGTCCAGTTTCCCCAATATAACCCTTTTGGCAGGGGCATGTTAGTAGGTATATTGGATGTTCTGCAATTCACATGTTCATTCATCCAATGTGATATACCATTCAGTTCAACCCTATCAGATTTTATGATGGATTTGCAATGGGAACAAGTTCTACACCCCAATCCAGAGGGGTGTGCTTGCCATACAACGTAGAGCATTGTTTTGAAACGTAGTATAGAAATACGAACTAGCTTACTAAAATTGTTCATCTTAAATAATGCTAAACGTAAAAATGATTTATACTATGTATAAAAATGCTCCATTAAATATGAAATTCGAGACTATGTAAAAGAAGGGAATTTATTTACCCCTTCTTTAATGATGAGCATAAGCATTTATGCTGGACTTATTCTCTCTTAATGCGATTGAGACTATGTAAAAGAAGGGAATTTATTTACCCCTTCCTTAATGATGAGCATTAACATCTATATATACGTATCTATCCAACATGTATACATTACCTTCACTGATTACTTCTATTGTTTGTGCAGACGCTGCTGATCACCTCAAATTTATGAAGAGGGATCATCGTGCGAATCCACAAGGAAGAAAGAAATTAGGATTGTCCAAATTAAAAAACGGAAACAACAAATATAAAGCTCAAAGGAGTCTATTTATTGACTCGGATGGTCTTGCACAAATGATAAAGTAAGCGATAATGTTAGATATCCTGGTTACTAAATTGTCCACTACTGTTTATATATAAGGAAAAAATTCTCAAATGATGCTATTCTACACTCAGATTCTCTGACGACAAGGCAGAGTTGAAGGGGAGCACCCATTAATTTTTCAACCCCCGGATGAAAACTGGTACCGCAAAATGAAATTGCAATGAATGTAAGACAAATTTATGATCTCTACCCATTGACATTTCATGAGCAAAAATAAAAAAACTTCCCATACATTGTAAACTAACAGATGTTATGTATCTATTTTTAGAAAGAAGATGTTTTAATATAGTCCTGAGGAAGGTGTTCCAAACATCGAAGCACCCAAACGCGTCGACAAACTGCTTTTAATTTGTTAATTTTTATCATGTACTGAAAATCATGTATTGTTTCTAGTGGATATATGCATACTGGTGTTTTGAAAAAAACTATATGATTTTATTTTATTTGTGATTAAGTGTTTATACCAAGTATATGGAAGTAACTCCTTCTTTTAATAAAAATTGTTTAGATATATGGAATTTTATGTTTTGTTTTAAATGCAATGTATGGTGAGTCGGGGGTATAATTGATTCAAATGAATGTCAATGCTTACAAGTTACATTAATGCTTTAAAAACTGTATCACACAGAAAGGAATTCTTTTTTTGGTTGTTCAATCATCTAGTGACACAGAGGATATGCAACTGTATTACCGTATCCTTTTTGATTTTTCACTTGATCATTTCTTCTGTCACTGTATTTTTTTGCGTGCCATAATCAATTTGCAGTAGCAACGTTCAGAACAGAGGCGCTGAAGAAAGCCTTGGGTCTTCCCCATTTAGGCTGAAACATGTTGGCCCCTATGCAGTTATTTGTTTAACACTGCTTTCTTGCTCTGTTCTTGTTTTTAACTAGCAGGAGGCCAGATCCCTAATAAAATTACTTTTCTTGTCCTCTATCCTTTTTTAAAATTCACCACCTTTATGATTTTCTTGCACTGCACCTTAAACCATCAGTTTGATATCACTTGGTCTATAAGTGTTTGTGGGCAGTGACCCTACTGTGGTACAAGGTAAGAATATGGTCTTAATGATCAAGAGACTTTATTACCTTACTTGGATGACCAAATGATAACATTGATCATCACAAGTATTTGATGGGAATCCTACGACTACCTTTTGGGTTCTACTCACAAACCACCGCAGACATTGTGTTTGATAATATTGTCCTACTCGTTGAAACTAGTTGTTAGTCATTAATGTATTAAATACTATTGATGACAGCTTGAGATAATTCATTTATCTTCTTTTCTAGACCCCTAGGTTTCTTTGTTGTTTATATACTGTTCAAGGGGGTGTTAACCTAGGCTAGGTTTTTAAAATTCCCTCAGACCCTTTCCCCATCGGTATGTTTTGTTTTTGTTTTTGCACAGGAAGTAGCACATTTTCTAATATGTCACACTGATCAGGTCTTTGCTGAAATTTTTACATTCATAATATGTTAGTCAACCAGTTCCTTACCAATCATTGAAAATGGGCTAATTAAGCAGTTTTGAAGTGGGTAGACGAACTGGAAAACTGTAATACGGTAGAAGTGGGTACCAGATAAACCCTTCAGGTCCAAATTCCTTAAGGCCAAGTAGGATTGGGTACTGCACTTCAGAAACTAGAAACTCAGAAGTGAGAACAAAAGTCTTATCAATCCCATGAAAGGATTAGTAGTTTGAAATACTTCACTCTGTGGCAAGTGTATATACTCTATCCTGTACTTCATATTTATTTATTTTTATTTACCTGAAAATTTTACATATTGCAAACAAGACCTGTGCGGGAATCAGAGCGCTTTAAACACGTTAAAGAACAGAGACATATACAATCAATTTAATTATAGTTGTGAAAGGAACATAATATGGCAGATCCCTAAAGAGGACCGGATCATCTCCATGATAGGATAGACATGTTAAAATAAAAATATAACAAGCGAGCCGTAATCAAGAGCAGAGGTGCCAAGTCTAGGTAGGCTCAGCGAAAAGTGTTCCAAGGAACTAAGGCAGAAATTTGTTTGTGAGTAGTAGTTTAACTTCTTTCTTGAAAGATGCAGTTGAGGGATTCGGTCTGGTTTCAGGGGGGAGGAATTCCAAATTCTCTGGGTGATGCCAAAGAAGGCTCTATTGTAGATTTTCTTTTTAGAGAATCTCAGAGGTTTCAGCAGTAAAGTGCTGGAGCTTCTAGAAGATCTGGAGTCCCCAGAGAATTCATGCTAATGAGCCAGTTAACTTGGGACGTTGAAGTGCAGAGCTTTGTCGAGCATGCATGCAATTTTCAGCTGAATTCTTGCTTCGTAGGGGAGCCAGATAAGGGATTTCAAATCAGGGGTGATATGGTTGTTTCTTTTTGATCCAATGATGAGCCTTGCTGCAGAGTTGAGGGAGCCCCTTAAGGGAGCCATTGTTGATTTGGGCAAGACGCCTAGGGTTTGGGCTTCTATAGTCCAGCCAGGGAATCACTAGCACATGGACGGCAGAGTGGAAGTCCATGGGGGGGGGGGTAGGAAGGGTTTTAATGTTCTTAAGCTGATCAGTTGAAGGTTTGCTCCTTTGGTGGCAGCACTAATGTGGTTTTGCATGTTAATGACAAGAAACATTCCTACTGATCTGGTTGAATCAATGACCTGAGGCATGCAGTTGAAGACTGTTAATTGCTTCATCCAATAGGTAATGATGGGTGATTGTTTGGATGTGGCGATTAGGAGGAATTCCATTTTTAGAGTGTTTAGTTTGACGGGTTTGCATGTTAGCCAGTTGTAGGTTCTTTTAGGGTTAAGTTGAGGGCCTTGATGTCCTCAGGGAAGGAGACTTTCAGGTACAATTGTGTGTCAGAAGCATACATGGGATAGTGGATGTTGGATGAGCTCCGAATTGCCAATAGTGGCTCCATGAACAGGTTAAAGAGAGTGGGTGAGAGGGAGGAACCCTGTGAGACCCCTAATGTGACAGGCATGAACCTAGACATGGTCTGATTAACCTTGATTTTTTGAGTTATGTTATGGAGAAACAAGATGAACCAATTTTGGACAGTCCCTGAGAGTTCCATCCAATGTTTCAAGAGGTCAAGTAGGTAGTCAGGCTTAACAGTATTGAATGCTGAAGAAAGGTCAAGGGGGATAAGGAGGCAACATTATTAGCGCATCGACCACTATATGTGTAAATACTGATTCAGTGTTGTGCCCTGGCTAGAAGCCAGATTGGAATTGGTCAAGAAGACATGATTGCTCTATGTGGTTACAGAGTTGGAGGTGTACATATTTTTCAAGGAGCTTTGCCAGAGTTGGACTGTTAGAGATGTGGCGGAAGTTATTTTGGACCATGTGATGAGCCATAGGCTTTTCTAAAAAAGGGATCACTCATTAGGCAATCAGGGATTGTGCCTTGAAGTAGAAAGGCATTAACAAGCTTGTCCACAGTGGGAGAATGAATAGTTATAGGATAGAGTCCATTTTGAGTGAATGTCATGATCTAGCCCACTCTGGTCCACCCTGCCACCTCTCCCCACCAGGGAGCCTTATTAGCTCTAAGAATTATCCTGAAGCTATGTTAGCTGTCTCCCCTGAACTGCCCCCAGCTAAAAAACTGGCTAAGCAAATAGCACATGTGTTAAAAAAAACACCAAATGATGGTGCAAGGGTCTGGCCACTAGGCCCTCTGACCTGGAGCCCGGTCCATCTGCTTCCCAACCCGGAAATTAGATGAGAGGTTCTCCCATTGCTGCACAGATTACACAAATGGAGTGCCATAATAGATGTGACGCCCTTGTAAATGAGGAAGTTGGGGCAGGGGCTGGGTCTGGGATAGACGATCCAGAAGAAGCATGTTAAATGCCTGTTGATGAGATACAGGCATTGAAGGCACTAATTGAATCAATGCGAGACGAGGTTGTCTCACTTAGAGTAAATGTTGTTAGTCTAACAGGGAGGATCAATAGTGGGAAAGTGGCTCCATTAGAGTCTTCGATAACCCTCCTGACCATGACTTAAAGGGGGAGGAAGATAGGTGCCTCGGACTATGTAGCATAGGTAACATCAAATCCTCACACAATGCTACTACAGCCAGGCTTACTCACCCACCCCCTCATAGCACCAGAGATTACAGCACTAGTGATATACCTAACCTTACAACAGGATATCGGCAAGGCGATGGCCTAGGCAAAGGTGGGTGTAGGATTATGGATAGAGGTGAGGTCACACTGGATGAATGGAGTACCTCTAAGTTAGCTCCAGGGGGCAGTAGGAAAGGGGATGGTGAGGGATGGTTTCTATACTAGGCTCAGTGAACGGGTTAACTGAGCTGTGGTTCCCAAAGTTTCCACGACCAGATGCGAAGATCAGGACTCACTCAAAAACAAGGTCGTCCATTGGTGTAGGCTTACTCAATATTGCTATTCAATCATCAGAGATGCCCTCGAGTTTGTAGAAAGGCTGCCCATTCCAGGGTTACCTTGGGATATGATTAAAGTCAGCTTTTTTGATGAGGGTTTTATCACTGGACTACTGTCAATCAATTCATGTACGTTCCCCCCCTGCAAACTCCCTCATCTCTATCATATATAGACCTCCAGCCAGACTCCCTAATAGGATAATGTTGATGCTTCCTGGGCCCGCTTTACCAGGATTTCTCACACTCACTAGGGATTAATGCAGAGGGCAAAGTTGACTCCTGCACGTGGATCGGATGACCTTAGTCAATAACCGAGTATCTCTAGGGCTACCACCAAACCCACTCTTACCAGAAATCCCTGCACGTTTGGACTTGATTCCTACCCATGACATCCACTGTGAGTGTACTGCTGTGGATGCAAGCAGCGGTGTGGTTACCACCACCCCCGGGACTGTGGAAAGATGGGGATCCCATTAACCACTCTTTAAGGGTTCTTGTTTGGAATGTGGAAGGGATTTCTAAGCTTCTACAGGACCCAGAATGGTGTTCCTTTGTAGGCTCCTTTGATGTTATATTATTACAGGAAGCCTGGAGCTTGCATATCCCACAAAGAAGTGTTTTTTCTGCTTATGCAATCAACGCCACCAGGAAGTAGTTGGTTAGACCTTCGGGAGGGCTAGCAATATGGGTTAACATTGCACTGGGATCTAAAGTCAAACTCCTTAATGTTGAATCTCAAGACATACTACCATTTGAGCTTATTTTTTACAGTGGTTGGAAAATTAGGATTTTTAATGTATACAACAGAGTGGTGTGGGCTCGGAGGAAACCAACACGATTCACATTGTAGACCTCACCCTATCCAAATTTCCCATATATTATCCCTGTACTAGTGGCGGGTGATATTAATTGTACATTTGAACCCCTCGCCCCTATCCCACTAGATCTGACAGAGGACTGCGATTGTGAGTGGCAAATGCCACAGTTAGATCTCCCTACAGTCAGGTGGACAAGGAGGGGAGCCCAGGTGTTGGCTCTCACCTTGCAGTACGATCTGAGAGGCGCAAACGGGAGAACTAACTCTGATCCAAAAGTAGACTTTACTTTCAACAGACCTGGTAACAAAAGTAAAATAGACTACTGTCTGGTCTCCTTTTAACTTTGGCATTTAGTCAAAGATATAGTAGTAGTCAAAAGAGCTGACAGCGCCCTATCCCTTACTTTGATGAAACAGGGCACTGTTGAACCCAATATTAGGGGTAGCGCTGACCCAGCCCAGAGCCCTGGCCCTGATAGAATTCCCAATTATTTGTATAGAGAGGATATAGTCCTCTGGCGCTCTTATATAAATTTGCTTACCAACTCAATTCTGCCTGGTACTCATATTCCGCCTTCTTGGAAAATAGCAGAAATGGTCCCTATTTTAAAAAGGGGGACAGAGCAATTCCGGCTAGCTATAGGCCCATAAGCCTTATTGACTCTCTTCAAAAAATCTTCTGTAAGCAAATCCTAGGAAGGATCCAAGATTGGGTCCTAGAGTCTCGAATTTTGAGAGACTTTCCAGTGGGCTTCCATGCAAAAAACAGTACCTTGGACCAGGCCTTTCGCCTCCTTTGCACTTATTGGAAGGAAGTGGCAGTTCAGGGAGGGAAGCTCTACGTGGGCATTGTTGATCTACGGTCTGCGTTTGATCTAGTCCCACGAGCTAGCCTATGGAGAGTCCTAAATAAGCTGGGCTTACCGAGAAACCTTTTAGATGTTTTAATCAGATTACATTCATCAAATACAGCACATGTGAGGTGGGGGGAGAACAATAAAGTTACAGAAACCTTCCCAGACCTGCGTGGAGTGAAAAAGGGATGTGTGTTAGCCCACACCCTTTTTATTCTTTTTGTTAATGGGGAGGTTGACTTTTTAGACAGAGGTGGGTGCGATGCCCCAAAAAGCAGTGCAAGAAGAGTTCCTGCTCTTCTTTTCGCCGACGACACCCTTCTAGTTTCTAAATCCCCCCCAGGTCTACAACAACTTTTAAATGATTTCACTGCGTTTTTTGACGAGCGGGCCTGGTGCTTAATGAGGCTAAAACTAAATACATGATTTTTACAAGAGGAATGGCCAAACCTTCTAAAAGACCTGTGTCAGTTGGAAGTAGCAAACTGGAGCTAGTTTATGCTTTTGATTACCTAGGTATTTGCTTGACCTCAACAATACACTGGGCTGCCCACATTGAGAAAGTGAAACTACAACTAATCCAACAGACTTCTCACATTACTAAAATCCATAGGAAAACCCTGTCCAGGCAGTTAGCTCCAGCCTTGGAAATCTATAATACCAGGGTCCTAGGGGGGCCCACTATGGAGCAGAACTCTGGGACACGGGTAATACTAATTGTTTGTCTACCGTTGAAAATTGTTTTCTCAGATTCCTGGTTGACCTACCCTCTAGCACACCTCTGGTGCCCCTCTACCTGGACCTTGCTCAGAGACACCTGGCCCATAAACCGAATTATAAACTTCTCATGTTCTGGCACAGGTTGTGGACCATGGATGAGCTCATGTCCTATTGAGAGGCATTAATTGGCCTCTTGAAATTCCCCCAGGTAACTTCGATCCCCTGGTTTAGTTCTCTGAGGGATTTACTGGGGAGGCTTTGGATGGAAGGATTTTCATCAAACCCGGAAAGTCTGGCCATTTCACCAAGGTTTAGGCTGAAAGTGATGTTTTGGGAAGCCATCTCAGAAAAGGTGTTAGCAAAAACTGAGGGATGCTTGACTAATGAATTCCTAAATTTGAAACCTGCCTCTCGCTTTGAGGATACTATTAATGGAATAGTCACCCCTCTGGCACGCAAACTATTCTTTCAGTTTTGCTACAAGACCTTAACCACAAAATTGTTTTGTATGAAGTGGCGTTGCAATGCTTTTAATGATGATTTGGGACCTGCGTGCGATGTCAGTCCAGAGTCCATTGTGCATTTACTTTTTTTCATGTCCACCCTATAAAGCCTTGCGGAAAAAATGGATAATTCCACTATGTAGACTGGTTAGCCCTGGCCACAACCTTGAGGTGTGGAAAATTTTGACCACTGACACACACACATTGTAATGGTCTATGGTCTCTCCAGATACTGGCTTGAACTGTGGATTAAGCGCAACAAATGTATTGTACGACACACTGTATATCTTATCTGTTTTTATTATTCTCGTTTATAAACTATTTTATGGTATTTATGTCATTTAAAATCAATATTTTACATTTTGTATTTCATCTTTCTTGTGCTGTGTACTTTTATTATCTTTGTGATCAAAATAAAGTTATATGATGATGATGATAAATAGTTTGATCTTCTTGAAGAAGTTGGGGGTAGCGGGTCATTGTAATGGTTTGAGGGTTTCAGATCTGCTTGGGTTTTGAGAATCTTAATTTATTAAATGGTTTTGATGGCGTTCCACAAAACTTTGTTTTTGAGGATAAGCTCCGGTAGACATGAGGGTATAGTAAACTGGGAAGTGGAACGGCTGTAGTGAGATGACAGGGGAGGGCCCTCCCAAGCCCTATGCAAATCAGATTTTATATTGTCTGCCTTTTCAAGGAAGAAGGAGGAAAATTTTTTGCAGTATGGTAGGAGGCTTGATCTGGTGGAGGGAGGGTTGGATAGGGCAGATGATTGAAGTCAAATAGAATTTATGGTCGGTTTATTGCTCGATCTAGTTGGTTCCTGAAGAACTTTGCTTTCAAGTTTCTAATGCTGTTGTAATATGAGTTCCTAAGTGATCTCAAATGCTTGAGGTGTTCAAGGGAAGGTGAGGATCGCCCCTTCATTCAGCTCGTCTCATGTTACATCTTTCAGTATTAAGTCTACCATTGTACCATGGTTTAGAGTCTTTAGTGGCCATTCTTTTGAGATGAAAGTGTGCAACACAGTCTGAGATGTTCTTCATGGAGCTGGTGTAGTAGCTTGTAAGATTGTGGACATCTGACATGTCCCCAGGAGGTGGAAGAAAGTTATTACTAACGGATGTCAGTTTTTTAAGTCATTGTTATGCATGCTCCTTTCCATATTTTGGGTTTCATTACTTGAGATGTATTTATTCTTACAGATTTCTAAATGAAAAATGTGATGTGGTGGTGGGCAGACCAGTCACAGGGAAGGATAGATTCTAGTTGAAGTGAGTTAGCTTTAGTGATGATAAGATCTAAGTCACTCCCTTGTTGTGAGTGGAGCAGTCACAGAATTGTATCAGGTTGAGATCAGCAAGAAAGGATTTAAGGTTGTTGAATATAGTGTCATTCAAACCATTACAGTGGAGGTTGAAGTCTCTAAGGTTGATTTGGGTGCAGTGTGGGCCCGACTTTGTTGTGATGATTTCCATGATTTCTTCTGTGAAAGATAAGTTATCTCCAGGCGGGTGGTAGATTGTGTGCAATTTGCATAGTGGTCTGTTGCTGCATGCAATGTTGATGCATAAATATTCACTAGAGGAAAGAACAGGGGATAGAGTGTGTTTGACTGAGAGACTAGTGGGTTGAATGCAGGCAATGCCTCCACCTGGTTTGCTTGATCTATCAGATCTGATGATGTCATTGCTAGGGGGGACTAGTATGACCAGGATAGGTGCAGAGGAAGCATTTAGCCATGTTTCTGTCAAGAATTTGAGGTCAAGGTCATGTGCAAGTATAAGGTCAGTAATATTAACTGTGTGTCTTGCAACCAATCTGCATTTGAGTAACATGCATTTCAGATGGGAGATGGCCCTGGTTGGGGAGGTCTGAGTAAGGATAACCTCCTTAAGGTGGTATTTGTTTACCGCTCTGTGATTAGGCTTTGAATCTCATTGTGCGTTTGCAGAGATGGTTTGGATTTGCGCCTGGTTGTCTATGTTATCAGAAGGTGAGGAGTTAAAAGATAGGAGGAGGGTGTGGATATCTTCCTCAGATAGTGAATCTAATAATCTAATGGTCCAAGTGGAGGCATTGGGGTAGGGTAGGCTTCTCCAGCTCGAATGGGGGAACTTTGAGGAAGGTGAGATTAGGTTGGTAGGGATGGGTATAGGAGGCATGGGGTGGTTAGTATGAAATGGTCATGAAAATGACTACTGGTATTCAAATTCCTAGTTGGCCACCAATTATTAGTAGTTCCTATAGTGATGTGGACAATGCTATGTTGGTCTGCCTTGAGCTGATGTAGGGGTTGTGGGATCTCATGCAGTCTAGATATAAGTAAGATGTGGGAACAGTTTGTCAGATCTTGTAGCAGGGGGAGAGGAGGCCGGGGGTGTTGATGTTTGTGGCGGTGGAGTGTTGTTGTCAAGGGGAGCCAACAGAGGCAGAGTGGATTTGGAGGGGGAAGAAGGCCCGCAGAAGAGTGATGGGATCTCAAGGGCAGTGTCAGAGGAGATGCTAGGGACAAGCTGCTGGTGAGATAGGGGGTTCAGACTTCAGCCGTGAGGTTGGGAGAAGCAAGGAGGGGGTCAGAGGTCTAGTCAGGGAGAAGAAATAGTTTCCATGGCTAAGTAACACTGTAGTGACTACCCTGGGTGTGGGATATGGACGCCGTTCGGTATGGAGATTGATAGAGGGGAGCTCGGGCCCACCTGGTGAAGTAGGTGCATTAGTGTTGCACACAGAGTTAGAAATTACTATGTAATACTATTTCTATGTAATACTGCTGCAATTTATTATCCACAGCATAATTGCTTATCATATTAATATTATACCAGAATGTCAACATTCTTAGTTTGTATTTAAATGTTATATCTATCTGTTTAAATATATAAAAATGTACTTTTCCTTACTGCTCACGTTCCGTTTGCCCTCTTAGTTGGCACCTACCAACATTCCAACAACCATATGACCAAGAGGCTGTTATTTTTTCTGTCAATTAACACTCTTTCCAATCCTTTATTGGAGTGTATCTAATGATTAAAATATTTACAACAGTGTAGGAGACAGCATTGACAGTCTTTTACCCTATTTATTATACCACGTATTTCTAATCTCCTGCCGGAATCTCTGTGTGTAAGACAATCATCATCACCTTCTTCCTGGAGGTGAGGAGAGGAAGGGTTGCTCTTGGCTGCAGAATGGGTTTCTGTAATTTGTTTTAGCACAGTGCTACTTGCTATCTGGCCTACACAAGTGAAGGTTAGCTTATTAAAATAAAGTGTGCTCGTGACTGACTGTGGTTAAAGAAGTGGGACTTAATTGCTGAATGTGACCAGAAATTCCCCAGCATGAGTTAAGGGAAAGTGTTAATATTGTGTTAGAAAGAATGAAAAAGTATCTAGCTATATTGTAGTATTGAGAAGATTGGCTGGTATGTGTGATTTTGGGTCATCCCCATATTCCCTGATTAAGGACTAATTGGTTTGTAGCATGAACAATCCCAAAATACAGGAAAAGCTAGTGGCTGGGAATACGGGCTTAAAGGAGGCTGTCAAAATAGCTAAAAGTATCGAACATACTCCAGAGTGCCTTTGAGAAATGAAGTAGTGTAGCTGTTGTGAACGTATCTAGGACCCTAATTAAATATTCCCGATTTATGCCCTTATGTGATTATAACAAATCATATCCTTATAAAGGCATAAGAATCATATCCATATTTAGTCATAGCCAATGCAGTCCAAATACGGCAAGGCTACTTCCCTAGACTCCTAGAAAGTACAACGCGTTCTTTAAACAAACCAAACCTCCAGCAGCCCGGGAATTCCCCCTGCTTCTGTTTTGATTTGTCCTAGAACTCCTGAGAGTCCTGAAAGAACTGGCAGTTCTTAGTGACAGTTCTTAGTGACGTCTTATGTCCAACCTTACGTCAAACACGGCACCTTCCAGGTATAAATATACCAGCATTTGCCTTAAGCAAACACACAGTGGTTTGGAGCAGAGCGGCTATCTACTTACCCAAAGCCCAGCTGATGCGAGTGCCGAAGGAAGCCGACCCTCCCATTTGACGCACTGAGACGCTGTCTTTTCTCCTGCCGAGAAATCCAGCTCCAGTGTTTACAGTCACCCTTGTGGGTTGCTGGGAGATCGAGTCCTGAGAAAGAGATACAAGACCTTCTTCATTCTAAAACCAAGGTACGGAGCTGATTAGATCCTTAGAGAATTCTTGATTCAGATTCTTGGCAAAACACTGAAGACCGCCATGGATCAAGGGAAGAAGGCAGTTCTTGTCTTACTTGATCTATCGGCGGCCTTCGATACGGTGTCCCACTCAATATTGATCAGCCGTCTGGTAGCGGCGGGTATAGCGGGCACTGTGTTGAACTGGTTGAAGAACTTTCTTGACCATCGTAGACAGGTCACAGTGTTGGGAGAACACTGCTCTGAGGAGAAAGTCACACAAACTGGGGTACCGCAGGGCTCTAGTTTGAGCCCTGTACTGTTCAACTTATATATGACCCCCCTGATTGAGCTGATTTCGTCCTTTAACATCTGTACCATATCATACGCTGACGATACTCAGCTCATTCTAGTTCTAGATAGGGAAAATGGACAGGCAGAGGAAAATCTGGCAAGCCTGAATCTGTTACAGATTCCTAAATTCAGACTCGCAACAAGAGGAGGAAAATCCCTCGCAACACTGGGCGCAAAAGCCTGGAATAAACTCCCAACCAATCTGCGCCTGATCTCTGCGGGGAACAATTTCCGTAAGGCTTTGAAAACCTGGATTTTCAACCTGTCAGACACGGTCTGTATGACTCTGGTTTAGACACAGTTGTGTTTCAGTATAGAAGAGACAGATGTGCGAATTTGACTGCTTGCCGGCCTCCCATCTTAGGTTACGGGCTTAAAGCGCCAGGATGCTCCCTGGAGCGACAGCCGCGCTATATAAGTACATACTTACATTACATTACATTACATTACATTACATTACATTACATAAACTGCAGCTCACTTACTCCTTCCGACGTACTAGGCTTAGGTTAGGTACACTGGGGTAGGCGTATTTTAGAAGCACCAGTTGAGTACGTTTAGTCATCTTTTATCATTGTATGTATTGTATATATTTTATCCATTTTAAGTATCATATGGCTCAGAAACCATATAAATGCTTTTACAGTATTATTTCATAATACTCCTTTTACTGTACGCACTTTACTTTATGATAAGTATTGCAAATGTGGCAGTTCATTTCTCTTGCATGAGAAAGAAGACTGCTCAATAAATAACCACTTTTATTGAAAACGCCCGTCTCTCTATTTCTCTGCACTCTGGTGAAACTAAGCATGCACGATTGACTGAATGAAATAGATATCTATTGTTTTCACATGACTCTGGAGATATACTCCTTATTCTGGAGGAAGCAAAGTTGTCATGTTTATGTGGTTTTCAGAAACGAATACCTTCTTGTCTAATCAGGAAAGTTAACTCCTTCCTGTTCATTCAAGAAAGTTTCTAGTGACCTCTGAGCTAGCTGGCATACCTAATTAAGTCTAACATATTCAGTAGAGACCTAGTCGACCTCAGTCCTACGTCTAAACTACCGTTTATGTTATTCCAATGCGCAGAGCCTATTGGGAATATAGGAACTACACTACATAGCAATTCAGACAACGTACATGTAATAAAAGACCACTCCTGTAAGGAGGAGCAAGTGGATCAAGCTTGGGATAGAAAAATAAATCTTGAAACTCAATTCAAGAAGAATACGGATGTGAAAAAGAGAGCTTGAAATGTTATCGCTGTGGAAACTACAACCATGTATCTATAGTCCCAGTTGTCTTGCACCTTCTGTTCTATGTAGGAAATGTAACAAGAAGGGGCACTATGTAAGATTATGTAAAAGTTTAAAAGAAGAAATAAAGACTGCGCATGTGGTTGAAGAATTTGGAGAAGGTGCAAATAAATGTGCATTTTAAGCAGTAAGCAAAGTAACAGGTAATAGGGATATTTATCTTACATGTGATATAACAAAAGATGGAGAAACGTTTAGAATTTACACTGAGTCATGTTCTCCATACACTCTGATTGATTGTGAGTTTATCAAGCTGGGCTTATCAGAAAGACTTGGGGATCAAGCTTGATTATAACAGTCGGGAACCTGTATTAACTATTGATGAGGGAACAGTGAATGTGAAACTGTACGAAAAATTTGCAGAAGTGTTTACAATTGAGTTTGGCCATCTTAAGAACTTTCAACATAAAGTTAATTTAAAAGACAACTCTGAACCAGTAATACACAAGGTGAGACCAGTTCCCGTTTGATGTGTGAACCTCTACAGGAGCAGTTAAATACATTGGTAAATCAAGAAATTATTGAACGTATTGAAAGTTCCTTATGGTTAGCCCCAATTGTGGTTACCCAAAATTCAGGAGGGAGAGGTCTTCACCTTTGTGTTAACCTAAGAGACCTTAACACTAATATTTGGGTGGATAGATTTCCTCTTGCCAGAACAAATGAACTGATCAGTATAAATGGAGAGGCCAAACACTTTAGTGTCATAGACCTGTCTTCAGGGGGCCACCAAATAGAGTTGTATCAAGAATCCAAATCCTTAACTTAATTTATAACTCCATTTTGAGTCTTCAGGTATTGCAGAATTCTGCTTTGGCCTTGTGTCAGTGGCTGCAGTATTCCAAAGTGTTATGAAGCAAGTTTTGGAAGGGATAAAAATGTATTATGCTTCCAAGATGATATACTCATTCATGGTGATTCGGCTGACAATCACAATAACTCTTTGAAGGAAGTCCTAACAACACTCAAGAAAACAGGGTTAACCATAAAAAAGAGAAAAACGTGTTGCATAAGTGTGCAGTCATTATATTATTTAGGTCATACCGCCTCCAGACTTGGGCACAAACCAAAACTAGACTTAGTAAAGACAATAAAAGATTTGCCCCCTCCCATGAGCAAGGAGGAATTTCAATTCTTGTTAGGGGTAGTTTAGTATGTGAAAAAATGTGTAAGGAATTTTTCAGAGATCGCTGCACCATTGTGAAGTCTCTTAAACAAGGAGACTCACTTCCTTTGGGACATGGAATGCCTTGTATCCTTTGAATTAGTCAAGAGAGCTATCATCAATGTCCCATCCATGGGAAATTTTGACACCAGGCATAAAACTATCCTAACCACTGACAAATGGCAGATGGTGAAGAGAAAATTAGTTAGCTTGAATCCAGGTAATTAAAAGATGCTGACCACAACTATTCTACTGTGGAGCATGGAGCACTCGCTTGTACTTGTGCTATTTTACATTTGAAATTGTTTCTAAGGGGTTTACCTTTCACTGTGCGCACAGATCATAAGCCTTTTGTTTTATATAATTTCCGCAAAAGGGAGAGAGAATAATACTCCTCAAGTAGCTCAATGCCTTATTTGAATGGAGGTATACAATTCCAAAACAGTGTATGTCCCAGGTACAGTGAACTTGCTTATCTAGGTTACCGTGCAAAGGGGACGAGATAGATGGAAACAAGACAGAAGAATCAATACTTATGACTAATATTCCTGGCATCACAAAAGAGGAGTGGGATACTTGCATGAGGAATGATTTAACCCTCTTAAGTGTTAAAGAGATGATTTTCAGGGTTGGTCTTTGAAGCCAAGTAATTTAGATCAAGACCTTGTGGGATAGGATAGCCAAATTGGCTTATGAAGGCTATTTGGGTAGTAGTCTAACTAAATCTAAAGTCGGAGCCATGTACTGGTTGCCAAGTATGGAAGGATTGCAGAAATAAGGTCAATGAATTTCTTATCTGTGCTTTGAGCGATAAAAGCAAGATTACCAGATGTGCACCGTTATCTCCTGTGCCATCAAAGCCATGGGACAAACTTGGGCTTGATATCATTGGTCCATTAAAATCCCCATGTTGACCGGTACATTTATGCTAGTACTAGTAGACTAATATTCTTATTGGATTATCACCAAAGTAGTTAGTAGCATAACCACTCAAGCTCTCATGAAATTCTTAACTAATGCATTTATGACAGAAGGTTTACCAAGTACTAATGTAACCGACAATGGCGCTCAATTCACTTCAGAAGAAATGCAAGAATTTTTTGAAAAATTGTCTATAGAAAACCATAAAATTGCTTTTTATTGCCAGAGAGCAAAAGGTTTAGTAACACATGTTAACCATATGAATAAAGATTGCATTCAACTGGCACACATGGCAGGAAGTCCTGCAGACTAGACACTTCAAAAAATTATCTCGCCCCATCAATCAACACCAAATTCAGATACTAATGTGTCAAGATTTTTAGCACTCAATGGTATAAAGGTGACCCCGAACTGGCTTGGTGGTGTAGAACCCAGATGGGTACATAGAGACAAAATGAGTGATCAAGTCAAAAGCCTTCAGGAAGGGTACAGGAAAAGGTATGACCATAAACAGGGATGCAAGGCAGGTAATTCGAAAGTGGGGGATTTGGTAATGGTCAAACTGCCTGATTCCCGCCAAAGATGTAGTAGCAAGTTTTCTAAACCAGATGAAAATAGTAGTGAAGAAAAATGTAGTAACTTTGGAAGATGGTAGAACATAGGGCATGTACAGATTAACACCTTGTTATCAATATCAAGAAATTGTGTGTACCCATGTAAGGTTCCAAGGTGGGTCAAGTGGTACTGGACATGCCTGCAGAGTTAGAGCTCATGTGGTTCCTGCTTGGCATAAGGATTCAATTTCCACACTACAAGAGTCCTATCTTCTTTCATTTATGGGAAAGAGAAATGTTGTAATTTATCCACAGCATAATTGCCTATCATATTTATATTATACAAGCTTGTCAAAATTCTTAGTATTTTAGATGTTATATCTAGCTGTTTAAGTATATACTAATGTACTATTTCTTCCTCCCCCATATCCACCTTGTCCTGTTAGTTGGTACTTACCAACACTTCAATAACTGTTGAATGTGTCAGTTGACTTTGTTCTTAGGTAATGTCTTCAACAGCTGATATAGCTGGGAGGCTGTCATTGCTTTTGTAAATAAACACTTTTTCCAATCTTTTATTGGAGTGTTTCTAATGAGTTATAATAAATACCTATTGACTGACCCCTCTTGAGACAAGGGTTCATGTAGAGACACACACCACTAGAGGGGTTATCAAAACTCCAACATCAAAGTCTAAAACAGTTTCAGAGTGAGCTGTGTTAGGACAGCTTTCCTCTTGTTTCTGATCAATTATTGCTTCAGTAAATCAGAGTACAATTCTCAATACCAGCACCAGTTTCTGACAGATTTGCCTCACTAGTTGTAGAAATGCTCATATGCAAGTTAGAAAAAGAGTCATATTTTGTTATGGTACCTAGGCTCAAACTAATTAAAAAATGGAATGTCTTGTAAAGGAAATCAGCTTTGCCTTCTTTCTCCAAAACCTTGCCTGTCTCCAAAACTAAAAGGACATCACTTTCATTTAGTAGTTTATGGGAAATGGGAACATAATATAATGGAGGCTACAACATCAAATTTGCTTTATGGCTACCTGAGTTTGGTGTTAGGTTTTCAACTTTTTGTCTGAGGATTAGGAACAACGAAACATTCTAGGATTGCAAATCCAACAAGCATTTACAATGCAATGGTCTTGGCATTATTAAAGGTGAAGCTATTGGCATTGCTCATGTTTTTGTTTTTTTAAAATAATAAATAAATGGCATTGTCATTTACATTGCCAATAGCTTAATCGTGAAATAAATGGCATTGTCATTTACAATGCCAATAGCTTAATCGCTTGCAAATGCATGACCTATTGCATTTACACCCACACAGAGCCACCCACACAAAGCCACACACACACAGACCAACCTACACAAAAAGCCACCTACAAAAAAAGCTATCCACACAGAGCTACACACACACAGAGCCACACACACACAGAGAGCCACCCACACATAGAGTCTCACCTATAACTGAGTCTGCTTCTTGGAAAGCGGGGAAGAGGCGACCCTTTGATACTGACTCAAGCAGTTGGTGTCCGTAAGGGGCAGATCCCACATTCCTTTCCATGCACTCACACTTCTAACTGCTCCTAAATGTTTGTGGAGGGCATGCCTGGTGGAGGGATGTAGAGGGAAAATGTTGCCTTCCTGGTGGCATTGGACCCTTTCTGAAATGGATCCCTAGTGGTTCCCAGACTGCTGCTGACCTATTCACATGTCTACAGTCTGTAAATATGTGCTCCCTTCTTGCTGAGACAGAAACTGCAACATTTGGGGACAGACACTGTTGCTGAGGGACTGGTGCCAGCGTAGGGAGACAGGCACACTTTTACTGGCGTAAGGACGGGCATGGTGTTGGGGCAGACCTTAGTGGTTAGGATGGGCACTGGTGGTGCAAGACATACACAAGTGTAGGTGGCGACGGATGTATGGGAGGGGCATGTATGGGGATAGACACTGGTTTGAGGGACAGATACTGGGGGAGGGGTGGACACTAAGCGACAGACACTGGTGAAGTGGAACAGACACTGGCGACAGGAGCCAGACACAAGTGTAGGTGGCGACGGATGTATGGGGAGGGACATGTATGGGGATAGTACTGGTATGAGGGACAGATACTGGTGTTAGGGCAGATATTGGGGGAGGGGTAGACACTAAGCAGCAGACACTGGTGAAGGGGAACAGACACAAACAGACACTTGTGTAGGTGACGACAGATGTACAGGGAGGGACATGTATGGGGATAGAGACTGGTATGAGGGAAAGATAACTGGTGTTAGGGCAGATATTGGGGAGGGGTGGACACTAAGCGACAGACACTGGCGAAGGGGAACAAACACTAGTGAAGGGGAACAGACACTGGTTAAAGGGCAACAGACACTGGTTAAAGGGCAACAGACACTGGTTAAAGGGCAACAGACACTGGTTAAAGGGCAACAGACACTGGTGAAGGAAAGCAGACACTGGTGAAGGGAAGCAGACAGTGGTTGAAGGGGGCAGACAGTGGTTAAAGGGTGCAGACAGTGGTTAAAGGGTGCAGACAGTGGTTAAAGGGTGCAGACAGTGGTTAAAGGGAGCATATGGAATAACTTATGTTGAGAAGAATTGTCCACGTTGTGAAGTAACTACAATATGGAATGCAAATAAACAATACATTTGGAATACTTATTCTGCATGTGGATTTTTGGGATTTAAAAATACCTAAACTATCATAGGACACTGTCTTGAAAAGCAGAGAACACGTATTCCCACATGAACTTTCATCCTTTCGTAAAAAGTGTATCACTAACACGATAACGCACGCAATAATTAAGAAGCAACAGATTAAAGTAAAGCCTAAATGATGTCACATTAGTGTAATATAAACACGGGTAATAACAACCCACTTGTTCAGGAGATGCACGTGAGTCAAAAAGAGGCTTGTGATGACAAGACAAGTGTTATAACTTCTCCTCTTTTATGTGACCCTGTATATCCTTCCTTCCCTGCTCCTTTCCTCCCCTCCTCCTTTTCCCCTCTTGGTTCATTCCCCTGGAAGGTGAATTTGAACGTTCACTCTTGTGGTACTGCGCTACCGACTGAGTGATCAGAGGAGCATGAAACTGGTTGGTGAATAAACCTTTCTCTTTTAACTTACTTGAAGTGAACTTTCATTCTCAACAATTTGGCAATGGAATGCACATTTCTCTGAGGTAGTGTTTTCAGTCGTCTTAGCAACGCCGGCCCCCGGAGTTCCTGATATCTCTACAGTTGGAGGTAGTGTTTTGTTGCTGCGCCAGCGTTTTCCAATCAGAGAACATATCTGGTCAAGAAGAGCTCTACAGATACTTCACAGTGTGTACTCCGTGTTTCTTCGAGTTGTTTCAGCATTTTCAGCATTATTTATTTATTCTCCTTTTATGTATGGCAGTATTTCCAGAAATTATTTTGTGAGTTTTTCAACGCTGATGTTTTCACTTGGCTATTTACAGTGACTTTTTATACAAGGTTGTTCGAACTGACATTTCAAAGGAATTAATGTGTTGTTTTCTTTATTGAATGGGAAAGTTGAATGTCTATACTGCACGCTTCTTTAGTATTACACTTATCTTCGCCTCTGGTCTCTTTTTCTCCTTCTCTTATTCTTCTTCGCATTTTTTCTGTATTTTCTTTCCTCCTTCTCACATTTTCTCGATAGTTCTCTCTTTCTTGTCTTCCTTTCCATATTTCTTGTTTGTTTTGCTGTGACTGAATCTCCTGGTTACATCCTGAAGCACAATGTCAGTAACAAACATGAATCAACCACCTCCATTTCTTAATGAGGAAGGTAAACCAGATATACCTTGGGAGCAATGGATAAAAATGTTACACTCCTATTTAATTGCAATAGGGGGTGAAAAATTCTCAGCAGTTAGGAAACAACATATCTTGCTTCACAATTTAGGTACACAAGCTAGAAAAGTGTATGAGGATATAGCGATAGGTGAAGAAGAGGGTGGTGAAGGTGATGATGATGTTTTTACCACAACATTACGCAAATTAGGTGCTCACTTTAAAGATACAATAAATATTGTGTTGGAAAGACACACATTTTTTAAGAGATCTCAAGGAAAAAATTAAAAAGTAACCAATTACATTGCTGCTTTGAGAGGTCTTTCTGCAACTTGTGAATTCGGGGCACTCACAGATTCTCTTATTAGAGATCAACTTGTATGTTGCACGAATCATCACAAGGTGCAAGAAAGACTATTAACTGTAAATCCTGATTTAGAAGAAGCTATTAGCATAGCAAAGGGCATAGAGCATACTGCATTTTGTGTCAAAGAAATGAAAATGAACAAATCGGGTATGAAAGCAATGTTAATGAAGTGAATGATGTGGAAGGTGTGTTAAAGGTTACAAAAGTAAATACAGCTACCAAACCTAAAGTATTGAAAGATCAAATTAGATGTTTCTGCTGTGGAAACACAAACCATCTGGCAAACTTTCCGAGATGCCCAGCAATAAGAGTAACGTGTAAAAAATGTAATAAGATTGGTCATCTTTCTAAATGTTGTAATTCCAAAGAAAGTAGCTCTGAAGTACACCTTGTACAGCAGGAGCAAGAACCTAGAAGTTTTCAAAACAAGTTGATTTTCCAAATTAAAGATGAAGAAGAAAATGATGATAATGTTATCTATCCTAAATGTGACATTTTATTGAATGGCAAAAATGTAAATGTGCATGCTGATTCGTGCTCGCCATATACCTTGGTAGAGGAAGAAACCTTTAAAAGTTTATTTAATACTAATGAATATGTGTTTGAAGAACCAGACATTCATCCTAGTGGTTACAACAAAGACCCCATTCCTATAAAAGGAATGGTCAAAATGCAAATATCATTTAAGGATAGACACACTTATGGTAAAATATATGTTACTGAGAGAGGAAGTAACTTGCTGGGATAGAGGCATTAAACAGATCTGGGTATCACTCTTGATCCCAATAATAAAGAACAAGTATTACTTGTAGACAGATCTCTTACCGGTAGCAAAATAAGCGAAGAATATCCTGAAGTGTTTGCTGATCACATAGGGGTTCTTAAGGAGTATGAACATAAAATAAATCTAAAAAAAGACGCAGTACCCATCATTCATAAAACTCGTTCAGTTCCATTGTTACTAAGAGATCCTTTAAAAACGAATTGGAGAAATTGGTTAAACAAGGGATCATACAAGAAATTGAAGATTCAGAGTGGGTCGCCCCTATTGTCATCACATCCAAAAAGAATAGCACAGACATACGCATGTGTGTGGACCTCAGGAGCCTTAATGCTAGTATTTGGGTAGATAGATTTCCACTCCCAAAGATTAATGAAATGTTATCTGTCATAAATGGTGCCAAATTTTTCGCAGTATTAGACCTCACGTCAGCCTAATACCAAGTACCCTTACACCCAGAGTATCAGATTCTTACAGCTTTCACTACTCCCTTCGGTACTTTTAAGTTCTTAAGATTACCATTTGGACTGGCATCGGCTGCATCAGCTTTCCAAAGAATTATGCAACATGTTCCAAGGAATGTTGAAAAGTCATTATGTTTTCAAGACTATATTCTTGTCTACGGATCCAATGAATCAGAACATGATGACAACTTAAGAAAGGTGTGTAACAGACTTAAAGAAGCAGGATTAACCATAAAAAAGAAAAATGCAAATTTGGTATGGCTTCAGTTGATTTTCTAGGACACACGCTGTCATCTGAGGGTATTAGACCAAATGTGGATCTCATTGAGGCAGTTGTTAAAGCGCCTTCTCCCCTGTTAAGGAGGAAGTCAAATCATTTCTATGACTGGCTGAATATATGTCCAAATTCATTAAAACTTTGCTGATTTGGTACAACCTATTAGAGAGCTTTTAAAAAAAGATGTTAAATACTCTTGGTCTCCAGAACATGAGCAAGTCTTTTCCAAAATCAAATTAGCCATTGCCTCAGCGCCCTGTATCGGAAATTTTGATAGCACCAAGAATTCAATCCTCACCACTGATGCTAGTAAAAGGGGTCTGGCGCCACCCTTTCCCAAATCCAAGAGGGCAAGGAAAAAATCATAGCATTTGCCTAAAGGACCTTAAAGGATGCTGAGATAAATTACTCCACCATTGAAAAAGAAGCTCTGTCATGTTTTTGGGCCACCAATCATTTCAAATACTTTTTATGGGGCATACCGTTCAAACTTAAAACTGATCATAAACCCCATATCTCTTTATTTGCTTCTAAAAGCATAGAGAAAACCACCCCTAGAATAGGCAAATGGTTGCTTTCTCTTCAAACTTTCAACTACACCATTGAATACATTCCTGGTGAGAAAAACCTTATAGCGGATTGTCTTTCCCGCTTACCCATTGAGGTATCTATTTCTTCAGATGAGAAAAAAGAGGATTTTGATGTTTTACAAGTTTCCATTCCTTTGATCTTAGAAAAAGAATGGAAATGCTCCTATAAGAATGACAACATCCTTAAAGATGTGAGTGACAAAATCATTCATGGTTGGCCTGACAAGTGCAAAAATCTTCCCTCAGATCTTCATCCATACTGGAATGTTAAATACCAGGACGGGTTCCCAAGGCAAGCACCTTGATGCCTTCGGGTGATACGTGCGCTATATAAATCGCAATACATTTACATTTACATTTACATACCAAAATGACAAGGTTGTACCCCCAGAAAATCTCAGGAAACAAATTTGTGAATTAGCTCATGAAGGGCACTTAGGAAGGAGCCTCACTAAAAGTAAACTACGTGCTGGATACTGGTTTCCGGCCATGGATTCTTGTGTGGAAGAGTTAGTCAAGGGTTGCCACTCATGTGGTGTAAGCGACAAAACTAGGATTACCAGAAGAACACCCTTAGAACCGGTTCCTATTCCGATCAAGGTATGGGAAAAGTTAGGCATGGACATTATAGGTCCCCTACAAGTTCCTGGTTTACAAGAAAGGTATATTCTGGTTCTAGTGGACTATTTTTCTAAGTGGATTATCACAAAGTTTGTAAACAAAGTCTGCACAAAAACCATTAAATGCTTCCTATCAGACACCTTTTCAAATGAAGGTGTTCCACATACACTCATTACGGACAATGGGGTTCAATTTGTCTTGAAAGAGATGAAAGATTTCATGAGTAGTTTAGCCATCAAAGATATTTCGACACCATTGTATTGTCCCCGCGCCAATGGTCTAGTGGAGCGATGCAACAGGATGATAAAAGATACATTACAGCTGGCTGTGGCATCACACAAACCTAATATTCAATCTGTCAAGGATATGATTTGGTCATATGTCATTACTCCCATTAGCGTAACAGGTTACTCCCCTTTCAGCCTTTTGAGAGGACGCAAACCTGGTTCTAAGCTCACACCAAATTGGTTGTTCCAAGATAGTACCTTTAGATGGGACAAACAGGTTGCACAAGAGAAAATTCTAAGTAACCAAGAAAGTATAAATATGAATATGATCAAAGATGGGGAACCAAACCTAGAGTATGGAAAGCTGGTCAACAAGTTTTGTAAGGAAACCTGTGTCAACGAGTAGTAGGTACAATAAATTTTAAGGAGCAGAAAAGACAAAAGAGGTAGGAAAAAATGTGGTTACAATGTAGGATGGCAGAAAATGGAGCATGGACAGATTGGTCAAAGTTCCTGATCTATCTGACAATTCAATCTCACGTAATGAGGGTGAGATTGCTCATGAGCATCAGAATAAAAGAATCATAAGAACACCTTTATGGCAAAGAGACTATCAGCTAGATTCATGAAAGAGCCGTTTTGCGAGTCCTTAATAGTGATTATTAAGGAATCGCTATTAAGGACTTTCAAAACGGGATTCATGTAGGAATCGCTAAATAAATTGCGATTCCTGCACATTCCTTATTTGCGATTAGCAAATTGCTAATGGCAAATATGGAATACTCCCCATTCATTCCTATGGGCCTAAAGGCCCATAGGAATGAATGGGGAGTATTCCTTATTTGCGATTAGCAATTAGCTAATCGCAAATAAGATAGCAATTTCAAGGGTGCCAGGGTATACACCCGTTACAACGCATCTTTTACAACTACCTACTGTTACAACGCGACTTTTACAACGCATACCATTACAACGCATTGCGCTGGGGGGCGCTCTAGGATAGGGAATAAGTATAATTTACTATCCAACACCTTCCCTAGTGTCCACGGGGACTGGAGTTAGAATAGTAAATTATACTTACCACTATCCAGCACCTCAAAGCGCTATGCGTTGTAATGGTATGCGTTGTAATGGTCGCGTTGTAAAAGTAGGTAGTTGTAATGGTATGCGTTGTAACATGGTACATCCGGTGCCAGGGGTGTCCAAAGGACACCCTGTAGTACTCCTGAAATGCACATTTACACAGGTGTTGCGCACACACATGTCCAAAGGACATGTGTGTGCTCAACATGCAACTGAGAAAAATGCACTAAAGTGCTTTTTTCTATTTTTTCCCTATTTACCACGAAGTCAGACTTCGTGGTAAATAGCGGCCAAATATTGCGAATTCGCAATTTAAAATTGGTTAATGAATTGCATTTAAGGAATCTCTAATAGAGATTCCTTAAATGCAATTCATCGCAAATTCCTCGATTTCGCAAATAGCGATTTTTGCATTTGGGATGATGAATCCAAAATGCAAAAATTGCGCTCGCAAAGGGCCATATTCTGATAATCTGGCCCTTTGCAAACCGATTTTTCGTTCATGAATCTGGCTGTTAGTGATGAAATAATTCTAGAATTTGTGATTAATTTACCATCGTGATCGTTCTGTGTTTCTGGCAGAAAGGAAGATGTGTTATAACTTCCCCTCTTTTATGTTACCCTGTATATCCTTCCTTCCCTGCTCCTTTCCTCCCCTCCTCCTCTTCCCCTCTTGGTTCATTCCCCTGGAAGGTGAATTTGAACGTTCACTCTTGTGGTACTGCGCTACCGACTGAGTGATCAGAGGAGCATGAAACTGGTTGGTGAATAAACCTTTCTCTTTCAACTTACTTGAAGTGGACTTTCATTCTCAACAACAAGACATTCCCCTTAGATTCCCCACACCAAAGATGGCGTTTCTTTACTAAAATTTGGCCTATGTGAACAGCAGGCGTGGACAGATTTGTAATCTGAAATTCTTGCCATCACTCTATTGGTTGAACAGCTCCAGTGTTGCAATGTCGTTTTAAAAAAGTGCAAAAAATGATCGAATTTGACAAAATTACTGATTAACATAACTATCAAATTGTGGTTTTTGAAATCACCAAGTAGCAAAACAACGTCCTCTTGCGCGACACAACGTGGGTGTAAATGGTCAGGTTTACAGGGCCTGTTGAACAGACTTGTCCTAGACGTAGTACAGTAGAACGTGGCCAGTGATAAGGATTGTTATGCATGAAAAGCACATTACAAAAAAACTGTGGAGTGTTTGTGTTTCCATTTGCAAAGCCACAAGGAAATTTGAGAGCAATGCTTAACTGAGCCACAGATTTATGTGGATGCCTGCTGCTGGGAATGGATATAACACTGTTCAAAGAAGCATAGCATAATCTGAGGGTAGGATGCGCACAAAAACGGAGGGTCAGTAAAGGGTGTGTGGGGCTGGGTCCGTGGCAGGTGAGCCAAAAAGTAGAACTATGCGCCCTGTGCACACCGTGCGTTTCTCTCGTCAGCACAGGGTACTTTGTTGCCTAGATATGGACTCCCGTCATGAGAAATGCCGAGAAGTAGATCCGTGCAGGCAGTCACGAACACACATCAATCACTAGTAGGGAAACAAGACAACCAAGATATCACATGCAATAGCAAATCGTAAATAAATCGTAAATCATATGTTCTTATATAGCGCCTTTCACCGTAAGGTCTCAAGGCGCTTGCTTTGGGAACCCGTCCTGGCCTTTCCCTGCGAGATTACCCCTACTGGGCATCCCCAAGGTGAAAACCAGGCATCCCTTCGCGGTGGGGCCGTAGTGGAGATTAAGCTAGCTATTGCCCAGAGTTGCAGAGTGTGAAACCACGATTCGAGTAGGCTGCCCCCACACAGTGACATCAAAAGCAGGAGCAACGGTGTGCAGGCAGCCCTGAGAGCTTAGCACAGAGCCACAGGCATTAGTGCACACAACATGCGGAGAGAGCACTCAGGAATCATATGCAGGCATCAGACTCCGGCAGTAAACAAGCAGCAACGCGTGGACATCACAGACCACAACACAGAGGCTTCCCTAGCAGGCAGGAATGCACGGAGGTATCCCAGCCACAGAAGCAAAAGCAAACTGCACCGGTGTATTTCTGATCTTAAACGATGCCACGTTGTTTAGAGACTTGCTTCCACACGACTTCATTTCCTACATACGCCCCTCCTCAGTCATACAACGTTCTCCTTCAATATTTCTGCACACACGGGACGCTTGACCGGGGCACCGGTTGGCCGGGGTGGTTTTACACAGGACGATAGAAACAAGAAAAACGGCACTCACCGGCTGTTTAGGGAGGTCCCGGCTCCTCTCTGCCGCGGGCAGGGCTGCTGGGCTTCTCCGGTCGTCGGCGGCTGGGGACGGGCTTCTTCTCCTTGCCGGGCAGGAGCGCGGGGAGACCTCCTGTCCGCTTCCTGCCTGGCCCACTGTACTTCCGGGTCGTGGCTGCGGTAACCAATCGCAGCGCTGCCCTGGAGTTTGGAGGCAGGCACAGCGCCTCTCAGAGGATCCCCGGGCCGGCAGTGGCGATTTTCGGGTGTTCTGGGCTGCGGCGGTAATGCAGGGCTGATGAGGGGTAGGCTCCCTCTTTAATTTAAATATACAGCGGGGTGAGCACCCGATGGGGGGGATCCCCACACCGGGCGGTGGCGGTGGTCTGGCAGAAATGGCTGCCTCAAAGCTCCGCAAATTTCGGATTTGGGGGCGTGTTTGGCCGGCCCTAAAAGGGGCGGGATTAAAAGTGGAAGGAACAGAACCAACACGCCCCTGAATCCGAAAGAGACGGAGCTTCTTTCGAGGGACGCCTCTCTCCTCCAATGGCTGGCCTCCATTTAGGAAGCCAGCCAATGGAGGAGAGACAGAGGAGGGAGGCGGGTTAAACTGCCCTACTGAAGATCATTAAATCTCCGACTTCCGGCTGGCAAGCCAGCCTTCGGTCCTCGACCTAAAAAGTAGAGCATCTCAAGCTAGTGTGATGATTTTTTTTAAATATGTAAAGAAAAAAAAATACAAATAACTAAATGCCATACACTTGCAAAACATTTTGAATTTAGAAACAAAATAACCATTGAATATTATGTGATGATTTTTTTTAAATATGTAAAGAAAAAAAAATACAAATAACTAAATGCCATACACTTGCAAAACATTTTGAATTTAGAAACAAATTGACCATTGAATATTATTTTATTTGGAACATATAGGTGTTTCTTAGAAGGCAAGTTCACTTAGTAGAGGCATATAACTACTTTAGTTTTAATGACTATCACAGATGTCAAGCTTTGTAATGGTGCAAAGAAAAGACACAATTGGATTTGAATTATGGCAACCTGAAATCATAGTTTAAACACAGACCAATACGTCAAAAACAATAAAAAAGGATAAGAATGGCAAAACATTAGCAAACGAAAGTAATAGCCCAAGTGCATATGTGGTCAGGCAATAGGCTGTCAATCACAAAGCAAGAGTGCCAAAGGCTGATGTGGGCTGACCTAATATCCTATGCTGCGGTGGTTGGAAGCAAAATGGTAATGACCAATGGATAAAGTGGATTGACCCATATCCTCTCTGTGTATTAAGACATCAGTATATAGTTGTATGCATTTTTTATTGCATGAGGCTGAAAAACAGGCTAAAGATGTCTTGAGGCCAAATTTACAAAACACTCAGGTGGTACTAGACAGTGATGCTAAATTAGACGTTTTTTGCTCTAATGAATTGCATTTATAAATAATGCAGAACCTTTTAATTCAGGGCACTTTTTCTCATTTTATTTTAGGAGCTAAGCGCATATGTAACACACATGATATTTACAAATTAGTTGTGGAAGAATATGGCAACATTTTCTCCGATTGGCCAAACCTGATATTGCAAGAAAAAAAGAGGACCGAGATGGTTTGTCTTTTTAAAGATCGTACACCTGACTCACCCATTGAAAATATTCATATTCTGTTATTCTCGATGGTAAAAAGGTAGTGGCTCTTTTTGTTCTTCATGGAATGACAATATATTGAGGATGTTGCCCAACAAGTTTAAAGTCATAAAGGACAGCACCCCAAAGAACTGGGTCTTACCAGAATTGCATGCTTGTCTTTAAATGCTTTTCGACTATGACTGTGTCAAACTGGTAAAAAATTCTTACTTTAGGCCAGTATATAGTACAGCTAGTTCACAAAGTCACGTGTGCGTAATTTGCACTCATAGACTAGGTCTATGACTTTGCACAAATTATACACAATTGCACAAATTTGCCCAGGTAAAGAAAGAACTCCATAGAAAAGAATAGTGGGTGGTGAAAATATGAAATCAGAAACAATTATCAGATGCTTTTCCACACCAGATGGACGTGACCCTGAGTGCTAAAAGCCAGGCCATGTTAATTATGAAGCATATGACCTCAAAAGGGAAATCACAGCAGCTAGTGCGTGTTCCAATCAAACAGTAGTCACCAATTAACAATACAAAACAATGTCGCTGATTTACATTCCAGGCAGGAGCGACGTATAAAATCTGCTGTATCACATAGAGAATTTAATAGGAAAAAATCAAGCCCCAGGAATTCTTGACACTACCCTTATGCTAAATATGGAGGGAGATGGAGGGGACAGAAAGGGCTTTCTATGATAATCTCTATTCATGGCTTGGAAGATTAGAAGGGATCAGGGAGGTATTGCTTTTTTGCCTATATCACGGCGTGACCACAAGGTGGAAAGAGATTTTGGCATCCATAAACAAACGTTCTGAACAAATTCTGACATTTGTCAACGTTTTTGATAACATATATTTTGTTCTTTTTAGTAGCCATTGGAAATATGTCTGACATGTCTGGCTCCCTTAAAATGTCAGGGCCAGAGGGTGTGTCCCTCTCAAAACACCTGTGCCAGAAATACTGAAATCCTGATCCTTTAAACAACAGGCAACATGCAATATGGATTCTTAGCTGCAAGGGTCCTCATTGAGCTACATGTTATACCATTGAGGCCTGCTTCAATGGCCAAAACACACAGGTGGGGTCCTTCCATATTCATTTGTCAGGTCCGAGCAACTTAACACAATTGACCTGTGGCCAACACTCTGACAAGCTTCTCTTTGGGAGCCATGTTAGGTACAGAGTGACTCTTAAGAACTAATTGTTTGCACCATTTTCACATGAGAACTACCACATCGAAGGGTGTGAAGAACATGTTTGGAAAAGAAAAAACATGGGCCTTGTCAGATACCCCTTCATAAGACCCAGAGTAATACATGTTAGAATGTGATAGGACCGGTAATCAAAAGAGAGAGAGAGGACTAGATAGCTAGTCCGTATCCCCAAGGTTTATATGTATTATCAATAGGGACTAGCCTAATTGTGAAGAGACTCAGATTAGTACTTTTTTGGGGGTAAACCATTTGCTTTGATCATGAAGCCCTCACCCACCAACCTGGTTGGTGGCATGCTTCATCATCGGGCCCACCCAGTGACACCGAATGTGTCCCGGGTGTGTTACAATGCCTGATTACAGCGGAGCAGGTATAATTGCTGAGTGTGCAGTGTGGTGGAGTGAGAAGTGAAGATTAAAAGCTATACAGTGGTCCCAGTACCCGAGGGTAAAGGTATTGTACCCCAAAAAACATACTAATCTGAGTCTCTTCACAATTAGGCTAGTCCCTATTGATAATACAGAATGTGATAGGACCCACAAGCCAACAGTTACCAACAACCACTCTACCTTATCCACAAAATGCCATCACATGTATTATGAACCATAATGACCATAATCATAATAACCTTTCACACATATGAAGTAATGCTCAGAGCAGGCCCTGTAACTGCCGTCCCTCCAGTGCAATACCTCCTGTAACACTCTGTCCTCGTCAGTTCGCCACCTTTAGCTCTCACAAATCTCCTCTCATCCATAACAAAAGACATTAAATCCGAAAAATACTAGTCTACTAAACTTTGGCATATCTTGCCTTTTTCAAATGCCGAGTCTTCCTCAAAGAGTTCCTTACTGGTCAGGTGCATGCTTTATTTTACTTGGCGGTCTGCTCAGATGAATACACTTCAGCGGACTTTATGAACTAAACTTGCTCTGTGTAGTATCTTGTATTTTCCTTTAATTGTCTCGTTCTTGCATGCCTTCATCCTGTGTGTATCCTTTTGAATGCTGGTGTTCTGTGTTCTACAGAGCACTGTTAGAATTCTGTGTAATACCATTATGTCATTCTACTATCTGACACTGAAGTACATGGATGTGCTTTTCTTCTTGGATTAAAGCTACCACTTAATCATTCTTCTGGTGGTATTATTATTGAGTGAGAGAGAATACTACACATTGGCGACGATAGGGATAAAAAAGAACCAACCCTTTTAGATTCATAATACCAGCTCTTCATTTACTTGGCTATAATTTGAAATATTCGTTTTTTAAGAGAAAGACCATCTGAAACTCAAACAAAAGTCTCTCTGTTATAAGTAAATAGAATATAAGTATGCACTATAACACTTTCTTATCAAATGTGACAAAGAACTAAAAATGTCTTGTTCTTTTTAGAAAAATTGGCTGCAAAATACATTTGTCCTGAGGAAGACACTACGACGTGTCGAAACGCGTTGACAGACTACAGCCGTGCCAATAACATATAGGACAACAATACTGCCTTTTGAATGTTTTTAGAAAATGTTTTAATTCTGATTATTAACAAAATATCTTTTTTACTGTAGCAAATATCGTGTGTACAAGATATATGTGTTTAAATCCTTTTTTATCAAAATAATTAAAAATCCGTTTTATATCCGTAATACTGTTTGTGTTATAGTTTTTGCTTAATTTGATTCTTTAAAAATAGCCAGTGTTCTTTCTTTTGAAAGTTAGCCTGGGTTGATATTTTCGCATTAGAATTCTGTGTAATACCATTATGTCATTCTACTATCTGACACTGAAGTACATGGATGTGCTTTTCTTCTTGGATTAAAGCTACCACTTAATCATTCTTCTGGTGGTATTATTATTGAGTGAGAGAGAATACTACAAATTGGCGACGATCGGGATAAAAAAGAACCAACCCTTTTGGATTCATAATACCAGCTCTTCATTTATTTTACCCGTTTTCTCCTTCATGAGAACATCGTTGAGTTAAACTACATTGCTGTAAATATCTCATCGTTGTACTTCTACTTCAACTAACCAACGAAGCATTTTTCTACTCCAGTAAGCCATCGAAACATTTTTTTTTAGAATATTTGACGTTTTAAAAAAAAAAAGGAAAGAAAAACAACTGGCGGATCTGTGCTAAACTACTCGTGAACTGTGAGTAATTTTACAAGATTTCTCGTGAACTGTAGCATTTATTGGATTTTACTCGCACTGTGACACTGTGCGTTACGGTGTTTACCTTCAAACGTTTCCTTCATTGCTGCATGCTGCCTCGCGCTTCAGTGCTCCTTTGCGCTAGCGCTTAGCAACGCTTCTGGAATACGTTCTCCACGCACTTGTGTCACGTCGGAGGTCATTCAACGTGACTCTACTTACGTGTACGTGCCGCCATATTGGATTTCTTTGAGAAAGTGCTTCTGGCTTCATTTCTTCTCTGAGTGTAATGCAAGTATCGGCGTTTCAACGCGCGATGCAAACACATTGAAAGGTAATTGCTGAAAGGTCACGCTGCGCTCACCTTCATACAAGCACATCAGTACTTCGTTTTCTTCTTCATCTTCATTGTTTTTTCCAGCATTATTGAGAAAGTGAAGCAGCTTTGTAGGTTATTCTTTTTATTTATTTTGTTCTCTTCATTCAATTATTTATTTTCTTCACTGGCATCATGAGCAACACTACTCCTGCTTCTACTGGTAATGCTTCTAACAGTTCTGCGCCTACGTCTGCTACGTGTATTAATATAAACATTAGCACACCTAGAGACTTTTTAACATCACTTGGAGAACCAATTATAAAATGGTCTGAGTGGAAAGAATACTTTCTTAATTATATTGCTACTTTGGAGGATAATGTTGGATTCTTATCTCCTGAACGGAAAATGCGTATGCTTTTACATAGCTCGGGTCCGGAAGGCTTAAGAGTTTATAATCAGATGCAGAAACCGGATAGAGCAGGCGATACTGACATCTTCAAAAATGCAATTTCTGACTTAACTGAACATTACTCACCTACTAGTTGTATTGGTGTTACCAGACGAGCATTCTTTAAAAGAAAACAACTGGAGAATGAATCAGTGGAGGAGTACCTTTCACAATTAAAATTGCTAGCCATGCATTGCAAATTTGGAGTTCTGCACAATGAACTTATTCGTGATCAAGTTGTTGTTTGTTCTAGGAATAAGAGTATTCAAGATAGACTATGGATTGAGGGAGAGTCTAGTCTGAAGGATGTGATAACTTTATTGAAAAAAGCTGAATTATCTGATAGAAGCTCTAAAGCTTTAGCTGATCAGTCTGGAGCTACTACTTCAACGGTTAACAACATTTTAGCAAAGACTAATAAGGAGTTACCGGACAAGAAGGGTGATAGGAAGTTTCAATCCGATAGAAATTCTCAGAGGAAGTCTTATAACTCAAAATCTTTCTCCAGGAAAACGTATAATAACAATGATTCTTTTTCCTTTGCTTGTTATCGTTGTGGAGATAAAAACCACAATGCAGGTTTTGAAAAATGTCCCGCTAGATCGGTTAAATGTTCTAATTGTGGGTTTGTGGGACATTATGCTAAAGTCTGCAATAGAAGTTCTTCACAACCATCTAAAGTTTTCAATGTTAATGATACTGATTCTTCTGATTATGATTCTGATTTCGATTCTCCGTCTACATCTGAAAAGTCTCAATGTAATATGGTGATATGTACTGAAAAGAGTGTTAAAAGCTACTGTTAAAATATGTACTGATTAGAGTGTTAAAAGCTACTGTTAAATACGGTGCATTGTTATAGATAGTGAAATCTCCCATCTGACTGTGGGGATAAAAAAAAAATTGTTATGTTTTTGTGGAACATAATTCAGTAATTTGTTCTTTTTGTTGTTTTTTTTGTTTTAGAAAAAGGAGGATGGTAGGTATTTGTTATTTCAGAAAAAGGGAGGATATGTAGTATCTTGTATTTTCCTTTAATTGTCTCGTTCTTGCATGCCTTCATCCTGTGTGTATCCTTTTGAATGCTGGTGTTCTGTGTTCTACAGAGCACTGTTAGAATTCTGTGTAATACCATTATGTCATTCTACTATCTGACACTGAAGTACATGGATGTGCTTTTCTTCTTGGATTAAAGCTACCACTTAATCATTCTTCTGATGGTATTAATATTGAGTGAGAGAGAATGCTAGCTGCAGCTGCTGTTTTCAACCACTATGCTTTGCCAATTTATTTGCCATGGTGTGCTCACTTTGCAAAATGTGCACATGTGTGCGATTCCTATTTCGGGCAGTATCTTCTAACAACTTAGCTAGCATTAAGCAACAGCAGCGTGTACTTAAGGGATGCGAGCACATCCTTGCTTTAGCATTTTGAGGCAAAGCAAACTGAAACGATATTTTTCTTTACTTGGATCTATACTAGTTTCTAGAAATAGCACATACCCATTATTTAGATGAGTCAATGGCTGAGATGGACAACACTGAGTAGAGGCAAAGTCCCTTCAGCCTTTGGGATATGGCTAAGTGACTTGGCTGATTCCCTTTTAATTTATCTCAGGCTCACAGTTACTCTGACCAAATCTGAAACCCTTATACTGGTATAGGTGCTAGGCTATAATCATAGAAGGAAATCCTAATCCTAATAGTTATGTACAAAGTATCGACATGCTAGATTTTCAGTGACAGATAAGATTTAACTCACAGCCCATGCAGCATGGTTACTAACAAAAGGTCCACTGGACTTAGTGGCAAAGGAGGACCAAATTATATGGCTGGGTTTACTAAATAATGCGGACAATTTTTTGATTGTACTATATCATCATATTTCCATTATTGTTACACGATTAACACTAAATGGGCCAAGAAAGGTGACCAGTCAACCTTTGCAAAGGGGCTTCCACTGTTCGGCAATAGGTATTGCCATATTTGTAGTAACTTTTGGTTCGTCTGAGCTCAAATCAAATCAAATCATACAATACTTTATTTGAGTAAAAGCTTAATCATTAAAGTAAACACAAGCAGACATAAAAAAAGGATTAACAATAAAATTGATTTGCATAAAAAAATTAAAAATACATACTATTTCAGCAGGGAACAACATGTTTTAAGAAGGTTCCTACAGCAGCACATATAGCTGTTCCTCTAAGTGTCTGAAGAAAAGGGAGAACTGGTCTGCATAATCTGATATCATGGACTTTCAAAATAGGTAGAAAAAAAACGTAATGTACTTTACATATTTACAAAAACAATAACATTTAGTAAGTTTGGGGGAGACATTGTTGCATGGACAAATGGTGGAATTGACCACCCCATAGCATAGTACCCCAAAGTAAAACAGAGCAAAATCAAAATTGTGCCCAGTCTAAACCTCAACAGTAGTACCCTTTCCTATTGATTGGATTTTTGCAGTCAGTAAGGCGCTATACCCTCGGTGTATTGCAGCAGCATAATCTGCCTATTAATGGGCTTCAAGGGTTCGGCTGTATCCCTCTTCAGCCACCTACCCTCTAGGAAGGCATGCTTCAACCAGATCTTATCAGACTTGGTTGCACTATTAGGATTAATAGAGAAGGGTGGCCAGCCCAGGAGAGTAAAGCAGATTGTAATTTATGAATGTCACAGTATTTTGATATCTCAATCTCATTAAAGGCAATCCATAAATACATGTTGATTGAACATTGCATTGGGATTGTTCCAAATCAACAGTCGCATCCGCAAAGGGCAGGTTTAATGATGTCCTTGATATACATTAGTCCAAGTTTGTGTCGCTTAGATTTACCAGCCAATTTCATGTATATGTGGATAGATCCCACTACTCACAATGTGGTTTTATAACCTGTTAGTTTTTGCTCACCTCTGGGAGGGTTTTAGAGCATGTGCATGATAGAGTGCGGGTTCACCTGCCCAGAATTTTACCATGCTCACCTGGGCCCAAAAAAACATACACACTTTGAACAGGTAAGCCTACGCTTAACCAGTGATTAATTTTAACCTTTTAGGACCTATACATTGACTTACCAAACCTTGTCACTGGTACCTAGAGTCCCAAGGGATCAAGGGAGTTTATCTAAATATTTTCTTAAAGGTCTGAGTCCATACTAAATTAGTCAAAGTTTGTTCAATTAAGAAAAGTATAACCAAAGCAATATGATGCGGAAATATTATGAAACTTTCATTAAGCATTGAAGCAGGAAGGGTAAGAAAGGGAAACAGCACAACGACATACCCTTACAACTTTATATTTACCTAGAATGGTGTGAAGACCAACCCTGGCCACGGGCTGGGATAAAGGACAGGACCCCCGATAGTGAAGGTGCCAACAGGATAGGGAAAAGTGCAGACCAGAATCAGGATAAGTATGGACCAAATTGGATCAGGACAGGACCACCGCAGTCAGGACCGGCACCAACATTTAAAGTGCAACGCCAGCTTCACACCCCTCTCTGCAGCTAACAGTCGGACCCTGATTGGGTTAGCGAATCTTCTCCCCAGAACCCCGATTGGGTTATCAAATCTTCTGACAAAGTGCTCCACAACACCTCTGATCCCGAATCTTCTGACAGAGTGCTCCTCCAGCACCTCAATTCTCAATCGCTTATTGAGTGAGTTGGGTCAGTGACAGGTCAGCTATTCGGACAAGTCGGACAATCTAACTAGCTAAGCCTACCTTAGATATACCATTTTCCAGGGCAGTGTACCACCCCCCAATATTGCAAATGTGTGAATTCCCTCAATTTGATTGGTCAAAAGACGAGGAGAGGTCATCACACCATACCAGTTATGAGGTCATGCTCTTCAATATTCAGATCAATGTTCCCGCCCAATGTTTTATTTTCCCATGCACTTTTATTCCACCCGGCAATGAATGTTCCAATAATAAATACAATGTATAATTTGACATCCTCTTGGAGGTTCAGGAGGTTGAGTTCTCTTGAACATCTTCTAGCAAGTCAGGAGTTGGCAGGAATTAAATGCCATGGCTGTGGACTCGGGTGAATTTGGTGCATGCTCAGTTTCAGGACCAAAGATGGAGCAACATTGTACTTGATTGGTCCAAACACGAGCTAATAGCAAAGCCAAAGAAAAACAGTTTTAGAACAAAGAATAAATGAATGCACTGTATACCACTTATCTCTACTCTGTTCCCATTACTTTATTTTAACTACAGCATTAAGGATTAAGCAGAACGAACAATTTAGTAAAAGCTGCAATGCAAGTGTTAGAACAAATAATAATGGTTCTGTCGGACCGAAATACACAATGATATAGTATTTCCTATGTGTTACTTAAGACATCCGTCCCTGTAAGGGTACCAACATAGTGGTACCTATACCAATATAGACAAAGCACACTGACCACAATGAAAATTAAAGTAAAGTTTTAGTCATATACTTTAAAACCTTAGGGGCCCATTATGATCGCGGTTTTCCCGCATCCTCCGGGCCGGCGGAAGCCACCGCCGGCCCGGAGGATGCGGGAAAACTGCTGCGGACCCACCAAAGACCCACCGCCACATTAGGATGGCTGGTGGGTCTTGGTTTCAGTCCGCCGCTTTTCCACCGCGGTCGGCTTACAACCGCGGTGGAAAAGCTCTAATATGGTGGCGGTGTCTCTCAGACACCACCAGACATATCAGGATGGCTTCTAAAACATGCCTTTCCACGGCGGATTCTTCGCCGTGGAAAAGCATACGGATCTTCAGTTCGGGGGCCCGTTGCGGGCCCCCTGGGTGAAGGTTGGGTGGGGGGTGCACATGGGGGGTACCTATGGTACCCCCCTGCATTTACATGCAGAAAGCGGCAGGCACCGCGCGGTGCCTGCTGCTTTCTGCATGTAAATGCAATGCATGCCTGTTTAACATTGCCGCGGGTGCAGCTTGAAGCCACACGCGCCACAATGTTAAATATAGAGGATGTGACCACCAGGGTGGCGGTCACATCCTAATTGCACAGGAGGGAACGCCGCAGCACATGCGGACGTTCCCTCCTAGTCAGGGCTTGTGGACGGACGCAAGTCCGTCAACGATCGTAATGAGCCCCTACGTTTTGCTGTCCAAACAAACATAAAACATATAGACCACATACATTTTGTGCAGGACTGATATACATTAACAACAACATACATAAATGTTAATTCACAGAATTGTTAGCCTAGTCAACTATATACGCAATAATCCAATAGGTACATCAATTAATTCTTGGTTCCTAGTAGATTTTGTATAGTTGATTCATGAAAGAGAGAAATATGTCGACGTTTCGACCCTGGGGGGCGATGCGCTGGTTGTGTTAGCGCATGAGAACATAGAGCAGCCATGTTTAGTTCTAGTGCGCAGAAGCAAAGTTTTCCCACCTAAGCAGTAAGTACGTCATGTCAGGTGAGTATGACAGACGCATGCGCAGAAAAGTTCCCACGTTGCGGCAGCCATTTTGGGTTAATCAAGTTACAGTTAGTAAAAGCACATTGAAAAGCTTCCCCTAAATACTAGAAATGTCGTGTGGTGCATTATTAGTAAGACAAAACATGTTTATTAGTGTATTAGTGTATTACAGGTTATTTCGAGAGGGCTGAGTCCAAGCAAGTCGCTTTACGTGCAGATCCTTGCTCCATCAATCCCCTCTTTGATGATATTTTATATCATCACATATTACAGAAATAGATGCCAACTTTTCAACATTTACTGATTTCTATTTCTTCAAACACTTATTTAGGCTTTTCCACATTATTCATGTGGAAGTTTTTCATCTTCTTGTACAAATCCCCATTTAATTCTTCAAGTTCAATTTCACTGAAGTTTATTTTCTTTCCTTTCTGATTTACTTTATATGTTTTCTTGTGTTTGCGACATTTGCAACAAATTATTATCCTTAAAATCAGTAGTGCTACTCCCATCATTGGCATCAGTATTTTACCTACAAAACTCTTTCCTACGCTAGTGAACCAACTACCTATTGAGGAGAGACCACTAATGAGTCTCTTCCATGCTCTGTCAACCTCCAGTGGTTTTCATTCTTCTCTCATATTGGTAATATTTCTTGCATACCTTTTAATTTCCACACTTTCATCTGGAATGTAAGTGCAGCAATGTTGCGTCTTCAACATTCTACAGACTCCGCCCTCTTTTGCCAATAGTATATCAAGAGCAACTCGATTTTGTAAAACCATTGATCTTACTGTAACTAATTCGGTATTGATCATCAAAAATCCCCTAGCAGTGTCAGTCAATAAGCGAATCCACCACTGTTGACAATTTGCATATTCTTTGAGTATTCAGAACCACTCTCACTGAAGGTATTATTGCACTAAATATGTCACCTATAATTTCAGCAAATGATGCTCTTTTACTACGAGTTAATCCATTAGTTTCTTCATTGCTTCCAGTGATTTTTTTTCTCTACATGGAATACCTTTGGAAATACTATTCCAAAATAGCAACTCCCATACCAATGATCAGGCAATTAAAATAGGCCTTTTTCCCACAAATGTAATAAATTCCAGGATAGACTGGTTCAGTTCCATCTTTGAACCCCCAACACCCAATAACTTTGAAATTGTGTTCATATTCACTGGAACCAATTAATATATTGTTATAATATCTGTTTTCTCTCCATGGAGACAGAGTTTCACTTTCCTTTCGAAATCCAGCAACACAGCAGCTTGAGTCTTGCCATTAGAGGTAAACTCTTTATTTTCAGCCCCTTTAGGAATCTTTCGTTTATGATCAGTGGCTTTTCTATGGAAGTCATGTCTCTTTTTCTCGACTAAATCTAAAAACATCTTTTCTTTCTCTTGTAATATGCATGTTAGATTTTCTTTATGAGCCTTGGCTATATCTATTGATCCTACTGTTGGAAAATACGCTCCCTTAAAGTGTGTAGAGTCTCTAGTACTAGAAATAAGATTTAAATTTCTACGTAAATTAACTTAAAAAAAGATTACATCAAAATTAGAAAAATAATACTGCAATTTTCCAGTTCTATAAAACAAGCTAGCTAAAATACTACATGAAATACCATAGGTCAGTGGTAAGTGATGGTAAGTGACCCCTTCAGCTACTGATGAGGGCACCTTCATGCACACGTAGCAATCACTGATTTCCACAGCTTCTACATAATGTACTAACAAATTAGCAAATACATTTAAATGAGTTCTATTTCTAGCTCTTCTATAGTGTAAGTCTCCCTCCTCTGGTGCTTCTAAATCTACTCCAGGTTGCTTAGGACTAACTGCTTTCTCTTGTGTATGTGTATCTGTTGTCTTAGGTGAATCTACCTGTTCAGGTATATTAGTGTTGTTCTGCAATTCTTTGCTCATTAGATAATGTCTACCTAATGTCAACCCAAACCATACTACAACTACTATTACTATACTACATGTGCATATTCTACAACATGTCTTTAGACAATTTCTTTTCGGTCTTCTGTTAACATTATACTCAGCCATTTCTGACTAAGGAGATTTTATCCCCTCTTTGTACCTTTTCATAGACTTTTAACCTGTGATTCTTTTCTCAAGTTGGTGTCACTTCTTCATCAGTCTGATCAACAATCAGTTTGTCATCACTCAGTTCTAGATTTTTGAAATCTTCAAGTATGGCGTACGTCCACTCGGGTCCTTTGAACTTGTTATTCAGTCTTTTCAAACATGGACTTCTCCTTCTGGGTTGCTCTGTGGATGGTCCAGCTTCATATACTTGCTCTGGCTCTTCATTTATTGTTTTAAGGCGAAATTTCAGTCTTTTGACAAAACCAGGCCACTTATCTCCCTTTCTGAGTCTTTTAGCCGGCACTGTGCCCTGACTTTCTTCAGATGCTCTTTTATTTTCGTTCAGTTGTGTCACTACTTGTTCTCTGTCAACTTCTGAATTCCTCTCTATCTGACTTGGTCAAGGGCTTGCTTTGGTTTCTTCTGCCTGGATACTAATCTGGCCTTGTTCAGGAGTTTGCTGTATTTGACTTTGACTTTGACTTTGTTCGCCTTCTTTTTCCTGAACACACTTTTCTACACCTATCTGGTCCTGCTCAGGTCTTTGGATGTCTTGATTGTCTTTTGCTTGAGCTTTTGCCCTAATACCTGTCTTTCCTTCCTCAGACTCTGGAGTTCTGGCTGGAGTTTCAAATGTCTGAGTACACCGATCTTTCCTTATCTGGTCCTCCTCAGAATTACTTTTGACTTGGATTTCTGTAATCTGAGTAAATTCTTCTATTCCTGACTCGTCCTCACTATCACTCTGTCTATCTAGATATGTTTGACTTCTGGTTCTCACAAAGTCTGCAGGTATGTAGACTACTGAAATCCATTCATCCTGACTGGTGCTTGGTTGTTCCTCATCAACTACTTTGGGATCAACTACTTGAGACCCCTCAGCTGCATAACCTTAGGCTTCTATATCAACAGGTTCGATCACCCTCTTGGTGTGACTCGCGTGGATCTAATTTGGAATTCCCCTGCATTTTACAGCTGTGGTAGAAATCAATTTCCCTTGATGTGGCTCTCCCCACCTTGGTGCTAGTCAAGATTCTCGAGTATGTTCCTTTATCACTACCCAGTCACCTGGATTCAGGTCATGTGCTGGAGTTGATTGTCTGGCGACAGCGCCTTCCCCAACCTGGTGAGAGATAGAACGCACTTGGTCAGCCAGTTCTTTGCAGTACTCGAGTACTAAATCATCAGAAATATTTATTAGCTTGTGTCCTGGTACCCTTGCCTGCCTCATTGCTCTTCCCATGAGTATTTCATGGGGACTCAAGCTTGTGTTTCTGTCTGGAATACTTCTGAGTCCCATCAGAACAAGAGGTAAAGCATCCGGCCACTCAAATCGGGTAGATTCACACATCTTTCACAATCGTCACTTAATTGTGCCATTCAGTTGTTCTACCACTCCAGAAGCCTCTGGGCGGTATGCACAGTGAAGCCTTTGCTCAATTTGGAATGCTTCACACGTCAGACAAATTATTTAATTATTAAAATGAGACTCTCGGTTTGATTCAATCGTTACTGGAAAACCGAAACGTGGTATAAGTTCCCTCAGTAATAACTTAGCTACAGTGATGCTATCATTTCTGCATGTTGGGTAGGCTTCCACCCATTTTGAAAACATCCAGACAATGACAAGGACGTACTTCAGTCCTTGACAAGGGGGTAATTGGGTGAAATCAATCTGGAGGGATGTATGACCTTACAACGCATACTTTTACATCGCATACCATTACAACGCGATTTTTACAACGCAGGATCCTTTACAACGCAGGCCTTTACAACGCATGTCATTACATAGCAGATGCTATTACAACGCATGCCATTACAATGTAAGTATAGGTAAGTATATCTTTTTTTATAAATTGTAATTAATTTAATTTAATTAATTTAATTTAATTAATTTAATTTAATTAATTTAATTTATTTAAAGTCGTTTTTTAAAAAACTGAACACTTAAAATACCCCTGTACCCCATAACACAAACCTAGCCCTGAACCCTAAAAATACCCCTGTACCCCATAACCCAAACCTAGCGCTGAACCCTAAAAATACCCCTGTACCCCATAACCCAAACCTAGCCCTGAACCCTAAAAATACCCCCGTACCCCATAACCCAAACCTAGCCCTGAACCCTAAAAATAACCCTGTACCCCATAACCCAAACATAGCCCTAAACCCTAAAAATACCCCTGTACCCCATTACCCAAACCTAGCCCTGAAACCTAAAAATAACCCTCTACCCCATAACCCAAACCTAGCCCTGAACCCTAAAAATACCCCTGTACCCCATAACCCAACCTAGCCCTGAACCCTAAAAATACCCCTGTACCCCATAACCCAAACCTAGCCCTGAACCCTAAAAATACCCTATACTCATACTTATTTTTTTAAATTACTTAAATTAATATATTTAATTTATTTTATAAAAATACATAAATTAATATATTTATTTTTAATATTAATTAAATTAATTAAATAATGTTAAATAAAATATAAAATAAAATTATATACTTACCTATACTTACGTTGTAATGGCATGCATTGTAATAGCATCTGCTATGTAATGTCATGCGTCGTAAAGGCATGCGTTGTAATGGATCCTGCGTTGTAAAAGTAGCGTTTTAATGGTAGTGCGTTGTAAAAGTTGGGTTGTAACGGTTGTATACCATCTGGGGAGTCATATGAAGGGACCTTCTGCCTTTCCAAACTTTCCTGGCAACACCACAGTTCTCTTACCAGGATTAATTCGCTGGCATGTTCTACACCTCTGGCAAAGACTCTCTGCTACATTCCTGAATCTTGCATTGAACCAACTGTGTCTGAACTGTCTAATCATCGCGTCTCTACCTATGTGTGAACTTCCATGATACATCCTAGCCATAGGAGCAAGCATACAATCTGGTAACACAGGTCTCCAATCGAGGTAAACAATAACACCATCCTCAGCCCTTCTCCGACATCCTATTTTGTCCCACTCTTCCTTTTCCTTCATTTCTGCCTCATTTTGAAAATCTCTCACGTTATTTCCAGATTGGTGCGCAGCACACTTGACCACAGCCACTTCTTTTGGTAATTGAATTGATTCCAGCAAGTCTTTTACATAATGTCCATTCTTAATAGGAGTACCCGAAGAAGCAGAAACTCTATTTGCATCCATAGTTGGACAAAGTCATGCACAACCCCGTAACCATACGACTGTCAGTGTATATGGTTGCTTTTCATGTTTTCCCAAATTTGCATGCTCTTGTTAATGCACCTAATTCGGCTATTTGTGCAGACTTGACTCCAGGTAAATAGGATGCTTCCACAGGACCCGACAGTGTACACACAGCATAAGCAGCACTTAATCCTCCTTCCTCATGTCTCATGCATGAGCCATCCACGAACAGCTCATATTCAAATGTCAACAATGGCTCTTCTCTTATGTCTGGTCGGGGCTTTTTCCTGTATTCTGTGAGGTCGATGCAATCATGCTCCACTTCCCCTTTTACTTCTGCGAAATGTGAATCAGGTAACAGTGTTGCTGGATTTAAGACAGTGCATCTGGCAATGGTCACATTCCCTGCACCTAGAAGAATTTGCTCATATTTAGTCAGCCGACTAGGAGTCAAATACTGAGTACGTGTTTTGGTTAACAGAATCACCACTGAGTGTGGAACATACACAGTTACAGGGTGTCCCATTATGATGGATTCACTTTGTTCAAGACTCATGCAGGTTGCAGCTACTGCTATCAGACAGCCTGGCAATGCAGATGCCACTGGATCTAGTGTGGATGAAAAATATGCCACAGGAAGTCACAGAATAATGCAAATTCCTTCGTATAGTCAGGCATCCCTAAGGCTGGAGCTGAGCAGAGGCAGTCTTGCAGCTTCAAGAAGGCAGTCATGCTTTCGTCATCCCATTCCACTGGGTCTTTTGCTCTTTTTGTTGTCATCTGTATCAGAGGTTTAGCTAGGACTGCAAATCCTACAATCCACTGCCTGTAGTAACCCACAACCCCAAGAAACATTCTGATTTCTTTCTGTGTCTGATGTAGATTCATGTTTCTGATTATTTTGATTCTTTCAGAGGGAGCTCTTCTGACACCTCTTTCTATCTGGTGCCCCAGATATTTTACCGATGTGGTGCAGAATTGCAACTTCTCAGGTGACACTTTATGCCCTCCTTCTGCCAAATGATTCAACAATGCAATGGTATCAACAACACAGTCATTTCGAGTCTTAGATGCCACCAACAGGTCATCTATATATTGCCCTTTCAACACTTAACAATATTGTCGTCACAGGTCTAAACTAACTTGTGAAGAAATGTGGTGTATAAAGAGAGAGTACCTCACGGTAGCAACACCCAAGGGGGTTACTGACCAATAATTGCCAGTCTACCCACTTCTCATCATTGGCCACTCTCTCTTTTTTGTTGTGTGCAGGAAAAGATAAACAAAAAAACTGATGTGCTTCCTTTTAACAAAACTCATATAGTGAAGAAAAAGCGGACACCGTAAAGTGTGCCCACTGCACTGACCACTAATGTGCTCTCAGAACCCCAGTGAAAACCCCATAAAAGAAAGTTTTTAGAATTCTCACTTATTAAAACCGGGTATTGCTTACTGGCCATCCAATTTTATTCCTGGCTAAAAAGCATTCGCAATTAAAAATGGTTACCAATTCACCATAGTTTTCGCCAACATGTTTTGCTGCCAAGAGTTTACGCAACTTTGTCAGGGCTTTTGGGGGTTCTATACTCTTATTCTTCACTATTGGTAGTTCCCAAGATCTGATGGTTGCCTACTCACTGCATACCTACAACCATCATTCATAAATGGACCCGTGTCGAAAGATCACGTGTCCGCCGAGTAGCCCCTCAATGTCAAGCCCCCGGTGCCGAGTCCCTCCGGCACGTGTAGAGCTCCGACGAAGCATAGTAGTGGAAATCAACACACTAAGAGGATAAGGCGAAAATACAATTGTCAGATCCTACGCATGAGTCTAGATAGGTGCAATTCAGGTGGGGCCTTCTACTGTTGGAATCTGTTTGAGTGGGGGGGGCGGCCTCCCCTGTATATATTTTTTATCACCCTTTAACTCCTTGTTGATTGTTTGCATCTATATATTGCACCAGGACGGACTGTCCAGGCAACACCAGAGATTCAAGGCACTTTTTCAAAATCTGATAAAAAATCAATGGACTTTCTGTGTACCCCTGAGGGACACGGTTCCAAACGTAGACATGATCGTCAAATTTGAACGAGAAAAGATATTTGCTATCTGGATGTAATGGTATGGAGAAAAATGCATGGCACAAATCTATTACCGTGAAACATCCGGCTCCCCACTGTATCTGATACAGAATCACTGCAGGATTTGGCACAACTGGACAACATGGGACAACAATTTTGTTACCTTTGCGGAGGTCTTGTACGACCCTATATTTCCCGCTCGGTTTCTTTATGCCAATTGTAGGTGAATTACATGGACTGCTCATAATTTCTTGTAAAATGCTCTGCTCAACCAATCGTTTCATTTCTACTGCAACACCTGCTTTTATTTCTGGGCTCATTTATTATTGTCGAATATTTGGGTAAACTGAACCTTCTTTCACTATCACCTTTACCGGGTCAACATTTGCCATTAATCCTACATCTTTTCCAGTGAAATCCCACACTTCAGAATTCACTGTATGCTGCAATTCTTTTGGGAGGTCTTCCACTAACATTTTTTTTATCTTCAGTTTCTTGTTTGGCCAACATTATTTATAAACTCCATCTTGATCTGGGGTTTGAATTTCAACACCACCAGGGTACAGAAAATTGTGCAATTCATTTTGCATAGCAAGTCCCTACCTAATAGGTTTACTGGACCGGAGTTGCACACTACATATGTATGCATTTCTTTAAAATTATAGTGTAGTTCCTATATTCCCAATAGGCTCTGCGCATTGGAATAATATAAACAGCAGTGTAGGCGTAGGACTGAGGTCGACTAGGTCTCTACTGACTATATTAGACTTAATTAGTTTCGCCAGCTAGCTCAGAGGTCACTAGAATCTTTCTCGAATGTTCAGGAAAGAGTTAACTCTCCGGATTAGACAAGAAGGGATTAGCTTCTGACAACCGTACAAACATGACAACTTTGCTCCCTCAGTATAGAGTGTATCTCTAGAGTCGTGTGAAAACAATAGGCAGCTATTTCACTCAGTCAATCGTGCATACTTAGTTTCACCAGAGTGCAGAGAAATAAAGAGACAGGCGTTTTTCAATAAAAGGTGTTATTTTATTGAGCAGCCTTCTTTCTCATGCAAGAGAAATGAATTGCCACAATTGCAATACTTATTATGAAGTAAAGTGCGTACAGTAAAAGTAGTATTATGAAATAATACTGCAAAAGCATAGATATGGTTTCTTAGCCATATGATACTTTAAAATAGATAAAATATATATGCATACTTAAAACCATTGACTAACATACTCAACTGGTGCTTCTAACTACGCCTACCCCGATGTACCTGACCTAAGCCTAATACTTGGAAAGGAGTAAGTAAGTAGCAGTTTAAGTTAAGTTGGTTAGGATTGTTTTTGCCAAGGATCTGAATAAAGAATTCTCTTTAAGGGTTTAGTCAGCTCCGTACCTTAGTAATAGAATGTGGGAGGTTTGGTATCTCTTTCTTCAGGACTTGATCTCCCAGCAACCCGCAAGGGTGACTCGGGAACACCAGAGCTGGATTTTCTCTGCATGAGAAAAAGTAGCTTCTCCAGCACGTCAAAGGAGAGGGGCGGCTTCCGTGGGCTCTCCAGAGTGCAGAGAAATAGAGAGACAGGCGTTTTTCAATAAAAGGTGTTATTTTACTGAGTAGTCTTCTTTCTCATGCAAGAGAAATGAATTGCCACAATTGCAATACTTATTATGAAGTAAAGTGCGTACAGTAAAAGTAGTATTATGAAACAATAATGTAAAAGCATAGATATGGTTTCTTAGCCATATGATACTTTAAAATAGATAAAATATATATACATACATAAAACCATTGACTAACGTACTCAACTGGTGCTTCTAACTACGCCTACCCCGATGTACCTGACCTAAGCCTAATACTTGGGAAGGAGTAAGTAAGTATCAGTTTAAATTAAGTTGGTTAAGATTGTTTTTGCCAAGGATCTGAATCAAGAATTCTCTTTAAGGGTCTAGTCAGCTCCGTATCTTAGTAATAGAATGTGGGAGGTCTGGTATCTGTTTCTACAGGACTCGATCTCCCAGCAACCCGCAAGGTTGACTCGGGAACACCGGAGCTGGATTTTCTCGGCGTGAGAAAAAGTAGCTTCTCCAGCGCGTCAAAGGGGAGGGGTGGTTCCGTGGGCTCTCGCATCAGCTAGGCTCTCGGGCAAGTAGATAGCCGCTCTGCTCCAAACCACCGTGTGTTTGCTTAAGGCAACTGATAGTATTTTATACCTGAAAGGTGCCAGGTTTGACGTAAGGTTGGACTTAAGACGTCACTAAGAACTAACAGTTTTGGCTGGACTCCAGGAGTTCTTGTTCAAATCAAAACAAAAGCAGGGGGGATTTCCCGGGCTGCTGGAGGCTTGGTTTGTTTAAAGAACGCGTTGTGCTTTCTAGGAGTTGATGGGAGTAGCCGTGCTGTGCTTTGGACTGCATGGGCTATTACTGAATATAGATATGATTCTTATGACTTTATAAGGATATTATTGATTATAACTGCACATGGGCATGTATCGGGAATATCGAATTTGGGTACTAGATAGAAATACAACAAAATTACCTATTCTGATTTCCATAGGTTTTGTAACAGGGGTACTGATTTGTTTATTAGAAATGCCCACTACCTGGATCGCTTCTCCCGAGAGGGGTAGGTTTGGAACATCTGCTGTTCTCACAGTAGAATGGGTAGCACCAATATCCATAAAAAAGGTAACATCATTTCCCTCAACCTTTCCCTCAATGTATGGACCTAACTGATCTACCGGCAAGGATGCGCCAAGCACGCACTCCTCGTCCTCCCCTCTCAGGCACCGTCAGTAACTATCTTCCTCAAAAAATGCATCACTCAAAAGAAATTGTAATGTCACTGTGTCTCTCCTTCCACTTCCCACCCAATTTGTGGTATCCACTTTGTGATTTACTTGGCTCCAAGAATCTGGCATAGGTGCAAGTGGTACCTGGTTCTGTATTACCTCTTGCTGTGGCTTCCTTGACACTCCATTCTGCGTCTGTGGATTCAAATCATCGTTTTGTACATTGTTACTCAATACAGCTTTACACTCGTTCCTCCAATGCCCCATTTTTTCGCACCCATGACAAGGAAATTGTTTCTTGGCCTCCACTCTGCTCATTCTACCTCTTGGTTTCCCCCCCATTTTCATCTCCTTGATTCTGATTATTTTTCAATTGGTTTAAATGAAGTTCCTGCTGCTCTGCTAATTTTACCTGTGCCCACATTACTTTTTCTTCTAGATTCTTTTGTTTGTTGTCAATTTCATCCCCACAATATTTTGCATACTTAAGTATGTCATCTACCGGCTTGGCCTGCCAGCAGATTTTATGATCTTTAATCATTTGCAAAATTTATTTTGTGTCAATACTCTCCAACCCACTTGACTGCTTGAATACCTGTAAAAGGCGTTCATAATATGCATGAACTGATTCATCTTTATTTTGGGTAGTTCTGTCTATTCTTGTCCAGTCAGTTTCCTTTGGGGGCAACTTTACTTTCAAGTACAGTATTACTTGATTATATTTTTTTCATAACCTCATCTGACAGGGCTCCTGTTTTTGTCGCTCTGGGGTACTCCTCATTAGGCCAATCAACCGCTATCTTACATTCTTTCCATATATCCACAGGAACAATAATGTCAAATAACCCATCTAAATCTTTTAGCAGCACTTTTTAGACTTTTATAAATCTTTCAACTTGCCTGTACCACTCTACAGGTTTCTCTCTGAGTTTCGGGAAATCGTTCATAAATGACAAAATATCTTGTCGGGACCATGGGACATGCAAATAACCTCCTCCGGGCACTTCTCTCATTGGAGACAAACTTTCCACTTTTTCGGGTTCTTTTAATAAATATTCATTTGCAGTATTTTTCGCTTGGGCCTCCTCCTTTTTCTTTGCCCATCTAGCTTTCCATTTATCTAAATTCCCACACTTCTGCAAAAAGGACAATTGCTCTTTGATTTGCACTTTACGTCCTTTGGCAGAAAATTCAGCTCTGTAAGGTTTCTGTAAAACTTTAGATTTTCCAATATCAATTCCCATTTCAGAAGCCAAACTCATTAACTTTTCATGACATTTTTTAGTATTTCGAGTGATACTTCGACATATAAACAACAATTCATCCTCATTGAGGATGTTTAATCTTTCCAATCCCACATTTCCAGCCATCAGTTCTTCTAATTCAACTCGTAATTTAAAAATATCCAATACCTTTGGCTGTGTTTTTAATTTTTCTATTTCGCTGGACCATCTCTCTATTTCTTCTGGGGATACTACAGTAGCACTTCTTGTACCTGAGGATGTTTCCATCCGTACCTCTCTAGAGCTTCCAGGAGTGTTTTTCCTGATCGAATCACCCACTGATTCTCTTATAGGTAAATCCATCAAGGAAATCACTGACTCGCATTCACTTGCTTGGTCATCAATTATCAAGGGTTCTTTTCTAGATTGCACTACAGGTGTAGTCAGAACAGGAGGTTTAGGACAGGATTGTTTTTCTCCACATAATGGAACCACGGGACCTATGGTTACCGGATTGGTCAAGGCTTCAGGATTCATATTTAACTGTGAAATGTTCTGAATTAATTCACTTCTGTGTTTATTTATTGCTTCTCCTCCCCTCTCCTGTAGCACTCTTTCTAATGAAGTTTCATGCACTACTCGCAGAACCAAAGGTGGTTTTAAGAAAGGGGTGCTAGGGTTAACTCTATTTGATTCTTCATAATAAGGTGGCGGACTTTTCATTAACAAATCCTTCAAGTATTCATCATCTGACTCACCACAAGTCATTACATTTTTCATTTTCTCTGGGCATATGCTTCCTGACGCTTCCTCTAAAGTCCTTACAGGATATAACCCTTCTACTAACAAAGACTGTCTCCATTTCTTCACTTGTTTATCTCTTGTTTCTTTAGGAAATCTGGGATAAAATGTACTCCAATTTCTGTCGCTTCTGGGTCTACCTCGCTCAAAAGCCTCGGTCTCCCATTCTTCTAATGCTTCGTACTGGGTTAATCTAGGTCTGGGGTCTAATTCATTCATGCGTGTTCTCAAATTGTTCAAAACTCTACCATTAAAGGTACCATGTTCTGGAAATGCCAAAACACCATCATCTTTTGTGTACTCTGTCCAGTTCTCTAACCACACAGAGGTGTGATAGCCCCTTTCTACCATCATATATGATGCAGGAGTATTTGGTGGAGGAATAATAATCCCTTCTCTAGTTTTAACCGTCTTGTCCTTTTTAAGGAAATTCTTAATCTTTTTAAATAGCGACATTTTCCTCTCTCCTCTGTACATGATATGAGATCTTCCCCTTATGTCTTGCTCGTATGCAAAACCCAAGTACCTCCTATTGGGTCTATTTCCTATAACTGTTGGGTCTAAATGCCACATATAGGTTACACTGTTAAATTTAGTATGCAGCTACACTCAACTTGTTTACTAAATGCTTTACCAATACCAGCAAGTTTTTTTATTTTCAAGAGCCAATCAGTGATTTGAATTCAACTTACTTTCGACCAATGATAGCACAACTTTTCTCGTGAGACGAGTTCTCACGCTATTTTCAAGAACCATTCAGTGATTTGAATTCAACTTACTTTCGACCAATGATTGCGCAACTTTTCTCGTGAGACGAGTTCTCACGCTCCTGCACGCACCCCTCCTTTACAATTATTACCACAGCTACACACCCGCTGTCTCAACCAATAACAGCACGGCTCTGAGTGACATCACCTCAGCTCCCATACTGACTCCCTCTTTTGCAAGGTAATACGAGAACTTATTTCTTTTCACTTTTAAATGCAATATTCATTCATTAACAAAGTAAAAACATTCGCCACTGTGCCTAAGTGAAATTCAAAGGAAAGAATAATTTCTCTCACAGCGAGTAGATCCCTTCTGCCTACTCTTCATACAGTGCGTGTAGATCCCTTCCGCCTACTCTTCACACAAACATCAGAGAACCTGTTTCTCCCTCTGGCTTACCCTTTCTAGGTGATATAAGGCCAAAGTTTCACCATCAAACTCTTTTGCTATCATTTATTCACACATTTATACAGAAACTCCCTAATCAGTGCTTCCAGTTTTACCTAACCATGCACTTACTTCCTGAGACAAGTGAACTCATTGCAAAGTGGATTCCATTTACCACCCGCTATTCTGCCACCGGGGATTCAAAAAAAACATAGAACAATACAAACAGGTTTTGATTAATACATAAAATAAATGCAATTTCAAAAATAATCAATACACGACTAACTACCAATCTTAACTAAACCTTAACCATCTAAATGCTACCAAAAGAATACTGATAGAGTGCGGGTTTACCTGCCCAGAATTTTACCATACTCACCTGGGCCCAAAAAAACATACACACTATGAACAGGTAAACCTATGCTTAACCAGTGATTAATTTTAACCTTTTAGGACCTATACCTTGACTTACCAATCCTTGTCACCGGTACCTAGAGTCCTAATGGATCAAGGGAGTTAGCAAGAAAATAGGTAGCATTAAACATTGCACTCCTAAATAAGCACAGACTCGGGAAAGATTTAAACACTTTATCTTAATATTTTCTTAAAGGTCTGAGACCATACTAAATTAGTCAAAGTTTGTTCAATTAAGAAAAGTATAACCAAAGCAATATGATGTGGAAATATTATGAAACTTTCTTTAAGCATTGAAACATAGGAAGGGTAAGAAAGGGAAACAGCACAACGACATACCCTTACAACTTTATTTTACCAAGAATGGTGTGAAGACCAACCCTGGCCATGGGCTGGGATAAAGGAAAGGACACCTGATAGTGTAGGTGCCAACATGATAGGGAAAAGTGCAGACCAGAATCAGGATAAGTACGGACCAAATTGGATCAGGACAAGGTTAGGACCGGCACCCACAGTTAAAGTGCAACGCCAGCGTCACACCCCTCTCTGCAGCTAATAGTCGGACCCCGATTGGGTTAGCAAATCTTCTCCCCAGATCCCCGATTGGGTTATCGAATCTTCTCACAGAGTGCTCCGCAGCACCTCTGCTCCCGAATCTTCTGTCAGCACCTCTGTTCTCGATCGCCTATTGAGTGCGTTGAGTCAGTGACAGGTCAGCTATTTGGACAAGTCGGACAATCTAACTAACCAAGCCTACCTTAGAGATACCATTTTCCAGGGCAGTGTACCACCCCCCAGTGTTGCAAATGTGTGAATTCCCTCAATTTGATTGGTCAAAAAACGAGGAGAGGTCATCACACCATACCAGGTATGAGGTCATGCTCTTAAATATTCAGATCAATGTTCCCTCCCAATATTTTATTTTCCCATGCACTTTTATTTCACCTGGCAATGAATGTTCCAATAGTAAATACAATTTATAATTTGACATCCTCTTGGAGATTCAGGAGGTCGAGTTCTCATGAACATCTTCTAGCAAGTCAGGAGTTGGCAGGAATTCAATGCCATGGCTGTGGACTTGGGTGAATTCGGCGCATGCTCAGTTTCAGGACCCAAGATAGCCAACATTTTACTTGATTGGTCCAAACACAAGCTAATAGCTAAGTCAAAGAAAAACAGTTTTAGAACAAAGAATTAATGAGTTCACTGTATACCACTTATCCCTTCTCTAGTCGCATTACTTTATTTTAACTACAGCATTAAGGATTAAGCAGAACAAACAATTTAGTAAAAGCTGCAATGCAAGTGTTAGCGCATGAGAACATAGAGCAGCCATCTTTAGTTCTAGTGCGCAGAAGCAAAGTTTTCCCACCAAAGCAGTAAGTACGTCATGTCACGTGAGCATGACAGACGCATGCGTAGAAAAGTTTCAGCGTGGTTGATTTTTACACTTAACATTATGGGATTGCCGACTGTTTCACACTACCCTGATGTGAACTGTTTGAAATAATAGACAAAACCATTGGGAATTGTATAGTTCCTCCATTATTCATGTTGTAATTGTGTTCACAATATGAACACTGCGTCGTCTGCACTATGATCGCTTATTTCACACTTTTCTGTATATGAATGTGTCTGATACATTTTTGATAGAAACAATGCTTGTCCGAATAGGGGATAGCAGAGGAGTGTCATCTTAAGATAGTGCGGACGAATGACAATGGCGGAGACAGATCTCCTCGATTGGGGGCAAATGTTGACCGAAATGTCCACAACAACGAATGAGAGTGAAACGGATAGCGAGCATGGCACACAGGGCACTATACTCGACTTAATGCACCCTGAAGAGTCGCCGCCCCCTACACCTTCTCACAACATGAATGTATGATTCACATACTAGTTATGAGTGCACCACCAACTTTTCTACTAGATTATCTAGGTTGCGCTAGGTCTTCCGCTGTCACATGGGTGGGGAAGAGGGATGGGAATTGTAGGGGGGACAGGGACTTATTCCCTAGTTTGGATGATTAGTATGGTTGATTATTTGTTATGTAGAGTATAAGACTCACGGACATAAAACTATAAACTGCATTTGCACTGTTATAATGGATAAATAGTACGCTCATTCGATGGTGAGACTGTCTGTAACCAGAATATGATCTATGGATATCACAAACTGTACTCTGCCTATACGGTCCCAAATTGTATGTACATGTCTTTTTTACTTGATAAAGTGGAAGCGGTTTTTAATTTAAAAAAATAAGTTTTTAAAAAAAAGAAACTGCTTGTCCTGTGCTTTTTTTAACTGGATTTTTATACATACTTAATTGGAATTATAATTCGATTTGAGAGGCATACAAGGTCACCACTTCTGAATGAATCCCACATGGCAAATGTTTAAATAATACATGTTTATCCTGGTTAGTGTTCGCATATAGAGTTGTCCTTGTTATATAGACACAGCTCTTCATGGAACACACAATGGAGACAGCTGGGGATATATGGGACAAATGTCTGTGGCAAAAGCGATTTTCTTTAATTTGTAAACATGGAGATCAGGACATAACCCCCAACGCCTGCACCATTAATAGCAGCAGGATCACATTGGCATTGAAAATTTAGAGAAATGCGGCTCTCGATTTACCCCCAAACCAATGGGGTTAGATTAAAAAGAGCACCAATCAACTGCGTGAATTTAAGTCACCTATTGGATGTATTGGAAGCCCAGGTGCCACTAGCATTGAACCTAACCCCCAAATATGGAAAACTGGATAAAACTGACATGTTAGAATTAATATGAACGGGTTTCAAGTTGTCACTCTTTGTGTCACATACTATAATGTGAGATTAGACGAGTTAAAGCCTAGATCTAGAGATGTTGTAACAGAGGAAACAGACTAAATAAATGCAACAGGCTCTTAGGCATGCATGCTAACAGCACCGCATCACTTAGAATAACACTGGGACATGCTTCTGATCATTGTGCAGTACATCCTGCCCATCTTAGATCCAATATGCACTCAAGTTAATAATGTAAAGAATAAATATAATGGGTGCCAAAATACATCCCTGGAGGACCTTTCTGGGGGGAGCAAATTACTCTATACACTTGCCATTCTGACCAAAATGTACCCTAGCTGAAAAGTTCAGATGAAAAAAGTGCAGAAAGTTAGCCAAAGCAATGTTGGGCCCTTGTTGAGGAGCAGGGACTATGACTTGGACCTGTTCTTGCAATCAAATGCATTCAGCAGGTCCATGAAGCCTACATACAGTGCCAGTGCCTAGCAACTACATGCCAATAAGAAGGTGTTAGTTCAGGCACTGCTGTACCGTGCCCAACTACTCCCTGAACCCATACTGACAGAAGCTCAAGATGTTGCTGTCTTTAGCCCAAGATCTGATGCATCTGTATATCACCCTCCCCAGAATTGTGGCAGACGAATCAATAAGGGAAATTGGCTGGTAGCAAAGTGGCGTGGTACAATCCCCCTTTTTATAAATTGGAACTATCATCAAGGAAGCCCAGGATAATGGTAGAGAAACTACATTCAGGCGATTATAGAAATTGGTTAGCAGTGAAGCTCAAAGGATTGCGATTGCACTTCAATATGTCGATTGGGACTCCATTGGGCCCAGGAGCTGTGCTTGCAGAACTTTCCATAAGAGAAGCAATAATTTCACTCAAATCAAAAGAACGACTAGCATTGGAGACATCTTCTACAAAATTGTATGTGGTGGACCGGTGCAACTGCTAAAGCAATAAACACACGAAAAGCTAGATACCCAATAAGAAGCAGAATTATCTGCGTGAGAGGGGTTGTGCGTGTATTACCTTGTCTAATATGAAAGACTGTTGACCAAAGAAATGAAGGGGCCAGATGTTGAAGAATGCTTGAAGTCACAATGACACATTCTGCAGAACAGCAACAGCAAAAATGCTTTTTGAAATATACAAACACCAAAACAGGTTGGGTTTCCAAATCGTTATTTGGAATGAGTGTGTTTAGGGTGTCCCTTCCAAATACCGATTCACAGTAGAATGTATTAATTTTTTGCAACTGAATTATGATTAAAAAAAACATTAATTTTTTACCTGATACTGAAGGGTATGGTAACTATTTGTAAATTGGACCGCTTCTCCTTTGAGAATATAAAAAAATATATTTATTAAGAGTAGGCAGTGGCCCCACTGCCTACTCTTAACAAAATTAAACTTAAACACTTCATTTTTTGTCGTTTAAAACACATCCCATTTTCGTTAAGGGAAAACGGCCTGCGTTTCAAAGAATAAAATATTGCTTTATTTAAAGGAATCACAGACAGGGTGGTCTGCTGACCCCAGCATGCCACCATACCTGTGGAGGCTAGCATTCCTAATGGGTCGCAAATTGCGACATACCTCATTAATATTCATGAGGTAGGTTGACTAGGAACCCACTAGGAATTGTTATTTTAAAAATAAAAGGTTCATACATTAGGAAAAGCGATTTCTTAATGGCAATTTTCAGGGAATCGTAAGTAGTAAATTCTTATTCCTAATGTTAGTACATCTGGCCCTTTGTCTCTGCTGTAGCATTTATACTGGGCCCTAAACGTATTTAGTATTTATAAGCTTGTATTTATCTAACCACTGGCTACCTATTACTCTGAATTAGCCCTCTGATGGATTTTGTTCTGGGCTGAAGGCGACAGGATATTTGGCGGAGGAGCAATTATCCAATGAGGACCAGGAATAAGATCATTTCTATATTCAAATGTTATGTGATGCATTTTAGGAAACTAAGTGAACCAGCTAATGCAAATGATTTACCGACAAGGAAATAGTAGGTCAGAATAAGCAGAATTTAGTATAGTTTAGTTATTAATTTAGTATAATTTATTCATTCAGAAGTAACGTACATTAAAATAATCAGCATACAACCCTAAAATTCAATTAGCATTGGGTCTAATCAAGTAATATTAAATTCTTGAAGATGCAAAGATAATAGTGGAACATCTTTCTCAGCCGACAGAGAGATTGTCGACTGTAGCATATGAGACAATAGAAAAACAGTTGACCCTCATACAAACCCTTAGGAAAATTCAGTAAGCTACCAGTTCCAGGTTGTTAAAGACAGAAGTCTGTCTCAGTCTGTCGCTGCAACTCCAAAGGTAAAGGAGCATGACGTGAACCCTTCAGCAGAAAGGTTCAACTACATTAACACACAAGTCGGCAGCAGATCACAGTTTACGTCACCGTTCGCTTAAGTCCTCAGATGTCCAAAACATCATTACCCACTGCTGCAAAGCAGGCCACACACATCTTCAGTTCCACAATCTGGACAATTATACTCCAAACGTTTCCTGGCGTGACATCCCTTGGCATCACCAGAAATATCAGGCCACTCTGTCCCATTAGTAGTCTTCGATGAAATGAGGATGATGCGGTAGGAAATAAGAATACAGTGATAAGGATCAAGTAATTTAGGTTACATAGTTTCTTTAAACACTGTAAGCTTAGTCGTATGAACAATGAAATAGTTCGGAGAAAAGTGAAAAAACTGCTTAGGAAATGTCAATAGCTCTTTCTCAAGCATCTGTACTAGCATGTAAAAGTACATTATTAAGTCTTTTTGCATATATTGTATTAGGCACACCATTTAAAATGTACTTTATGGGAAAGTTTCAAGAAAACACTTTAACTAAACCCTGTGTAACACCTCTTTTCTTTTGTCATTTTCAGCAAACACAGTAAAGCATTACAGCATGAAACGTTAAATTCATAAATTCTCATATATCATATAGGCTGTTTCTCATAAATTTCTTGTATTCATTAATATCATTTTATCAAATCATAAGATCAAACCATTAATAATTGTTAATAATTCACGTCTGTTAAAGTAAACATGAATAAACCATGAGCTATTCTAGCATCTGCATGCTTTTACGATGCAATATCTGGCTCAAAGTTGCATTTGCCGATTTGCAAAAATATGATGCCTCACTCACGTTTGCATTCTTTTACTTAATGTGCTGTCAAATCTTTTTTTTTTGTCACAAATAAGTGGGTTGTGATCACCAATAAACAAGTTAACAATTTTGCTGTTTAAGAAAGCCTGTCAAGAGATCTAGACAAAAAAATATGTAATCTATCCTGCTTGCACAAACTCTACAACTAAAAGTTGGCACAACATGGAACTTGTTGTGATGCCATTCATGAATATTAACCTGATCCCTCTAAAAAATTAAAGGGGCATATTATCAAGGGGGTTTATCTCCGCTTTTTTGGCTTTAAAAGGCTAGAAAGCGGAGATAAAATTATCTCCCTATTACCTAGCTGTCGCTAACACCAGTTAGCGACAGCTAGTAGGAGATAGCCACCATCTTGGGCCCCACTTTGCATGTCAGTGATATTTATCACTAATGACGTGCAAAGTGGGCGTGCCAAGATGTTAGCGACTGGAAACAGTCGCTAACATCGCTATCTCCTATGACCAACTTTTGGAGATATTCGCGCTATGCGCGAATATCTCCAAAAGCTAACACCTGCCCTGAGCAGTTCTTAGCCATGTTATCCAATGGGAGGTGGATAACATGGCTAAGAGCATTAGCTCGGTAATGCATTAATATCGCTGACTTTTCAGCGATATTCATGCATTGCGGCCGATTTTTATCGCATTTTCGATAAACCTTGGTAATACCAAGGTTTATTTGCGATAAAAATCGCCGCAGTTTAGCGGTACATTTTTGTCTCTAACCAAGCAATAGCGATAATTATCGCCATTGCTTGGTAATATTCCCCAAACTTCTCAAGCTCATTACTCCTGAGGTTTGGACTAGAAGAAAGGGATGGTGTCACACAGCCAACCAGAGAGTCAGTATCACAGCTATTCACATTTAACACAGCGTTATAATCCCTGCAAAGCCCAACACTAATGCTATTTAAAGATCAGTTTGATCTATAAACAAAAAGTGTGTTTTTTTAATTTACATATTATGCTGCAAATGATGGATTATGTGGCAAATGAAGCAAATCAAGAACTATGCAGAAAAGGCATCAGCCGCAAAATCACATAATTCCAGTGCCCCTACTAAAAAGCAATAGTAGTTCAAATATCAGAGTATGTTGCCACATAACACCATTCAAGTTATCAGTTGAAAGTGAAGAATGGATTCTGAAGTGATGTGGGGGACTTCTTTCTGGTTTCGGTTCCTAAGACATACCAATGTTTAGGTTTTTAAATCTAGTTTTCTGGAGTGTGTATAGCATTTAATGTATGGCAGAACAAAATAAACATAATCGTTGTTTGTGATGTAAATCTATGCCTATAATGGCACCCAATATCCTGGTATGTTCCAATACTCTTGAACTCTTAAAGTTAAAATAATTTCTAGATTCTGGTATGATGATTTGCTGTAAAATGTCCCAGCAGTTCTGGCACCCATGTCAGCAACTCAGAGGAGAAAGAGTTAATTTTAATAACCTAGTTGATGATTTTGCTGGTCTGGTTTACATTTTGGTTTAATTAACCATCCTTTAATACGTCTGTGTAGACAATAGTTCAGGTGGTGTCACAATTTCTTACAAATAGTCCCTTGCAGCATGAAGCTCTAGCTTGGATTATTTGTTAAGAGTAGTGCTGTGCGGCTGGCAGTATAGCACTAACAACAGATACTCATGACTCCATTTTGGTTTTTATTTGTGCAGTGAACAGATCTAATCTAAACTGGCATTGGAAAAAATATTATTGGTTGGAAAAGAAAAAATTGTGATATATAGGGGTCACTCTCCCTAACAATGTTTCTGATCGTGCTCTTGCAATATTATCTGCATATTTATATACTCTTTTCAATGTGCTCAATTTCCCATAAAGGATCTGCATTGCCCTTCAATTCGAACATGTAGGAAAAAAGCGGCAAATCATATTTTAATACCAGACGGTTGATGCTTGTTGACTTTGGTGGTACAGTTCGTACAGATTAATGTGATACGGGCCAATGTTTTATTTAGGCCATCTATGTTTAATGTTAGCGGCAAGGCCGTGTTTTTGCTGAAAGGTCGCATAATAAATATGAAGGAAATAAAAATCCGATTAAACTGCCTAAAATATTGTGGTAAGTCAAGGCGGTTTGACACTTTTGCATACATGGTCCTTTTCTATACTGAGCATTGCCACCTGACAGTGACAAAGAGATCAAGCATTTTATTTTAGTCAGCAGTATGGATTCTCTTAGTGAACTGCACAGTTGATACACGTGGGGAGCACCAACACAACTTGGATGAGTTTGGGACAGACCTCGAATAGCGGCCAACCTGTAAAAAACAGTACGCATGCAATACTCTTACAGCACTGGCTAATTGATTTGGGGCTCTAGTTGAACCTTCACAAGATGAACTCACCCGACAACACACAGGAAAAGGAGATAAAGTCAAGGTGTATGCTGAGCCCATAAACAACCATGCTAGAGCCAACCCAAAAGAGGCATCCCCCTGGAACATTTCAGGGGATGGGCCTGGGAAACTGGGCTATACCTTGGTCCTCTGGTGCAAGCACTACTCCCCATTATCACAGGGCAGTTCAATAGAATAGCCAGGAGGAATAAGAAAATCGGCTGTAGCACAAATCTCCCACCCTGACATACAGACCCTAGTACTACTGCCCCTACCATAGATACGGTTTAAAGCTAAATTGATCCAGAATTTGCCTGTTTATGTTTCTGGTGTGAAGGCATCTACCTGTTTTGTGGCCAAATATTACTCCAGCCCCGCTACAAAATGTGGAACACACAGAAACAAAGGAAACAGAGAAACAGTTATACACTTATCTACCCCTTAAATTAAAATTAGGGACCAGAGGTTGGGAAAATGCAAACATTCCGGGAGGTTCCAGCAGGGGTTGTGTTGTCAGGTGGCTGGGTCACAGCACCAAGACTGGGCAAAGACGTGAAGTTAACTTACCTACTTAAATGCCCCTTTGATACCCCTGCCAAGGAAACCCTGCTGCAACAGCTAGTGGTTGCCAGCCATGCTTTCCCAGGTTGCCTGGGTATGCGTGCAAATTTCAACAAATAACCAACATTTTAGCTACCTTTGGAAGCCCACACCCTGGTTCAAGGTCTGGCTCACCCTGTATCCTAGCTGGGGCCTGCCATAATGGCAGTGTCCCTCTATTCATAGGGCAGCCAATCATATTGGAATATACTTTCAGTTATTAATGTACAGGATATGGAAGAGATAACCAGGTCACAATGAAGCACTATGAACCATAAGAAGAACACATCTATATGTGATCTGATTCACAATAGGACTGGGCTACATGATCCTGCAATAAGAATTCAAAGAATCATTCAGAATTCATTCCTATACATCATGATGACTATGTTGATAAATGGATGTCTGTTTATTAATGATGAGAGGGTGTTGATGAACATGACAATAGTGCGCACAGCATTTCACAGAAGACATACTGTTAAGGACATGTCAGCACTGACTCATTGATTGGTTTCCAAGTGCATGGACATGCATCTTCAATGTGAATGTAAACATTATCATTAGAGACCTACAGCAGTTTCTGCACATAACTAACAATATATAGGGGCTCATTATGATGTCGGTCGGAAAGCCTCCTACTGACAATCTGATTCTCCTAGACCATGTCGGAACCCATCTGTCCGACTCGGTCGGAAACAATTTAGACCGAGCAATTACGATGCAGGCGTTGAGAAGGGAAACCGTTCAGTCATTCAGAATAATTTCTGAATTGCACTCAGAGACTCCAAGTCGGTCGGAGCTGATTCGTACAGCTCTACGGGCAAAGTATCCACCGAGGGATTACGATATTTGATTCTGACAGCCCTTCCGAGTTGGCCTGTCCAACATAAAAAGGCTGTCATAGCTGACTTTGGGAGCCCCTAGGAGGCCCCCACTTCATCCTGTTGTCTCCGGTTGGGGTCCGTGGGATACCCAAGGGTCCCCCCTGTAAAACCAAGCACAGTGTGGCAGGCACCATGGGATGCCCGGGACAGGGTTCAAGGTTTTGCACAGACACCCATTTTCCCCATGGGAGCCTGTGTTTTTGTTCTGAACACAGGCTCCCAGTGAAGTCAATGGGAGCCTTCCAAACAGTGTTCGGAAGCATCCTAATCAGTCATGTAGAACTGCAGAATGCGAGTCAGTAGGAACCGAATCTGACAAGGAGTCGATCGGTTTGGCTTCTGCACAACATCGTGGTGAGGCTCATAGTTGTATATCAAGTAATTAAATCAAATTCATAACACATTCTCCATGTAACACACAATGAGCTACAGTTGCTAAGGTGGCTATGTTCACATCCCTCATGTATACATGCTGTAGGAACTTTGGCTTTGGTGTCAACTTAACTGCCACCTCTCTTGTATTTCAAATGAGTGCCCTGTTTGAATGTGTGAACGCAGTCATCATATTGGTGTAGTTTTTGAGCCTTTATTCCAGTCCAGAAAAAGACAAACAATTGATCAACGGAATGCAGAACAAATCAAAATATTCAACCCCAGTCAAGATATCTGGGTTAAATCCATCATTCTTTTGCTCACCATGCTACTCCAGTTTAGACCTGGCCATATGCAAATCAGTCTTGACCCTGTGCCTCATGGGAACAGTACAGCCCGAACAGCCAAGCCAGGTCCTCCCAGGACCGGAAACAAGCATCCTAGGACCAGTTTCGGAGTTTCATCCCTCATCAGCCAGGATAGCTTGTTCCAGTGGCACAGTGAGCCCGGGGCCCACGTCTGGGCATACCCGGTGCACTTAGGTCGAGAAAGCAAAAGACAAACAATTGATGGACTGAATGCAGAACAAATCAAATCATTCACCCCCTGTCCAGGCACCCATCTGCCTGCCATCCTAATATAGAGTGCAGAAAACATGGTTACGATGGCAGTGAGACCGCCACCAATGGGCTTTCAGTGGTGATACCACCGTTATCGTAATAAGGCCATAGGTTGCAGGGGTAGGTAAGCAAATATTTATCAACAAAAGTTAACATTGTTTTTTTAGCACCCATTACAAGGGGAATTGCCTCTATTTTTTTTTAAGTTTTATGTAGCGCAAACTCGACCCAAAGGTATTGGAACACTTTACATGAGCACCAGTTACGTTACACAAGGACGCATTTACATTTCGTAGGAGCAGAGAGATTAAGTGATTTGCCAGAATCACAGGATGTTGAGCCAACGCAGAGACTCAAAGCTGGTTCCCCAGCTTCAAAGTCGGCAGCTCTGGCAGTTACCCACATGTCCTTGAAAAACTTGTGGCATTATTGCTGTGATCAATGAATTCATTTTCTTGCCTTCAGAAGGATGAGTGGCATAGGCAGCTGTATCCATATTTGCCAGCTCACACAGTGCCACTGTGTGTCACACAATATCAGCTCCCTTCACGCGGTCACCCAGTAAGGAGCTGATATCACAATGTGGCAGGAAAGAAGAACTGCAAACCAGTACAGTGAGTGGTTTTTCAACTGATTGTGGAGGTATGAAAACACCCCAGGACATCGGCGGCAGCCTCAGAGAGCTTTTGTTTTTTCTTGTTTTTTGGGAAGGAGTTTCATTGGGAGCAGTGTTCCTCTTATGTAGCTCCCTGCATGAGGTCCAACCCCTCCCAGGCCATGCCTCCCTCTCAAACTGGTTTTGTAAGTTGGCATGTCTGCATATCCAGATTCAAAGTTCTAGCATGGAGGCTCCAAAAGATGGCTGAAGCAGCCATGCAGCCAACTGAGCTATCTCAGAAGCATGTAGAGGTACAGATGCATCTCTTTTGGAATGAGAGTGAGTTCCTGAAGCAGCACCCCCGATAATGTTGACCTTTCCAGCTGTGGGATAAACACACCTCTTATGGAAGAAAAGCTAAATACGAAATCGCATTGGAACAAAAAATGTGTGCACATCCATGTCTGGGTCTCAAATGAGTCAGCTGCGGCTTTTTCCAACCCGACTGCACATTAACTCAAAGGTTCAGAATGGCGCAATAAAAACGACAACAAGTTGAACTTAATCTGATCCCTACTAATGATATGTTGCACTTTCAGTCTCATTTTCAGTACTTCTGTTAGTTAGCTAGTTAGTAAAAGATAAATGCTAAGACTGAGAGCAAGTTATGTAGGTGAGAGAGACACATGAGGGAGACAAACAACAGTGTGCAGAGGGCGATGGGAGAGAACTGAACGAGGAGACAGCAACACAGGGCAGAGGAGAAGCACTAACATGGAACGGAAGAGGATACAGGGAGAAGTACACGGGAGAATGAGCAAACACAGCGCGGGCAGCGGGTATTTGGGAGGAGAAACACTGGAGGGAGATAACTAGAAAACACATGCACCCAAATGCAGTGATTAACCAAAAACAGGAGACAGTTACTGCTCTAAAAGTAAGCAATGGCAGCACACAGGCCAGTCTCTGAAGTGATGGCAAAGAGTCTGTATTTAGGGAAGGAACAAAAACACGAGATGGACAAGGATACCCATCAAATAAGAAGCAAGAATATGAAAGGGGCAATGAAGGCAAGAAATGGCAAGCAATAGATGGGCTCTAAGCCACTTTAAGGGCTTGGTAAGCTTACAATAGGCATTTGGTAACAAGACAGCTGTGCCATCTGGTAAGATCAACCTAATGCATGAGTTACTTTTACAGACCGATGGAGAGAGGAAATACAAATAATTGCGACCCAAAGATCTGGTCGAATAATTGTTTTGAGGTCCTATCATCCCTTGAGGATTTGGATTGACATTCAAAGTCTTTGCATCCTGAGCTAGGAATATCAATAGTGCATAGGGAGGATGATCGTTTGGATCGGAGTTTTGTACTCGAGCCACAAATGGTGGTGGATTCTCAGTCATATGGGCAAAGAGATTCCAGGGTTCAAGCATCACCCCTGCTGCTGGCAGAAGATTTATGCGACCAACAGGTGGTAAAAACTGACGTTTCCCCATCCCATATGTTAGACAGTAGTGACCCAACTTCAAATACTGAGACTCTGGTGAACGATTTTTTGTGGTTTAGGAACCCTAGTAATATATCGAACCTGCATGTTATATCATGGAACATTGCAGGCTTAAAGCGGAATATGTTGGATCCAACATGGAATGATTATATAGAGGCCAGTGATGTGATACTTCTGCAAAAGATCTGGCTCTTAGATATACCCCATAGAGTCGGTTTCAAAACATTTTGGGTGGGGGCGAGTCCCTCAGAAAAGGGTAAACCGTCGGGAGGATTAGTGATTTGGATTCGGGTTTCCTTAGAAATCACTACTTCATCTCTGGATGTATTGTCACAAGATATACTGAGCCTTAAATTGATGGCAAAGAATGGCGGGGTCGTATATTTGTTTAACATCTACAACAGACCCTGCCCTGCACATCGTGAGTCACCATAATAAGTCAGTTGGACCTCATCCTCGACTCATTGGGGCATAGAGCATATATTATAGTATGAGGTGACTTTAATTGCAATTTTGAACCTGTATCGGGTTTTGGTAATCTGTTAGAGGTGGAAGATCAGGCTCATAACATTCCAGAGATGGAGAGTAACAAAGAGGTAAAGTGCACAGTAGCTGTGACTAAGCTACTAAGGTTGACAATGTCCCATAGCCTTAGAGCCTGTAATGGGTGTCTCCCATCTGACAGACACAATGCTTACACCACAGCTTTCCAAACTTTTCATGTTGGGGACACACTTTTTGGAGATGCATCTTTTTGAGACACAGTAAGGTAGTGTAGCGAGCGAGCGTAGCATAGCGAGCCCGAACCACCTGGGGGGTGGGGTTCTCACTTGCTCTGTCTGTCTGTCTGTCTCTCTCGCTCTCTCTCTCTCCCTCTCTCTCTCTAACTGCCTCCCACTCTCTGTCTCCCTCCCTCTCTCTCCCTCTGTCTCCCTCGCTCTTTCTCCCTCTGTCTCCCTCTGTCTGCCTCCGTCTGTCTCCCTCTGTCTGTCATCCTCCCTCTGTCTCTCTCTGTCTGTCTCGCTCCCTCTGTCTGCCTCCCTCTGTCGCCCTCCTCCCTCTGTCTGACTCCCTCTGTCTGTCTCCCTCCCTCTGCCTGTCGCCCTCTGTCTGTTGCCATCTGTCTGTCGCCCTCTGTCTCCCGCTCTCTGTCTCTCTCTCTATGTTTCCGTCCCTCTGTGTCCCTCCCTCCGTTTCCATCCCTCTGTCGCCCTCCTCCCTCTGTCACCCGCCTCCCTCTGTCACCCTCCTCCCTCTGTCGCCCTCCTCCCTCTGTCTGTCTACTACAATTGTAATGGGACCGCTTCAGAAGTTATCAGCATGGCGACAATGTTTTTAAACTGAGTGTGAGCGCTTCTCCACAGAGATGCTATCATTTTAAGTATCATATTTTCTCAGCTTCACTGCTATTTAAAAAAAAAAAGGTTCCCATCAAAACGTCTGAAATGTATGTTTCCATTAGTGCAGTACTCAGAAATGTTTGCTGTCTCATATCACAGATCCATATTTGAATGGAGAGTGGATGCCGCTTATACATTCCAGGGCAGGTTGGAAGGCTAATGGTGCAGGTGGTAACTCTGGTAATTGATAGGTCACAAGTTTGAATATTGACAATACTGATTCAGTGTTCCGTCCTCTAGAAAGTCTGTATCAAGTATCATAAAAGGGGCAATAGTACTATTTTGTTATTTACAGCACTTAGAAACAGCAGAACTTTGGTAAGAAGTGCTATATAGAAAACAAATCTATGTGCAGCTGGCAGCATCAGAGCAAGCTTTTCTTTCACACACAACAGGTACAGAAGAGATACAGTACAAGCAACAGACTACAAATGTATGCTTTATGTAATAAGTCCTAAATGTGATTCACCTGCCCTTATTTTGTGACTATTTGAGAATAATGCATGTGGGGGCACAGAGATAAAGGGCATGAAAAGGCGATTAAGGGGAATCCTCGCAGGCCACAGTGAAGTCACAGGGACACAAAAGCAGTTCTGTCTGCCTGACAGCCGGTGTCTGAGAAGGTTCTCGTGCCTGCAGGTCTGAGCGCTGCTCTCTGCCTGGTATCCTGCTCGCCAACATAAACGCCAGTCCCCCTTCCACTCTTTTACTTGGTAATGGGGCTTTGTTGTGAATCGCCCGGCCCCCATAGAGCAGAGTGTCTCAGAGTCCGTGCTGCTGTGGCAGACTCCGAGACACTCTTTCAAAGAAATGCCTCTTAATTAGCAGCAGTTATGTGGTAAGTGCCCTTAATACTGGTGTCATCCCGCGACACACCCACCATTTGCAGGTGACACAGTACTGTGTCGGGACACACAGTTTTGAAATCTCTGGCTTACACGTTCAGTAGAGGTAAATCACGCAGTAATATAGACTATGTTCTAGTGTCATTGGGACGCTGGAGTCATTTGGTTGACTTTAAAATAGATCACAGAACAGAGAGCGACCATCGACCCTTGAGGTTGTCGGTTACACCAGAATTCTTTTTTCTACCCCAATCTGGTTCTGCAGAGACCGGCAGCTTGGATGATTCAATGATATTAAAGAGAAACAACCGAGCTGCAAAATGGCCACACATTTTGGGGAATAAAAAAGCACTGGCCAGTGTCTATTCAATTTTTGCAGATATCATTGCACCTTTTTTAGAAAATAAAATAGATCAACTAAAGATGACAGATCTGCATGGTGTGCTAGTAAGTGCCTTAGGACCAGTACTAAGCAAAACGCCCAAAGAAAGGAAGATAGGCAAAACAGAGAGGACTGGACTTGGCAACCTGTGGTATAACAGGGACTGTCGAATAGTGAAGCAGGAGTTAATTAAGTCTATTCAGAGTGAAGAAATAGATAAGATAAGGGAAAAAAGGTGCAATTACAAACAGTCTTTAGAAGTCGCAAAGAGGCTATGGGATGAGGAGATCTGGGCAGACCTAATCTGTCCGGCTAAATCCAAGGACCAGGCCGGATTTTGGAATTTGATGGCTAAAGATAATAGGTCAGGGAGAACGCAAAGAGACCTATTTCTTGATGAAAATACATGGGTGGATCACTTTTCTGCACTCTATTCTGAATCCAACGGTTATTGCTTTGAATTATCAGAGGATATGATCAATAGTGCAAAGGCAGCCAATTTGAATTTTACGCTAAATGAAACGATTCTAATGTTGGAATTAGTTAAATCTGGTAAAGCTCCAGGACCAGATAACATACCTGGTGATCTTTTAAAACATGACTTGAATATTTGGGGGTTTTATATTAACCATCTCTGTAATGCGATAGCAAATTTTGAACCAATTCCAAACACGTGGAAGGGGGCGGAAATAGTCACAATTTCTAAAAAGAAAAATAGACATGATCCGGCGAATTATTGATTGATATTCCACAGAAATTATTTGCCAGGCATTTACTATTTCATTTATTGACCTGGATTGAAGATGTTGACTTACTTTCAAAATTCCAAGCTGGGTTTAGAAAGAAGACTAGTACCATCGACCAAGTCGTCAGGTTTTTATGTTTGTGCTGGAAATATATAACCCTAAGGCAAGGTAGCCTACATATTGCATTTGTAGATTTGAGGGCTGCGTTCGATTTGGTACCTAGGAGCAGCCTTTGGGGCTGCCTGAGAGATCTTGGTGTACCAATCGAATTGCTTGTACATATAATTAGGTTACATGAAGGGAATTATGCTCAAGTGCGATGGGGGCCAAGGGGAGAACTTACCAAGGAGATACCTGTGTAACGGGGAGTACGACAAGGTTGTGTGTTGGCACCCACCTTGTTCACATTGTATGTAAATGATATTCCCAGCTTCCTGGAAGGTTTAAAAATGATTCCCCTTAGCTGGGAGGGGAAGTGATACCTGCATTACTTTTTGCAGATGACACCATCTTAATTTCGCAAACCCCCAGTGGCCTTCAAAACCTGCTGAACTCATTCCATTCGTACTGCACTAATAAGGGACTTGAAATTAATCCCAGCAAAACCAAATATATGTCTACTAATTCATGTTATTCCTTTAAAAAGAATTTAGAGCTAAATGGCCAAAGATTAGAATATGTACACAGTTTTAATTATTTAGGTATTACACTAGATTTGAAACTGACTTGGAAGGCGCAATTGGAAAAAAATAGAATACATTTGATCCAAAACTGTACTCCAATTACAATAAAGCATGGAGGGAGTACCTCTAAGGCTGTTTCTCCGGCCATTGAGGTTTTTAAATTCAAGGCTCAGTCAGCCGCCTTGTATGGGGGAGAACTTTGGGGACCTGTCTGTAAACGTAACTTTGAAATTGGAGAAAATAAATTCATTCGTAAGTTACTGTCTCTACCGAACCCCAATGCTTCCTGTAATACTTGACCTCAATCTAAAATGTACAGATAGTCTTGCTGTATTACGCCCCCTGTTATTTTGGGTAAGAATTTGGTCAACGGTTGAGCTTATACATTACAAAAGGGGCCTGCAAGAGATAATGAGTTTTGGTATTCTAAAAGCCATTCTGTGGTTTTACCACGTGTCGATCTGGTTTAAAAAAATAGGATTACCACATTATTGGGATGTACCTTCAGATTTGACTATGGTATGCAGCAAGGTTGTTAAGTTATCCTTTTGGAATTATATGAGCAGTACTTTCCAGCATGATTCCATTTTAGCATCTCTAACTACATAATTTCTCTTGCTCAAAGATATACCCCAGTTCGAACCATTGATGGACGAGGTATGCCCTCAAATTGACAAATCATTGTACCTGAAATTTAGATATGGGTTTTACAAACAAATGATAAGAAATCAAGAAGGGTTAGTAACCGCAATGACCAAGATTATGACAAATGCACTTCTTGTAAACATTTGATTGAAGTCAAGGAAGATGATGCACATATCTTTTTTTCTGTCCCTTATATGACACTCCAAGAAAAAGATGGATTAAACCACTCTGCATTGCCTTGAAAGTATGGCACTGCAGAGAGGCAGAACATCTACTTAAGTCTGATACCTCACAACTGGTGTTTTTTTGTGTATCTAGATTTCTTGCCGGTGTGATGGTCATTTGAGCTAAAAAGGGTTTGAAACTGTGATATTTTATTTTTTGTAATATCAGACATAATTTATTTTAAAAATTTTCAATTGTTATAAATAACCCAGTGATGAATTTTCTAAATATTTAATCTTGTGGAACAATTAGATATTACTTGTCATCGACAATTAGTAATTTTGAGGCGCGTGACTCTAAGACTTTATATATAAATCCTTTTTAATATAGAGTTTTTAATTATTTAAACATTGTATTGTATTTATTGTATTATGAATTTATTGTTTTTAGATGTAAATTTAGGACGGATCTGGGTAAATTGTGATGTCTTCCACCCAATCCACTGTGACAAAGAATGCTATCGCTAAGATCTAGATGGAAATTTGCTATATTATTATTATTATGTACTTTTATGGTCTAAAAAGACCTGAATAAAGTTAATTGATTGATTGATTGAGAAAGATGAAAACTCAACATTGTGCTTGAGTGCCCATCATCTTTGATCCAAACAGTGGTGTCAGTCCTGGGTAACCATCTCTAAACACCAGCTAAAAACTCAGTATCTCAGTTCTCCCCATAGATTTTCTGGAGAAGATCAATGAGTCAGAAGCTTAAGCAGCTTGCCTGTGTCCAAAAACTACCAAACCGAACAGTGGCACAGGATTGGCTTGGTTTCTTTATACAAGGCCATATCCTGTTAAATTGTGAGAGGAAAAGTTCTTTAAGAGATAAAATACTCAACTCACAGATTACTAACTACACCTGCCTTCTACGATAAAAAAGGAACTGAGCAAAACATCCTTGCCTTGATGATGTGTTACTAGTTCCCTCCACTTCAGGCATAGGTACACTGGTGGGAAAACCCGGCTCAGCACAAGAGTGAGAAGAGCAAGAAGAATAGAAAATACAACCACACAAAGCAAACTGAATTGACCTCGGAGGTATGAGGTCCTTCTGCCTGTCGAGCCTAACTACATTCTCTGACATTTTTGGGTTGGGATGTGTGCTGCAATTGTAGCGTTCTGAATTATTTCCCTTAGCAAGAATGATATTTGAAGGTATGCAACTAGGCTGTGCTTGAAATGGAGAAAAAGAACTGTGCAAACCCTGTACTAGAGTAACAGCTTGCTTCTGAGAAGTGCAGGTACATTCCCTCTCCAAACAAAGAAGTGCACGTACTCAGTACCTGACAGCACTGGCCCATTTGAAGCACAACAACTAAGTGAGAAGCAATTGCTTTGGTTTTGTCAGGACAAAATGTGGCGGATGGATTGCTTGAATTATTCTCTGTCCTTGGTAATCAGTTTGGTCCACATTCCATATGTCAGGGCAGTCAATATAAGGTCTAGGTGAAGTCTGACGGTCAAATCCCCTGGATATCATAGTTTACCAGCTGACCCGTGACCTTCTCAGCCACAATCCAAACTCACCTTCATGTTGCATTTGTAGCCCCCTCCACTCCAATCACAAATAAAAATATGTGTGCTGTGTACAGTGTGAAATGAGGGTAAATTGGAATAACAATGAAAAAGCCGCCCACTCTGTTGCAAACTAGAATTATGGCTCACCCAATGGAGAGCAGGGTCAATACTCAGTTGCATATGGCTGTGATTAAACTGGAATGGCATAGGGAGCAAAAAACAATGGATTTAGACATAGTTCAGCATTCTGTCCATAATTTGTTCTTTTTGCAAACTAGACATAGTGCCTTAACTCCCACCCCACCAGTCAATCGTTAATGTGCCCCCATCAATACTTTTGGGTTGGAGGATGCAATGACGGTTTATTATTCTGGATTAGATCCTTTCAGTGCAATCACAATTAGAGATATGCAACTATGTGATAAGTCGTTGCTTAGACTTTAACGGTACAGAAAGTGATGGATGTAAAGCTTGAATAAACTTCTGCCACTAGTAACTCCTCAGGTCTGGGATTATTCCAAGCCATTGTATTTTAGCTCATATATGTCACTACAAGCAGGACCAGTCTTATGGAAAGCGCGGACTTTAGGGCAGCGTGCCATTAGGGCTCGGCACCCGGGGATCCTGGCCACGCCCTCCTTGATTCCTGGGTTGTGCGATTAGCGGCAGAGTGGCAAAAGTACTTCCGGGGCAGCTGGTAATGTCACTTCCGACTGGGACCGGCTCTGGGGGAAAGGAGTTAGTGGGGGCATACTTAGGGCACCTTGTCTGGGCCCTCACCCTCTCTTTCTGCAGCAATGGCCCTGGTCACAGGAGACTTCTTTGGAATCTCCACTCCGTCAAACGATCGTCGCGTCGAGAAGCCTTCTTTCGGTTTTCCGTTGTATTACAGGTGGAGGTCGGAGATTCGAAGGTGACATAAGGGACCAGTGCTCGTTGTGGGACATCCAACGGCGATCTTGTGTGGGATCCTCACAGGATTAAGGCAGAGAACCCGGAGCAGGCCATCATAGCTCCGCGGTCCTCGAGTCGAGTAGAAGTGAAGTGCCTGGCAGTCCGGCAAAGAGTTGGTGGTTGGTGTTTGCTTTCCAGCACACAGGGGTAAAGTGAGGGGGGCCTTCCGTCTTGGCATTAGGCAGTCGGGAGGTGTTGGATATTGTGGTAAGATTAACAGGGGCTTGATTAGGTGACCCCTCGCACCTCTCTTTCCTGCAGCTGCCCGGTGCACAGAATTGAAGATGCGAGCTAGAAGGGTGCAAGGGAGGTATTGCTCATTTTGAGCCCCCTCGCATAGCAACAGCCAGTGTGTATTAGCGAGGTGGAGGGTACAAAGCGTTTTGTAATTGGAATCAGATAACAACGCCCAGAGTGTGTTAGCAAGGGCCTATGGCACAGAGACTGCTGCAAGTGTTTTGCTTTGCGAGTGTAGCAGGGCCCATAGAGAAGGATTGTTGCTTGGAATCCAGAAACAGTGGGAGTTTTCAATTGATTACCAGTTGTTTGCTTATCTAAAATAAGCTGGAAGAATTGTGAAATTGGGCGCTGATCAAAGTCGATTCGATATGTCTTTATTTCGAATTAAAAATTCATAAAAGACAGGAATACAGTCATACACAATATATAAAAAGACACTCCAGCAATATAATATTATACACACAACATTCCTAAAAATGAAAAAATTATTTAGACATATGTATATAAAAACAGATGGGACAATGATAATTTGCACAAAAGTTAATACCACTAAGAACAATACAGGGTGCTATGTACAAGTTAATAAAAGGACATTCAGCATACAGGGATACCCAGTTTCTTAGAACGAATCAGCCAGGCCCATCGTAAAAATTTTGCAACACCTACCACTACAGTTTCTGATCTGATAACACGAAGTTTGTGGAGTGCGTCTCGAAAGCCAGCACAGTTCAGAGACAAGCAGATCGGCTTTAACCACTTAATTCTTGGTGCACGGTAGGCAGGGCAACCAAAGAAGAAGTGGCCAACACTTTCCTCCTGGTCTGCACACCAATAACATTTGTTTCCTGTGGACATATCCCAATTAGCTGTAAAAGAATTGATAGGCAGGGTGCCAATTCGGAACTGGTGGTATAGTTTGCGGTCTGGTACTCTTGTGATAAGGTCCCAATACTGTTCTAATGAGGGAACAGCCTTAAACACTAAAAAGGAGCCAGTTATGTTAGCATCCAGGGATTGGTTTACAAGAATAGATTTCCTCCAAGCCCAAAAGAGTGCCTTAAACTCAAGTTTAGAGGGAAAAGTTGCCCCCCCCGGGTTGGACCAAAGCTCCGGGAGACCCATCAATTTCAATACATTTTTAACTACACAAAACCATTGTATTTTGTTTGCTCCCCACATGAGTTTTACCTCCTCCAACTCTTGGATAAACAGGCCAAGCTCAGGAGAGGTCCAGATGCGGCGCCAAAAGGCCACCACCCGATACAGGGCCATCTCGTCGATTGGTCTGCAGCCTAGATCCAATAATAGAGGTTTAGTTGGGGTGGACTGGGGGAGACTAACCAGATTCCGTAGGAACCTGTTCTGCGCAGTAGACAGACTGGAGAGATTCTTATGACCCCAAACTTCTGCTCCATAAAGGGTTGCGGGGATGACTTTCACCTCAAGAATTTTTAACACAGGGCTAACACACCTAGTAAAGGAGTTCTTCTGTTCATGAAGCAAACAGCCAGCCAACCTATTAAACTTAAGTTTGGACGTTTCCACTTGGGGGTTCCAACTGAGTTGGTGGTCTAGGGTAACACCAAGGTATGTCATGACCCTAACTTGCTCAATATGAACTCCGTTTAAAGAAACGGTACACTTAGGGGGAGATTTCTTGCAAAAGACCATAAATTTTGTTTTTTCCACGTTTATTTGCAAGTCGTTCTTGCTACAAAACTCGGAAAATCTGTTCAGGGCTACCTGAAGCCCGGCTCTAGTTTTAGAAAGCAGGAGGGTGTCGTCTGCAAAGATCAACATGGGGTACTTTCGACCTCCCAACATGGGAGCATCCGACTGTGTGTTGATAAAGTATTGTGTGACCTGATTAATGAATAGGAGAAACAACGTGGGGGCCAGGACACAGCCTTGACGCACCCCACGTTGTACAGGGAATTGCTTGGTCACCTGCCCCTGACTGCCCCACCTAACCTGGGCATAATTGTCCTCATGGAGTCGCTGGACTAGGATCAAGAGCTCGGGCGGAAATCCCATGTGGTTAAGGGCCTCCCACAACTTCTTCCTTGGCACCAAGTCGAAAGCCGACTTGAGGTCAACGAAAGCAGCATATAACGTACCACCACCCAACAAAACCACCTTCCAAAAGAGTAATGTAAACCGGAAAACTTGGTCAACTGTGCTCATCCCAAACCTGAAACCCGCCTGCATAGGGGAAAGAATATTATTTGAATCGATCCAATCCAGAATTCTTGTTAGAATCATTCTTGACACAATTTTCTGGATTGAATCGATCAAACTAATGGGCCGATAATTGTTGGGGAGGGAACGGTCACCCTTCTTGTAGACTGGCAGAATTTCTGCACCCTTCCATGAGGGAGGAATCTCGGCCCCTGCAGCTATGTTATTTGCCAGTAAGGTTATATATGGGATCCAAAGGTCGGGTTTGAGTTTAAAAACATCAGCAGGAATAGCATCAATGCCAGGAGCTTTGCCCGACTGAACTGACTCGAGAGCGAGTGCAGTATCAGATTCCAAAAACATAAGTCTGTCTCCAGTATGAGAGGGTTGGCACAACAGTGTAGTTTCCATCGAAGGAGCTGGCGCTATGTTTGGGTCATTAAACTGAGCGGAGTAGAATTCCACCCACAGTTGGGCGGAGACATGATTTACTGGAACCTGAGCTGCAGGGTCCTTTCTCCGCCTTATAATAAACCAAAAATCCGTAAGATTAGGGGAGTCGCATGCACCTAGGAGATCGAGCCAGTATGAGTCATCCCATTCACGCTTAGCAGCCTGAATGGTACGCTTGTAACATTGCCTTGTCGTTCTTATGGCATCGGAGTTCCGGGCCTTCACAGCAGCTATTAAGCTGATGTGCGCGTCTCTACACTTCTTATTGTACCATTTTTTGTGAACTCTAGTTTTAGCAGGCCTAACTGGTTTCGTGAGAAGGTTTTTAAGGGTCGAAAAACACTCCTCGTGAAGGTTGGTAATTATGGGGTCCGCTGCATCAGCTAAAAATAACAAAGCCATCCTACTCCACGCGTCCCTTACCTCTTCCTCTATCTTTGAGGTAAGTACGGGGTCCTCCAAAACTCTAGACCATTGTACACGGCGCCTATTGTGGCACAGAATAACATCAGATGTTAAGATATTAGTCCTCCTAGCTGGTGCCCCCATGCCTGGGACCAAAATCCCAAGTGAGAGGGGATTGTGGTCGCTCTCTGGGCGGGGCTCTATCGCCATGTCTTGTACAATGGACCAGCACTCGATTTTAATCAAAATATAGTCGATACGGCTTGAGCACAAACCGTTGTCAAAGGTGTTGGACCCAAGGCGATCGGATCGTGTACGACCATTGGCCGCCCGTAGACCCCATTCTAAACAAAAGCCCAGCCAATGAATAGCTGCCTCAGTACCCTTAACGCCCTTTGCAATAGTAAGCGGGGGGATTGCCCAAGCAGTGTCCTCCTCAGACCCCACATCCTCTGCCAGGGAGGAGATGGGCTCAATGGAGGTATTTAAGTCTCCCGCCACAATTACAATCTGGTCGGACCCGAAGTTCTTAAATAAATGGTCAAGATCGTCCAAGACGTCTTGTTTTTTCCCACCCTGACAGCCACGGGCATAGACATCAACTAAAATAATATCTGGGATATTGGGTTTACACAGGCTAATACATAAGAGATCTGCACTCGCCACCGGTATTTCCCTACCATGGAAACCCAAGTTATTTTTTAACCAGATAGTAAGACCACCAGAGGCCCTACCCTTGGGGCTCTTAATTGCGGGTTTTGAAAAATTTAAATAACCCAATTTATACAATGGGACGGTTGACCAGGTTTCCTGGAAGATGACGATATCATATGAATCAATAAAGTTGACCCAATCGTCATTCTCCAGACGTCCCCTAAGCCCAGCAATATTCCAAGAGATGACTCTTAAAGGGCAATCTGCAGATAGTACACATGGTAACTGTACCACGCTCTGTACTTCATCCATTGCCAAAACAGGAGTGTGTGCTGAATCTAAAACTGTGCCCAGATTGTTAGGCGACGAACGGCCGACAAGAGAAGGACTTGGGGATGGAGGACTCCGTCGGGGAGATGAAATCTTAGAGGGAGATATGTCTCCAGACCGCTCAAGTCAATCCACCTCCTCCAAGCAGCCGAACCTATTAGAGGTTGAAAACCCTTGCCACCAGTTTGGTTGGTTCTGACCAACAAAACTATAAGTTGGACGACTAGCATTCCTAGCAGTGGTCCATAAACCCTCACTCACTGGTTGATGTCTGGGGGGGTAGAAAAAAGTGAGGGGCCTCACTACTATTGCGGAGTTGGCCTCAAAAGATGGTCGAGCACATAATTGCTGAGCTGTGTGGGGATCCGAAAAAGAAACCACCACACAGTCTCCGGCAATAGACTTATGGGTGCGGCCGATCCAAGGAACTCTCTGGACCATAAGTACACTGCTTCTTTGCTGGTCGGGGAGCGGTTTGTTGGAATTCAGCCAGTAAATGACTTTATTTTTTAATGAAAGATCATTTTCCTGGGATTGTTGATCCAATTCTGGGACACCGGCTAATATAACAACGTAGGGCCCTGCTTCAGGCGGGAGGTCAATGAATCCTCCTCTAAAGTTGTTACGACTGGCCTGGCGTGATGGGTTACGCTTAGGGGGCGGCCTGAGGGGATGGTTGGCTGGCACCCTGGTGTCAGTGTTCGGCTTGTGGGCTGGTTTGTACGAAAGAGGGGGTTTAGGTGCTACAAGGCTAGGGGTAGGTACAATAGTTTTAGCAATGATGGTACGAGGTTTTGGGATGGGTTTGGATATTGGCAAAATCTCGGGAACGATTGGTACTGGTTGTAAAGGAGTTTGGGCGGGTTCTGTAGCTAAAGGCTGGGGAATGGGTTCAGTTGCACATAAAAGCTTAGCATCCATTTCCTTGAGACTCAGGCTAGCCAGGGTGACAATGGTCCTATCCATTTCAAGGAGGTTATTCTCTATACGAGAAAGCCTTAGTTCTAGGGGGGAGAGTAACTGCTTAAGCGTATCCCATACTAGGTGCAGGAATTCACTATCATCCTCCCTGTCAGACACCGGGCCAGTCACCCGACCCTCCAGAATATTTGTACTGTCTTGACCGGGAGAGATGATAAGAACATCATCTACCACCGAACTATGAGTTTCCATAGTAGCTTCCCCATTAAGAGCACTTGCAGACGGTTGGGGGGTAACATCCTTCACCCCAAGAGATCCCATGGCCCGCCTGTTATTAAAGAATTTTAATCTTGCTATTCTGGCTTTTTTCTTTGCGTGCAAAGTTCTCGCAAGGCATTTCTTTTTGTATGCTGCCGCTTTCTTATCTCTACAAAGACTTGCTACTTGGGATGCTTTAGGAAGAGGGCGGGAAGTTGCGATGCTAAAAAGGGGAGCATGGCCAGTATTTAAATGAGCTGTGTTGGGTTGGGAGATTGGAGGGGAATGTAAGGGAATGATGGGAGGAACAGGATGCATCACTGCCGTTGCTAATAACGGCCGTGGAGCGATTGAACGGTCAGGGGTACGGGCAGATGCAATATTTCCCAGAGATGATTTTTTGGAGCTAGCAATGTGTGCTGACAACCTACGTGCAGCATCAAGTTCTAACGAGACCTTGTGCTGCATTTTACTGATTTCCTCGTCAATAGCCAAATTGGTTTTGACTAGGAAATCTTCTATGGACCTGTTGGGATTGCTAGCTGCCATGAGGGTCTTGCTCCGACTACCCCGTGAACACATATTACAGAATACAGGTCAATAAATTAATTAAAATACACACCACAATAAAACTATAAAATGTGCCACACAGGAGTAAACCCAGAATCAAATTAAAATTAAGGGAGGGTGGCCCAGCCCAGCCCTCTTAGACCTCGAACGGCCTCTAACGGCCCAGTCTTTGTCCTGTCTTCGTCCGGGCTGCGTCCCGCGCTGCGGGAGTGCCAAAGCTATAAGTAGGGGGGGCGTGGCAGCAGGGAGAGCGGACCGGAAGCTGTAGAAAGGTCTCGCAGGGGCTCCTGGGCAATGGAGTCCCCTGCACGCTCGCAGCCCCGCTGACCGCACTCACCCAGAAGCCTGTAGCCCCTCAACAAAGTCCCGATGGGCAGGTAGGCGATGCGGCACCCGCGGAGCGGGTGCGGCGAGGTGTGGCGCCTTGTCCTCTGATAGCCGCTGGATAGCGAGGTCGAACCCAAGAATGCCTCCAATAGTCCTCTGTCTGGAAAAGCGTCCCACCAAAGGTAAGGGTGAGAAGAGTTTTAAAGTGCAGGGGACGGGGGGCGGCAGCAGGGAGAGCGGACCGGAAGCTGTAGAAAGGTCTCGCAGGGGCTCCTGGGCAATGGAGTCCCCTGCACGCTCGCAGCCCCGCTGACCGCACTCACCCAGAAGCCTGTAGCCCCTCAACAAAGTCCCGATGGGCAGGTAGGCGATGTGGCACCCGCGGAGCGGGTGCGGCGAGGTGTGGCGCCTTGTCCTCTGATAGCCGCTGGATAGCGAGGTCGAACCCAAGAATGCCTCCAATAGTCCTCTGTCTGGAAAAGCGTCCCACCAAAGGTAAGGGTGAGAAGAGTTTTAAAGTGCAGGGGACGGGGGGCGGCAGCAGGGAGAGCGGACCGGAAGCTGTAGAAAGGTCTCGCAGGGGCTCCTGGGCAATGGAGTCCCCTGCACGCTCGCAGCCCCGCTGACCGCACTCACCCAGAAGCCTGTAGCCCCTCAACAAAGTCCCGATGGGCAGGTAGGCGATGCGGCACCCGCGGCGAGGTGTGGCGCCTTGTCCTCTGATAGCCGCTGGATAGCGAGGTCGAACCCAAGAATGCCTCCAATAGTCCTCTGTCTGGAAAAGTCTTGAAGAATTGTGAGACTTAATCGAAGGTAGCAGACGATGCCTGCCAAAGAGGGACACAATGGAAAGAGGAAGGACAGTGACCCTGACCTGTCCCAGTTGCTGAAATTGGTTTTAGCTAAATTGGACAATAATGAGGAGAGTGAGGAGGAACCAGTGGGGCGAATACCAGAGCAGGAGCCTTCACCTGGGGGGAGATCGCCCTCGCAGGTCTAATATGTCCCCTAGGGCAGCATTCCTGCCATTAGAGAAAAGGGCCAGGACAAGCCCCAGTAAAGAAAAAATAAGAGTGGGGAAAACTGACAAAAACAGAGAGAATGGACAGGAGGTGCAGCCTCCCTCCTAGGAAGTACCCCAGGGGACACCCAGAGTAGCAACCCCGCCCCCACCGGCACTGGTAATCCAGCAGGTGGTGCCCAGTACAAATGAGGTAACTGATGTAGGGGCAGTGTTAGTGGAGATACGCGGTGCGCTGAAGGCATTGGCACCCACAACTTCAAATACTGTTGTAGTGGTGCAGGCACCTGTGGCAAATGTTTTGTTGGGGGAAGAAGGATCAGCCCAGGGCGTACTTTCAAGCGTAGTGCCTGCGGTGGTACAGACACCTGCTACACACATCTTGTTAAGTTGGGGGAGCCAGCTCACCATCTGGGGTAGCGCCTGCACCCACATCAGGGATTCCTGTGGGGTCAACAGATTTAACGCAGGGGTCCACAGCCAGCACACTTACTTCAATGGCAACATTGCTAGCGCAGTTAGCAGCGCCTGCGTCGGGGTGTCAGGTCAGTGACACCCCAGTGGCCCCATGTACATCTTCACCGGGCTTGGGGGCACTATGAGTGAGATACACAGGCAGACAGGACTCATGGCAAAGGCACATGGGAAAGATGGTACGAGCACTGCCCCTCTGGCAGTGGGTCAGGAAGCCCCTACAAAACCCGATGCACCCTCAGTTGCCTCAATAGGTAAGGGGTCAGAGACTACAGGCAAGAATGTCAGTGGCGGGGGAAGGTTCTTGGGGGGCAGGATACATTTCTTTCCAAGCCTGGTAAATTAGTTTCTCATGTCCTAGTGGACGTTAAGGAAAAGATTTGGAAGGGTGAGTTCATTGATATATTCTCACTGATAAGGCCTAAAAGGAGGGAAGTAGAGGTTAAAAAAAGGATGGGAAGGATAGCTCTTCCAAAGAAAGGAAGCCAAGGGTGGAGGAGTCAATCATGAATTGGCTTTTTGTTTTTAATGTGTTTGCAACTTTGATAGTTGATAAGAGGCCTGAGTTGGCTGTACCATTGATATTTTATTCTACTAAAATTCTGAAGGCACACGCAATGTACGGCGGGGGCGCAAGGCTAGACTACGATAGGGATTTCAGATGGGCAAAGGTGGAGGACCCTGATATTGTCTGGGACCAGACAGAGGTGAATGCTTGGTTAGAAAGTGTAAAGAACAAGGCACCAATTAAGCAGTCCTTTCGTGCAATTCAATGGGGATCAGGTGAGAAAAAGGGGACCTGCTGGTCATTCAACCAAAAAATTTGAACACAGCCAGTGAGATCATGTAAATTCAAACATGCCTGTGCTTTCTGCGGCCACCCATCCCACCCAAAATTTAAATGCATCAAGAAAACCTAGGATAGAGGGAGAGACCCCAAGGCACGATCCCAATAGGTCTTTGCCCACCCCGGTTGAGATTGAGGGACTGTTCTTTTGGCTGAATCTGTATCCCAATAGGAACGTAGCCCAATTGCTTTATCATGGTTTTTCCAAAGGATTTCACATACCTGCGCAAGGGGTGCCACCTGGAATGCACTGCGAGAACTTAATGTCTGCACGCGCCCATTCTATTGTTATTTCCCAAAAGTTAGAGAAAAAAAGTGCGCTGGGTAGGATAACGGACCCTTTCACCCCCCAGCCTAATTTGTTTGTTCACCACTGGTGGTGGTGCCTAAAAAAGACCCAGGCCAGTTCAGAATAATTCATAACTTGTCTGCAGCGAAAGGGGCATCAGTTAACAATGCGATAGACCCTGCGTTATGCTCTGTGACTTACTCTTCATTTGACGCTGCTTTTCAAAATTTGTGTAATCTGGGCCCCAATGCCTTTATTGCACAAACTGACATTGAGTCAGCCTTCCGGCTCATGACAGTGCATCCTGAGGATTACCATTTGCTGGGCTTCCAATTTCATGGTCATTCTTTCTATGACGAATGCATGCCAATAGGATGTGCAGTATCATGCAAGTACTTTGAGCTGTTCAATTCAATGTTGCATTGGTTGTTCATCTTAGATCAGGTCACACGGATGTTGCTCATTATTTGGACGACTTCATGGTGATGGGCCCACCCTCTTCAGGTGTTTGTGGGTGGGCTTTGGGAGATCTAGGTGCAATGTTTAAAGAGTTTGGAGTGCCGCTTGCACTGGGAAAGTCAGTGGGCCCTGCAACATGCATGGCATGCCTTGGGATTGAGATTGACACAGTGGTGGGTGAGTGCAGGCTACCTTTGGACAAAGAACAGGCTTTTTCTCAGGCAATTGATTCTGCTCTGTGTGTAGCAAAAGTGACTTTGCATCAACTCCAAGTACTGGTAGGCCAGTTAAATGTTCTGTTGCGCATCATTCCTATGGGTCGCTCCTTGTCCAGATCAATTGTGAGAGCAAAGTCCGGGCCAATCAAGAAACATCACCATACTAGGTTGCGTGCAGAAGTGAAAGAAGATTTTAAGGTCTGGCACGAGTTTCTGAGGGATTTTAATGGAAAGGTGGTTTGGCCAGTGTCTCCGGTTACCAGTGAGGCATTGGGTTTGTTCACTGATGCAGCAGGTAGTGTTGGTTTTGGGGCAGTGTTGGGGCCTCGCTGGTGTCGGGACGATTGGCCTGCAGCATGGAATGAAGTGGGCTGACAAGAAATATTGCCTTTTTGGAATTGTTTCCCATTGTAGTGGCAGTCACAGTATAGTCTGATTTCTTTTGCAACAAGTCTGTAGTTTTTTGGTCAGATAATATGTCTGTAGTGAAGGCTATTAACAGGAAAGGGGCCTCTTGTACCCATGTTCTAAGATTGTTGAAGCATTAAGGGTGCTGTTATGTCTGAAATTACATTTAATATTTAGAGTGGCACATATCCCAGGTGTTGAGAATCAGGCATCTGATGCTTTGTCTCGCTCCAAGCTGCAGGATTTCAGGAAGTTCCACCCACAAGGAGCGGACCAGATGACAGTGTTCCTGAGTTCTCTGTGGAAGGTTGGAGCCCGGCCTTAGTGGGTCTTGCAGGGGCCTCACTGAGCGAGCGCACCCAGAAGGCATATCAACATCATCTTAAAACTTACAAGTTTTTTGTGCAGCAGCAAAGGATTGTGAGCATGTTCTCATCAGAAGTAATATGTGGTTTCTTACAGGTGTTGAGGGAGCAAGGCAGACCAGTGTCTTAAGTGAGGGCCCACTTATCAGCGGTTGGGTTTTTTGCAAAACTGTCAGCGGTTGAGGATGGGGGAACTCATTCTTGGTCAGGAAGGCACTTGCGGGGTGGGCCAGATTAGAGTGTGTAAAGAAAAATGGCAGAAGGCCACTGGACTGGCGCATGTGGGGGATATGGTGGGGGCCCTGCAGGCGGTGTGATTATCCGCTTATGAGTCAACTCTGTTCACCGCTGCTTTCACATTAGCCTTTTATGGGGCTTCCAGGGTGAGCGAACTGGTGGGGACCTCAAGAGTAGATATGGCTGGGGGTCTGCAATGGCAAGATGTGAAACTGTGTCAGGGAGGGCTTGCCATTACGTTACAGAGATCTAAGACAGATCCTTTAAGCAAAGGGACTACAATTTGGCTTAAACCTGCCACATGGGCCCTAGTGTGCCCAGTTACGCCGATGGAAGCTTACTTGGCTATTTGTCCACAAGGGCAGAAGCACGCCTTGTTTATCCATGAACAGGGGGGTGCTTATCAATATACCAATTCAGGGCACTGTTCAGGAGCATCTTGAGAAGTCTGGATATTGATCCCACTGGTTATTCTACACACTCATTCAGGATTGGGGCAGCAACCTTGGCAGTGGGAGCAGGTCTGTCAGTCAATGAGGTTAAGCTCGTTGGTCTCATGTTTCAAGCGCTATGTGCATCCCAACTTATTGTGATATTGATCAAAATGTTCATCCATTCTGATGTTTTTTCTCTTTTTCTACAGTAGCATGCCCTCTAAAGTGATATGGGTGTTGGGACACTCTTTTGTGTAGCTGGGCGCTTGACAATTGCAACAACAACGTAGGTCGAAACAGGCGTGTCTGGAAATTATGTCATTCCACTGGCCAGGCACTGCGGGCCTCCGAATCGGGCAGCTGCGGCGGTTGGTGGAAGAGACGAGGGTGCGCAAGGTACTCCAGTCCCCGAATTTAATCATCCTGCATTTGGGCAGAAACAACATGGTGACTCTTGGTCGTCGGGCTGTCAGGGAGGCGTTACTGTCAGAATTTGCATGGTTGGGGAGAACATTCCCTGGGGCGAGGATCGCATGGTCATTCATGATCCCGCGGCGCACATGTGGACATGGAGTGTGGTCGAGGTCTTTGAAGGTTTCAGTGAGGTGCCTTAATGGAGAATTGGCCAAACTGTGTTCTGGGAAGGGCCGCCTTTGTCACATACCTCACCGATTGCTCAGAGGGAACCAGATGTTTCATCGCAATGGCATGCACTTGTCGGACATTGGAACGGACTTATGGATTGATAGCATCTGGTAATTTGTAAGGAATGTGTTCTGTGGTGGTGTGGGCGAAGGACCGGTTGGCCCTAGTTGCCCTTGTGGTGGTAAGGAGGCCACAGAAATTGATTTACATTGTTAAGGGGAGTCCTCCTGCATGCTCCCTAGGCCAGCACTGAGGGGGAGAGACGGTAAGCTCACCCCAGAGAGAATGGGGACACAGGCTGGGGGCAAGGGCACAATGTTACAATCTAGGGTATTGGGCTGCGGCCCCTGGTTATACCCTACGAGCCCCCTTTGACAGCCTGGTGGTGGACGGGTGGGTCCCTTGCGTTGCGGACAAGGACCAGATGGCAGGGGCTCACCTCTCAAGGACACAGGTGGGTTGCGCCTTGCGTGGTTCTTAGTTGGGGGACGCGAGCTAGAGGGCCACTTAGTGCTTGAGCAATAGAAACGTTTTGTATATAAATTAAGTCCGGCATTTATGCTCATGGTTTATGATGCTATGATCAAAAATAAAAAATATAAATATTGCTTAGTGATCAAGTTGATAAATCTGCATCTTAAGGAATGTGAATAATTTTAGATGGTTATTGTCATGTTTATGTGTGATTGTTTGAAATAAACATGGCCTCTTTTTACCCACAGCTTTGGTAATCAAGTCTTGATTTGTGGTTTCCGTGGGGGCAGGCCGGAAACAACCTGGGAGGATCAGGTCCTATACAGATCAACCTTGACCCTCTCTCAGGCGGTGCTCTGGGACATTTTCAATTGCAAATAAACAACAAAAGAGTGTTACCTAACAAAAAGAAGAAGAAGAGCCAGCAAGAGAAATCACTCTGGGATTAAAAAGAAACCTCACTCATCAACCTAGTTGGTGACATGCTTCATCATTGGGTGACCACCAGAGAGGCCAAGTGCCTCTCTGGTGTGATACGACGCCTGTCTACAGTGAAGCAGTCCCATTGACCTGTGTTACCACATATAGTGTGGCCAGTAACGTTGTTAAGAAGTTTATAAACAGACATTGGAGCATCTTGGAATGCAATATTAGGAGGTAGGAAAAAACTCTTTTTCTTTCAAGAAAGCCAGAAGTATCTGGGACGCCCTAGTATACACACGACCGAACAAGACCAATACGGATGAGGACCGGTCATTCCCGAACGCTTGGGGCCTGACTAGAGTTGTTGGTCATTTCCCTTGTGGTTCGTGCAGCGTTAGCCATCTTACCACTCTGACCAAAACAACTCATCTGAGAGAGATAGAATTTGGACAAAACGTTACTTCACCAACTGCAATTCCACCAACAATTTCTACCTCATAACGTGCCCGTGTGGCTAGAGGTATGTAGGAATGACCACAAGGAAAATAAACCAACGGGTGTGAGAACACCGTAGTAACATCAGGTGTGAGAAGAGTACCACGAGATTGACGGAGCATTTTCGACAGTCTAACCATACCACCAATGATCTGCGCTGGACCATTATTGAGCAAGTCAAATTAGGCAAACAGATATCTAAACTATTTTTTGAAAAAGAACAGCAGTGGGTTTACTGCCTTGCCACCCACCAACATGGACTCAATGATAACATCCCGTGGGGTTCTGTAAAACGGTGCTAAATCGACCCACCACAAGGTCCGGCATATTTATATATTTTCATGTACAGACACAGGATACTGACAGCTGATGTACAGATACAGGATACAGACTATTAACATCTAGTGGGGAAATGTATAACGACCCACCCAAGAACCACCCCGGGTACAGACATACGTCTATAACTATTTTATACACTTATAATAGCCGTTATGTAAAGACTGAAACACTGCCACTCCTTGCATCTTACACTCGCTGTCACATGGTTGTTATTGAATCAGTTTGTCATAAGCTGGGACACCCCGCTTTATTATATCTTAAATTCCCTGTCAATGAGTTGCGATTTAAGAAAAGGAGAATCTAATAGCATTTGTGGTCTTCTGAATACTAGAAACATTGTCCTGTACTTTATACATTTAATTATGGATCAAGTCCCGAATTGAGGTCTCATAAACAGCAGGCAAAACCTTCTAATACACTGTTAACAACCTAGTACTAATAAAGTTGCACACTTTGAATGGGGACGCACTCTGTAACTTCAGTTCCGCAGGCATGCGTACTGAATCTGAAATTCAGTGCGAGTACCACACTACTGGGCTATAAGTAGTTCACATTCTAGCCTTCGTAGTGACATACATTGCCACGCACGTCCATACGTCACTATGTTATCAACAAAGCTGGTAGCAGTTTCCTCCCTTTTTTAAATGGCCCGGCCGGATCACACTTTATCTGCGGGGTCCTTCAGATGGGTGTTTTCAGGTGCATAGGACCCGGACCCCCCAGCATGTCCCCGCCCCTGCCCATCAATACTTAAACCCACATTCACATCGAAGACAGAGATTTGCGTGGGTTTAAAAAGGCCATGTTTAGTCAACATACAACATAAACATGACAAGAAGTAAAATTGCATAACTAGCAAACATCATAACACTTTTAAAATTGACATTTAAAATTGACATTTAACTTTGTACCAAACCGCCAGCACAACGGCGGGGTATCCTGCACCAGGTGCAACCCACCTGCGCCCTAGAGTGGTGGGCCCCACCTCCGATCCTTGTCCGCCAATCCGGGGCCCACCCCTGACCACCAGGCTGCCCAGGGATCCAGGAGGCTCAAAACCTGTCACCCTAGCCTCCCCAGCCGGTGGTCACCGTTCTCCAAGTGGAGAGCTTACAATCTCCCTCCCCTCAATGCTGGCCTGGGGAGTACGCAGGGCGGACCCCCATCCATCGTGTGAGTAAATGTCATTGTTCGCAGGTCTCTTTACCGCAACTCCACCCTCAAACCACTAAGCACAGGGACGGGTGGGTAGGAGTTTTAAAGTTAAGCTAAGGCTAGAGGGGGGAGGTGCTGATTGCAGGCGAGCCCAGAAGGGGGACAAAGGGGGACAAAGAGACCGAGGTCACTGCCCCAGGCCCCTAAATAGGCCACAGTCTCCGCCCCCTCTCTCACCCCACCGGAAGTGCGTCACCCGCGACCCGGAAGGACTTGGGTGGTCGGAGGCCTCGCGGCGATCCTCCCGCCCAATGCCTGCTGCGGGAGGGGGCGGGAACCGGGAGGTCCGGGTCCTAGGGGCGCGCTCCCTTAATGTCGCGCTGGACATTACGGGCGGGGTGCTTTGATGAAGTAAGTTTATATCCCTCACTCTTAGCAAAATTCTGGTCCATTTAGGCCTAGGCAACCGAGGTTACGACGATCATTTCTTTTGTTTATTGCAGAGTGTGAATATAAGCCTCGGCCCCCCGGTAGGACCTATGCTGCAAATTGTTAACAGTTTTTAAGTAAGCTCCTTGTAATCTCCACTCGTTAGGTCTGCCTCTATTTCACGGGTATTCTGAGTCTTATAATAGCTCATACCTAGTTAATATTTAGTTATGTTCACTCTATCATGGTTCACGATTGTACGGATAATCTCTAAGAATAGATGTTTGTACTAAGCATGAACGAACACACATGCCTGGGCACTATCTAGTGACATCAATAAATGCCTGATGACTTACCATGGCATTTTGGTTTAGCGCTGCAATTTTTGTGCTTATCTATTCAACAATCACAGTCTATTCGCTATGAGCTCATGACTGCCTAATGAAGAGCACATTGTTAATAGCTTGAGCTTATCGCCATTATTATCTCAAGATGAAATTCAAGCATGCAAAGGATTACGTTTTTTATGTGCTATTTGTTGACTTGTTGTTGTCTTTTTTGTGTGTTTTTTCCAAATTCATGTGTCATTCAGAAATTCTGGAGACGCTTCCAAAACGTGAGTAAAATCAGTATTGCAACACCACAGGTTAGGGTGCGCCTTAGCGTGCGCTTACCGCTGTGTTGTCCGGGTTATGTTATGTTATGTTATGTTATTTTTATACTTCTATAGCGCACGGCCACTCCACGGAGTATCCCGGCGCTTTATCGAAGGAAACCCAACCGAAGAAGGGAGAACATAACACTGAGAGGACGTGCAGACACAGGAAGCAACATCAAATTAAGGGAAAAGCCATGTCTTAAGGGCCTTTCGGAAGGACAGAAGGCTAGAGGTCTGTCTCAAAGAGATTGGGAGGTCATTCCAAGCATGAGGGGCTAAGTAGCGAAAAGACCGTCCTCCTGCTCTAGCACGCTTGATAATGGGAACACTCATTTTAGATAGGGACGAAGATCTGAGAGATCTGGGGGGTTATACCAGGACAATCGTTTGGAAAAATATTTGGGGCCTATACCATGTAGGGCCTTGAAAGTCGTGGTCAAAGTTTTAAACAGAATCCTTTTAGCAATAGGAAGCCAGTGTAGTGTTGAGAGAAGATCAGTGGCTCTGGCTTTTCTTGGAAGACCAAAGATGGCTCGGGCTGCAGAATTTTGGGCGATTTGCAGACGCCTGACCAGATATTTGGGAAGTCCCAGAAACAAAACATTAGCATAATCCAGCCTAGAGCCAATCAGTGCCTGGACAATGATTTTTCTGTGCTGGATGGAGACTAGAGGGAGGAATTTACGAAGCATCCGAAGGATGCCGAAACATTTCCCAGTAAGAGATGAGATATGTGGCCCCGAAAGATAGCTCATTGTCAATCAAAACTCCCAAATTTTTGGCTTTCAAAGACGAACTAGTGGGAGGAAACATATCTTGCGGCCACCAGGGTTTCCAATCAGGCTCAGAGGTACAACCAAAGAAGAGCAACTCCGACTTGTCGGAGTTGCACTTCAGCCCATGACGTCCAAACCACTCAAAAACAGCGCTCAAACAGCCTTTGACCTGGGCATCGTCAAACAGGCCATCCTTGTTGCTTACAAAGAGGAGCTGGGTGTCGTCAGCATAAGTGACAATCCGGGCGCCGAAAGACTCTGCCGTCACCGCCAGGGGGGCCATAAAGATGTTAAAAAGGAGGGGGCTCAGAATGGAACCTTGGGGAACCCCCACTTCTAGCGGTGACATTTCGGCGGAGTAGGGAGGCGCCCAGATTGTCTGCCGGCGGTCGGCTAAGAAGGATTTAAGCCAATTCCACACCGTTCCCCGCAGACCAAAGTCCCAGAGTCTGGAAAGAAGAAGTGCGTGGGGAACGGTGTCGAAAGCCGCCGACAGGTCTAGCATAATCAGTACCACTTTTTTCCAACATCCAACTCCTCCCTGATGGCATCTGTGACTTCAAGGAGCGCAGTCTCCGTGCTGAAATTTGCACGGAAGCCAGATTGAGTGCCATGCAACAGACCCTTTTCCTCGATGAAATTAGAGATAGATCTGTGAACAAACCTCTCAGTCACTTTCGCCAGAGCAGGGAGTAGGGAGATGGGTCTGTAATTGGCATGGACTGAAGGGTCGAGCGCTGTTTTTTTAATGAGTGGCAGGATCATGGCGCTCTTCCAAGCTTTGGGAACTACCCCGGAAGAGAGCGACAGATTCAGGATGGGATTTACCAGGTCATTTAGAACAGGTGCCATATTTGCTAGACACTTGGCCGGGCAAGGATCCTGTGGAGATCCGGATTTAAGACTTGCCAAGATGTCAAGAGAACTCTCCTGATCTAGTGGGGGAAATTCACACAGGAAGGGACCATGGTCTGGTAAGGGGCACCCCAGACTTATCGTATGCTGCTGAAAAGTGGCCTGGAGAGATTCTTGAATAGTGGTAATTTTCTGTACAAAATAGACAGCCAATTCCTTCAGCCAAGCTTCTGAATGAGCATGGGTTGGAGTATAAGCGGAAGGAGAGGTGAAATCTTTTACCACCCTGAAAATTTCCTTGCAAGAATACTCCGCTTCATTTATTCTAGATTCCAGATAGGATTTTTTACCTTCCCAAATTGATTTATGGTAGGCTCGAGTCAGCGTCTTAAAATTTAGTCTCTCAGTATGATCGTAAGATCGCCTCCATGCTCTTTCTGCTTTCTTAAGATCTTGTCGTGCTTTTTTTAAATGAGGGGTAAACCAAGGGGCAGATGTCCTCTTATCGGCAGAATTTTGTTTCTTGGCCGGAACCAAGCTCTCTAGACGATCTGTGAGCCAGTTGTGAAAGAGAGCAATGTAATCCTCTACATTGTCAGAGGTGGGACAAGGGAAGTTTGTTAAAGCATTTGATAGCATCTCCCTAGTAAGAAGATGGAAAGATTTAGAGAGATGCTTTAACGACCCAACAGGTTTGGACCGTGATGAAGCCATGACAGGGATGGAAAAAGTGATGAGAAAATGATCTGACCACAAAACTGGCATGGGAGGGTCAACACAGATAGGAAGAGTAGAAAAGATCTGGTCCAACGTGTGGCCTTTGTTATGAGACGGTCCTGCCACATAAGGAAAAGGGTCCTGAAAATGCCTTGCCAACAGCATTAAAAGGTGGAAACATGTTGACCCTACACTTTTTTATCACATATTAGGATGTTCCTGGTGAATCTAACCAGTTTAAAAACATTCGCTACACTTGTTTTTAGCAGTCCGAGGTTTTCCAACTAATAAAAAAACTTCTGGATAAACTGAGGTACTTTTTCAAATCACTTTCCACTCACATTTTCACAAACAACCTGCTCTGCTGTAGACAGGTGTCATAGCACACCAGAGAGACACTCGGCCTCTCTGATGGGATCCCAATGATGAAACATGTCACCAACTAGGTTGGTGAGTGAGGGTTATTTTTAATCCCAGAGTGATTTCCCTCACTGGCTCTTCTTCTTCTTTTTGTCAGGTAGCACTCTTTTGTTGTTTATTTGCTATATCCCAGGGGGACTAAGGGTGGCCCCGTCTGTTTCCCTCACTCTCCTGTTGTTAATATACATTTTCAATTGCAGCAGAAGCAAGTAGGGTTTGCTTCCGGTAGGTGCCTGGGTGCACAGTGAGCAAAAAATTGTGGCCTAAAATGTGTGCTAGAAAATGTACCCATGTCTGAAATTAACTTAAGAATTCCGCCCATTGCTTTCTGTTTTCACTGGTGAAGCGCCCTAAAGATTGACAGATAATTCCAGGGAGGTTCCCACATCTCACAGTACCTTGGCACTCCAAATGAATCTCACTCAGTTGGCCCAAAAGAGACCAAAGTGGTTTCGGATGCCTTGTAGCTCCATTCAAAAGGTACTTGGTCGAGCAGTTTAATGAACATAATGAACTGCAAAGTTTTACATAATTACCAAACTAGGTTTTATAGCACTATTAAGTATGTAAATATTTGTGTAAACATCGAGGAAACGTCTAAAGTGGGTGTTAAGCAAGTAGCCCCTGTCTCGTGATTGAAGTTGACAAGCCCCAGTCACAGCTGACATATAGCAAGGAGCAAAGTTTCAGCAGTTAATGTCCCCTTTTCATAGATTTCCACGATGTTCGCCTTCCGTGGAGTATCTTTCGGGTGAACTGCATATTTCTAACGATATTACATTTTACACAGGGAGTGGCACTGACAGCTGCAAGGTTTAGAAACATAGCTATTTTTCCATATCCATGTTTACACAAAAACAAAAACACTCGTGAAATTTGGTGCGGTTTTAGGAACCGAGTTGAATTGTGCTGAGCTCAAGGCCACAGCGACTTCTAATTGCATTTAATGAAACCCCCACTCCATTTAACTTTGTGGTGTCTCCTGAAACTGGATGTAATTAACTAACAATCAACAATCACCCCGTGCAGAAAGTCAGGCTTAAATTACAGGCCGAAAAGGGAGTGTAGCTGTCTTTGGGGCACCAGTGTTTTGCATGACTGGCACTTCTGCACCCCCTGTTGTTTGACAAAATCTTCTCTTTTTACGAACAGCGCGTACGTAGGCAATGCAATGGAGAGATATTAGCAACCTCTTTACAGACAGACATTTAAAAATCATCAAAACATTTTCCCGTGTAATCGAATGCATAGGGTGACATGGCTAAGTGTGTGCTAAGCTGACTTTTTAAATGTGGGAATTAGTTACTTCAGCTGTGCTTTTGTCAGCATCTAATGATGTTCCCTCCCAGGCCATTTGCATTAAAAGTGATGCTAAGTAGATCATTACTAGAACTGAAAGGAGCCGCCACTTTTATACCAGCATTACCATTTGAAAAGTAATCCCTTTTAATAGGAATTTCTCCTGTGTTGACTCGCAATTAATAATAGTTTACAATGCTATATGCTAACCAGAGACTATGTTTTGCTACAGTACATAAAGAACAGGAAATGTACATTTACAAAATGGTCCAACTGTCAGATTTTAGTATACCATTTTTTATATAATTATTTGCTTGATGTATTGTTGAATGAAAGCTCTCGATAAAATTAGTGGTTCTGTGCGTTTATTTAGAGCTAAATGTCTTTATTGTTAATCGTAGCTTTTTTATCTCGCTCTCCAGTCATCATCTGTTCCGCATGTACGGACTTGAAATGAGTAAATATTACAACGTATCCTTTTTATTTACGTTTGAAAGCTCAGACCATAATTGCAGCTGGAGTTTTTTTGGGGATTCTTGTTTTGTTTTAAAAAAAAAATTGGCATGAGGATTTATTCAAAGAATTCTTTGTGCCAAATTCATAAAACCATTTACAAAACTAAGATGTGCTTGGGTACACAAACGTCCTGGTTTTGTTCCAATGTAAATAAGTATTGTGTATTAACAAAAATGGATGTACACACTAAAAGGCATTTATTCAAACATAATATGCACATCTTTTATCTCAAATTGAAGGTTGGCATTTTCATAGATATTATTTAATATTCAAGATGCGAGACAAAATTGTCTGGTAACAGTGAAGACAATGTTTGCATCACAACATTTGTGCTCAAAATGGCTGTCTCAAGCATCCATTTCAGGGGGCGATCCCGGACAACCAACCACCAAGATGCTCCATCCAAGACCCATCCGTCGATCCTCAAGACCATAAGGATTGCTATCATAGATTCGTGCAGGGATAGTTCCCTACCACTTTAAGCAGAGTATACCACCATAGCCCACACTTGCTAAAACATGCTAGCTCCTAATCTTTAGATACCCATGAATCCCAATGTTCAAAACAAGAAGGGATAAATAGAGTGCTTCTACCATACCACAAAGGTATGATGCCCACAATTGACATAATGCTGGTCCTGGTATAATTGTGGTTGTTGTTTATGTAGTGTGGGCGTCCTTGGCACGATGGTGCCAACCCCCAACATGAATGCTGACTCTGGCATAATCATGGTATGTAAGGGTTGGATAGTGATCATCCCTGGCACAATGCTAGCCCTGGATAAATGGAGATCATTCTTATTATATTGCAGCTATTCTTGACTTGATGCTGTATTCCCTGGGATAATGCTGTGTCTTGGCGTTTTTGTGGGCATCCTTGGCATTATGAAACCTATCAGTGATTTAATTCTGGCCTGATACGATGTTACCCATCATTTAAATACTACAGTCAATACTACAGTGGATTAGCTCTGGTGTTCTTCGGATGATGAAATCTGTTCATGTGTAGCAGTAGTACTTGTCAGTACTTGATGAAAACGAGAAGCACATTTTAAGGGACCAAATATGTAGTGGCTGAAAATAAAAGTCAGATTTTTTAGGATAATCTAACCTGGGCTTCTATTGGAATTCTATAACGCATATTAGCAAGCCCATTATCGCCATTTTAGCTGCAGTTTCCTGCCGCTAAAACTGCGATAATTTTAATGAGGTTCTTGCTAATATGCCCCTATGTCTTTTTAGCACATTTTGCTGTCACTGTGCTGTAAAATGTACAACTGCAAAAGCAACACGGTAATGGATGGAATGCTTGAATTAATCTCAGCCACTAGCAATTGCTCAGAGATGCCTTCCACTCCAATATTTCTCGCCCACCATGACACTTTAGGCAAAACAATGCCATTAAAAAGAATGCAAAAATATACCGGAAAGGAATAAAAGAATAACTGGACAATGACAGTAAACTATTCTTTGCTTTCAAGAGAGGCAAACTTGTGGGGGACTATATAGTGAGGTCTTTTCTACTAGCACCAGATCAACCAACCACCTAGTCACAATGGAATCTACCTCTGTTACAGGGACATTACAAGTATGGGAAATGCAAGGCATGTTGCCTTTGTATTGAAATCAAAGATTTTGAGCATGAAAATAAAAAAAATATATGTTTAACAAATCGACTACCTGTAGAGGCACTGATGTTATGTATCTTATAAAATGTCCTTGTAATTTAACATATGTTGGTCTGACTAAGCAAAGGCTAAAAGTAAGATTTTTTCAACATTGCAACTGGATCAGCTATGGGCCAGCAGAAGCCCAACTGGTGGAACATTTCAGGAGAGCAAACTACACAACAGATGACATAAGATAGCAGACTTTGGAGAAAGTCAAACAAAACATGAGGTGGTGACATTGAACATTGCATCCATCCTCAATCTGAGAGAATCCAAATGGATCCATTTATTGGACTTTGTCAACAGAGGACTAAATGAGTACGTAGAACTGGGCTAACAGGTGGCCCACTTCACCAGCGAATAATGTTGTATAATCTCTATTCAAGACACAATTTACAAGCAATCAGCTGGTACGGAGCTCCAGGCCGGAAGATCCTTGGGCTTGGGGTTGCGGTTTGGCATAAATACCTGGAAAAGCCTACCCCCATTTTGAACGCTGCCCATCTCGAATCCAAGGAGGCGATTTTGCACGGCTGAACAGCTGACAACAGGGTCCAGAACAGCTTCCAGAGCGACATGGCGAGGATCGAAGTGAGGACCATTTAGCAGAGGGAAAAGCCTGGGAGATTTTCCTTGTTAGCAGAGAAAGCATGGGTTCTGATGAGGAGACCCCGATCCCGCACCCAGTGGTAAAGCAGGCAGGCCCACTACACAGTCCCTGTGTATCATACCAGGCATCAAGGCCTCTCTGAAGACTCATCTGAGACTGCATCCCTGACCACCATGGACCCCAGGGGTCAGGTGCCAGCCGCCCTGCCTCGAAAGACTGCCTCATCCACCCGTGCAGCCTTATCCCTGGCTACAGGTCAGCAATGGATCCACTACAAACACCAGACTTACCGCATCTGGAGACTGGGAGATTGTGAATCCAGGCTGCAAGGCTTGGAAAAAGGGAAAAATCAAGAGACTGAGCAGAAAGCGGGTCTTGATCATTCTGGAGGAGGAAGCTTTATCTCCAGTTCCTGCTGAATAAAAACTGCCCCCTGCATCCATTTTAGCTCAGAGTACACAGCACTTCACAGAGATTCTGGCTCAGGAAATGGTAACTACACTGCACTGGAATATAAAGCCCTTGGATGTTTTTTTTGGATGTACGATCTGACCAACCTGTAGATATCATAATGTTATACTATATAATATCAATTATGCAATTTCTATATTATTTGCACTCACTTACCGTCAATACTTTATGCTCATTCCAAGCTAATATTGGCAAATTATATCTACGCTATTAGTTTAAATTGCACATCTTTCGTGCACACCATTGTAAAATTTTCTTTTTGTGTTTAGACGCATGTATCTGTTTCGTATCTTATATGTAATTCATGTACTCTGAAGTCCTTATGTAATGCAAATGGTTCTAATGTAAAGTGCTCTGACACCTTCAGGGAAAGTACATGCTACATAAAAACACTTAAATAAATAAAATACCATTTCCGTATTATTTTGAGTTGTTTTGCATAGGATTTGTTCTAGTGAAGATTTCTTCTACCAAGGATTTCTTCCCAGTTTAATATACTTTTTTTGTGCTTCACAATTAAATTTCATTTCCTGAAAAAAGCAATTTCTTTATTGTACATTACACATTTTGTAAGAACAATAGTTTTTGTTTCTGCTTCTTTGATTTTAGGAGGAGCATCTTAGGATTCCACTTAGTATCTCACTAGACTGGAAAGGCATGCATACTGAAGAACTGCCTTCCTCCATGCTTTTAACCAGGTTTGACACTTGCACGCTCTTTGTAGCCTGGAGTAGAATGCAGTTGAAACACGAGCACCGGGTAAGCGTAAATGTTGGCTATGGGGAGGGTGAAGGACTTCAGTGTCATGGTCGCCCTGATGGTGGGATTGTGGCACACATCCAATAATAATACATAAGGACAGATACACTCTCCATCAATTTCTGTATGGGACAGCGGTGAAGTGACAGGTCACAATCTTCATTCTGTAGTGACATTCACACCAGGTTGCATAGACTCACAGTTTGGCAGTGTAGGACATGGGCTGTCGCCCCTGGTCTCATGGCACAGTGTAGCCCCCTTTCTCTGGCCTGGTGTTTGGAGGGGCAGGCCAGAGTAGACTCTCAGTGGTTCAGAGATAGAGGACAGGCCCAGTGGGATGCCAGAGATTTCACCTGTGTGATCTTTGTAAAATGGAAGGAAGCTCGACCTGAGTGCTATTACATCTTTTAGAAATGCAATATAAATGTATATAAAGTGTGTTATCTTTAAACACTTCCAAATGTTAGGCATAAGTTTTGGGTAGGGAAGCAGGATTGTAATATGATAAAAAATAATGTTCTATGCCTAAATTGTTTTCTGCTTTCGTTATGTTTAGGATGTATAATAAACATGGCCTGTGTCTACTCACAGTAAGCACAAGTAACTACAAAAACAGGGATTTGTCATTGAGAGTTGTGGGCGGGTGGGACCCAGACTGAGGTTCTTGTGGGCCTACATTACAGACAATATATGGTTCACCCTTCTGGGAGAATCTTCATTATCACTGTGTAAACATGTTCCTGACTCATTAATAGCAGTGTGAGAACTTTACAACTAGCTCCTTAGCTAGTATACAAATGTTTTCCTAAGGAAATCCGACATAATCACTTTCAATGATTGCATGGTTTCAAATAATATTTCTCTTCACCATCATTATAAAGAGAAGGTAGCATTATCAAACTTCTCAAGAGTTTCTTAGAATATAAAATTTACATTTATCTGCAGAAAGGCAGCTTTATCAACCTTCCCAAATGTTCCTTAGAGTAAAAAACTCAAATTGCTCTGCATGAACACAACAGCAAAAGTGCAATTACTTTAGCTGAATTAGAACAATTATGTTTTCAGTGCAAGTTGCCGCCAGTAGAGTGCAGCAGAGAGCTGAGAGCTGCGGACGCCAAGCTTCACAGCTGCCTGCCACCGAGTAGCCGCAAGGAGGGAGAAGCCACGGCGGCTTCGGTGGCATTGAACCCGTTTTTCCCGGCAAAATCTGCTGCGAATCTGCAGCGGCGGCAAGAGTAAGCCAGGGCCAGGGACAAGGGTCCGGGACCGGGAGAGTCGCGGGAGAGCCGCAGGAGAGCCGGAGAGCCGCGGGAGAGCCGCCAGAATCGGTCCGGGTGAGCGGGTGAGCGGAGAGGTGAGAGGCTATCCTGAGGCCGCCCTGAGGCACTACGGGGGAAAAATTGCTAGCAAGCAGATAAAACTGTCAACCTGGGATATTGCTTGCTCAGCAGCATTACTCGGTGCCCGATTGAGTGGCGGTAGGTGTTTCCCCGCTGGAGTCCGTCGAGGGTGTTTCAAAGCCAATGCCGCCGAGTTGTGCTATCCTTGTTTCCGTGTGCTCTATCCCCAATCTGTGGAGGAGTTGAGTGGTTCAGACGAGAGCACAACTCTGGAGCGTCTTCCCAGGTCGTGTTTCTTTGAGCCTTCAAGACGCTGTTATCGCCAGCTGAGGACACGCACTTGTGCAGAGAAAGACAGCGCTACAAACAGGTACTAGTCGTTTCCCCTTGAGAGTGGAAGACTGCGCCTGGAGGCGCTCTCCTCTCGGGGACACGCTGTGTTTTCCTAATTATAACACCTTGCAGCTCATTTTCTATTTTCCATTTTATATGAATATTTGAATATGTGCCAGGAGTAAAGTGGTTCGCTTGTCTGTTTACCATAACAGTGCATTCTGGTACCTTGAGTAGGTGAGTCCTCTAACTGGCACTTTTGCGCTGGGAATGCTGTAATTCTTTCTGCGCTTTCATCGGGATATTTTGAAGATCCCGGCAGGACTGCCAGGATATTTGGTTTTGAATTTCTTCTCACGTTATTACAAGGTTATAGGAATGTTCTAGAAGAGATCTGCCAGAGCATGCTTTACCACGCTTCCGAGAAGATTATGTCTAAAATTTAATTGAGCATTTTATGGAAAGAGGTCTGACTTTTACACGAAGTGGCTACAGAAGCTGGATTATTGTCTTGTGGAGAGCAGTGAACGAGGGAGATCGAGACTTGGGAGCCGCGAACCGCGAACCGCGTACACCGTACACGTACACCGTATATTGGGAACTTCAGCAGCAGGACTGTGAGAGTGGCACTGGGGGTTACGGGGAAGGGGACAGGAGAGAACTAGAGTGACTGCGATCCCCTCACGAACAATCTCCCATTACCCCCCCTAGTGCATTACCCCCGCTACTGACCACCGCTACTGAGGCAACCAGAGTCTAGTGAGCAGAGACAGGAGGAAGGAAGACAAACAAATCCACTGCCCGGTGTAAAACCCAAGTATCACCGACCATCGGAAAATATACTACCAATAGTCCCAGTGCAGGGAAATGGCCTTCAAGAAACTGAGATCACGAACTATATTTATGAAAATAATGGGAACAGAAGAGGCAACCAGAAAGACTTCTTATAAAGCGGTGAAAAGTGGACGGGTAACAGGAACCCCTGAAATAGGAAAGTACTTTACAACATTAATCACTGATGGGCAAATAGCAAAAAATCAGTCAAACTCAGCTATAGTAGCTGTTATAAAGGAGGATGGGGAAGATAAAGTGGGAACTATACAAGACCACCCCAAAGAACACACACTAAAAACTCCAGAGGCTGATCAAAAAACCATTCTAACGGAGCGGGTGGACTCACCGCTGGAAATAGAATCAACTGGCCAAATAGTATTGGGCCTAATAAATATTCAACACAGCCCAGACTATAATCCCATACGGCCAGAAACCATTACCAAAGACGGAGACATGGATCTCGGGCCACAAATAGAGCCCGATGATATACACAATAGCACGCTACTAAAATCCTCAGATCGAGAAGGCCTCCTGGAATATTCACCAGATCTCTTTATGTTTAAGACTGCCAGCTTAACGAACAATTATACTCCAGTGTCTAAATCTCTTTTCACATTGCATAAAGAATTTCAGAAATAAAAAAAAAAAAAAAAATCCTGGACTCGGTCCTCGCCCATTTAGGTAATATTTTGGAGAATTCGGATCAAACACTCGATGTGCAAATAGGAATTTTAAAGTTCCTAGTAGAAGAAAAGAGGAAAAAAGAACAAACCGAGTCAATAAAAACAAAAGGAACATCTGTTAACAATCAAGAAGCAACAAGTGATATCAAAACCACCAGTACCCATCTAGCTCCGGGTAAAAGAGAATTTGGAACACAAACAGGGAATAAATCATGCAAGGGAACTATGAGTAACCAGCGTGAAACTATTGTATATTTCCTATGGAAACTCTTTAAAGAAGAAAACAACAGAGAGCCTAACCTATATCCTATATTTAGGAATACCAAAAACAAACATATCACGACCAGTCCTGCCGGGGATCAAGAAATAAAGGATAGCATTTTCTTAAATAGCGAGGACGCGCGGGATTTACAAAATAGAAAAAATATAAAAAAGAAACAAGTGGAGGTAAAGAAAAAAAGGGAAAAGCCGCTAAGAAGATTCAAAAAGAAGAAAGCGCATAAACTCAAATTCCAGAAGACAACTGCTTCCCCTGATATCCAGCTCGACAATGAAGAAAGTACAAAATCGCCCACGCCATCAAAGATAAAAAATCGAAACTCGATGGTAAAATCTGAAAATAAAAACCCACAACAAAGCTTCGCGTTAAACCCAAGGGTAAAAGACTTCCTTTACGACCCGGCTAGCCCAGCATTAAAAGTCTACTTTAAAGGACCCGAAGATCATCAAAATAAATACTCACCGCAGGAGGAGATAATGTCAACACACTTACAAATAACAGAGCTCTTTCCCATTGATGATGCCCCTCTCAATCGAGGCCGAATTATTAATCTCCTGCAATGTATTTTGCCGCTACAAACCTTAACACGAAAAGAAATTAATCTAGTAACCTTCCCGGATAAAGAAAACATGAAAACCGCCATGGTAGAATTTTGGTCACCTGTGCTGCCTGGAATTATCTTGAAGGAACAAGAGACTCTCCACAAATGTGGCTATGATTTGACCTCAGTACAGAAAACTACAGACTGTAACTCGAGAAATCGGCATAAGGGATCATTACGAAAAATTCCCAATCAGCCAAATAAAATGACCAATTACATAGAAGATTCAGCAGAAAATCTATTTATTTCCGTAAAGGACGGAGAAAGGGAAATTTGGAGCCAACGTACCCAAAAAAAGGATGCAGCAAGAGTAGATCAGTCATGGTTATGGATCGCAGAGACTCTGAACAACAAAAAACAAGCACTGAACAAGAATCACTCTGTTTAACAATGGCCTATCGATATCATCCTGGAATATAGCAGGGAAAACAAAAGAAAAAATGATTGAGCTCGCAAAAAATCAACCCGCTATAATTGCGCTACAAGAAACCTGGTCAACAAAAAGTTTTCATCAGGATGGGTATTTCACCTATGATATTCCTGCGCAGGAAGTTGACCGAGGTCATGCGAAGGGAGGGATAGCTATCCTACTAAGTGAAGAGTATAATTGGGCCCAACAAATCATCACTACAAAATCAAAACACTTTCAATGTATTAAGATCAGGCTGGGGACAGACCCCTCAGATCTGCAAAAAAATGTTTTACTTTTTAACGTATATATTCCACCTGGACAAAAAAATGATGGGCTATTTGTTGACATCCTGAATGGTATCCAGCAAATAATAGAAGCCCTAGCCTATTTGCCATATATGATCATGGGCGACCTTAATGGAAAACTATCAAATAGTGAAATATCAAAATGGGCAAACTGGTATAAAGAACAAGCTCTGGAAATTTCAGTGCCGTAGTTCCCGATTAGAAACAAGGTTGATAAAAGGGGGAAAATATTATTAGCATCACTCTCCCTATTAAACGGAACTATTCTAAACGGGAACGTGGAAGGTGACATTCCTGCATCTTACACGAGACGGGGAACTAATACCTTATCAATCCTGGACTATATGATCTGCAGCTTGGATATATTTGGGTCTGCCTCACATCTTCGAATTCACTCTGTCCAGGGAAGCGACCATGCTATTCTGCCATTACTTACGCAATGGAAAACAATCACATGTCCAACTAGCCATATCATGTTTAAGCACAGTACAGTTATGGTAAAGACAAATCAAAGGTGGATCTATTGGAATTCATCTACGCTCAATAAAATAACTACCTTAATAAACACTAATCAACTTCTTCTGATAAAACACTCCTCCAACCCAATAACAAACTTTGAGTCAATTCTTGAGATACTAAAACAAATGCCTCAATACAAATTGCAACAAGCAGTACCAGCAAAGCACGGAAACAAAACCATTAAGTCATCCACAACCGCAAAAATGCTAAACAAACTGATAAGAGCACAGTTCCTGGAACTCTCAATGCGAAGACAGGCAGAAATCAACAAATTGAAGAATCAACTCAAGAGGGAGAAACAACGAATAAAAAGTACAGCAGAAGATAAAAACTGGGTTGATCTGCGGATAGTAGCAAAGCAGTACAACCAACGCACTTACTGGTCCTTAATTGCAAAAGAGACAGGCACAAAAAAGGCCCTGCAAGCTATCCCAGTTCCCCCTAAAGAATGGGATTTATATATAACCAACCTGTATAAATTAAATACAACCTATGAAATGTCTAGTAACCCCACAAGTAATTGCGAAGGAAACCCCTCGCCTATTGGAACTGCTTCCCCCTTCTCTACGGAAATGCACATAAGGAAGGCAAGATCAACAGGAGCCACTGGCCCTGATCAAATTCCAATCATGGTTCTTCAGGCTGACCCTAAGGGATGGAGTACGGTGCTTTCTCCCCTCTTTAATTTCATTCTCAAGACAGGGGAAATGCCAAAATCTCGGAAGGGGAGCATCGTAGTACCAATACATAAAAAGGGATTGAGACACCAACCTGGCAATTATAGACAAATAGCGCTATTGGACGCCACGGGAAAGATCTTTGCTGCAGAGGTCCTGGACCAACTTAAAAAGTGGGCATTCTCACTGAGACTGATTCCGCTCTACCAAGCAGGCTTCAGGCCAAAGCACTCAGTCATAGACAATATCGCGATGCTACAAACTATCCTTGACCAATATGTGGTAGTTAAATCCCAGCCTGTGTATGCAGCATTTATTGACTTTACAACAGCGTTCGGCCGAGTGGACAGAGCGTTGCTATGGAACAAACTGAGGAAATTAGGAATCCCAGAACAGCTACTACGAATTATAATTGCCCTGCACACGGACACCTGGTGTCAAGTTTGAATGGGGAGGGAAAAGGGCCTGACCAACCCGATCCCGACGCCAAATGGACTCAAGCAAGGATGTCTCCTTGCCCCCTTGCTGTTTTCATTATATCTCAGTGATCTGCCGCAGCGTCTACAACAAGTGCGAAGCTTCCCACCAAAGGTAGCAGCTCAAAATATACATGCCCTACTATATACAGACGATATTATAGTACTGGACCTAACCCCCTTTGGTCTGCAAAGCGATCTGGATGCCCTGTATATGTATACCTAGGAAAAAATTTTCATTCCTAATTTAACCAAAACAAAAATAGTCTATTTTTCAGGGAGGAAAAAAAGCAGCAAATACTGTTGGAGACTGGGCGACGAAAAAGTCGAAGAGGTTGAGGACTACACCTACCTGGGCAGGATCTTTACTAAGTCTCTAAAAAACAATCAACAGCTTCTAAACTTGTCCAGGAAATCCGAGGTACATGCAGGAGCTCTGCAAAGGTTATACGTTGCCTCTGGAAATAGACACTTCTCCTCCCTGCTAAAAGTCTACAGTGTGAAGATACCTTCAGTTCTATCATACGCCTTGGAATACATTCCAATCAAACAGTGGTCATTCCTGGACCTAAAAGAAGGAAAAATACTAAGGAGAATGTTAAAGGTATCGCAATCTATTCCAGTACAAGCTCTCCGCCTTAAACTTTCACTTACGAGCTCTTACTCTATAGGTATCGCCAAAGTGATTAGGTGGGCATACAACCTGCTACATGCGAAGGATGGGACTCTTCGCTCCCTGCTCAAAGCAGAGACCTTTGACTGCGACTCATCGAAACATGTATTCTTCAAAAACATGTCTATTGCCTTTAAACTGGCGGATATTAATGTCAATCTGCTGCTAACTTGGACACCATCTCAATTGAAACTTTTTCTGAAATGCTATACCCCAAGACTTAGCTTTGAACTTGAATCCTCGCATTGCGCCAAATTACCTTTATATAAAAACATTACGGAAACAGTGGTAGTCAAGAAAACGCAGAAATATATAGATTTTAATCTCATGCATGGCGCTAAGAGATCAACCATCCTGCTTCGGCTGGGCATTTTACCCGTCCAAACTATAACAGCGAAATGGCATCCAAACGAAACAAAATTATGCAGCCTATGTAATTGCGGGGAGCAAGACTTCGAGCATCTACTGTTCACCTGTCCCAATCCAAAAGTAGTAGCGGCAAGGGCAAAACATCTATACCCCATATATGTCAGATGCCGTATTACCACCGTAAAGGAATTGATTATAGTATGCAAATCTCCCCCGAATGAACTAGTATTTTATAAATTTTATAAATTTTTAAAACCTTTTTTATCTTTGTTAGTTCTAAATGCTGTAGTAATTGAATTTCATCTGTATAATATTTGTGGTCCTCAGTGGAGTATAAAAACAAATAAAAAATAAACTTGAAAAACTTGAAAACATAAAAATATGTTTTTTCTTACTTATGCATTTTAGTCAATTACTTTCTTACATGAACTTATCCTGTAAAGAAAGGGCTGCTCCATGTGTTTGCACAAACAAAAAGCAGTGGCAAACCCAATATCTCTCAGGAGTAAAAGTCAGGAGGAGGCTTGGGGGCGGGCCTGCGTTCAAAAGTGGCTCCTAGGTACTTCTCAGCACGAAGCCCGCCCCTTCCAAAGCCCCGCCCTCTCCCCACAGGTTCGAGTGTTCTTCAAGTTGGCAGGTATGCTGCAGGGCAAGACAAATGCAAAACTAAGCAGGGAAGTCATTAAATCAGGAAGGCGGATCAGAGACAGACAACAAACCTTCCAATTACAAGCAAGGAGCCGATTCAATGCCCATTTGAAATATATGTGAGGTATTAAAAACAGTAATTCTACTGCAGACAGTTACATGTTTCATAAGCCAAGTTCTAAAAATGGCAAGCTGACTGTGCCTAGACAGAGCACTCTATTGATTTATTTGATCCTGTTTCTTTAATCACACAGAGCCAAACAGCGCTGGAACTAATTTTTAGATTACTTAAAATAGACCTTGCAGAATGCTCGATATTGAAACAAAACCTCTCACTCGTGTAATGAATTTTGAAAGGAATTTAAATTGAGAAACATGCAAATCTTTCTAGTCAGGTTTAGTGTGCTTTAGTAAATTGCACACACTTTCCTTCATGGACACTTCAAACACACAGACACACACAAAAAGAAAAGAGGAAGTGCATATCTAGAATTGTGCACAAGTAATTTGAATTGTTTTCCATATTGAGGGCAGGGCTACATTTCCAAAAGTTTTGTGTGTCAGAATGCAATACAAAATGTAGGTCCAGATGAACAAATCCTTTACACAAGCCACCACAGCATGAAAAGTTGCTGTGCCGCATTTTACGTGAGAGGGAGAGAGCTGGAAAGCACCATATAAACAAAGATTAAGCACTTTCCTTATCTTTTCCTAATGTTGGCGCATAATTTGGCTGCCGAGCGCCACACACTATGGTGCCAAGGTGTTTCTGTGAGCCTAGCATTGGTACAACTTATTGCTGCGAGACAACTTTAAAACTTTAACCACTTTGATTGTGTGCTGTACAGTGCTGCAACCATACAAAGCGGGAAAAGTTGGTAGAAATAAATGCATTTCTCCTTTTTAACACCTGTTTTAAAGTGGTATTATTTTTTATTGCAAAACACTGTTTACTACTGTTAGCAGATATGATTTTGCATCAAAAACCATGGGCTATTGCATCGGAATGCCCATGTACCACCTGTGGAAAGACCCTTTGACGCAGAGTAACGCAAAGCAGCACATTACTTTCAGGCAACTTTTCAGCAGAAAACAAGTTTTCTTCTGGAGAGTAAATTTAAAGGAACATTTTGCTCAGGTTTGCATTACTTTTGTGATGCAAAGCCAGCACAATTTTGTTTTGGGTCAAACATTCGAGACCTCTTGTATATACTTTAGTATAGACTTCTCTTGAGCTTTTCATCTGTTTGTTTCAGTGACATTTAAAAATCCTTGCTTGTTAGTGGTCAGTCCTGCCTCTTTATCCCTCCTTTTTCGCTTTTTTTCATCTCATGGAGCAGGGACGCTTTGGTTGTTTATCTGCTTTTTTTACCGGACTATTTTTTTTCCTTTGTTTCCTGCATGTGTTTCAGTGGGTGCATGTTCAGCATTCAGGTACTTTCCTCTTTTCTTATCCACTAGTTATTTCAATTTCTTTCAGTGTGTTGTTTATGTTTTATTTTGTAGTTTACATAGCGCGAACTGGACACAGAGGTGTGGAGGTGATGTAGAGACTCGCACCGAGGGCCAGATGTAGGTGTCCAAATACCGGTCGGAAACGGCCGAAAATATCGATTTTAGGCCGTTTCCGACCGGTATTTGGACATTGGTATGTAGGGGTAGCAAAAATATACAGATTCGGTAAATTTACCCAATCGGTAGTTTTACCGAATCGGTAAAATTACTGAATCGGTAAATTTACTGATTCAGTAAATTTTACAGATTCAGTAAAATTACCGATCAGTAAAATGACTGAATCTGTAATTTCTTATGTAGGTAGCACTTTAAACAGTGCTACAGGGCCTTTAGAATTCGTTATTTACCACCTAATACCATTGGGTGGTAAATAACGAATTCCTGTGTACATGCACATCTGTGCATGTACACCTGTGCCATGTGACACACATACATGCCCTTAAGGCATGTATGTGTGCCACATGGCACACAAGCCAGAAACAGGGGTGTAACAGGGTGTCAAAGTGATACCCTGTCCCCTTTGGCAATTAGTTATTTTTACCGATTCGGTAATTACCGAATCGGTATTTGCTATTGATTCCTATGGGCTTCAAGGCCCGTAGGAATCAATGGCAAATACTGATTCGGTAATTACTGAATCGGTAAATAACCAATCCTACTGATCGGTAAAAATGACCAAATTTTTACCTACATCTTATTTACCGATTCATAAATACCGAATCGTTAAATTCGGTATTTATGAATCGGTAAATAAGATTTACCTACATCTAGCCCCTAGTTCCCCAGTGTCAAAGTTGGTAGCAATGACATCATGTCACATTCTCTCTGTGTGTGTTCTTCGTGTTTCTTTAGTAGACAGCTTTGTGACTGATTTGGGGTCGTTTTTTGTGTAGGCAGCACTTAAACATAGCTTTGAGTTTTCGCTCTTTTGAATAAAAGACGATCCAAACTTGAAACACCTGATGACTGCTCAGTAACCATGCTTCGTCTGTGTGGGTGTTGTTGAAACACTAAGCATATTCAGGTGAACTTTGCCATGAACATCTGCTACCCCATAAGACCCTAAACAAGCATTGGAAATGCAATAGGTCTCAGATTTAATTGAGTTAGAGCTAATGGCATTGTAAATGGGAATGTCTTTTAGCCATGTGTTATGGAGTGTATGCATGTGGTGTGTAGTGGAATTATGGGGGTTGGATTGGAATTGTAGCAGTGGTGGAATGCTGCGCTTCAGGTGAATATGTTTAAAAGTAAAGTGCACCATACTGCGATTGCTACAATAGTTAATCGTGGATGCGTTAACAATTGATGTGTGTACTGATGGCTGGTGGTGTGTGTGTGCCTGTAGAAATTGTGCACTGATGGCTGGTGGTGTGTGTGCCTGGTGGAAGTGTGCACTGCCGGCTGGAGTTGTGTGTGCCTGGTGAAAGTGTGCACTGACGGCTGGGGGTGTGTGTGCCTGGTGAAAGCGTGCACAGATGGCTGGTGGTGTGTGTGCCTGGTGAAAGCGTGCACTGATGTCTAGTGGTGTGTGTGCCTGGTGAAAGTGTGCACTGATGGCTGGTGGTGTGTGTGTGTTTGGTGAAAGCGTGCACTGACAGCTGGTGGTGTGTGCCTGGTGGAAGCGTGCACTGACGGCTGGTGGTGTTTGTGCCCGGTGAAAGCGTGCACTGACGGCTGGTGGTGTTTATGCCCGGTGAAAGCATGCACTGATGACTTATGGTGTCTGTGTCTGGTGAAAGTGTGCACTGATGGTGTGGTTGTGTGTGTGTGGTTGTGTGTGTGGTTGTGTGTGTGGTGGTGAGTGTGTGTGTGTGGTGTTGTGTGTGTGATGTTGTGTGTGGTTTTGTGTGTGTGTGTGGTGTTGTGTGTGGTGTGTGTGTGGTGTGTGTGTGTTCTTATTTGTGTGGTGTTATGTGTGTGGTGGTATGTGTGTGTGTGTGTGTGTGGTGGACTTAGTTTGAGTTTTCGTACCCTGCACACTCACACACTGCCACTACACACTCACAGACTGCTCACCCTATACACTCAAACAATGTTCACCCACACAAAGTTCACCCTGCACACTCACACACTGCTCACCCTGCACACTCACACACTGCTCACCCTACACACTCACACAATGTTCATCCTGAACACTCACAAAATGTTCACCCTGCACACTCACACACTGTTAACCCTGCACACTCACACACCGCTCACCCTACACACTCACATACTGCTCACCCTACACACTCGCACACTGCTCACCCTGCACACTCTCACACTGCTCACCCTGCACACTCACACACTGCTCGCCCTGCACACTCACACACTGCTCACCCTACACACTCACACACTGGTCACCCTGCACCCACACACTGCTCACCCTGCACACTCACACACTGCTCACCCTGCACTCACACACTGGTCACCCTACACACTCACATGCTGCTCACCCTACACACTCTCACACTGCTCACCCTGCACACCCTCACACTGCTCACCCTGCATACTCGCACACTGCTCACCTGCACACTTACACACTGCTAGCCCTGCACACTCACACGCTGCACCCTACACACTCACACAATGTTCATCCTGAACACTCACACAATGTTCACCCTGCACACTCACACACTGTTAACACTGCACACTCACACACTGCTCACCCTACACACTCACACACTGCTCACCCTACACATTCTCACAATGCTCACCCTGCACACTCACACACTGCTCACCCTACACACTCACACACTGGTCACCCTGCATGCTCACACACTGCCCACCCTGCACACTCACACACTGCTCACCCTGCACTCACACACTGCTCACCCCACGCACTCACACACTGCTCATCCTACACACTCTCACACTCTGACACTGCTCACCCTGCACACTCTCACACTGCTCACCCTGCACACTTGCACACAGCTCACCTTTGCACACTTGCACACTGCTAGCCCTGGACAACCACACACTGCTCACCCTGCACACTTACTCACTGCTAGCCCTGCACACTCGCACACTGCTCACCCTGCACACTTACACACTGCTATCCCTGCACACTCACACACTGCTCACCCTACATGCTCACACACTGTTAACCCTGCATACTCACACACTGGTCACCCTGCATGCTCACACACTGCTCACCCTGCACACTCACACACTGCTCACCCCGCACACTCACACACTGCTCACCCTACACACTCACACACTGCTCATCCTACACACTGCTCACCCTGCACACTCTCACACTGCTCACCCTGCACACTCACACACTGCTCACCCTGCACACTCACAAACTGCTCACCCTGCACACTTACACACTGCTAGCCCTGGACACCCACACACTGTTCACCCTGCACACTTACACACTGCTAGCCCTGCCACTCACACACTGCTAACCCTACACACTCACACACTGCTAACCCTACACACCCACTGACATCTCACCCTACACACTCACACAATGTTCACCCTGCACGCTCACACACTGCTCACCCTACACACTCAAACATTGCTCACCCTGCACACTCACACACTGCCCCTACACACTCACACACTGCTCACCCTACACACTCTCATACTGCTCACCCTGCACACTCACACACTGCTCACCCTACACACTCACACAATGTTCACCCTGCACACTCACACACTGCTCACCCTACCACACACATCTTCGGCCAGCCTGGGTGGGAGGAGAGGCTCCTCGCAGAAGTAGCACTGTGATCCCAGCTCAGAAGGTGAATCGGCCCGCAGCACTTTCGCTTTTAGAGTCTGAGCCTGGCTGAGTCCAGAGCAGGGGGCGGAGTGGTGCTGGGGCTTGTAGTCTTTCGGCTCCACAGTGAGATTTGAGGGGACAGACGTCATTTACCAAATCTGGACCCTGCTGCCGAATGGACTCGATGGGAACTGTATTTTTTATTTAGCCTTTGTTTAGAAAAAACACATCTTTTTAGAATTGTTTCTGACTTTTTGCTAAAGGGGCTACCTCTCTTTAAAACCAGCATCAAAGCACTCCACACCCTGCACACTTACACACTGCTAGCCCTGTACACCCACACACTGCTCACCCTGCACACTTACACACTGCTCACCCATCACACTTACACACTGCTAGCCCTGCACACTCACAAACTGCTCACCCTGCACACTTACACACTGCTAGCCCTGCCACTCACACACTGCTAACCCTACACACTCACACACTGCTAACCCTACACACCCAAAGACTTCTCACCCTACACGCTCACACAATGTTCACCCTGCACGCTCACACACTGCTCACCCTACACATTCAAACATTGCTCACCCTGCACACTCACACACTGCCCCTACACACTCACACACTGCTCACCCTACACACTCTCATACTGCTCGCCCTGCACACTCACACACTGCTCACCCTACACACTCACACAATGTTCAACCTGCACACTCACACACTGCTCACCCTACCACACACATCTTCGGCCAGCCTGGGTGGGAGGAGAGGCTCCTCGCAGAAGTAGCACTGTGATCCCAGCTCAGAAGGTGACTCGGCCCGCAACACTTTCGCTTTTAGAGTCTGAGCCTGGCTGAGTCCAGAGCAGGGGGCGGAGTGGTGCTGGGGCTTGTAGTCTTTCGGCTCCACAGTGAGATTTGAGGGGACAGACGTCATTTACCAAATCTGGACCCAGCTGCCGAATGGACTCGATGTGAACTGTATTTTTTATTTAGCCTTTGTTTAGAAAAAACACATCTTTTTAGAATTGTTTCTGACTTTTTGCTAAAGGGGCCACCTCTCTTTAAAACCAGCATCAAAGCACTCCACACCCTGCACACTTACACACTGCTAGCCCTGTACACCCACACACTGCTCACCCTGCACACTTACACACTGCCAGCCCTGCAGACTCACACACTGCTCACCCTACACACTCACACACTGCTAACCCTACACACCCCCACACTGCTAACACTACACGCTCACACAATGTTCACCATGCACGCTCACACACTGCTCACCCTGCACACTCACACACTGCTCACCCTACACACTCACCAGCATCAAAGCACTCCACACACAAAAAAAGCAGCCACAACATACATCGGTAATGATGTAACTAACTACTGCTCCTCTTACCCTTTAAGATACCGGTCTCGGTTCCTACCCACACGTGGTTCCATCGCGCCGGGTCCGCCATCCTATTACGCTCACGGTACGACTGGAATCAGGTCAGAAACGCTTCCGGGTTGCTTACGTCATTTCCGCAACGGAGTCAGGCTTTGTAGAACGCATGTGCAGCTGCTCTTGTACTATGTACTACTGTCAGTTCAAGGTATCTTACTTCCTTAATCCTTAAGTTCGGGTTCCGATATCGTATGTATTCATCGCTACTGCTGTAGACCCCGTTTCTTCGACGCTGACTGCAATGCAACTCCAGCCCCACCTCTTCACTTACAGAATTATTTCCCACAAAATTGAACACTTTAAAAAATACGCCAGCCCCACACAATACATTTAACTAACAATACCTAAAGAGTAATAAATGAAATGGGGTACAGTTATAAGTGTTATACTGGAGATTCGAATGTTTTTGTAAAAAAAAAAAACTGTGAGTGGTGCACGCTCGTGAGCCACTGTGAGCATATGTCTTCAATTATCGCGGAGACGTCTGGCCGCGATAATTGAAGACATATGGCCTTTGGTGCACGTAGCAGACACCAATAGGCCATGGGCTGTGCTGCGAGATGGCCCATGGCCTATTGCGTGTTCTGTTTTAAAAGTACACGCACGCAAAGGCCAATGAAAATGGACCTAGGAAATAAGACGCACCAGCTACGTGGAATTCCTAGGTCCATTTTCAAAACACAGAGAAAAGGACTCTGGCTGCGCGACACTGCTGCGTAGTGTACGCTAGGCCCAAGACCTAAAAAGGCAGCTCCCAGGCTCTGCCACACTAACCGTACTGTGATTCAGATACTGCTTGTTCATCTTTCTTAATCCCCCTGCTCACCTACCAATTATTCTCTTTTCTTTCAGTTTGTGTTTTATTTTGTAGTTTATATATTGCAATCTGGACACTGAGGTACTGAGCCACTGTTGAGACTCAAACCTAGTTCCCAAGTGTCAAAGTCCGTAGCACTAGCGTTATACCACATACTCCCTCTGGGTTGTGCATGTTTCTTTAGTACACAGCTTTTTTGTATGAAGATGAATCTCCACTTGGAAAAAAAGGAAATCTGTGATGCTGGTATACACGTTTTAAAATCACAACACCACCCTTGCAGTCTTCAATACCTTCATTGTATCCAATTTGATTTTGTTGAGTAAATACCTTGACGTCAGCCATGCAAGAAACAAGCTGAGACCTGCGACTGCAGAAAGGGTACTCTTACTCTCTGCGGTGGGTAACACAGGCCACTGCAACCCCTGCAATCTGGGAAGGGCCCAACACTTCAGTGGGCCCCCAACCAATAAGTAAAAATGATCAGAATGAAAATGTTGCCCGCTTAGGATTATTGGCTAGGTGTGTATATTGAATGAACTAACCTGGTCATCTTTACAGTGGAAATTTGGTCAGCCCACTGCTTATCATTAGTTTTCCTTTTTGCCATTCCTATTTGCTTGTATCTTAATCATTGGCTTCTCTTCATCTTCTTGTGTTTGTCAGTCACTTAGAGCATATTTTCTTAACATCCTTTTGATTGAATGGTGCCACATTCCAGAACTACTTTACAGGTCTTGGTCAGACAGCATATGCTCTGTCTCTTCGAGACTATTTTGTACAACAATGGGCTTACAACTGCCCAATGAATACCATTCTTTGACTTTATTGCCACTCTTCTTTGCTGCTTCATAGTAGGCCAGCACACTCCAGTCATGATTTTCTTTTCTTTGTGCGTCGCATGGACCAAGCACAGATTGATTCATTTCAATTACTGTGTGTCTGCCGCCTGTGCTGTCCATCAGGTACTAATACTTCTTCCCACCACTCACCACTTTTCAGTTTTTATGCCCCTGTCCTTCCACCCCACCCCTCCCCATCTTTACTTCAAACATTAGCAGACACAATTTCAACTGACAATGTGACTAATTTCTCCAACTGTTACCCAATTGTAAGAAACATACTTGCACAGCCACATTGAAGTAAAATGCAACATAGTCCCTTTTTTAAAAACAATATACGTTCCTAGCTATTTTCAATTCACACATTTTGAAAGCATAAACATTTTTATACTCCTTTTTTCTCATTTGTGATAGCCGGGATAACTTTATTTTAATCCACGCCCTCTTCATTTACTTAACACACGTAATCATATTTCACACAACACATGCAAGTGGCTGTGTTTTCAAGATGTCGAAGTCACATTTCATTGTATGCACTTTAACTTTAGATCATTCTCCAGTTACTGTTACAAACTTCAGAAGTCCTTTGTCAATGACGCAAGTCTACGTAAGTTTCAACAAACAGATTTTCTTCATAAACAAAAAAAAATGATTTACCATGTGCTGTTTAATTTGACTATGTCTATTTATTGCCTTCATCCTCAGTTGTTGCTTCCATAGTTTCCAAAACCATTTACGTGTTTTGTTGTGTCATTTGATCTGCACACAATTTCACTCTACTCCACACCATTCTACTTCACACCATTCCACTCCTTGTCCTTTCATGCCACACCATTCCACTACACACAATTTCACTCCACACAATTTCACACCACACAATTCCACACCATATCATACCATTCCACTACACCCCACACAATTCCATGCCACACAAATCCACATCTCACATTCCATGTCACATAATTCCACTGCACTTCGCATAATTTCACTGCAATCCCAGCCACATAATTAAACTCTAATCAGCTCAATATAACACAACTCCACACCACACAATTCCACGCCATGCTGCACAATTCCATTAATAATTATACTCCATGCCATGAGCACATAATTTCATGGCACACCACACCACATAATTCCACACTTTGTCACTTAATGACAATCCACGCCATGCCAAATAGTTCAATTTCACAGAATGACACTCCATGTCACACAATTACACTCCATGTTCCACAATTGCACTCCACATCACACAATTGCACTCCACGCCACAAAATTCCACATTTCACAATTCCACTGCAACCACACAGTTCCACACAACACAATATCACACAACATATTTCAATTTCACCTCATAATCCCACACCAATAAATTCCACTCTATGCAACATAATTCCCCTCTGCATATTTTCAAAGCACTCCATGCCACATAATTTAACTCCACACCACATAATTCCACTCCATGCCTCACAATTCTATCCCACACAATTCCTTACCAACAAATTTCACACCACACAATTCCACTCCACATAATTTCACTCCACTCCACATAATTCCTCTCTGCTCATTGCCACATAATTCCTTGCCAAAATTCCACAACACATAATCCCACTCCACAGCACATAATTCCATGTCACAGCACATAATTCCATGCCATGTCTCATAATTCCACCCCATGGCACACAATTCCACTCCATACCCCATGATTCCATTGCATGTCATATATTCCCACTACACATAATTCCACTCCACTCAACCCAACAAATTTCCACACCACACAATTCCACACCACATAATTCTACTCCATGCCGTGTAATTCCACACCATGCCACAACAGACCACATATTTCCACTTCATGTCACATAATTTGTCTTCACTCCACATAATTCCACTCCACAATTGCACTCCACATCACACAATTGCACTTCACATCACACAATTGCACTTCACATCACACAATTCCACATCTCATAATACTATTCAACTTGAAAGTATTCCACTTCACACAATTCCATGCCATGCCACACAATTCCATGTCAAATAATTCCAAGCCATGCCCCACCATATAATGCCACCCCATGCCACACAATTCCACTCCAGAGCACATAATTCCACTACCCACCACATAATTCCACATCACACAAAATATTTCTACTCTACGCTAAATAATTCCACTCCACAACACCAAATTCCATTCCATTCAACACAATACAATTAAACACGACTTAGTTTAATGCCATGCCACACCATATAATGCTGCTCCACACCACATAATTCCACTCCACCGCACATAATTCTACTCCACAACACATAATTCCACACCATGCCACGCAATTGCACTTCTCACAGTTCACCTTCATGACACACAATTCCACTCCACGCCACATAATTTCACACCATGCAACCTAATTCCACACCACACAACATAATTTCAAACCGCACCACATAATTCATCTCTACACAGTTACAGTCCAAACCACACAATTGTACTCACACATGTAACACAAGTGAACTCTCTGCAAGACAATTCCATGTCTCACAATTTCACTTTACAACACAATTCCACATCATGCAACACAATTCCATACCACCTTATTTACCTACATGCCACATATTCACACTCCACAGAATTACACTCCACTCAATGCAACTATTCCACACCACGCAATTCCACACAATGCCACTCAATTCCTCACCCCATAATTCCACTCTGCAGCACATAATTACACTCCACACCACATCATTAGACTGCACACATTCTATTCCATTCCACCAAATTCCACACCACAGCACATAATTGCATTCCAAACAACATTATCCAACTCCACACAATTGCACTCCATGCCATACAATTGCTCTCAATGGTATGCAATTGCACTCCACGTCACACAATTCTATTCCATGCCACACAATTCCATGTCTCAAAATTCCACACCACACAACAGAATTCCACACCACATAATTCAACCCTATGCCACATAATTCCACACCACAAAATTCCACTTTATGCCATATAATTCCCCTCCATCCCGCATAATTACAAGCCAGTCCACCACACAGTCCCATACCACAAAATTTCACTCCACACAATTCCACACAATTGCATTTCACACTACATTACATAATTCGATTCCACATCACATATTTCCACTCCATGCCACTCCACACCACACTGTGGGCCTCATTTACCATGCCATTTTTGCCACCAGTGTGCCACTTCTTTGATGCACCTGTGGCACAGTGTGCCTGCCCATATTTACAAGGCCACTTAAAGTCACCCTGTGTGACTGTTTATTGTCTTGTAAATATGGGTCCCTTTCACACATTACTCTGTGTGAAAAAGGGTGATTCCTGGGTGTTGATGTGGGTGTCCCCACACAACATTCATGGAACCTGACACATTCCCATATTTACAAAGCTTTGTAAAGCTGGGAATGTGTCAAAATCACGCAATGAGGAGAAATACTTTTACTTCTCCTTGTTTTTTCCTCTTTCTATGCTGGCTGCATTCTGCGCACACTTTGAAAGAGGAAAATGCCATCAATTATTGTTTTTGTGCAGGCACCCTTTCAACATGACGCAAGAGTGCCTGTGCTGGTTCATGCCAGCAATTGTGCGCCAGTGCAGGGGAAAGCACACCTATGCATCATATTGTTGGTAATACAAGGCATCCCTGGGCGTTTAAAATAACATAGTTCGGCACAGCAAAATGGCTTGTGGCGCCACACTGCATCGTTTTTTAGGTCTCGGCTAGCGTAGGCTGCGCATGCGCAGTGTCGCTGGCGAGATCTTATGTCTCCAGAGTAGCGAGGCTTGAACCCACCCCTCTTCTCCATTGGCTGGCTGCCTCAACGGCGGCCAGCCATTGGAGAAGAGGGTTCTGTGACGTCATTTTTGGTAGCTAAGCCCCGTCCGTTTCGGATTGAGGGGCGTGTTTTTTTCATTTCTTTCTCTCCTCGAAAGACACGCCCCTCAGTCTGCAAAGGGGCTTAGCTTCCAAAAATGACGTCGCCTCCTCTACCCCACCCCTCTTCTCACCTCTTAACTGGTTTGTGCGCGCCCATGTCAAGCCGATGGCCGTCTACCAGCCTGAACCGAGTAGTTGCGTGGCTTTGGGAAAATACTGTCCTCCAACATCTTCATGACCTTCCATTTATGGGGGTTGCAGCGGTTTCATGATTTTGTTAAGAGTTTCCCAGCGACCCAGGCCGCAGCCCAGATAGTTTAAAAGCCGCAAAGCGACCAGCCTGAGGCGCAAGCGGTGCTCTGGGCTCGCGGGAGATGTGTCAACCAGCAGCACAGCAGTATAGGTGGAAGCCATGATAGCTGTGTTGCAACCCCCTGGACAGTTCCAGAGACTACAGCCCTAACTCCTCCATGCCCCCTTCCAGTTCTAGGTTCACTTCCACTTTAAAGTGATCAAACATGTTGCGAGTTCCTCTGCCCCAGGCTTGCAATTGGTCCACACGAAAGACGTGTTTGTCTGATCGGGCCAGTGTTGTTCTTTTGTTCTCTCCAATGAGCACATAGTAGTATGATGAGAGTGCATCGTTTCACTTGGAGGGTGAATCTATTCAAAACTAGACCGCAACTCTTTTTTTATCGTGCATCCGGTTTAGCAGCCACATTAGGTCAAGTGCAGAAACATTTGGGTATAATAATCGGAGGAAAAGGATCAGAGCTAGGGTGCCCTTGCCGTATCATGAGCACAGAGACCTTTGATCTAACGCGAACACGTTATTTAATACTAACCAACAAGTTATCATGCAACACTGATCTTAGGTCTAAATTCCTACAGCCTTGAATGTTATGTAATGTAACTGGTCCTTTTATAAAGCGCTCTTACACCTTCGGGTACAGAAGTTTGCGCTATATAAAAACGCATTAAATAAATAAATGTCACTTGTCAAGGGGCCTGGGGGAGGAGAAGCGAGCAGCTGCATCTTCCAGTCATGGTGGGCTGTGTCTTTGCCTCTTGTGTCTCTTCTGGGCCTGTGGAGACCTGATTAGGGTGGGGGCGGGGCCTGTTGCTCTGACAAAGCTGATGAAAGCTGGGGGGTCCCAATAGATTCATCACGTTGCACCCAGTGGACAGGTATGGAGACGGTCCAATTTGACCATCAAAAAGTGAAAGTTCAAATATAATAGTAGGTCATGGGGAGGGCCAATGGAATTATGCGATCCTGTGTTTGCTGCTTCTGCTTTATTTTGCATAAATATCCCTCACCTGGCGCATAATCTGTAGATAAATTGTTTCTAACTCAAAAGGATCAAAGCTTACTGAAAGCTGTGGCTGTGTGGCTATGTGTGGCTGTGTGTGGCTGTGTGTGTGGCTGTGTGTGGCTGTGTGTGGCTGTGTGTGTGGCTGTGTGTGTGGCTGTGTATGTGGCTGTGTGTGTGGCTGTGTATGTGGCTGTGTGTGGCTGTGTATGTGACTGTGTGTGAGGCTGTGTGTGGGTGTGTATGTGGCTCTGTGTGTGTGTGTGTGTGTGGCTGTGTATGTGGCTGTGTGTGGGTGTGCGGCTGTGTGTGGCTCTGTGTGGCTCTGTGTGTGTGTGGCTCTCTGTATGTGTGTGTGTGTGTGGCTTGCTGTATGTGTGTGTATGGCTGTGTGAGTGTGGCTCTCTGTATGTGTGTGGCTGTGTGTGTGGCTCTCTCTATGTGTGTGTGTGGCTGTGTGTGTGTGTGTGGCTCGCTGTATGTGTGTGTGGCTGTGTGTGGGAGAGACAGAAGTGTGAGAGAGACAGCAGTGTGAGAGAGACAGCAGTGTGAGTGTTCTAGGGAGAGCATGGTGTGTGGGAGAGCATGGTGTGTGCATTTGCAAGAGATTAAGCTATTGGCGTTGTAAATGACAATGCCATTTATTTATCTGTTCTCAAAACCAACACATAAATAAAAATGTTGTCATTTACAATGCCAATAGCTCTAACTTTTGCGAAGGTGAGACCATTGCATTGTAAACTTTGTTTGTACTTTTCTCCACTACACACAATGGAACTCCACTCTTCACAGTAATTTCACATATAATTTCGCTCCACGCCACATAATTCCACTCCACTCAATGCACCACAATTCCACACAGTGCCACACAATGCCACTCCATGCCACATAATGCCACTCTGCTCAATTCCTCACAATGCTAGTCCCCATCATGCCACCCAATGCCACTCCACGCCATAAAAATCCACTCCATGCCACACAATGCCACTCCACAACAACAAAGCCAATGTCTCTCACATGGGCAAGACCTATTAGATTTGCCAAAAGGTCTTGCGAGTGAGATCAATTGGCTTTGGCAATGTTTTGTAGCCATGCTGTAAAGCAGCATGGAAGCTTTTCAGTGTGGCAAAACCTAATTATAAAAAGCGCTATGATGCAGGTAGAGCTTGAAACTTTTCTAAAAACTTAGAAGTACATTAGAGATAGATGCCAGTCATCAAAGCTTTATTCCACAAATTGTCATAAAAGCATAATACATTACATAAAATATCCAGTAAAAACAGATTTAATGAGTGGTATTGCTCGGGTATAAAAAAATACTGTTTAAAAATTGTTTTAAAAACAACAGTAATAAAATCAGTATTCACTCATGTAGCCCAGCTCTTAATGCAAATAGAAATGGAACAATAAGCAATATAATTTAGGTGCCATAAATATATATGAACTTATCTATATACATATCTATAAGGGATTTGAGGATGCTATACATAATGTACATTGATCATGATGCCACAATTGCTTTGGATCTTATAATCCATGCCCAACCTAAAAATTTGGCTACGGCAATATGCAGTGGTAACCATGTTTCAGTGCGAATTAATCTCAGAGCCACATCACATTTACTGGTGCCCAGTGTTCGGCAAATAGGAGCCAGCCATATTCGCCTTGGAACTAAATAGGTGGGGCACACAAATAACAAGTGGGCCAAAGACTCAGGACTTTCGATGCAACTAGGGAAAAAAGTATCCACAGCTGCCACCCACCTTGCAGTAAATGATTTGACGGGTAAGATGCTCACTCTCAGTTGAAACAGGAGCTTCCTATCATGTGGCTTCATGATGGTATCCCAGTAAGCCTCTAATTTTTGCACTGGTTTAGCCATAAGGAATTGACCTGTCATTTCGAGGGATCACTATTCCTGAAAGTGTTAGCATCCACCCATCAAAAGTAAATTTTCTTCATTTGCTCTCTAGACAGGAACCAGGTGTTCTCAGGGTTCTCCCAAAGGGCCACCAAACCAATATTTAATAATAGACAGCTAACCTGCTGTAACCAAGACATCTTCTTAAAATGATCAGTACTTATTAGATCTTTGAAGCCCTCAGCTTAAGATGACAGTTCGGGAGTTGTCCAGATTCTCCGCCAGTACAGCAGGTGGTGTAATCTAGTACTGTCTGCCAAAGCCTTCCTTTCTAGTTCGTAAAGTAAGGGCTGTACCGGGGTGCCTTGTGGAAGGTTCACAATTTTACGGAGGAAGCTATTTTCTGCTACAGACAGTTTAGAAAGATTATTAAAGCCCCAAAGTTGCACTGATAACTTTCATGTTGTAAATGGTCAAAGGTGGACTCACTGGTTTAGTGAAGGATGCATTAAATTCGGCTAATATAGTACCCGCTAGCTGGCGATGTTTTATTGTGGCCATATCCAGATGCTTACCCCAGTTCATATTATCCTGAATAATGACGCCTAAGTATGTGAAGTCTTTCACCTTCTCCAGGGGGCGCTTATTCAGTAGCTTTGCTCCACCTGAGGTTTTTTCGGATTAAATGTCATATATTTGTTTTTGAGACTTTTATCTCTAGACCCCGCATAAGGCAAAATTCCTCAAAGAGTATTAATGCTCGCTGTAAGCCGCTCTGAGTTTTTGCTATTAGGAGGGTATCATCGGTGAACATAAGAATTGGGATTCTTACGCTCGTCAATTTAGGTGCGTCTGTTGGGGTTTCTTCCAGGAATTTTGCAACCCCATTTATAAAAATCGAAAACAAGGTTGGGGCCATAACACAACCTTGTCTTACCCCCATCCACTCTGAATGAGGAGGTAACCTGACCCTGACTTCCCCACCTAATTTTTGCATAGGTGTCCTCGTGGAGTCTAGCTATAAGGGATAGTAGATCCTGGGGCATCTTCAAATCATACAATACTCTCCACAATCCTTTAAATAAAACAAGGTCAAATGCTGCCCTTAGATCTACATGCTCAGACGTGAGTCCCTTGCTCACTTTGCCACTGGATTCAAGCAAGCCGGGCTGAAGACGGCTGGAATGCCAGAAACCGGTCCTCGGAAGCTTGTTTCCGGTCCCGGGAAGACATGGCTTGGCAGTTCGGGCTGGACTGTTCTCATGAGGCACAGGGTCAGACTGATTTGCATATAGCCATGTCTGAACTGGGGTGGCAGAGTGGGCTAAAGAACGGTGATGGATTAAACCCAGATCTTTTGACTGGGTGTGACTGTTTGATTGATTCAGATGCTCTGTCCATCACCGCCCCCTTTTGTACCGCTTAGATCTACAAAGGCAGCAAACAAGCTGCCTTTTTCCAAGACCACCGTTTTCCAGTAAAGAAGAGTGAAGCAAAAGGTCTGATCAATGGTACTTATGCCCGAGCGAAAGCCTGCTTGAAGAGGTGATAGAATGTCCTGCTCGGTAAGCCAATCCTGGATTTTGTCTAAAATGAGGCGACCCATGATGTTTTGAGATGAATCAATGAAACTTATGGGTCTATAATTCCCAGGATGTGACTTATCCTCCTTTTTAAATATTGGGATAATCACAGCACCTTTCCAGGACTCTGGAACCGGCGCACCTTTGGCAATGTCATTCAGTAAGATTAAAATATAACGGCTCCGTATAGTTTTATCGAAAAGTAAAATGTTGGCTGGAATTCCGTCAGGGCCTGACGCTTTGCCTCCCTGCAGTGTACCCAGTGCAATGTCAATGTCCGCTTTACTAAAGGCAGAACCATCACAATAAACGTATGAAAGGGCAAATGATTCCTCATCATCATTAGCGCACTCATATTGCAATTGGAAGTGCTTTACCCATTGATCTGGACTTACATAATTAATTGGTTCTGCATGGCAGCCATCTCTGCCCCATTTTACTACATCCCAAAATACTCCCTGGTTTTTATTTTCACAGGCCCTTTTCAATTCCTGCCATCTGTTATCATCCCAGGATTTCTTTGCCACTTCCTAGGCTTTCTTGTATTTCTGCCTAGCAGACCGAACCAAAGGCATATCACCACCCTTTATTGCTTTCCCCAGGGAACTACGGGCCTCCTTACATTCCTTATTACACCATATACTTCCCTTCTTATGATTGATACCCTTATTTTTGGCAGTCTTAAAGAAATAGGAGTGAAGGTGATTAAAAGACTCAGCATGAAATCCAATAACCTCCTCAAACGATTCCTTATTAAGCAAAAGTTTCTCCAGATCTAATGTTCCGTTATTTGCATCTACTGACAACATAGCTAGGACTTCAGGCTTTACTAACAGGTTTGTCCATTTCAGACACCTCATAATATTTGTAGGAATTAAATCAAGGGTTATCATATCCCCTTCTGAGTGAGATGTAACTTTTTCGGCTCTAATTTCAAAGTCCACAGACAATGGGTTATGATCACTTTCAATACGATCGACTACCCTCATGTCCCTTAGTGCGAGCCAAAGCTGACAGTTAATTAAAACATAATCAATACGGCTTTGACTAGAGCCATTATCGAAAGTACATGCACCATCTCTGTCTGACTGAGTTTTGCCATTTGTAGTCCTCAAACATTTCTCCATGCAGAGGCAATTCATCTGTATTATGGCCTCTGTCCATTTTTTTACTGGAATTAGATCTAATTTCGGGATCCTCCATAGGTCATATTCAGCATCATAAAAGTTAGAGTCCCCATTTAAGAGCGGTTCAAAAGTCATGTTAAAATCACCCGCCAGTATTACATCTATGCCCCTAGAATGTTGGTCGAGCAGTGTGTCCAGGGCTACTAACACCTCCGACTTCTTTGTAATGTAATGTAATGTAATGTAAAAAATTCTTGTAAAGCGCGGCTTACACCGGACGGTTTCTTGGCGCTGTTCACCTATTTGGGGAAGAGGCATGAAGGGAAGGTGAAGAGTGCTTATGTGTAGATGCTACGGAAGAGGTGAGTTTTGAGGAGAGACCTAAAGTGAGGGTAGGAAAGAGAGAGTCTGAGTTCCAGCGGGAGTGAGTTCCAGAATGAAGGAGCCAGGAAAGAGAATCTGAGACCTCCGTGTTTTTTGCGCCTGAAACTTGGCGTCTGGAGGTACTCCTTGCATATCTGTTATACACATCAAGCTTTTCAACTTCACCCCACGATAGTCTAACTGCTAGTATGTCTTTATTATAAGACTCTAACACCTGTACCACAAAGCTAATTTCTTGGTGGATCCAGACTGTTAGGCCTCCCGAGGGCCGGCCTTTTCCGCCGGCGATCGCAGGTACATAAAAATTCAGATAGCCTACACAATGTATTGGATCCGTTGCCCAAGTTTCCTGAAACAGGCACACATCGTATTTAGCGTCAAAAGACTGCCACTTAGGAGAGGTAATCTTAGAGCCTAAACCGGCTATATTCCATGACAACACAGACAAGGAAGTCATTAGTGTTCTTCCTGGGCACAATATGGGCTTAGTATTCGACAGACCATTAGATATTTCACTAGCACTAGGGGGAGTAGGACTCAAAGAATTACCATAAACAATTAACCCAGGGACTTCCGTGGATTGCAATGCACTGTTGTCTGGCGGCATAATGCTCAGTTTAACTAACTCCTCACTAGGCTGGTAGATGGTATTACTACAATTTGTGTCACAATGTACTGCTTTTTGAAGTACTATTGACAGTCAATCATTGGAATCAAGATTTGAAGTACCCTCTAGAGAAGGAACACGTAGCCCCACAGAACAACCAGAAACAAACAGAGAATGTCTAAATTGTATTTGAGAATGATCTGGGGAGGATGTACGAAACTAGAGCTAAAAAATTCTCAACCAAATCATGGTCCTTTAGTATTAACTCGATACAGTCGAAGGAATTCCCTGGAGAAGAGAGTCTTCGGGCTCTAAGTATGTCTTCTCTAATAACAGAACGGCATCCCCTAACATGTCGAATCCAGTGGATTGCCTTGTTTGTGAGGGACTCTACACTTTCTCTTGTATTTCCACTAAAATATTTGGGGACATTACCCATGTAAATCTTTAGGGGCTGGCGTAGATCTCGTTCCGGGGGTGTACTTCGATCATGTTGCCTACGAATATTTATAGGAAGCCCTACACCCAATGATGTGTGCCTAATTTGGTTCTGTGTTATGTCTGGTTTTAAAATGAAAGTGCTGGAAAACACCCCAACAGTCGAGAATTTTGGGGCATCGTTAACGACCTATATAAAGGACAAAAACTCCATCAGGAAGCGGGAGTAGGAGCTGACGCATGGTCTCAACACGTGCAATCTCTTTACTGCATAACAACAACAGGCCTCCCAAATAATATGCGGAAAACAAACACTGTAGAGAATGGTCAGTTGGAAATCTGCAACCCAGGCACAGAAGGACCGGTGATAAAGGATTGCTCAACAGAGAAAAAAACTGTCCCAGAATTAACAACCAGAGGGGAACTCTGTAAAATCATCAACAGGCTAAAGGCTGAAGGAGCACCAGGCCCGAACGGACTGCCCAACGCCATCTTTAAACACGACCCGGTATTTTGGGCAGAAACCTTGACACCATTGTTTAATCAAATCTATCATGACACACAGGTACCTGCATCATGGAAGGGAAACGTGATTCATCCAATATATAAACAAGGCGACCATGGCAACCCAACAAATTACAGACTCGTATCACTGATAGATGTTGAAGCAAAGCTCTATGCCTCTTGTATCGTCCTTAAGCTGCAAGACTGGATTGAAGAATCTCAGAGAATCCCCCGGTTCCAGACAGGATTCAGGAGGGACATGGGGACAATCACCAACTTAACTTGCCTGTCACTATTAATGCACAGAACAGCAGTAAAGGGCACACAATTATACGCCTGTTTTGTTGACATCAAATCTGCATTTGAGAGAGTAAATCGAGAGCGTCTATGGGACAAATTGCAGTTTTGGGGGACGCCATCAAAATTAATACAGGCAATAAAAGTTTTGCATGAAGATACATGGGCAAAGGTTAAATTGGGAGATGGAGCTTACACAACAAGGAACATACCAACATACCAGGGCCTAAAATAAAACTGTGTTTTAGCGCCCACCCTTTTTAACCTTTTCCTTTCTGATCTCGCAACAGTATTGGACACAGATGAGGTGCACCCTCCGTCATTGGCAAACCGGCGAATTCCCTGTCTGCAATATGCAGATGACATAGTGCTGCTGAGTCAAACCCCAGTTGGGCTACAAAGAGCTTTAAATATCTTATCAGGGTACTTAAGACAAGAAGGACTGGACTTAAACAAAGAAAAAACCAAAGTAGTACGTTTAGTAGACCCAAAAAAACTTAGTTACACATGGTCGTTCAATGGGACGAAGGTGAACGAACAAGGTTCGTACAAATACCTTGGAGTAACAATATCCCAGGGAGCAAAACTAACGGAGCACAAAAGTGCAATACGAGCAAAAGCCCAAAGTTTAATCTTTGCTTACCGGTTGCTAAAAACAAAAATGAATTGCCCGAACTATAGCCACCTCTTGAAGGTCATGTCGGCACAAATTTTACCATCATTATCTTACGGTCTCGTCACCTGGTGCGGCAAGGAAACAGACCTACTAAACGTACTAAACGAGCTCCAAACTAAAATCTACAAAGCAGTTTTTGACCTTCCAAAGAGTGCCTCAGCCCCGCAAGTAAGGCTGGAATTCGGGCTGCAAAACCAGAAATATAGGAGCATGAGCGGCTTCATAAAACTGTGTCACAAGTTAAGATCTGCAGATCCGGACTCAATGGATTGGCTAAACTGGGAAGCCATAAAAAATCAAGGAGTGACTGGAACCCTTTGCCCTTGGGGAAAATACCTGAAATCCTGCGTGAAAGAGCTGGGGCTGGAAGGAACTTGGGAATCCGTGACGGACAAAGCAACCATAAGTAGTTTAGCCAACAAGGCAGCAAGGACGAAATCCTTTCAAGAAGACAAAGCATTACTTCTCAAGCGGCGACATGGTTGGACCATAATCAACTCCTTCAAAGCCGGACGACCGCACGCATATTTAACCTTTCATTTTAATGTGCATATAAAAAGAGCTTTTACAGCCTATAGGATGGGAATGCACATTTCGAAAGACTTAGTACCATCGTGGAAAGGTAAACATCAGACTGAGAGTTGTAGACTTTGTGGCTATAAAACGGAATCATTAGCCCATTTCTTGTGCGTCTGTCCGGCTCTCCTGGCACAACGTCGAAGATTACTAAAACAGATCTGCAACGAGTTAAAAATCCGCACCTGTAGGCAAGCGTTAACTTATTGGCTAGGAGGGAGTTCAATTATTTTGGCATGCCGGGGAACAAAATTCCTGGCAGAAGTGAATAAATGCCTGAGTCTTGTGGAACAAGGACATGGTGAAATAAGCGGTGTAATAACTCTGCCTTGATCCCAATGACTGGTAACCTCGTATAAACACTTAATAACATTCTGACCTCTTACAGACGGTGGGAGTTTCCCTGGAAGAAACCCGTTTTAACTGTGTTATACCATTTTAACAAAGGAAGAGTTTAATCTTTTTTAGTAGCATATATTTTTGTATTATAATATTGACATGTGGAAATTGTAATGATTTTAATTAATTATGCAATAAACCTCTTTGACTTTGACTTTGAATGCATCCCCGTTCATTTTATTACTATTTTTCATCTTGTTGGCTACACATATTGCCAAAGTCAACAATGCCCATGCGGTCCAGTAAGAACTAAAGACAAAGCCAGAGGCAATAGTCTCCAAGGGGAGACCTATTGGCTTTGCCAATGCTTGTTTAGTCTGAGCCTCAGACTCTATTCACCATACATTAAAAAAATCCAAGCGCAACACAAAATGATGTTGCACCATGTAAGCACTTTTGCAGATGTTAGTAAAAAAAAACTGCAGTTTCCGAACAATGAGGTTTTTTTTTAAGTGTTGTTTCTTCCAGACGTTTAACCCATTATTTGCTTCCAGTGAATGCTGTGGAGAGGGTGGCGTCGTTCCCTTCACACTGCTAAGTGGTGTAAGCAGCACTTTCTATGGGCAAGTCTCCAGCAAATCCGGTGAGAAACGCTATCTCCTATGGCCCTGAAAATTGATATTGAACATGGTAGCAGGAAAAATATCTCACTAGCCGATAGCCATTAGCTAAAAAAAGGATTTTCAACACCATGATTCATCAAACCGGGAGATCCATCTATTTGCAGGCAATTTTTCCGTAGCCCCTGTGCATCTCGCTAAAGACGCACCTCACACTGTTTACTTCTCGCACCACGATGTGACATTTCCCTTTCTGAGGAAACGTTTTTTTAACCCACATAACAGTGTGCCTCCGCGGGGCCGACTGCCTTTGATTATCTCCCCGTTACACTGCTGCTCAAATGCACATGACGTAGAATGGGCTTGAAGTGGCCAGACGAGGTAAAAAATGTAAAGGCTACTTAATTGGGAGAGGGGGCAGAAGGTCACTTTCTAACCGGGGGAGAGGCAGATCAATATGTGTGTCTGGGAGGGGGTAGGGAAGGAAGGTGGTGCACAGAGAGACGTCGAACGTAAGGGACGTATCTGCATGCTATTCACAGTGAGGCAGACAGGAAACATCCAGGTCACTCCTGTCGACATTGCTGAGATAAATGTTCAACCCTCCTTCAAGAGGAAAAGACATCCGAAAACACAGGAGCAGTTATCTGATTTTACTACATCGTGCTCTTAAAGCTGTATCTAACCTTTAAAAAATAGGAAGTAGAGGTGCTGTGAAAGCATGTTTAGTTAATATATAACCGATTTACAGAGCTGATTTCCACTTAAGAGTGGGGAATGACCTCATTTAAAGAAGGTCGAGAAAGTTCTAATTCAGCGCGCGCTGGGGCCTTTGTGCTAGAGGGTGTGAGTTCTCCCTAAAATCGCTATTTATCATTCCACATTTATCAAACGCAACACCGCGGAGATTTGTGTCATTCAGCGAACGTCACAAGTGAATTAAAACAACAGTTCAATCGTCATTCTTTAAGGCAATGATTTATAAAAGTCAGACTCCCCGTTTCCTGTATTCCCCGATGTTCATTGCAAAATTAAAAGAATCGTGTGCTGTGTATTGCTTCCCCAATTGAACGTTAGTATTTTTGCCTCTCAGGCTACCGTACTCCCATTTTAGTAGCTAGTTCAGGGATTGGAATGCAGCTTTCCGAGGAAAGTAAGCAGAACTGCCAGAGTGGAGAGGCAAGAGCACAAGGTTGTACTACTACCTCTGTCATGACGAGGTTGTATTAAACACCCTACACCCGCATAACTGTTTTCGGTGTTTTCATAAAAAGATCGTGAATTCATTGTTTTGAAGATTTTAGAAAAATAGTGAGAATGTTCAGAACTAGACCCATCCTGCTTATAGAACACGCATTTAAAACGTTACTGTGAGAATCCCAAATATTTCTTGGATCAGCTGTTGGACAGAACATGTATTTGGTGCATTCACACAGTCTAAATCGTCTCAAAGCATTGAAGTATGTTGTATTCATACATCTGCCAATCTTTAGACCACATAGAAATATTGTAGGTGCCTGTGGTCATTACATTCTCTTCTCTATCTCTATTATATCTAGTGAGTTGGGAGTAATAATATCTATAAGTGGCAATGTTTAATTGTCCTGTGTGTAGATTCTTTTTGGTGGTATGTGGATCAGAAGAGGGGACCAAGGACTTTGTGAAGGAAGTAAAGGGTGTGCACCTGGTGGTATCGTGCCTTAACTACCTTAACTAAAAACCATACAACCCAATATTTTGAAGATCAAGGGCCGTACTACACATTGTCATTGTTTGCCCCAGACGCAACTATAAAAGCAATAATAATGTGCCCCATTATGGTGAATGCAATACCCCCTTGGCAGCCGCGAACTCGCGCTGGGGGCAGCACATTCATGTGAAAACACGAGCCGCTTCTTGCAGCCACTTCTTGTTTTCACAGTGCAGGCATCAACCCACCTGCACTTTTAAAGAGAATGCCTGGGGGGATACATAGGACCCCCTTTCTCCCCTCTAGAGGGTGGATCTCAGGGAGTGGCGCACTGTGAGTGCCCCCTGAGAGCTTCTTTGCCTCTGCACCTGCATCTGTAACATAGCATGGGTGCAGAAGCAAAGGAATTCCCTTGCATAGGGCACACCCCTATGAAAATTAGGAAATGTCCCCTAATGGTAGCGCTGGTGCTTTAGGTGCGTCAGCGCTTTTGGTATTACTGAAGGGGATGCATAACCGTCTGCTCCCCACTTCTGCAATACCAAAGTCCCCCCCGGGCACGCAAAGCAGCCACAAATGCCCGTTGTGGCCCCGGGCCACTTATTGTAATACGGCCCCAAGTGCGTTTTACCAATGCAAAAAAAAGGTGATTGGAGGCTGCTTGCAATAAGTATAACCACTGGCAATAGCACAGGGTAGCATTCAACTCACCATTCCACCGATGCGAGTCCCGGGCTCACTGTGTCACTGGAACCACACTGGACCGGGCTGAAGATCCCTAACTAGGGTGAAACCTATCCTAGATTGCTTGTGCTCTGGTTCAGTGAGGACTAGGTGTGGCAGTTCACATTGGACTGTTCCCATGAGGAGCAGGTTCAAGAGTGGTATGCATATGGCTGGACCTAAACTGGGGTGGCACGGAGCGGCCCAGAGTGGTTGCCAGTGGCTGAGATTAATTTCAGCATTCCAGCCATCACCTTGTTGTTTTTTCTTAGCAATGCAAGCATGCTTTTTTCATGAAACATAAAAATGTAAAAATGAAGAACGTCATGATATTTAAATAACATCATTGTAGATATTTATATAGTAGAAGGCGAGCAATGCATATCACTGACCCACATAGAATCCTTTATACAAGAAGTATTTTCAGGGCTTTAAGTGGGCTGGGTCCGCCCTGGTCTGATCACTACCAGTAATTTAAAAGGGGTTTTGAATGGGTCTTAATGGGTCCCATTCAGGCTTGGTATTTATTAGCAAAGCTCACTGAAACTGTAAAAAATCTCTGCGAGTACGCAAAAGTTCCGCAAACACGCGGAATTGCTTGTTCTGCCTGTTTGTGATGCTTTTTTTATGTTCGCTAACGATGTTTGTGTGCTCGGGGAGAAATATCTTGTGAACATGCATTTTGACAGCGCAAACATGCAACAAATTCTGCGAAGCCGCGGATCACAGAATTTTTGGCAATTCCGCGTTCTCCCCGGAACGTGAAATTACCGGCAGCAGCTCTGGAAAACCAAAGCTTTGGAATTGCCCAAGGAGTGCACTCGTGGGTACCAGCTGACCCTGTCTTCTGTTCTATTGTCTTTGTTCTGTTACACCACACCAGTAAACAATGAGACATGGGCCTGTCATCAGTCAGGCAGTTTTGTTGTTGTTTGCAGCTGTGGGAGGCAGGCGACCTGTCCTGTGCCATCTATTGGGTGGGAAGGAAAATAATGCATTTATGAAAAGTAATTTTGGTCTAGTCATCAGATCGCCAGCAAAGGCAAATTGCAATAATTGAAGTAGGTGCAGTTTTTTCTGTCTCTGTTTGCTGCCGGACTGGTATGAAGTGGAAAGAGCAAATATAAATCGGCTTTTTTCCTCAAATAGAGAAAGGCTGATTTTCTCCTCTACCCTCTGGCCCTGTTTTTTGGGCATCGTTTCTTCTCTGGTGAAACTCTCTAAAACTTTATCCCCAATACAGCACCGAAAGTGGCATTTAAATAGTGCTTAATACCATTGAAAAGGCGCTGAAATTACCATGTTTCTTTGCTGTAACTCCCAGCAACATGTATTGAAGCTTTTTTAATTGTGGGCTTCAATTTGTATGTGAATAGAGACCCAGAAACACTCAGTTAATAGTTACGTCATGAAACAGTGGGATGGGTATGGTGAAAGGTCCTTACAATAAATATGCTTTTCATTTCCTCACAAAAATTTACATGCACCTTATAAAGTGTTTACAACTATGACAAAGAAATATGCTGCTGCTGATTTCAGTTATCGTTTGTTGAGTAACACGATGAAATTCTAAGCAATGGGATTCTAGACTCACTTTTTTGAGCCACACCTTATTTACATAGGCATGCCCCTTATAAAGCACTCTTTGTGATACTTCTGTGGCCACACCCCTATTAGAGACCCCGCTCTTTTGTATCCCCCTGTGTAGTTGCACAGCCATTTATTCCAGTATACATGCAAAGTAATAATATATAAAGTTCTTGATTGGATCAAACTACTTTCAAGTACCCATGTTTGTGTGGTGTGACCATACAGAAGAACCAATGGATCATTCTTTCTAAGAGCTTGCTGGTCCCGGAAGGAAACATGTCAATGATTCACTCTCTTGTATGACAGCTACAGGTGTTTAGAAAAGGGACACCAAAGAAATTTGCAGCACGCCATCAGTGTTAATTCAGAACTGCGCACCTGAACCCTATCTGCACTCCCACGCATTTTTCCAGGATAGCAAGCTACCATAGATGCTCAACTGTTCTCTTTTCAGAGAGCTTGAAGTATATTTTTCGTGCTACAGACCATTGTAGCACATACCTGCGCCTGGTTTGCTCTGCACTGTCAGCTTCTTGCAGTACCACTGCACGTACTGACATCTGGCACTAACTGGTTGATGCATTGCAAGATTCTTTCAATGGGTTGTGCTACGTACACCTAGTGATACAGCTATGTATGGGTTCCTGGTGCTGGGGAAGGGGAAGGGCAAACAAGTCATTCAAGGAGTTATGCTGGTTGAGCTGCGTGGGAGCACAGGCTTACTGGAGGGGTGTTGAGGTGTTTCCCTCTACATTGAATGATTGCAGACGGACTCAAGAAACTGTAGTGAAGTCTGACGCCTATCTCTGAGAAACTTAGGACCCCATTAGGATGGCGTGCGGATTGCTCCCGCCAGCCCGGCAGGGGCAATCCGCCTGCCATCCTGTAGAAAAGATCCCCCACCATATTACAATGGCTGGGGGGTCCGCAGCGGACGGAAAAACGGTCCGCCGCTTTTCTGTCCGGTGGACATGTCGACCGGGTGGAAAAGGGTTTAATATGGTGGCGGTGTCTGAAAGACACCCCCAGCCATATTAGAATGTGCATTTTTGAATGCCTTTCCATGGCGGCATTGCCGGCACAGAAAGGCATGCAGAGTCTGCTTGGGGGGCCTGTTGCAGGCCCCCATGGACTTTGGGGGGTATCTATGGTACCCCCTGCCTTTCAAAGAGCAACGTGGCAGGCACCGCGTGGTGCCTATCACGTTGCGCTTTGAAAAGCACAACATGCTTTTTTAGCATTGCGGCGGGCGGTGCTTTCAGCACCGCCCGCTGCAATGTTAAAAATACGGAATGCGCCCGCCACATTGGCGGGTGCATCATGATGGGATGTGCGGGACCTCCGCTAGCATTGCGGGAGTTCCCATTCCCCACTGTTATGGCGGGCGGACTTACTAATGTGTCCCCTAATGTTCTGAGTGTTGCGGTCTATGGGACTTTCTCCCCCCAATTGGTGGATTGCACAGAGGAATGGGACATTTTGTCCCTTTCCACCCTCTCCTCATGGAAGGGGTTAACGACCATGCTGCTAGTATGACAGGCGCGTGTACCACGGGTATCCTTGACAACACATGCTGACCACAATAATAACAACAGAAGACTCTGTCATCCTTCAATGGCATGTAAGGCCGCTCTGCTTTTACTCACAGCATCAGTACTGGTGAGCAACCCTCTGCAGTGGAGATGGGTGGTAGAGTTTGGGTCTTGTGACACCAGAAACTCTGACCTGACGTGAACTGAACATAGTATGGCATGGGTTGCATTAGATGGACACCCCAGTAATGTTCTGACAATATTAACTGATGTGCTTTGCCTGGGCCTCATGTATTTTATAGAGTCAAATATCACCATTCATGAAGACGTCAGTAAGGAATAGTAACTCATTTTTCACTATCCTGACTTCCCCTACCTTATACATCAAGTTCAGCACCTTTAATACAGAGAAAGGTCAGAAAGCAGAAAAAAATAAATCCACAATGCCTTGAAATGCCAACCCTCCTCTTGCTCAGCTCGTTTGTAAGTCAAAGATTCAGAATCGAAGGTATTTACCACACCTAGTACATATCTCACCCTGGTGTAATCATACATACCCAATATGGTAAATACTTCACCCTGATCTCCATGAATTGGAAAAGGGGCAATAGATTTTGAAAAGCTTAATAAGGATAAGTCAAGTCTATCTAACTTATTGTGGTGTCAGGGTGTTCATGGATAAACATGAAATCTGGAGTGAGATGAAAGAGCCAGTTGAAATGTTTATTCTAGGAATAGTTGATAAAATAAATCAATAGATTGCCCTTTGGCTCCAGGATTTTTCAGCATCCTGCAACTACATGGCACCCTGGAGAGGCAATGGGATACATTTGTAAAAAGTTATCACCGCTTTGTCTATCAGCTTTTTCGGTTCAGTAACTAAATATCGAGGGACAGAATATCGACTGCCCAGAATATCGATTCAAAATTATTGAGGGACAGAATATAGAATCCCAAGCTACAAACAGGCAAGTTCTAAAATATCGAGTACAAAATATCGATAGTTAAAATATAGTTAACTAAAATATCACATTTTTTAAATGTATTGAAAATATTATAAAAGTAATTAAATAATAAACACAATTAAATAAAACATAGTTAAAATAATGTAAAAACGCTTAAAGTGTAAAAATAATAAATGTAATGTAAAAACTTTTTTTTAAAAACATATCTATTTACTTATTAATATTATAAAATAATTATTAATCTTAATTATAAAATATTTAAAACATTATTCAGAATATATTTACATATATATGTATATAAATAAACCTATTATCTAAATATAAAAATAAATATTATATAATAATTTAAATAATAAAAGTAATACTATTTATGTTAAGTAATAATTTACACTACATCAAATATGACGAAATTAACAACATTACACATGGTTATGTTGGACCTGTCGGCGGCGTTCGACACCGTCCCCCATGAGGATCTCCTCACTAGACTACACGACATCGGTCTGGGGGGGACGGTGCTCAACTGGTTTCGTTCCTTCCTAGCCAACCGCGGCAGACGGTCTGGGTCCCGCCTGGGTCTGCCGAAATGCCGCCATTGGGAGTCGAAGTGCCTCAGGGCTCTGTATTGAGCCCCACTCTATTCAACATCCTTATGACCCCTCTGGCGACATTGGCAGAGTCCTGTGGGGCCCGGATCGTCTCCTATGCTGACGACACCCAGCTTCTGTTCACCTGCGTTAAGGGCGAGGAGTTTGATGGAGAAAGGATCCGTGAGTGCCTTGGGGCTGTTTTTAAATGGTTCCAACACAACAGCCTCAAGTGCAACTCGGATAAATCCGAAATACTATTCTTCGGATGCCCATCGGAACCAGATTGGCATGGGTGGTGGCCTGCTGACATGTTCCCTCCAACTCAGTCATCTAAGTGGGCTAAGAACCTGGGAGTAAAAATTGACAATGAGCTTTCGCTCAAATCCCAGGTCTCTACTCTTACGGGAACATGCTTCGGGATCCTCAGAATGTTGCGTAAGTTCTTTCCCCTTCTTTCGGAGGAACATCGGAGAATTACTGTCCAGGCACTTATAGGATCCAGGTTGGACTATGCAAATGTCCTATATCTGGGTCTGCCAGAATATCTCCTTCAGCGTTTGCAGGTGACCCAGAACGCTGCTGCTCGAGCCATCTTTGGCCTGCATCGTCGCACTAGTGCCTCTAACCTTCTCCTATCCCTACACTGGCTCCCTGTACGGAAGAGGATACTGTTCAAGGCCATGACCCTAGCCCATAAGGCCTTGCATGGTAATGGTGCTAAATATCTCCAGAAGAGGTTGGACTTCTACCGACCTACACAATCTCTCAGGTCGGAAACATTGGCTCTGGCTCGGGTACCACGTATCAAAAGGGCTCATCTAGGCGGCCGGTCCTTTAGATTCCTTGCCCCTCAGCTTTGGAATTCTCTACCGGTGTCCTTGCGGACTACCTCGAACTTGCTTGTCTTCAGGAAGGACTTAAAAACTTGGCTGTTCTCCGGATAGTCCGCTTCCTATTTTAGGCTCCTGTTTTTTACTGTTATGTTTTCCAGCTCTTTCTTTAGGTCTGGAGCACAAAGCGCCGGGACACTCCTTTGGAGTAGCCGTTGCGCTATAAAAGTCCCATTTTAACATAACATAACATAAGGGAATAACATTAGTATTCACACTCCAACAAGTGCAAAAGTAGAGAATTTGTTGGATAGTGGGAGGGTAAAAATTACTATTCCCACTCCAGTGAGTGCAACAGTAGGGAAAGCGTTAGATAGCGTAGGGGTAAAATCTACGATTCCCACTCCAGTGAGTGCAACAGTAGGGAAAGCGTTAGATAGCGTAGGGGTAAAAATTACTATTCCCACTCCAGTGAGTGCAACAGTAGAGAAAGCGTTGGATAGCGGGTGGGTAAAAATTACTATTCCCACTCCAGTGAGTACAACAGTAGGGAAAGCGTTGGAAAGCAGGAGGGTAAAAATTACTATTCCCACTCCAATGAGTGCCACAGTAGAGAAAGCGTTGGATAGCTGAGGGGTAAAAATTACTATTCCCACTCCAGTGAGTGCAACAGTAGGGAAAACGTTGGATAGCGTAGGGGTGACATTTACTATTCTCACTCCAGAAAGTGCAACAGTAGGGAAAGCGCTGGATAGCGGGAGGGTAAAAATTACTATTTTCACTTCAGAGAGTGCAACAGTAGGGAAAGCGTTGGATAGCGTTGGGGTAAAAATTACTATTCCCACTCCAGTGAGTGCAACAGTAGGGAAAGCATTGGATAGCGTAGGGATAACATTTACTATTCCCACTCCAGAGAGTGAACAGTAGGGAAAGCATTGGATAGCATAGGGGTAAAAATGACTATTCCCACTCCAGAGAGTACAACAGCAGGGAAAGCGTTGGATAGCGTAGGGGTAAAAATTACTATTAAATAATAATAAAATAATTATCAATACCAATTAAAAATTAATTAAAAGTAATTACCAATCACAAAATATTTATTAATGAATTAATTATAAATACCAATAAATATTATTTATTAAACATTAATTACCTATTAATAATTAATTAACAACCAATTACTTTTTGATGCCAAAAATGTAATAAATAATAAAAAATACCAATTAATAATTAACAATAAATTATGTATCAATACACAAAAAAATCAATAATTATTTAATTAATTTTATTTAATTAACACATATACTAGCATACGTAACAGTAAAAAAAATTGATATTATGGAAAACGATATTTCTAAATTCGATATTATGGAAAACTATATTTCTAAATACGATATTATGGAAATCGATATTTCTTACCTCAAATTCGATATTCTATACAACTATATTTTGGGAATTCAATATTCTGGCCTCTCTATATTTTTGATTTGATATTCTGGACAGTCAATATTTAAAATTCTCTATTTTGGGTGTTTACCATCTTTTTCAACCTCAACTTCCCCATTTCTGGAGGGAAGGGAGCTAAGGTTATGCTGACTGATAAGAAAGGGCTTTGGAGGCTTCCATATAATTAGAGGCCAATGTTGCTCATGGATCCTGGGAAAAAGGAGTTTGGGAAAGGGCTGACCCATCACATCCAAGGATTCTGAGAAGGATTCAGATTTTTTTCAAGCCTGTAGATAATGTTTATTTTACATAAAGTATGTTATGTAGAGGATTGTTATTTGACGATTTAGCAGCTGCCCTTGACTCTGCTAACTGGCTGTTCTTAGTGGACTCACTTCTAAATGTCGGTTTTGATAGGTTTATGAATGGGCTTAAGGCAGACCGACACAAGGATAATTACTCAACAGTCAGGTATTGGCAAGATGGGAAACTCTCATTAACCATTACTACTGATGAAGGTTTACACCAAGGCTTCCCATTGGCGCAATCCCTCTTCCATTTATTTTTGAATGCACAGAGAAAGATTTGTTTTGGCAACAGGATGCCCCCTTATAATATTTTTGAGAGAAGGTCCAGATCATTAATTCAACAAAGATAAAGTTATGATTGTGGGACTCAACTACATCCCAAACTGCCCTTTCCAGATTAATGGTAAAGGGCTGGAAACTGTTACCATTTTGATAATCTCGGTATTCAATTCTCTGCATCTAGTTCTTGGAACCCCACAAATGACAAAAATGTGAATATCTATTTCTTGTATAGTAGACTCTGTAGTAAAGTTCAATGGCTGCTTTGGGGGAAAGTCTGTTTCCAACTTCTTAGCAGTTTACTAGGCCAAACATATAGCTGCTGTTTCAAATGGGGCCAAAAATCAGACTTTATAAATTATGATGCTAGAGCAGAAATGCCACAAACTCTACACAATGTCTCTTTTATTTTTCAAAGAAATTCTGGTGAGAAATTAAAAGATGAGATACTTTGGGGAGTTTCTAGCAAATGCATTACCTATTTGTAACAAAGTGAAAGCGGACATAAAAATAGGACTGGCACAACCTCTTTCGTTTTGAATACCCTTCGTACACAATTAATCTGTCAGGGTCCCATTATACAGCCGAGGTTCACCCAAACTCTATTTTAGTGCTCACAGAGAAGATGTTGTCCTTTACCTATAATGTGCTTCAAGACAGTAAGCTAGTCAGTTTCATGACCCCACTGAAGTTATAGAATCCAATAGTCTTGAATATAAATTATAAAATAATTTACGATTTGAGAACAGATACACTTTGAAGCAGCAGGTGCTAAATGTTTACTTTCAGCGATTAAACTTTCTAGGCTTTTGTTGATCCCACACATAATATGACTTTGATGTTCTAGCTATTCTAAAAGTGATTGCAAGTACACACACCTAAGCTCAGAGTGAGGAGGTCCCAAAGTGTGAACATACAGGATAAAATCAAATTTCCACTCAATTTAATCCCCGCAAAAAAACATGAAAATATGAAGATATATTTCTGCTCACAATTTCTTAATTATATAAAAGGCACTATATGCAAACAGTAGATGTTATCTTATACAGTTGATTTTAATTCTTCTAATGTTCAGTGTTAAGATTCAAATGAACCATGTCCCAATTGTTAAAACGTTCACCATGGTAAATACAGCCACAGCCACACTTGATTGGCTGTAGAAAACTGCTTCTTCAGGACTGCAATAAAACATATGTTACATGTCATTAATTAACTTGAAATGCACTGCCCCTTTATTGCAACATTTCGTTGTGATCTTTAACACCTATACATTCATTATGAACAATATTTACAAATTCTGATGTTCCATATATTTATCTATATCTATTTACTTTAAAAAATAGTACATTAAAAGTCTTATTTCATAGTTGAATATTTCTTCAACTAGCATACCTAGGAGGAGTTTCACACCTAGGTAATATAATGATTCATCACAATATCCCCACGTCGGTGTTTCGCACTTTCCATCAAGATAATTTTTCATGATTTCAAATCTCATTATATAAGGGCAAAATCTAATATTGTGATCATAAAGTCTGTTTCATTTTACCTTGTAAGCAACTAATTTCATTTCAATGTAAACACTCAAGGAGGGAGTTTTAAGGATGCAATTTCTCTAAGGTAGAGTGCTTCCAAGACTGATTCAGGCCTTCAGTCCCCGATCTAAAAGCTGTTTGTATGAATATCATATGGGCATTGCTTGTTCATTCCATCTCAATATCTTACTTACAAAAATTTATCCCTAGTTAGACTTCCTAGATCTTATAGTTATGGATAGCCAGTCATATCATAAAGGCAATAACTTCTCACCTCAAGATCAATATGGGCATTTCTCTTCTTTGCTGATCTTTGAGTATCACTCACAAAATTCCGTCTTGTCTCATACTGTTACAATCTTCTGAATATTGCATCCTTTTCCCAGGATTAAAATGTTCCCATACATATTCCTCATGTTCTCCTATACAGTGATACAGTGCAAAACACCAACTTCATCACTATCTCATCCACCATTGATTTAAAATGGATTCAATATGCAAACATGAATCCACTTATTCCTCACCTCATAATTTCTACAGATCCTCACAATTTTTATTGAGCATTTCCATTTGATGTCCATAAGCCATTTCAGTCACTCAGCAAATATTTGCTATTCACATCTGTATCCTTTCCTCTTCCTCATAGAAGCATTTCATATCAATAAACCAAAAACAACAAAAACCTATGTCCAGCTACTTCTGTCTAATAATAATCACCTGTAAGACAGGGATGAATATATAATTATGTTTGATACACTTAGAACATAAACTGGTAGCAGAAATACATCTTCACATTTTCATTTTTTATTTAATTATAATAAAATATTATATAACAAATGATTTTTGATCAATTGTTGAGAATGGTTGGATGTTTTGCTCTAGCTAATAGATTGAGTTAACATCATGATTTATCAGTGACATGGGTTACTGATTAAATGGGTAAGACCCAGCGCAGGGCAATTACCATTTGTCAACCCAAATTAGAATTTATATTATGTGATCGACAGTAAGTAGGAATTAGAATAATAACCACCATTTCTATGGAGTCATGGTTGACCAGCCCCCTGACCCTTACAGCGCTAGTTAATTGACGGGCCCAAGTGAAGCCCCAAGGATCCGCCACATGTAACAGTCACAGGATGAATTCACCTGCTTCTTCATGCCAAAGGGAGCCTGGGTCAACATGTAATCTGAGCCCTTGACTACCCATACCACAGCCGATCCAAAAGAGGGATGCCCTCCAAATCGTTTGGCATAAGGGCCTGGGCAATCATGGCATACATTGGTCCCCTGGCACAAGCACCAACTCTCAAAATTCTCATTGTAGTGCAGTAGAGTACCCAGAGGGCTAAAAGTGCATGTCCCTGGTCCTACTCAACACACTCCAGTATCACTACCCCAGTTTGAGATAACATTTAATGCCAAAGCAATCCAGCATTTGCCTGATTTTTAGCGCTTGGTACAAGGATGTGTACTTGCTTTGTGGCCAAGTATGAGACACTACCCCTGCCACATGCATAGACGGTTAACTAACTGTCCGGACCCCCCCCCCATTAAGATGATATTCATATTACACAGAGTAAGGTCACACAGCTAAAAAGCCATTACAGATTCAATAAACAACTTGTTCTTTGTGGATAAATGAACTCCATCCTTGTGCAAATAAGCTTTGTGCCTGAGAACTGTGTGGGATTGACATAAGTAATGCTGTGCAAAAAAGCCTTAACGGTTGCCTTTTCAAACACTTGACCAATTTATTAAGGTCTCTTGAGGGATGACTAAGTTTCCATTTCTCCTATTGAGCATATGAAATTAGGCCACCACAGTCGCCGGGAACTTCTGTACTAATCAACCATCAGAATATCAAAGAAGCCTGTTCTCCCCACGAACATCAAGTCATTACCACCAATTTGTAGATTGATGAGTGCAGGTAGCTGAGGCCTCCTGCCTATCACTTTCTCAACATTTCGCAGACAATCTGAATAAATACCAACTATGGCAGCTCAATGGATCTGCAAGCCATCATCAACTGCTTAATTTCAGAACCAGTCTTTAAATTTCTCCTGCTCTTCTCATGAATGAGTGCCTGATAATCCATACACTGGAGCCACGTGACCTAATGCAAACAATCAAAAGAGTTAAAAATATGCCATTAATCAATCAGTCAGGTTGTCCCATTGCAAGTCCCAAATCATATTGAGGTGGACTTAGTATTTGGCTGATTTTCAACGTCTTAGTCTCTTTCCCTTTTCGATGCTATGATAAGTGCCTATTGCTAACATAGATGTATGTATCCTACATGAGTGGGCACTGTAATCACAGTTGTCTATGCCTGCCACCTGCAGAGCCTTGGCATTGCCCTGTTAAACTTACACCTCATGAGGATACCTGTAATCTCATTTAATAGGAAAATTAATTCAGCATAAACCTCATATACAAGAACTCAGTCAGCATGGTGACCGGACATCCTGGTACCCCTCTTATCCATCTGAAGATCACCTGCTCTCTTTTTCCTAGTTGATCTGTCTTTGTGAGGCACAATGTGACTACCAAGTCTCCTTCTATCCAAGTGATCTGATTGAGTATCAATCCCCAATAATTTCTTTTTTGGATCCTGGTGATATAGTAGGCAAAGGAGAAGGCTGATGAAAATACCACCATCTTGAAATTGAAATTGCACACAGTGGGCAGAACCCCCATAATCCTTCTCAGTTTGCCAAAAACAGACTCTCCTAACCTTTCAGAACATTCTTAATTAAGAAAGAATTACAAAGACCTGGGGCTGTATTACAGATGTCTGCGCCTGTGCTAATTGTCTCTGTGAGCCAGGGTATGTTTGTGTTTATGTGCGTTTGCGTCTGTGTGCTAATGCAATATGTGCACAGACGCAAACACACATAAACACAGAGAGTTCAAAGCCTGCGCAAACATTACTGTGCATTACAGACCAATCCTCTGTAATGCCATTAGGCGCATACTCTGAAGCACATCGACAATTAGCGCATGTGCAGTCATCTGTAATATAGTCCCTGGTGTATCACCCAGATTACAGAAAAAAGCTGATGCTTAGATGTGATGCCTAGCTAATGCTGTTGACTTCCCCTGCACCAGCATATGGTTGAAGAAGCATAACCAGCTATTCAACGAGAAGTGCTACACTTGCATGTAACATGAAATGTATTTAAATATAATAATGTGTATGTAAGTAGTGTGTTTAAAACAAGCCAGATTTTAAAGATCTGAGGGTTTCTGTGTGCTTTGATGTCCGGCACAAAGCAGAAAAATCAGGGCGCATTAAAGGATAAAGTTGTTTTTTGCATTGTGCATAATAAGGTATGTATGTTCTGCCAAAATGTAAAAATCCTAGCAGGGACTGCAACATTTTAAGTGTATTTGAAGGCTGCAATTGTGCACATTTCTCCATAAAATGAGAGGCTATGCTCGATTTTTTTAAGTTGAACTTGTAACCAAGTTCCGCAAACTGCAATATTGTGCGATCGACTGTCGTCAAATTGGGGTTCAAATCATCGTCCGTGCTTCAAAAACTCCCAGGCTGTTCTTATAGCCCAGAAGAAGTCATGCATAGCATATTTGGAAACCCAGGTTTCTAAAAGTGGAACAGTCTCGGCTCTCAGGATCCAGATTATGGCTGAAAAAAAGTTGTAAAAGTCCAAAGTGGTTTTGTATGTCTTACAGACTACATTAATATTGAGTGCTGGACTCTGGGTATTTTGCACTGAAAATGTGCGTGTATGACTATTCAAATGTCTATAATCTAAGACACAGCGATAAGAACGATCAGGTTTCAGAACAGGAAAAAGAGAATTATTCATTTGAGAGATACAGGGTTCAGTTACTCCCTGGTACTCCAGTTGGGTAAGAATTTCCTTAATGGGTGCTTTAGCATTCCATTAAATAGGCTAATATTGCTGGGCCTGTGGTGTGGACCTTATGGGAATAACATGATTAGGGGAATCCTTATCCCAAACAGTAGGATTATGATAAAGTGTAGGGGCCAATTCAAGGGGCTATTGAGATGCATAAGCATGTTTGACTGTCAGGGAGAAGGTGTGAAAAAGAAGATAGAATTACATCCTCACCTTAGGGGAGATGATTGTACAAATGGGAGGGAGCCAATCGACCTCTGCCAATAGAATGCCATAAGACATAGTTTATTTGTCCTAGAATATTGCTTTAGTGTTGCATTTAACGTCACCTTCAATTTGAATACCTAAGTAATACAGCCTGTGTGGAGGGGCCGCTCCGGTGTCCGTGGTTTCAACTGTAACAAATGTTTTGGTTGCTTTCACTACCAGAAATTGGTGGAATCCAGTATACTATGGTGACTTCAGCCATGTTGTGAGGAGAGTCTCCGCCAAACTCCTGTTGAAGAGGAGGGTTCTCACCATCTCAAGCATATTCATACCAGGACTCTTGAGGTGGAAGCCGGGAGTTTAGGGCCAAAACTGAATCTGTTTTAATACTGACTATTTTGCCAGCACGATTTTAACTGCTTCGCATTTTAGCACTCTTTACATGTAAAATATCGCTGTACTTTGCACTTTGTATTTTTACCTGCTCCCCCCTTGCCACATTTCCCTACCTGCGGGGCCTCTCTCTGGGGATTACCGGCGCATCAGGAAGCCGATTTGGGGCTTCTGTGGTCCACCGCCTCGACCCCTCGCAGTACAAACTACGGGCGCCATCTTTGATGAGGACGAGGACAGCGCTCTAGTGTTGGGCCGATTGGGGGCTCATTCACGATAAAAGAGCAGCTGTCTCCTCGTTCCTCATTCATACCAGGAATCCTGAGGCGGAAGCCGGGAGTTTAGGGCCAAAACTGAATCTGTTTTAATACTGACTATTTTGTCAGCACGATTTTACCTGCTTCGCATTTTAGCACTCTTTACATGTAAAATATCGCTGTACTTTGCACTTTGTATTTTTACCTGCTCCCCCCTTGCCACATTTCCCTACCTGCGGGGCCTCTCTCTGGGGATTACCGGCGCATCAGGAAGCCGATTTGGGGCTTCTGTGGTCCACCGCCTCGACCCCTCGCAGTACAAACTACGGGCGCCATCTTTGATGAGGACGAGGACAGCGCTCTAGTGTTGGGCCGATTGGGGGCTCATTCACGATAAAAGAGCAGCTGTCTCCTCGTTCCTCATTCATACCAGGAATCCTGAGGCGGAAGCCGGGAGTTTAGGGCCAAAACTGAATCTGTTTTAATACTGACTATTTTGTCAGCACGATTTTACCTGCTTCGCATTTTAGCACTCTTTACATGTAAAATATCGCTGTACTTTGCACTTTGTATTTTTAAACTGCTCCCCCCCTTGCCGCATTTCCCTACCTGCGGGGCCTCTCTCTGGGGATTACCGGCGCATCAGGAAGCCGATTTGGGGCTTCTGTGATCCACTCCCCTCGACCCCTCGCAGTACAAACTACGGGCGCCATCTTTGATGAGGACGAGGACAGCGCTCTAGTGTTGGGCCGATTGGGGGCTCATTCATGATAAAAGAGGAGCTGTCTCCTCGTTCCTCATTCATACCAGGACTCCTGAGGCGGAAGCCGGGAGTTTAGGGCCAAAACTGAATCTGTTTTAATACTGACTATTTTGCCAGCACGATTTTAACTGCTTCGCATTTTAGCACTCTTTACATGTAAAATATCACTGTACTTTGCACTTTGTATTTTTAAACTGCTCCCCCCCTTGCCGCATTTCCCTACCTGCGGGGTCTCTCTCTGGGGATTACCGGCGCATCAGGAAGCCGATTTGGGGCTTCTGTGGTCCACCGCCCTCGACCCCTCGCAGTACAAACTACGGGCGCCATCTTTGATGAGGACGAGGACAGCGCTCTAGTGTTGGGCCGATTGGGGGCTCATTCACGATAAAATTAACTCATCCTCCCGTCCGTGCAGCGGGCGGGCGCGCCAGAGGCAAGCCCGTCTGTGCCCGTCCGTGCCTGTACCGGGCCCAGGGCCACCCCCCCTGGCCATGGACACTCTGATACTCCCAGCACCTCCTTGCGCTACTCCTCTTCTCAGTTGCGGGAACTCAATACACCTACTACTAACATACAGTGTCGACACTTGCCCCCTCCTAGCTGTCTGGAGGCCGCCCCTGCACCTTGCCTAGGTTGTAATTATACTCTCCCACGTCCTATGCCTTCTGCTTACGCTATCAGCCCCACACCTAAGCGTCATTTTCGCTCGGCGCTGATCAACGCCCGCTCCCTCCCTAAACATAGTTTAGACATCAGGGAATTCATAGTAAGTCAGGAGCTGGACATCCTGTTCTTAACCGAATCCTGGGGAGACGCTGCCTCTGGCCCAGACATTTGCTCCGCCACACCGGAGGGCTTCTGTATGGTAAGACAGTACAGAACCACAGGGAGAGGAGGTGGTTTAGCTATTATTCATAAAGCGTTTTTTTCAGTCCAAAATCGAACTTGTTCATAGACTGGATTGTGAAGCCTGTACCTTTTCCATCTCTCTTAACCACAACCAAGTTTTTAAAGGAATTCTTTTATACCGCCTCCCCGCCCACATACCCGCTTCTTATCATCTCTTGACGAATTTACAGAACTCTCCTTATCCCATTCTAACTATACCATCTTGGGGGATTTCAACTTTCATCTTGAAGCCGTAGGGGACAAAGATATCAATCAACTAACTGATTTCTGATTTACTGGCGGTAGGACTACAGCAGCTAGTGGCAGTCCCTACTCATCAAGCAGGTCACACGCTTGATGGTCTGTTCACCAATGACCCCAACATCTCATTTTCACTGTTCTTCCTGTAGTATGGTCGGACCATTTCGCTGTCATCTTCACCATTTTGGCTCACAACCCCAACCCCCCTCAGCTCACATCTCGTACCCCCATTAGTACCAGAGCATGGAAAAACCTGGATTACCCCTCATTGTCCAACATTCTGGCTGCATCTTCCTATGAGGCAGCACCACATCCCAGTCTCCTGTCAAGCAGGTACCAGAAGTGGATTCTGGATGCTATTAATCATGTTGCCCCGGCCAAACTCATTATTTCCAACCGGGCTACGCCATCTGCCCAATGGTTTACCGAGGATCTTCGACAACAACGGCAGTACTGTAGGAATTTGGACAAACAAACCTACAAAGATGCGCTAGGGCTATACAAAAATTCATCATTAAACATAAAGGCGCTTTCTTTCAAGCTCAGATAGAATCTGCCAAAAACTCCACAAGAAGGCTATTTCAAGTAGTCAATTCTCTCTCCAACCCTCCAACAGGACCTCCCACTGAGCCATCTCAAGACCTTTGTAATGAGATTGCCACTTTCTTTTTCACCAAGGTCACCAATATTTTTTCAGCTTTCTCCCCTCCTAAATGCTTGGATCTCCCTGACCCACCTCCCTAGGCCCCTTTAAACACACCTATCTTTCCCAACTTCCAGCTGGTCTCGACAGACCTGATCAGCAAACTCACCACTTCCATCAAATCTGGATCTCCCTTAGACCCTTGTCCCCCTGCCATACTGAGCGCTCTCAGTGAGGTTATCACTCCCCCGCTCACTGATTTATGCAATTCCATTTTTCAGACAGGCATTTATCCTGAAATCTGGAAAAAGGCTGTCATCAAGCCCCTGTTGAAAAAACCTTCCTTGGACCCTGCGGATTCAGCTAGCTACAGACCGATTGCCTGTCTCCCATTCCCGGCCAAAATATTTGAAGCAGTTATGAACAACCATCTTTCAGGGTTCATCGATAGTCACCAACTTCTGGATGATACCCAGTTCGGGTTCAGGAAGGGCCACAGCACCGAAATGGCCCTGATAAAGGCCTCTGACGAGATTAGGACTATAATGGACCACGGTGGGGCAGCGGTCCTAATACTCCTTGACCTACCCGCGGCCTTTGACATGGTTGATCACTCCATCTTGATCGACCGTGTCACATCCCTGGGGGTCTCCCATCTAGCCAGGGACCTTATTGCTTCATTTCTGGCCAACCGCACGGAGACGGTGAAACTGGGTTCTTTCTATTCTCCCACTTTCACCCTTCCGTGCGGGGTGCCCCAGGGTTCCGCGCTAAGCCCTACATTATTTAATATATATGTGGCGAATTTGGCAAGGGTGATAAAAGCACACGGGCTGCGCTTAACCACCTATGCGGATGACACCCAATTGGTGCTGGCAGTGCATAAGGATGGACCATCCGTTGCCGCAAAATTTCAGGAGGGGATGTTGGCCATCAGTTCATGGATGTCAAATAACTGCTTGAAATTGAATTCGGACAAGACCGAGGTGATGACCGTTGGCAGCCTTTCACCGGAATGGTCCGCCACCTGGTGGCCCTGTCAAATGGGCCCCCCTCCCACTCCGGTTGCCAGGGTCAGAAACCTCGGTGTTATGTTCGATGACAAGCTGTTATTTAAGCACCAGGTGAACGCAGTGGTCTCATCCTCCTTCTACATACTGAGGAAGATTAAGAAACTGTTGCCATATCTCCCTCCAGCTGCAGGAAAAACATTGATCACCACCCTCGTTTTTTCCAAAATGGACTATGGCAACGCTCTCTTCCTCAACACTCAAAAACACGTCTTAAATAAACTACAGTCAGTCCAAAATGCTGCAGCTAGAATTCTGCTCGGCATCCCCAGACACTGTCCCACCTCCTCGGCCATACGTCACCTGCATTGGCTAAGGGTTAAGAGTCAGATAAAGTTTAAGGCACTTTGCATTGCCTATAAAGCCATCCATGACTTAGGACCCAGGTTTCTTAAGGATGCTTTTCGGATCTACGCTCCAAAAAGACCACTTCGTTCATCCTCTACCCATCTCCTCTCTGTCCAAAGTACCAGAACCACTACCTGGGAAGATAGACGTTTCTTAGTAGCAACACCTAGGCTATGGAACTCTCTCCCACTGTTCATCAAAACCAGCCCCAATCTTTTCAGCTTCCGTAAACTCCTGAAAACCTGGTTATTTAATCAATGATCACTTGGCTGCTTTCTGGCCCAGGAAGTCCGACATGCGCCGAGACACCCTCGGGTAGTTGTGCGCAATAAAAATTCCAAAAACATAAACATAAAATATTTAGCAGTTAAGGCTGCAACTTTCTTTTTATGAGAAGGGGCTTTATAAGGAGGAGGCCTGTTCTCCTTTCTTATCTTCACGTCAGACAAGCATTGTGTCTCCCTTTTAGGTTTCACATACTCTTCTTGTATGCGCTCAGATTGCCCTCCTCTATCATACTGCTGGTCATACAATTTCTGAAAGGAACTTGCAGTACTGTTTATCAGGAACCTGGTACCTGCTACCTGTCTGGAATCTTTATCTTAGTGCGATCACGGAAATTAAATCATCTTTCAGAGGACTCCAGGGGTAGAGAACCTCCACATTGTTTACCTTTCTGTTTCTGTTGTTTAGATTCATCTCATGATTTTTTAGCAAACTCAGGTGCTGGGCTGGCATCCTTGTCAGAGCTAGGTTTGTCAAGTAGTGCTACTGAAGGTCTGGTTCCCAAACTATTGCATCCTAAGTATGCATATACATTAGCAATAATGACTGTCAACTCAAATTTGCGGTTAGCTATTGCCACTGTGGCAAGTAGCTGGTCGTTAGCCAACAATGCTGCTTCACCTTTCACATTAGAAAGAATAATTTTGCAGACAATGGGAAAAATACCTATGTGTTTCATCCACAAATTGAGGACAGGACCTGCCCCATGCTAATTCTGTATTTGTGCCATGAAAAAGTGTGTAGACTGGTGAAAATAGTTCCACAGGTGTTGCAGTCGGGAAAGATCCTTTACAACGCAACTTTTACCATGCCGTGCTATTACAACGCAGGTTTTATTATGAAAACCATTACAACGCATTGCACTGGGGGCGCTCTAGAATAGGGAATAGATTTAATTTACTATCCAACACCTTCCCTAGTGTCCACGGGGAATGGAGATGGAATAGTAAATTAAACTATTCACTATCCAGCACCCCAAAGCGCTATGCGTTGTAATGGTATGCGTAGTAAAACCTTCGTTGTAACAGCATGCGTGGTAAAAGCATGCGTTGTAACGTAATACATCCGTTGCAGTCAGCTAGAGTGGGAACCAGTCTACTGGGTAAGCACATATTCAATATTCTGTGTTTGTCTTGTGGTCCTAAACGAGGAAACACAGCTTCAAGAATTTTGGGGCAATCCAAAATGGTATTTCCTCATCATTAGTGGGTTGTTTGCCCATAACTGAAAGAACAATTACAGAACTAAGTTAAGGAATTGCAGGCAACCGGGGTTGCACTTACAGGTCAAGTCTAGCTTGACCACCTAATAATGTACATGAAATAAATAGGTTGAGGCGTGTATATAAGACGACAAGAACATTGTGCAAATCTTGGATTTACACAAGATTTAGATCAGGTAAACCTTTGTATGGTGTATACCCAGTGAATTCTGGCCAAGTAGCCCCCTCATTACCGAGAGGACCTATACAAAGTGGCTCAGGAACATGGGGAAGGGCCCCATTAAACTAAGTCTGGTGCTCCCAGACCATAAGAGGAATTTTGGTAAGTGCATTAAGTCTATATGCAGCAGGTGCTGGTGGGGTTGTGTATGTGTGAAAAGTATTAGTGTTAGCATTCACAGCTGCAAATGTGACCCAAAAAGAAAAAATGTCAAAGTGGAACACTGCGTCCACTTCACCATAAAAACTACCAGAGCTACTGTGTTTGGAACTCTGTGTTGTCTCAGAGGTGCATAGACTGCTGGTTGGCAGTTGGTTACAGTAGTCGCTGGTTGTGCCATAATTCATTTACAACTGATTCAAAGCATAGTACAAACAGGCTGTTAACCTTTTAATATTCAAGCTCTAAAAACTAACATAAGTAGGTGTTCCCTAAGAACTGTGAAGGATAAGCCACAAACACGTCTCTGGGAAAAGGTATTAGGGTATTGTGGATAAGCACAAGCACTACTCAGGGTTCCCGCAAGTAAGTACCTGACCAAAACATTGGCAGCACCATGTTGCAGGGATTCTGCTCAGGAACAGAACTATGCTTAGGGCCTTAGAACATCAGCATGTAGGGACTAGTTCACCATACCACAACATTGTCTATGAGCCTGAGCCTGAATAGCTATAGTGGCTCATTTGCCCTCCTAACCTTTTCCAGTGAAACAAATGAATTGGCACCCCAGGATACAACACTCTTGACCCTCTCAGGGTTCACGGTAACCGGACACACCCTTTTGCTCTCTCACTTGTAATTGTCCACAATAAGATAAACAAGAGACACAAAGTGTTAGAGATGGGAGTCTCTAGTTGGTAGAGGTAGGTACCTTTGTCCAAATAGGGATCCTCACTTCTAGTCAGGGTAAGGGGTATACACATTTTAGATAACCCCTGCTCACCCCCTGGGTAGCTTGGCACAAGCAGATGGGCTTATCCCAAAGGCAATGTGTAAAGTCTTGCTAATATAGTGATAACACCACAACTGGGCACCACACCAGTTTAGGAAAAATTATTTTTTTAAATCTAAACTCAACAAGGCCAAAGAAACATAGAAATGCGTCAGTTCCTGAGTCCTCAGGGAGGAGATGCAACAGTTCTGCTGCATGCAAGAGAATTGATGCGTCAAATCCGGACTGTAGTGGGAAGTGATGCATTGATTCGAAGATGGTTCTGGTCTGCGGGTGATACATCGGGAAAACTTCCCACACAGGTGTGCCGCGTGGAAATCTGGGATGGTTTGGCGATCGATGTGGCGGGGACAAGCAGCGCTGCATCGGTTTCTTCAGCCACAATACCACAATGCATTGGTACTTGCAGCTGCAACAGGTGCTGCATCGTCTTGGCAGTGAAGATTCTTCTCCCACGGTGAAGCTGCATCAGGAAAAACAGCCGCAAGAAGAGCGATGCATTGATTTTCTTAGTTCTTCAGGTTTCTTCCAGCTCCCAACGGCAGGAACAACTCCCACAGGCCCAGAACTGGAATAGGCACCTCCTGGCAGGTCAGAAATCTCAGCAGCAGAGTGCAGGGGAGCTGGGGGTAAAGTCTTTGTGTCCCTGAGACTTCAGAACAGCAGGCCAGCACACACAGGCCATTGGATATTCTTCTTCAAGCAGGTTCATAGAAAAATTCCAGTCTTTGTCCTTTCCTTGGCAGAAACAGCTACTGCAGGCCATCCACACACAGCACAAAACCAAGGGTCAGTAGTCCTCCTCACAGCTCTTCAGCTCTTTGCCTTGGCAAAGGTTCCTCTTAAGACCAGAAGTGAACTAAAGTTCTGGGATTTAAGGTCTACTACTTATACCTCATTTTGTCTTAGTTCTCTTTCTGCAAGGGTCTCTGTTCCCAGTCCAAATCAGTTCTGTCCTCACTGGTGCAGTATGACCACAGCGGGTGGGGACAGCATTATGCAAGGGAGACAGGCCCAATTCACATGCAAGGAATCTCCTCCCACTACTCTAAATGCAGCCAAGCACCATTCAGCTCAGCTCTGAGTCATCCATGAAGGGCCAGACACACCACACATCCACCCCAACCCCCCCCTGTGGCTGTCTACATTAAATGGACTTCCCCAGCCCCTGTCACTCCAAAACCGAACAGTCAATTCACAAACAGGCAAAGGCACATAAAACGGCTAAACAAGAAAATGCCTACCTTTTCACAGTGGCATTTTCAAACACATAATTTAAAAGCCATCTTTACTAAAAGACGTGTTATTAGATTCTGAGTTCAAAGAGCGTAAATTGTATTTCTCTATTTTGTCCCAAGGGGAAGTGATACTTGTAAGATGTTACTAAGCATTTCCCAATATATTCTATGGGACAGATAGCTTTTCCATATTGAAAAAGGAAAATGGCAGTATTTCACTATCAGGATATGTCACACACACCAGTACATGTCCTACCTTTCACATACACTGCACCCAGCCCGGGGGAGAGGGATATCTTGGGCCTACCATAGGGGTGTCTTACATGTAAGAAAAAGGATGGTTAGGACCTGGCAAGTGGGTGCACTTGCTAGGTCGACATGGCAGTTCAAAACTGCGCACAGACACTGTAGTGTATAAAAAGAATAGGGCGACCCGATAATCCCCTAGAGACTGGGCATGTTCAATCACAAAATATCATTGTCCATAGGGGAATCATTAAACAACATTTATCATTCAAAGTATTGTCACAATATGGATCATTAGTACATCCATACAGGGAAATCCTTCACAAAAATTATATAAATGGTTATTTAATTCCAAAAGTTTTTCAAATTTCCAAACGTTTTTCAAATTTAGATTACAAAGCTGACTGCTTACAAATCATATGGAAATCAAAGCACCATATTCAGTGAGGTCAAATAAAACATTTCATCTAGTTTATGTTCTGTATTATCAGTATATCTATATATATATGCAAAACGATGTTCTTTCCTCGACGTTTCGGTCCCATGTCGGTCTACAAGATCCCCGAGAACATCATCAGGACGGTGTTTGTTGCACATCCAAATCTAATATAATACAAAACTTACATACTAAACATCCCTGTATTTACAAGAGGTATCATCTTCTCCACACTCAAGACAACAATAGTGATCCACACCCACAGTGTAGTCCCAACAAAACCTAAAACATGCCACCTCACTCATGTGTACAAAAGACCTTGTGATCAACCACACAAACACACAAATGTCAATATTTTATCTACACAGATAACCATTAAAAGAACCTACTCACTTTATCAAGATACTTCCAATACATGTCACATAAGAGACTACCCCTCTAGTCTCTTCAATCCAATGAGTCTGATGAAAACATGGAAACATGAAATGTGCTTGTATTAGTACTCTGTATAGCCAACTCCATTTATTGATCAAACAGTATACTAATCATATCCGATACTTACATGTCTTCAAAAGTATATTTAGACATACATTTACCTACAAGACATGAAGCAAAGTAACGTATTTAATTAGCCCAGTGCCATCGTTAAAAACTCTCAACACCACTGCTTAAAACATCACAAAGTGCTGGTACATATCATAATACTCACAAATCCTTCGACTTTAGAAAAGCGTATATTTGCCTATAATGCAACGTAAACCTGAATGTTAATAAAAACGGGTGTGCAGTACAAAGCGTAGGACAAAAAAACGTTTACTATAGCTTAACGTAAAGCCATGAAACTTACTTTTAACGCAGAACCAGCCACGTTTGGTCCTCACACGCCCGACTCAATCAACCGAGTGCGGAGCCTAATTCTCAGCGTATACAAAAAGGAGCTGCGTGATGACGTCACTATGTTCTGATTGTAGCGGCCATCTTTGAATGGCTAAAAATGTCTAAAATCGCTCTATAACCATATTATAAAGATGTCGTTTGTATATACTGGTTCCAATAAAGGTATATATAAAGGCAAAAGAAATGGACTTAAGGAAAGCCTTCAGCGACATATATCTGAAAGTCAACCTAGCTTCAAAAACTTCATTAATCTTACAAATGAACACAATGTCACCCTCCATACCAGTCTGCCAATATATTGATAGGAAAGAGGGAGTTATTCTAGTTTCTATTGTGTCCAGCATGACAAAAATATGAGATCTGATGTCCATTCAAAAACACTGTTTCACAATAGGACCATAAAACTGGATAGGTTCATATTCTAATAAGCTTATATCTCCCATAGAAACCTCTACAGGGACGCTGAAATGAAGAATTTCAAAAACTTTCAAGTGAGCATAATGCCCACCTACTCGCCAGTCTAGCGATATATCAGTCAAAAAGAAAGTTCACCGATATCTCAGTCAAAAAATTGAGTTACTCAAACCTCCGCCGTGACAAGCCTGTTATGCCTATCAAATCTCATGCAGATTCAACAGCACTCTCATATTGGGACCATCAAACTTGTTCAAATTCTAGTAAGCATATATCCCACAAAGAAGGCTCTACAGGGTCGCTAGAGTATGCCATTCAACAGCATTCTCATATTGGGACCATAAAACTTGTTCATATTCTAGTAAGCATATATTCCACATAGAAGCCTCTACAGGGTCGCTAGAGTATGCCACTCAATAAAGGAATTCAATCCTTTCTTAACTGTATTACAGGACCAGATCCACTTGTTCTCTTTCAGTGTGAGCAGTCGATCGACATTCTGACGCCTCTTTGAGTTTTTTACCACTTCAAGTACAAACCAACCCATATCAGATGCATTATGTAACATTTTTTGATAATGTTAAACTAACAGAGCAGTGATAACATTACAGCATATACGTGACTGATGTTGCATATTGCGTTTTTAACTTCTTGAGTAGTTTTGCCAATGTATGTTAAAAAGCAATGACATTGTATACAGTGTATAACATTTTTAGTTAAACAATTTGAATAATGTCGCAGTTTCCATTCTTTACCATTCAAAATGCAACTCTTCAATGTACTAGTCATTGCACACGCTGCACAATTACCACAAGGGTAATGTCCTGTTACTGGCATTAATCCCCACATGTTTTGTATGGTCGATGGCATCTGTTCATTATAGGCCCTAACTAAGTGGTCACGTAAGTTTCTAGCTCTCTTAAAGGCGAAACATGGTGGTTTTAACTGAGGCTCTACCTTCTTAATGAGGTGCCAGTTTTGCCTGATTATTTTCTTTATACAATTGGATTCAGTTCCAAAGGTCATTACACAGGTTACAGGTTGTACCGTATTCTCACTTTGTCGTTGTTGCTCATCTTTATGAAGCAGTGCCTGTCGGTCGTAATACCATGCCTGCTTCATTGCATGTTTTACAAATCTATATGGGTAACTTCTCATAATCAGTTTAGACTGTAACATTTTTGCTTCTTTAAAATAATCTTCCCTCTTGGTACAGTTACGTTTGATACGTAAAAACTGCCCAAAAGGGAGATTATCCCTCAAATTACGAGGTTGATGGCTATTATATTTCAATAGTGTGTTCCTAGATGTAGGTTTAGTTTATAGGCTCATAGATAACATGCCATCATCATTTTTGTTTGTGAGATCTAAAAACCTGATTGATCATTCATTACTTTCCAATGTAAACTGCAAATTCTGATCCTGTTGGTTTAACCATAAATAAAAAATCTGTAGTTCTTCTTGTGATCCTTCCCACACTATACACACGTCATCAATATAGCGTAAATACTTTTTGAGATGAAAACTGAAGGGATTGTTATTATAAATAACCCTTTCTTCAAAATCAGCCACAAAAAGATTGGCAATATCTGGGGCAAAAATAGCGCCCATGGCCACGCCTTTCACTTGGCCATAAAAATCAGTATTGAATAGGAAATAATTCTATTCCAGTGCAATTCTAGCGCATTCTAGAATAAAGTTTGTAGGAACCTGAAAGGGACGTGCTCGATCTTCAAGAGTCTCAAATATCACGCTGAGAGCCTCCGCCTGGGGTATGCTTGTGTACAAGCTTTCTATGTCCATTGTGACAAGAATATTTTGTCGTGGATCATATGGCTCTCCTTCTAATTTCAAGATAACATCGCTGCTATCTTTTGTGAATGATCTGGGTGTAGGGAAAAAAGGTTTAAAAAAATAGTCCACATATTCTGCCGGTGGTTGTAACACCGACTGGCACCCTACCACAATAGGTCTTCCCGGTGGGTGTTGGCTATCTTTGTGGATTTCGGTAGCGTATAAAACGCCGGAATCATATAATCCTTTTTATTTAGGTATTCAAATTCTTTTTTACTTAGCCATAATACTTGTAATCCTTTAGTAGTAAGACCCAAGATAGTAGTGGCAGGTCTGAGATACATTTTCAGGGCTTCTCATGTGGGTGGTACAATAAGTGCTGCAGGTCCACTAGTAGCATTTGATTTACAGGCCCCTGCATACTCAGTGCCCTTTGCTAGGGACCTACCAGTAAATCAAATATGCCATTTAGAGAGAACCAATTGTAATAACACAGCAGTGGAAAAGTGCCCAGAGCATCTAAGGCAGCAAAAACGAAATCCAGCACAGCATCAAAAATACAGGAGGTAGAGGCAAAAAGTCAGGGGAAACCACGCCAAAGATGCCAAGTCTAACACAAACAAAGTTTATAATATTTATTTAAAATATTGTGTTCTAAGATGCAGTATTTGCCCAACAATTATAAACCAATTGCACACCAAAAATATCTTTAGCATGATCAAAAACCATGGGGCATATGTACAGGGACTGGCGAAAAATATCGGTAACGTTAGTTAGCGGCAATTTTTTTATCGCCGTTTACCACCGAAAGCTATCGCCATGTTAGCGATGTATGTACAAGCCATCACTACAAGGCGATAGTTTCTCATCTCTGCCGAAATTGTTGACGTTAACAACAGCATCACAGCGGTAAAAATCTTGGTGTTAGCATGAATAAAGTGTCGGCAGGCCAGTCAGCGGCCAGAAACTGAACGTAAATTAGCGTGATGCCGCTTTTTTTCACGCTACGCTGGAAAAGCTGCTACAAAACTCACGCAAAGTATCACAAACTGAGAAAAAAAGCCTGAAGAACTATGAATGGAGCTGGACCCAGTACTGCAGGAAACAACAACCCCCACACAACCAGGAGGACCAGTCAGAGAGCCAGGAGAAGGGCACGGGGAAGAGGAAAACCAGGTTCAGCAAGCAGGAAAACCAGGTCTTAATTGCGGAGCTGACAGAGAAACAACACCAGCTGTTTGTCAGCTCCACTGTGTAATTGAGGACCAAGAATGCAATATGGCAGTCCATCGCAGCCAATGTGAATGCTGTCAGAGAGGTGAGAAGGACAGTGACCGATTGCAAGAAGCGCTGGCATGATGCTAAGCACAAGACTAAGGAGAAAATGTTGACCAATCGCAATGCAGCACTGCAGACTGGAGGTGGGAGTCCAGCACCACAGGAAGAGCTGGATGCGTTGGAGGAACAGGTGTCCGCAGTCATCTGCAAGGAGTCAGTGATTGGGGTTCCAGGGACAGGATACTTCTGAACATGACCAGCCACATCAGCCACACGGTGAGTAACAGTCAGGGTCTAGGGGGACGGAGGTGGATGGGCCCAATGTCACTCATTCACAATTCCAAATCTACCAGTGCATACCTACAATGACACTAGATCTTGTCCCAGATACTCTTGTCCCTGTAGGTATAGACACATATCACCCTAGTCAACAAATATATTGCAAGACACATATTGGTGGGGTCATAGACTTGGAAATCTGCACAGAATAGTAATTCTAAACATAGCCAAAGATTTAAGTCAGACCACATATAAGTGCATCATGAAAAAGCAAAGGGTCACATTGCCTGGCGATGTGGTCGACTGACAAAATGGCCTCCTTGTCTCAACACCACGCACATACAATTTGCACAGGCTGCATCTCTTTGAGGACAATATGAGGATGCACTTTGAATGGGACAGATTATGTGCATAAGTGAGCATGCCACCACCAATATCAGCACATGTGCATCATTGCACAAGGGTGTCTGAGTTGATTTGAATATTTTATGTGTGCATGAAGGGGGACCTTACGGCACATACACCTTCTTGCACACAACTCAGACAAAAGTACACAATGGTGCATGCGTGCTGACATTGGTGGTGGCATGCTCACTTATGCACATAATCTGTTGCATTCACAGTGCATTCTCATATTGGCATCAAAGAGATGCAGCCCTGTGCAGACAAATTGTATGTGAGTGGTGGGGATGCAACTGGGCCATTTTGCCAGCCTGCTGCATCTCCCGGCAGTGTGACCCTTCCCTTGTTCAGTAGATGCAACCCAGTGTACACCAAGTGAGAAAGCATGTAGTGAGTCTGCATACCATGAACACATGCATTGTCTTAACATAGTGATCATGCAGCCTTCTGTCTAAAAGGTGCATATCCCACAATGCACACATTCAGCACAGTTGACTCAAAATGTGATGTCATACCATAAGCAGGGGGGACATGCCTTCAACAGTGCATGAACTATGCATATCAGGAATGTGTCACCATAATGTTTTACTACATGTCTTTTCTGTGTATCATACTCACAGAAGAAAAAAGTCCCGGTAAAAGAAGTATGACAAGTCAAGTATGACACCAAGCAAGAATAGCAATTTAGCAACAAAGAATGTCTAATTGCAAAATGGCACCATCACCCTTTAGCTCAAAATGCACTCTTATACTTAAAAGGGCACACATGTGCCATACCTAAAACTGTTTCATACATTAGTCCTGGTGTGACTTGCCCATTACACATTGATGTGCATGTAAACAAGTATTTTGTGAAAGTCAACAGTGTCAGTGAACAAATATGCAGTCATGACTGTTATCTTCTGCACACAAACACCGACAGCAAAAATGCAGAAATAGAACAGAATATGTAATCCATGTGAGCATCTGCGGGCAGTATTCCCAAACACACATCACTCTGCCGGATCACCGACAGTATATCGACCTTCAAAATATCGACCTACAGGAATATTGAGTCAAAAATATCGATGGCAAGAATATCGACATCCTATCTACAACATGGTAAGTACAAAAATATCGAAAAAATAATATAGATGTTAAAAATATCGATGTTAAAAATATCGTTTTTTTTCTTTTAAAATATAAATGTAAAATAAAGTATATACCACTAATAAATAAAATCTACATAGTTAAAAGTATCTAATAATGTTTAAAATTAATAAATAATACATATATAATAATAATACATTAATTAAATATATACAGTAAATATATAATATATATGTACTAAACAATAAGTATTAATAATTATTTTACTAATTTATAAATTAATAAAATATATTCTAAATTACTAATACATTTACAAACATAAAACAATCACATAAATAAAATGTAACAAATATAAAAAATTAAATAAACGTTTAATATTTTTACAATTAATTATATAAAACGTTGGATAGCGTAAGGGTAAAAACTACTATTACCACTCCAGAGAGTGCAACAGTAGGGAAAGCGTTGGATAGCGTACGAGTAAAAATTACTATTCCCACTCCAGAGAGTGCAACAGTAGGGAAAGCGTTGGATAGCGTAGGAGTTAAAATTACTATTCCCACTCCAGAGAGTGCAACAGTAGGGAAAGCGTTGGATAGCGTAGGAGTAAAAATTACTATTCCCACTCTAGAGAGTGCAACAGTAGGGAAAGCGTTGGATAGCGTACGGGTAAAAATTACTATTCCAACTCCAGGGAGTGCAACAGTAGGGAAAGCTTTGGATAGCGTAGGAGTAAAAATTACTATTCCCACTCCAGAGAGTGCAACAGTAGGGAAAGCGTTGGATAGCGTAGGGGTAAAAATTACTATTCCAACTCCAGAGAGTGCAACAGTAGGGAAAGCGTTGGATAGCGTAGGAGTATAAATTACTATTCCCACTCCAGAGAGTGCAACAGTAGGGAAAGCGTTGGATAGCGTAGGAGTAAAAATTACTATTCCCACTCCAGAGAGTGCAACAGTAGGGAAAGCGTTGGATAGCGTAGGGGTAAAAATTACTATTCCAACTCCAGAGAGTGCAACAGTAGGGAAAGCTTTGGATAGCATAGGAGTAAAAATTACTATTCCCACTCCAGAGAGTGCAACAGTAGGGAAAGCGTTGGATAGCGTAGGGGTAAAAATTACTATTCCTACTTCAGAGAGTGCAACAGTAGGGAAAGCGTTGGATAGCGTAGGAGTATAAATTACTATTCCCACTCCAGAGAGTGCAACAGTAGGGAAAGCGTTGGATAGTGTACGAGTAAAAATTACTATTCCCACTCCAGAGAGTGCAACAGTAGGGAAAGCGTTGGATAGCGTAGGAGTTAAAATTACTATTCCCACTCCAGAGAGTGCAACAGTAGAGAAAGCGTAGGAGTAAAAATTATTATTCCCACTCCAGAGAGTGCAACAGTAGGGAAAGCGTTGGATAGCGTAGGAGTATAAATTACTATTCCCACTCCAGAGAGTGCAACAGTAGGGAAAGCGTTGGATAGCGTACGAGTAAAAATTACTATTCCCACTCCAGAGAGTGCAACAGTAGGGAAAGCGTTGGATAGCGTAGGAGTTAAAATTACTATTCCAACTCCAGAGAGTGCAACAGTAGGGAAAGCGTTGGATAGCGTAGGAGTAAAAATTACTATTCCCACTCCAGAGAGTGCAACAGTAGGGAAAGCGTTGGATAGCGTAGGGGTAAAAATTACTATTCCCAATCCAGAGAGTGCAACAGTAGGGAAAGCGTTGGATAGCGTAGGAGTATAAATTACTATTCTGACTCCAGAGAGTGCAACAGTAGGGAAAGCGTTGGATAGCGTACGAGTAAAAATTACTATTCCCACTCCAGAGAGTTCATTAGTAGGGAAAGCGTTGGATAGCGTAGGGGTAAAAATTACTATTCCAACTCCAGAGAGTGCAACAGTAGGGAAAGTGTTGGATAGCGTAAGGGTTAAAATAACATACTTATAAATAAAAGCTTTTTTTAATTATAAACATATAAACTATTAAATAAATATAAACCATATACAATACCTATACATAATTATAAAATACATGATTAGCTAAATATATTTAACCAAAAAAAAATCTTTCAAAATACCATTTTATAATATTTAATTACCAATTTATAATTAATTAACAATTATATTATTAACTAAACAATTAATGTAAAAACATTATTACTTAATTAAAATAAAATTACTTCCCACCATATTCCCCTATAAACCCACTACCCACAACAGAACACATTTATCTATTTATGAATTAATTAAAATTATTTACCAATCAATTAAAATTAATTACCAATTAATTAAAATTAATTATCAATTAATTTTAATTAATTTATAATTCCTACTAATTATTAATTAATTAAACATAATTAAATAACTTCCCACCCTATTCCTCTATAAACCCACAACCTGCTACAGAACATATACATCAATTAATTAATTTATAAATATGAAATACCAATTAATTAAATTTATTTACAAATTATTTTAAATTATTAAATAATAATTACTAACTAATTTTTAATTGAACATAATTAAATTACTTCCCACCCTATTCCCCTATAAACCCACAACCCGCTACAGAACATTTTTATCAATAAATCAATTAATTAAATTAAATTACCAATTAATTAAATGTAATTACCAATTATTTAAAATTAATTAATAATAACTACTAATTATTAATTAATTTAACCTAATTATATTACTTCCCACCCTATTTCCCTATAAACCCATAACCAGCTACAGAACATATTTATCAATTATTCAATTAATTAAAATTAATTTCCAATTAATTAAAATTAATTTCCAATTAATTAAAAATAATTACCAATTAATTAAATTTTATTAATAAATCCTACTAATTAATAATCAATTGAACATTATTAAATTACTTCCCACCCTATTCCCCTATAAACCCACAACCCGCTCCAGTACTAAAACATATAATTAGCTTATAAATAAATGTATTAATATATAAAATTAATACACATATAATATTAATTATTTTAAATACTTTAGTAAAACATATAACACATACATAATAAAAAACCAAAAAAAAAATATATCGATATTAGTGTCATCGAAATTAGTAACATCGATATATATGCTATCGATATTACTAACTTCGATATTACTTACATCGACATATAGAATTTCGATATTACTTACCTTAGGGTCGATATTCTGTCCAACGATATTCTTGACATCGATATTCTACACCTTCGAAATATCAAACACGATATTTTGGTAGGTCGATATTTAAGACTCGATATTTTGACTGTGTACCCACTCTGCCAATTGCACATGATGTGATGTGGGTGCGGGGTGATAGGGCCTGAGCAGCACTAATAAGTATTTTGGAATCCAAATCCCAGAAATCTTTGCCCGCTTACACACTACACATGGTGTCAACTTTGAGGATAATGTGTGTTGTTACAGTTTTTTCAGTCTGTATACATTTGCCCGTCTTGTGTCGTGTCCGGGCTAAATAGACAGCTTTTGGTTTATATAACTGACACAGTGCATTGATTTAATGTGTACTAAGTTACCCCACTCCTGTATTTAAGCTGACAGAGTGTTTAACCATGTGTACTTTGCTGAGAGTCACACAGCTCGTTTTTTAACTTTAACTTGCTTTACCTTTGTGAAGGCTTCATTCCGCGCATAGCTGTTTATGTAACTCGAACTTTTACCCATGGTTGAGTTATATGTACGAATGTGGAACCTCTTTTTAGGACTGGTACCTTTCACCACGCAAGTGTTATTAAGGGTATGCATCGGTAATGGGATGCAACCTGACAAAGTGTTTCACATTAGTCACGGTACAGGTCTTCGCACGGCCGTTTCAACCGCATCACAAATCTTACTTGCGGATCATTCTCTAACGTGACAACCTTCCCTGATTTGTCATAGAGCCTCATTGTTATGAATGTTTGTGGTTCACACAATGTACCCCGCGTACGACGTGGGTCTTACAATCTGCGCACCTCCATATATTAAACTCATTCCGCTCCGTATCAACCTGAGGTTGCACTCATCTCATTATGACTTAGCACAACATGTACCACAACGCTATAGTTCATTAGTGCACACTGAGTTTTTCTCGTTCCTTATACCTTTAGGTTACTTACCAACCGCTGCATTTCTAATTACCTGACCCATTAACGGAATGCCCAACTTTCATATAGTAAGTCTTTATGATTTTATTATCACACATGATGTAGTTCTCTCACTAGCAGGATGACTTACCCTAGCGGGGTAACTTTGCAACATGCTGCACAACAGCTACACTACTCTACAACATAGCTTAAATACACTGGCAAAGCCTATAGCTCTGACTAAACACTTATAAGATCCAAAAGGAGAGACCTATTGGCTATTCCAATGCTTGTTTCATTAAGCTTGCAACACCTCACTATTGGAAATGCACAAAAGTGAAAGAGTCACTGGCTGAAAGGTATAGGGGCAGTAAAGCCAAAGCTGTACCATATCTGCAGCTCAACATACATCCATTAGGATGTCATCACTCCCCTTGACTTAACAAAATGCAAAAGTATCTACACTGTGTGTATCATGGCATATCAAGTTTACCTCCCAGACCATATCCTGTGGCACATCACATCAACCAAGATCATGACTGTGGGATAGCCCTAATCATGGCACAACAACAATCATGTTGCATTGTCAACAGCACGGAGTGGCACCATGCAATCCGCCCCTCCAAAAAATAGCAATCTTTAAAAAGGATCAGAGTGTACTAAGTAGGGGTGACTCTACCACAATGCAGTGCACAGACACATACATCTGACCTAAGCAACTTTGACAACAATGTGGTACAATCTGCATTACAGTCACTACTGAGCAGAGGACACAACTGATGCTACATGTGTGTAGAAATTGGTCACTTACATTTGGCATACTTGTAAACTGTGACATGAGAATGTACAACTCTAACGTCACATCTGTAATGTTGTACAATGAAACACTATCCACTATGTAATAGGCATCTCCTCCTAAACATCATGAATGGACATTGTCATGCTATCTGCTTGTACACTTATCCAATGCATGATCATACTAGAAACACACATACAAATGCATCTCTCCTTTACATTGCAGAGGGAGAAACATCACCTCCTGTACAGCAGTCTGTCCCACTCTACAATGATGAAGAGGAGACCTAGCAACCATTGAGCAGGACACACTCCAACATCTGCTCGACTCAATTAGCACCCAATCTCCGGAAGCAGGGCCATCCAGCAGCATTGTGGAAACTACAGCCCCTGCACAAACAACCAAGCAGCTAGACCGACCACCACAGCTGTCTCCCAGGACCTTGAGGGCCCACTTCTGGCATTTCAACGTCATGCGGTAGAGGTCCAGCAGAAGATGGCTGGTCAAGTGAGGGTGGAGTTTGACAGCCTGGCTTCCAAATTGGATGGGTTAAGGGTTAAGTGGGTGTCCCAGTCCCATTCGGGACCACCTACAGACCATCACAGACACCCACAGTCCGCTCCATGCTCTCCAGCATTCCATGGCGGACATCGCAGGAGTACAAACTCAGAGACAAGAACAACTGTCCAGTCTGAGTGGCTCCAGCAATGTCAGCGAGTTGCCTCACATGGGAAAGATCATGGAGAGCATGGCGCGAATGCAAGTCTCACTAATGGCAGCCATGGTAGAACACCAAAGATCTGTTGCTGGAATCTTTCATGCCCTGTAGCTGCTCATCACAACAGTGCTGCATCAAGGTTTGGCATAGATGAATGTTGCTGCTGCTTTAACATCCACATCTCCGTCCCCTGATGTGTCAGTGCCTCACAGTGCAACTGACAATCTACCACCATGCACACGGGAGGCACATGAGGCATCAGAGGACTTTTTTTGGGTGCGAAAATCATGGTTGGAAGGTCTCTACGTTTGGAAGACTTCCCTATTAGAATGGAGACGACTCTTTGATTCATAACCCATCCAAGTGCGGTGCTTATCAAAGTACCCTATGTCCATACCTTAAATGAAGGACAGAGAATATAGCTTGTTACAGATACTTTATTGCTATTCTACTTTTTGAATTGTTACTCCGCCTTGAGTTGTCGTCTGTTCTGTACTTCAATGAATGCTGCCCACTTTTAATGTTTTAAATAGCTTTGCGGTTGACTTATCAAATCAGCTGTATTTCTTTCTTCTCAACGGGATCGCAGTCTACTTAAATCTTTTCTGCCCTGAGGAAGCCCTCATTGGGCGAAATGCGTTGGCTGTCTTTCATGCTGTTTCACTGATCATGTTACCTTCTGTCTTGTGCTGTTTCGCTGATCATCATGTTTTGATTTCTTGGCTGTTATCACCGTGTCAAGATTACCTGATTAAAATGTGGAAATTTTTTGCATTTACGAAGGATATGTGTCTCAATTTATCAAAATTGATATTACATATTTAATAATTTCTCTTGTTGCCTCTCCATTTGCTGGTTTCATGTTGGGACCAGCGTCTGTCGCCAGAAGGGCCTGGACTGGCCTGTGTGTCACTCTGGCTGCGCACTTGGCCTACATTGGGCAATGACTTCCACCTACCAGCTGTACGGTCAGCTTGATACCTCTTTGCCATGTTTTGTATCCCTTGGCCACCTTGCGTATATTAAGATACCGGTCCTTCCTGACCCTGAACACATGGGCCTCCTCTGGCAGCATGTTTTCTATCAAATTAGAGCAATGACAAAATGTGAGTTATGATGACTATGTCACATTTCTCCATTTAACACATAAACATTAGGTCAGTGTATCCTGGGAGCCTACACTCTAACAAAAGATTGTGAAGTTTGTAAATAACATGTACAATGCAAAGTAGAATCAATGATTAGTTATAACTTGCTGGCAACACTGACATGACAGTGCATGGCATGTGACATGCAGTTTCACAACCCAATGAGACTGTCAGGGGCATATGTCCAAGCCCCTATCGCCACCATAACATCACTTTCAGTGACATTATGGTGGAGAAAGGGTCTGCACCTTATGTACAAGGCAACGTTAAGCTACTTAACGTGGCATAACACTGCCTTGTACATAAGGCACCCTTTCAAGCTATGGTTGGTGTGAAAGGGGCGTCCAGTGGGTGTTGTGTGGGGCGCTCCACTTCAACACCCATTATATTTGACGCTGCCCCCAATGTACAAGGGTGGCCTACATATGAGGCTGCACCAGTAATAAGACTATGAAAATTCTGCTCCTAAATTGGTAATATGAAGAGAATTCATGCATTTTTTCCTTGTTGTTGCTTTTTCCATGTGTGCTGCCTTGTGCAGCCCACATGGAAAAATCAAAATGCCATGTTTCGTATATGTACATGAAGGTGTGCCTTCCTGTACATAAGGAAACAGAGGGATATGTACTAGGAAGTGGCGGAGTGTGTCATTAGCCTCCTTGGCTTAACAACACTGTTTGCCACTTCTGAAATGCAAGGCTGCACCATATTCACAAGAATATGGTGCAGCCTTACGTTTCCCCCTGCGATGGTGCTAGGTTTAACAACTTTGTGCCAACGCAGGCACCCTTGCACCAGAGTGCAAGAGTGTCTGTGTGCAGGGGGGGCTTGTTCATGGGTAGGAAGGTGTCCCTTCATGCACATGAACAATCCAGGAAAAGCCCTACTGTCACTTTCACTGGTGCTGCATCAAGCATCGCACATGGCAAAACAAGATTAGATGTCTGAACACTGACTTGTACATGAGGCGCAGCCCCTCTCGCCACCTCAAGTTCACAATAGGTGACGTAGTGTTGGCGATCAGGACAAACGTGGTTAAGTCCAAATTTTTAACTCTGTAGAAAAATTTGTAACACAGGACTGTACACTGCAAACTATTAAAACACATTCCCAAAAGTAAAGCCTCCCTGGAGTTAGATTAGTAATTGAGTTTTAATGGGGAATGTGTGATGACGAATATCATTGTAAAGCCATGCGTTGTAAAAGGTATTGTGGACTAAAACATGTGGAGTAAAAGCATGTATGGAAAATGCATGTGGGGTAACTTCACATATTTGCAGACAGGGGCTTGTACATTTGACCATGAGTCAAATAAGGGGAATGAGCCAAGGATACAGCTTGACAACACCATTGCAGTACCAAAAAATACAAATAACGTACATAGGCCAATCATTGTTAGGTGGTGGGTGAATGTGCCATTGGTAGCTTTGGCTTAAAGCTACGCCCTGGTTATTTTTGTTAGCTGGTATGCAGCATACATACACAAGTACTGTGCAAACCTGTGTCTGACACTGCACACCCAGGAAAACACTTCTTCTTGTGCATTAACTTGCACAATTGCACAGTCATCTCAGTCAAGGATGTACATCCATTCCATGTCTGGTCATACTCATCACCAAGACCACTCACAAGTCTCCTCTCCTGTCTGTATGCTTTGGAATCCCCATGCATGTACTGTATTGACAGAACATATTGATATTTATTGCATGGGTATCACTGACTGGGGTGGTACAAGCATACATCCAGAAGACATATGCATTACTCCATCTTCACTTACTAATTTGTACACCCTTCACACTTCCACCAAACCCCATCACACTGGAGTCAATTTACATGTAATACACACACATACTGCATAGTACTAAGGACATGATTTCATCCAGACATTCATCACATCTCACATTGACAACATTTAATGGGTGTACTCACCAGTGGCGTGTGGGTCCCTGAAGGCGTCGATATCCCCCTGTGTGATGAGTGGTCTTCCAGCTGTGAGACATAAAATGAAACGTGTGTAGGTAACCAAAAAAATAATTCACTAATTTGTCCTATTCAACATCAAAATCATCAATGTCAATGCTCTTTAACTGTACTGTTGCAGTTAATGTTGCATACACAAATGTGTCGAGTTTGCCTGTCATTCACACAAGACATGATAATGCAGAGTTAGGCCAAACAAGACAATCATGCTTGCACATTCACACATTTTGCACAGACGACTTGGGTGAAACATTCCCAAGGCCCTCTTACCCTCAACAACATCATGTTCTCCATGCTCTTTTGACAATAGCGTCGCTGGAGATTGCACAAGGGTGTGTCAAAACTATTGATGGTGTATGTCACTCTGGAGATGTCATATGAAAAATGTTGAAAGTTACATAGCTCATACAAAGTTACTCTAAACCAAGATACGAGGGCAGTGTATATAGTAGGCAGCGTCAATATTCAATGTTAGGGAAAAGCTGATCCTATCTTAGCAAAACTCATAGAAAAACATTACCCCTCATATGTTTTGCTTTTTACATGTGTGGTGCCTTGTGCAGCACACATAGAATAAGCAAAATGCCTTAGATTGTTTCTGTACACTAAGGTCACCCTTCATGTACATCAACAATCTTTGCCCTGCATGCAGACAAACTTGCACTATGGTGCAAGGGTGCGTGGGTTGACACTACACTGCAAATAATTGCACCAGTTGTAGTGGAAATGCAAACCTGCACCATAAGCATGTTGACATGGTGCAGCATTGCAATTTTGCAATGGAATAATTAGGAGTGAAGGCATGACATCGAACGCCTCACTCCACAAGTTTCTTGTACATATACTCCATTGTATTACAGACAGCATTTTTTATTGGTAACAAAAGTGTTTAACTATTTTGAGGTTGTACTTACCACCTTGTTGGCCAATGAGGACTCCAAGGTGGTCCAACATGTCACCCTCACGGCCAATGCAATCCTGCCATTGAGACCCGCAGCACATGATACCACCTCACCTTCCTCACACGTACCGCATAGTCCTGCAGGATCCGACCCCCACTTTCAATCATCAAGGGCAGGTAGTGCTTCAATAGCCAGAGGAAGCCTCCCAATGCCCCCTCTGACATCCTGCCCTCCCTACCCACACACACCATCTCCCAGCACACACCTAAACCCACTCCTAAAAAATTCAAACCCAAATTTATACCCCAACAACTATTAATAATGTAAAATACCCCTTGGACAAACACCTGACAACAATTAGTATAGGACAAAAAAACAAGTAAGGACAACTACACAAGACTTCACAGGAACACTAGGGACAATTCACAGGACACCAACACACTCTCAAAACCAAATTCAACAGCACACAACACCAAACACCTCCAACACTCTACACAGTCACAAGCCGTATGCTCAAAAGCGAAAGTGCACAGTACTCCTCCAGACAACAGGATGCATGCTGACATCACTTCCTGTGTGTTTGTGGCCCATTTTATGACTTTGAGATAATTTTCTGCACGCGAGTTGCCTTTTGCAGTAATATTCTGTGTTGTCACATGTATTTAGCTATTTTTTCAATCGCGGTTATGAAAAAATTGTCACATTAGCGTTAATGCAGCAAAAATCTGGACGCTAACTGCAAGTTGTTTCTCATATGAACTGTATTTTCTGTATTTCCTCTCTGACCCCAAAATAAACCCTAAAATTAATCTCTGACCCCAAAACACACCCTAAAAATCATCTCTGACCCCAAAACCCTCCCTAAAAATAATCTCTGACCCCAAAACACATACCCACGCAAAAACATTCAATTCACCATTAATAACTGCACAATTGTTAACTTTCACTTGTCAGATGGATGTACTCATGCAGAGTATGAACATGCAAACAAGGTTTTGGTGTTGTGATGTTTTCTTTAGAAAACTATGCTTATGTACATTTTGCACAGTCAAAAATAATACAAGGTTGTCATATTTTGACGTGGTTATGTGAAGAAATTGTGGATAATTCTGTCCCTTGGTGCTGCAGCAGAAGCTGGGGTACGTGCAGCATCAGTCTTTTCTTCTTCGTCATCATCAAGATTGTCCGGTTCATCCAGCACTTCAATCCATGGTGCATTGGTGTGAACACATATGTTGTCTAGCACACAACATGCCACGTTGATCTTGCAGTCTATTTCGGGGCTGTACAGTAGTCTGCCGCCTGAGAGGTCTAGGCGACTGAACCGTGACTTGAGCACGCCAAATGTTCTCTCCACAATGGATCTTGTGCGTCCAAGTGCGACATTGTAATGTCTCTGTGCCTTGGTGTTTGTGGCTCTGAGGGGTGTCATCAGCCATGGAGATAGTGCATATCCTTGATCACCAGTAACATGAAATGGAGCGAAGTGTCCATTAGTATTAGTGCATGCTGTGTTTGAGGAGTTTCTATTTTTGTGTGTGTGATTTGTGCTACTTAGGTAATTTGGCTTTGCTATGTGTAGCTTCAGACAATTTACCAGCATCAATGCAAATCACATTGCCTCCCAGCTGCTCGTCCCTCCCCCCTACCCTATGTTATGGCGGTAGCTGAGCCTTTGCACCTCTGGTGCAACGAAGGTCCACAAAAGTCAAGCACGTCTGCGTCCGTCCATGACCCAACCATAACACGTGCCAGGGACTCAGGGACCCAGGATCCCATAACATCTACCACTACAACTCAACCGCCATCCTCGCACTCAACCCCAGAAGGAAGTACAACTGCCAACAGGCCACACTGAGCACGACCCATGGCCAGTTCTCCTGCCACCACTGCCACAAGACCTTCACCACTGCCACGGCCACCAACACCGCCAATGCACTAAGATGCATCCTCCTCACAATGTGTTTCCTGCACAGACACACAGTGGAAATCTGGTACCTCCGGGACACACTCTCACCCAACATCGCCTGCTTTACGGACAGCTGGACAATCACCTACTCTGCCCTTGAACGGACACAAGATCCAGAGGGAGGACTGCCCCAAACACCCTGCAGGAGTCCTCGCACATAAAAACTCCTTCGGTCTCTCCACCTCCAGCAGCACATTACCCCTCATGGAAGACCTGCACTTCCAGGTCCAGACCTGCCCCAACTCCACACTCTGTAGCACACTTGCCTACAGACCCCCTGGACACCTGGACTGCTTCATCAACACTTTCAACAACCTCATCGCACCCCATGCCATCGCACCCATGGACTACAAACTCATCGGAGAACTGGAGTTCCACCTCAACAACACCAATGACCCCAACTCCACTACCCTCCGGATGAAGAGCTCACCAACATGGGACTGAAACAACTCTTAACCACACGACCCACAAGGTAGGTCACACCCTCGAGCCCATCTTCACTAGGCCTGGGCTGCAAATTCCATTCCGCTTGTGGAATTTGTGGAATTTGCAGAATTTGGGTATTTTTGCGTTCCTTGGAGAACGTGAAATTGCCCAAAATTCTGCGTTCTGAGACTTTGCGAAATTTTTTGCTTGTTCGCTTTCTCAAAATGCGTGTTCACGAGATATTTCCTCCCGAGCATGCAAACAGCAATTGCGAACAGTAAAAAAGCATCGCGAACAAGCAATTCCACGTGTTTGCGGAATTTCTGTGTGTTCCCAGAGATTTTTTACCGTTTTGCGTAGATTTGGATGACGCGATTCCGCAAATTCAGCCCACCCCAATGTTCACAAGACACTAAAGCGTACACTTCAGCCACACCACACAACACCCATGAACCGATCACCACTGCGTACATTTCCTCTGCAACAAAACCAAGGTGGCCAAAAACGCACCTCGCACCACGCAAAGGAAATGGAGATGAGTGACCAATGAACAGCTGGAATCCGCCCTCAACTGCAACACCCCAAACGCTGCAGGAGATGCAAAACGTGCTGCCAGGGAATTCAGCACATGGATCTCCAACTGTGCAAACAAACTCTCCCCGCCACACAACTCTGACAGACAGCACATCAGCTAAGCCACCTCGATCACCACCAAACTCTAAGATTATAGACGCACCTGCAGACCCCTGGAGAACAACAGAAGAAATGCCAAGACAAACATAAACTTCTAAACATATAAGAACGCCATGACTAAATATCACCAACGCATCGGTAGCACTGAAAGGACCTTCATCCACAACAAAATAGTTGCATACTCCACCTACTCCAAGGACCTCTTCAGCGTCATCCATGAATTCACCAAGATCCCCAGATAAGCCATGGACAACGCCATCCTGATCACGTCTTAATCCAGATTCACAAGCAACCACGGCATAAAGACTGCCCTACTCGCTGCCACAGACGACATCCACTCCCTCCTCGTCCTCGACTAAGGCCACCCGCAGGCCTGATTCTAATTTACCCATCAGCAATATTCCCCAAAGTCTCCCACCGCACACCAGCATGCAGACTACATGACACCGGCATACAAGTAACCCCCTTTGACTGTATCCGATCATTCATCACCGGTAGGAGAAAAGGGATCAGACTGCCACCTTTTCTCTCAGAACCCACACAAATTCTACTTTGGAGTGCCCCAGAGATCATTGCTCAGCCCAACCCTCTTCAACATCCACATTGCCCCCTTTGTCACCAACGTCCAACAGCACAGCCTCAGAATAGTATTCTAGGCCAAGGACACCCACCCTCTACCTCACCAAGGAGCCCACCACCACCAGACTCAACTTCCAGGAAGGAATACAGAAAGTTGCGACCTGGATGAGCAACATCTGCATGAAACTCTACGCAGAGAGGACATAAGTCATCATCCTTGGAACCACCCCAGTGGCATGTAACAACACCAGGTGGCACACTGGCCTTGAGCAGCCCCCTAACCCACACAGACCACGCCAGAGACCTGGGCATTGTACTCAACTCCTCCCTCTCCATGTACCCACAGGTCCCCGCCTTCACCTCCAGCTACTTCAACACCCTCCACATCCTCAGTAAGAGCTTCAAATTGATCCCTCCCAAGTCCAAAATGACAGTTAGCAATGCACTAATTTACAGCAGACTGGGATACGGACATGCCATTTGTGCTGGTCTGGAAGAGTCTCTGCTCTGCAAGCTCTTGACTAATCAGAACACCGCCACCACACTCAGGCTTGTGTTCACACTTTCCTCATAAGTCCTGACCCTCCATCTCACCTACTTGGTTCCCACCTTTCCCAGCATTTGCAGATGTGTTGCGGAGGGGCAGGACCTTGGATAGAAGTTTATCTACAAGGCTACCCCCAGTGACCGCAGTCCCTTGGGTTTTTGTGTATGGTGGGTTGACATATTATAAGGCATGTTGTATGACATTTTCTACATGTGCATTCTCTCATTTGTGAGGTTCATCATTGTGGACTTGAGGTGTGTGGTGTGTTCAGTTGGTACTTTCCTACAAGCAGTCCATTTCCATAGGCGCTGGTTGATTATGGACTGCTGGAAGATGTAGGAGTCATGCACACTCCCTGGAAACTTGGCAACGACATTGGTAAACAAGCCACGGTGGTACATGATTGCCTGCACCTTTGTGGAGTGTGTGTGCTTCCTGTTCCGGTAAATCTGTCCAGTGTCCGCAGAAGGCACAATTAGGACATGGTGCAGTCAATTGCCCCAACACATGGGGAAAGCCAGCAATGGCATAGAAGCCTTGTTTAGTTTCCAGATGTTCTTGAGCAGTGTTGGGGAAGCGTACGTGCTGTGGCATTTAAGCATGGGCGTAAAATCCGTTCCGCTCACGGATTTTGCGGATTTTCTGTAAATTCGCAATCTGCAAGATTCGTGAATTTCCCGCAAAATCCGCAAATTCGCACGCAGCGGATTTTTTTTTTCTTGGTGATACAATTTTGCGGTGCGCGGCGTTTACTTACCGTCATTCATCGTTTGCCGAGTTATTTCTCTTGATATTTTGCGAGTGCTGCGCCATTTTGGATCTTGCTGCGGGATCCCGCGAGAATTTGGCAAGCGCGATTACGTAATCGCGGCTTGCCAACTTGTACAGCGAGAGTTTGTCAACGCGAGTACGCCGTGATCACGTATCGCGGTATTTCGCAATTGCGAGCTTGGAGATGCGGCGAGCAGCAACAATCTTGCACTCGCGAAAATACAAAATTTGCAATTCTGCACAAGAAATCCACCAGCAAGCAGCATAAACCTTCTGGAAATTATGATTTTTATCTGAATAACTCCTCAGGTTGACATTTGCCTGCACTTTTTTTGCGAGGAGTCCATTTTGGGGAGGGGGGGTGGGAGGAAGGAAGTGCCCGACACTCTTCAACTTCCTGTTCCTGTCCAGCAGGCTCCTCCCAGTGCTTTGTCCATCTCCTGGTCACTTTTCATTTGGATCTGGAGCTGGAAGGATTACTTTTTGTGGATGCTGCTGGATATTTGGATTTGAGGCCTTTTTGACTTTCTTTGGATCACTTTTGGATTAGAAATTTCACAAGTAAGTTTGTTTGGGGCATTACAGTTGCGGCAACTACAATTTTGGAATGTTTTGGGGCCTTTTGCCCAGGGGTACTCAGTGGTGGGTGCACTGAGTCTTTCTGTGGGGTGTTTTGAATTTAAACATCATGGAGGGGCTGGATGGCTTGGTATTGTGCTGATTTTTCTGTGAATTTCGTTTTTGTTGGCCTGTTGTGGCCTTTTCACCAGGGGTAGTGAGTTTTGCATGGGCCTAGTCTTTCTGTGGGTTTTCTTGAATTTAAACATCACGGAGGGGCTGGATGGCTTGGGATTGTGCTGATTTTTCTGTGATTTTCGTTTTTTTGGCCTGTTGTGGACAGGCCATGTGGTTGGGGGCCATTTTGAGTGCTGCTACAGGCCCTGGCCATGTGCTGGGAGGGAGGGGGCCATTTTGAATGCAGGCAGTGTTCTCAGGCCTGCACCCATTTTGCCTAGCTTTCATCCATTATGCCCAGGGGTAGTGAGTGGTGCATGTGCCTAGTCTTTCTGTGGCTTGTCTTGAAATTAAAAAATCACGGAGGGACTGGATGGCTTGGGATTGTGCTGATTTTTCTGTGATTTTCGTTTTTTTGGCCTGTTGTGGACAGGCCATGTGGTTGGGGGCCATTTTGAGTGCTGCTACAGGCCCTGGCCATGTGCTGTGATGGAGGGGGCCATTTTGAATGCAGGCAGTGTTCTCAGGCCTGCACCCATTTTGCCTAGCTTTCATCCATTATGCCCAGGGGTAGTGAGTGGTGCATGGGCCTAGTCTTTCTGTGGGTTGTCTTGAATTTAAACATCATGGAGGGGCTGGATGGCTTGGGATTTTGCTGATTTTTCTGTGATTTTCGTTTTTTGGGCCTGTTGTGGACAGGCCATGTGGTTGGGGGCCATTTTGAATGCTGCTACAGGCCCTGGCCATGTGCTGGGAGGGAGGGGGCCTTTTAGAATGCAGGCAGTGTTCTCAGGCCTGCACCCATTTTGCCTAGCTTTCATCCATTATGCCCAGGGGTAGTGAGTGGTGCATGGGCCTAGTCTTTCTGTGGGTTGTCTTGAATTTAAACATCATGGAGGGGCTGGATGGCTTGGGATTGTGCTGATTTTTCTGTGATTTTTGTTTTTTTGGCCTGTTGTGGACAGGCCATGTGGTTGGGGGCCATTTTGAGTGCTGCTACAGGCCCTGGCCATGTGCTGTGAGGGAGGGGGCCATTTTGAATGCAGGCAGTGTTCTCAGGCCTGCACCCATTTTGCCTAGCTTTCATCCATTATGCCCAGGGGTAGTGAGTGGTGCATGTGCCTAGTCTTTCTGTGGGTTGTCTTGAATTTAAACATCATGGAGTGGCTGGATGGCTTGGGATTGTGCTGATTTTTCTGTGATTTTCGTTTTTTTGACCAGTTGTTGTGGCCTTTTCACCAGGGGTAGTGACTAGTGAGTGTTGCATGGGCCTAGTCTTTCTGTGGGGTGTCTTGAATTTAAACATCATGGAGGGGATGGGATTGTGCTGATTTGTCTGTTTTTTTTCGATTTTTTTGGGGTATATAACTGAACTGATGTTCCTCTGTCTTCCATTGCTTTTAGGTGCACAAGACTCAAGAGAACCCCCAGTGCCAGGAAGAAGTCCTGCAGCGGTGTGTGTGTGCAGCATAACGTCACGCGACGTCACGTCTGGCCACAGACAACTCTGCAACTCGTGCAACTGCGGCCTGCTGTTCTGACCTGCTCTGAAGAAGATGGCCCCAAAAAAAGTTCTCCGTAGCTCCTCTAGCAAGAAAGTTGCCAGTAAGGAGCAGAAGAAGCAAGTTACCAAGGAGGCTGGTGTGCCGGCCGCCGCGTTTTTTGGGAGTAAAAAAAAAAGTACGCCTGCAGCAGCAGCGGGATCTACTGGGGACCAAGCTGGGAGCAGCACCCCTGCTCCATTGGGCTCAGTGCCTCCACCACCACCACCACCCCAACTTAAGTCAAAGCCCTTGAGTGCTGCAGAGGCAGTCAGTGTACTTCTTCAATCACCATCGACCAGTGATGTTGGCTCATCGCAAGAAAGTAGCAGCAATGTCCCTGAATCAACACAGGTTGTTGTAACTCATCTGACAAGTGTTGAACAACCACAGCCGCAACAACAACAACATGTGCAAGTACAAGCCCAAGTACATGTGGAAGGAGAGGCAGCGCAAGGAGATGTGCAAGCAGAGGTGCATGGAGGGTCACAAGTGCCCACAATAGTTGTTCCTCTCGAAGTAGGGGCACATCAGGAAATTGACAATCAAACCGAGGTATCATTTGAGGAAGCCACTCCTCCTGATGATCATTCATTGTCTTCCACATCCCTAGCAAGGAAAAGATCAAGGGGGGTGTCTACATCTTCTTCAAGCCCACCTCCTTCTGATGATCTGGATGAAGATTGGGAACCATCACGGCAGTCTGAGAGTGAGGCACACCATGATCTGACAAAGGAGCGTAAAAGGAAGGTTGTCGAAAAACTCATAGCTATGGAGTGTGATGAGGCTCAACAAGAAGTGACGGATACTGCTGCTGATGAAGCCTCTCACGACGACGAGCCAGTCATCATAAAGGTCACTGCAGCCCCAGCGGGCATGCAGCAAAGAGACATTTTGACCCTATCCCGAGAAGCTGCTGAGCGTGATGATGATGTCGACGAGGAGGCAATGGAAACACAACAATCATTGGAGTTAACTAGTACACCAACAACTACCGCTTCCATATTTCTTCCTCGCAAGAAGGGACCTCCATCCACCTCGACCTCAATTAGTGGTGGTGAAAGTGCAAAACGTACTGAAGTTCGGCAATCCACATCCTCCACATCATCTGGCATTAGCAGCAGGACCACCACCACCAGTATCGCCACCTCCTCCGGCCCCCAAAGACATTTCAAGTCTGCAGTTTGGGACTTCTTTAGTGTTTGCCCAAAAAAGGAAAACGTAGCCATTTGTAGCATTTGTAAGCTTCGAGTTAGTCGTGGTAAGTTTGGTACCAACTATGGTACCGGAGGCCAGAGAGGTCATCTTAGGAGACAGCACGCTGTCCAATGGTTTGCGCACCTACAGGCGATCAAGGAAGCCCGAATTGCACGTAATGAAAACGTTGATGTTTCATCTGATGATGACGAGGAGGAAGAAGACGTGTCAAACACTTCACTTACACCAGTACCCCTGTCAGCAGCACACCCCATGTGAGCCACACTAAGAGTGTGGGAGAGAGTGATACACCAATGCGAAAAAGTTCATCAGCGAGCGTAACTGGGTCGAAGATATCATCATCATCATCCCGTAAATCCTTGGTCCAGGGCAACATTAAAAAGATGTTGTTTACAGAAGCGCAATATGAACGCAACCACCCACTGACGCGTCTGTATAACACTAAGCTGGCTAAAATGCTAGCTCTGGACCTTCTCCCTTTTTCTTTTGTAGAAGGGGTTGGTTTTCTAGAATTAGTGGCAGCGCTCTTCCCTAAATGGAAGGTTCCTAGCATGTTCTATTTTGCCCGAGTTGCGGTTCCAGCACTACATGAAGATGTTCTGGAGGTGATTGGGGCAGCTTTGCAGAAGAGTGCTGTTCACACTATACATCTGACAACAGACATGTGGACCAGTGGCGCAGGCGCTGATTACATGTGCATCACTGCCCACTGGGTCTCTTTTTCAGGGGTTAAAGCAAAGCTAAACGCAGGTGTTGACCCGGACCAAGTTTTTAAAGCTGCTCGGAAACATGCAACACTAGCCATGTTTGGTTTGGAGAAACGTCACACAGCAGAAAACATTTTGGATGTGTTTAACACAAAGGTCCTTGACTGGCTGTCCCCAAAAAAGCGCCAGATTGGTTATGTTTCCACAGAAAATGGCGCCAATGTAGTTAAGGTCATGGAGCTGGGTGAATATTTCAGAGTGCCGTGTTTGGCGCACTGTATAAACCTGGTTGTCAAAAAATTCTTGAGTGATAAAGACAGTGCAGCGCACAGGGTAGTGGACACCTGCCGAAAAATGTACAACCATTTCAGCCATTCTTTTAAGGCCCGGAAGCATCTGAGGAGCCTGCTATATGAACGTGGAATGCCAGTGAAAGCACTCATCCAGGAGGTGGCAACACGTTGGAACTCAACCTTCTACATGCTTGAGCGTCTGTATGAGCAGTATACGGTACTCGATCACTATTTCTTAACACAGGGTACAGCTCAGAAGGAGGACCTGAGGATGGGTGCGGCGCAATGGGACATAGTTAAAAGCCTGACACGCATGCTTCGTCCTTTTGAGTTCTTCACGCGTGCAGTCAGCAAGGAGGACTGTAATTTGGGAAAAGCTATCCCATTGTTGTACATGCTGGAGCACCAACTGAAGGAGGTGTGTTCTGTGTTTCAAAAAGATGAAAAAAACCAAGATTCTTTTGTTCTGGCGGAGAAATTATTAGAGCGCCTACAAGGTGATGAACGTCTTAAAATGGTCCACTCAAACCACCATTACATTTGTGCTACTATTCTGGATCCACGCTACAAAAAGGCGCTGGCAGGCCAAGCATTCTTTCCTTTTGCTGATGAAGATGTTACAAAGTACAAACAGTGGCTAGCCTCCTCAGCCAAGAGGTTTGAAAGAGAACGGCAGAAAATTGAAGGAAAAGGCAGTACATCAGTATCAGCAGGCCATCCCCAGTCACAACAATCCACTTCTGCACCTGCGGCACAAGTGACCCTTCAGCCATTAAAGACACCGGCAACCGGATCACCTGCACCATCAGACACAACAGTAACATTGGAGGCTGAAGAGGATTGGCTAGCTCGGCTTGGGTTTGGTTCTCAAAAGGTCACAGCAACAGCTAAGCAAAGTGGAGGAACCTTGGAGGAGCACCTTGAGTCGATGGTGAAGGACTATCTGAATGACTCAACAGAGGTCTATGTTAATGCTGACCCATTGGCGTATTGGCATGGGAAAAAAGAATTGTGGCCACAGCTCTCCAACCTGGCTTTAAACTACTTGTCTTGCCCACTCGCAAGCGTGTCTTCTGAACGTGTTTTCAGTGCTGCTGGTGGCATTGTAACTTCCAAACGGAGCCGCCTCTCGCCCAAAAATGTGGAGAGGTTAACAATGATCAAGATGAATCAGCACCTCATACCACCAGATTACAGAGTACGAGAAAGCACGCCGGATGAAGATGAGGTGGACAGCAACATAGATGAGGGAATTTCTTCTCTGTCAGGTGACACTGAGCTCACCCTGCCTGAATTCGCAGAGTATGATGGCGAAGCCTTATTCTTATTCGTGGATCGTGACACCGAGCCCTGAAAATGAGACAATGAATCAATAACTTTCTTTTTCGTCCTTATTCACTTTTTTTCCTGTGTGTCTGTCTTTCTTTGTTGTGCACAGTTAATATAATTAAAACTTTAATCACCTAATCACAAAAACAAGCCCATCAGCAGAACTGTCTTCACTTGTCTGCTTATTGATTTGAAGGTGCCGCAGTCTGCATTCCTCAGGTTCCCAAGTTCAGAAGAACATGCTCCTCTATCCTCCTCTTCCAGACTCCTTTTTCCATCAAAGCAGAGGGCTGGTTTACGCCCATTGAAGAAAGACTCAGCACTTGTGGGGGTGTTCTACTTCTTTGCGGGTGAGTTGACGGCTCTGGGGCCATTGCTGGGAAGCTCTAATACCGGATAAAAGTGGTTTGGACCAAATCCGAGGCGGAAATTTTTTGGTGTTTTTGCTGTAGTATGAGATTTTGCTTTTGGGCTGTTTGGGGGTGTTGTGCTTTTTGGCGGGTGGGTTGGCGGGTCTTGGGGCATTCCTGGGAAGGTCTAATACCGGATAGAAGTGGTTGGGACAAAATCCATAAAGATTTTTTGTTGTTGCTATTTCTGACATTTTGCTCAATGTAGCGTTTTCGGGGGCCTGTTTGGGGGGCTTCCTGGTGTTTGTGGGTGGGTTTCGGGGCCTGGGAGCACTGCTGGGACACTCTAATCTTGATTGCATTTGCTTTTCAGGAAATCCGTGGTGGTAAACCGTAGTTATGGCCTAGCTACACAGCGCGTTTGGACTGAAGGCCGAGAAATATTGTAAGTATGAGATTTTGCTTTTGGGCTGTTTGGGGGTGTTGTGCTTTTTGGCGGGTGGGTTGGCGGGTCTTGGGGCATTCCTGGGAAGGTCTAATACCGGATAGAAGTGGTTGGGACAAAATCCATAAGGATTTTATTTTTGCTATTTCTGACATTTTGCTCAATGTAGCGTTTTCGGGGGCCTGTTTGGGGGGCTTCCTGGTGTTTGTGGGTGGGTTTCGGGGTCTGGGAGCACTGCTGGCTATGGATACTTTACTTTGCAAGAGGTTTGAAGCAAATCCATGGTGGCAGAGGGGAGTTAGGGCCTAGCTGCAGAGCGCGCGCGGAGTGATTTGGGAAATTGGCCAAAAAATGACAAAGTCCCCATTTTTGTACTTTTGCTCTTTGGCTGTTTGGGGGTCTTCTACTCGTTTTCTCCTGGGTTGACGGGTCTGGGGCCATTGCTGGGAAGCTCTAATACCGGATAAAAGTGGTTTGGACCAAATCGGAGGCGGAATTTTTTTTGTGTTTTTGCTGACTTGCTTGCCTTTGAGGAGCTCTTTGGGGGGTTCCGGCTGTTTGTGGGTGAGTTTCAGGGTCTGGGAGCACTGCTGGGACACTCTAATCTTGATTGCATTTGCTTTACAGGAAATCCGTGGTGGTAAACCGGAGTTATGGCCTAGCTACACAGCGCGTTTGGACCGAAGGCCGAGAAATATTGTAAGTATGAGATTTTGCTTTTGGGCTGTTTGGGGGTGTTGTGCTTTTTGGCGGGTGGGTTGGCGGGTCTTGGGGCATTCCTGGGAAGGTCTAATACCGGATAGAAGTGGTTGGGACAAAATCCATAAGGATTTTTTTGTTGCTATTTCTGACATTTTGCTCAATGTAGCGTTTTCGGGGGCCTGTTTGGGGGGCTTCCTGGTGTTTGTGGGTGTGTTTCGGGGTCTGGGAGCACTGCTGGGACACTCTAATCTTGATTGCATTTGCTTTTCAAGAAATCCGTGGTGGTAAACCGGAGTTATGGCCTAGCTACACAGCGCGTTTGGACCGAAGGCCGAGAAATATTGTAAGTAGGAGATTTTGCTTTTGGGCTGTTTGGGGGTGTTGTGCTTTTTGGCGGGTGGGTTGGCGGGTCTTGGGGCATTCCTGGGAAGGTCTAATACCGGATAGAAGTGGTTGGGACAAAATCCATAAGGAAAAGCCTTTTGGCACTTTTTGTAACTTAAGGTTCGTTAGGGTTAGCCCTAGCAGCAGGATTACATGTGTTTTGGGGTGTTCTAGATTTTTGCAACTGAGTTCTGGGGTCTTAGAGGACTCGTGAGAATGTGTAATTTTGGTTGCAAGTCATTTGAAGAAAATCCATGGTAGGAAAGGGGGGATTTGGCATAGTTAAAGAAAGCCTCTGCCACTATTCCTAACTTAGGTCTCGTTAGGGTTAGCAGTATTTCTATTGCATGTGTTTGGGTGGGGGGGTTTTCGAGTCTTGGAGCGATGGATACTTTATGGATACTTTATGGATACTTTATATGGATACTTTTGCTTGCTTGCAAGTGGTTTGAATACAATCCACGGTGGGTAAGGGGGTATTTGGGCCTACTTTTACTTTTGAAGTACGTTTTGTCACCAGTTTTCTGCTAGGCCTCGTTTTTTGAGATCTGATTGGGGGTCTTCTACATTTTTGCAACTGGCTTTAGTAAGGGTCTGGGTGGAAGCACTGCTGGTAAGGTCTAATTTTGCTCTAAAACACAGTTTACAGTACACCTAGCTTGAGGGGAAAGATCCGCTAAATTAATTCGCCCATACTTATTTATCCTTGAAAAAGTGACTCAGACAGAGTACGCACTTTCAAAAATGTTGTACTGTCTATTAGGAAAATCAAAGTGTGACTTTTTGCACTACACAGCGTACATACCTTATATTTATTTATCTGTGCTGTTTTTCGTTCAATAATTACAGGCCGGGTTTCAGTCTGCAATGGGGAAAAAAGGATGGAGTCAGGCTTCACATTAGCGAGCCGCAATTCAGCATCCGCCAGGCAGGCAGTGTACAGGGTGTCTTCTGGTCACCAACATTGATGGACGAAGCGTCAGCTGGAATGGAGGAGTGCCGCTAATAAGAGGAATTGTTTGCTGCATGCAACTTACTTACCAAATTCAACAGGACAACTACAACAATACAGATACAGTATCCATTATTTTATTCAATGAGTGTGTGTGACTGTATTTCTTGGATCTCTCTCTGCTTCTAAATTGATCCCTACAGCCATTCTATATGTTTTACTTCGGCTATTTTTTTTACCTAATTTAATGTAGCCCTGTACTGTCGCATTCTGGCATTCACCGTTGTCGAAAGTACTACTTACTTTTCTGTAACAATGCATTCAGTAGTGCATGCACTTCCTTTATGTCACGTAAAAGATTTATGGTTAGCTTTGTAACTAAACATTTCTTTATGTTCAATTATTGTTTGTCCATGCTGTGCTTTTTTTTTTTCTCTCAACAAAACCTACCCAAAAAGAAACCCCCATTCCTATCCATTTTACAAACCCTAACCCTCTTCCCCCGGGTTGTGTGGTTTTGCTTGATGTGTGACTAACTGACATCAATAATTCCACACACTTGCTGGGGAGGATAAGGTCATAGCAGCAGGCTGGTGAAGGAATCCGAGGATATATTCTAGACTTACTCAGCTTCAGTACTATTTCTTGTAGTATTAGCCAATGTCAAAGAAATCCTACGCAAGTACAATTTATACTATAAATACTTTACCATTTGTTAGGCTACATTGTGGCACTGTTGTAGTCTAGTGTACTGTCACCTGCTATATTCTCTATCGTACCGTTGTAATGCTACAGTAAGGACAAACCAGGTTTCATTTTCTTTTTTTCCATAGGCATGCAACTGCCACTGTGTCACACCACTAATACCACCGCATTGAGAACATTTCATCCACCCTGGATTGCCAACCTTATTCGCTGTTTCCCGTGGAGCCAGCCCTGGGCCTAGCCCTACTTTCAAACACAAATTACAGGTAAGATAAGCGTTTGGTTGGAGGTAGTATAATGGAGTATTAGGAGAGACGAGAGATTGACGGTAGTACTACTAAAGTCCTAAGACTATTCAGGAAAATAAACTTACTGTTAAACCCCCACCCACCAGACTCAAAAGCAGTAAAAAACAGGTATGCTCAGATAAAGTTTGAAAAAGTATATTTATATCCCTAACAAAATAATCTCCCGCAAGACCCTCCCTAACCCCAACGGTTGTCCTTTAAAAGTCCCAAACCCAACTCCCGATTCCCACCCCCCAAAAGTCTCTAAAAAAGGGGCAAGGGACACTATGGGTGGATGCTGTTGACTTTTTGGGCCAGGGCATCAAACTCCTCGCGGAGCAAGTCGTGCTCTAAGCGGAGACCCTCCAACACGTTGGTAAAGTGGTGGAGCTCCTGCTGAAGGCGGGACACCCTCAGGGTACTGCGGCGCAGGCGTGCCTTGTAGTTGCAATGGCTGTGAGAGGCAGCTGTTGTCCTTGCTGCTCGGCGTCGGTGTTAGGCTTCGGCAGCCCGGCTCGGTCGGGCTGGAGCACTGTGCTGGGTGGCAGCCCGTGGGGGCACGGAGGCCGATGCAGCCGACGTTGTTGTCGTGGTCGACTGCGCACTTTCGTCGTCCTCCAGGGCCACCAGCCGCCGATATTCAGCAACAGTGGCATCGATCCTCCGTTGCCGAGCCGCTCTAGCCAGCTCCTTCCTCCTTGTTGGTTTGGAAGGAGCATCTATATGAAGAAAGAAAGACATATTCTGTAACCAATGCTCTTTAAGATTAACTCAATCATTCAGCATAAATTTGTGTTACAGTACAACAAGCAACTTGCAAGCGCATTACATAACTATTGAGGCCAGTATCTATCTAACCTCCCACTTCTTCATCCTTGCTCTAACATTAGTGGGAGTTTAAGGAACAAATTCTACGAGCACTATGGACTTCCATTGGAGTCGACTATGAAAGTACACCAGTCTTATTCTTCTTATTGTCTCTTGTTTAGGAAAATTGGTACGTTATCTTCTGCAAGCCGGCATAATGCCTGCGCAGTGAACTTGCACCCGAGAAAAAGAGACGCATGCCATGATGAGTGACCTAGACTTGCGTTACTGTACCGGTCCAGTACATGCAGGTGGTGAAGCTCTTACTTTTCTATTACGGGTGGCACTGAGAATACTCTGTTACAAGGGCTACTGCTTAATTAATTTAACTTTCACCCTACAGTGCAAATGAGTACTAGAAATGGAAAATGAAGAAGATAAATAATCTGATTATCTATCACTTCACATGGGATGTTTTTGCTTACATATGGGAGGACTTTAGGTGCTTTGCTTTTTATTGAGTGACCAGTGATACATCCACACATGAATGACTGAGTACTACTAAACTTATTAAGAGAGGTAGGGAGTGGCCACCGTAATAACCGGATCTATGCTGTGCTTGCAATACAAGCTACTGTTACTATTGATGGTAGTATTTGGACAAAATTACACCTTCTTTTCCTTGCCGTTCCTACACTGGAACGGACGTGCGGGTGCAGTGTTACATGCTCTTCAAAGTTACACTTAGTTCATCCACTGACCGTCTACTCTCTCTAGATCATGGGTACTCACAAACTTTCTCTCGGGGGCTAAATTTACAGTGTAGTTTGTGGCCGAGGGCCGCACTGGTGGGGGCGAAGTCAGAGGGGGCGGGGCTAAAGCAAAACGAAAACTTGTGACCATGAGGTTGCACACAGGTCCCTGCAGCAGATGCCTTCATCCACTGAGCCACCAGACCCAGCATTTACATACATCTCTCTCCCTCCTGCTCTCCCTCCTGCCCTCCCTCTCCATCTCTCTCTCCCTCCTGCCCTCCCTCTCCCTCCCCCTCTGTCATCTCACTGTGTGTGTGTCTGTCTGTGTCAGCCTTCAGCCCGGGCTGAGACAGCTTCCTCAACGCGCACACACAGACAGCCACACCAAAGTACTTAACAGGTCTTTAAAAGACCATTAACATATTATTGAGGCTTTGTTTGTTGTAGCGCCCCTGCATCTCCACCCTGACAATCACTGCTCGCCCGGCCCGACAGAGCAGAGGCTTTGTTCTATTTCACCTCTTTGTGGCCCTGCATCTCCACTCTGCTCTGTGGGGGCCGGGGGAGCAGTGATTGTCAGAGTGGAGATGCAGGGGCGCTAACAGGTGAAATACAACAAAGCCTCTGCTCTGTGGGGGCCGGGGGAGCAGTGATTGTCTGCAAGGTCTGCGCACCGCCAAGGAAGGCTTGCCGGGCCGCCACCGGCCCGCGGGCATAACTATGAGTACCCCTGCTCTAGATACACATATGCTATCTAAGAGTCAGATAGTAGCATGATCCAGGTATATGAACACATACAGTTTCTGTGTCACCCACCCAGGCTGTTGTCCTTCCACCCATCATTGCTTCATCATTCACCCAGCCATGCATCTCATATTCTTTCCTTCCCAGCCACGTCTTCAATCTCAATAAGTAAGGAATATATAAGAGCTTACCTCTGCCCGCCACCACCACCGTCTCAACTCTCACAGCCGGCACTACAGCCGCCGCCTCCTCCCCTGAAGAATTGCCCTCCACCTCCGTGTCGAGCACCACCACCTCCGCGCTGGCCCCGCCACCAGATGTTCCACCTACAAAGTACATTTAAGAATGTTAGAATAAACCACTCACTAGTATTTGGTCTAGGAATAAAGACATGTGAAAACAATGTAATTTGTGACTGTCTACTCTAAAGTAAAAAAAAATGTCCCTTTTTCCAGGGAAGGGTGTTGTCTTGCTGCACTTTTTGGCACAACTGATGAAGGCTGGCTTTTTAACACGCACCATTTTTCTCCACACAGACAGAAGATGGACTTCTAACAACAAGATCAAGTTGAAACCAGGTGAGAGCTCGGCTCGACCACAAGAAATGTCTTCAATTAATCGTCAGCACTAACCACTTTTCCATTATCAGTTAAACGTTTAGTTTTATTATGACTTCATTTTAATAAATGTGTTTACTTTTAATAAAGCTTTTAAACTTAAATAGACTCTGTGTTTTTTGGTCCAGACTAGAGTGACTGAGCGAAAGGTTTTGCAATTTTTGCAAGCATGAGTCCGTGCCTCTGACACTTCTTGACTCTGACTCCGTACTCTTGAGCTGCGTTGGATAATCATCATTGGGGATCAATCATCGATGAATTCGGGAGGTAAATGACTGTGCCACACTATGTAGTCACGATTCAGAAAAGGGGGTGGTGATGAATCACACTATGTAGTCAGTCAGTAAAGACATTGGGGGTTCAAAGTCTGTTATCACAGAGGTATGTGGAAACTCTAACAGTGCCTATTATAATTGATAAGCAATGCACTATTTATTGTCCATAGTTCTGTTTCTGCAGAAGAATTGTCCCCGCAACAGTAGTGGTATGGATTGTCCTCCTATCCAAACCAAAAGGTAGTATCTTATTCTTTCTTGGTGGTCATTCACATTTTATAGTTGGGATTTTTCAAAGCAGATAGAACACTTCAAAAGACATTATGGACAATCCCAGAGGACTGCACTAAGTTGATAGAGCTATTGCTGACTAGAATGGGAGTTTCGCCAACCGTGCAATCTTAGTTAGCTACACAGACAGACTAATAAGAATAATCTAGTAATACCACAGGGAGTCATAGTAGAGGCAGGATAAGAATTTAGATACAGTCTACAAGAAGATCAAAGACGATTTTGAAAAAATCAAATGAGGAACGCTAGGAAAAATAGGTACTAGTCTAAAATGAAAACTTACTGGGGCCAGCAAAGGAGCCCTCGCCTGCCCGATCCTGGCCCTGTTCAACAGCATCCGCCGCCTGCTGCTCCTGTGTCCCCTCGCCCCTGGGGGGAGCTGACGTACAACATGAAAGAAAGAACAGAAAACATGGATGATTGTTGCTTGTCAATGTCAACCAAATCAAACATTTCAAAACAACAATAACAAAATATTTCCGCGAAATTATATTGATTAGGGTTAGTTTTCATTGATTTGCGGACCTGCGACTTCGAAAGTCACGTAACTCACTAAACAAAGTACTGAAAGGTTCACCTAGGACTGGCAGGCAGCAGTCCGCAGGCAAGACGCAAAGTGACAGACAAACTCCATTGTGATTTCAGTCAGATCAGTGACAACACTAACAGTTGCCTGCTACATAACCAGTCATTTATATAGTCAAACTATCAATCCACCGCCACTATTTTTCTTATTGTCAGGGGTACAAAGGAAGGGGCAGATTTAAGCCCCTTGCGGCTCTTTTGCTCCGTTCTTGCGTCACTTTTGTGACGCAGCAGCTGAACAAAAGAGGCGCCATGGTGCGGCGTATAATATTATAACAACGTGACGCATTTGGGAGATGCATCCCGTTATAAAGCCCTGCGCCATCAGGGGGCGTTCCGGCGCAACGGAGGGCATTCCTGCGCTGGAACACATCCTAAAAGTGGCTGAGGGAAATCTACAAAATTTCAATCAGTCACCTTTAGGACAATGATGCGTCACACAAACCCTGCACCTGCTTGAAGCAGACGTACGGCTTGACCTAGCATTGGGGAGATAGGGTACCCCAGAGCATTGCTGGAGCTGCGCCATCGTTGCGACGCAACTCCAGCAGTAAAGCTTTGGTGACGTTTTGGGCCCATGGTGCGCCGCATTGCAAATACGGCGCACCATGTTTGGTGGTGGTAGCGGGTCGCACAATTACTGGCGCATCCCTGCTACTTTGCAGGGATGCGACGGTAATTGCAATTCTGCCCCTTAGGGGCATACTTACTTACGCGTTCTGGCGCATCTCCAGAGATGCGCCAGATCAAATGCGTCACGCAAAACTACCCTTGCGACACGGCAGATGCGCCTCATTTACAATGCGGCGCGCCCTGGCGCAAGGGTAGGCACTTGCGTGACGCATCTCGTCACGTAAGAGCGGCGGATCGCTGGAGTCACGTCGCCAACGCAATGCAACTCCAGTAATGCTCAGGGCCACCCAATACTTAACATGCTGTGTCAGTCCTTACGCCTGCGTCAAGCAGGCATAAGGAATTGAATTGACGTAGCAGCGTCGCAGAAGTGCCTGCGTTAAATCTTGTAGATTTCACGCAGGCACTTTTGCGAGGCGCACAGCCGCCAGACCGCCCACCCTGCATACTAGGAACGCACCCATTGTGGCACAGGCCCATGGCTTTATAACGTGACGCATCTCCCTAGATGCGTCACGCTGTAAATGACTCGCAGGAATGCGCCACGTTTACGCCGCTGTTGCGTCACGCAAGGCAACGTAAACGTGGCGCAAGGGGCTTGTAAATGTAATCTGCCCCCTAGTGTCTAGCATTACGCAGTTCTGTAAAGTACACTCATACATAATAGTTACTCAGGCCAATGAGACCACAAAATAGAAAACAAATAAGCATAGTAGCAACGCCACTGAGAAGGAGAGCAGTGCACCTGAAATGCACAGAAGATTTTGAAATATAATTTAACTACAATGTAATCATCAGCAGCATTATTGGCTTGCTCCATGTAAAAAACAAATATTTGCAATACAACAACACAGAGCAGGAGAAAACATAGTAGTGAGTGATGAAATAGCTACTACTACTCACCAAGCCCGGGGATCTCCAAGCCGAGCTGGTCCAGCAGGCCGCGCTCCCGGTCCAGGAGGTCCCTCCAGCGGTGGGTGGCCTGGCTGTAGGTGCGCTGGACCCCGGAGAGTTGGGACATGGCCCAGCACACCGGATGTTGTAGCCGGCCGCGATCCTGCCGCCTCCCGCGATGGTCCTGGGCAGGCGGCGCTGGACGAAGAAGACCAGCGCGCCCACTTCCTCCGGGCTGAAGATCTCCCGTCGCGTCACCTGCTCCCCCCTCAATCGCCCGCATGCTGTCCTGGCACGGGGTCCAGGACTCCTCCTCCCCGCCGCCGCTGCGGCCCTCAAGTGCCTGGGCAGCTTCACGGCACCTGGCTTCACCATGGTCTGGGCAGGTAAGGTAGGAAGTAGAAAATTAAGAAGGAATAGGATAGGGAAGAAGAAAAGAGTTTAAAAAAGTAGTTTAAAAGTAAACAAAAATAGCAGAAAAGACAAAAATATACAGCTAGTTAAAGAGAGGGATAGATAAGAAGCAAAATCGTTCGAAAAAAAACTGAAAACAAGCAAAGGATGGCAAAGATAGCAAGAGGATAAACACCATGCCCAGACACAGGAAATGATTGAAAAACAAGATGGCCGCCCGTTCACGAGCGCAAAAGTAAGTTCGCACGCGATTTTCCTCGCGATCTCGCGCGAACGTGTACTCGCAATGCGCTTACTTCGCGAGATTATACATAGCGGGCGGAAACGGAAATACGTCACGCAAACAAAATGGCCGTGCCCACTCGACCTTGGGGTAAATTCGCGTGTTGCGCTGCAAGCGGCTCGCGAATACTGCAAAAAAACTCGCGAAATAACACGCCGCAAAAAAATATAAAGCTCATTCGCACGAATTGGCGGCTTCCGCGGTCGGTTTCGCACGATGCCGAGCCTCGCGAATATCGCGAAATTACCGAAAAACGATTTTTGCAAAAGCAAAACCAATGAGCAGGTGCAAAAGGTCAATCTCATGATTTGTAACGATTCCCTGTAGTGCTTCCTGAGGGGGCCCTCCAGAATTCGGTTGCCTACTTGCAACTATTGTGTGACCCTGCTCTGACCTTAACTGTATGCCACAAAGGTCCTGATTTACAGCTAAGGGAGCAGACAAGCAGGTGCCAGGCTGGAACTTCAAATTCAGTGACACATTAATTAGCCCCTAATTCATTATTGTCAGTTGGGGCAGGGCAGGTGTTGTTAATAAACTAACCGCAAATTAATTCATGTCAGTTGAAGCAGGGCAGGTGTGCTTGCTTTTCCCCCCCATCTTCTACAGTGATGATGAACCAGAGGGTGGCATTGATGTAACAGAGGGTGGCATGGGTGAAAGAGAGGGTGGCAGTGGTGAAACAGAGGGTGCTGGGAGGCTGTGATGATGAACCAGACGTAGAAACAACATAGTCGCGACCGTTGCGAGCCGACAAGTAAGTTCGCAATTGCGAACTAGTACCAAATCCTCGCGAACTGGCAGAAACCCTTGCGAACACACAAAAAAAATCCGCAAATTCGCGAGAATTCGCGGATTTTGCGGATTGCGAGTTCACAAATTCGCAAAATTCGCGAACGCCAGATTCGCAAAATTCGCCCATGCTTAGTGGCATTAGGCTTATAATGGCATCCAAGACATTTGAGAGGATCCTTGAGAGAATGACTTGGGAGACTCCCCCAACTCTGGCAGTGGTTGGTTGGAAGGTACCAGAGGCATGTGCAGCACTGCTAGAAGCTTTGTCTGCAGAGGCATGTTGGTGCAACGCTGTGTTGTTGCTTGCAGCCTGGGGACTATCTGGGTCAATACGTGGAGGATGGAAGAACTTTTCAGCCTATAGTGGGCTATCGCATCCGCTAGCATTAGGTCTATCAGGGTGATGCGTTGACGATAGACCCGCTTTCTTCTTTGGCGCTACCTCCGTGGTGGTCTTGGGGGTAGTGGCGATGGCGGTGGTTCTTGCGGTCTTCTTGGTGCTCCAAGCTGCATCAGTAGTACCTCCACGGCATCAGTAGCTTGTCAATGTCGTTCTGGGCTACTCTCCCTTATGTTCTGTTTCTTATCTCCATTTTTAAGAGCACCTTTTTCCTGGTCTTGGAAACCAGCCGCTAAAGGGCCTTAGCGGCAGTTTTTTTTAACGTACCGCCGGACCGGGCAATCATTCTAAATATCACTAAGTGGGGTTAGTGGCGGTTTTTGCATGGGAACGCCTACCTTTCATATCGTTTTTTTTTATCTATCGCTAACGCTATCAGTTTGGCCAGCGGAAAAACAGACGATATCCCCAGTAAACTATTGCTAACCTCGGTTAGCGGCAACTTGTACATACGCCGATAAAATAATAGGTGCTGTAGCATCAGGAAACTGAGGCTACGGCGGCGGTAACTCCTTGTATATATGCCCCCTTGAACCATAAAAAAACATGTCATGTTATAAGACAGATTAGACTAAACCCCCACCTTCCTACTGAAGCTTAATGATTATATATCATAGATTTCTTGGATTAGTGGCAGATCCCGTACCTTAGCATACATAGATAGATGTTCTACATCTCAGCAGACACAGTAATCTTGCCTCAGGACCTTCACTCAGTATATGATTTCAGAACCCCTGCCCTCTGTTTTATGACAATACATGTTTGCTCACAAACCAGCAGCTACATTCTCGTGTTATAGCTAGGTGCTAATGCCTGACCAGAGAGAATAACAAGGGGCTTTGTTGCTTCACCTTGTCTATGGGGTTCAGACTAAATCACAGGAAAAGTACAGAACACAAAAACATATGCAGGTTCTGTGTGAAAATTCAATGTGGCACTAAAGCCAGTGTGTTTATGTAGTAACACACGCAAAAGAAATGTGCCCTACAATGTACATAATTAGGCAATGTAGGGAAAATGACAATGGGCCATGCAGGAAGCACACAACTCCGCCATTATTTTACTTTGATAACAGGACATCTGCACACCCAATTCTGGTAATTTCTCTAGCAGCGAAGACTGGCAAATGATTAAAAACATGATCCAATTAATCTGTTTCCTCAACTTTGGTCTTTTTCCGATAGTGTAATTCCTCTCTGGGTTATTTTGTGTCCTCCGACACTAGTTTTACGATAGTGAGTTAAAACATATCAATGTATGCCTCTTTATTTGGTCTTGGCCTTCATTTCTTCTGAGCAGTGTCAGCCTAACTCGCCCAGTGTGGCCAGTACCTGATCATGCACTTTAATAACATTGGTTGAATCTTGATCTTTGCCATCCTTCACACCAACTATGGTTTGGGCCACTGAGGTCACAGGTTGTGCTGTGGGTTCTCTTATTGGGTAGTTTTGTGGACTGGTGGTAGTCAATCCACCACAAGTACTAACTGGGGCTGGTTGTTACTTGGCTTTCTGATGTCCCTGCGCTGCCAGGAATACGATTGGTCTGCTCACTTACCTGAGTCCTAGCTCCACCAACCCCTATTCCAGAAAGCCATGGCAAAATGTGTGCCATGCTAGTTACCAATTCACTCTTGGGATCCAAGCCTGACTGTGAGAAGTTGGCCTGATATGTAGTGTTTCCAATTCTGGAACCACTTGGTATCAGTCCAAACAAACCCCAAAGATGTCTGGTTGTAAGTCAACCTTGTTAGACAAGCTATCCTAGTGGTAGCATGGACTAAGCAGCCTTAAAGGCTTAACTTAAGAGGTCGTGTTAGGCGAGCTGTTTTACCACATACAATCCTGTAATCAAATGAAAGGACACCACACAAGTATATATTATAAAAATATATGTGTTTATTTCTAAATTAATCCCCAGTACTCTTTATGAGGAAAGGGGCACAAGCGTTAAATCAAAAGCACAGTATAACATACAAAGTTGCACAATTTTGGATGAGGGCGGGTGGCCACTCAAACCATATACTAAAAAAAATGGTATAAGAGATACCAATCGAACAGTGGTTAGGCCTAGGGCCTAGTGAATCGCTGGGAGCAGTCAGGACTAGCAATGCTGAAGTCGGGAGTAGCCCACGGAATTCGGGTGCAGCACGGAAAGTGCGGCTTGCACCAATGCAATGTCAATGGTGCGTAAAAGTTACACAAAGTGAGTTTAAAGATACTTCCGCTGAACCTAGAGGAACAAAACTTAAGACACAGACCCTAGAGGTGTGGACCAGTGTAGGAACACCGGCGTTGCAATGTTACCTCACCCACAGGAAGTGGGTGCACCGGGTCGAAGTGGCGTCGGGTTTTGACACGCAGGCTCTTGGTACTTGGAGCTGAAGAAGCTGCAGGCGATGGGAAGCAGAAGTGTCCGGTGTGATCCAAGGGTGGATCGAAGTCGAGATGTATCTGAAAGCAGAGGGGACAGAGTCTGGGTCACTCAGCAGTGACCAGGGTGGAACCAGGACGGAACCAGGCAATGTCGGGCGCAATCAGATGGTTGTCAAGAGGCTTCTCTCCGCTGTCACGTGGGCTTTGGGGCATCTGCGACGTCCAGGAGCAGGTCACGATCTGTCCCACGTAGGCTCTCGCCGTCAGCACCGTCGGCTTCAAGATTGCAGCAAACAGCACTTGGCAAAAGCAATCCACGCGGAACCGGGAGATTGCTTCTCACTCAGACCAGGAGGGTAAGAGTGGGGGCTCCTTTTCACAGCAGCTAGTGCAGATCTGGAGCAACCAGAAAAACAAGTTGTATTCAAGTTTTCGTCGGCACAGGGGCCACAAGCCAGCTGGCAAGGGACCGGGCCAACGCGTCGAGCCAACACAAGCAGAAGGGCCCCACGCAGCACTCGTCGAGTGTGGAGGGGGTAGCTTTGGTGCAAGTGTAGCTCGGGGTGGGGGCTTCTCAAACCCCGGTGTACAGCTTCGAGGGTCACTCGTGGGCTGCACGGTCAGCGTCTCGTGGCCTTTTCAAGATGGCGTGCCCCACGCTTCCGGTCGCATCCACGGGTCTCAGCTCTGCAGGGACTGTGGATCGGGCTGGGAGAAGGCAGGCAAGCTTGATCTCGTCGATCTCTGTCGCTCGAGTTCCGACGGGAACTGCAACAAAGCAAGGGTCGAGGGCTGGATGGTGCCTGTTTGCACAGGGTGGTCACTCCTTGACCACAAGGGAGATTCTTCAGTCTTCTATGTTGAGTAGAATGTCGAAGTGTAGAAAATAAATACAAACTTGGTGAACATTATCTGCGCCATCTTGCCCCTTTTCAAACCCATTCATGCGCGTAAGCGGCAGCCATTTTGAATGCCATGGCCTCCCTGCCCCTTGCTGATAGCCAGCGCGTCTCTCTCTCCCTTTAACCTCGCAAGCATCCCCCGCACACTGACAAACCCCCGCTCTCTCATGCCTTGGGTCATAAACCCCTCTTCAGCGCAGCTCCACCACTGAATCCCATCCTGTTCCCAGCGCGACACCTCCCCTCATTCCTTTCATGGCCTCAATCCCTTTTGATGCAAAACCCTTTTCCTGTGTCCCCGTTTGTCTTCCCTGTTCCCAGGCCGCCACCTGGCTCTGCGGATACTGTTTTATTACCTCGTACAGTAGGAAGTTTCCCCTCCCCATCAAAAGACCCCCGAACCGATCAAAGCCCCCACCCCATGAGATCCGACCAAACCCCATGCATTCCGTGAATCGGCGGAATGCCCTGCTGTGCGACAACCATCACCTGTTGTGACCGGGGTGGGGAATCCAACTGTAAATGTATGTGGGAACGGGTCTGAAGGGGAGATTCCGAGGATGTTCTTTCAAGTATTAAAATATTACGAGAATGTGTTATGTGCAATAAAGGTCGTAAAATCTAGTATAAGAGGCCCGGCCTCAGAGATGTGGTTAGAGCACCTCGTGACGATACTTGCTGTCTGAATTGATGTGTTCTCCTCCGGAGAGAATAAAATCCTCGTTTCCCGCCTTCCAGTCTCCAGCGCCTGCTTCTTCATTGATTAATATTGGTGGGTCATAGAGGCGATACCGCCGGGCAACATAAAAGGGTCTTTGGTTACCGGTTGTCTTTGGAACCTTTTTTAACAATTGGCGCCCAACGTGGGGCCCATCAGCGACTCGTGGATCCAGTGGGAGAGGTCCTGACGACAGAGTGAACGACTGCAACGATCGGAAGGTACCCTGTCCGATAGACCCTTGTCTGACAGCCGATCATCCGAACTTCACTGGTTCCGAACAGACCTCTCCCGAGTGATCTGCGGTCCTGACTGGGAACCATCAGGAGTGCCACGAGAAGTACGAAGAGAAGAGGACGATCGGGCGCTGGATTCGGAAGACGAGAAACTGTCCATGCGGTCCGGGTAAGGTCGTGTAAACACGACGAAATTGCGATAGTGATAGATAATTGGAAGAAATTGATAATTGTTGTGAAAATACTAGTATTACTCTTTGTTAATTTATTGGAGATTCGCTGTCTGCAAACGGAGAAACAACAGGCTCTCCCTTTATAAACAGCGAAGGATAGGTACGCACCCGTCGGACCTATTTTCCCCCTCCCCATTGAACAATTGCCCCCCCCCCCCCATTGATTAATTGTTATAGATCGTTTTCTGGAGATTCTCTGTCTACAAACAGGGAAGATTAGGTCCCCTCTTTGCAGATAGTGAAAGGGTAGGTGACGCGAACCTTTGCGAGCCTACTTATTCTCCCCATTGACCATATTGATTTTTTATTTTTTTGACCTAACATTGATTAACTGTTATAGATTGTTTTCTGGAGATTCTCTGTCTGAAAACAGGGAAGATTAGGTCCCCTCTTTGCAGATAGTGAAAGGGTAGGTGACGCGAACCTTTGCGAGCCTACTTATTCTCCCCATTGACCATATTGATTTTTTATTTTTGACCTAACGTTGATCGATTGCTCAGAATTGGTTCATGAGGTATTCACTACGTGCAAACAACGTAGAATAGAAATATTCTGTCTAGTCTTTGCGCGCAGTGATAAGATAGGTAGTGCTGACTATTATCCCATTGTGATCCGTCATGCCTGTCTTCTCCCCACTGGTCAATAGCCTGTTTTACCCGGACCGCTTATTAGAGATGAACCATCCGGCTCCGCTGGAAGGCACCCCTAATAAGGACATGTTCATGAAGCATGGATTAATTGCTATAGCCTATAGTGAGCTGTGGCATAAATATACGAAAAGGGATCGAGAAAGACAGTGGCCACTGAGAGGATCCTTTGATCTCGACAAAATAGAAACAGTAGAAATAGCCCTTCGTAGGAATGAAACAACACCTATTATGCTCGATAGTCTCGGTATGTGGCGCAAAGAAGCCACGCAACGAAGGGAAAGCGACGAATTTAGAAAAGGTGAAGGGACACGACGGACAAACCTCCAAACGTCTAGTAGGCAAAGGGAAGGGCCAGCGATGGCACAGCCCCGAGGAGTAGACATGAAAAGCGAATGGTGTAAGGGGATGTGCCGACAAGCCAACCCCGGAACACAACGACCTGAAGGTAATCCCCCGACATTACGCACAGGACGGACAGATTTAAAACAAAACCAATGTGCTTTCTGTAAAAATCTTGGACACTGGAAAGCCCAATGCCCGACTCTGCAAAGCATAGGTAAGAATGAAGGGGTGACAGAAAGGACGGACCGACAGAAAGGAAAAAGACGTGAGATAAAAACCAATCAGACTAGTGCAGACAGAACGGACAGGACCACCCCGTTCGATTATGCTCGGTGGCACAGATTTCGTCAGACCAATTTTAACGACATGTTAGAGTTCTGGGACTGATTGCTCTCTGTTGCTCCCCCACTCTGAAAAACAAACACAACTGCAGGTCAGTGTAAACAACCCCCCCCGTTAGAGAAAAGATTCAAGAAAGCCAAGCGTCTATTATATAACTTAGGATTTAATTACGGTAAAACACACAACCAACAGTAAATAGAATAACTAGTAGAACTCTCTAAAAAAGCAAACTTGACTAATAGGAAAAATACAAAACATGTTATGCTCACTCCGGAAGTCCTCGAAATGTAACAGTTCGATGGTCCCGCCCATCCGAAACACATAGCACGTGTGGGGTGGGGCCTGCCAGCAACCATGAGCCCAAAAAGAGATTGCTGGCGAGAAGGTACTGGAGACCCCACACAGCGGGCAATGAAATGGTCTTCCCATATTGCCCTTCCAGGGATGGCGTCCCCCGGGCCGCGAGTAGGGAGGGGGCGGATGAAAATGACCCCCTCCCTCATATCTCCTGGTCCGGCCATCACGAATTCCTCCATCGAACGGATGCAGGGTGGGCAGGGAGGAAGAGGCGACGCGGACGAGCCTCTTCCACCTCCACAGGTAGGAGGCTTCCCTGCCCTGGCCCGACGCCGATGTCCTCCAGCCGGGCGACGGCCATATACCTACGCTGCACAGGAAATATAATGTCCGGCTGGTATATTTCCGTAACACAGGACATATAATGCCCGACTCGTATATTTTCTCAGTACAGGATATACAAGACCCGGCTGGTATACTTGCGTGGTACAGGACACACAATGTCCGATGGGCATACTTCCGGAGTACCGGATGTACAGTGGTCCCCCAAGAGTCGGAATCAGGGGTGTAGGGTGGTCATCATGTGCGCCCCTGATTCCAAGAGACGGCGTAGGATGCACCGGGAGAGGAAGACGGCACGGTGAGCCTCCCTCACCTCCCCAGATGAAGGCTCCACTGCTGCACCCTGGCGCCCCGAACCAAAATGTCCTGCTCCAACCGCATGATGCTCTGTTTTTCGCCATCACAAGAAGTTTTCCTCCACTCCTGATGGGTACAGCAAAGGTTGCTGCAGGGCCTCAAAATGGCGTCTGGGCCCTCGAAAGGCGGGTCTAGGCCGCTGGAGTAACTTTGTCCGAAATTGCAACTCGGGCGCTTGCCCACCTGGGCGCAAGCCCCCACCATCGACAAAACATCCCCTCGACTTTGAAGATTCTACCAAAGTCCCAAGAGCCCTCGGCCCCTTCAGGCTTCCGGTGAGGAACAGCTGCATTGATCTCAAATGAAATAACCACGGCACAGCAACAAGATGGCGGTGCTCTCGTGTCTGCATCAGCTTCCGTCTGAACCACCCAGGAACATTATGGGCTAACGAACTCGAGCAAGTTCCGGCTGAACATCAACATGACCCGGTAAGAGAGACTTTACCCCCTCCCTCTCTTGATTGACGGTCCACACCACCAGCCCCTTTGTTAGCACAGTTTTCTTTTGGACTACCGAAAGGGACTCTGGTCCAACCGCCAATTGTCGGGGATATTTTGCCCCTGATGCTACTTCCGGACTAAACCGGCCTCGCCCAAAATGGCGCTGGTATCAATGGAACTTACGGGTGCCTCATGGTGTTCCTTAGCTAATGAAACTTGATGTACTAAGATATATATGTATATATATATGAACCATTGCGCACTCAATGTTAAAGGGAGGAGGGTGCACTTGGCAAACATTTAAGAAGAGGTTCTGTAAAAATGTTGATTTCAATGAACAATTTATTTTTGATATTTGTTGTAACTGATACATAACGTCGCTCATGATGCACGCCCGCGGTTTGCATTTAGGAAATGTGATTACGATGAGCTTGACTGTGTTTCCATCTATGAACTGAAATGCCCCTGATTCCTTCGTCACGCAATGAAATGTTTTTGGTTACTTACAAATAATTAATTAGACCTTTTTACATGTTCTTGTACTACAAAATAACCCCTACTGTATGTGCTTCCATCGACGACATGTCAGGCCAAAATATGAATTGCGCTCTCACCTTTTACGTACTGAATAACTCTACAAATAAAAGTCTTAGAAGCTATGGATAGGCTCCGCGTACTTTTGTAAATACGGGTATCGGTGGGAGGGTTTTTCTGTGCGCAACTGTTCTGCTCTCTTTTTAAGGTTATCCGAGAAATGGTTGTTCGGCCCTGGGTTGATGGTCAAAACGAAGGTATGATACGCTGCTTATGAAGAAGGACCTCGACTTCAGAGAATGGGTAAAGTAAAATGGTGTGATTGACAAATTGCTATAAGGATATGGTGGTCGAAGGTACTAAGGTACAGGGTTGAACAAAGAACTGGTATGCCTTAAGAACATCACAGCTTTGGGAATGATTTTGGGACCCCGATGACCGGATACATCTACGAAACCGGGTACCTCGCGCTAGGCACCTCTGATTCCTCTTTTTAGCGTTTTTCACTACACACGATCCTTAACGCCATCCTCGAACCTCCCCATGAACCACCTATCACATTGCCTGCCCCCATGACTTTAAGAAACCAGAACCCTAAGGGATTATATCCCGAAGAGACAAGTACGATTATGTGGTAAGTAAAGGATTTTCGTGCCCTTACATTTGATGTGTCCGAATGTTGTCCCCCTACCTCCCCTTTTTCTCCCCCTTTTTCCCTCTGCAGGTTACATTAGAAACCCGATTAGAGTATCATAAGGGATCTGGAACCACGTCACGCCCGATGCATGAAGACGGACTAGCGCTACAAAATGGCACAACAAGGACGCTCTCACGACCTTTTTACCAAATCTAACGCTTTTCTGTCCCAAAACTGCATGCTTCCCACCTCCTAACACAGACCCGAAACGTCTAACGTTGGGTAACGCACTGAATAGCCCAAACAATACACGGTCATTCTCTATGTCACACGTGTACTGTTCGGCCTATTGTCTCTCTCTCTCTCTCTCTCTCTCTCTCTCTTTCTCTCACTCACTCTTCCACCCCTCCACACTTTCCCTCTTCCTAGCAACTGGCACCTAATTGGCGAACCTGGTGCACCTCCTGATTGGCCCCAAATACCACAAGTATTTGTGCAAATCTGTCCTAAATAAAATTGTATTGGTACCACGTTACTACCTCTCCTTTTCTACTAAAATATGGATGAAATTTAAATTGGCCGATAGGAAAGGGACAGGTAAGACGACTAAGGTTCCCTAAATTTGACCCACTCTCAGGGAACTCTTTGTCAGTGGCTCCTATGATAAAAATGTGTCTGTGGTGATGCGACCATCCCCATTGAAAATTGTCTCCGTACCCCAAGCTGTAAGAAATGATCGAGACACCCCCATCTACCCAAAATGCCCCCAGTTTGGTATCCATCAGATCCCTCCTTCCCCGAGGATAAGTTTAATAATTATTGCAAACCACCCCTCCCGAGTTTTTGTAGTAACCAGGTTGCGAGGATTTATATAGAAAGTTAGAAGGATGTGTGCAAAGTTGAAAATTAGATTGAAAAACGAAAGAACTTGTTGCAGTAGGCATGGTTGAAAATAAGATGTTTTTATGTAATGCAGACTCGTTTAGCCTATGTTCATCCCTCAGAAGGATGCTTATCAGACTATGGTGAATAGCACGTTGCACTTTTTGTAAAATACAAGGCCCTGAAGACTAGCCTAGCCATGCAAGACTCGTACTAGAGAAATGGGTCTCTGCCAGAAGAACTGACATCTACTATAATAGACATATGACAAATGAACGTAATAATCATCAAAGCGTCAAAGAATTAGCCAACAAAAGGAAGTTGCAAGGAATCCAGCAAACCCATCATCAATTGTTTATACGTAAAGCCGCAAAAATCTCAAATGTAGCGAGTGCTTACGCTAGTCGCTTGGTGTTGGGAGAGAAAATAGATTCATGTAATTACCTTTTTCTGCAAAATCTCTAAAGACTGTCTTTTCAACACTCATTTAAGGATATCACTGTCGGAGGAGAAAGAGACCGGATGTGGGAGCACGCGGCCTGACTGCGGATTGTGGAACGTCAGCAACGGAGGCCAAGGCGAGACCACGGCAGTAAGGAGTCGCAGGACGGGGCACTGTTTCAAACAAAGCTAAGGAAAGGGCTGACCTGAAGCCCCTGCTCTATGATCAACGTGTGCCAAAAAGCCCCCGCTCTCTGAACATGGTCTCGGACTCGCCTGACGCAAAACTCTCCGACCCCCCCCCCTGATCTGTTCCCGACTTGGCCTTGCTCCATCCCCTCTTCCTCCGACCTACCATAAGGACTGTTCACACCCGCACCTTTCCACCCGAACTCCCAAGTTCCTCCAAATCCTACTGAGCTACCCAGAGAAGAGTACTCCCTACGTCAGAAGGGAGGGAGCTCCGACTAAGTAGACCACGAACTATGTTAATCTTAGAACGGTGACCTAGAACTCCACCAAGGGTCGCCTCCAAAGAAAAGATGAACGAAGTATGTGGTTCTACCCGCTGCTGAACGCCTCGAAGATGATGGAAGCGACAGGAAATGCCCACCACAGAGACTCAAGAAACAAACAGATCTCACAATTCAGGAACAATCGCATTTTTTTATTGCAAATCTATGCTCTGCATTACGGAAGAAGATGCATCTGCTCCAAAACAGTAACGCATTGCTCCTATGAGGCCTGGCGAAACAAGCCCCTGCCCGCAGACCTCCAACGACTCAATCCACATGAACATTCCTGTTGACAGACCGAATTGTAATCCAGGTGCTTAACAGTGCCAACAGAAGACGACAAAAGACAACGAGAACTCTGATATTTTTTCTATCTCTCCTTTCTCTCCCAATCACCATTGGACTGACTATGCACCCACCGTATACAAAAAAAGGACTTATTTATATGATAATTTACCAGTTCTTATTCTATGATCTGTACCCAACGCCCTCGCTACGTGATTCTAGTCTGATATTGCATTACGATGACTTTTTCCTGCAACCAACTTAACAATGAACCCGCCTACTGACTGATGAGATTTTTTATATGATGTTTATAATGTGATGTTTACGTACAGTTCTTTCACCCAAGTCCCCTCTCCCTTACTTATGATCACTGCATATAGGGGTAGATAGGAAATAGGCCAGCAAGATGTCTTGGAAATGTTAAAGGGAGGACTGTAGAAAATAAATACAAACTTGGTGAACATTATCTGCGCCATCTTGCCCCTTTTCAAACCCATTCATGCGCGTAAGCGGCAGCCATTTTGAATGCCATGGCCTCCCTGCCCCTTGCTGATAGCCAGCGCGTCTCTCTCTCCCTTTAACCTCGCAAGCATCCCCCGCACACTGACAAACCCCCGCTCTCTCATGCCTTGGGTCATAAACCCCTCTTCAGCGCAGCTCCACCACTGAATCCCATCCTGTTCCCAGCGCGACACCTCCCCTCATTCCTTTCATGGCCTCAATCCCTTTTGATGCAAAACCCTTTTCCTGTGTCCCCGTTTGTCTTCCCTGTTCCCAGGCCGCCACCTGGCTCTGCGGATACTGTTTTATTACCTCGTACAGTAGGAAGTTTCCCCTCCCCATCAAAAGACCCCCGAACCGATCAAAGCCCCCACCCCATGAGATCCGACCAAACCCCATGCATTCCGTGAATCGGCGGAATGCCCTGCTGTGCGACAACCATCACCTGTTGTGACCGGGGTGGGGAATCCAACTGTAAATGTATGTGGGAACGGGTCTGAAGGGGAGATTCCGAGGATGTTCTTTCAAGTATTAAAATATTACGAGAATGTGTTATGTGCAATAAAGGTCGTAAAATCTAGTATAAGAGGCCCGGCCTCAGAGATGTGGTTAGAGCACCTCGTGACGATACTTGCTGTCTGAATTGATGTGTTCTCCTCCGGAGAGAATAAAATCCTCGTTTCCCGCCTTCCAGTCTCCAGCGCCTGCTTCTTCATTGATTAATATTGGTGGGTCATAGAGGCGATACCGCCGGGCAACATAAAAGGGTCTTTGGTTACCGGTTGTCTTTGGAACCTTTTTTAACAGAAGGGTCCAGAATTTGTTTCTTATGTTTCTTCAGGATTATCTGAGTTGCATTGGCCCTGCTCCCACTCTTATTCGAATCTGGTGGGCTGGACATCCTGCTAGGTCCCCTCCTATGGGTGGGACCCAGGAAGGGGGTGGTTACACCCCTTTCCTTTGATCCAGGCCGCGCTGGGACTGGGGCTGGGATGCCCCAGAACCGGTTTGGCCGGATTATGCAAGGGGCAGCCTTGTGCTCCCCAGGCAGTGTCTGGTTTCTTTGAAACCTCCCTGCTACAATCCACTATCTCCTGTCTGGGGTGGTTTGACACCGCCCTGCGACAGGAAACCAAGTGTCCAGGCCACCATTTGCTGAGTTTTGGTCAGCAGCAGGAGGCCAGACTTGTGTCTGTGGCAGAGGCATCCATTTTGTGGATCTGAGGCTCATTTTAAATCAACCGCGTTTCAGTAAAGTAACATGTCCTATCCCTCTAGAAGGGTGGAATGCTACCCCCGTCGCCAGAACTGGCGAGGGGGTAGTATTCCAATTCGTATGACACCTTACACGACATGTTTTGATAAAGCCAAACCAGAGTTGCTATATAACCGCGAGGATTATAAGGCGCTTAAGAGTATATGGTATGGCATTATCCCGGATCAGCTTAGGGAGTTGTTCCCGACAGCTGCAGACAGGCTCAGCTCATGCCAGAGCTCCATCTCACATAAAACCACGCACTCTGCCTCCAGGATTGATGAGGCCTTCCATAGGAGTGGCTCACAGGTTTATATGTGTCCAGATATAGGTTTAGATATAGGTATACTATATCTAAGCAAGGGGTGATTACACCCACTTGCCCCAGCTGAGTGATCAGCCAGTTGTGTCAATTTAAGAACCAGCCAGGGGTGGCAAAAAGCTATGCTTCAGCCCCTGGTAGGCCTTGGTGGCACCTATGCCCTGGGCACCTATAGTGCATGGTACAGGGGCTGACAAGGAGTCCATTTCCAATTGTGGTATGTACCTATATCACATGTATTATAAATTTAGAGAGAGAACAGCAGGCTGGGGGTCTGATTAGCAGGCCCACAGCCTCAGTAAGTCGAAAACCAGTGAAGTAAAAAGCAAAAATTGGGGTGACCATAGGATAGCAGACCCTACTCTCCTACACAACCCCCCCCCCCCAAACGCAGGGACATTAAACTTAACCTTGACCAGATAAGTCTTCATGTTCTAAGTGGAAGTACCTGGAGAGACCATCTGCATTACCATGGTCAGTCCCTGGGCGGTGCTCCACTGTAAAGTCCATCCCCTGTAGGGAAATGGACCACCTGAGCAGTTTGGGTTTTTCACCCTTCATCTGATTTAGCCACAAGAGGGGCTTATGGTCTGTCTGAATTAGGAAGTGAGTACCAAACAAGTATGGCCTCAGCTTCTTCAGGGCCCAAACCACAGCAAAGGCCTCCCTCTCAATAGCTGACCAACGTTTCTCCCTGGGGGTCAGCCTTCTGCTAATAAAAGCAATGGGCTGGTTCGACCATCTTGATTAAGTTGTGAAAGCACAGCTCCCACCCCCAACTCAGAAGCATCTGTCTGTACAATGAACTGTTTGGAGTAGTCAGGACTCTTCAGGATAGGTGCAGAGCACATGGCCTTCTTCAGGTCATCAAATGCCTTTTGACAGCTAACTGTCCACTGAACCTTTTTGGGCATCTTCTTGGATGTCAAGTCATTCAATGGTGTCACAATGGACCCATAGTTCTTTACAAATTTTCTGTAATACCCAGTCAGGCCCAAGAAGGCTCTGACTTGTGTCTGGGTAGTTGGAGGAGCCCAGTCCTGTATGGTCTGGATCTTGCTCTCCAGTGGTTGAACCTGACCCCCACCTACTAGGTGGCCCAGGTACACAACCTTGCTCTGCCCTATCTGGCACTTAGTAGCCTTGATAGTCAGGCCTGCCTTTTGCAGGGCCTCCAGAACCTTCTTCAGGTGGATCAGGTGATCCTCCCAGGTGGAGCTAAAGACAGCAATATCATCTAGATATGCTGCACAAAAGTCATCCAGCCCAGCAAGGACTTGGTTCACCAGCCTTTGGAAGGTGGCAGGTGCATTCTTCAAACCAAAGGGCATTACCACAAACTGATAATGTCCACTGGGGGTAGAGAATGCTGTTTTAGCTTTTGACTCTTCAGCTAGTCTGATTTGCCAGTAGCCAGCTGTCAAATCAAATGTGCTCAGAAACTTGGCAGAAGCCAATTTATCAATGAGCTCATCTGCTCTTGGAATGGGATGTGCATCTGTCCTAGTGACAGCATTGAGACCTCTGTAGTCCACACAAAACCTCATTTCTCTCTTTCCATCTTTGGTATGAGGTTTTGGCACAAGGACCACTGGGCTAGCCCATGGGCTCTCTGATGGCTCAATCACTCCAAGCTCCAACATCTTTTGCACCTCAGCCTTTATACAATCCCTGACATGGTCAGGTTGCCTGTAGATCTTATTCTTCACAGGCAGACTGTCACCAGTGTCCACCTCATGGGTGCACCAATTAGTCTGGCTGGGTGTGAGTGAAAACATATGCCTGTGGGCCTGCAACACCTGTCTGCAGTCCACCTGTTGCTGCTCAGTGAGGCTGCCTGCCAAGGCTACTCCATCAACTGAACCATCATCAGGGTTCTGGGAAAGCAGGTCTGGGAGAGGGTCACTCTCTTCCTCCTGTTCCCCATCTGTGGCCATGAGGAGACTCATGTCCTCCCTGTCAACAAATGCTTTCAAACGGTTTACATGGAGCACCCTGTGGGGGCTCCTAGGGGTGCCAAAGTCAACCACATAGGTGACTTCTCCCTTTTTCTCAATGATAGGGTAGGGTCCAGTTCATTTGTCCTGGAGAGCTGCTGGCCCCATTGGGTCCAACACCCACACCTTCTGCCCTGGCTGGAACTCAACCAGAACAGCCTTTTGGTCATGCCAAGCTTTCTGTAATTCTTGACTGGCCTCCAGGTTTTTGGATGCTCTCTCCATATACTCAGCCATCCTGGAGCGGAGACCAAGTACATAGTCCACAATATCTAGCTTAGGCTTTTTGAGAGGTAACTCCCATCCTTCCTTCACCAAACACAATGGACCCCTCACAGGGTGGCCAAACAAAAGTTCAAAAGGGCTGTAGCCAACCCCCTTCTGTGGGACCTCTCTGTAAGCAAAGAGCAAGCAGGGTAAAAGGATGTCCCATTTCCGCCTAAGCTTCTCTGGTAACCCTTTTATCATTCCCTTTAGGGTCTTGTTGAACCTTTCAACAAGCCCATTGCACTGTGGATGGTAGGGTGTGGTAAACTTATAGTTTACTCCACACTCTTTCCACATTGCTTTTAAGTATCCAGACATAAAGTTGGTACCTCTGTCTGAAAGAACCTCCTTTGGAAAGCCCACTCTTGAGAAAACTGCAATGAGGGCTTTTGCCACCACAGGTGCTGTGGTGGTCCTCAGGGGAATTGCCTCTGGGTACCTGGTGGCATGATCCACTACCACCAGTATAAATCTGTGCCCAGATGCAGTTTGAGGATCCATGGGACCCACAATATCTATTCCAACTCTTTCAAAGGGTACCCCCACCACAGGTAGTGGTATCAGGGGGGCCTTTGTTGTGCCACCTGACTTACCACTGGCTTGGCAAGTGACACAGGAGCGACAAAACTCCTTGACATTTTCTGACATGTGAGGCCAGTGAAAGTGTGGAACAAGCCTGTCCCAAGTCTTGTTCTGGCCTAAGTGTCCTGCAAGGGGAATATCATGGGTCAAGGTGAGAAGGAAACCCCTAAACTTCAAAGGTATAACCAACCTCCTAGTTGTGCCAGGCTTGGGGTCTCTAGCCTCTGAATAAAAGAGTCCTTCATGCCAATAAACTTTATGGGCACCTTGAGCATTCCCTGCAGCCTCAGCAGCAGCTTGCTGTCTGAGGGGTTCAAGTGAAGGGCAATCTAATTGGGCCTGCCCCAGGTCTGCCCTTGAGGGTCCCCCTGTCCCCAGGAACTCAACCTGGTCAGGTTCAAGCTCCTCAGAGACAGTCTCCTCTTGGACTGCAGAATCAGTTTCCTGTGGAACCTGATCCTCAACCTGGGGCAAGTGGGAAGGCACAGCCTTAACCCTCTTGCTCCTTCTCTTGGGTTGTGGTTGGTCTAATGTTTCAAGATCCACCACTGGTTCAGGAAGGCACTTCTTAGCCTGAGACCTTGTCACTGCAAGGACATGAGCTGAAATCCCTAGCATTTCTGCATGAGTCCTGTACTCCACTTCTGACCAAACTGAGCTTTCAAGATCATTGCCTAACAGACAGTCTACTGGGAGGTCTGCACTCACAACAACTTTCTTTAGGCCATCTACCCCTCCCCAGGAGAAGTTCACAACAGCCACACTATGTGAAGTAGTGGAGTTGCTTGCATTGGTCACTAGGTAACTTTCACCTAGTACAATCTGTCCAGGGTCCACAAAGTCTGGTGTCACCATAGTGATACTGGCACAAGTGTCCCTGTAGGCCTGAGCCAGTTTCTCATTGATTAAGGGAGTCTGCCTATATTTGCCCAGGTTACTGGGGCTCACTGCAGTGGTCAAAGATAAGTCCACATCATATAGGAGAACTGCCTGTGTGGGGATTCTGACTAGGCCAGATTCCACCTCAGTACCCAGGGTTAACCCTACTATCCCCTTAGGTTGTGCACTGCCACTGCTGACTGTACTAGGGGGTGCAGTTGCTTTAGGAGCTGCAGTGGCAGGAACTGGATTTTTCTTAGTGCACTCACTGCCCCAGTGTGAAACTGATTTGCAGGTATTACACCAAGGTTTCTTTGGGCCATCATTCTTCTTTTTCTTTTTGTCATTTTGGGAACCACCCTCCTTATTACTAGTTTGGGGGCCTGAAGACTTCTGGTCCTTTTCTTTATCTTTCTGATTCCCACCCTTCTGGTCTGTTTTCTTCTGGTCACCATGGTTCTGGGGTTTCTGCTTAATCCTTGTTCTGACCCATTTGTCCGCCTTCTTTCCCAATTCTTGGGGAGAGGTCAGATCAGAGTCAATAAGGTATTGATGCAACAGCTGGTTCTGACAGTTATTAAGGATCTGTTCTCTCATTATAAGATTGTACAATCCTGTATAGTCTGAGACTTTACTTCCCTGCAGCCAACCCTCCAGAGCCTTAGTGGCACAATCAACAAAATCAGTCCAGTCCTGAGTCTGTGCTTTTAGGGTGTCTCTGAACAACAACCTGTATTGCTCAGTGGTTAGGCCAAACCCTTCAATAAGAGCACTCTTCAGGACAGAGTAGTTTTTGGCATTCTCAGGTCTAACAGTGAGGAGCCTATCCCTCCCTTTCTCAGAAAAGGAGTACCATAAAATTGCTGCCCACTGATCCTCAGGGACCTGCTGTACCATGCAGGCCCTCTCAAGAGCAGTCATCCATTTGTGGATGTCATCCCCTTCCTTGTAGGGGGGCACAATTTTTGTCAGGTTTCTATTATCATAGGCCCTGTCTTTGTCTTTAGGAATTTTGCTGCCACCAGTGGCATCTAAGCCACACAATTTTCTTTCTCTTGCTAAAGCAAGTTTAGCTTGAGCCAAGGCTACCTCCTCCCTCTCTATCTGAAGTTGGACAGCCCTCATTCTGGCCCTATGCTCTTTCCTCTGGGGGGAAGTCATTCCCCTTTGAGATTCTCTTGAGACACTAGAAACATGAGAGTCCCCTGATGGAGATCTCACCCTCCTGTTGCCTGGGAGAATTAGGTTATGGGATCTGGGGAGGTGCTGGCCCTCTCCACCCCCATGTAGGTCCAAGTTGGCCTGGTTAAGCCTACCAACCTGTGCCTGGGTTACCCTCTGATCCTGATTCTCAGGCTCCTCTAAATCTGAGCCTTCTTCCTCCTCTTCTTCCTCCTCCTCCACCTCTGGGGTGGTCTCAGTCTCAGGGGGGTTCACTCCATCTTCTGACTCTAAGGGAGCCTGACTCACCTTATCTAAGTCATCCTTTTCCAGGATGGCTATCAGGGAAGGAATGGTAGGGCCTCTGCCCCTTTTTAGCCCTCTTGCTGTGCACAAGGCACTCAAGTCTTTGTGGCTAAGGTTGTCATATCTGGTAGTTGCCTTGGTGGGGTCAACTATCACAGGGGTAGACTCTGAGGCTGCTCCTGTGTCAGACATGGCTGCTAGTGAGGTGTAAGTGATGCACTTACCTACACTAAGTGTTTTCCTACTGTACCTTGCCAGTGAGTTGTAGTCAGGGTGTGCTAATCCCTTTAATCTACAACTACTAAGTTCAGTAGAACTTAATATGCTAAGCTTTTGATTTATATGTACCTAAGGTACTTGATGTGATCTTTCAATTTGATATAAAGATTGCAATTGTAAAACAAACAGCAAGCTCAAATCCGCACCGCTGCACACCAATGAGAGAAGTTGGCCTGATATGTAGTGTTTCCAATTCTGGAACCACTTGGTATCAGTCCAAACAAACCCCAAAGATGTCTGGTTGTAAGTCAACCTTGTTAGACAAGCTATCCTAGTGGTAGCATGGACTAAGCAGCCTTAAAGGCTTAACTTAAGAGGTCGTGTTAGGCGAGCTGTTTTACCACATACAATCCTGTAATCAAATGAAAGGACACCACACAAGTATATATTATAAAAATATATGTGTTTATTTCTAAATTAATCCACAGTACTCTTTATGAGGAAAGGGGCACAAGCGTTAAATCAAAAGCACAGTATAACATACAAAGTTGCACAATTTTGGATGAGGCCGGGTGGCCACTCAAACCATATACTAAAAAAAATGGTATAAGAGATACCAATCGAACAGTGGTTAGGCCTAGGGCCTAGTGAATCGCTGGGAGCAGTCAGGACTAGCAATGCTGAAGTCGGGAGTAGCCCACGGAATTCGGGTGCAGCACGGAAAGTGCGGCTTGCACCAATGCAATGTCAATGGTGCGTAAAAGTTACACAAAGTGAGTTTAAAGATACTTCCGCTGAACCTAGAGGAACAAAACTTAAGACACAGACCCTAGAGGTGTGGACCAGTGTAGGAACACCGGCGTTGCAATGTTACCTCACCCACAGGAAGTGGGTGCACCGGGTCGAAGTGGCATCGGGTTTTGACACGCAGGCTCTTGGTGCTTGGAGCTGAAGAAGCTGCAGGCGATGGGAAGCAGAAGTGTCCGGTGTGATCCAAGGGTGGATCGAAGTCGAGATGTATCTGAAAGCAGAGGGGACAGAGTCTGGGTCACTCAGCAGTGACCAGGGTGGAACCAGGACGGAACCAGGCAATGTCGGGCGCAATCAGATGGTTGTCGAGAGGCTTCTCTCCGCTGTCACGTGGGCTCTGGGGCATCTGCGATGTCCAGGAGCAGGTCACGATCTGTCCCACATAGGTTCTCGCCGTCAGCACCGTCGGCTTCAAGATTGCAGCAAACAGCACTTGGCAAAAGCAATCCACGCGGAACCGGGAGATTGCTTCTCACTCAGACCAGGAGGGTCAGAGTGGGGGCTCCTTTTCACAGGAGCTGGTGCAGATCTGGAGCAACCAGAAAAGCAAGTCGTATTCAAGATTTCGTCGGCACAGGGGCCACAAGCCAGCTGGCAAGGGACCGGGCCAACGCGTCGAGCCAACACAAGCAGAAGGGCCCCACGCAGCACTAGTCGAGTGTGGAGGGGGTAGCTTTGGTGCAAGTGTAGCTCGGGGTGGGGGCTTCTCAAACCCCGGTGTACAGGTTCGAGGGTCACTCGTGGGCTGCACGGTCAGCGTCTCGTGGCCTTTTCAAGATGGCGTGCCCCACGCTTCCGGTCGCCTCCACGGGTCTCAGCTCTGCAGGGACTGTGGATCGGGCTGGGAGAAGGCAGGCAAGCTTGATCTCGTCGATCTCTGTCGCTCGAGTTCCGACGGGAACTGCAACAAAGCAAGGGTCGAGGGCTGGATGGTGCCTGTTTGCACAGGGTGGTCACTCCTTGACCACAAGGGAGATTCTTCAGTCTTCTATGTTGAGTAGAATGTCGAAGGGTCCAGAATTCGTTTCTTATGTTTCTTCAGGATTATCTGAGTTGCATTGGCCCTGCTCCCACTCTTATTCGAATCTGGTGGGCTGGACATCCTGCTAGGTCCCCTCCTATGGGTGGGACCCAGGAAGGGGGTGGTTACACCCCTTTCCTTTGATCCAGGCCGCGCTGGGACTGGGGCTGGGATGCCCCAGAACCGGTTTGGCCGGATTATGCAAGGGGCAGCCTTGTGCTCCCCAGGCAGTGTCTGGTTTCTTTGAAACCTCCCTGCTACAATCCACTATCTCCTGTCTGGGGTGGTTTGACACCGCCCTGCGACAGGAAACCCTTTGTCCAGGCCACCATTTGCTGAGTTTCGGTCAGCAGCAGGAGGCCAGACTTGTGTCTGTGGCAGAGGCATCCATTTTGTGGATCTGAGGCTCATTTTAAATCAACCGCGTTTCAGTAAAGTAACATGTCCTATCCCTCTAGAAGGGTGGAATGCTACCCCCGTCGCCAGAACTGGCGAGGGGGTAGTATTCCAATTCGTATGACACCTTACACGACATGTTTTGATAAAGCCAAACCAGAGTTGCTATATAACCGCGAGGATTATAAGGCGCTTAAGAGTATATGGTATGGCATTATCCCGGATCAGCTTAGGGAGTTGTTCCCGACAGCTGCAGACAGGCTCAGCTCATGCCAGAGCTCCATCTCACATAAAACCACGCACTCTGCCTCCAGGATTGATGAGGCCTTCCATAGGAGTGGCTCACAGGTTTATATGTGTCCAGATATAGGTTTAGATATAGGTATACTATATCTAAGCAAGGGGTGATTACACCCACTTGCCCCAGCTGAGTGATCAGCCAGTTGTGTCAATTTAAGAACCAGCCAGGGGTGGCAAAAAGCTATGCTTCAGCCCCTGGTAGGCCTTGGTGGCACCTATGCCCTGGGCACCTATAGTGCATGGTACAGGGGCTGACAAGGAGTCCATTTCCAATTGTGGTATGTACCTATAGCACATGTATTATAAATTTAGAGAGAGAACAGCAGGCTGGGGGTCTGATTAGCAGGCCCACAGCCTCAGTAAGTCGAAAACCAGTGAAGTAAAAAGCAAAAATTGGGGTGACCATAGGATAGCAGACCCTACTCTCCTACACTGACCCATTCTCTCTGCCCTGTTCAGGACCCACCTCTTCCTCCCACACTGTGGTCACCTTAGCCTTAGAAGACTGTTTGTGGCCCGACCTAGGATTCTGGTGGGTAAGCTTAGTGGTACCTGTTGACTACACATTCCCCTTCATGGGTGTTGATTTCCTTGTACCCTTAGGTACATGTTCCACCTTAAGTATGACCCTACCCTCCAGGCATATTTTTCCACACTAAGGGGCCTATTACGATGGAGGATTTTCCGCATCCTCCGGGCTGGCAGAAGCCACCGCTGGCCCGGAGGATGCAGAAAATCCTCTGCGGACCCACCAAAGACCCACCGCCACATTAGGATGGCTGGTGGGTCCTGGTTTCCGTCCGCAGCTTTTCCGCCGCTGTTGGCTTACAACTGCAGCGGAACAGCTCTAATATGGTGACAGTGTCTCTCAGACACCGTCAGCCAGATTAGGATGGGATATGAAACATGCTTTTCCGCTGCGGCTTTTCCGCCGTGGAAAAGCATGTGTAACTTCACTGTGGGGGCCCGTTGCGGGCCCTCTAGGTGAAGGGGGGGTGGGGGGTACACATGGGGGGTACCTATGGTACCCCCCTGCATTTGTATGCAGAAAGCGGCAGGCACCGCGCAGTGCCTGCCTCTTTCTGCATACAAATACAACACCTGCATTTTTAACATTGCTGCGGGTGCAGCTTGAAGCCGCACCCGCCGCAATGTTAAAAATAGAGGATGTGACCGCCAGGGTGGCGGTCACATCTTAATCGCACAGGAAGGAACGCCGCAGCCCATGCGGACGTTCCCTCCTCCTCAGTGATCGCGGACAGACGCAAGTCCGTCCGCGATCATAATCGGCCCCTTTCTTTGGAGAAGGGTGGTTCTGCAACTTCTACCAGTCACAGGTTAGGTTCCAATTGTGCAGGGGCCCATTTGGGATTGTCATAAAGACAGCAACTCCTCAAGAGGGTAGTTATCTCCAAGTCTGTATCCCTCCCCTCCATCTTTCTTTAACTTGTTTTAGAGGCATTTTGCAGAAAAACATCTGTTTTATTTTTTAAATAGACAAAACACCCAGTGCTGATTGTCCTGGACTAGTGTTTTTAACCACACTGTCAATCAGGTGCTGAAGAAAATCAAATATACTCTCCAGACACCACCATGCTAGAAACAATGTGCTGTCCTACAATGCTAATGGATGGAAAATGGCCTCCTGGCACCTTGGAGATACACTATATAAAAATGAATTCATCAGTATAAAAAACATAAGTAAATACCAGTGTTAATCTCAGAATCTAGGAGAAAGCTCCCACTCAATTATTTGTTCTCTGTCCGTACCCCTTTTTTTTCACATTAAATAAATGCACAACAACCCAATATCACTGCTTTGCCTTCTATTCAGAAATCAGTCTCCCGGAATGGCTGGCACCTCTATGTTTGTGTGTGAAAAAAATGCTGCTTTCCTCAGTCAAAACAAATGATATATACTCCCTAACATGGCAAGCCATATAAAAAAGCATTTACAATGCAATGGTTTCGTCTTTGTTAAAGTTAGAGCTATTGGCATTGCAAATGACATTTATTTGTTATGTTTTTGTTTTTAAAACATATAAATAAATGGCATTGTCATTTATAATGACAATAGGTGAGCATTAGAGAGTAGTAGAGAGTATTAGCAGTTATTAGTAGTTAGCAGAGAGTGGCTAGTTGATTAATATAGAGTATACTTGTATAGAGTAGAGTAGGAATGAGTTGTAGGCAGTAGTAGATAGTGAGTAGTAGAGACAGAGTAGTAGTGAGTAAAGAAAAGTACTAAATAGAAATATATGTAGTCTAGTGAGTCGTAGATAGTATATGGAGTAGTAGATATATTTAGTAGAGTGAGTTGTGAACGACTTTTAAAATAGAGTAGATATTAGAGAGATTAGTTAGTACTTTAGAGTATTAGGGTGTAGTAGAGAGTAGTAGAGTAGTAGAGAGTGAGTATAATATGGTGGATAGTGTAATTGAGTGGGTTGTGAGGAGTTTGACTAGTAGGTAGTAGAGAATAGTTAGAGTGTGTATTATAGTGTGATTAGTAGAGTGAGTACTAGAGTGTGAATTGAGAGTATTAGAGAGTAGTAGAGATTCAGTAAAGTGTGAGTAGTTTACAGTAGTAGTAGAGAGAGTAGTGTTTAGTAAAGTGCAGTAGTGTATTATATAGTTATAATAGAGAGTATTATACTGAGTAGTAACGAGTGATTTGTAGAGAGTAGTGTTGATTTTTTTGGCTAGAGTTGTAGAAAGTGAGTAGTATAATTATTTTGAGTAGTAGAGAGTGTGTAGTAGACAAATATTAGTAGTGAGTAGAGCATTAGAGAGTATTAGGGAGTGGAGTATTATATAGTATTTAAGTGAGTAGTATAGAGTTATTTGAGGTTTGGCGAGTGAGTAGTATATTGTAGATAGTTAAAGTGTAAGAAGGGTATTATAAACAGAGTAGTAGAAAGTTAGTAATAGAGAGTAAGTTGTAGAGTGAGTAATAGTGAGTAGTAGATAGTTTGTATTAGAGGAGTAGGGAGTGTGTAGTAGAGTAGTAGTTAGTACTATAGAGTAATGGTTATTAATAGGGAGTATCACTGAGTAATATTAATTATTTTGTGTAGTAGAGAGTGAGTAGCAAAGAGCGAATAGAGAGTAGTACAGAGGAGTAGTGTGATTAGCAGAGTTGTAGTAAAGAGTCAGTATGAAAGTCAGTTAGTAGCAATGAGTAAGAAGTTGACAGTTAGTAGTAGAGTGAGTAATGGTGAGTATTATAGAGTCAGTAGTAGAGAGTGTGTAGTTGATTATTAGAATTATTAGTATAGAGTAATAGGTAAGTAGAGTAGTAGTGTATTATATAGTTGTAAACAGTATTTTAGTGAGTAGTAGTGAGTATTGATAGTAGTAGTTAGCGAGAAGAGAGTAGTAGAGTGTGAGAAGTAGAGTGATTTGTGAGTATTATAGAGTTGTGTAGTAATTAGTATAGTAGTGGAGTGAGTTTTTTTGTATTAGAGAAGGATTATTAAAGAGTGAGTAGTAAAGTGTTATTAATATAGTGTGATTAGCAGAGTTATTTGTAAAGAGTGAGTAGTGGAGTAGTAGAGTATTAGTAGTGTTAATAGTTTTAGCAGAGTGAGTATTAGAGTGAGTAGTAGAGAGTGTGTTGAGTATTAGTGTTATTAGTAGAGTAGTAGATAGTAGTGTATATTATAGTGTTGTAGAAAAGCAAACGATAAGTTACATGAGGCAAAAATGACAATTGTGAGCAAACAAAATACAAGAGGTAGAAAACTGTGCATTACAGGAGGAAAAAGTGACATGTGTGCAGGTTACAAAAGCGTACAAAGTACAAGTAGAGGTATAATAATGCAATAAATGGCAGACACTCAAGCACAAGAACAAATGTTACGTAGGCAATGGTAGCACTTGTGCAAGTATCTAAAGCAAAGAAAATGTAAGAAGTAGCAAGCAGTGTGTTACAAGAGAAAAGTGACATGTGCATGTTACAAACGAGAACCAAACACAGGTAGAAGGATAATACTGCAATAACTGGCAGAATACACTGGGAAGGCTCCCTGTATAGCGCCTCTACCTCTCCCCCACAGACAGCCCTTCACTCCCAGTCAACTGGGGCCCAGCCGTGGGTGTAGCGCACACCAGTGCCTGGCACTGCAACCCTCCACACTCCTCACGCGCACTTCCGTGGTCTCCTAAGCAGCCGTTATTCTTTAAAGCCAAAAACCCTGCGTTTACCTAGAACCCTTCCCTTGGCTTATTTACCAATAAACCTGCATTCATTCCCGTGTCTGTCCTTAAAGTCTTCAATAAAGAAAGTGCTCCTCCTCTACCATAACTCCCCTCGGACCCATCCACGTCCTTAAGCCCCACATTGTATTAATTTGCAAATTCCACAACATCTCTCCTACCAATCCGAGAGACACACACGCTCAGTCATTTCTGGCAATGTGAGCGCTCAGACACAGCATGCCCGCAGTGTCCCAGGATCCCCCCACCCCTGCTGTCGGCTGCACTGTCCTAAAAGACCTCAAGGTCCAGCCTTCACTATGGCTGAATGCCCCCCAAAGCTGGCAGCGGGTTCTTCGGAACGCCCCAGGGACGGCTGGCATGCAGGAAAACCCCTATCCCCCATTGTCAGACCTACGTGCGAGCCGAGGGCCAGGGGGGAACCGATGCCCAAAGACCCTCCGCGCCCAAAGGCCACCTGCGGTATCGAGGCCCTGCCATGAAAGCGCAGAAGGCCAGGTCCTCAACACCCAGCCCCGTGCCCCTCACTCGACCAGACACTGCACCAAGCCATCAAGAGACTCCTGCAGATGGGCTCCTGCTCCTGTGGGATGCCCGCCCTGTGCGACCCCCGCATCCGGCCTGATCCCCCAGCACCATCCACTGCCACAAGGCACTCCCCTGCTGCCTTGCAGACCATGCATCCAAAGGCCTCACAGCTCCACTAAACCCCCTCACCCCTCACCTCACACGCTGCAGCACCTCTCTTCTCCGTAACCTTCCCAGGAACCTTACCAGCTCTTCTCTGTGGGGACTCCTCTTCGCCCGGTCCCTCTTCTGGGACCGGGACTTCAATGGGGAGCCGGCAAGGCTCCAGTCAGTGTCCTGTGGAGGTGGGTTGGGCTCCCGTCCTCCTCCGCGCTGCGCTGCTCCTCTATCTCCCGGTCTTGGAGCGTGGGGTAGGCTCCCGTCCGCTCCTCTACTCCCTGGGCACCGGCTTTACTCTGGGTGAATCCCCAAGCGCGGCGTAGGCTCCCGTCTGCTTCTTTATTCGGGTGCACGCGGGGCCAACATGGCAACCTCGATCAGGCCGCCATTGTGGGCGCCCTTGAGGACGCTTCCTCAGTTGCCAGGCCCTCCCGGCGTGAGCACCAATCGCAGCATGGCTCCTCTCTGACGTCAGCGGGGAGCCAGCACGGTGCTCATGGGACTCCTGGGACGATCGGCGGTGAGTTTTGTTACCATATGGGGTAGGCACCCGTTTTAATACAACAATCCCTGGTGGGGTGGGCACCCGCTGGGAGGCTACTACGGGGTAGGCTCCCACAAATGTAATAATAAAAGCGGCAATTTAGCGGGGTATGCACCCGCGTGAACACGTTGTTTCACTTCTACCCAGAGCTAAGCCCCGTCCTTTTCAGACTGGGGGGCGTGTTTTTGACTGTTCAGCCAATGGAGAAGAGGGTAGAAAGAAACTAAAAAACACGCCCCCTATCTGAAAAGGACGGGGCTTAGATCGAAAGAATGTCATCACTGACAACTCTTCTCCAATGGCTGGCCGCAGTTTAGGAGGACAGCCAATGGAGAAGAGGGTCGGGGCTTAACCTCGCTACTCAGAGTCATTAAATCTCACCAGCAAGACTGCGCATGTGGCCAGCCTACGCTAGCGGAGCCCTAAAAAGGGGACCCTTCAAAAAAAATCAATAATGCTCCCCAGCACTGCTGCTGGAAAAACGACCCCAGCATCTCTCCAAAGGCAGAGACACCAGAAAAAACTGTTTCAGCTCCCACTTCCATCTGGGTTGCGGGGCCCGGCCCCCTCTCTCTGTGTGCTGCAGACACCTGGATCGTTGGCACAGGCTGGCCCTCCAGGTAGTGTAGTCTTCCTAGTAAGTGACCGCACCAGACCGGTTCTCCTCCGGAGATAATTCAGCCAGGGAAAGGATCGCAGTGAAGAATGTACAAGGCGGTAATACGATGATTGAGTCCAGAAAAAAGGCAACTTGTGTGCCAAGAAACAGGGGGCAGGTCAGGGGACTTAATGGGAAGCGAACTGGAGAGAAACAGGGCATCATGGCCCTCTCAGCTTATATGCCCATTCTTTCCCCCCTGTAGTCAACCCCCCTGCACCTCGCCAGTCAATGGGATGGAACTTGAAGTGCGCCAAGCAGAGCGAGCCTGGAGGCTTGCCTACTGTCCCACTCTCAAACTTCATTATATTTCCACCCTTAATGAATATAAAAGAGATATCCTCCACCATTTTGATCTCACAGACTAAAAAAGGTTTACAGGCACTTTTATGTTCCTTCAGCGAATATTGTACCAATAAAGGATTGGAAATTAATGCTGCAAAAACAAAGTGCATGGCCCTAAATCCAATTAAACCTGATAAAGGAATACTTACACTACATGGCCAAAAACTGGAATTCGTTGATCACTTTTCTTACTTGGGGGTCTCCTTGGATTGTAATTTTACATGGAGGCCTCAAATTGAGAAAAGCAAGATAATATTTGCGCAGAATTCCAAGCCAATCCTTAACACCTTAGCTGCTTCGAACGTTCAGCACCCAGTGCTGAACGTTCGAATAACGAGCGCTGGCCCGTCGGCCAACGGTCGTGCGCAGCACTGGGGAGGTAGCGCTTGTGACGACCGTTGGCCGACGGCAGCGCTTAAGGGGTTAATAAACATAGTCTAAGCACCAGTAAAGCTGTATTACCTGCAGTTGAATTATTTAAATTCAAAGTCCAGCCAGCAGCGCTTTATGGCGCTGAGATTTGGGGTCCCATGTCAAAAGACGTCTTTTCAACTATGGATAATAATTTTATGCGTAGTTTGGTAAGGGCCCCGAAAGGCACCCCCTTGGTGCCGCTTCAGTTGGACATGAATTTTAAAAGGACAGATCATTACACTATTGTCCGGCCTTTAATGTTCTGGGTCAGACTTTGGCAAACGCCAGAACTGTGTGACTATAGGGATGGGCTGAAAGAAATCCAGCGCTTGGATGTGTCGAAATCCAATCTATGGCTTAGACACATCAAAGTATGGCTTAGTAATATAGGTTTGGTCCACTTATGGGAGAATCCAGAAGAGTTGCCTCCAAACTCAAAAACCCTGGTAAAAATGGCATTTTGGGGTTTCATATGGGATTCATTGACTAATTGAAATAGTGGTGGGTCCTTAGTTTGTAATTTCTTAAGCTTTAAGGACCTGCCCTTATTCAAGGTTTTTCTTGATGAGATAGAGCCACCACTTGCCAAAACTTTGTTTATGAAGCTAAGATATGGCAATCTCATGACCAATTCAAATGTGGCACGTTGGTCTAGTAAAAACAATCGTGAAAATGGTATTGTCAATGATATTTGTGTTATGTGTGAGGGGAACCTGAAGGAAGACGATATGCATATTCTCTTCTTCTGCCCTGTCTATAAGCTGGCAAGAATGAGGTGGATCAAACCATTGTGTAATCTCCTAGGAATAAGGTCTTGTACTAATGCACTTAGAATAATCAAAACTGATACAATGCAAACAATAGTATTCAGTGCTAGCAGATTTTTACACTCCGTTTATTGCATTCGAAGGAAGAAGGGATTAAAGCTTTAATAAGGAAGGGAGTGTAATTTGTGTATAAAGGACTTATATTTTAAAATTTGTAAAAGATAAAATTGATAGGAGTAATTAATTGTGTAAAATTGTTTTTAACATTTATCGATTGTTGTGAAATGTTTTTTTAAAAAATATATGTTTTTTAACTTGTAAATCTTTGATGGCTAGGTTAGCCGAAATAAAGATACAAATGAAATGATATCATCCTCGCCAAGACTGGATACTTCTCGGGGAGGATTCTCGCAGCCGAGAGTCAGCCAAGAGAAATCTTCGCTACAGTCCACGAGCTAGCTTCCTCTGATAGGACATCTTCTAAAAAAAACCCTCCCAGCTTCTCTGCGACTCCCTCAATGAATTTTTTCATTGAGAAAGTCGCACTTATTAAGGCCAACATACCCCCCCTTCCCCTACCTTTTGTGATCCCCAGCCGTCACCAAACATGTCCGGCCTGACCCACATACCACCGTTGACTAAAGAAACCCTTTTCCCCCTGCTAGCCCGCGCCAAGTCAGGATCCCCCGCCGACCCTTGCCAGGCTTACGTTTTACGTAAGATCTTCTCAGACTGCTATCTGCCCCCCTCACCCTTTTGAATGACTCCCTTAGACTGGGCACGTCCCCGCCCCCTATAAAGCGGCTACCATTATTCCCATCCTAAAAAAGCCTGGTGCCGATCCCTCTTCCCCTTCAAACTATTGTCCTATTTCCCTCTTTCCCTTCCTGGGCAAGGTCCTTGAGTCTTACATCACCAAGGTGCTTAGTTCCTTTGTGGAAGACAGTGGCTACCTCGCACCATGCCAGGCGGGTTCCGCCCCCGGCATTCCACCGAGAAGGTGGTCATTTCTGTCATGGATGAACTCAGGGAGGGGCTGGATTCCAACACTCCTCAGGCCCTCATTCTTATAGACCTGTCCGCCGCCTTTGACACGGTCGATCATTCTATTCTTCTCTCCCGTGTCAAGGCGGCGGGCATAGGGGGCCCGGTATTGGCCTGGCTTAACTCCTTTTTGAGTGATCGCACCCAGGCCGTCCACCTTGCCGATTTTTCTGCTTCTCCGTGCAAGGTGCAGTGTGATGTTCCTCAAGGATCGTCCCTTTTCCCCTTATTGTTGAACTTGTACATCTTCCCCCTTATTTTTGCACTACAGCAGATGGAGGTTACGGTGTATAACTATGCCGATGACCTCCAGCTCATTTTCAATCTTTCCCACTCCACAGCTAGTGTTCACAATTTTCAATCTGTCATGTTGTTCCTCCGGGACTGGATGAACTGCAATCATCTTAAACTAAACCCGGATAAGACAGAGCTAGTTCTTACCGGCGGCAGTCGCAGTCCCTGGTCCCCCACTTTCTGGCCTCCCTCCCTGGGCCCCGCCCCATCACCGTCGTCCTCTGTCAAAACACTTGGGATCACATTAAACCAACACCTTACACTGCACTCCCAGATTAGTTCCGTAGTTTCCTCCTGTTTTTTTACCCTCCGCACCATCCGGAAAATCTCCCGTTTTTTTTCTTTCCCTGCTTTAAAATTGATTCTAATGGCGATGGTCCTATCGCAGTTAGACTACGGGAATATCGGGTACAATGGTGTTCCCGACTATGCCCTTCGATGCCTCCAGCTAGTGCAAAATCAGGCTGCCCGCCTGATTTATGGGCTACCCAAATCCCATCACACTACTCCCCTACTCAAATCACTACACTGGTTACCCGTTAAAGAACGGACTCTCTTTAAGCTGGGCTGCACGACTTTTCAGGCTCGGGCAGGGACTGCCCCCGCTTTCATTTCTTCCGCTATTAAGGCCTACTGTCCCAGCAGAGAGTTACGCTCCTCAACCAAGATTCTTCTCTCTGTACCCCGCTTCAAGAAAAGCAGGTCGGGAGGCATGACATTTTCTGTCCTCGCCCCCACCTTCTGGAACGCACTCCCGTCTGTTATCAGATCTGCTGCTTCTTATATGGAGTTTCGAAGGGCCCTTAAAACGTTCCTTTTCCTGCAAGCTTTCCCATCTTAGTCCTCTACTACTGAAGGTCATAAACTTTGAGACTGCTTGAAGTGGAATCGCTCAGATCCCATGCAGAATGCCTTTATCTCTATATCAAAGCAATCAACTACTGTTAGAAAATTAGCTTGGCATCTCATACTGAGTTCAGAGTTGAGACCATATACTTTCATGCAAAGCCTTATGACATTTCCTTATCAGGTTTAGCTCCTTTAAAAATCTAATTCTGTCAATCAAATACTCGATATCCTAATTGCCATACTCAGTTATAAACCAAAAAAGATTGTTAGCACTCACTAAATGCAGTGTAAACTCAGAATCTGGCTACAACACAAGTCCTGGTTTGATGTTTCTATATTACTACTGTGAGCCTTCAAATGATTTGCTCAAATGTTTTGTTATGTATATTGTTTTGTAAAGCGCATAGCTTCCTAAGGTCTTCCCAGTGCTAGGAGTCAAATACAATCCAAAAGGCCAGGGGTAATTTCAGTAGTACTGGTGGACAATCCAAGACTTCAGCTTTTTCCTGAAGGTTGATTCTGTTTCCAGGAATCTGATTTCCTGTGATAGTGAATTCCATAGCTTGGGTGTCAAATGTGAGAAAGATCTACCGCCCCATCTGACTCTTTTTATTCTAGTCATTTTTAGTAGATGTTCAGTGCGGGATCTAAGACATCTGTTGGGGACATATAAGCCACCAGGTTTCTGATTTTACATGGCCCCTTGTTATTTATGGCTTTGTGTGTTAAGCAGAGTGCATTGAATTTGACTCTGGCTTCGATCGGTACCCAGTGTAATGTTCTTAATTGCTTTCCCACTGGTTCCTGAATTGGAACCTTATAAAAAAGGCTAACCATAGCCTTCTGCACAACCTGGAGTTTTTTTATAACAAATTTTGGTGCTCCCAAATAAAGGGAGTTTCCATAATCAATGTGTGATGTGACTAGAGCATGTATTACTGTTTTTCTTAGCTGCAGAGGGATGAGCTTCAAAATCTTACAGAGCATTCCGAATAACCCAAAGAAAGTAACTGCCAGTTTGTTTGCTTGGGTCTCCATTGTTAGCTCCCTATCTATCCAAAATCCAAGATTTTTAATAGAGGTGTTTGGGGCTGGTGAAGTACCTAGACAGTTTGGCAAACTAGTCAGAGGCCTAGGGACTGCTTTATTTCCCGAGGACCATCAGCTCAGTTTTGTCCCCTTTAAGCTTCAAACAGCTGCTTGACATCCATTCCACTACCCTTTCCAAACATGGTGTTCGATGAGCCGATTCACCCTTAGTTCTAGAGTTGAGTGAGTCCACCAAATGTGTGTTGTCTGCTTATGATATCATCGAAATGCCAAACTCTTAAACTTTGTCAGCCACTGGCCGCATATAAATGTTAAACAATGTAGTGCTGATTGATGAGCCCTGTGGCACCACCCCAGGTCAATGGCATTGTGTCTTAAAAGAAGTGGGCTTCCATGACTTGGAAGGATCTGTCCATTGGAAAGGATACAAGCCACTCCAAGGCTTTGTCCTAAATACCAATTTCCGAAAAGTCTATTATATAGAATGGCATGATCAACAGTATCAAATGCCGCACTTAGATCTAACAGTAGTACGTTGGCCGAGCTGCCTCGATCTAGGGTCATTTTTAATTCTTCTGACACTGCTAACAGTGCAGATTCTGTGATCTGCCCGAAAGCCCATCTGTGTGGGGTCAATCAATCAGTTATTTGTAAAGTGCGCTACTTACCCATGAGGGTCCCAAGGTGCTCGGGGGAGGTGGTGCTGCTCCTGCTCAAAGAGCCAGGTCTTGAGGAGTCTTCCGAAGGCAAGTAGGTCTTGGGTCTGCAGGTAGGTGGGTGGGGAGGGTGTTCCAGGTTTTGGCGGCGAGGTAGGAGAAGGATCTGCAGCCGGAGGTCATTTGTTGGATGCGGGGGACAGCGGGGAGGGCGAGGCTGGTGGAGCTGGCGGGTGGGAGTGTAGAAGCTGAGTCTGCTGTTCAGGGAGGCTGGTCCGGCGTTGTGGAGTGCTTTGTGTGCGTGGGTGAGGAGCTTGAAGGTGACCCTTTTGTCACAGGGAGCCAGTGTAGGTCTCTCAGGTGGGGGGGTGATGTGGCTGCGGCGGGGGATGTTCAGAATCAGTTGGGCGGAATGGATGCGTTGTAGTCAACGCAGTTGCTTGGCTGGGATTCCTGCATAGAGTGCATTGCCGTAGTCCAGTCTGCTGGTGACGAGGGTCTGTGTCACCATTTTTCTTCTTTCGGTCGGGATCCACTTGTAGATCCTGCGGACCATACTGAGGGTGTTGTAGCAGGAGGAGGAGACGACGGTGACCTGCTTTGACATGGAGATGTAGGAGTCGAGGACAAATCCGAGGTTGTGTGCGTGGTCGGTGGGTGTCGGTGCTGCTCCCAGCTGGGTCGGCCACCAGGAGTCGTCCCAGGCTGAGGGGGTGGGTCCGAGGATGAGGATCTCCGTCTTGTCCGAGTTCAGCTTCAGGCGGCTGCTCTTCATCCAGTCGGCGACGGCCTTCATTCCCTCATGGAGGTTGGTATTGGTGGTCTGCGGTCCTTGGTGAGGGAGAGGATGAGCTGGGTGTCGTTGGCATAGGAGATGATGCTGATGTTGTGCCGGCGGGCCACTTGTGCGAGGGGGGCCATGTAGACCTTGAACATGGTCGGTCTAAGGGATGAGCCCTGGGAAATGCTGCAGATGATGTTGGTGGCTTCGGAGCGTAACGGCGGGAGGCGGTCGCTCCGGGTTCTGCCGGAGAGGAAGGACCAGGCGAGGGTCTTCTCTTGTATTCCAGATTCTTGGAGGCGTGTTTTTAGGGTACGGTGACAGACCGTGTTGAAGGCTGCTGACAGGTCCAGGAGGATGAGTGCTGATGTTTCGCCGTTGTCTAGTTGGCACCTGATGTCGTCTGTGGTGGCAATGAGGGCTGTCTCGGGGCTGTCGTTTTGTCTGAAACCGGGCTGGGACGGGTCTAGGATGTTGTTGTCTTCGAGCTGGTGGGCCAGCTGCGCGTTGACGATTTTCTCGATGACCTTTACCGGGAACAGGAGCAGGGAGTTGGGCCGGAAATTCTTGAGGTCCTTGGGTCTGCCTTGGGCTTCTTGAGGAGGGCGTTGATCTCGGCGTGCCTCCAGCTTTCCAGGAATGTAGCTGTCTCGAAGGAGATGTTGATGACCTTCCGTAATTGGGGTGCGATGGTTGCATCTGCTTTGTTAAATACGTGGTGTGGGCACGGGTCTGATGGTGATCCTGAGTATATGGAGTTCATGACCTTGCGAGTTTTGTCGTCATTGACGTTGGACCAGGAGGTCAGACGGATAGCGTAGGTGGGGTTCGTAGGGGGTGGAGTCAGGCGTAGTCGGGATTCGTGGTGCTGAAGCTGTTGTGGATGTCGATGTGGGTGCTGTGGAAAAAGATTATTTTTCGTAGTTTATGTCCCATCATACACCCTCTCAGTCACGTCCCCGAGCACATCATGTCGGAACACAAGCTACAAGAACACGAGCTAACCCGATCACGCGCACACAAAGTTGCACAAGCACTCACCTTCCTCTTAAATTCAATGGTACATTCTTATGGTTAGGACGATTCCGAGAAACAGCTCCCTCGCTCAAACTGTACATTCCTAGGGTTAAGCCGATTCCGAGAAACAAGACCCCCCATTTGTACCCATTTCCCTATAATCGGGCCAATTCCGAGAAATAGGCCCCGTCTTGCTAAACCACGACAACCAATTCCGAGAAGAAGAGCCCCCGAAATACTGAAACACGACAAAACAGACATCCTGTCACGACCATCTCTCTTATCTAAGGAACCAGCCTAGGGTTATTTCTCCATATTTCTGCTTCTCTCGTGCTTCCTCATTTAATCATGACGAGCCTCCTCTCTCCTGCCATTTTTCCTCTTTTTATGATGCTGCCTCTTTCTGTAGTCATGACTTCTGTTTTATAGCAACATATGACATGTGCCTGCATTGAAGGGAAGCTCCTTCCTCTTTTCTATGTATAAATACACTGTGTTCTGATAATAAAGTTAGAGATTCTTCCGATCCTCCTCAGGTGACGGAGCTCTCCCTTAACTCGAGTTACTGAATAAAGACCCTGAATTCGAACCACCACGGACTCTGCTCTTCATACTTGACCTTATTGATAATATAGATATTCCGATCAAGGTAAATTACTAAAATATTTACCACAGTGCTAGTGGAGAAGATGGGGTCAAGCGTGTGGCCGGCGGCGTGAGTGGGTGCGTTGAGGAGTTGTGTTAGGCCGAGAATGGCGAGGTTGTCGATCAGGGTGGCAGTGCTGGCGTTGTTGCTGTTCTCGAGGTGGAAGTTCAGGTCCCCGAGGAGGATGTAGTCCTTGGTGGCCAGTGCGTGGGTGCTGGCGAGGTCGGTGATGGAGTCGCTGAACTGTGTCCGGGGTCCGGTGGGTCTGTAGACGAGTGTTCCTTTGAGGGTGGTGTTGGGGTCTGTGTGAATTTGGAAGTGCAGGTGTTTGGCGGTGTTGAGGGTGTCGTCTGCCTGGGTGGAGACCTTGAGGGTAGACTTGTGGACGATGGCTATTCCTCCTCCGATTCCATTGGCACGATCCCTGCAGGTGATCTTGTAGCCGTCCGGGACAGCTATGGCGATGTCGGGTGCCGAGGAGTCATTCCATCATGTTTCGGTCAGGAAGGCAACGTCTGGGGTGGAGGTGTCAAGCAGGTCCCAGAGCTCGATGGCGTGTTCGCATGCGGAGCGGGTGTTGAGGAGTATGCATCGGAGGTGGTTGGGTCCGGTCCTGGGAAGTTTGGTGGCTCTGTTGCAGGTGAAGCTGCAGATGCGGCAGGAGAAAGGTCCGTGGGTACGTTTCGGGGCGGCCTGGAGGCAGGTTTGGTTTCGGCCGGTGTTGAGTCTGAGGAGGGTGGTGGCATCGTATCGGAGTCTGGTGGCGTGGCATTCGCGGGGTCCAGTGCTTCTGGCGCGGAGGGCGGTCCAGGCGCAGACGGGCTTGCCTCTGGCGCGCCAGCGGCGTGGCCACACAGCAGCTGCCATTTAGGGCGAGGAGGGAGGAAAGAGCAGCTGGGAGGTGGGAGTGGGCGGCGAATGAGAAAGCGAGGAGGCAGGGCCGCAGGGGAGCAGCAGCGGGAACGGGACAGCTAGGATACAGAAGAGAAAAAGGGAGGAGGGGGCGAGAGCAGAACGGCGATGAGGGCACGACAATTAAACAAAACACGAAGGGGCAAAGCGGTACAGAAGCACAGTACAGTTACAGCAGTGAAGTACAGTTATGGCAACAAAATACAGTTACAGCACAAACCAGATGGCAGGGACACAGGGGACAGCAGCTGCAAACTCGCTGCAGAATCGGTATCACGGAGGAGGGCACAGACACACTGGTGGTGCTGTGTGGCGTGGGAGCGACCTGGCCTGCAAGCAGGGTCAAGGGTCGCTCCTGGGGTGAAGAAGGACGGTAAATTCCAGAAACTCTGACAGGGCTCCATTTACATGTTTCTCTAGTATTTTACCAATAAGTGGTAAAAGCAATATAGGTTGATAATTCCCCTGTTGAACTGAATCTAGGTTCGGTTTTTTTAATAGTGGTTTACTTATTGCGTGTTCCAGGCTTTTGAAACTTCCCTTGCCTCTAATGAGAGATTAAGAGTTTTCACTATTGATGGAAGCAAATCCTCCATGACCTTGCAGAGTATGTGGGGGGGAGCCGGATCTAGTGGAGAACCAGATCTAATCTTCTCCATAAGAGTTCAAATATTATTATTATTAGTGAGTGGGAAATGAGTTAAGGCTTGGGTGAAGGAGATCCACGCATTATCTCTTTCTTGGCTAGTAGTTGTCTCAAACCCTGCTTGGAGGAAGATGTATATGTCTGTGACTTTTCATATGAAAGTAAGTAACTAGAGCATACAATGTTCCTTTGAGGCCTGAGATGAAGTATTATCATAGGTTAAGGTAGTTAGGGATTTAACTATTTTGAAAAGTTCTTTAGATGAGTTCTAAGCCTGGGTAATCTTCCTTTAGAAAAAAATTGCCTGAGCATCTTTGATGTTATGGTAAATTCTGGCACTAAGCTGCAGGTCATAGTTTTTCCTCCATTCTCATTTGGCTTTTGTACAGACTTTCCTTAAAGATGGTATCTGGGTATTGAACCAAGGTGCCTTTTTGGGGTTCATTTTTGGTTTGGGAGTCATTTTAGGGACAACCTTGTCCAATGATTGGAGGATCCACTTTTCCCAGTTGGAATATGCTTCATCAATACTGTCCTGTATCTTGGGGGTTGAATAATCTAGAAAATCCCCCAAAGCTTCTGGGTTAAGGTTATAGCAGTTCCTCAAGTGGGTACTGATGGCAGGGTTGGTGCATTGGTTGTTTTTGTTTCCTCCACCCATATTACACAGTGCAAAAGGAATAAGATGGTGGTCTGACCAGAGCACAGGTATTGTGGGGAATACTGAGATTTTGGAATCGTTAGAGATCAATGGGTCAAGTATATGTCCAGCGTGTGTAGCAGAAGTTATTAATTGAGATAATCTTAGCCCCTCAAGTTATTGCACTAGCCTCTTGACGTTAGGAAGAATCTTATCATCAAAGAGAAAGTTTAGGTCTCCTTGAATGGTAATGTGGGCTTTCTTCGTCATAAAAGTAGTCACAGTGTCTATCAAGCTATCTAAAAACCCGGCACTGGGGCCTGGTGGATATATATATTAACAGGCCTGAGAAAGTGTAAGTGGGTGTAAAAGTGATGGTAAATTGACAGCATTCGCAATCTGAAATGGGGAGGGGGTTAATGACACATTTATACTCTTCTTTTATATGGGCCGCAAGACCGCCTCCCACCTTCCCAGTGCAGTTTTGTCTGTAGATTTGAAACCCAGTGGGTGCCTTCATGATATCCGGGATAAAATTATCATTAAGCCCGGTTTCTGTAACAAACAGGGCGTCAAGACTGCCCTCCTCCAGTAGCAAACTTATTTGAATTTTATGCTTAGGGAGGCAGTGACAATTAATTAGACCTAAATTCCAGGAGGTGTTCTCAGCTCGAGGTCTGCGACTATCAGAGTTAAGATTACCTTGCCCTTTTATCTCGTAATTGCAATGTTCACCTACCTGTGCCGCTTCAGAGCAGCAATCAAGTTGACCTCCCGTGTCACCACATTGTTCAGAGGTGTGCCTGAGAGTCAGCAGCTGATTCGCGGTGTACTGTATCGACTGAATTTGGGCAGGGTCCCTGGCCCCTGGTCCCGTTCAGGTGCAGACGGGCGCAGACAAGCTTGCCTTTGGTGCACCTTCAACGCGTCCGCTGTACTCCCGCGGTCCAGCCGACAATTAAAGCGTCAGAGGTCCGTAAGATAGAACGCTGACCTCTGGCACCAAGTTGTACTCTATGGTAAAGAGTGGTAACACTACCTCTCTACCACACTTTATGGTTACTAGCCTGTATGCCAGAAACGAGGAGGTCTTTCTATGGATCTCACTCTTGCTGCAAGAAAGTATTAAAATTAATATCATTAGATTTAATCCTCCAAGTTAAAATCAATAAAATCCTGTCTGACACAATTTAAAAAAAGGCACCCTTAAAACGGCACATCTTGCTCCTAGAGGACGAGTATGAAGCGCTAGTTGTCATTGAGTATTTCATTGATCTGCCTGTAAAGAAGCACTTTGTTACAGCGTGTAAAAGCATGTCACAGTGCAGGCATGTATGTACATGCATGATGCATCACGATGCATGTGCAGGACTAAGCTTTGAAAGCCATTTTGTTCTTTGTTCTTTAACGCTCCAACATGGCTGATGGCCATGTCAGAATCTTAAACTACAAATTTAAAGTAATGTGACCGTGCATTTAAATGTAGAGTGAGTGACCCAAAAGGACTTTGCAACTGCCAGGTTCTCAGGAAAAAAAAAATAACGAAAAAAAACATGGGACGGGGTCATGGAGGGGAGCACCAGCAGGAAAAATTGAGAAAGAGCTTGTGTGTTATTGTTATTTGTAGCACTTACAAACGGAAGATGTTCTGTATGAATTACTTATATGAGGATGGTTAATATGATATGCCTCATTGGAAGATTAATGCACCATGTTTCACCAAACCTTACCCTTTATGGAGCACTCGTGCTGAGCGATATAGGTTATGTGCATAATTTGACTAAATGGCTAGCAGCAGTCCCACTACTGTAATGGGATTGCTTCACTGTATTTCAACGAAGTATTTGCTAACTGGAAACAAATGGCGTTCGACAAACCTATACCATTCAAACACACGCATGACATATACACCAGTGAATTACTGAGCTGCAAACCTTCCACTCTGTGGACCACAGAAAGGTTGCATGGATACACTGGTGTCCTTCTAAGAAAACTCTATCTCCTGGGGACGACAGCTTTCATCTTAGTAAAGTGGTATGTGCCACTGCTTAGGAACTAGGCCCGTGTGTTGTTTCATCTAGTCAAGCTTGTAAATCGTGGCGCATTTCGAGCTTTTGTGTCTATTTGCTTTACCTCAGGTCATTGCAATCAGCATATACTAAGCCGACTGCTGTATTTAAATTGGATCAGATCTGTGTGACAGCTGGGTGACGCGTCCAAAGTACACAAGGGGAGCAAGCTCAGTTGGAAGCTTGTGTAAAGAGCCTACAGCAAATACGACACCAAGTCGACAAATGTTCCTTCGAAAAAAACACATCTCCTTGTCAAATCTCTTTCTACCGCACGTTGAGAAATTTCCGAACTTCTGTTTCTAATGCTGACTTTTATTTTTGAGTTTTCACATAAACTTTAGTTTGCTGGAGAGCACCTAAGCGATTTATAAGTTTGTCTATTTTGCTTCAACAGTTTGAAGCCTGGTGATATGTTCGTGTTTCTTTATTCTCATAAGTATTTGACCATACTTCAGGGAGGAAGCCGAAGAAATACACACAGCGCATGTTCCTTTGGAGAAAGGCTAGAATAATGTTGTTCTCATACTTTGGCATGTTTTTCAATGAAATCATTGCACTAGGGGTTGGAAAAGCAGAATAGATTAAACCCTTTTCAACTCGGCAGAAGCAGGGTCTCTTCGATCCAAGCACTGCAGGGTTTGGCATGGATCCCTTGAGGACTGAAGTCTGTTTTGCCGTCTTCAGCCAGGACTGCACATGATAATCTGTGAGTCAAAGACAACTGTACACTGATAGCTGTGTTTGAACAGGTAAGTACAGAGTTTTGTAGAAGTAATTTTTAGGTCTTGTCTGTTGTCTGTGTGCTTTCAGTCAGCCTATTGCTTGCCATTTGTTGTCTTCCTTGTCAGTCTCCTTTACTTGCTTCATATTAAACGGTTTTCATGAATCTTTTTTTGTTTCTCGATCCCCTGCTGCATAGTTTCTTTATCATCCTCTTGATTGGACCACTTTCATCTTTCCACTGCTTCCATTCAGGGGACTATTTTTTTCTTTTTCTTTAAGTATTGTGTGGGAGTGCTTGTATTCTCTTGCTCTCTCCTTTGTGAGATGCTTCCCAAATGAAACTCTGACTCACACTCCATATTGCTTCTCCGTCTCCTAGCTCATCTGTTGCTTAAACGTCCCTTATACCTCCCCTTCCCATTATGCTTAAACTTCTAGCTATTTTTCGTTCTTCTTCATTTTTTAGATTTTAAACCTCCAGCCATCAAGGTCCATCACTGCTACCCCCTTGCTGCTGCAGTGACATTATAATTATAAATCCCATTGCTCCTTCCCCTTCTCATCTCACTTCTCGCTTAAAAAAGTAATACAATAGAGGGGATCCACCGCTATTTTCAATGTGCTGCTGGACTGCTCCATTCTGCAAACACTGTACTTTTATTTATTATTCCATTATGGGCCTTTTAGGAATAATAAATAACAACAAAAAATGGCCTGCTGTGTCATTGGTGATATTGAGGGCACCCAGCATCATGACAGATATGTGCACATGCGTGATGACATATGCATGTGTACGTATCTTTGCGCTTTTTAATAAACCTTTTTTGCCAATGCTGTTTAGTGTGTTTTGTTTTGCCGATGCTGAACGGCATTTGCAAAAAAGAATTGGCAAACCCAATAAGCATGTATTGACACTGTCAAAAGACAAGACCTATTGGCTTTACCAATACGCCTGTATTGGCAAAGACAAAAGGTGTGACCGATTGGCTTTGCCAATGACTGATGAAAATACTATTATTGCAAAAGGGACTAAGATTGCTGTCATAATCAAGGAACAAGATGGTTATTCACATGCAAAGCAGGTTTCCATCACCAGTGATGAGAGTATATTTACTTAGCTACCCATTTTGAAACATTGCATTTCGTATACGTTTGCAAAAATGCATATCAAATAGCATAACAGTGTAACATATAAAGATAAAATGAAAATATTTGAATTATATGTTTTATAGATACTTTGCCCACTTTCGTTTACCCACCACTTTTTCCTTTGAACAAAAACACACCCAACTTGACAACATATAAAACAGAAGCGCAAAAAAGTAACGATTAGAAAAAAAGTAGAGTGCAGTTTACAGTTTTACTGTGCTTGGCAGGTGTTGGGTTGTGTGTGGGGAGATGAACTCCATCTCTTTATAACTATATGTCGCCCTAGCTTACGACATATTCATTTCAGGCAACAGTGAGTCATGCACCATGAAAGGAGGACAGAAACACACAACAAAGTAAAGCAAGCATAAGAAACTATGCAATCTGGGATGGAATCCTACAGGGTATTCCACAACAACACATTCAGTTATGAAGTCCTCTCCTTTATGAAATAATTGTAACAGACACATGCAATTGTGAGGATGCAAACCAATGGCATATAAAAAACTGTCCTTGAAAACATGCTACTGTCCGTTATTTTGCACAAACACCATACCGTAACTGATTTTACATAACATATAATGTGGTTTCCCCTGGGAATTTGGCATCCAGTGGGCGAGCACTGAAATAGACTACACAAACAGAGAAGTGTGATGTCCTCGATTTGAGATGGTACACACATTGATGGGCTACCTATATCACCTCAGTGGAAAGGCTTAATTTGTCAGCGATTTGTTGCATACGCCAATCAATTGGAAATCACTCTCCCTGTATTAGTCCCTGAAATGATATGCCACTAATAGCATGAATGTGGACTTGACTTACCCTTTGAGAAGCAGATTCAATAATATCAGGTGGGAAGCAGCATGGAAATTTGCAACTAACTTTGGCAAGACCATAAGACCACAACTTTTAAATGTTGGGGCAGAGCTATTAGCTTTGGAAATGCTTGATAGATTTGGAATAGTTATGGCTAAACCAATTCAGGATGTGTACATGCATTCAGATGTATGAGTGGTCATCTTGGAATATTTTTTTCAATGTATATGCAAAATTATTTCAAAATGGGCAGCATTTTTAAGAACACTCACGAATGAACAAGCAGCAGTCGTTTCATTGATTTTAATTATACTTAAAAAAAAAATCCAAGATGCTAGTGAAGCATGAGCAAAAATGCAGATAAGCTGGGCTTCCGTCCTGCATTGTTAAGTTTAACCGCATCGCTGCGGCGGTTATTTTTCCGCTGTGCGGCATTTTTAAAAATACTGCGTTACATGACGAGCTCAGCTCGTCATCAGCACACGACCACCGTGGCTGATGACGAGCTGAGCTCGTCATCAGCAGCGAAGGGGTTAAGAAAAGTCATTCCAAGATGGTTGCTGATGTGTGCACCTGCCTTCTCATGCATGGTGGGCATCTGGGAATTATGCTTTTATATTTCCTTCTTAATTTACCATTCTAAAATGGCTAATGGCTATTTCGGCATGGTAAATTAAAAAATAAAATGTGTACAACAACATACCATTAGCAGTGGGCAGTGGCCAGCCAGTCACAAAAATAATTTAAAACACGTTTTAAGAGAGAGCAGGGAGCAGGGAATGATTTGATTGTGCCCGTCTATCCTTGATTATATTCTGGTGGACACAAAATCATGGTACCGGGTAGTAGATTTTAAGATCGAGCTCAGACACAACAGTGATCATAATTCCCTGATTCTTGAAACAGCTCTGCCTCACGTCGGGGAAGCTTCTAAGGGCTACTCTCCAACTGCCTCCGGGCTAACTTTAACCAGTTGTAGGCAGAGAGTAAGATGGGGTACACTTTTTCAATCCCAAGAAAAGCTAGCCTCCCTCTATCAAATTGTTATTCCATTTTTGAAGGCTGCTAAACAATTGAGTGGGAATACTGATTTTATCAGTTCATTTACTGAAATCGCGGAAAAACGTCAAGGTTTAGTAACTGCCCTGGCCAATATTTTTTTCCCTAATATGCCACTAAAGGAAAAGGGGGTAGCTAGGCACCCCTGGTGCAATGGCAATTCTTGCAAGGCCAAGCAAACTCTTGTCCTAGACTTTAAATCCAATGACAAGTTGCAAATAAAGGCTAAGCGGTTAGTTTAAAAAAATATTGTCAAACTGGCAAAAAGAAATTGGGAAGAAGAAAAATGGGAGAGCCTGAGAAATGCACTAAGCACTAGGGACATGAGGACTTTTTGGAATCTAATAAATACTAGCTCCACAGAGGGTAAATCTGCAATAGAACCAAATCTAGGGGCTGAAGTCTAGAAGGCCCATTTTCAGTCCTCATATTCTAGGGTAGAGGGTGATGTAGGCCAAGTTATAAATGAATGTTCCCTCCCACAGTTATCTTGCTTTGATACTCCAGAAATCTCCCTACAAGAGATAACGGAGGCTTTAAGCCGGGTAATCCCTGCAAAGGCCCCAGTTCTAAACACGATCCCCGCCGATCTTTTCTGCACTGAACCTAGTATCTGGGCCCCGTACTTATGGCCCCTATTTAATGCTATCAGTTAGGGAATGGCGATCCCCACGACTTGCTTGGGGGCGGAAATTATCCCGATTTATAAAAAGGTTTCACCCCTCCATCCAGCAAATAAACTGCCCATCAGTCTCATTGAAGTTACTCAGAAAATATACGCACAAGTGCTGGTGGACCAATTGCAGAGTTGGATGGATGAAAATACTATTCTTAATCCATATCAGGCCGCCTTTAGAGCAAAAATGTCCACTATCGACCAAATCTTCCTGTTGCAATTATTGCACTGGAAGACAGTGATCTTGGAGGGTGGCAGCCTCTACGTGATCTTTGTGAACTTAAAATCGGCATTCGCTTTAGTACCAAGGGAGAAATGATGGACTATCTTACTAGAACTGGGTGACCCCCCGAATCTCTGCAACCATTTGAATAAACTTCATGAACATAATTTTGCCCAAATTAGGTATGGGAAAAATGGAGAGTTTACTGATCGCATACCCATAGACAGAGGCGTACGACAAGGGTGCCTATTGGCCCGACTCTCTTTTGCTTAATTTTCAATGACCTAGTGCAGGCTCTGACAGCAGGTAGGGATATAGATGCCCCAAGGTTGGCAAACCCAAGGTATCTGCCTTGATGTTCGCCAATGATACCCTCCTGTTGTCAAAGTCGCTTATGGGAATACAGAGGACTTTGGACACATTCCACTTCTTCTGCAAGGGTAGGGGACTGGAGATAAATACACCGAAAACTAAATATATGGCTTTCAATGCAGGGTACTCTACACGCCCCAATCCCCAGTTAGATGGGGACATTTTATAGAACGTTTCTGTTTGTGAATACTTAGGAATGTCACTTACTGAAAAAATGGAGTGGGGTGTACAAATAAAAAAGGCAAGCCTAAAATTGGCTCAGACAATGGGGGGCTAGCAAAGATGCAGAGGAAGTGTACACATAAAACAATTAGGCCGGTATTGGAAATTTATAAGGCACAAGCCAGAGGGGCAGCTTTGTATGAGGTGGAAATTTGGGTCCATTGGCCTCTTGACTGTCTCTCTAAGATTGAGAATTCTTTTGCCAGACAACTCCTGGGTCTCCCCAAAAGAACACTGCGCACGCCGCTGCAAATGGATCTTGGAGTTGGCCCGATTGCAGTAGAGGTCACCCTCAGACCCTTGCTATACTGTTGTCGCTTATGGAGTACTCCACAATTATCTACTTATAGAGAGGAAGTGAGGGAAGTGGCAAACATACCAGGAGCATGCAAAATTCCATGGTTGGCCCATATAAAAAACTCCTTAATTGCTATAGGAATGGGTGATTTATGGTCTAGTGCCGAAGATAGCAGCCTGACAACATCCAGGAAGCCATTTAAAAAAAACTATAAGGAATATGATCTCATCTTATTGCAGGGGAGTTCTGTGACAGTCATAATGACAGCATCCTTCTTGAAAGTAAAACTCCAATATAGGTTAGAATCTGCCACTGATAATATACAGCCAGTCCTTGCCAAAAAGTTATATCTACAATTTAGGCATGGTACACTTTGCCTATGTGCTTTTACAAATAAATGGGGAGGAATCTTAAATAAGGACTGCCCGATATGTAATAATACACCGGATACGGACCAACATGTAGTATTTTTTCGCCCGGCATACAAGAAAGCGAGACACCGATGGCTACTGCTGTTGTGCAGAAACCTCGGAACATCTCATTGCGCACAGGCTTTTAAAATATGACACTAGTACGCCTATTGCATATTCAGTTTCTTGCTATCTGTTTTCAATGTGTTGTGCATGCCGAGCTATTTTAAAGACAGGGCTTGTAAAATCTACTCACCCTACTCCTCCTTTGTGATTGACTGCCTTATAAATCTGATTTTACTATACCTTATGTGTTACAAATATGTACTTTTAAAATATTTATTGTATTTTAAACTTTCTAGGAACTTTTTAACTACATTACAATGTAGAGTGTTTTCTCCAATGGAGAACCTGAACTGTTTGAATTATGTCATATTCGTTTTTCTCTATTTTTAACTATGCTTTTATGGCCTTGTAAGGCTGAAAAAAAGTATATTTTGACTTTGACTTTAACTTTGATTGTGTAGGAGTAAATGGCCAAAATTAAGTGGCTTGAAAGCAGTGTGCAGTTGCCCTGCTGAAATACAAATATAGATAGTCCTCTTAGATCAGCAGTGGAAGGAAATAAGTCATTAATTCAGGAAGAATGAAAAAACAAAATGCTTCAGAATCAAGACGAACGCAAGATTAGAGAGAAAAGCAATTGAATATGTTGCAGTGAACTGGCACACAAGAAATCAATACAGTCATGACGAAGGGGCTGATCCAAATCTCACTCTATGTATATATCATTGTAGGCGATAGGCCATTGACAACAACCAGTTAAAGTTGTCGGTAGAGAAGACCTAAAAAACAGGTTTCCTCTTTCAAAGTTCTGCATGCACATTTAAACAAAGCAGACACATATCTTGAAAAATATTCAATATAGCTTCATTGTCTAGAAAACGCGAAACATGTTGACCGAGTACTATCACATTTTTTTCACCAGAGCACCCGTCCTCTGAGCAGCGGCTAGTTACACAACCGCTCCTTTTATTTGTTTTTATAGGGAATCTCCAGGACCCACACCCTTTTAGTTGATCATTCGGACCCTTGAATAAATAGAAGTTCTGGGCACCGTTTGGTCATTTTAATTTGCGGTATTATTTTCTTAGGCCCTCACACCCACAAGCACAACTGCGGCACCTCCTAAAAAGATTTCTGCCAAAGAGCCCTCTTGCGGGGTCCGTGAGGGACTGCAGCGCCGCCCATACGAGGAGCAACACCCTATGATGACACATGACACTCACAAGGGTGTCTGAGGGCACTATAGACAAAAGGAGGAACTACCCTCAACACCGACCAACCAAGAGTGTGACTGCCAAGCATTTTCTCTTTCTTCATTTTCTCTTTTCTCTATGACCTCTCTTTTTTATAAACTGAAATTTGGTTTACATTTCTTTTCACTTCAGAGGAACTTTTGCCACCTCAGTGTAGATACATGTATCTGTGGAAGCATTGGTACTGGACCTCGTTTTTCTAATTTAGCTCCCTGCCCCCCATCTTTTTTATGTTAGAATTATAATACATAATGACATTAAATCTCATCGGAATCTTGGTTTTCCCTTACTATTCTATGCAATATATAGGCTGTAAAAGTACTGGCCTATTGGTGTTTAAGTTCTGAAATATGTGGATTAATTCTAACAATTGTAGGAAGAACAAATGATGGTAAAATGGAACCACAAATTCACTTTCAGTTCGAAATGTTGTGAGGAGACCAGGAAGACCGTCACCCAGGCCCTCGTCACTAGCCGACTGGACTACGGCAACGCCCTCTACGCCGGTACCACCGCCAAGCTCCAGAAGAGACTCCAGCGGATCCAGAACGCCTCAGCCAGACTCATCCTCGACATCCCACGAACCAGCCACATCTCCGGACATCTGAGAGACCTTCACTGGCTCCCCGTCAACAAAAGAATCACCTTCCGCCTCCTCACCCACGCACACAAAGCCCTACACGACCAAGGCCCGAGCTATCTCAACAGCCGAATCAACTTCTACGCTCCCAAACGCCACCTCCGATCAGCCAACCACGCCCTCGCCGCCGTCCCCCGCATCCGAAGAGCGACTACAGGAGGAAGGTCCTTCTCCTACCTGGCCGCCAAGACCTGGAACTCCCTCCCGACCGACCTGCGCCTGACCCAAGACCACCTCTCCTTCAGGAAGAAGCTGAAGACCTGGCTGTTCGAGCAGTAGCGGCACCCCCCCACCCCCAGCGCCTTGAGACCCTACGGGTATGTAGTGCGCTCTATAAATGTCATTGATTGATTTATTGTGTTCTATAAAACAATCATTAAATCACATTGAACAGTAAAATTCCTGTGAATGGAATGTAAAACTCAAAGATAAGATTCTCTTGGGAAAAGATGAGACTGAAACGATGTAATGACCTCCAACTATACTAATGGATCAGTCTGACAAAACAAAAGAGAATTTCTTCTGATAGTTACAGGCAAAACAAACAAGCATTTACAATGCAATAGGTCTCACATTAATTAAGTTTGAGCTATTGGCATTGCTAAATATTGCAACAACAATTGCAACAAAAGTCTGTAAATTGTAGGCCCAAAAAATGTGTATTTATTTTTGTAGCAATGGTGACATGCTGCGCTTTAAATGAATATGTTAAAAGTAAAGTGTGCCATACTACGATTGCTACAATAGTTAATTGTGGATGTGTTAACAATTGATGTGTGCACTGATGGCTGGTGGTGTGTGTGTGCCTGTAGAAATTGTGCACTGATGATGTGTGGTTGTGTGTGTGTGGTTGTCTGTGTGTGGTTGTGTGTGTGTGTTTGTCTGTGTGCTTGGTTTTGTGTGTTTGGTTGTGCGTGTGTGGTTGTGCATTTGTGGTTGTGCATGTGTGGTTGTGCATGTGTGGTTGTGGGTGTGTGGTTGTGGTTGTGTGTCTGCTTGTGGTTGTGTGTTTGCTTGTGGTTGTGTGTGTGGTTGTGTCTGTGTGGTTGTGTGTGTGTGGTTGTGTGTGTGTGTGGTTGTGTGGTTGTGTGTATTTATGTGTGTGTGGTTGTGTGTGGTTCTGTGCGTGTGGTTGTGTGTGTGGTTGTGTGTGTTTGTGTGGTTGTGTGTGTTTATGTGGGTGGTTAGGTGTGATTGTGTGTATTTATGTGTGTGTGTGGTTGTGTATGTGGCTGTGTGTGCGTGTGTGTGTCGTTAGGTGTGGTTGTGTGTAATTGTGTGTGTGTGGTTTTGCGTGTTTGTGTGTGTGGTTAGGTGTGGTTGCTTGTATTTATGTGTGTGCGGTTCTGTGTGTGTGTGTGGTTGTGTGTGTGTGGTTGTGTGTGTGTGGTTGTGTGTGTGGTTATGTGTGGTTGTGTGTTTTTATATGTGTGTGGTTGTGTGGTTGTGCGTGTGGGTGTGTGCTTGTGTGTTTGTGTTGTGTGTATTGTTGGGTGTGGTTCCCTCTCACTCCCACACCAGAATGTAATGAGCCACTAATTATGTGAGCCTAAGTCTTGTCTGCTCACTTCTTTCCTGGCACTTCTGGGAGATGCAAAGAAGAACGAGGCTCCTGGTCATCTGTGATAAAAGGCAATACTTGGAACATGGCTCAGCAGCAGCCGCCACATAAAAAAAGTGGTTTGGCAAGGGCAGGGGGTACAGAGGGTTTGTGGGAGGGGGAACAAGGGAAGAGTTTATTAATGATTATGACATTTTAAAAGTTGAACTTACCTGCTGCCAGGTGCCTCTGTGTTGGTTCTTTGTCTATGTCACAGTCTCCCTCGGATCTCAGTGCTGCTCTCATGCTGAGAGAGCAGTGCAGGGATTTGCCTAACAGTCCTGCCCTTATGACCTTGAATAATTCTTAAACAGAATGTTTTTTAAAAGCGGTATTCGTTTATTTTTGATATGGGTGATCTCTGGGACTCTTGCATACATATTGCAGAGAAATGTTATGTTTGCTTTTCAACGCAAAGCAACATTCCTTTTAGGTTGACCAGGATCTCACGTATGAGAAAAGGGAGGGGTCATAGAGATTATTTGCAATGATATTCCTAAACTTCGGTTTCTCTATTACACGTCACTATCCCGGAGTGTTAGATGGAAACGCACTTTCACTTTGGTCCAGTGTGCCTCTGAACTGCACAGACCCTGCCAAAGGGGCAAAAAAGACCTGAACTGGAGCATACACTCAAAGCTGGACTGAACAGGGCACCCAAAAAAATGCATTTGACCCAGGGCCCTCAAATTCCTGAAGATGTCCCTGATTTTATACCCAGCCATAACTGGTTGGACTCCAGGTCGTTTCCCTGTTGCCAACCATTGCTGTTCTCAGAATTCTGCTGGAAAAGGCCATGGGTGAAGTCACCAATATTCCCATTAGGTAACCGAGCATCAGCAGAGAGCCCGCTGCCACCCTGAGCAGACCTGGCTGGAAGCTGTTGGTTGTGCCACAGATCATGGTATGTTCATAGCAATGGCCGCCTTTCCTGTAATGTTTTAACAGTTTCCAGGAACAGAAAAAAACATTGGCTTGATTTACAGGCGACGGAAATTCATCGAACAAATGTTTGGATGGATTAAGAGCTCATATCGAGGAATAGACACTAAGTCGGGCTTCAGGTTATTTAATGCATGGCTACAGCGTTTTCATACCCGGGGCTCTCACTACGCCTATTGATTAAAGGCACAGGGCCTTACCCCGAGAGCTTATAGACACAGCTTCTGCTCCTAGTGCATAGAGGCCTTGTTATGGAGTAGATGCTGGGCAGGGCGCGGCAGTACACGTAACAGTAAAAAAAACTACGAAGGTAGTCATTTAAAAAAAAGAAAGACAATGGAATGTGCAAGTGTGCAGATATTGAATTATCTTTTTTTTAGGATTAACGCAGGGGCGGCCTTAGGCATGTGCAAGCTGTGCACATGCAGAGGCCCACCAAACCCCAGGGGCCACCACGCCAATATATATCCTTAATATAATAATCCTATGAGGATGAATACATATTTGTGTGGTGACCCCTGGCAGGGATTTGGCGGCCTCCGTCTCTGTTCCACTTCCAAACACCCTGACCCCCCACCCCATTTCACTGGCCTCCGTGCTCTGCTCCGCCCCGCCCAGCCCGGACTCCCTCTTCCGAGGCCCCCTACTTACGCTCCCTGCCCAGGGCCGCCATTAGCCTAGAGCCGCCCCTGATTAACGTTTTGTCGTACATAAACGGCTGCTCAACATGATAATACCCGACTGGACATTTGATAGCCACAAATTCATTTTTAGACAGACCACTAAAAAAGGGCACATGCCTTTAAGATGAGCTAACAATAAATATGGATAGAAAAGGAAATGTAAAAAAGTACCAAAGAAACGGAAGCCCTGCTTACGTGACAGTCATACCTTCACCTGACTGGAGTCTGAACTGTTGCCGGTTTTATTATACAGGCCTCCTGCAAACCTGGTATGTAAATCCCAATAGATCAAAATCAGGGGTGCCTCCCCAATTTCAAGCTGAGCCCTATAACTATTGAACCTTCCTGGGCTCGTTTGGAATTCCAAACGAGCCCAGGAAGGTGGAGGACGCCGTGCAGTTCAGCTATCCTTGACAGAGTGGACCGCTAATGTGATAAAAAAGCCCCACAAAGAAGAAGCTATAAGGAGAAAGAAATAAACTTAAGATGTATTCATTCTAACCATACAGAGTTAATGGTGGATGAAATTATCAGAAGGTAGCTCCCAGAGGCGTCCTCCATCACTCTCAAAAGACCAAGAGTAAAGCGGACCGGACTGAAGCGTGTCCCCAATCTTTACCAAAACAAGTGACGCTTAACCAAAGACACTTGCACAAGAAATAAGTGATAAGGAAAGACAGCGAGCACAAGAAGAAACGTGTTCAATCTGAAATACAAGAAAGATCACCAGGATGTTCGCACCTGGAGTAGAATAACTGAATCGTGAACGAGTCCTTGAAGAAGGTGTAAAATAAAGAGGCACCGAAACGCCGCGTCGACACTTTTTCGTTCCTATGTCCCAGTACTTTTTAACAAAAACCATTGTATAATTGACAGTATGATGTTTTAATAATAATTGTTTTAAAATGATGAATGTTTTTTGCGTTTGTAAAAACCTAGAATAAATTTGTAATTTTGTACATGTTGTGACTTATTATAAAATGTTTGCATTATGTTTTTTAAATAAATAATTGATCAATATTTTTATACAACAACACTATTGTTTCATGTTTTTGCTGATACTTGTGGGCACCATTTTCATTGAAGTGTAAATTTGGTAACTACTGTAACGCTACAAACCCCCTTGCTTCTCTAGGGAAGACCCCATGACTAATTAAAGATTTTATAAATAGTGAATCCAGGAGAAGGAACTCTGAATTTTTGCTATTGTTGACCCAATCCTTTTCCTGATAGAAAGGGTAGCTCCCAGACAACCTATTTTGTGTAGGACCTGACACCCACTGATATTGAAGGCATCATCTCACAAATAGGGAAACATCCTTAACCACGAAACTTTTACAAAGCGGTACCATTACCACGCAGGTTTTACAACGAAAGTCGCTACAACGACTTTCGCTGGAGGGCGCTTTTGGATAGGGAATAGTTTAATTTACTATCCAACACCTTTCCTACTATCCACGGGGACTGGAGTTGGAATAGTAAATTAAACTAGTCACTATCCAGCGCCCCCCAACGCAAGTCGTTGCAACGACTTGCGTTGTAAAACCTGCGTCGTAACGGTACGCGTTGTAAAAGCAAACGTTGTACCGTCATACTTCCCACAAATAAGAAGGGGAGAGAGCTACTGCTCCTTTTCCATCATTCCTGTCATGCACACAATATAACCACAAATGAGGAAAAGGAGGAAGGCAAGCAGATGGCAGAGTGATGTTATGGGGTTGGAGCAGTGACACAAGATTGAGAGTCTGCATGCATCTGGGCTACTGTGGGTCTTGCAATACATAAAGTAGTGCCTCTGAAGGTTTGGGGACTCACCCATTATCCCTTAGAGAGACCTTCTCTACGTTGAGCCAAGGAAAGAGTGCAACATCATGAGCTGGATGCTACAGGGGTTGAATTTTCTATATTATACCAACATTCCAGCCTTCATTTCTTAGTCATGGAGTCAACTGGATACTGGTCCACTATACCCGCTATCATAGGGTCCTTTCTGAGTTATTTATTGAGCTAATCATTGTTCGAGCCAGCACCCCAAAGATGAATGTAAGGGATTGCCATGTTCCCAGACCAACTCAATACTATCTCCATTGTGAAGATCTTTCAAGCTTTCTCACTTACGTTTCTCCATCTGGACTCCATTGCATCGTGTTGCCTCTGGGATCCAGGCCTTTCCATGCGGGAACAAATGTAGCTGATCCTGCTATAAGGAATCCATGACTGTTGCTGAAATGGGACATAGTTTCCGCTAGTCGAGTTCTTGAGCTACCCCTAGGATTTGTATGAATGCTGAAGGGTGCTTCACATACCTATCTCCACACGAGAAACACTTTTGTGGGTACTAAAATCACAAGCCTCCTCATAGGCTGGCTTCTTCCTCAAGCATTAACCATACAACTATCATTATTGACAGAAAATTTAAAACATTCAATCTGCAGACATGTCCATCATATATGTGGTCAACTACATTCAACCTCTCCACACTGGGAACCCATCCTTCATCAAGCCATCCTGCTAGGGAAAACCTGCAGTTATTGTACCCTGACTAGTCTGTTTAGTACTACTGCCTACCTGAGCTACCCCTCATCAGCTAGGCTAGCTTGAATCCAGTTCCGCCTTGACCAAGGGACCCATGTCTGGGCATACCCTTCCCACTGAGGGCGACACAAGCAAAAGAACAATTGATGGACAAAATGCTGAACAAAGCAAACATTCATCCCCAGTCACAAATATCTGGGTTTAATCCATCGTTCATTTGATCACCACGCCACCCCAGTTTGGACTCAGCCATATGCAAATCAGTCTTGCCTGAGTTCCTCATGGGATCAGTCCAGCCTGATCTGCCAAGCCAGGTCCTCCATGGACCAGAAACAAATATCCTAGGACTGGTTTCTGAGCATCACCCCTCATTAGCCAGGCTAGTTTGAATCCAGTGGCCACAGCGAGTACAGGACCCACGTCTGGGCTTACTCTTCCCAAAAAGGGCGACAAAAGCCAAAGAAACAAATGATAGACAGCAGGGGAAGAAGACATGGACTTTGAAGAACTGAAAGAGGTAAGGGACCAGGGCTTAGACCTTAAATATTGGTAACCGACCTCTAGTAGGGAGGCATGGTTTGTAATAAATGAAGGCTGGCAATATGAGAAGCTCCGATACTATGGATGAGTACCACTGAAACCACAGGTCTGCGACACACTTGTAGGCTCGACTCCGGGCATAGCATGACAATTACTCACAAGCCATTCATCCTTCTAATAATTACAAGAAACCCTTTGTTCTAGTCATAGCATGGACAAAAGTACTCACTCTCTAGGAATGGAACAGTGGACATTTTTCAAGCAAGTTGAAATGCTGCCATGCATGACATAATAGTGTACTGCACATCATTTGGTAGAGTTGCAGCTTGTAATGTATGTGTGTTCATCATTTCTAGTTAAAGTATCTGCCTGGGTTTGGTCGGTCATGCTGACAGTGCTTTAAACAAGCATGCATTGATTAATGGGCTAAGAGAGCTTTAGCCTCACCTGGTGAGTTGCCGTGAGCTGGGTTTACTGGGGAAGCATCCCAGTAATGTCTGGCTCGAACAATAATTTTGCTGGCTTCACCAGAGAATAGTGCTGCTTTAAGAGGTCCTGTTTATTATTTCTAAGTGTCTCCTGTCCTGTACCTGCAGATGCAGCGAAAGAAGACTTCAACAAAACACTGCTGTACCCGCAGAATACAGATACAGACAAACAGCCGAAGTTGATCACCTCAAGGTTGCAGTTTACATATTTGCACTGTAGAGTGGGTCGAAGTTCTTAGGCAAGAGCTCAAGCAAGCCCAGATCCCCCACCAAAAACTGTCCCCTCCTCCTCGTGCTGATAGCAGATCCAGACTCATGCACCTCACAGCCTGAAATAAATAAAAACGCTGTCCACTAAAAGCCCTGCACTTTATTTGAGCAAAGACATTTTCTTACTTGCATTCATTACCACACTAGGGCTTTCGAGCAGGTCTTTTTTTATGCCATTACAAATGGATGTTATTGCTTTTGTTGAATTGTACTTTGTTTGTTGTGCATGCTTGCGATATATTCGATATGCGATATGCAACCCTTGCTGGGAATCATCAAAGCTTATAACATCATCGTGATTAACTACGCCGACGACAGGCAGCTTTTGATATCCCAGGATGGTGCTCAGGCGGACTCACTGGATAGCTTCCATGCTTGTATGCATGAAATGGCAAAATGGTTGAAGGGAAACTCACTCCAGTTTAACAGTGGGAAAACGGAGATCCTACAGTGCAAGGTAGGGGGGATTGCCCGAAGTCTGCCAGAAGACTTCTGGCCTCTAACATCAGATGGTACACTGACACCAGTGAATACGGTGCGTAATCTGGGGGTCAGCTTCAATGGAAATCTAAATCTGGAGTCCCACGTTAACAAACTGGTGGGAAGTTGCTTTACTTTAATACGAGGTCTGCGGAAGATGCTGCCTTTGCTACCTGTACAGGAAAGAACAATGTTAGGCAGGAGTATTATCCTCAGCCGCCTGGACTACTGTAATACCCTGTTACTGGAATCGCCGGGATATTTGATTGCCAGATAGCAGAGTATCCAGGCGGCAGCAGCTAAGCTAGTACTCTCCCGAACTTGCCGTTCTTCAACAACACAAGCATTGGTGGAGCTACACTGGCTCCCAGTACCTCAAAGGATCCTGTTCAAGTCCCTGGGCATTGTGTTTAGAGCACTGCATGGACAGGGTCCTAAGCCGCTCCAGGACAAGTTTCAGTGGTATGAGCCCACCCGGACCCTTCACTCCTCTTCCACCAACCTTGTTAGAATACCCAGAGTAAAGAAAGTGACCCTGGGAGGAAGAGCTTTCAGCATAGCAGCAGCTCGCCTTTGGAATAGTCTCCCCCTAGAAATCAGGAGAACACAAAGTCTGCTGCTGTTTCACAAGAAAATCAAGACCTGGCTCTTTCCCAGGGTATAATCCCCAGGGGCAGTAGTAAGAGGTCTCATGTTGGTATGCCTTCTTTTCTTTCACAGCTGACAGTCTCTTTCTGATTTATCTCTTAGTGCCAGGATGCCTGTAGGGTTACAGTGCACTCTACAAATGTCTAATAATAATAATAATATTGCATGCACAAAGAAGTTACATTGTGTTTTGATTTGTGAGATTTGCAGAATGTGTGGTGGGTTAGCTGGTTTGCAGAGCTTGTCGAAGGTGTGTGGTTTTACTGAGTATGTTAGGGTTGCAGTGTGTGTTGTCGCAGTGTGAGCTGTGGTCAGTGGGTTTGGAGAGTGTCAGAGGTTAGCAGGGTTTACAAAGTATTTCAGGTCAGCATGATTTGAGGTGTCTGCTAAGAGTCAGTGAGTCTGCAGGGTGCCCCCTTGGTGGTCCTGGGCTGCTCTGAGGACAGGCACATCAATAAAACAGGGAGCCAGTCCCCAGCATCAAAAGAAGATGGCCATCCTTGTTCCCAGCTGCTCCTGCCGCTGCTGTTGCTTAATTATTTGTTATTAGCAATTTTGCAACAATGAAGAGCAATAGCAGAAACATGCCATACTATTTCTGCATCACTTTAATGTTCGAGCACCATTATCTGCCTGGAATATCTGCTATAGTAAGAGATATGTGTTACACTTGGTGGCTCAAGGAGCAAATGTGCCCACTCCAAGGATTTGGCAACATAGTGCCCTAACAGCTACAACAAGAATACAAATACAGGACAAGTAATGCCAGGACAAGGCACATCTCAAAACACTAGAGAAGAACCGCTCAGTATAAGAGCACATCAAATTATGAGGCAGATAGCAAAAGGGAGGCGGGAAGGAGCTCCGGGACCCAACGGGATTCCCCCGATACTGTACAAACAAGACCCCAGGTATTGGTCGAACATCTTGGCACCGTATACAAACAGATACTGGAGAACTGAATAATCCCAGATTCGTGGAAGAGATCAATACTCTCACCAATCCATAAGCAGGGCGACAAGGGCAACGTCAAAAACTACTGCCTTGTCACCCTGTTTGATAACAACATAAAATATTATGCAGGGGTGATCCTGGAAACAACTTATAATCAGGGTCGCTTCTAAATCTATCATACCAATAAACTAGACTGGCTTCTGTAAACACATGGGAATAACTACCAATATCATGGCCTTAACATTATTGATATATGCTGCATAGGAAGTCAGTCAGTCACTGTGTTTCATTGACTACAGCTCAGCTTTCGATCACGTTGACCAAGTAAGGCTATGGCAGAAGCTGAAAAGCTGGGACATACCTACAGCCCTCCTAAAACAACTAGTCCTACTACACTCGGAATCATGGGTAAAAGTCAATCTGGGAGCCGGATGCACCTCTCCAGACACATCACCACCATAAACGGCTAAAACAAGGGTGCATCCTTGCTCCCACACTATTCATCCTCTTTATGGCCGATTTACCCGTAAGGATGGACAATTGTAAATTGCATGCCCCAAAACTTGGAATGATGATTATTTCCAATCTACTATATGCAGATGACCTAGTCCTAATAAGTCGAACTTCAATTGTACTACAGCATTTACTGGATGCAACACAAGAATACTCACACGAGAATGCATTGATGATTAATTTAGGCAAAACTAAAACAATTCAATAAACTACACTAAAAAGAAAAGATTGCATTGGCATTTGGATGCACAATGTCTAGAACCAGTCACAGAATATACATTTCTTGGAGTCATAATAGACAATAAAGGGTCTTACAAACCTCAAATGGAAGCTCTAAGATGAAAAGGCAAAACAATAACATTTGCCATGAAGTCTCTGAAAAAGGCAGTTGCTGACCGTTCTCTAGCACCTCTACTCCAGGTCCTCCAAACAAAACTCCTACCGATGATAATCTATGGGAGTGAGCCAATGTGTGGACAGATGCAATTACTCTGGACAAAATTAACACTAGGTCATACAAAATGACTTTTCACCTTCCAAACCATACTTCCCCTGAACAAATAGGGTTAGAATCTGGACTACAGAAACTGACAGATTGCTCCCTCTTCAGAACTTACATGCCAGGGGAAATTCGACCTTTAATACATATGCTTTTAAAACAATTTTCTCGTTGAGCTACAATGACGTTACAGGCTGAATATAAGAAAATGTGTTATTAGAAATCCTCACCTTTTGTTTGAAAGTCCAAAGTTGTATTGTTGCTAATTTGAAACCAAAAAAGGCTTTTATTCATTATTTTTTTAACTTTGTATAAATTATGTCAGTGTACGTGCTATATATATTTAATGGTGTTTATTAATCATGCGTATACTTATTTACACTAAAAGGATCTGTGTTTACCTACCATTGTCACATATTCGATTCCACGTGGATTCATATAGCCTTTCCTCCTTCTGAGATCGATAAAATGGGTATCATTTAGCTGAGGAAGTATTACCAATCAATAGCACAAACAGATTCTGGGGGTGAATTTGCACTCTACTAATATGTTTGTTATGTTTGTTGGTAACAAAAAATTAAAACACTTAGAAATGTTCATCAAGAATGGTGCTATGTTCCTCTAAACATTTACAATGCAACACAAAGTAGGACTGCAGGAATATCACTACTGTACAAATATCCAATTCACTTGGAGACACCACTATCCTAGGAACCCCCATCATATGGTCATGCAGTTCTAAAATAACCGCTGGGGGGGGGGGCACCACTGGCTCTGTAACCCCAGGAGACTAGGTGGCTCTGAGATGCCTGCTGGCAGCAGTCATGTTGACCAGCTGACTACCTCCATCCCTTCATGTAAGTTGGCATCATTTCTGACATTGTGGAGTCTGTCAGCTATAAAAAGGAATTGCGCTCTACTTGAAAGATCCGCTCTTCCAGAGACCTTTGAAGAAAACATTGGAAATTACCCAGAATTGGGCAAGATGACGTCTGGGCGAGTGGATGCGTAAGCTCTCTGCTCCTGCCTGACCTCGCATGCAGCTGATGGAGGGAAACGGGAGAAAGAGACGTAGATGATAACTACGGCACACGGACATCTTCGTCTGACAGAAAGTTTTAAATCGTCTCAGTGTGAAAATTCTTGCACTTGTACGGCACTATCAGGTGGACTCTTTTACCCAGGACGGCTGGACTGCTGATGTTGGAAGCACTGATCACGCTTGCGGCAGGAATCTCTACGTGCCGACGTACTCAGTGGGCGGCCGTTGCTGCAACCAGGCTGAGCGGGATAGCGATTGTCTCCACCTGGGGCCATTCCATCGACCAGAGCGCCAGCAGTGATTGTTTCACGAGAATGCCACCAAAGGGAACCGGCGGCAGACCTCGAGCTCAAGAGGGCGATATCTGCATCAGAGAGACTGAGGTGACCAATAAAACCCCAGGTAACTCGCATAAGAATACTGACTCTGAGGCAAGCAAAGTTAAAGGGAGTGTGGTGGACAATAGAATCATACCGGCAATATTTGCAGCAGCCAAAGAGAAACAGAAATGAAAAAGACACCGATTGCTTCTAAAGGTATACCAGACTTAACAGATACATGTATAGTGGATGTTGTGAAATCAGATACACAGGAAGAAATTAGTACCCGAGAATATTAGACTACTGGGAAACGGTTCTGACATAGCCACGGATACAGTTCCGCTAACAAACCCTGCTGACTTAACAGGTTCTGTCGGCTTAGATGGTGTCTTGATTATGAATGACTCATTGATTCTGAGGGTGCTTGTGGCGGAGATGCCTCAGTGAACAGTCTTAAACAACTTGTTAATCCTCAGACCCATACCCCTCAGGGAGACAATCAGGCACAGCTATAGGACGCTGAATCGGGGGATTTTTTTCTCTATCAGAACAGTCTACTTCATCCTGTGAAGATCTGGTGTTACAGTATTCCAGACAGATGTATGTGGCCTGTGGCAGCGCCCATAGTAGCATCTGCCTGGATGACTCTGTTGATTTCATGGATGGTAGCCCCAAACAAGGCGGGAAAAGACCTGAACTGACAACAGATAAGGGGGGGGGGGGGGGGGGGTGGAACAAATTTGCTCCAGCCTACTAATTTTGAGCAAAAACAACATACGGGTGATGATATCACTCTATCATTGATATATCAGTCAATTATGTCTCACCGAGATGAAACACGTGAAGAGACCCAAAGGGTGCAAAATGTGTGCCATAAATTGCAGAATTCAGTGCGACGGCTGGTTAAATCTCACGCTGACTTTGCTTCGAGATTTAATGAGGCAGAGACAAGAATTTCAAATCTGGAAGATGAATTGGCACAGCAGAAAGCGATGATGGAATCGCTCCACACCATCAAGGAGGATACCCAGTGAAAAATGGCAGATTTTGAAAATCGGGCACGAAGAAACAATTTGAGAGTGATGCAGATTCTAGAAGGAAAAGAAGGAGAGGAACCTCGCAAGTTTATAGTCAAACTATTTAAAAATGCTTTCCCTGAGCTTACTAGATGGAATTGGGATAGAGAGATTGCAAGAGCGCACATGTTTTCCTTTAACATTCGTCTTCGTTCAGGGCAGGCTGAGGTTAAGCCTAGATCGTTTTTGATTTCCTTTAACAGTTTTTTAGCTAGAGAGGAGGTTTTTCTGTTGGCACGCCCTGATAAGTAAAGAACAGGGTTGGGATTTGAATTTTTTGTTAGGCCTGATTTTTGTCGGTATACAGTGGAGAATCGCTGGCAGCTTCCTCAGCTTATTACGCAGTTTCAGGCCAAAGGGGCTCAAGCTTATTTGATGAACCCCGCCAAGCTAAAAGTTATCTTTCAGGAACACACTCGTTTTTTTACAAATTAGGGGCCTGCTAAGGAGTTCTTGAAATCTATTTAGGATTATCAGGGCCACGAGGTGTTAGAAGGATGTATTATGAATGTGATTAAACTGTCAATTTCTCCTGCTTCTCCTAATTTAATTTGCAATGTTGTGAATTTGATTGAATAGACTTGTGAGCAAAGGCAGGGGATGCACGGAAAGCTTGACATCTGCAGGACCATAAGTCCTAAAGCCTCGGTATAGGGGGGGTTGGGGGAAGGGAGGAGTAGGGGGATGGGGGTTTGGGGTGGTGGGGCACTGAGGTGGGATAAAAAGGGGGAAACAATCCACAGTTTCAGTAAGGGAGTTGAGCAAAAAACACAGATAAACTGTCTTCAATTAGTTATTTACTGTATGGAAAGATGTTAATAAGGTGTCAGCTATTGATTGTTTTTTGGCCTCATAACGGTGCTTAGATGGATTAAAACATGTTCTTTAAATGTCTCTGGTCTCAATAATGTTAACAAAAGGAAGAGGATAGCTTCTGAACTTCGAACTATACAGCCCATTCGGGTATGTCTCCAGGAGACGCATTTACCCTGGAGCAACCACCATCACTTAGCAGATTTAGGGTGTTCTTTAATCGTGGCCTCACAGCAATCATCAATGACTCGAGGGGTCGCTATTTTAGCTAAATCTAATGTTCACTCAGTGGGACGATGTTTGGCTGGGCCGCTGGGCCATAGTAGAACTAGGGTTGGAGGGCCACCAATATACAATATATACCATTTATGGGTCCAACTTAGATGAGGCATTAATTTTGGAGGATTTAAACCTAGAGTTGGAATCATGTGTAACTCCGTTGATTGTATGTGGAGACATAAATATTAATCTAGCCACCCAGGAGTTTTCAGATGGACCTCAACACTATAGGGGACGCAAACTACGGGTTTTTAAGGCCCTCTATAATTTCTTAAAAGATCATGGTTTGGCTGATGCATGGGGTAGTCTATTCCCTACAGACTTAGGGTATATGTTTTATTCTTTTCCCCATAAAAAATTGGTACGGCTGGATTCTTTTTTCTTGTCTACTACTCTTTTAGTGGGGGCGGCCATGCAAATATTTCCCAGGACCTTATCTGATCACGCTCCTATTGTTTTAGAAATACCAGCTCTTGGGATCGACTTCAAACTTAGAAATGTTTCCTTTGATCGAAAACTATGTGCAAATGATCATTTTAAGGAATATATGTCGAGATGGATAATGGAATTCTTTGATAATAATAGACAGTCCGCTCGCATAGATATTATATGGGATTCTTTAAAGGCCTTCTTTAGGGGTAAAGTATTGAGTTATGTCTATTCCATCAAAAGAAGCTTAAATTAGAGATGCAGAAACTCTATTCTGCTCTAAGAGTAGCAGAGGAGAATTTGACTCAAGGGATAGCACAACAGGGGAATATCTCAGATTTGGAGAATGTAGTTGCTAGGTGTCGGGCTAAAATGAATGGGGTGTGGAACATCGAGAACGCAGGGAAATATCTGGCTTACAAAAAGCAATGCTATGAGTATGGGGAAGCAAGTGGGAGATGCCTCGCGTTAAGGCTGCACATGAAAGAAACCTCACGGCGTATCGCAATGTTGAAGGATAGCTTAGGAGAATTATGTAGTGATTCGCAAAGGATTTTGGCTATTCTTCATCAGTATTATATGGAGCTTTATACACCGCAAAGACTGGTAGACGGAGTTGATAATGTAATACTTTGGGGGACTTTCCGCCAATTAGATTCTAGTGAGTTTTTGGATAGTCCAATTACTATGGAGGAGCTAGAAATTGTGGTTAGAGTCTAGCAATGGGTAAAGCGGCTGGCCCTGATAATCTCCCAGGAGAGATTTATAAGCTGTTTTTTGGTCAATTCAAGGATGTGATGCTCGCTACTTTTAAAGCGGCACAAGCAGGGTTGGCACCCAAGTCATGGGTTGAAGCTACTATAGTGGTTTTTAGTTAAAAAAAAAGGAAAGGACACAGAGTTGAAGGATTCTTGTGTCCTCGTCCTTTTTAGGGAAGAAATGTGGCAGTGCAGTACTTTTAGAAGACCAGGTGGTGGAGTCCAGAATGAAGTAGGATGAGAGAAACTGCTGACAGAAAAATGGTTAATTAGGTTAATTAGAGAAGAAGATGGCAAATGGGCTGGAATGGAGAATGGGAGATGTGTTAAAGGGAGAAGGATGGGGAGAGGAGAGGTTGAGGAGAGATGGATAAAAGGAAGAGCAACATTTGAGGGGGAAAATGGTTAAGAGTATGTTTAATTTATTAAACAGAATAGTAATTAGCACAGGGGGCCCAACGTTTTTATGAGGCCAGCTGGTTGCTGTCAAATGCCAGGTTTAACTATACTAAGACTAATTATGTCTAAAGGAGATGAGTTCGGAGGCTGTATATTAAAAGTATTTCGTTTGACAATTATGGAGGAATCCAAGGTTAGAGTACAGTGCGAGAAGTAATTTTAATGATTATTTTCTACAAAAACTCTAGACAATAAATATCTCCGAAATTATAAATACTCTTATTGCTTCATGACTGCAAGGTAAAGGATACATTTTTTAGGGAGAAAGGGATCCAATGTGCAAGGTTTGTTTGAAACTTTTAATTTAGGGCCTCAGAATCTAGTATCCTTTATTTCAATTAGGTAGTGCCTGGAAGGGGCTCTATACTCCCTGAGGGTTTGCAGTTGGTCCTATATAGCTCCCTTCTATACTTTTGCTTTGATTGTATGAGTTCGCCTTGTGTCTCCTCCTTTCACCACCCTACAAATCCTGTCTATTTAACTCACTCTTGCAGGTTCTTGTTTATTCCTGTTTTCTCCTTTTGTGTCTGTTTTTCTATTCTTTGCTCACTTTCCATTTTCTGCCTTGGTGTCTCTTGTTCTGAGTCAAAGTTTGGTGATTAAAAATAAGTCCTTGTCACAGAAACTAAGGCCCTCATTTTGATGCTGGTTGGAAAGCCTCCGACCTGTGGTCAGAGGCTTCCTGACTGACATCTTCGGTTTCACTTTCAACCGCCGTATTACAATGACTTAACTAGTTGAGTGGAGTAACCCAATATACCTTGGAGGCTTGGGCAGTTATCGTATTGACAAGTAAAAGGTGCCAACAAGGGATTTCATTCAGAAGTGTATAATTGTTCTAGAAAGTTATTAATCTAGAGGTTTAGTTGATGTCAAATCTATCAATCTTAAACCAACAGTCACATAAATTGGACAAAAGATGCAATCAATACACCAGGAGTAAGCGACAGCTTGAGAAAAACAAAGAAACACAGAAATATCTTATCAAAATGTAGAAAAATATTTGATAGGGTACCTACAAAAGAAATTTCATTCAATCAGATGCAGAAACATGAAAAAGGTACAATCAACTCTGACCTATAGTTCATAAATACAGATGTCTGTTCCTCAAAAGATCAAACTTTAAACAATTGTCATGATAGAACAAATTGTCTTTGCACAAACACAAATTTGTTAAGGAAGCAGACAAAATAGTCGATGTTTCGGTCTTCTTTCGAGTGAATCTGTCAGACCATCTTCAGGACAAAATAGTGCTGCAAGTGACAATAAACCCTGGAAGGACATAATACATCTTGTTATTTATGTGTCATCTCCCTTTTATTATTTCCTAAAATTAAACAAATCTCAAACAACTTTTAAAAAGAAAACCCGTGTAAGAACACACTTGTAGTGTTCCTCTTAAACATTAGGGTGACTGTCCCTAAATATAATATCAAAACTCCTTCAAAGAAAGGAGGGATAGTGGTAATTACAGACTGCTGACTTTTCAAAAAGGCACAACTGCAACGTATTTGCAGAGCAGATGCTGTTATAAAGACACGTAATGGTGTTTGTCGATTTATTCTGGAATGATAAGACATGCATATCAACTGGTTGCTTTTGATTAGTGCTTGTCTACTCATTACATCCTGTCAACAGTGTGATTCATGTACCTGATGACGCCGTAATCACGTTTGCGGAGTCAATATCTTTGAATTGTAACCGTAAATAGATTAGCAGGGACAATGTAATTAAAAGTGCAAAGTTAGTCACACTTTATTCTCTTTCAGAGAACTAAACAAACACCGGATTATGTTGAGACTCATTCAAAAGGGTCCAGTGTGTTTTAGAATATTTCATTTGCCATTGCTTGTCCTAGTAAATAGAACTCAGCATTCGACATCCTGCCTGGTTTATTGCCACAAGGTGCATTAAAAAGCAACATTTAACTGCCAAATTGCAGTCCCCAATGAGTGATTTTGACAGGGGCTCTGAAGATCATGCACCCTACAATTCAAACTCTAAGCCCCAGTGGCATAACAATAGCCCCCACAACCCCCGTGGTTTGGGGTGGCCCAGAGAAATGTCATTTGCAGTAGGCATCTCAAGTTTGGTTGGGCCACCGCTTAGTCCCCTTTCTCCCAAAGTCTGTGTTAGTTGTGATCTGATTGTCACCTCCTTGGCTGATTTTTAACCCACTGTCACGGGCCAAAGTAGTGGGCAATAAGGGATTCAGTAATACTGAGAACGTAGACTGGCACTGTACAGCTATCCTGTGTCTATTTCACTGCTTGCATTGCAGAGTTAGGAAAGGTCTATAGCAAAGTGACAGACATTGATTAGATAATACAATTTACGTTTTTTTGTAAATAAAAACCTAGAATGAAACAGTATATTAAGTCCACTTGTGTACAGAAACCAATGAGCAAAATAATTTCTGATATTGCTTTATTGTGTATTGTTGTTGACTATTTTTCTTTTGTTTTCTTTAAATATATATAGTTTTTATAAGTGATTATGTGTTTAAATTTTATATAGTCTTGAATTAAAAAAATACAAAAGAGAAAATACAAAATCAATAGACATGAAACATATATACAGTGATGAAGGCAAAGCGGTAGACACCACTACGCGCGTTTCGGCTCTTGAGCCTTCTTCAGGTGACCGTCTATTGTTAGAGTTTCAAAGAGTCCAGGACTCACAGTTAGGTGTGGCGTGGATATAAAAGGTCAGTCGGTAAAGGCAGCTTCTTAAGATCTTGAGATGTGTAACGATGTAGTCCTATAGCTTGTCATATAATGTTATGACATCAGAGAAAAGGAGGTGGTAGAACAGTATAGTGGAGGTAGCTTAGATTCAGATCGTTATTTGTGTTGACATTTGTAGAACCTCCACGAGGATAACTTCCAGTGAGTAGATGGTAAGATGATGAGAGCAATAGTGAAGGAAACGAGTATTTATCTAAAGATAAAGTAGAAAAGATGTCCCAGGAGCGGAAAATACTATGGAGGATGATCTGGTCATAGCATCGCCCGTGAGGTTTGATGAAAATAGTGACGCTCCTGGTAGAAAAGGACTGGTAGCAGTACTCGACCGCCAAAAGACCACACACCGGTATGCTAGAATGCAAGTTTCCTTCACTATTGCTCTCATCATCTTACCATCTACTCACTGGAAGTTATCCTCGTGGAGGTTCTACAAATGTCAACACAAATAACGATCTGAATCTAAGCTACCTCCACTATACTGTTCTACCACCTCCTTTTCTCTGATGTCATAACATCATATGACAAGCTATAGGACTACATCGTTCCACATCTCAAGATCTTAAGAAGCTGCCTTTACCGACTGACCTTTTATATCCACGCCACACCTAACTGTGAGTCCTGGACTCTTTGAAACTCTAACAATAGACGGTCACCTGAAGAAGGCTCAAGAGCCGAAACGCGCGTAGTGGTGTCTACCGCTTTGCCTTCATCACTGTATATATGTTTCATGTCTATTGATTTTGTATTTTCTCTTTTGTATTTTTTAATTCAAGACTATATAAAATTTAAACACATAATCACTTATAAAAACTATATATATTTAAAAAAAACAGTAGAAAACAAAAGAAAAATAGTCAACAACAATAAACAATAAAGCAATATCAGAAATTATTTTGCTCATTGGTTTCTGTACACAAGTGGACTTAATATACTGTTTCATTCTAGGTTTTTATTTACAAAAAACCGTAAATTGTATTATCTAATCAATGTCTGTCACTTTGCTATAGATCTTTCCTAACTCTGTTTCTTCCCTATGTATAGCAAGTGCTACTATATTATATAGGGGTCCCCTTTTTCCAAATATTTACTGCTTGCATTGCATCCAACACTGCACTGAAATAACACACTTTAAGGGCTCAATTCTGGACCTTGTTATATCTAAAGCAGACATGCTTACTATTACTATCCCTATTCATGTAGACTGGTCTGACCACTTCTCTCTTCACCTATCACACTCTATAACTCTTGGCCAACCTAAAAGAACTACTACCTGGTTCTGTAACCGTAAATACATTGACCGTGACACTCTTTGTGATTCTGCTATGTTTTCACTTTCAAAGTTAGACCCTAACTTGGATATCAATGATCTTACCTCCCAAAGCCTCTGAGTCCTTGCAGTTGAAATTGATAATGTCACTCCACTTCAAAGCAAAAGGAAAAGGCATATTCCTTCAGCACTATGGTTCAATAAATCCCTTTATGAAGAAAGGAAGAACCTGTGAATCCTGGAGAAACAATGGAGATAATCTCCATCCACCACTTATCTTTCTATTCTATGTTCAGCAAGATCAAAATACCACAAATACCTCTTCCATGCAAAAGCATCACACTTCAGAGCCCTCCTTGACTCAGCCAAAAACAGACCCAAAAAATGATTTGCCCTCATCAAAAATCCAAACTGCTCTCCGCCAACCATCAAACCTGACGATTCTCCAAAGAAAGCAGCAGAATTTGCTATATTCTTTGATGAAAAAGTGAAATCACTGGTGGATCAGGTCATTCATCCTACCCCCCCTCGAGGAGCGCAAATCCTTAGTCATTTGGCAGAACTTTGCCGTGATCTCTTAAGATGCCCTCCTCAAATGCATCCTCGAAATAAAACACTCTAACCATTCTTTTGACCCCATCCCTAGTAGCATTGCCATTGATTTCTACACCCATACTCTTTCCTACTGGACCTGTCAGGTTAACCTCTTCCTCAGCCAAGGCTCCCTTCCTGTTGCCCTTAAAACAGGACAGGTTACCCCACTTCTTAAAACACCCTCCGCAGACGCGAACAACTTCAACAACTTTCGCCCCATCACTAACCTCCCTTTTCTTGCAAAAATCACAGAAAGATGTGTAGCGAAACAACTTTCCTTACATATTAAGGATAATAATCTTCTTGACAATATCCAGTCTCGTTTCATTCAAAACTGCAGCACTGAAACAGCCCTGCTGCAAGTGATCGACGATGCGCTGCGTATACTCGATTCACATTCAAGGCGTACACTGTATGGTTAACCTCTTCCTCAACCAAGGCTCCCTTCCTGTTGCCCTTAAAACAGGACATGTTACACCACTTCCTAAAATACCCTCCGCTGATGCGAACGACCTCAACAACTTCCGCCCCATCAATAACCTCCCTTTTCTTGCCAAAATCACAGAAAAATGTGTAGCTAAACAACTTTCCCTACATATTAAGGATAATACTCTTCTTGACAATTTCCAGTCTGGTTTAATTCAAAACTGTAGCACTGATCGACGATGCACTGCGTATCCTCGATTCTGGGGAGTCTTGGCTTCTGATTCTTCTAGACCTCTCTGCAACCTTTGACACTGTTAATCACAACACTCTCCTTAAAACTCTTCAACAGAGAATGGGTTTGGAAGGCACATTGCTTAAATGGTTTGCCTCATTCCTCTCTGACAGATCCCAAATGATTAAAATAGCTAACAGTCTTTCATGTTCATTGGCGGTAGGTCAAGGCATCCTTCAAGGTTCTATCCTTGCACCCATTTGGTTCAATCTCAATTTGGAACCATTGGGAAATCTCCTAAGTATATCTGGGATCCTTTACCATCTCAATACGGATGACACTCAAATCTACCTAAAGGTGTCTTCCGCACACTATATCTCAATCCTCAACTCTACTCTCAAATCTATTCAAAACTGGATGTTAGCTCATCAACTCTTTTTGAATCCTTTATAACTGAATCCTCCTCCTCTCTACCTCACTCTCTCCTTCTCCTGTTCAATCTTGGATGGATCAGCTGAATTTACTCAACAATAAGCCTATTGTTGACGTCTGCGCAAAATCCCTTGGTGTCATACTTGACAAAATGCTCAATCTACTCTCCCACATCAATTCCATTGCAAGGAATGCACTATACCAACAGCGTCTTCCCCGGGGGATTTGACGTTTCTTTCCGGAGCAAGACCTAAAAACCTTGGTCCAATCTCTGGTTCTCTCTATATTGGACTATTATAATTCTCTTCTTGCTGGCCTCCCAAAAAAAATCCCACCTTTCCCCTCTTAAATCCGTTCACCATTCAGCCGCTCGTTTTATATTTGGGGCCAAAAGAAGTGACCGCATCACACCCATTCTGTCTTCTCTTCGATGACTTCCCATTGAGGCAAGATCAATCTACAAGACTGCCTGTATCGCCAACAAAGCCTTGCACACTTCCTCCCCTCAATACCTGGTGAATAAACTGAACATTTCTGGAGGCTCTAGACCGTCTTGTAATGCGGAAAATTTCCTGCTTGAGCCTCCCACCTTCAAAAGGGAAAGATCAATGGCTCAATCCTTCTCAGGCAATGCGGTAAGAATCTGGAACTCGCTTCCTCTACTACTCCGTACCACCACCTCTACCTGGACCTTCAAATCCGACCTTAAATCTCTTGTCTTCCAAAGACACTTCCAGAACTAATACACCCCTTTTCATGTCCCTCAAGGAAGCCCCTTCATTTTTGTAAATTTGTAATCTATGCCTGTACAATCTTCATCTTATTGTGTTTTTTTTGTGTTTTTTGTGTGACTGCCATCTATTGTTTTATTTTACCTTTTCTTGTTTCTCGTCTGTTTCTGTAACGTATAAATATGTAATATTCTCCTCATGTAACGTACTTGGTTCTGTTGTAAAGTGCTCTAACACCTTTGGGTAAAGTCTGCGCTATATAAAAATGCATTAAATAAATAAACTGCATGAGGGCAGTGCTTTAAGTGGGATGAAAAAAACTGGGGGGTATCCCAAAGGGGCGTGGCTAGTGTAATTAAGGACATGGCTTAAAAACACAACCTGAAATTCTGTGCTTAGAATATTGTGCTGCCCGACTGGTATTTTGCTACTTCTGTCATTGCATCCAGACATAATACAACAAGCAACATTATTCCTACAACACACCAGTACTATTGGCTTATTAGTTGCATAAGATAAATAAGCAACAGCTATGGCTTCGTTGTATAGCATATTGAAAATGCTTCAGTTCTGAAATGCTGAGACAGTGAAACAACTGTAATGAGTCTCTTTGAAGTTGTAGTGAAGGGTCGTACAGCTGCAGAGTTAAGATTTATTTTTTTCATCCTGCGGGTGAGGGCAAAAATGGAGAACCTGATAAAGACCCGTTTCTCCACCTGCTTTTTAAAACTGCTGGGTCAAAGCACCAGCAAGACCCGGCCAACTTAAAGCCCTGCATGAGGGACTACTTAAAACTATAGCACCCTCTATCTGTTTTTGGTGGCTCTCTCCTGTGTGTCTCACTCAAAAATGTTGTTGCTGATTGCGTTAGCATATCAAATCCAGATATATTTGCTTAGCCAATGCTTGGTAGGGTCTAGTACTTATTTTCCATCATCAGAAGGATGAAAACAAAGAAATGAGATAAAGAGACAGTGTAGGGGATGGGAGGAAGAGGCATAAGGTCGAATAAAAACTAAGCAGCCTTGATATTCGACCATCCTGGCCTTTAAAGGCACCAGTGATAGGCTCCTAAGAAAAAACAGGCCCTTCACGTATGTTTTTTCAAAAAATTAAACAATTCATTAACGCAAAACAAACTACACATATATGACTTAATAAATTGTATTTCTCCTTGTACTAAGGTACTTAGTTAAAAAGTATAGTGATTTTTTTGAAAATGTGGGACTTGATTAAAAATCACATAAATACCTAACAAGTACATCACTGTGCAATAACATCATCTGCGTGTCCAGAGAAAGTTCCCTGAATTCATAATTTTCCTGGGTAGCTCGCGCTGCTGCTCATGGCCTTCAGTATATGGTGCCTAGTGCATGAGGTTTTTTTTTTTATAGGAAATGATCAATCATTCTCTCGTGCCTCAAAGAAAACAGAGCGCTGCCTATGTCTGCCTGCGTGTTTCTGAAATGGCCGTTACGTCTCGAGCCTTCCTTGCGAAGCTGAAACCCAAAACCTGTCATCTGCTTAAGAAGCACGGGATGGACGCCTGATAGATGTGATAGGTAAGCACGGGGATTAGAGCGCTTCAAAAATGTCTCAGCCAGGGCAGATAAAAGCGAACTGGGTTCACGTTTGATCGGCGGAAACAGTATCTCCCTGAGCCGCAGTCTGGAGCTGGGATTCAGAACACATCTGATATTACTCTTTGCACAAGTCAGTTAGGGTGATATGCAGCACTTGCCTACGAGATGCAACACATGCTGTTGTTTTATATAGCGCTTACAAGCCCTGAAGAACTGGGCATAAACTAAAAACAAAATATTTTTTTACCAACTTTTCCCAAAAAAGACACTTTACGGATTCTACTCGGAGTTTATTTTCAGTAATAAACTAAACTCACAACATGAAAAATTGGATGTAAATGAGGTGTGCATGATTTAAGAAGCAAGAGCGCATTTTACATACCTTAAACTTCAATCCGCAGTGCTGCGCAAGTAACGAATTAGGTGCAAATACCTGTTTTACGTCCGACTTGGTATTATGTGCGCAAACATAGAACATTGCAAGGGTTTTTAACCAACCAGGTATGCTAAGCAAATCTTGGTGCAAATGGGTAAGGCAAATTACCTCCTCACTAGACCTCCCCGTCACAGTCCTTACACACATGAGCAATAGCTCCTCCTTGCATACATTCAAAGCTGAAACTCTCCTGCTCCCATCCCTACCCTCCCGACCACACCCACATCCTGTGGCACATAACCCTCCCTTACCGTCCAACATCTTTTTTTAAAAAAAATATTTTTATTGATTTTACATAGAACAGGAATCTCCTAGACTTTCTCCTAACTAGCGCCATAAAGATTATACTGTTCAAATGGAAGAACACCGCCAAAGCGACGTTTAAGGGGTGGATAAACTGGGTAACATTCCTGAGAGGGGCAGATAATACGGCTCTGAGAAATAATCCATGGAGGAAACCAACCAGACAGATGTGGGCATCCCTAGACAAGGCACTAGACCCTTTCAAACCCACCTAGATAATGGGTAAAGCAGGAAAGGTGCAAAGCAGATTGTCGCACGCCGATCACCAACAAACGGCCAACACCTATATGTTACATGTTTTATGTTATATGTGTAGGAACAAACCTAGCGCCACCAAAGCCATACCAGGAGTATGTCTACAATGTTAACCAGGACAATGGACTTGGACCAAACACCAAGTATATTATAGAGCAACCCTGTATAATAAGCAGTGTAACTCACCGGCGCAGTGCCCTGTCAATGCTTTCTATATCTTGTACCACAAATCACAAGAAGCCAAAGCAGGGAGGGGAGATGGGAACCAGGACTGTGACGGGGAGGTCTAAGACTCGGAATAATATACAGCTCGGTAACCACACTCAAATACACCGGAGACCATTAAAGAGAAAACTTACTTTAAGAGTATAAAAAAAGAAAAATCATTGAAAAATTGGTTACTTTTCATAAATGCAAGCACTCACATTGTACTTGATGCCTACATTGTGCAAATGCTGGCCTATTAATATGAGCAGAATGTGCCTGAACACAGTACATGTAATCATTTCCTTCACAGAATGCATACATTACACTTGAGCCTGAGGGTAAAGATAGTGAATTAAGAAAAAGTTCAACATTAGGTAAATACATAATTTGGCATATCTATTTATGTACACTACGCTTTGGAAAACATTCTGTTTTTCTGCAAACATTTGTGAATCCTTTCCTTGCTAGTTTAGATTAGAGAAATAAAATATTTAATTCAAAGTTTTAGATCAGTGATTCTGAATCTGTGGCCAGGGGACCCATGGAGTTCCACGAAGCCTACTCAGGAGGTCTGCAACTGCTTAGAAAAGTAAATCATGATAACAGATTAATAAAATGTATATAAACTGAGTTAAATTTATAATTGAAAAAAGTTGCAATGTTCTGTAAATTTGAAATAAGAGGGTAAAGACTACCTTAGTATCCTCAGATTGATTAGAAGGAGCAGTGCATGAGAATCAAACAGAATATAGCATGGGCCGTGACTGGCCTTCATTGAATTTAGAAAAGCTCAAACGTTCCTATTAAGATTAAAATTAAAATTGTGATTTGTGTATATCTGTGAATTAAATAAAAAGTTCATAGTTTCTGTGTTTGTTTGATAAATGCTTGTTTCTGTATTTGTGTGTGTGTATTGTTTTGTTGTTCAAATCATCGAAAATGTATAGGCTAGTGCCCCCGGCTACCAGTAATGACTCAGCGAGGGTCCCCAGACTCCAATAATGATTCAACGGGGGTCCACGGTTTCCTGTCAAGATGAAGTGGGGGTCCACAGAAATCAAAATACTTAGAACCACTGTTTTAGATGAAGACGAATAGGCCCAAAGATCCAAGCACGTAGCTTAAAAAGGGCAAGTGCCTTTCTTCAAAATATCATTTTATTGCATTTTTAAATATAATCAGTTAACCAAAGAAATCTAACATTTGATATAGAATATACCTTGTTCAGATTTACTCAGACTCAGTACATATTAAATATCCCGTCCATAAAGCTGGAAATATTATTATCATGCTTAATAGAAACTCATGAACATTTGAACATTTGTATAGAGCGCTACTCACCCTGAAGGGTCTCAAGGCGCTGGGGAGAGGGGTCCGTTACTGCTCGAAAATCCAGGTCTTGAGTTGCTTCCTGAAGGAGAGATGGTCCTGGGTTAGCCGAAGGTGGATGGGGAGGGAGTTCCATGTCTTGGCTGCCAGGTAGGAGAAGGATCTTCCTCCGGCAGTGGCTCTGCGAATGCGTGGGACGGCGGCGAGGGCGAGTCTGGTCGATTGTAGCTGGCGGGTGGGCGTGTAGAAGGTCAGGCGGTTGTTGAGGTACTTGGGGCCCAGGTCGTGGAGGGCCTTGTGTGCGTGGGTGAGGAGTCTGAACGTGATCCTCTTGTTGACGGGGAGCCAGTGCAGGTCTCTCAGGTGGCCGGATATGTGGCTGAGTCGGGGGATGTCCAGGACGCGTCGTGCGGAGACGTTCTGGATGTGTTGGAGTCTTTTCTGAAGTTTGGCTGTGGTTCTGGTGTAGAGGGTGTTTCCGTAGTCCAGTCGGCTGGTGCCGAGTGCCTGGGTGACCGTCTTCCTGGTTTCGGTCGGGATCCATCAGAAGATCTTTCTTCCTGGTTTCGGTGGGGATCCATCTGAAGATCTTTCGGAGCATGCGCAGGGTGTTGAAGCAGGATGATGAGACGGCGTTGACTTGTCTGGTCATCGAGAGGCAGGAGTCCAGGATAAAGCCCAGGTTGCGTGCGTGGTCCGTTGGCTTGGGAGTGGTGCCCAGGGTAGGGGGCCACCAGGAGTCGTCCCAGGCAGAGGGCGATTACCCCAGGATGAAGACTTCCATCTTGTCTGCGTTCAGTTTCAGGCGGCTGTTCTTCATCCACTTGGCGACGTCTTTCATACCTTCGTGTAGACTGGTGCTGGCGGCGGCGGGGTCGTTGGTGAGGGAGAGGATCAGCTGGGTGTCTTCGGCGTAGGAAATGATGTTGAGGTTGTGTTGGCGTGCGATGGCTGCGAGGGGCTCATATAGACGTTGAAGAGGGTGGGGCTGAGCGATGATCCCTGTGGTACGCCGCAGATGACTTTGGTGGCCTCGGATCTGAACGGGGGAGGCGGACTCTCTGGGTTCTTCCGGCGAGGAACAAGATGATCCACTCCAGTGCCTTCTCTTGGATTCCGATGTTGCTGAGGCGCTGCACTAGGGTGCGGTGGCAGACAGTGTCGAACGCTGCGGAGAGGTCCAGGAGGATGAGGACCGCTGTATCCCTGTTGCGAGCCGGGATCTGATGTCGTCAGTGGCTGCGATGAGGGCGGTCTCGGTGCTGTAGTTGGCTCAGAAACCGGACTGTGAGTGGTCGAGGGATCCGTTTGTCTCAAGGAAAGCGGCAAGCTGTCTGTTGACGGTCTTCTCAATGACTTTGGCAAGAAAAGGGAGGAGCGAGATGGGGCGGAAGTTCTTGAGGTCAGTGGGGTCCGCTGTTGGTTTCTTCAGGAGGACGCTGGGCTCGGCATGATTCCAGCTTTCCCGGAAGGTGGCGGTGTTGAAAGAGGAGTTGATGATGTCCCGGAGTTGGGGTGCGATGATGGAGTTGGCTTTGATGAAGACGTGGTGGGGGCAGGGGTCGGTTGGGGATCCGGAGTGGATGGTGTTCATCGTGCGGGTGGTGTCTTCGGTGCTGACCGGGGTCCAGGCAAGAGGGCGGTGGTGGGGGACGTTGGTTCGGTGGATGGGTGCAAGGTTGGTGTGCCAAAGCTGTTGTGTATTTCTGCAATCTTGCAGTTGAAGAACAAGGCGAGTGCGTCGCAGAGGTCTTGCGAGGGAGTGATGTTGTTGTTTCCGGCGCTGGGGTTGGAGAGCACTTTGACGATGCTGAAGAGTTCCTTGCTGTTGTGGGCGTTGTTGTCCAGTTGTTCTTTGAATGCTGTCTTCTTGGTGGTGCAGATCAGCTGGTGGTGTTTGCGGGTGGCATGCTTGAGGGCAGTCATGTTGTCTGTGGTTTGGTCATTGCGCCAGGCTTTCTCGAGGGTGCGGCAGTTCCTCTTGGAGTTCTTAAGTTCGTCGGTGAACCAAGAGGCTTGCTTGCTGCTGTGTCTGCTGAGAGGGGTCTTCAGTGGTGCGAGGTCATCTGCGCAGTTGGTGATCCACTGTGTGAGGTTGCTGGCTGCTTTGTTGGGTTCCGTTGTGCTTGCGGGAGGGTTCTGGCTGAGGGAGGTGGTGAGCTGGTCGGCGGTGATCTTGTTCCAGCTCCTGCGAGGAACCTGTTGCGGGTGGGGGTGGGTCGTGGTTCTTCTGAAGCTGAAGTGGACGCAGCTGTGGTCCGTCCAATGAAGTCCGGTGGAGTGGCTGAAGGCGATGTACTTGCTGGAGGAGATGACTGGGTCAAGCGTGTGGCCGGCGCAGTGGGTGGGGGTGTTCACCAGTTGCTTGAGTCCGAGGTTGGCGAGGTTGTCCAGTAGGGTGGTGGTGTTGCTGTCCTTGTTGTTCTCCAGGTGGAAGTTGAGGTCCCCTAGGAGGATGTAGTCAGCGGAGGGGAGGGCGTGCGGGCTGAGGAAGTCTGTGATGTCTTTGCTGAATTGTGTGCGTGGTCCCGAGGGTCTGTAGATGAGGGTGCCTCTGAGTGTGGTCTTGGGGTCGGTGTGTATCTGGAAGTGGAGGTGTTCGGCGGCGGTGAAGGTGTCGTCGGCGCTGGTCGTGATGCGGATGGTGTTCTTGTGTAGGATGGCGATGCCTCCTCCAGTCTGGTTGACGCGGTCCCTCCGGGTGATCTTGTATCTGTCCGGGATGGCAATGGTGATGTCGGGTGTTGAGGAGGCGTTCATCCAGGTTTCCGTGAGGAAGGCAACGTCTGGTGATGTTGTGTCGAGCAGGTTCCAGAGTTCCAGAGTTCGACGGCGTGTCTGTGGACGGAGCGGGTGTTGAGCAGGATGCACTTGAGGTGGTTGCTGCTGGTGCTCGGCTTGGCGGGTGCGGTGCAGGTCCGGAGGCAGGTGAATTTGCAGGCTTGGCAGGTGAAGGGTGCATTTGGGGGTGGCTCGGTAACAGGCGGGGGTTCGGCCGGCGTTGAGTGCGTTGAGGGTGGCGGCGGTGTAGGTCCGTCATGTGGTCTGGCGTCGACGAGAGCCAGGGGTCCTGGCGCTGGGCGCGGTCCAGGCACGGACGAGCGCGGACGGGCGCAGACTGAAGGACTGGGTTCTTTAAGACCCAGCGGTGCCAGGGCACAACACCTGAAACCTTCGTGGGTAACCTGCTCCGGCGTACGAATGACAGAGACACGGGACACTTCCTTCGGCGTCAAAGATTCAAGGTTTATTTACTGCAGGGAACACAGATATCACGACAAGTACAACTCGTGCAACTTGGGGAGACTGCTTCAAATTGGTTCTGTGGATCGCTCCTTTTATACAGTTTTTACCCATAGGGCAACATGGTACACAAAGGTTTACAACCCGGTTCCCACCATTATCCCCCAGAGGGGTCGCTTTGGTCACTTTGATACACATAAGGTCCGGATCATAAGTGCGGAAACATTTGGCGGTTCCCAACTGTAAAAACCCATCTTCCCAACATTAGTGCATTCCAATCGGCAGTAAAACAGATCGAAATAGGAACAAAAACAGGTGCAGAGGAAGACGGAGACAGTGGGGAGATCCGAAAGGGTGTAAAAGGGGAGGTATCGGGAAACACGAGATATAGGCATCAAAGGGACGTGCCTAATGAGATGCACGGCTGAGACAATAAACCGGTACGGCAAGATGATCCTCGAGCGGGGCCATCTGCCTTACAGTATCCTCCCCCTCGTCATAAAGACACTTACAAAGAACATGTGTCTTCCGCAAATATCTTGGGAGTCCCAGGGTCGCGAAGCGGACAGCGTCCGTTCGCTGGCTACTTGAGGGCAAGAGACAAAATGGATGCCGTATCTAAGATGGAACCCGTGGGTACAGATGAAAAACCCACCTAACAAACGAACGGTTTAAGTTAGCACAGCGAAACTGCGCACACTTACTAAACTCGTCATTTGCGGTTCACAGATACCAGACTCGACCATATTCGTGCGAGTCGAAAACACCACTGACAATTGTCACGGAACCTCAGACGCTCCTTTTGCCCTCATGTAGGCAAGCACTAGTCGGAATCATATTCGATATTCATCAGACCATCAAGATGTTGTTGTAGCATAGCTCTGTCCAACCGAGTCCCCTTGGTAACAGGTGGCTGTCTCATACACGTTGTAGCACAGAGGCCACATAAGGCAGGACCGCACTGCACACAAAGGCAACACGTGAACAGGAACACCACAACGACTCCGATGATCATCAGAATCTTCCAACCCCAAGTCGACATCAGGCCCCAAAACCATCCAAGTAGCGTCCAATCCCCTACATCCACGTGTATGGATTCGGAGATCTTATGCAACCTCGAGATGGCTTGATAGACAGTTGGAGCATTATCTGGAATGAAAATGCAGCAGCTCGAATGGATCACCTTACATACCCCACCTCGATCTGCTAAGATGACATCTAAAACCATACGGTTTTGTAACGTCATAAGTCTCTCCGCCTGAAGTTCAGTGGTGATATTACCAAGGGCACTGGCAGTAATATTAGCTGTCGATTCTACCACTCGAGTCAACTGTCTCAGGTTCCTACTATTAACCATAGGTCCCCAAAACGGGAGGAAACCCTTGAAAAAGTCTCCTGCCTCTTGACCGGCAGTATCCTCTTCGCTAATTACGCCTCGCACAACTCTAGTCTTATGATAATCGGCATCTACAGTGAACGTCGGAGGCAACAGATTTGCAATAAAACATGAGCCCATGAAGTCAGCAGGCAACCATGCATATGCACGATCATAACAGATAAAGTATGTACCCTTGGCAGCCAGAAACACAGGGGACGAGAACATAGGCAGAATGTAATTTTCAGTGCAAGCACTTGCTCCAAGTCGGGCTTGCGATCTTCGGCCACGACCCATAAGACAAAAATTACCAGTGTGGGGTATGACCCATATTGGAGGCGAGCTTTTAAGCTGCTTTTCACTGGTGAACACACTATATTCACCTCTACTTAGGACCCTATAGGCTTGTACCTCTTCTTCGGGAATAAGCGAGGGATCATAGATATCGCTATCTAAATCCTCTATTGCTATCGACAAAGGTTTTTGATACGAGGTAGGACCAGAGTAGGGAGAACGTGGTTCTCGAATGGGGTGGAAACCCAGTGCGCTTCGAAACATTGTCTGAAATGCTCGAGCAGACCCTTGGGAACTATACGGTAACACCAGATATGGAATTCCCTTATCCGTAGTATGTGGCATCAACCCACACACCCAACAATTAGTAGTGTTAACCACTAACTGATGCTGATGAAGGAGCTGGATAAAGGAATTATTGCGGAATTCTACACGTCTAGCCTGTTCGTGTTCGGGTAACATATGAAAGGAATGAGGAGAAACGGTGGAGGTAAGTTTAGGGTCAAGGGTAGGAGTAGGTGTAGCAGTAGGTAAGAAGTAAGACATCGTGTAATACACCCCACCCGCCAATAATGCAGAAGCAGTCAAAAACAATACAAATAGTTGGAATATAAAACATTTGGTACGACTGAGTTGCTGCAGCTTGAATCTATGAGCCTGAGCTCCTTCCAAATCATGCAGCTTCGAGAATGCCATTCCCTACGACCGTCCGCAACGTTTCTTGACGCACTTCGTTCTGTGTAGCAATAGTCAATCCCTAGGAGTTCCTAGGAACCGACGGCCTTTAACCTAGCGTCAAGACCTACTATCCAGGAGGAAGTACGCGCGCGGCCCTACGGCCTTCAATGCACAATATATATATGTATGCAAAACAATGTCTCTCAGCTGTGGAAGCAAAAGTGTAAGGAACGAAGTTCAATGAATATGTACAAAATAATTACAATGGTACGAATGTTCAGAACTGATCACGGAAAACGGGATAATGCAGTTTTCAATACAGCAAAGCAGGATCCTTTTATTAGTCTTTAGTGCTAGATCGCAAAGAGTATCGGGTTTTCCCAGGACGTGTCTGTTCGTCAAACAAAGGATCCGTTGAAGGGACAGCGTCCTGTTGATCAGCTGAATGTTTTGGTCTTGAGTCCTTCTCTGACAATTGTTCAACAGTGTCTCTCTGCTGCACTGAGGATTCTCCGACAGGTTGTGCGTCGCTAAAAGGTACAAACGCCGGCAATCCTTCGGTTTCAGTTGATGCAATACCTTTCCTCACCCACGAGTCTGCTGGCAACGGAATGGGGACTTTCTTAGTGTGGGTGGCGTGCACCCAATTCTTCCGCCCCTCAAGATGAACTGCCGTTCTCGTGGCAAGGAGGACCTGATAGGGTCCAGTAAACCTCGGGTCCAAGTTGGTCTTGCGCGAAAAGTTCCGCGTCACCACCCAATCTCCGGGCTGGAGATGGTGGCCTGGACCCTCCGTCTGCGTCGGCAATGCTTCGTGAACCTGTTGGTGAATTAACCTCAGTTTAGCAGTCAAGTCATGAAGATAATCGATCAACATTGGGTACTCAAGATCACAGAAAATACCTGGCCTAGGAACCCCCCACACATTCGCAGGACGACCGAACACTATTTCATAGGGACTAAGCCCTACTCGGGAGTGTACAGTCGCCCTAGTTGACAATAATGCTAAAGGTAAAGCGTCAGGCCATGAAAGACCAGTCGTAGCCTGAATCTTCGCTAGCTTTAGTTTAAGGGTGCCGTTATACCCTTCAACCAAACCAGCTGACTGGGGATGATTGGCGCTGTGGAATTTCTGATTAATTCCAAGGCCCTTACACACACTCTTCATCACACTACCCACAAACTCACTTCCGTTATCTGACCACACGACTCTAGGCATTCCATACCGAGGAAAATATTCCTTCAGTAGGATCTTCGCAGTAGACAAAGCAGTATTGTCTTTGAGAGGATAAGCCTCGATCCATCGGGAGAATGCGCAAACCACAACTAAAACGTATTTCAGGTTATTGCATCGCTCCATATGGATAAAGTCCAATTGAATCACCTCAAAGGGACATGAAGGGGGAGCAAAACTGCCAGGAGGAGTTGGGGTTCCTTTGCCAGGATTGTACATCATACACACCATACAATTCTTCACCAGACGTTCAGCACATTTCGTGATACCATCATTCTTCCACACAGGAGACAACAATTTACAAATACCTTTTGAGCTAATATGTGCTAACCCATGCGCCATTGTCACAACGGCCAGCACATACGCATCCGGTAACATCCATCTTTTCTGATCAGACAAGTCAATCCAACAACCATTCGCATCCAACTTTCCCGTACTTTCTTTCCACTTCGTCTTTTCAGTCTCGGTGGCCTCATTCTGAATTGCTTTCACACTCTCGATAGTGTCCTCACACATACTTGATTCTGTAGGCCACCTAACCGAACTCGTCACATACATTCGAGTGCTAAGGTTCCGGGCAGTCTCCTTAGCAGTTTCATCCGCAAACGCATTACCACGACCAACATCATCCGTCACCTTACGATGCGCACTACATTTAACAATCGCTACTTGCTTAGGCAACGTCAGTGCATCCAAGAAATCATTCACAAGCTGGCCATGCTGAATCTTCGTACCATGCGATGTTAGAAAACCTCTCTCTCTCCACAACCGTCCAAAACTATGCGCGACGCCAAACGCATATTGGCTGTCGGTAAACACATTCACACGTTTCCCTTTCGCTAACACACACGCTCTAGTAAGAGCAATCAGCTCTGCAGCTTGGGCAGAATTCTGATTTAATCTTGCAGTCTCAACAACAGTATTCAATGTTACAACAGCATAAGCAGTAGTCACATCGCCAAGCATGACCCATCCACATACAATGTACCATCCGGATCGTCCAATGGGGTGTTTTTAAGGTCCACTCGACCCTTTGTTTCCTCTTCAGTCCTCAAGTAACAATCATGTTCTGCTACTACATCTGACTCTGTGCTAATTGGTAACAAAGTTGCCGGGTTCAGAACATTACAACGTTTTATTTGAATGTGGCTTGCCAACAGCGTCAACTCGTATCCAGACAACCTCGCACTCGTCAAGTGCTGAGTTTTCGTCCGATTCAAAAGAGTATCGACTGCATGCGGAACCATCACCGTTAGCATATTATCCAAAACCAGTCCTGCTGATTGTCCGATGGAGACCGCGGCTGCCGCTGTTGCTCTCAAACAACTCGGCAATGCTCTAGCTACCGGGTCCAAGGTCGAGGAAAAATATGCACATGGACGTTGCTTACCGCCAAAAGGTTGCGTTAAGACACTCAACGCACAACCTTCCCTTTCGTGAACATATAATGTAAACGGCTTGCTGTAGTCGGGAGTACCCAACACAGGAGCCGAACACAATGAATCACGTAATTCAGAAAAACTTTTCTGACATTCTTCCGTCCATGGTAAAGGAGTCGAAACATCCTTGCACGTAAGAGCCACTAATGGTTTCGCTAGCAATGAAAAATTCGGAATCCATTGCCTGCAGTATGACGTGATACCTAGAAAGGCACGCACATCTCTTTGGGTTGTTGGCACAGCCATGCGCGCAATTGCTGCAATTCTCTCTGGGGTCAACCTCCTTCCCTCCTTTGACAATAAGTGACCTAGATAGGTTACTTCTTGACAACAATATTGGAGTTTCGAAGGTGACACCTTGTGATTCAACTCACAGAGATGTTGCAGCAACGACACCGTAGCAATTTTGCAAATGTCCTGAGTATCAGCAGCCACCAATAAGTCGTCGACGTATTGGATTAAGGCCGCACCGACCGGCAACCTAAACGCATCCAGTTGACCCTTCAAGGCTTGACTGTAAATCGATGGACTTTCACAGTAGCCCTGAGGAGCGCGTTTGAACCGGAAGCTGCGTCCACCAAGAGAGAAACCGAACAGGTCTCTGCTCTCCTCGGCAATCGGGATGCTGAAAAACGCATTTTTCAAATCAATCACCGAAAACCATGATGCAGAAGCTGGAATCAGAGTCAGTAGCGCCGTGATGTCAGGCACAACAGGGAATTGAGGAACCACAATTTTATTCACCTCCCGTAAATCGATAACAAAGCGATAAACAGGCGGTTTCGAAGGATCAGTACGTTTTAGAATGGGCAGTACAGGGCTATTGCACATGTTTCCCCGAGTCTCTTCAATAACATCCTTCTCGATCAGATCATAAATGATCGCTAACAGTGCTCGTTCACCATCAAGGGAGATACGATATTGGGGAATACGTGGCAATCGCACATTAGATTTCAACTGAACAACATATGGTGAGATATCAAGTAGGCCCACATCGTTGGGACCCGTCGCCCACAAAGACGCAGGAAGAGAATTCAATTCCGGTGGAAGCTTGTCGAGAGACAAGTACATGGGAGAGACAACCCTCTCTCCTAACGTAAGCTTTACACCCGCAGGAGAACAATACAAAGTCGCATACAAACGTTTAAGCAAATCCAGGCCCAAAAGATTTTCACCACAACCCGTAGTCAAAATCAACGGAGCTTCAAGCTCACGTGGCCCAATTTTAAGGGGCAAAGGGCGCGAAACTGGATTGCTAACGGGGGCGCCAGAGAATCCAACGGAAACATTTGTTAAGCCAGACAAAGGTGCGCCAGGGAGTGTCGAATGCTTAATGGAACTTTTCGCTGCACCAGTGTCCAACAGAAAAGGCTCAACGACGCCCGATGTAGCAACTGCGACGTAAGGCCCTCTCTGATCAACCGGAACTGATACCACTCCCTCTCCTTGTCTTTGGCTGTCCTAGTAATTACTGTCGTCAGTTCCCAGATCGACGTAGTAATCGTCTACATTGTACTGCGCAGATCGTCCTTGCGACGATCCACGTTGATCAAAACAATTATCGGAATTCGATGAGTTATCTGAGCGATCGTTCTGAGCACCACGACCTCTACCACGTGGTGCCTGCTGCGAACCACCACGACCTCCTCTAGATGAGTTACCACTATTACGTTCGTTTAGAACAGGACAATTGAATTTAATGTGACCCTCTTGTCTACAATAAGCACATTGATTATATCCTAACGAGGATCTTTGGGAAGAGGAGTCATTACGAGTTTGGGATCGGTTCGATTGCTGCTGTGATCTATTTTGTTGCGAATTATTCTGATTCGAACGTGGAGGATACGCCTGCTGAAGCAACACTTTAGTTTTTAGCTCTTTCGTCTTTTTATCAGCACGGTCACTCTCTTCTTTCTCTCTATTTTCATAATATTGTGCCGTAGCCAATATCTGAGCTGAGGTAGAAACGGCCCATGCGCTTTCTGAATTCTTTAATTTATTGCTCAAATCGGGCAGCAAGTTCGAAACAAATTAATCCACGAACAACCTTTGACCACCCTCAGTGCTCATATCCTGACCGCTATGATCAATGAAAGCTTCCTCGAACCTCGTAAAGAAGTCGGAAACACTCTCGTCCTTTTTCTGCTTACAAGCTGACAATTTGTCCCAATTTACTCTCATAGCTGGCATAAGAGTTTTCATTAACGTTATTAATCTTTGAGGGAGAGCAGCAATCAACTGTTCAGGCTTAGCACCACCAACTTGCAACCCATCCGCCGCTATAATGGCCGCCCAATCACCACCTAATTCGTTTGCGTGATTTTCCTGACGAATCTTAGCCCAAACTGGTTGAGGCACGACATTGCCAAACAGCATATCGATATCAGCAAGATTCATTATCGTAGCGTCTACGAGCTGCGATAATTCCTTGTAATACCCTGCAGGATTTTTGCGAGGGTCAGGCAAAGATTGCTTCACCTGTAACACTTCTGAGCGTTTCCATGGGAGATGTATCCATACTCTCTGGAAATGCGGCGGAACAATAGGAATAGCAGTGGCATCACCTGGCATCCATACTGGTGGAACTTCGCGCATAGGAAATTGGCCAGACTCATCTGGCTGTCGTTCGACATCCTCGACAAACAAGGCTTGAGGTATAGGAGTGGGACGAAAAGATAACAATCGTTCAACGGCTCGTCGAACGTTGGTATCCACTATCAGTCCAGCCGAAAACTGAAGCTGTAAATCAGACAGCGCGGTCAGCACCTCGTCAGGTGCGTCGGCCGATATCTGATCACGAAGGACCTTACACATTTCCTCGAACACAAATCTCTGGGTTGGTATATTGAACTGACAAAACGTGTCGAGTACAATACGAGGTGGATTTCTAAGGGGGTGCGTCATCCAACCCATCGCCATATTATATAGCGAAGCACGTTCCCTACTACCAGGGAGCTGACTACGTCTCTGAGGACCATCTGAACCAGCGGACCCAAGAACAGGTCCGAGCGAATGAAAGAAGCTAGCCGCAAGAGGAGAATTGCGACTACGAGTAGAGGGAGAAGTATAGGACACAGGACTAACAAGTGAAGGAGTAGAAACAGAAACAACAGCAGGGGTTAATAGAGCAGGAGCAGTAGCGTGAGCAGGAGTATGTGGAAGCGGAGGAGCAGTAGGAATAGAAACAGACGAAGGAGCAGGAACAGTCGGAAGAACGGATGCAGGTTGAGGAACAGGCAGAGGGAGAATAGGTGCAGGAACAGGTACAGGGGGAATCACAGAGACTGCGGTACCCTGTACGTACGGAGGGGGCGATTTCATAAGATAGGACATTAAAGGATCCTCAACTGCCTCATCCTTCTTTTCCGACTCCGTAGGCAAAGCAGGATAGCACTTATCTATAGTCATACGCTGTAATCTGTCAAACACTTCCTTTTCCCTAACCTCCTTATCATGCTGGAACTGCTCTGCTTTCTTTACAATGGTACCAGCACTATCTCTATGGTTTCGCTTAGTCTGTCTGATTTCTTTCTGTCGGGCTTTTTTACGCCACAACCGAAAGGCATCAAACATGGCCGGCCTTGACTTTTTCGCGAACAATTTAACCTCTAGATTATCTAAGATCGGGGCCTCGAAGCTACCATGTGGTGGCCAGCGAAGGTCACCGTCCTTCTTCGTATATTTGATCCAGTAATCATTAAAAGTAATCGGGCCTAGCCCATGTTTGCTGTACAGTTCATACGTGGGAGTCCCAACCGGAGGTATCGGACACGAGTCCTCCAGTCGGGAATCCGTACCACAAGGTCTGAAACAACTAAACAAAGTACTGCGACCAGGCATCTTGCACACTAGCCGAGTTTCACAAACTTCAAGGGTTACGGGATTTACCAAGTCCCAGCAAAGAACAAAACCCTCGGTTTTTGGCGGCTGCAGTCGTCAAATAACACAACAAAGTACGCTAGCAAAGTGTCACCGACAAAAACACTCACACAGCGTCAACAACAAAAAACACTCGCTAAAGTGTCAACAACCAAGAACTCTGGGAGCGACCCACAAATACTTAACTCAAAGATCGATGGCGTCTCCAGGAAGGCCCGTCAATCGTCTCGCTATACCAAGGTCTACGCCAGGCGCCAAAACAGGTCTACAGTCAGGGCAGCAGTCCGTCGCAGCCGTCAGGAGGCGGGAATCTTCGCGGGAAAAGTCTTCGGGCCACTTATTTCGACAACAGGATCGATGAAGCGGAGTGCACCTTCCCTCGGAGATTTCACACGAAGTTCCTCACGATCGTCGGGCTTGGACCGGTACCACTGATGCAGCCCCACGTTGGGCGCCAACTGAAGGACTGGGTTCTTTAAGACCCAGCGGTGCCAGGGCACAACACCTGAAACCTTCGTGGGTAACCTGCTCCGGCGTACGAATGACAGAGACACGGGACACTTCCTTCGGCGTCAAAGATTCAAGGTTTATTTACTGCAGGGAACACAGATATCCCGACAAGTACAACTCGTGCAACTTGGGGAGACTGCTTCAAATTGGTTCTGTGGATCGCTCCTTTTATACAGTTTTTACCCATAGGGCAACATGGTACACAAAGGTTTACAACCCGGTTCCCACCATTATCCCCCAGAGGGGTCGCTTTGGTCACTTTGATACACATAAGGTCCGGATCATAAGTGCGGAAACATTTGGCGGTTCCCAACTGTAAAAACCCATCTTCCCAACATTAGTGCATTCCAATCGGCAGTAAAACAGATCGAAATAGGAACAAAGACAGGTGCAGAGGAAGACGGAGACAGTGGGGAGATCCGAAAGGGTGTAAAAGGGGAGGTATCGGGAAACACGAGATACAGGCATCAAAGGGACGTGCCTAATGAGATGCACGGCTGAGACAATAAACCGGTACGGCAAGATGATCCTCGAGCGGGGCCATCTGCCTTACAGTATCATCCCCCTCGTCATAAAGACACTTACAAAGAACATGTGTCTTCCGCAAATATCTTGGGAGTCCCAGGGTCGCGAAGCGGACAGCGTCCGTTCGCTGGCTACTTGAGGGCAAGAGACAAAATGGATGCCGTATCTAAGATGGAACCCGTGGGTACAGATGAAAAACCCACCTAACAAACGAACGGTTTAAGTTAGCACAGCGAAACTGCGCACACTTACTAAACTCGTCATTTGCGGTTCACAGATACCAGACTCGACCATATTCGTGCGAGTCGAAAACACCACTGACAATTGTCACGGAACCTCAAGACGGGCTTGCCTTTGGCACGCCTTTGGTGCGCAATTGGCGCGCCCGCTGCCGAGCTCGCTGCGCGTACCCGTGCACTCCGCCATAAATGGCGAAGTGGGAGGGAGGAGCAGCTGGGAGGCGGGAGCGGGGTGGCGAATGGGAAGGGAGACAGAAACAAAAGGGGCGGGGCCGCAGGGGAGCAGCGGCGGGGAGTGGGGAGAAGGGCGGGAAATGCAGCAGGGGCAGGACACAGTATAAACAAAATACAGAGGCAGAATACAGACAATACAGAGGCAGAATGCAGAAAAATACAGAAGTAGAATGCAAAAAATGCAAAGGACCAGGAACTCAGCTGCAGCGCAGCGGCGAAACTCGGCAGAAGCGGGGGCAGCCTGGGCTCACTCACGGGGAGTGTGCGAGGTGCGTGGAGCGACCGGCCCAGAACAGGGTCAAGGGTCACTCCTCATCCATGGCTCCGGCAGTTCAAAAAAATGTGGGACACCACCCCTTCATTAGAATACTAAATAGTACACCCTGGATGGGCTTCTGGGATTTGCAGTGTCCACAATAATTCTACAGATTGTTAGCTCTTCATTCCTGCTGGCAAAAGTAGCAAGCCCTCGATCGGCCTTGGCATGCTAGTGTTGTCCCACTCTTATGGCTCCGTAAATACCAAACCAGGTGGCCCCTTTCAATCTCGGGGTGGTGCTCCTCTGCGGCAGGATGGCCGCGTTTAATATCAAATCTCCAAGAGTACCCAGCATACAAGGAGCATTCATACAGTAGCCACAAGCATCAAGCCTTTAATGGTATGCTCACATCCAGCACACCAATTCCATAAGCAGCTTGACCGCCGTTAATGCCTTAGGCGTTTCTGGAGTATTTCAACTCCTCCTCAGAGGCTTCGATAGATTGAAAAAGCAGGGGACACCACCCCATCATTAGAATATTTAAATGGTACACCCTGGATGGGCTTCTGGGATTTGTAGTGTCCATAATAATTCCACAGACTGTTAAGTATGCCCACATCCAGCACACTGATTCCATGAGCAGCTCAACTGCCTTAGGCATTTCTGGAGTATCTCAACTTCTCCAAAGAGGCTTTGGCAGTTCGAATACTAATGAGTACGCCCTGGAAAGGCTTCTGGGATTTGTAGTGTCCATAATAATTTCACAGATGGTAAGCGCTAGGAATTCTTCCTGGCATAATTAGCATGTTACCAAGAAGGGTAGACCCAATAAAGTCACTGGGACCTGGGTAGCAAATCGTACAAGAATAGAGGGTCCCAGTACAAAGACGTTTGTAGGAAAAGAAAATAGGAAAATTGAGAAAGAATAAATGCAAATAGGATTCACTGTTAGGAAATCACAATGAATCAAACCATGGAAATGGGTTCACAATTTATTATATTCAAAGAAAAACTCATTTGTTCACAAGAGACAAAACAGCAGTGCCCATGGGAAGGGAGGGGGGGTATTTTGTTCAAGGTGGATGTGCAGGTTGCTGGGAAGAATTGGGAGGAGAGTGCTGGTCAAAGTGACCTGATTCACAGAATAATTACAACTGTGTTGGCTTAAATGTACAAAAAGTTTCATCCCATGCCATCATTAAAGAAACCATTGTAAATAAATCAACATTCTGGTCTATTGTAGGCAGATACGATGGTTGTCGACGTTTCAACCCACTATGTTCTAGGTGGCTGTGTGGCCTTAGGACAGGGTCATCTTCAGGACAAGAAGGGAAGGGCAAGGGACCTGGGAAGCAGAGGGCATAAAGTCAATATAAGAAATGACGGAGCCAACACGTTGTGGTGACTACTTTAAACTCCAAAGAATGATTTACTGTGATTGCCAGTGGTTACGGTCAGAGACTACATTGTGATGAAGGGCTCTGGAGCTCCATGTGCGAGACAGGAACAATTCAATGGAATCCCTACAAATAAAGAAGGAGAAGAATTTGACCTAAATGAGCAAAATAAATCAAAGGGTGGAGGATTTCTTGATGAACCAGTGGCCCTGAATAAATTACTCGCTGGAAACCAATGTGCTTGAATTATATCAATATATGTGCCGCTTATGATAAGTTGGCCCGTGGCGTGATCTGCAATGAAAAGAAAAGAACCAACACTTTAAAAACCTGATCTTAGCTCGAAAGTCCAGATGGGCTATCACAGCTAAGTATATACATAGGAGGAAGGTAAATGGTGCTGTGAGGTTCAAAAGGAGTGAACCGGTGCGCCTGGCAACCCATCACTTAACCCTGGTCATCAGTACACATATGAAAGGATCCCGTACATTAGTAAAAACAGTTTCCCAGCCAAGATAAGGAACTGCACAATCGTAAAGAACCCTGTACTCAATGGAGCAGTCGTGATGTGGCATTCATACTCACAAAGGTCCTAAGCACCATATGCTTCGTGACTGGTGTAGGCTTAAACCGCCGGCAGAAGGACAGTAAACATCGCCTTCTGCAAAGGGAACAAGAGGGGCCCATCTATGTAATCCTGTGTATCTAGGATATAACAGTGGTTAGCGCAAAGGAGAAACCTCGTCCAATCACTCACCATAGGGAGAAAACCGCAGCAGCGTCGGTCTCTTTGTGGAAAAGTGGCGCGCTTGAAATTGAAAGGCAGATAAAGTCGAGCAAGCATGGCGCATGTACGTCACGCCACGTCCAAAGTGTGAGGCCGGGATGCCGGCTTGCACAGGAGAAACTGATCGATGTGATTACCATAGTAACCCAACTAAACAGTGAGGCGCCGTGTACGGCTGAAATGGTTACCAAACATACGGGGAGTGCAGTTGCAATCTATTGCGGTACCAAATGTTTGCAAGTAATGCAGTGCAGGGCAGCTATTTAAAGAACACAGTGTGAATGTATCTAAAATTGACAGTTTTAACTGCTATACTGGAAACATGATTGTGTACACATTGGTATATATATATATATATATTTGCATCCATGACGCGTACCTCTCACTTAAGAGGGTATAGGCGTCTACTTGGCTAGAAGGGCATCATATTACAAATTTACAAAACATACTTGGACTGCCCAGCAAACGGTGCCAGCGCCTCTCAACACAGGAGGGCGAAAGCGTCGGTCGGGGCCTAGTGTCCTCCAATTCAAATGCCATATTACAGAAGCATGATGTTGAAAAGAGGCTTTAGTGTAGATGGAAAAGAAAAAATTGAGATTGAAAAAGAGATTATGGGCATATTGTGGCAAGTTGGGCCTGACTACTGTCCTTCTCATTAAGCTCATTCTCAACAGAGTCAAAGAGGGACATCCATTTTGATTCCCTAACATTCAGTATGGTTCGAATGTCACCACTCCTCGGTCCCAGCATGGCTTTTTCAAGTACAAGCCAACGAAGTGACTCTGGGGTATGTCCCATCATTTTGAAATGTTCAACAAGAGAAGCTCCCATGACTTCACAACGGACCCTACTGCAGTGCTGGAGAATCCTCAACTTGATTTTCTGCTGTGTTTGTCCGATGTATATCAGACCGCAGGGGCACACAATCCCATAGATTACATTTTCTGTGATACAGTTCATGAAGCTTTTTAGGATTATTTTTAGTTGTTTATACTCAAAGTCCTTAGTTTGAATGGTCTTTGCGCAGGCTTTGCACTGGCCGCAGCGATGGTGGCTCAAGATCGGGGAAAGATCCCACATAGATTGTATTGTGGGTGACTCTGGAGTGTCCAAAAGAGATCGAACTATGTGGTCACGGATACTCTTCGCTTTCTTAAAAGAATGCATCAGTGGTGTAGGCTGATCAATGTCGTCCGACACAAGATTCCAATGTTTATTTATGACTTTTTTTATGGTGTTGCTGTGGGTTGAAAAAGTCGTCACATATATCATTCTTTCGTTGGTGGACTCTTTTCGTGGCTTTGGTTGTAACAAAGTCTCATGGGGATTAAACCATGTCAGTTTCCTCGCCTTCTTTACCAATCTCACAGGGTACCCATGATCAATCAAACGGTCCATGAGGTCCTTGGATTCTGTCATGCAGTTAGTTTTGTTGTAGCAGTTCCTCCGAATTCGGGCAAACTGCCCGAATGGAAGATTATCCCTTAAACCTTGGGGGTGGTGGCTGGAGTACTGTAAGAGAGAGTTCCGTTCCATAGGTTTCCGGTACAATGTGGTGTGCAGCATGTCGTTTTCAGGATAGATGGTACTATCCAAAAAATCAATTTTCCCGGAGTCAGATTGTATGTTGAATTGTATGTCAGGGGAACAAAGTTTTAACCAAGCATGGAAACCTGCAAGTTCATCAGTACTGCCTGTCCAAATGATGAGGATATCATTTATGTAACGCCACCTCAAACCCAGATTGGAACTGAAAGGGTTGGTGGTGTTCAACACGTAGGTGCGTTCGAAGTTATCCATATAAATAATGGCCAGATCTGGGGCAAAAGTCGCCCCCATAGCAACCCCCTTCGTCTGCAAGTAGAAAGTATTTTGAAACACAAAGAAATTATGCATCATGGCAATTCTCAGTAGGGCTATGATAAAATTTGTAGGTACAACCCAAGATACCGGTCTTTGGTAGAGAGCTGCCTCCGTTGCATCCAGGGCAGACTGTTGGGGGATGTAACATGTGGACTAACCCTGTGATGCTGGAGTACTAATGAACTACCTGCTTCCATCTGGTATAGGCTGTATCCCCTGTTTTTTAATGTCATGCCCTGGACCCCTGAGTCTGATGGGTGTGAACTATCACCACTGTTGGAATAAGGGAATTTCCTATGAAAATGTGGATGTCTATGTGTGAGGAGAACTCCTAAAAGCTTCCAATGTGTATATTTATATATCTTTTGGGAGTGCTGGTTCCATAGATGTAGTGGTGTTTAAAGTGGTGAAAACAGTAATTTTCTTTATAACTGTAAGCATTTAAATAAGGATCTTCATTGTCTAATGTAGTGTATGCTTCTACATCTTTTAACATTCTTTAACCAGTTTTAATACCCCAGTGATCCGAGAAGGAACTTGGTATTATAATGTCATCTAGGGAGGTCTTTACACTATGAGGGAGCTGTATCCATTCTGTGGGTCCCATATTCTGATAAGGAACCTTTTCTCAAACCACTCCATCTAGCAGTGGGTATGCAGTGCTATCCACAGCATGATGATCCTGCCATGCTTTGTGAGAAGGAACATTTGTTGCAATTCCTGAACGACAAGAAATGGCACAGTTTTAACAGGAATGCAAAGTCCATTTATTAGCAGCACCACTGCAATCAGCATGGTGATCCACATTAAAAGTTAATACACTCTAGTAGCAATTCAGAAATAGGACCACAGTTGTATGAGAGTCCTGTGACAAAACCAGTAGCAAACAGAGAGCCAGGGGTGATGTTGAGCAACTGTGGATTGTATAGGTTCTTTATCTAACTCAAAGTCAGACTAATTTTCAGAGAGTTTTATTTATTTCAAAGGCATCATTTTAATTGATTTTAACTCAGTTTGAGGTTCATAGTAAGCCATGACAATAGTTGAAATTGTTGTGAGTGTTAAAATCACAGCATCCTATGCCTCAGCCGAAGTTGGCATTTGGTGTAAAGCTGGAGATAGATTCGGCTCTAGAGGCTCCAGATTGGGACTCTGGATTTCATCACAACTGTTCTCTTCTAGCAGTATTTCATTCAGAGTCGGGAAAGACAGTAAGGTTTGACTCTGATATCACTTTGATATCAACGGGGGTCTGCTGAACAAAATCAGCCACATAATGCTCTTTAACATAATCAATGCACATCTTCCTGTTTTTCTCTGACCCGACAGTAGGGGTAGATTTGTAGTTCAAATTTCTTCTACTCCAAGTACTGAAATGGGTGTTCCTTAAGATGGCCTGAACACTCGTTTATCAGGAATCTTTTCGTGAACCAGTTCATCAACTTTGGGGAGTCTCCCTTCAACAGCTTTAGAAAACGTATCCACACTGATGGTGGAGTAAGAATGCTTAAAATGAGATAGCTTGTCTCTGGCCTCTTAGATGCTCTGTACAGCATTTATATGATTGTCCAGGTGAACGTTTTCATCTCTTCTGCCACATTCCAGGACTTTCAAGATCAGACACATACATTGATACTCAGAAGAGCATCTCATATGCATTGTGCCTTCTGTGCTCTTCTAGACAAAATATTTAATGTTCTCTGAACTTCATTCAAATTATGTGGTAATCTCAGACCAGTACTGAATACCTTTGAGGCTAAGACTTGCTTTAGCATCCTCTTGGTGCACTCTAATAACCCGTTGCTCTCCATGCAATAAAGATGCAAGTAATGTAGACATACTCCCAGACCAGTCATAGCATCCCTGAATGTCTTTATGGTGAACAGAGGACCATTGTCTGAATGAAAGGTATGGACTGCACCCATTGCTATTAAGCCCTGCAAGTCTTTTATGGCCGCTGATGCATCAGTATTTCTTTAACACACAGGAATTTGCATCATGAATCAACAGTAACTAATATATATTTCTATTGCTTTACTGGAGTGATTGGCCTGATATTAGAGAGGCAAATGACCCTAAGGGCAGTCTTAGCTGGTCTTGAAACTGGAGTGTTTTATTTGTTGTCAAACACTTTAAAGCTGTACATAGTTTTTAGTTGTGTAGGTAAATATGGCCCCTAGTATCTCTGCTGGAGCATGGCTACTGTGACACTCATGCCAGCACGGGCAGACACTAAACCCTCATGTGCTGCTTTAATTATATTCAGTCTAACCTACTCATTAGGACTATGTCTATCTCCCACTCTTGGCAAGGAAACCCACCAAGCATTATCTTGAGTTAGGATATAGGTTTATTTATAGGTAAAGCCATGTGGACACGTTTTACCTTTAGCTGTTGCTTGCATAGCTGCCAAAATTACTGTGCTGATCTTGGCTTTAGAACTGGTTACCACTGATACTCTGAAAGTATGAACTGCTACCTTTGTAGCTATTTTGGCTGCCTAGTTCTCATAGTGTGAATTCCTTCACTTTTGTGCGCCATGATATGTTAGAAATGGACCAAAGAAAGCTTGTCTTGTAAGACAGTTGCCTTACCCCAGAGCTATGTTTTATTGATTTCCCATTTGAATCTCTGAATCCATTCATTGCCAAAGTGCTAAATTGACATTGTGCCCTTTTTTTAAAAACTTCTTTTTATTGTTTTTAAAACAAACCATACATGTTCGCCATTGACACTGATAATGAAAAGGCACAGCAAAGGGTATTATCAGATCACATTTCCATAGAGCAGTGGGTTATCCATTGTTATTCAGTATGACACAATGGGGTATTTATACACAAAGCAAGAGGTATCTAGTAAAATTTGCACAGCATTACATATGTGCACAGTCAAAGGACACAGTACCAGGTACTTTCACCGCTTTACATCAAGAATCATCAGGCATTAGTCCGCTGCTCTTTACATTGTCCATCTCTGGCATATCCGGTCACATCAGCCAAATCAGTATTTAGAGCAAGTAACATGGTACAGCAACATCCCACCCCTTAAAGTGACATAAATGCCATGTTGATATGTGTGCTTAGCACATCTCAGTCTTCCGCTGCCTACTACTCTGCTGCGGAATCCTTCTACGTGTGCATTAATAGATAAAACTGCAGGGGGGCCCAAATGCCCTTAGGTCTGAGACGCTCCTGGTAACAATTCCATGTATGTAGTGAGTTACTCTTGACAATACACTAAGTCGTCAATCCAGACGTTGAACTTGGGCGCCCTTCCCATGCCCCATTAGCATGCCAACCTCCTCTTTGCCATCAGTAATGCGAGGGCCACGTATTTGCGATGCACCTCACGTAGCGGTTTCACATACCCTAGCAGGGCCAGTAGTGGTGTTGGTTCAATATGTGTATCTACCATCAGACTCTGGGCACCAAAAACATGTTTCCAGTAGTCATGTACTCCTGGGCATTCCCAGGCCAGATGTAAGAAATCTGCTCAGGGGGCCTTGCAACTGTCGTACCTATTGGTATCCCTCAGCTTACACCTGTGCATCCGGGCCGGGGTGTAATTCAATCTATGTAGAAATTTGTAGTGGATTATACGGAGCCTGCTACTAGCCGAGACTTTATCTGTCTGCGATGAGCAGTATTCCCATTATTCGTCTGTTAGTTCGAAGCCCAACTACGAATTCCAGCGCGTTCTAGCTAGTGCAGGCAGTTCCTATCTCTGTGTGTGCACTGTGCGGTATATCAGTGATCCTAGCCGCTTGGCCATCGCGCATTTAAGGGTACGTTGTAGTGCAGCAAGGACTGAGGGCTCAGTCGGGAAGTCCTGCGTAATGGAGCGAACGCCTTGTCTAAGACATATGTATAAAAAGACATCAAGCGGTGTCTGCTGCAAGCCCTGAAAGACATGCTCAACCTTTCGAAACTGACCGTCATGATACATGTCCCCCCAAGTTTTAATGTGTGTACGCTCCATGAATTTATGAAAGACTGTTTCTTGGAGAAGGGGCATACTGGGATGGTATGTAAGCGGTAGCAGTGGGGAATGGAGAGGCTTATCTAACATCTATCCGATGCATGTCCAGGCTGCGATAGTGTATGTAACAGTAGTCAACATCTTTTCCTTGCCAGCAGGTGTGTCATATAGCGCGCCTTCAAGCGGAACTGGATGTGCGAGCCAGTTCTCTGCCGCCACTTGTGGTATATATCTCGGTTGGTGTACCCAGAAGTATGCGTAGTGGGCTTGTGCGCTGATATAGTATAATTCAAAGTTGGGTATCCCAAATCCACCCCGCGAGTAAGGTCTAGTGAGCACACTCCACTGCAGCCTCGGGTGCTTGCCCCCCATACCAAGTGTATCAGTTCAGATTTGAGTGTTTTGAAAAAGTAGTTTTCTGGATGAAACGGTATATTCAAAAACAGATACAGTAGTTGGGGTAGTATCACCATCTTAATTAGGGATGCCCGTCCCACCATTGAAAGTGGGAGGGTGATCCAGCGGGTGATGTTATCTGTAATGCGAGTCAGGGCTGCACCGTAATTAAGGCACATCAGCTCATCTCTATCCCTTGTGACATGAACGCCTAAATATCTCAGCTCTTCCTCACACCACTCCAAAGGGTAATCAAATGGGAAGCAAGTCACTGCCACCATCAGGGGAAAAATACAGGACTGACCCCAGTTAATTTGGATCCCGGAGAGTTCCCAAACACTATGAACTCCCAGAGGACTGGGTTTAGATTCAGATGTGGATCGCGAATATGCAGAGTAATATCGTCCGCATATAAGGATATTAATATGTGCCTCATGTTGCACCGCAGTGCTTTATCCTTAAGACGTTGCCGCAATTTCGCTGCCAGCGGCTCAACTGCAAGCACAAAAAGCAAGGGGGAGAGTGGGCATCCCTGCCGGGTGCCCCTCGTGATTGGGAAAGCTTGGGAAACGCGGCCATTCACAAGCACTTTAACGACAGGTGAACAGTACAGTAGTTGGATCCTGGACAGGAAGAGTGGCGGAAAGTCCATTCGCTACATCACCCCAAAGATATAATTCCATTCAATGAAATCAAAAGCTTTCATGACATCTAAGAATACAGCCACCAAAGGCAATTCTGAAGAAACGTTATTTAGCACAGTGAAAAGTGTTCTTAGGTTATGGGAAGTAGCTCTTCCAGGCACAAAGCCAGACTGATCGGGGAATATCAAATTTTCCATCAGCAAGCTGAGTCGGGTGGCGATGAGCTTAGCCAGTATTTTTACATCGCAATTAAGATGTGACAATGGTCTGTAGGAATCACACTGACGAGGTGCCTTCCCTGGTTTTAGGAGATAATGAGGGCTTCTCTCATGGAAGGGGAAGGCAGCTAGTGTCCAAGGCATTCTCGTACATTTTCCCTCAGTATAGGGGCCATCTGATCAATATAGGTTTTGTAAAATTCTATAGGAATGCCATCTGTACCAGTGGCCCTCCCAGACTGCATGTGCATGATTGCTTCTCTTACCTCATCTAGCTCAAACGGGGCACATAATACTTTCTCTGCACATCGCTCAGCCACCCCAATGATACATTCCCCAGATATTGCTCCAGGTCCAGCTTGTCTGCCCTATGTGTGATGCACAGCTGAGATTAGTGTGCAGTGAAGGCATTGAGTATGTTCGCAGTGTCTCGGAATACCACCCCACCGGGTCCTCAAGTTCTAACACATAGTTGGAATAGCGTGGTTTCCTAATCGTGTCGGTCAGAGCTGTGCCCGGCCATTCCCCCTCCCCATAACGACAAGCCACCCAATATCTTCCCCTGAAGCGCGACTCTCTCCATGCCGAGTCCATGTACTCTGTGAGTGTCTCCCTGAATTTAAGTTGTGTGGGACCATCCGGGTGTGTCGCCAGCTTCGTCTCTACCGCTTGGAGTTCTTTTTCTAATTTGTGCAACGTGTTCATGATATCTTTAAGTACTCCAGCCCCTTTAGCTATACAATAGCCCCTAAGCGTAACTTTGAAGGCCTCCCAAATGGTTTCAATATTCTCAACAGAATCCTTATTTCACTCAAAAAAATCGTGCACCTCTTCCCTTAGCTCCTCCTAAAAAATGAATCTAGCAGGATAGGGGTATGCAGTCTCCAATTACTGCGTGGGGGCCATAGTCTGCTGAGATGAATGTGAGTCTAACAGGGGCATGGTCAGAGTACGTGCAGGCCAGGTGCTGCACTTGGGAAATGGCGGGTCCCAACCCCCGGGATAAAAAGAAATAATCCAGCCACGCCAATTATGCTGCTTGCGTAGTGCAGTGTGTTCCCGCCAATTTATGGGGATGAGCATGTCTCCTGGCATCAATCAAGCTGTAAGTTGTTAACGTGTTTTGCAGGACAGCATGTGCCTTGGTATAATGATGGGGGGTCAGGGTGTGACCTATCGATGTCTGGGTTGCATGTAACATTAAAGTCTCCTCCCCAAATTATGCGATTAGAGCCTATGTCAAAGATTTTAGCCCACAACTCGGTATAAAAATCTGGATCGTCCACATTTGGCCCATAGCAGCAGGCTAGGGTTATTGAGTAGGAGCCCAGTCGGCCCCATGCCAAACAATACCTCCCCTGCGTGTCCTAGGTAGCCCCAGCCAACTGAAAAGGTGTGCACTTCTTTATAAGTATGGCTGTTCCTCTCGCATAAGAGGAATAAGAGGAAAAGATTCCATGTTTGGCCCATTTACTAGCAAAAGTGTTGACACTTTGGGGGCTAAAGTGCGTCTCTTGTAGCATGGCTACGTGCACTTGATGCCTGTCCAAATTGGCTAGAATATGTCACTTTTTGCGCGGGTCTCCTAACCCCCTGATATTCCATGTGATAACAATACGTTTTTTGGGACCTGTATCAGCCTTGGGCCTATGCGTTTATCAGCAAAGAGACCCCCACCCGATGGATGCAGGTCAGTTCATAGGCGTATACATACTGCAGTGCTCTACCCTGTGCCAGTGGCTCAGCTCCTAGACTGCCGGTGTCCATGCTAAATCAGAGAGAAAGCCATCCTGTGCCATGACGACCATGTGTAATTCAAAATGTTCCCCCCTTCATCCCTCCCCCACTCACTTCAGCAGTTCCAACTTGACAGAGACAATCACCCACTCACCAACCCCTGCTCCCACTGAAAACAAAAAAAGAAAAAGAAAATACCAAATTCACACTGCATGCACCATACAGCGAACAACAGTAGGGGAATGCCCTTTGGGGGTATCCCTAGGTGGCAGCACAGGTTAACCCCGTTCCAGAGTCCACCGTTGGACTCTAGGGAACCGAGGGTGCCCAGCACGTGCAGGGGATAGCTCAGAGCGACCAGCCAGCTGAACTAGTTACAGAATGGATCTCAGTAGTCCAACTGTCCAGCAATCTCAATCTTCGCAGTCCGCCGTTCAAATAAGAATAAACAGCATGAGGCATTTCAACAGTTACCTTGAATCATCTGCTGCTACCACTGAGGAGGATTGTTGCAATGACAGCAATGATCCATTAGTGCGATTCGTGAGCTTCAAACGTTTAAGGAATTCTTCCGCCTGCTGCGTTTTTTGTAAAAAACGCTGTTTACCCTGGTGCATTACTCTGAGGTGCGCTGGGTACAGTAGTGCATAATCAATTTTGTCCGCCCGCAATTTGTTCTTAACATCTGTAAACCTGCGTCTCTCCTCTTGGACCGTAGGCATAAAGTCTGGGTAAATGGAAAAAGTATTGCCATCGTAGGTCAGTTGATGTTTATTGTGCGCTACACGGAGTGCGACATCGCGATCCCTGTAATTTAAGAGTCTTGCTATAATTGGACAGCGTGTTTCCAGGAGGCAGCTGCGGCCCCAATGTACGATTTGCCAGCTCTATTATGTACCGGTTGGAGAAGGCCTCCGCTCCCACTGAGGACAACAGCAATTTCTCCACATACTCCTCCATCTTCCCTGTGTTGGTTGACTCTGGAATGCCTAGGATGCAAATATTATTGCGTCGGCTTCTTGCTTCCAAGCCCTCATTCTTTGCGGCGACCATTTGAAGTAGTTTAACCATAAAGGCAGCCTGTGCAGTGACTCCGGCTGTCTCATCCTCAGTCTCCGAAACGTGCCTCTCCGTCTTCGTTATACAATCCTCATGTCCCTCCAATTTGTGCGCAATGGTGTCCATGCGCGATGACATCCTGTCAACCTTGTCCACATGGTAGCAAATCCCTGCCGAACCTCTTGAAGGATACTCTGCACATCTGCGTTTTGCGCGTTTGTGCTACTCTGGGCCATCACCCCTCCATCTAAGTCTGGGTTCTCCTGCAGGTTTCGAGCTCTGCGTTTTACCGCTTCGAAATTCAACTTGGGTTGCCGTGTATCTGGTTTCCCATTGCGCCCTGTGTGTGGAGCCCGCTCTTCAGTACCCAAGGTCGTCAACTGAGTCCCACCAGGGCAACAGCAGGGGTCCACAGTAAGTGTAGGGGCTCGCCATTGCAGGAGTGGCACCACAGAGGGTGTATCAAAGCTCCTACCACCCTCACTCTCTTTCCATCAGGGATTGTGTTTTTCACCAGTGCGCCAGTTGTGAGACAGTCAGATTGGATGGGACACTCCCCTCCGTTTATGCATGTGTTCTCAGAGGGAGGTAAGCCAATTTTGCAGATTCAGATTCAAGCTAGAAGGGGAGCGGGGCAGTGGACCTCCGCGCGTCAATGCCCCGGTCCTCAGCACATCACCTCGTCAGGCTGGACTTGCGGGGCGGCCTCCCTTTAAAAAGCTGGCAGTCTGTAGTGAGGTCCGAAGGCGCCACTAATAATGTTGGGGTGCTTACTTACGCCGCCACCTAGCCCCGCATGAATGTCACCACCGCAATAGCCACAACATGCCGCCCAGCAATAATAACCTCCGGGGTGCACCTGATTTCACCAATCTTCAAGATGGAGAAGGGGGGCCTGGCTCAGTTTCAGCTCAATGTCCCAGATGGTACTACATTTGGCTCACTTTGGAGCGGAGCGGTCCTCAACCCACTTCGCCACCATGCCACACACCAGTCCCCCCACCGTTGCAGCAGCTAGGGGAATCCAAGGCAAGGCGGGCGCGTCACTGTTCAGGGCCGCAGGTGCAGCGCAGGCATTACCGCAGGCTCCTGGAGTCCGAGCGCACACCGGGGCGGGAGGACGAGGCCGTTCTGTATTTGTCATCACCGCACAGGTTAGTCCCGCAGTTGAGGCAGCACAGGTGCTCCGAGTGATCTTTGGGCGCCGCAGTGATACTTAGAATAGGTATGGCGGCTGGCATCTAACCGCCAATGCACTCATTGTGCCAGCAGTACCGGGCATGCGACACCGCTCACCTCTCTCCTCCGGCAGTTTCACAGCCGTCACTGCTGCTCATGAGTCATCAGCAGGCTGATCTCTCCTCATGTGCGCCGCAGCCATCAACCACGGTGAGCAGTTCTTCAGCTCCTGATTGTCCGCTCCTCTCGCGTCTTGAGGCCTGGGCGCCTCATGGTCAGCAGCGGACTTGTGCAGTGTTGCAGGCCAATTCCGGGCTCCACGCTGTCCCGAATCGCACACCGGTCGGATCTTCACAGCGGGAGTATCCCAAAACACCCAATTTTTTCAGCGAGTCTCCTATGAGTCTAGATCGCTATCTGGATACTATTTTTAGAAGCCAGCAGTTGCTCTTGAGCAGGATAAATAAAGGATAAGCAAGCAGGGCTGCAGGAGCCTCACAACAGTGCGGACATCTTGCGTGTGCACCACCTAGCGCCCCTAACATTATACCCTTGCATGCAGATATGAATCCTACATTATTAGCATGGGAACTGATGGACCAGCCTTCTGTAATGCATGCAACAAGGGCAGGAATTTTCTGTGAGCTGTGCAAGGCAATCACATAAAGCTTTAGTGTGCATATACAGGTGCTCAAATTTGAAGTTTTTGAAAATGGCCTGTAGTGCAGTGCAAGCTGAAGGGTGTTTTTGTTTAATACTAATCATAGGCAGTGCAGAGCTGTCTATGTCTTGTAGCATTTGAAGAAACAGGTTTTAGAACCCAGCAGTGCCAGGGGCACGCCCAATGTCTTCAGGTTCACCTGTCTTAGAATACAGAGACACAGGATACTTCTCAGTGACGTCAAAGATCAAATATTATTATCTGCAACCAGGAACAGAAGTCTACGAAGCACAACACGGGTGGTTCGCTAGAGACTGCACAACTTTAGTAGAGCGAGACATCGTCTTTTATGCCAAAAATCACATTCCTGACTAGCACCAATTATTTACAAACTATCCAATCACAAGTGGCATTGCAAAAGGTTTCACATAATGACAAGCCCACTTTTTAGTTGTCCAGCCCATCATCATTTATAAGGGAAAACCCAACATTCTTGCTCGGACAGGCCGGACAAACTCATAATAAAAAAACCTCAACCCAAATCATAAATAGGCCATACAAGAAGGAACAGAAACCGATGAGAAGCAAGATAGAAGGGTGTGTGCGTGTACCATAAACTCAGCAATGTCCTGCTCTTTGATCTCTATCTGACCAGCTGCCGAACAAGGAACTGGCTCAACAAGGTCAGCTTCGGGCAATGGAGTCAGTTCACTCAGGTCACACAGAAGTCAGCTAAAGGTGTACTTGTCCCAAGGACTCGCTCAGCCGTAGTCATCGGCCTATGTGAGGGCAACCACAAAATGGCTGTCGTACACAAAATGGAACCCGAAGGTTCAGAATGAAATCCCTGAATACGCAGTGAATCCATCAATCGAACATGACGAAAACACTTGTACATACCGCACCTTTCATTTGCGGTTCGCTGATACCAAAATCGTCACAATACGACGACCTTTATAGGACGGGTTCAGAATTACGGAACCTCAGACCCTTCTTTTGCCCTTATATAGGCAATAACCTAAACTCACGTCAGTCTGAATGCAGGTCTATATTCATCAGATCATCAAGATGTTGCTGTAGCATCATCCTAGTACTTAGTAGCTCTCTCTGGACAGGTCTCCTCGCACACGACGTAGCACAAAGGCCACATATAGCAGGAGCACACTGTACCCAAAGACCGAACAGGAAAAGGATAGCTAAGATCATCCCAATGATCATCAGAATCTTCCATCCCAAGGTGGATAACAATCCCCAAAACCATCCCATTAACGACCAATCTCCTTCGTCCTCATGTACAGACTAGGAGATCTTATGTAGCTTGGAAATGGCTTGGTACACTGTCGGAGCGTTGTCTGGAATGAAAATGCAGCAGCTCGATTGAATCAATTTGCATACCCCTCCTCTATCTGCAAGTATGACATCTAACGCAACTCTGTTCTGGAGAGTCATAAGGCGATCCGATTGGAGCTCAGCAGTCAAATTACTAAGGGCACCGGCAGTCTCAACTACGGTGGACTCAACCACTCTCGTCAATTGCCGTATGTTCCTGCTGTTAACCATTGGTCCCCAAAACGGCAGAGAACCCTTCAGAAAATCTCCCAATTCTTGTCCTGCAGTATCTTCCTTACTGAAGACACCTCTAACAACTCTCGTCTTGTGGTAATCTGCCGCAGCTGTATACGTAGGAGGCAACAGGAACGAGACAAAACATGTGCCCGAGAAATCAGGGGGCAACCATGTGTACGCTCTATCGTAGCAGACAAAAAAGGTACCCTTAGCTGCTAAAAACGATGGGGAAGTCTGGGACGCAAAAACATACGTCTCAGTGCAGATACTCTTCCCTAATTGAGCTCTCGGATTCTTGCCATTACCTTGCAGTCAAAAATGACCCTGATGGGGTACGATCCAAATCGGAGAGGATCTTTTCGCTCGCTGGTTCTCACTCAGACTAACTCCATATCCAGTCACATTCCATCCAATATACGCTAGTGTCTCATCTTTCGGGATAATCTCATAGGAACTAACTCCTCTAATCATATCGACTATACCCTTAACTAGAGCACTATTCTTTGGATTGTCTTTCACAGAACGTAGGGGGTAGACTTCACGAGCATAGATGAACATCGTTCTGTATTCCCACACAGAACCATTATAGCTGAATAGGTACCAGGTAAGGAATACCTTTATCAGTAGTATGAGGCATGAGGCCACACACCCAACAGTCAGTCGTGTTCACTACTAGGTGGTGTTGGTGCAAAAGCTGAACAAAGGAATTATTAACAAATTCCAATCTTCTAATGGACTCATGTTCAGGCAGAGGGTGAAAAGAATGTGAAGAAACAGTAGGAGAAGGCATAGGTTGTGTAGTGGGTGCAAACGTCACTTGAAAAGAGAATATAATATATCCCATCAAAAACATCATCAAGCTAAATAGCATAAAAAGACACAATATTAAAAAACATTTTCTGCTCATAATTTGGCACATTTTGCTGTTAAAGCTCATTCTTTCAACAAGCCACTCCATCTCGAAAAACTCCATCCTCTAACCGTGCTGTTCGTGGCAGTTGGTTCGATTCGCTCAGTGTACCTCTGACTGTCCTAGGGAATGCCCTAGAACAAACCAGAACCGTCGACCTCGTCACATTCCATCCAATATACGCTAGTGTCTCATCTTTCGGGATAGTCTCATAGGAACTAATTCCTCTAATCATATAAACTATACCCTTAACTAGAGCACTATTCTTTGGATTGTCTTTCACAGAACGTAGGGGGTAGACTTCACGAGCATAGATGAACATCGCTCTGTATGCCCACACAGAACCATAATAACTGAATGGCAGGACCAGGTAAGGAATACCTTTATCAGTAGTATGAGGCATGAGGCCACACACCCAACAGTTAGTCGTGTTCACTACTAGCTGGTGTTGATGCAAAAGCTGAACAAAGGAATTATTAACAAATTCCAATCTTCTAATGGACTTATGTTCAGGCAGAGGGTGAAAATAAGGCGAAGAAACAGTAGGACAAGGCATAGGTTGTGTAGTGGGTGCAAACTTCACTTGAAAAGAGAATATAATATATCCCATCAAAAACATCATCAAGCTAAGTAGCATAAAAAGACACAATATTAAAAAACATTTTCTGCTCATAATTTGGCATATTTTGCTCTTAAAGCTCATTCTTTCAACAGGTCTCTCCATCTCGAAAAACTCCATCCTCTAACCGTGCTGTTCGCAGCAGTTGGTTCGATTCGCTCAGTGTACCTCTGACTGTCCTAGGGAACGCCCTAGAACAAACCAGAACCGTCGACCTCGTGTCTACATGGCAGTACGCTCTAAGTCTTTATACCGCGACCCTACAGCTGAACCCGGATGGCGGTTCGAAAATCAAAAATCGATCAAAACAGTTTCTCGGAGGAGAGAGCTTTGATTCAAAAATAGCAAAGAAAAGATTTTCACTTTATTAGTCCCACGACTCTTGGTCGCAAATTATAACTGCCTTTGCCAGGCAATGTCTGATCATGAAATAAAAGTTCAGTTGTATCCAGTCGAACTGTCGGTGGCACAGCTTCTTGCAGAAGATCGTTCTTTCACGGTCAGAGTTTGTCCCAAGTAAACGTGCATCACTAAAAGGCAGAAAACGAGGCACGGTATCAGTTTCTGAATCAGGAATACCCTACTGGACCCACCGGTCGTACGGCAGAGGCAAAGGAGCTCTCTTACAATGTACGCCGTGGATCCAGTTGTTTTTACCGTGCACTCGCACTGCAGATCGCTTAGATAACAACACCAAGTAGGGTCCGTCCAGCGGGGCTGATCGTTCTTTGTCCGCTGAAAATTCTTGACCAGGACCCAGGAACCAGGATCGATGGCATGTCCTGAATCTTCAGAAGCCTGAGGCAACGTATCATGAACCTGTTGGTGTAAGACACGCAATTTAGCCGTCAAATCATACAGATAGTCAAGCAATACAGGGTGTTCAATCTCACTGAATTTGGTCAGCCTCGGTACTCCCCATATGTTTGCCGGGCTTCCAAAAACTATTTCATAAGGACTAAGTCCCACTCGTGAATGTACAGTCATCCTTGTTGACAAAAGTGCTAATGGCAAAGCATCGGGCCATTGTAGACCAGAGCTCGCCTGAATCTTGGCCAATTGTAACTTAAGGGCGCCATTATAGCACTCAACTAAACCTGCAGATTGGGGGTGATTTGCAGCATGGAACTTCTGTTGGATTCCCAAACCATCACATACTCTCTTCATCACTTAACCCACAAATTCACTCCTATTGTCTCTCCAGACAATTCTCAGCAAACCAAACCTAGGGAAGAATTCCTTAACAAGGGCTTTAGCTGTGGACAAAGCAGTATTACCTTTCAGGGGATATGCTTCTACCCATCTTGAAAAGGCGCAAACAACCATGAGAACGTATTTCAAGTTGTTGCACCTCTCCATGTGAATGAAATCTAATTGCAAAACCTCAAACGGATACGTCGGAGGCGCAAAACGACCAGCTGGAGTTGGAGTTCCCTTACCAGGATTGTACATCAGACAAATCATACAATTCTTGACCACATTCTCTGCACACTTAGGAATTCCAGCATTTTGCCATACTGGAGCCAACAACTTACAAGTCCCTTTCGAACTGATATGATCCATTCCATGTGCCATCGTAACCACTGCAAGCACGTACGCATCAGGTAACAACCATCGCTGATGCTCTGACAACTCAACCCAACAACCATTTGAATCCAATTTACCCGTACTCTCTCTCCATACGCTCAACTCTTTGTAGCTTCAGCTTGAATTGACTTCACACTCTCTATCGTATCTACACACATACTTCTATCCGGAACCCATCTCGCTGGACCCGCAACATACATTCCACTCATCACATCTCTCGCTGTTTCTTTCGCAACTTCATCCGCAAACACATTACCACGACCAACATCATCAGTAACCTTCTTATGTGCACTGCATTTCACGATCGCAACTTGCAACGGCAAAGTAAGTGACTCAAGAAGTTCATTCACCAACCATTGGTCCCCAAAACGGCAGAGAACCCTTCAGAAAATATCCCAATTCTTGTCCTGCAGTATCTTCCTTACTGAAGACGCCTCTAACAACTCTCGTCTTGTGGTAATCTGCCACAGCTGTATACGTAGGAGGCAACAGGAACGAGACAAAACATGTGCCGAGAAATCAGGGGGCAACCATGTGTACGCTCTATCGTAGCAGACAAAATAGGTACCCGTAGCTGCTAAAAACGATGGGGAAGTCTGGGACGCAAAAACATACGTCTCAGTGCAGATACTCTTCCCTAATTGTGCTCTCAGATTCTTGCCATTACCTTGCAGACAAAAATGACCCTGATGGGGTACGATCCAAATCGGAGAGGATCTTTTCGCTCGCTGGTTCTCACTCAGACTAACTTCATATCCAGTCACATTCCATCCAATATACGCTAGTGTCTCATCTTTCGGGATAGTCTCATAGGAACTAATTCCTCTAATCATATAAACTATACCCTTAACTAGAGCACTATTCTTTGGATTGTCTTTCACAGAACGTAGGGGGTAGACTTCACGAGCATAGATGAACATCGTTCTGTATGCCCACACAGAACCATATTAACTGAATGGCAGGACCAGGTAAGGAATACCTTTATCAGTAGTATGAGGCATGAGGCCACACACCCAACAGTTAGTCATGTTCACTACTAGCTGGTGTTGGTGCAAAAGCTGAACAAAGGAATTATTAACAAATTCCAATCTTCTAATGGACTTATGTTCAGGCAGAGGGTGAAAATAAGGCGAAGAACAGTAGGACAAGGCATAGGTTGTGTAGTGGGTGCAAACTTCACTTGAAAAGAGAATATAATATATCCCATCAAAAACATCATCAAGCTAAGTAGCATAAAAAGACACAATATTAAAAAACATTTTCTGCTCATAATTTGGCACATTTTGCTCTTAAAGCTCATTCTTTCAACAGGTCTCTCCATCTCAAAAACTCCATCCTCTCCATCCTCTAACCGTGCTGTTCGCAGCAGTTGGTTCGATTCGCTCAGTGTACCTCTGACTGTCCTAGGGAACGCCCTAGAACAAACCAGAACCGTCGACCTCGTGTCTACACGGCAGTACGCTCTAAGTCTTTATACCGCGACCGCTACAGCTGAACCCGGATGGCGGTTCGAAAATCAAAAATCGATCAAAACAGTTTCTCGGAGGAGAGAGCTTTGATTCAAAAATAGCAAAGAAAAGATTTTCACTTTATTAGTCCCACGACTCTTGGTCGCAAATTATACCTGCCTTTGCCAGGCAATGTCTGATCATGAAATAAAAGTTCAGTTGTATCCAGTCGAACTGTTGGTGGCACAGCTTCTTGCAGAAGATCGTCGCTTTCACGGTCAGAGTTTGTCCCAATTAAACATGCATCACTAAAAGGCAGAAAACGAGGCACGGTATCAGTTTCTGAATCAGGAATACCCTCCTGGACCCACCGGTCGTACGGCAGAGGCAAAGGAGCTCTCTTACAATGTACGCCGTGGATCCAGTTGTTTTTACCGTGCACTCGCACTGCAGATCGCTTAGATAACAACATCAAGTAGGGTCCGTCCAGCGGGGCTGATCGTTCTTTGTCCGCTGAAAATTCTTGACCAGGACCCAGGAACCAGGATCGATGGCGTGTCCTGAATCTTCAGAAGCCTGAGGCAACGTATCATGAACCTGTTGGTGTAAGACACGCAATTTAGCCGTCAAATCATACAGATAGTCAAGCAATACAGGGTGTTCAATCTCACTGAATTTGGTCAGCCTCGGTACTCCCCATATGTTTGCCGGGCTTCCAAAATCTATTTCATAAGGACTAAGTCCCACTTGTGAATGTACAGTCATTCTTGTTGACAAAAGTGCTAATGGCAAAGCATCGGGCCATTGTATACCAGAGCTCGCCTGAATCTTGGCCAATTTTAACTTAAGGGTGCCATTATAGCACTCAACTAAACCTGCAGATTGGGGGTGATTTGCAGCATGGAACTTCTGTCGGATTCCCAAACCATCACATACTCTCTTCATCACTTGACCCACAAATTCACTCCCATTGTCACTCCAGACCATTCTCGGCAAAGCAAACCTAGGGAAGAATTCCTTAACAAGGGCTTTAGCTGTGGATAAAGCAGTATTATCTTTCAGGGGATATGCTTCTTCCGATCTTGAAAAGGTACAAACAACCACGAGTACGTATTTCAAGTTATTGCACCTCTCCATGTGAATGAAATCTAATTGCAAAACCTAAAACGGTTACGTCGGAAGCGCAAAACGACCAGCTGGAGTTGGAGTTCCCTTACCAGGATTGTACATCAGACAAATCATACAATTCTTGACCACATTCTCTGCACACTTAGGAATTCCAGCATTTTGCCATACTGAAGCCAACAACTTACAAATCCCTTTCGCACTGATATGAGCCATTCCATGAGCCATCGTAACCACTGCAAAAACGTACGCATCAGGTAACAACCATCGCTGATGCTCTGACAACTCAACCCAACAACCATTCGAATCCAATGTACCCGTACTCTCTCTCCATACGCTCAACTCTTTCTTTGTAGCTTCAACTTGAATTGACTTCACACTCTCTATCGTATCTTCACACATACTTCTGTCCGGAACCCATCTCGCTGGACCCGCAACATACATTCGACTCATCACATCTCTCGCCGTTTCTTTCGCAACTTCATCCGCAAACGCATTACCACGACCAACATCATCAGTAACCTTCTTATGTGCACTGCATTTCACATTCGCAACTTGCAACGGCAAAGTAAGTGACTCAAGAATTTCATTCACCAACCGACCATGCTGAATCTTAGTTCCATGTAAAGTGAGGAACCCACGTTCCTTCCACAATCGTCCAAAACTATGAGCCACACCAAACGCATACTGGCTGTCAGTATATACAGTCTCTCGTTTCCCTTTCGGCAACACACACGCTCTTGTCAATGCAATCAACTCTGCTGCTTGAGCTGAATTATGTGAGATACGTGCAGTGTCAACAAACGTATGCAAAGTCGTAACAGCATATGCCGCAGTCATATCACCATTTGGAAGCCAGAAGCACGAACAATCTACCCATAAGGTACCATCACACTTCGCAAGAGGAGTGTCCCTAAGGTCTATTCTCCCTTTTGTTTCCTCCTCTGTCCTAAGAAAGCAATCATGCTGTTCAGAAGCATCTGTCTCCACTGAAATCGGCAACAGCGTAGCTGGATTCAACGTGTTGCATCTCTTTATGTGCACATGACTCGCTAGAAATGTCAACTCGTAACCTGACAATCGAGCACTAGTTAAGTGCTGTGTCTTGGTCCTGTTCAACAAGGTATCCACTGCATGTGGACCATCACAATCAACATATTATCCATTACCAAACCAGCAGACTGTCGAATAGAGACAGCCGCTGCTGCTGTAGCTCTCAAACAACTCGGCAACGCTCTAGCTACCGGATCCAAAGTCGACGAGAAATACGCACATGGGCTTTGCTTATCGCCGAACTGCTGTGTCAGAACTGACAATGCACATCCCTCTCTCTCGTGAACATAGAGTGTAAAAGGCTTACTGTAGTCGGGAGTACCCAACACAGGAGCCGAACACAACGCATTGCGCAATTCAGAAAAACTCTTCTGGCATTCGTCAGTCCAAGGAATAGGATTCGGAGTATCCTTAACAGTAAGAGCTATCAAAGGTTTCGCAAGAAGCGAAAAATTTGGAATCCACTGTCTACAATACGACGTAATACCCAGGAAAGCACGCACTTCTCTCTGTGTGGTTGGCACACTCATTTTCGCAATCGCTTGAATTCGTTTTGGGGTCAATCTTCTTCCCTCCTTCGATAAGAGATGACCTAAGTAGGTCACTTCTTGTCGACAATACTGCAACTTCGAAAGAGACACTTTATGATGGAAGTCAGACAAATGACGCAACAACGACAAAGTAGCTTCTTTACAAATCTCCTCAGTATCAGCAGCAACTAACAAATCGTCAACATACTGGATAAGAGCAGCACCATCAGGTAAGGCAATCGTATCAAGCTGTGTTTTCAAAGTCTGACTATAGATCGATGGACTCTCACAATAGCCTTGAGGAGCGCGCTTAAACCCGAAACTTCGGCCTCCTAAAGAGAAGCAAAAAATATCTCTACTCTCCTCGGCAATCGGGATGCTGAAGAAAGCATTCTTCAAATCAATCACCGAAAACCAGGTAGCAGAAGCTGGAATCAAACTCAGTAAAGCAGTGATATCTGGCACAACAGGGAATTGCGGAACTACAATCTTATTCACCTCGCGAAGGTCGATCACAAACCTATATACAGGCGGTTGCGGAGAATCAGTCCTTTTCAAAACAGGCAAAACCGGACTATTGCACACATTACCTCTCGTTTCTTCAATCACACCTTTCTCAATCAGATCATAGATGATCGCTAGCAACACTCTTTCACCATCACTAGAAATCCTATATTGGGGAATACGCGGCAATCTAGCATTCGCTTTCAGCGTCACAACATATGGTGGAATCTCCAAAAGACCCACATCATTAGGACCAGTAGCCCAAAGAGAATCAGGAAGGGAAGACAATTCTGCTGGAAATTGATCTTTAGACAAATACATTGGAGAGATCACTCTCTTACCTAATGTAAGCTGAACTCCTGAAGGAGAACAATGTAGCGTCGCATACATTCTTTTCAACAAATCCAATCCCAACAAATTCTCACCACAACCTGTCGTCAGAATAAGGGGTGCTTCAAATTCACAAGGTCCAACAGAAAGAGACAAAGGACTAGAAACCGGATTACAAACTGGGGCGCTAGAAAAACCTACTGAAACATTCGTCAAGCCAGACAAAGGTGCGCCAGGGAGTTTAGAGTGCATGATAGAACTCTTCGCAGCACCAGTATCCAACTGAAAAGGCTCTAATACACCTGATGTAATCACTTCAACATAAGGTCCACTCTGATCTACTGGAACTGAAACAACTCCCTCTCTTTGTCTATGACTGTCCAAGCAATCATTACCATCCATATTCTCACCGTCGACATAGTAGTCGTCAGCATAGTACTGAGTCATCCTACTAGCCGCAACATTCTGCTGATCAAAGCTATTCATTGAATTCTGTGGAGGCAAGGAACGCGCGTTCTGGGGGAACACACCACGTCCCCTACCTCTAGGAGCTTGCTGAACACCTCGACCTCTCACACCAGAAGCACATTCGTGCGCTGCAACAGAACCGGACAACTATTCTTGAAACGACCCTCTTCTTTGCAATACGCACACTGATTAGGGCCTACAGGAAAACGCTGTTGAGAAGACTCGTACCTTTGCGAGTTTCTCTGAAACTGCTGAGGTTGCTGATAATCGCGCTGATTATTACGAGGCGGATATGCTTGCTGCAAAAGAACCTTTGTCTTCAAATCTTTAGTCTTCTTGTCTGCTCTATCTTTCTCATCCTTATCCCTATTTTCATAATACTGCTCAGTAGTCAATATCTTTGCTGGCGGAGAAGCAGCCCAAGAACTCTCTGAATCCTTCAACTTAGTATACAACTCGGGAAGCAAGTTATGCACGAACTTATCAACAAACAACTGTTGACCACCTTCTGTACTCATGTCCTGACCACTATGGTCGATAAACGTCTTTTCAAACCTAGCGAAGAAATCAGACCCACTTTCGTCTTTTTTCTGCTTACATGCAGACAATTTGTCCCAGTTTACTCGCATAGCAGGCATCAAGGTCTTCATATAATTAATGATTCTACCAGGGAGTTCGGCAACTAAAGGCTCAGGTTTAGCACCACCAACTTGTCGGCCATCCACAGCACCAATATTATTCCATGTATCACCTAACTCCTGCGCATGATCCGTATGACGAATCAATCCCCATAAAGGCTGTGGAACTACATTTCCAAACAACATGTCTATATCAGCTAGATTGATAACACATGAGTCTGTAGTCTGTGAAAATTCCTTATAGTACCCTGCAGGATTTTTACAAGGATCAGGCAAAGTCTGCTTAAGGGCCAAAACTTCAGCTCGCTTCCATGGAACATGTACCCAAACACGCTGAAAATGAGCCAGTGCAGCTACAATACCAGCCTGAGCATTGGCCTGAACTGCTTCCTTCCACACCGGAGGAACCTCTCTCATTGGATACTGTCGCACTTTTCTCCTAACAGAAAGATCAGGCTCAAACAACGGCTGAGAAGTAGACTAGCTCCTAAATGACAGCAGTGTCGCAACTGCTCTCTCAACGTCGAGACCCACAATCGTACCATTCGCAAACTCAGACTGAACACGGAACAACTCAGAAGGAGTCTGTCCCAAATCACCATCTTCCCATTCTTCACGAAGGAAAGTGCACATCTTATCAAAAACACACCTCTGCTTCGGTGCTTCCCATTGACGGAAGACATCCATAATAGACTCTAAATCATACCTTAAAGAATTAGTAACCCATTTACGTGCTAAATTATCCAATACTTCCCGCTCTTCGGGACCAGGCATTTGGCTACGCAACTGTTTTCGCGCTGAAACAGGGGTCATACTCAATGACCCAAAGAAAGGAGACAAAAGACCAGTAACAGTATCAGTCATTCTTTGTCGAACAGAAGGAGAAGTTGACAAAAGGACAGGAGACAAAGCAGACTGAGAGGAAACCAACGTAGGAGCAGTAGCAGAAGAAGTAGCAAGAACAGGAGACAAAGTCGTAGGAATTGGAGAAGGAGCAGGTAGCAAAGTCGGCGGCCCTTGAGAAGGCTGCACCATAGGAATAGGAGCCAGCTGAAGAGGCACTGGCAGTTGTACAATAACAGGAGGCAAAGCAACCGGAGGTTGCGCAACTAAAGGTTGCGGAGGTGCTGTAGCACTCTGCACATAAGGGGGTGGCAAACTCAACAAATGTGACATCAAAGGATCTTTCTCAAGTTCCTTTGTTGCACCTTGCTGATGAGGTGGCAAAGCTGGATAACATTTATCAATCACCATTTTACATTGCCTGTGCAGCTGCTCACTCACTTGTTCTTCTTCATTATCTTTAAACTGTATAGCAGCCTGCATTATCCAGATACCCTTCTCTCTTTTATTTCTCTTCGCTAATTTAATTTCATTCTGTTTGGCTTCCTTTCGCCATATGCGAAAAGAGTCTAACATCGCCGGGCGGGCTTTCTTCTTAAAGAGTTTAACTTCTAGATTATCTAAAATCTCCGTGTCATAACTACCATATTGGGGCCACTTTAGGACACCATCCTTCCTAGTGTAGCGAATCCACACTTCATTATACGTGATGGGGCCCATGCCATGTTTTAAATAGAGCTCATAGGTTGGAGTTCCAATCGGAGGCACCGGACACGAATCCTCCAATCGGGAATCCCTATTACAACCACAACAAAATATCTTTCCAAGTCTGCTAAGACCAGGCATCTACGCTCACTAGTCTAGCTTCAAACTCAAAGGGAATATCGAGTACGATAGTCTTGTGAATACACGAGTCCCTCGGCTTTGGAGCTTGCAAGTTCCAAATCAAAGATTCCAAGGGATACCCAAAAACTAAGGACTGGGAGACGTTCCACTCATACTTAACTGAAATATCGATGGCGTCGCCAGAAGAACCGTCTATCGTCTCGCCATACAAATCATCAAAGGGGCTCCAAGACAGGGCGACAGTCATGGCAGCAGTCCTTCTTAGCCGTCGGAAAGCGGGGAACCTCGCAGCAAAGACATTCGGACCACGACGACATACAGGGGTCGATGAAGTGGTAGGCCGTCCTCCAGAATTTTCACACGCTCACGATCGTCAGGCTTGGACCGGTACAGCTGAAGTCGCCCTACGTGGGCGCCAATTGAAGAACCGGGTTTTAGAACCCAGCGGCACCAGGGGCATGCCCAATGTCTTTGGGTTCACCTGTCTTAGAATACAGAGAAACTGGATACTTCTCGGTGACATCAAAGATCAAATTTTATTGGCTGCAACCAGGAACAGAAGTCTACGAAGCACAACACGGGTGGTTCGCTAGAGACGTTCAATAATCAAACATAGAATGGACACTTGTTTCTACAAAACCATTGGTTTGTATTCGAAAACCCTCATAGACATCCTGGTATTTTCGTTTGCGGTGTATCTTTTCTCCGCCCCATCAGGAGTCATGGCGTATTCATTGGGTGATCGATTGACGCGCTAGGTGCCTGCCTCACCTGAGGCTACCTCTGGTACAAGTAGAAGTGTCCAGAGATCAAAAGAATATATGTCAAGGAATAGACTAAAAATAGTGTCTAATCAAAAAAAGTATTTATTCTGGAAAGTTTAGGCACTATGGTTAAAAAGGAGTTGCGATATATAGGTGGGCAAGTTACTGGACTACCATATCTCTTGATAGACGTGTCGACATGTTTCAGCTCACTTGGCCCGGTCGGGTCTATGGATCTTTCGTCAGGACAGAAAACGTATATACAAACAAAACATACGAAGAAAAATTAAGAAATGAGCTTCACACAATTTGTGCGGGATTCAGTGTTTAAGTAATGGGAAATTCCCATGCTGTGAAGACAAAAACCAACACAGACTATTATGAAGGTTGGTACATTTTTCAGGCGAGCAGACAGTCATGCAGGATTCTATGGGGAGCACTATTATTTTACTCCAAATATAGAATGTGCGCCAACATTGTGGCGTTTACACAGTGAATAGGGAGGAAAGGAAAAAAACAAACGTGGTCTGGGAGAGGGGAAGTGCAGTAGTAGCGATTCAAAGATTGTATTTACAAAACACACAGGTATATCACATGCACAGTAGACCAAACGTTATTGAGTCTGAACGCTGTTCTATTTTGGTCGGGGAGTTGGTAACCTATCTGCCCTGCAATCATCTGTTTAGTGAAAAACAGTGCATGGTCGGTGGTGGTAGTTATTTGATGAGTCATTTTGGGTTTTTAAAGGAGACGTGAATAGTGACTTGTGTAACCCTTTTTGGTGAATAAAATTGTAAATACCTGTTTTGCGCAAAGTGAGCACTTCAACAGGGGAAACAGAGACGCATCCGGTATTTTACTGTCAAAGTAAAGATGGGCCCATTGGTTAGTACAGTTATTGGTCTTACCCATTTTGCTGGAAAGCAGTGTGCTACCATTCTTACCCATGAGGTACAGCTTGGTGTCCCTTGTGCTGACTCTTCCCCTGGCTATGGGCGGGACTAGAGACTGCACAACTTTAGTAGAGCGAGACATCCTCTTTTATGCCAAAAATCACATTCCTGACTAGCACCAATTATTTACACACTATCCAATCACAAGTGACATTGCAAAAGGTATCACATAACGACAAGCCCACTTTTCAGTTGTCCAGCCCTAAGCATGGGCGAATTTTGCGAATCTCGCGTTCGCGAATTTTGCGGATGCGCGAACTCGCAATCCGCAAAATCCGCGAATTATCGCAAATTTGCGGATTTTTTTTGTGTTTGCGCGGGTTTCTGCCAGTTCGCGAGGGTTTTGTACAATTTCGCAAAACGCGAACTTACCTGTCGGGTCGCAAGTTTCGCGAACTTCTTATTTCTACGTGTCCAGCCTGTTTGGGACACTCTTCTTCATCACTGCCACTCTCTGTCACCACTGCCACTCTCTGACTACTCATGCCACCCTCTGGCCCACCCATGCCACCCTCTGTTTCATCACAGCACCCTCTGGTTGTCCAGTCAGTGTACATTATTGTGGCAAAGCAAGCACACCTTCCCTGCCTCAAGTGACCTGAATTCATTTGGGGCTGATTAATGTGTCACAGAATATTTTTTTAGCTGGCACCTGCTTCCTTAGTGCTTCCTGATTAGTGATCTTTTGCACTTGCTAAGTGCTTTCATTGTTGCAAAATTAGTTACAACACCTGCCCTGCCCCAACTGACAATAAGGAATTAGGGGCTGATTAATGGATTTGAACTTCCAGCCTGGCTCCTGCTTGTCTCCCTTAGCTGTAATTCAGGACCTTTGTGGCATATGTGTAACTATTCTGAGGTTCAGAGCAGGGTCACATAATAGTTGCAACTGGCAACTGAACTCTGGAGGGGCCCCTCAGGAAGCACTACAGGAAATGGCTACTAATGATGAGCCTGAACTTTTGAACCTGGTAAGTAGTTTCAGTTTTGCTAAGATCGTATTTCTGCAATTTTGCGCTTATTCGCGGGGCGCGAAGTTGTACTGGGAAGCCGCGAATTTTGCGGGAGATTCGCGAATCTCGCGGATTGCGAATTTACCGAAAATCCGCAAAATCCGCGAGCGAAACGGATTTTCCGCCCATGCTTATCCAGCCCATCATCAATTACAAGGGAAAACCCAACATTCTTGCTCCGACAGGCCGGACAAACCCATAATAAAAAAACCTCAACCTAAATCATAAATAGGCCATAAAAGAAGGAACAGAAACAGATGAGAAGCAAAATAGAAGGGTGGGTGCGTGTACCATAAACTCCGCAATGTCCTGCTCTTTGATCTCTGTCTGACCAGCTGCCGAACAAGGAACTGGCTCAACAAGGTCAGCTTCGGGCAATGGAGTCAGTTCACTCAGGTCACACAGAAGTCAGCTAAAGGTGTACGTGTCCCAAGGACTCGCTCGGCCGTAGTCATCGGCCTATGTGAGGGCAACCACAAAATGGCTGTCGTACACAAAATGGAACCCAAAGGTTCAGAACGAAATCCCTGAATACGCAGTGAATCCATCAATCGAACATGACGAAAACACTCGTACATACCGCACTCGTCATTTGCGGTTCGCTGATACCAAAATCGTCACGATACGACGACCTTTAAAGAACGGGTTCAAAATTACGGAACCTCACCCTTAATAAGCAAAATGTTTGGATTTTTAAATATATTTCTGTGTATTGCAAAACTTCTTGCATCCAGAGAATCAGTGCATACTCAAACTTCAACTGCACTTAACAAAGTGGTACACCGCAACAACTCAGAAGTAGGGCGTGAGTATTAGATGTACTTGCTTTTGACTGCACTTCTAGTGTAACAATAGAAGAAACCATAATTATTCATTTCCTGTGAACCGAAGACAGTCATGTGCATCACAGTAAACTCTTTTTCCGTGGGAGCAAAGCATGCTTTGGCTGTAGAATGCAGATGTGATTTTTTAGCTATGGGAAGCGTTTGCCCCTCATTGTAAACTATGTACGTGTAGCATGAGGAATTGAATACAATTCTAATTACTAGGGGCCAAATGTGCAAAGCATTTTTGCGTTCCCAAACAACCTGATTAACAGGTTCAGAATGCTATGCATTAAGGTGTTGCGATTAGGATTCGGTAGCAAAACATTATTACTTTACTAATTACAGAAGTGTAGTAGTAATGCATTCACAAACGGGAAGGGGTCCCCAAGAGACCACATCCCAGGTAAGAATGTTAAAAAAATTCTTTTAAGTAGGTAATGGTTTAATGAAAGCATGCCTTCCCTTAACAAGCATTTGCAATGCAATAGGTCTTGCATTATTAAAGTTTGAGCTATTGGTGTTGCATTATTTAGCAATGCCAATAGCTCAAACTTTCAGTAATGCTAAACCTATGAGTGCTGGATGGAGGCAGGAGAGAACAGCTGAGAGGGTGCTGGAAGAATGTGGGAGGAGATCATCTGAGTGACTTTTTCTAGGAGGCATGTGAGAGAATCTGAGTCACTGCAGGCCGCTGATGCACGTGCTAGCCACCATTAGGAATGGGTGTTGCAAAGGCGGGACATGCGCCTGCCTTTGTCCAATCGTGTACCTTTTTTTGAAGAAAAAAAACACGCGAAAGCCAATGCCTGACGGAGAAAGCCTGATCGCACGCACAAGGGTGTGGTCAGCTTTCAAAACCCCATACAAAAGGGCTCTTGCGGCGTGAGCAGTGCTGCACACTGGAATGCAGGCGCGAGCCCTAAAAAAGAGGTGGAGGAGTTTGGAAATAGAAGAGATTGAGAAAAGATGAGAAACGGTGGAGAAGAAAGATGTAAGAAAAGACTGGCGCAGTCTGTTGATGCTGCTCTACCCTGCATTGTCTCCATATTCAAAGGTCGTCCATGTTTCGTTTCCACCTAGTGGCACTGATATAGGAGCCCTCCCTGGTACCAGTTCTGTGTGCTGCAAGCTGAGTGGCAGCTTTTAACTTGACATGGACTGAGGAGCACCCATTGCTCCCCATCCTAGCCTTAAGGGAATAACCAACCCCTGCTTGGCTATGAGAAGACAGTATGGGTGGTGGCATTCTGTTAGGTTGTGGGTATGTGCATTTCTCGCACACTTGCTTTGAATCCTACTGCCTTCCCCTAAAAACATGTCTGGCGAGATCAAGTACTGCAAAGGGAGTCTGTAGATGCTTATAGTCACACTGTTCCTTTTCCCTGCATAGGCTGATGCTGCATTAAAAATCGACCATCATATTTCTAGAAAGTCAGGGTTAGGGACTTCGAGGTTATGCTAGGCCCTTCCTAGAACAACAGGATCCGATGGACAACCCGACTGACCGGAGGGATGAAGAAGCAAAAGAGATAAGACCGAGGAAGGAGGAAAGTAAGAATAAGAATAAAATAAAAGAAGTGGTGGAGACGGGAAGAAGGGGTGGGTAAAGTGAGGAAGGGGAAATGGAGATAAGAAAGGGTGTATAGATAAAGCATGAAGTGGGGAATGGCTGGAGAGAAGGGGGAAATGGAGGCGGTGAGATCATGTCCTGAGAGAAGACTGGTTGACGAAGGACATAATAAGAGGGAGGGAGGGGAGCGGGTGGAGAATCGAGGATAAAGATTGATGAAGAGAGTGGGGAATGGAAAGGATGGGTAAAGAGGAAGTCTGTATGTAAACTTGTACAATGCGTCAGCATACATGTGAACACAATGTTAAACTGCATCTCCCCTTCACATTGCAGAGGGAAAATGAACACCTCCTGCTGAGTAGACCGAACATCTCTTCACTGATGATGAAGAGGACCTCCACACCTTCGACAACAATGCCTTCCAAGAGCTCTTGGACAGCTTCGGCACCCCACTGCCAGGACCAGGGCAGCCCAACTGCATCAAGGAGATCTCACCCCCTGCACAGACCACACAGCAGGAAGAACCCACCACCATGTCTGCCTCCTAGGACCCCCCACAAACAACACATGGCCTTCCAACGCTGTGTGTTCGGGTGCCAGGAGAAGATGGCAGAACAGGTGCAGGGGGGTTCGACCTCATGGCAGCCAAACCAGATGCCATACATGGGTGTCTAAGTCCCATCAGGGACCACTCACAGTCACTAACGGACACCCACAGTCCGCTCCATGCTCTCCAATGATCCATGGCTGACATCGCTGGAGTCCTGACTCTGAGACATAAACAACTGTCTAGTCAAAGTGGCTCCAGTGATGTCAGCCGGGAGTTGGGACACATGCGGAGGATCATGGAGAACATGGAGCAGACACAGGAGGAAAGAATGGCTGCAATGGCTGCACACCAGCGAGAGGTAGCTGGGTTCTTCCATGCCCTGCAGGCCCTCATCATGGCATTGCTGCCACAAGGCCTGGGGTAGATGAATGCTGCTGCTACCACTCCATCCACATCTCGGCTCCCTGAAGTGTCAGTGCCACACCGTGTGGCAGACATTCCACCTGCGGCCCCAGATGTGTCACTGCCACACAGTGATGCAGACAAAACAACACCGCTAACATGTGAGGCACATGATACATAAGAGGACGAAGATGTGGATGATTCTGCATCAGTGGTAAGAAGGACGCAGTAGCATTCATCTCCACCATATGGCCTGTTTCTGCTTGGTTCTGCCCTCTGCATCATCACCTTCCACTGTCCCTGATACACTCTGTGACACTCATCTTGGACCTCGACATGGACTGCCATATTCTGTTTGGTTACCAATTACACAGCAATCAGACTACGGACTGACCTCCTCCTCCTCCGATGAACTTGTCATTCCCTAAAGGACTCTGGCTGGCCCTCCATGGGGAAACAATATGAAGTGGGGTTTGCATGGCCCTGTACTGCTCCAGCTTCAACACTCCACTGAATGTGAATAAAACATTCAAATTCACACAGATGTGCCATGTCACAGTTGTGGGTTGTATGATTGTGGAGTTGAGGTGTGGGGATGTTCAGTTGGTACTTACTGACGAGCAGTGCTTTTCCATAGGTGCCACCCTCAAAGCGCTGGTTGGTGATGGACTTGCAGAAGATGTAGGAATCATGCACACTGCCTGGGAAGCATGCAATGACATTGGTGAACAGGCCACGGTGGTTCAGTTTTGCCTGCACATTGATGGAATTCATGTAGTTTCAGTTGCGGTGATTGTGTACAGTATCGGCAGGGACCACAAGTAGTACATGAATGCAGTCAATTGCCCCCAACACATGTGGGAAGCCAGCTATAGCCTAGTTCCCTTGCATGGTCTCCAGCTGTTCCTGCACAGTGTGGGTGAAGTGAAGGTGCAGGGGTATCAAGCTGATACAAACCATGATGCTTACAGGTATGATAAACCCTGCAAATGAGACCGTAACAAAAGTTTGTGTGGTCGTAACCTTCCTTCTCTTTACTACGAAGTTTACGACCCTACGAACTTCTGTTACTTTTTTAATGCAGGATTAATCATACCTGTAAGCATTCCGGTTTGTCCCAGTGCAATAAACTGTACCAGGTGACGTTTGTTACCATACGGACGCTTGACCATTGTCACCATTTATCCAACAGGTTTCTGCATACTGACTATCGAAATTTGGAATTGTATTGGGGTGTTCCCGCAGCATATGCAGTTAATTGAATCCACACATTGCCCTGATGAAGTTCCCCTTTGGGAATGGAACACGTTGGCTGAGCTTTTCGTATTGTTGATTTATGTATTTGTAATAAAGAACTGTTTTTACAGTACTGTTGACTACTGGACTTCATGACCTGGAGCACCCAAATTTCAGTGACTACAATCTTGGATTTGGGGCACGGAGGTGTCAAGCAATGGCTGGCATTGGGTTTGGTTGCGCAGGAACACTACGAATTTTAACTAGCATGTGGTGCGGATACAGGGGCCCGCCGTTGCTTTTGCGGACATGCATCCAAGACATGTGAGGTTGTTTGATAGGGGTGGCTGTGAGACTCCTCCGACTCCGGCAGTTGTTGGTTGGGAGGTACCAGAGGTCAACAGGTGTGGTACATCCAGCAGCTTTATTTGCGGAGGGATATTTGTTCTCTACTGTGGTGTTGGTACCGTTAGCCTGTGGGCAATGTGGGTCAAGATGCAGAGGATGGTTGTCTTTTTGGGCCTGTAGTGGGCAATGGCATCCTCTGGTGTTGAGTCTCTGAGGCTGGTGCGTTTTAGGAACGTCCGCTGTCTTGTTCTGCGCTGCCTAGGTGGTAGTCCTGGAGGGGTGGTCTAGCGGGGATTCCTGGGGTGTTGGCAGCGGTGGGTGTTGTGGCCCTCTTGGGTCTCCAAGCTGCATGATCAGTAGCTCCATGACATGTGCTGGTCTTCAGATGTGGCTCTGGGTTGGGCTCCCTATCATACTGCAGGTTGTCATCCTGCTTAACACCAGTAAAAGGTAGGTGTTAAATCCTTGCTGCTAATGCTCCTTATCGCCTGTTTTTGGATTGCATCGCAGATCTGTCAGGTCATTGAGAATATCGCAAAGTTGTTTTTTGTGTGTTTTTGCACAGGAACGCCTACTCTGCATATCATTAGAGTTAGTCGTCCCTCTCATCAGTGGCAATGTTTTTTTGCGCCAGCTATCGCTGGAAAACTGGCAATATTGGCAGTTTGCATCAGCTTGAGAATAGGGCGATAAATCTATCACCACTTTGCGGAGCTAAAGTGCCAATAAATCAGCAATGAGTCCTTGAGAATATGCCCATTAATCTTTTGGTCACCTTAATTATAGTCTTCACTTCTGCCTGTTCCACACTTAAATTTGTAAATATCAGTGTCTCATGGACTCTGATTGGACAAGGGTAGGGGAGTTGTTATCACCTCATGCTGTCATACTCAATTTCTCAATTCATTTATTTGTTTAGCAAAACCCTTCCCCTTTAGCTAGTTTATAATTCTGCCTTTTTATTTACCCATGCGTTGGTTGTATCAATTAAAACAATTCTTCAATAGGATTCTACAGCCGAGGATAGTGTTCACACAGTAGCTTGTCCTTGGCTCTTGGCAGCCTGTTAACAGTCCGGTCAGTGGGTCACATCATAATTGTAGTGCGCAGACTCAGCTTGTTTACGTTTTCACTGCCATCTTTTCCCTTGGCTTATCACATCAGCCCCAAACGTACACTAATAATAAAAGAATCATAAACAAATGTTAATTACTCAAATATGTGATTAGCACTGTTCACCACCCACTTCTACTCTATCCCAAGTTATATTTTCTTTCTTTAAGCAAAAGCATTATCAGCAACATCTTCTTTTAAAGTTCAGTCAGGCAAATGCCAGGCATGCGGTGCCTCAAGACCTACAGTTAGTAACTCTTCCGCATGTGTGACGGTTTTTCCTCTCAAACGGGTAAGTCACATGGTTATTTACGTAGTTCTGGTTTGCACGTGTGAAAACGTGTATTTCGGTTTCATGTGGGATTCGACTGCATTGCAAATTATTCTTTGTTATTTAAGCATGTCTTTTCCCCATATGTGAATATCGTGCGCATGTTAATTTTCATTTCTTTTCTAATCTAGTGACTAGTACTTTTTAATGAGAGATTGATCTGAGCAAGTTTCTTTTTCTTGAATCATTGCTCCATCAATAGCCTTAGTGCGTATCCCTACTAAACTTCGGTCAGGCCCCTTGGTTTTTATAGTATCTGATCACCAATCGTATTTCCATAATAATAAAACAAAACTGCACTTGTGTACACTAAAGTATAAACAAGGCTAAACAATATATCAATAAATGTGACATATTGATTCACTGATTGTTTGTCTTTTCTTATAACGAAAAACAATAGCTACCACCGTTTGCAGCCATGATATTATTTTATCTTTGAATATGTTTTTATTATTTTTCATTATGTAGATAAGCAGAGTCGTGTTACATACATTGGTGGTATGGTGCATACAGTTTGTGGTGCTGTGCAAAGTGATGTATATAAATGCAAAATTATTAGCAGCACAATGATGTAACATTTTAGAATGTCTTATTGGCACAAGTGATGAGCTCTAGCTAGGAATTGATGGCAATTATCACAGACATTGGAAGTTTGCAATAACAGATCAAAAGAATATTTGCTTCTAACAGGTATGATACTAACATAAACATATTACACGGCTACCTAGATAATATTGGCCTGACCAACAAGTTCCATCTCTATGTCATACAGCATTTATTGTATGGGTACCTATGTGAGTTTATGCTCCCATGTCTTCAGCTACCACTGTTAGATGTCAGTGCAGGGTGGGTGACAGCAAATAGTAGTGTCCTAAAGGGGTTCCACAATCTTGGTAGGTGTGTTTTGCTCCCCTTTCCCCACTTTGTCACCTGTCTCAAAATGAACATTGGGGCTATTGAGTGATCAGGTATGTCAGTGTGTAAGTCTGTCATTAGAGCATCCCAATACGTAGCAATAGGGTATTTCCCTGAGTCCCAGATGTTCTTCTCTATGTAGAGTTGCGCTTCCTGCCTGTGCCCAGTTAGTGAATGATCGCAGCCAGGCTGTGATATGGGGGTGTCAGGTGATTTCCGTCTGTGGGTAATTATTCGTATGGCCAATAGTAGCCCTAGGTAAATGAATCTAGATATGACTTTGTATTTCTTGCCACTGCGATATAACCCTAAAATGCATACCTCATATGTAACCATAAGTGATCTGTTAGTGCAGTGCTTCAAAGGTTTTACTAATTCCTGCCAGTTGTGTTGTAACCAGGGGCAGGCCCAAAGAATGTGTATAAGGTCTGCATCTAGCAGTTGGCAGTGAGGGCAGGCGGTGTCAGTGCACCTGAAATATCTATTTATTTTATCAAGGGTAAGATAGGTTTTATGTTCAACATATAGTTGAATCAGCTGGAATATGGCATTTCAAGGGACATCGGCAGGGCTCCCCAATATGGCATCCTATTCCTTGTTAGCATAGGGCTGACCCAGGTCCACTTCCCATCTGTCGCGTAGCGACATGAGAGACAGTGCAGTATGTGAGCGTAGGAACCTCACCAGCCAGCATACCAGGTGCTTGCCTCGACCTAGGACATGTAAGCATTATATTGTAAGATGCATAGTATGTTTGTCGGTCATGTCTCCCCAACTTGGAGCTAGTGCCCCCATGAGTGAAGTATGCATTAAAAACTTTCCAGCGGCGTGTCCGTCTTCCTCCACCAGTGTGTCATAAGATAAGAATGAACCATCCCTATATAGAGTTCCCATTGTCTGAATTCCATTTGGTCAATTCCACTCCGGTGGCGAACTGCGTTCCACATCGCGTGCCTAATAGAGCGAGTGTTTGGGCATAAGGGAGAGTCTGATGTGAGAGATAGCGGGTCCTCCAATAGGAATGATTGGCATTCAGCAGACGTGCAGGCTGTGGCAGTGGGGGTCGAGCACAGGGGTGAAATAACCGTAATAGGCTAGACAGAGTCCAAGTTGGGAGCAACGTGACTCTCTCTGACATTTGTGAAGAGTCACTGTGTCACCCATTGGAGCTGTGCCGACAGATAGTATTGTTCAAAGTTGGGTACTACAAGGTCACCATGATAGTAACCCTGTGTGATAATTTGATCTTATGAATGGTTTTATAACTGTATATCTTGATTGATAATCTGATTTTAGGAAACGATTTTAGGAAATGCTAATTTTTATGTTTATGGCTTTATACATGTTTTAATTGTAATCTTTTATGACTGAAAAACGTCGAAATAAAGATCAATTGATTGGCATTATAATTCATTTATTCATGACACAAATTAATTTAGTTCAGAGCCTTGCATTAGTGCCAATTATTCCCATTGTTATCTACATATGTACAATTTGGTCCTCAATGTTCTAGTAACTTTAAGATTCCCCAAAAATCGGTATCAACAGTACTAATGTGGTTGCTTAGGTATAATACCTATTCTTAGTCACTCAATTCATAACGAGACAGAGAAAGGATTTAATATTCTCTGGCTATATAATAATGGGTATAGTACCCTGACTAGTAGTTTCACACTTGATCGTTCGTACTTACAAATATAACCAACGTATTCTATTTCTCTCCTGTCAACAAAAATCCTTTTCTAACAATTTACACTAGTACTCGTATTTTCACCTACTTCAAAACAATATTTCTGGGTATCATCGCTCTATCACCCATTTTTAATTTATTGACAATAAGGATTTAGGCGAGTTTTAAGAAAATTCAATAATAAAGATTAGAAAGAAAGGAAAAAATAAAATAACTATAGGAAGGAGGGGGCAGTGCAATTTATAGTGATTATGCCCCCTAGCTTCGTGCTCGTAACCCATAAGGTGGTGTAGTTTCTTTGAGGTTTTGTTATTGCTTAAATTAAATCTTCCACCTTACTGGAAGAATCTACAAGAATGAGAAGAGAGATAGAAACGGTTATTAGTATATCACTTCATACATTGTTGAGCATATACAATTAAACTACTTGTTCAGTTCTTTTTACAATTTCAAAGATCAGTTGTTTACAGGGTTTTAATCTGTTAAATCCGTTAACAGCTGCCCTTTATACTGTTGATATCACAATGTCAAATAACACTCTAGTTTTACAAGGGGAATTGGCACAATCTGGTTCTAAAAGTTATACTTCAAAGGTGATTGTTAAAAACAAGTGGAGTTCCTAAGGTTTGGGAAGCTATTCTCTGTTCATCATATTTCTTATCGCTTCATCGATGTTCAATCCCATGGGTGCTACGGTCCCTGTCTGGAGAATGAATCTAGATTCTGCTCTTTGAAGTGCCATCTTCCTGTCTCCTCCTCTAGGATTCTTGGGGGCTGAATCCAGGGCAAAATACTTTGCCCAGGTCCAGTCTCCGTCATGGTGTGAGTTAAAATGTCTTGCTGTACTGTATGAAAAATCCTTATTCGTGATGGCACGCCAGAGCTCCAATATCTGTTTTTTAACAGGAAACGTCATTGACCCAATGTACCATTTGTTGCACGGGCATGTCAGCACATATACCACATGGTCTATACTGCACTGAATGTTTTTGTTAATTTTCCATCTTTTATTGATTCTGCTAAGTGTCACCTCTCATACATTGTTGCTATGACTACAAGCTTTACACTTTACACATTTGTGGAAGCCTCCCCTTGCTGTCAGCCATAATTGTTTCTTCGTTTCCAGGTGACTATTGACTACTATATCTCTAATAGACTTTCCTTTTCTATAAGAGATAGCTGGAAGGGTTCCTAGTGAAGGCCCTAAGATCTTGTCCTGTTGTAAGATTTCCCATCTCTTTCTCATAATCTGACTGATCAAGGGTGATTGTGTGTTATAAGTTGTTATGAGTCTGATCGGTGTCTCATTTTTCTTGGGGGTGACCTTAGGTGCTTTGTACGGTGCCACGTTTGTTTCAATGGGTTCTACTTTCATTTCTCCTTTCCCGAGCATATTGGGATGATATCCCCTTGCTCTGAATCTTCCTTGCATCTCATTTTTGTGTTTTTCAAATGTCTCATGGGTGCTGCAGTTCCTCTTGGCGTGTACAAACTCTCCAAAAGGAATAGCCCATCTAAAACTAGGGGATGGCAGCTAGATGAGTGTAGCAGGGAGTTGCCAGCTGTCTCTTTTCTGAATATCTCAGTTTATATCTTGTTATTAATTATTCTGAGCTGGATATCCAGGAAGTCAATGCTCACCTGGCTGTGCTGCATTGTAAACCTAAGATTGAGGCTGTTCTGATTCAGTGCTTCAATGAACATTAGAAGGTCTCTCTCATTCCCCTCCCACACAAAGAAGATGTCATCTATAAATCAGATCCATATATTGACCCTAGTGGTCCAGTATTCCAGGGCATCGCTTCTGAGCACCCGCTCCTCCCACCAGCCTACCAAAAGATTGGCATAGCTGGGGGCAAAGCAGGTGCTCATCGACATGCCCTGGGTCTGTTTGTATTGGGACCCATTGAACAAGAAAACTTTCTCCACTAGGCACACCTCAACCATCTGCAATATCATCCTAGAGTGTGCTTCAAGGTGTACATCTGGATTTCAGGAAATGTTCACAAGCTCTTAACCCGTCTGTGTGTCGAATAGAGGTATACAGGCTTTTGACATCTAGGCAAACAAGCCAAAAGTGTTTCTCCCAATTGATGTTTTCTATCTTCTGTAAAAAATCCTTTGTGTCTTCAATATGTGAGGTTAGATCCCTTACATAATTTTTCAAAACGTGATCCACATAATGGGACACATTCTCTAATAGACTGTTGATAGAGGACACTATTGGCCTGCCTGGAGGCTGTATGGGGTCCTTGTGAACCTTCCTGAAAAGGTAAAAGGTGGGTGTAGTCGGGTTCTCATTGATGAGAAATTTAGTCTCATCCCAATTCAAGAGTTTGTCATTAGCCCAATTTCTAATATGTTGGTGTACCCTACTCTGTAGGTTCATAAGATATGAGTGATCAACTTTACTGTAGCATGTAGTATTTGACAGCTGTCTCATAGCCTCTTGTATGCATCTTTTCTTTTCCCAGAGGACTATATTCCCCCCCTTATCTGAGGGTTTATTGACATGGAGTTGTCATTAGGTAGGTCTGTGAGTGCAGCTCTCATCTCTGGGGTAATATTTTGTTTCCCCAGAGGTTTGTTTAAAAGTTGTAACATATCTTGGTTGACCAAGTCATGAAATAAATCAATGTTATCTCTCGGTAGTTGAGGTCTGTACTTTGACACTGTATTCATTTGAGCTGTGAGCTCAGTTATGGTCTCTAGGGAAGCCCCTCTCTGGGTTACCAATGTTTGTTTATCTTCCTGTGAGTTAATGGGTTGGGTTATGTCTGGTGGGTCCTCATCCTCTACGCTTTCTAATGTCCTTAGTAGCTCGCTGTCTGACTGTGAAGCACTCTCACAGTGTCTGGTGGAAGTATTCCTACAGCTCTATTGTAATGCACTTTGTACAGTTTAAGTTTCCTAACAAACATATACATATCTATTTGTGATTGGGTATAATCAAACTGTGTATCAGGACAAAAAGTAAGTCCAAGTTTGAGTACTTTCTCTTCAGTAATAGATAATTGTCTATTAGATCAATTGATTACCGTAAGTTCTGATTTCTGCTCATCCATTATTTGTTCTTTGCTGCCTGGTTTTTGTTTCCCACACCAGTATTGTCTGCTCTTAATCCTCCGCTGTCTCCTTCTTTTGGTTTTGTATTGCCTCCTCTGCCTTGATAGCGGGTTCTCCCCCGAATAGATTGTTCGTTGGCCTCTAGCATGAGGCGCATCTCCTCGGAAAAAAAATGTTACTTCCGTGGGACATTGTGCATTACTTTCAATAGAGCTTGCTTCAGAACTCAGGCTTGTTCCTGATTGCCATCTATCTTTATATGCTGCTCCCAATGCTTTATCTTTGGCTAGGGATGTGCGTAATTTGTCGAATTTTCTCGCGAAGGTCAGGATCCTTCCAGACTTATAATCCCACTCATCACTATAAAATTTTCGCTGTTTCCTTGCAATAATGTCTTTTTCGAATTTTTCAGTTCTATCATTGACCGCTGACAGGGTCTTTGTAACTTCATCTTGATTTGACTCCGTTGCTAGCTCATCCAGGATCTTTTGAATCTCTTTAACAAAGTCCTTGTGTTCCTTCCACGCATTTCTGATTAGTATTTCCATCATCACTCTCGAGCAGACAGTTGTGTTTTCCAACCAGCTTTTAGTACCTCGGGTTTTGGTTTATTTAGCTTGGGCTCAATGAAGATTCGTAGTCATCTGGGGACGCGATCCACCTCCACATAATTTTGGAGGGATGTCCCCTCTCACCAACGGCTTAGCTCCTTTTTTCTTAGTCTTTCCAGGGCATTTCCTTTTTGTTTTATTGATGTTTGGGATGGGGTTGCAGTGTTTTCAGACTCATTCTGCCCGCTTACAGTGGATGTTTTCTTTTTGAAGATTTGTTCCGCCGAGGCTTCCCGCCCCTTTAAAAACTCCATTGCCCAGAATGCTGTTCGGTCTACAGACCGTCTCTGTACCTGATCGCGCTAGGGATCCCAGTGATCCTGCGCGCCCTGGCAGTCTCGCACCCTCCGTGCCTTTCTCTTGCCTTCTGCTGTTTTTGCTCGGCGTAGAGTAGGTCTCTTTGTTTCCTCGAGTGCACTTCACGGGCAGCCGGCGGGCAGAGATTTCCTGACTTGAAGTCTCTCTTCCTATTTTGGCGCAGGTCTCCTCCCTTCCATGTCGGGCTGGGGCTCATTCTCGAGCGGGCCCACCACTCAAAAGTATGCTGCAGGCTTCTCTCGTTTGATAAGAAGATCGAGCCACACCAACCAGGTACTTTTCAAATTGATTTATTTTCAGGGCACAAACAGCCGCGTTTCGAGCACACAGGCTCTTGGTCTCATGACCATGGTTCCGTGTCGGGTGATCATATACCTTTTGGTTTAAAGAAAATCAATGAAAGACTCTGTGTTTACAACATCACACAGGTCCAGTGTCAACATTTACAAAATCATATTATAATTCATTTATTCATGACACAAATTAATTTAGTTCAGAGCCTTGCATTAGTGCCAATTATTCCCATTGTTATCTACATATGTACAATGTGGTCCTCAATGTTCTAGTAACTTTAAGTCCCCAAAAATCGGTATCAACAGTACTAATGTGGTTGCTTAGGTATAATACCTATTCTTTGTCACTCAATTCATAACGAGACAGAGAAAGGATTTAATATTCTCTGGCTAAATAATATATATATATATATATATATATATATATATATATATATATATATATATATATATATATATATATATATATATATATATATATATATATATATATATATATATATATATATATATATGTTTTTTACTTAAGAAAATAATCTTCAAAGATTGGACTCCCATGGTTGACTGTATCATAGGAGAACAAGCTGCCAAGTGAAATTTCCTAAAGCACACAGAACATTGTGCAAATTCACAATTTTGTCTAAACCAGTTTCATGTTACAAGGATATTGCAAATGCTTATTACACATTAAAGTTACAGTTTACGAATATGCAGAGAGCACAACTAATCCCACCTTTCCAAAATGAATTGCGCCGGATGCTGCTTAAGGACAACTGGGGCATGCCCTGGCTACACCTTTACCGTTTTCTACTACAAAGTAAGCATACATTCAGTGGAAGATGACAGATTACTTCATATACCATGCAAGCAAGCACAGACAATAGGTTTAGCCATGACTGATTGTCTTGCTGTAACCCACTTTATGTTAAATGCATTCTTGCTGTTCAATTCCAAAACTGTAATTTTGTTCCTCTGCATCGCTCGGCCCTCTGCAGACTAACCAGGTTCCTTCGGTAATGATTTCTTTTCTATTGTATTGTTTTCTGCATAATCAAGTTGGTAGGTAGGGGTTTAGGTGACACAGCCATCTGTCAAGTTCATTTGCTCTGAAAATGCAAGAAATAATGGCCTCTACAACGCAGGGCTATCTGTTATAAAAGGCGAATATCAGTTTTTGCACCATCTCCTCATCTCTTCAAATTATTATGTCCCCCCACTCCTGCATGAGGCACAAAGGCTTCTCTCAGCATGACTGATTGTTGAAACAGAAGCAAGTATCACAAGTCCACCATGTATTGCAATTTATGCAAGCAATCCAATTAAGGAAAATAAACTACTATCCTGGATAATGCGCCTGTTGTGAAGCGACAAGAGGCTGCCGGGCTGCAGACTGCACCGTTCAAGGGGTATCACCGCCAGCTCTCTGACATGTTTGCTTAATGTGCAAATGCAGTTTGGAGAGCTCTAAGTCAGGCGAAGCAATTTTTTCCATCCGTTTCGCAAATCACCTGGCCAGAAATAACAGCACTCAAAGTATAATAGTAAAGGGGACATTTTGAAAGCGGCATTTATCTGCAGAGGCAAGAGAGCGTCAGGAGTTATTTACAGAGTCAATTGTTTTTGTTTTGGGAACAGCATGAACCTGACTGCAATGGTTAAGATGGAATCTATATTGTGGGCAGATGATTTAAAAATAGCAAATGGAAGGAAAGTTTGTCATATTTTGCGACCTTCTTTCAGACTCTCGGAAGCTGCTACCTAAGTTTTGCAAGTATTTGTGGCTTTAAAAATATTTCGAAATTAAAAGAATTTAGATGAATTCTATAACGTGTAGAAGGTGATGTTTTACATTTAAATACGGGTTTTATACGATATGAGTAAGGTGGGAATTTTCACCCCTGCTAATAAAACTATAATAAACTATAATAAAAAAATACGGATAATCTCTGTGATTACAACACACTTAACAGGTTTTATGCGTTGAAGCATCTACCATAGGTATAAAGGGATATATGTTTGTTTAACTTGAACAACTTCTTAGTTTCCCAATGATCAATTTTAAAGGTCTAAATTCAGATGTAAAAATAAAATACTTCCTGGTGTATCTCACTTAAGTCAAGTCAAGAAAACTTTATTCCATTGCTTTGTTGGTATTACCAGACTTGAAAACTTAAAAAGATATGACAATGTACCCTGTGATCCTCACTACTTAGATTACAATGCATTTCCTTTGATAGATTAATTGCTTTAAAAACATTGCAATCCTCCAGGCTATATATTAATTCTCCAGAAGATGCAATTTAATAAATGCCGGGCGACATTGTCTCAACCCCGAGTTTTTAAAAGCGGGACAATCCAAAATTTCCTTAGCTCCCTATAAAATGTCCAAAATAATACTACATGGATAATAGATTGGTCTGAATGATCTTCAGAAGGACACAATTCCAGTTAACTGGCCCATTCATTCATTTTTGGAAAGGTGACAAATCTATGAAAGGTCCCCAACCTAAATCTTATTAATAAAAGCCTATCATATCCACCGGGAATAAAAACTAGATAGGGTTGTATGCTAAAAGTAGTTAAAATCAACTGATTTTGTTGGACACTAGGCTTTAGTATCTTTGCCGACACTCTCAATGTGTCCAATAGCTGGAGACCCTCCTTATATAAATCCTTTCTCGTGATCAACTGCATAGTGCACGGGTCAATAAAGTATTCTAAATTACCTAGATCGCGCAAGAAATCTCGAACTTATCTCACCTACGGGATCTATGGGGCACCTTCCAATTTAAGACTGTCCAGTAGAATATCCCTATTTTACTTCGTCTGTTCTTTTGTCCAGATCCTATGCCAAAGGAGGATGGGCTCCAGTTTTATAAGATCAGTAATATAAGGAAGCCCCAACTCAGCATGACAAACATAGGAAGAAGTACTAGCCAGAATGGACAAGATGTATCTTAAGAAAGCATTTTGCACTATCTGTAATGGGTGCATATCAGCAAATCCCCAAACCCCTGCCCCATACATGGCTGTGGAAATACATTTTGCTTTATAGATTTGAATAAGCTCGCCTGGCGGTATCCTTCCCAGTTTTCTTTAAAAGTTCTCGAGGGCAGATGTTCTCCTCATAAACGGCAATTTTATTACAGAAACTGCTTCAGCCCATGTGTCGTTTTGGTTAAATAACATGCCGAGAAACTTGAAACTCCTTTTGGGTGCTATCTTTTGCCCATCCTCAAACATATCCCTAGATCTCTGACTACCACGGTCACACCTCATTTAAAAGTCTTTGAGGTGTTCACACTAAGTCCAAGATCATTCCTAAAATTAGAAAAACGATCTGAAACCCTCTGAAGGCCAATTGGTGTGCATGACATCAAAATCGCATCGTCCGCATAAAGGAGTGCGGGTATTGGGTGACCGTCTATTTGAGGAAAATATCAGCCATCTTTTAGCAAAGCCTGACCTAGACCATTAATATAAAGATTAAAAAAACAGAGGGCCAGGACACAACCTTGCCTGACTCCCCTCGTTTTGGCAAATAAAGCTGTGCACTCACCAACCAGACCAAAGCGCACACGTGAAACTAGAAAGTAGATAATTTGTGCATCTACCCCCATAATCTCAAAGGTCTCCCATAACTTATCATGCCTCACAGAAACAAATGCTGCAGTGAGGTCCGCGAAGGCTATAAACAGTCTGCCCTTCTCCACCCTGGCGTATTTCCCTACAAAAATACCCGAATTTAGGCTCTGTTCGGTAGTCCCTAGACCCTCACGGAAGCCATATTGTACGTCAGATAAGACCTGACTATCCTCAGCCCTGCCTTGTAATCGGTCCAGGATATTCTCCCAACTACTTTGGCCAAAGAATCCAGTAAACAGATGGGCCTGTAACACCCAGGATCCTGACGGTCCCTTTTTTTAAAGATTGGAACAATGATAGATTCCACCCAAGTCCCTAGAAAAGGAGCCCGACAGCTAGCATTGATTACCTGGGTAATAATTGGCCCCAGAGGAACAACTTGGATTCAAACAAATCTGTAGGGACTCCGTCTGGCCCAGGAGCCTTACCACCTAGACTTGCTAAAAGTGCTCTGTTTACTTCCTCCAGAGTGAACTGGAGGTCTGAGTAATGAGTAATTTCCTCTTGGTGACTGTCTGCTTGTCAATTAGGATTTCCCTGCCAATTATACACTACAGAGAAATGCTTAATCCAATAATCTTCGGTTATGGCAACTTCGATTGAAGGGCCTCCTCCAGAGTATAGAAGGGGAGGTTTTATAGCTTTCCGAAAAGCTGCACTATCTTTCATTTGCGAAGCTTTGTGAAGGGCATCTCAAGCTGCTTTTCTCAGAGCACACTTTCTTTCTGTGATGGCCATCCTATATTCCCTTCTTGCCTGCCTAACACCATATGGATTTCGTGATGTCTTGTGTAGCTCGTGTTTTAGGTTAGTATGGGCTCTTGTGCACTTTGAGTCCAACCACCCCTGAGTCTTTTCTTTTTTTCGTTTTGAACATGTAGTCCCTCCCATACCACACCTGATATTAATTGGTAGGAGGATATAATGCAATCTGAGGTAGCTGTCTCACTCAGGCAGGTGTCTAAAGTCGATTTACATTCAGGAACAACTTGTTTGGTAACCATTATAGGGTCCACCATTGACCAGCGTAGGGTATAACCATTAGTTTTATCAATTGTTTAAATTCCTTTTACTTCCGACTTCAACAATTCTGTACGGGCACTTAGTTTATCAAACTTAGCTTCCAGAAGACTACAAGAGGCTCTTATACTCTCCGGATTTTTATTGGAACCCTCAAAACCCTGATGGATATCCTTTTCCAATTTTCTAAGAAGCGCCACAACTGAAGAATACAAGCTATCTAGCTCAGGATCCACCTCAGATTCTTCCAGGATCTTGTGATCTGTCGTTGGGCTATCTGCTGTCGCCAGGACCTCTTCCCCCCATTCCCCATCTCTGACATACCTCCTACAGCCGAAACTACATCCAACTGCGGTGGGGTACCTGCGGTAGCCATTTCACCATTATCCTGTGCAATCTACCCCTCCTCCTCCATCTCAATCGCAAGATCTTGAAACCGGTTAGGGGTTAAATACAAGGACCAGTCCTGTACTTCTACGTCGTTCAGAGTACCCTTTGTACCCCTACCCCCCTTTTCAGAGTCAATGTCCTGACTTAGCTGTGTGGGGTGTGCTTTCAAAATTAGTATTTTTGGAATGGGGTTGAAATAAGAATTCTGTGACGGGGTTGTATTTAATTTATGTTCCAGCCCTTTCTGTTTTCCTTTTTTAATGTCCGCCTCCCCCCCTTTACAGTTCTTTCCTTCTTTGGCTGGACACTTCCACGTTTTCTTAGGCAGGGCTTTCAACTTGCCCAAAGATTTGTTGCTTATACCCCTCTTCGTACTCCTTAATGTATATCTGGGGTGTTCTGCGACTACTGCTGTTTTCCTAAACTCCAGCTTGCTATTTCCTCCCTTACTGCCTGCAGTGCAGCCAAACCTCTACCAGCTAAAGCTGAAAGGGGGGGGGGATCCTGTCACAATTTCCCTTACTCCCTTTGCCTAAGATACAATCCCCGCCAACGGCTCCGCTCCTCTCCCGCGACCCCCAGCACCTCTCAGTGGAATCCTTGCAGCTGCTCGGCGTCCTCTCCCTCGTTCCAGGGCCGCTCTGCTCCAGCTACCACTCAGCGGCTCTGCAGTCAACCCTGGCTCCTCCTCTACCTCCGTGCAAACCTGTACGGACCCTCCAGCCTCCGCCGCCATGCGTTACCGAACGCCTGAAAGAAGACCCGTTTACCAAACTCGGAACCCGATGCCCGCTCACAGGTGAGCAGTGGTCTCCTCTACTCCTCTCCTAGTACAGGCGGTCACCGCCCCAGCTCTCCTTCCTCACACCGCCACGTCTCCCGTTATCCGCGACCCGCTACCTAGCTGGCCGCCATGTTTTCCCGTGAGAGGGTTTTAGACAATCATAAAGAGATTGAGGCCATTAAGTTTAAAGAGCGAGAGAATGAAGAGAAAGTGGAAAAGCTAGAAAATATGCAAAAGCGAAACAATCTTAAGATTTTGAAGTTACCGGAAGGAAAGGAGGGATCTGATATAAGGAGTTATGCAGTAAAGTTGCTTAAGACTGAGTTCCAGTTAGAGGAAATGGAAGAAGTGTTATTGCGTGATATTCAGAGGCTTCATCGAGACCCTTTCAGGTTGAACCCAAACCGCTCTAAGCCCAGAAGGATACTGGTCAACCTCCTGACATATAATTTGAAGGAAAAGAATAAAATATCCTCAGAAGCGTTCTTGCCACCATAAAGTGGGAGATATGTGTTAGTTGTTATGAGTGGGGCTAATTCCATGGAACTAAGGTTCCTCACATGGAATGTTAATGGCTTACGAGTAAAGTCCAGGAGACAGTTCCCCTGCTCATGTTATTATTTTACAGGAGACGCATTTGACTAATAAGGAAAGTAATGAGATTTTTTCTGCTCAACGTTGGATTGCTAGCGCATTTTTTACACACAAAGAAATAGTTACAAAGGGGATGGCAATTCTAATTAGGAAAGGTGGTAAATGTTGTTGTGGAAGAAAAGGTAGCAGATAGGAAAGGCAGGTGGGCGATTATGAAATTAAAAGTGGCAGGGGAATCATTGGTGGTTGTTGGGTACTATGGGCCGAACCTAGATGCTGAAGCCCCTTTAGATGAGCTGGCTGGGGAGTTATTAGACTTCTCGTGTAAAATAATTATGGCTGGAGACTTTAATACGATGTTGGATTGTAAGTTGGACCGGTCGGAAAAAAGCAGAGCTATGGTAAACGGTAAGATGTCTGCTAGAATAAAGATGCTTATGTTACAGCAAGGGTTGTGTGATATATGGAGAATAAAAGCAGGTCAGCAGTTAGGATATACTTTTCATAATGAAAAATACAAACATAGGTCTCGTATAGATTATTTTTTGATTGTTGTAAGGTTAAAAGATTGGGTTACAAAGGTGGAGCACCTCAGTGCCCATAACTCAGAGCACTCAGCAGTTGTATTGAATTTAAAGCTGGGCGTAGAGGGTTTTACTTCAATTTGGAGGCTGGATCGCACAATCCTCCTAGATAGGGAGTATTTAGAGGCTCTTAGGGATGAAGTACAGGTATTTTTAGAGAAAAATGAAGGGTCAACTAAATTAGAGATTGTGTGGGACACTTGTAAAGCCTTTCTGAGAGGGAGACTGGGTGCTCAGAGCGCTAAGAAGAGAAGACTATATCATAGGAAGGTGTTGGATCTAGAGGCGGAAATCCGCTCATGTGAAGCTACAATATTAAGGCAAGGGAGCCACAAGAGAAACGAGGAAGCAACGAACAAGCTGTTTGATTTAAAGCTAGAATTAACAACAGTGTTGTCACAGAGAGTTAAAGAAAAATGGGAAGTCAGTCAGTTGGCCCATTTTTCCTATGGAGAAGGGTGCAGTAAACTTTTAGCGTGGAAAGCTAAAAAAGATTAGGTACGCAATCAAATAAAAGAAGTTAAAAAGGTAGATTCTGGAGATATTATAATGGATAGTAGGGGAATAGCGGAAGCTTTTCACAGGTTTTTTGTTAATGTATATAGGGAAGATTTATGTCCAAGACACTCTGAGATGGAGGGGTGGCTACAGCATATGGAACCTCTCTCTGATGACCTAGTGGGTGTGTTAAATAATGAAATATCTCGAGCAGAGGTGGTTAGGGTCATTAAAGAGAGTAAGAGGGGGAAGGCACCAGGCCCGGATGGTCTTCCAGTTAAAGTTTATAAAGCCCTGGTAGACGTTTTTGCCCCTATATTGTGCCAACTGTTTAACCAGATATTTATTGGTAATGTAGCTATACCCAGCTCCTGTAATGAGGCAACAATCTCTCTGATACCTAAGCCAGGAAAGTCGCCTAGGTAAATGGACTCATACAGACCTATATCACTATTAAACTGTGATTATAAGTTTTTTTCTAAAATTATGGCAGATAGATTGACTAGTGTTATCCCAAAGTTGATCCACCAGGACCAAAAAGGGCGGTACCTGAAGGAATTAACTTTCTCTCTTATTGGTATCATAGATATGTCCTCTGCTTATAAATTTCCCTTGGCGGTGAATGCTCTGAATGCCGCCAAGGCTTTTGATCGGGTTAACTGGGTTTTCCTAAAGTCACTTTTGCAACATCTTATGTTAGGAAAAAATTTCACTGATCCCTCCTGTCCTTGTACTGTTCTCCGATATCTCGGGTCCTGGTTAATGGTATACTAACTCAGTCCGTTAATATAATGCGTGGGACAAGGCAAGGGTGTCCCTTATCACCCTTGTTATTCAATTTATATATAGAACCATTAGCTTGCAGAATCAGGAGCTTGGATAGGATACCTTTTGTGGTCGGGGATTGGTAAAAACAAATGGGCTTGTATGAAGATGATGTTATTATTTATTCTTCTAATTTGCATCAGTCTTTGAAGGGTCTTGTAAAGATAACTAAGGATTTCGGGGCTGTCTCGGGCTATGAGATAAACCCGGACAAGACTGAGATCATGACTTGGAATTTGAACACAGAAGGTTTAGTCAGCAAGACAGAAATGAGATACCTGGGGGTTAGGATCACCCAAAACATTGGAGACCTTACTAAAGTAAATTTCTTCAAGATAAAGAGAGAAATTTCGGCCACTCTTAGGGGTTGGATGTATTTACCTTTGTCTATATATGGCCGGTCTAATTTAATTAAGATGGTGATCCTGCCGAAAATTACGTTTCTGTTTGAGACTATCCCCCTTGGTTTTAGGAAGGAATGGCTGGCTAAACTGCAGAGTGAGATAGCCTCATTCAGTTGGGGGTCAAAGGGATTGTGCCTCTCCTGGAAAAAACTAAGGAGGAAACTTAGCAAAGGAGGTTTGGCGGCCCCAGATTTGCCAATTTAGGCGTGGGCCTTTTGCTTAAAAAACTGCAGGATTTTGTTGGGTACCCTGACCTCGTCGACAATTGGAGGACTATTTAGTGTGATGTTAAAAAGCTGTGACTATAAAGATTTTGTTTTTTTGTATAAATTTGCAGACCCCAAATTTTTTAAGTAGGTTAGGCTTAAGGTCCTCCGGGATTTCGCGGAGATCTGGTATAAGATAAGGAGGTTATTAAAACTACTGTATTATAGCTATATGGCTCCATTGTGGGACTCTCCGGGATCTCCGCCGTGGACAAAGGATGCTTTGGCTCTCCCACTAAAGACGGCGGGCTTATTCCAGAGGTGGAAGGACTTGTTCCAGGAGGGCAAGTTGGTGTTTTGGGGTCAATGTCAGCAAATGTGGGGATTTTTTTTCTTCAAAATATAAGTATTTGCAGATTCAGAGCTGGGCCAATAATTCGGAAAATGTAATTGGGGTGCAAAATGACTTTGAAGTAAAACTTGGTTCAGAGGAGGTCTTCAAGAAGGAGGTGGCCACGTGGTCTTGGATGATACTGGATTTGGAGGATGGTCCTTTTCTGCTTCCGGAGGTTCTGTGGAAAGAATGCTTGCCGAAGATCGCGACGGAGAATCAATGGCAAGTAACAATGGCTATGCTTTATAGAATTGTCAAACCTGCAAACTTAAGGCGACATCTTCAGTTCACAATCCACAGGGCGTATTGGTCTCCTCGCAGACTGTCAAAATTTATGCTGGTGGCGTGGTGGAATGTCCAAAATGCAAGACCCCCCATGCGGACGATCTACATATGTTTGTGTCTTGTCTGAATATCAGACAATTTGGCTATATGTAAGTAATTGCCTGTCTCAAGCCCTGAATCTGCAGATTGAGGTAAGCCCCAAATTAGTAATAATGGGAAGACATGATTTAGAGAGAAATAGCATGAATGATAATGCAAAACTTATTTTTTATGCCATTTTGTTAGCCCGTAGAGAGTTGTGTAAGTTGTGGGTTTCACCGCTCTCCCCTAAAGTAACTCACTGGATACTAGCTATGAGATACATAGCCAAGTTGGATATTTCGGATCACTCTCAGAAAAGACAAGGGTTCTGGGTACCTTTTCTTTTATGTTTTGTTTTATGTTTTGGGTGAAGTGGTTTTTTGAAGAGGGTGGGATACAATGTAACCAACAAATATGTAATTCTGAGAACAGCATATTAATTATGCCAGTCCTTCGCTCAGTAAATGTAGCGATTTGTTCCTCAATGTTGACCAATGTTCAGTAACACTGGGGAACAAAGGAGGAACATTGGCCAGCACAACCGTATAAGGCATTGCTTCTGGAGGAAGATGCAAGCTTATGTTTGGGCTGGGCAAATCTCTCTGATTAGATCTCTCACGACTCTGTGTGCTTGTCGTCTGCCCTCCCTTACCTTATGTGATACTTCCCCTCAGGAGGGGGGCCCTCTTTGGAGCATTTAAGACCTGGGCATGCATGGTGGTCACAACTTCTTCGTGGTGCGGGGGTTCCAAATGAGTTAACAGAGGGGAAACTGCTCTTGGGCATGAAGGTCCAGGCTGGGTTTCAGCATTAACTTTCGATGTAGAGTTTTGGGTCTTAGGGTGGGATGCTCTCCCTTTCTCCAAATTACTGTTGCGCTGGTTAACTGATAAGCCTGTCCTACTACTCAAAGGAATGTCATTAACTCTGCATTGGCATATATCAGATGGGGGATGGTTTAGGGAGGTACTAATGACAAGCTCGTCTAGCTTTGCCAATCTCACCTCCATTTGGATAAGCCTTTGTGTCACTGTGTCCAAAAGGACGGAAAACATTGATTCAAGCCTCCTCCAGAACCCCTCCTCCTCTGGAAGTATGGGTGTTCCAGTTAATACGGCTGGTTCGGGCACTATGCTAGGCCCCTGAGTACAGGCTCTGTCTGCACCTTTTGTTTTCTGACCCAATTGCTTTAAGAGAAGTTGGTTTTGTTTATGGGAACCCTGCCCCTTCTTTTTCTTCATGACTTATCTTAGCTTTCTGACCCCTGTGTGCTTGTCGTCTGCCCCATCAGGCCTAATTGGACTATCTGTTGTTTCTGAAACACCAGTAGATTCAGGGTTTGTAACCGTGCAGAGCAGCGAGTTAAGTTGGGGAGGATTATCTTGAGAGTTAGTTTGCACAGAAGACTCTGAGGGCAATGGTTAAAGTAATGGAAGTTGGGGCTCTAACGATAATCTGCATTCAGTAAGTTGAATTTCGTGGATAGGTGCAGACTCAGCCCTCAATAAAAAAGCATCCAGTGTCCCTGCAACTCCCTGCCCAGTACCAGACTTACGCTTGCTCATTTTTAGAATCCCCTCGGCAGATCACCGGGTTGACAATAATAGTTTTATCACAGTACCTTATGTGGCAAAAGTGATCATCCCAGAGTCACAGTTCCTAATGGTATTGCCTGGCTCAGACGGGCACGGTAGCCCAAACCTGCTTTAGTGTGCCACCAGGTGCGGTGGCGATGACGTGTGCGGCTCCTGCCACTGGGCGCTCTGGACTTTGATATCCTCCGGGTGATGCAAACAAGTAAAGTGCGGCGTGCAGAGTTTAACATCCAAACAAGGGCTCAAAAAACAGGTACGGATTATCTGTCATTCCAACAACAGCTCTATAATCAAGATATGGGCTTACAGGTTAGGTGGGCTGGAGCAGCATTCAGGTTATAAGTCCCTCACAGTCTCAGTAGCGAAGCAGGAAGCGTAAGGGGTCTGGCCCTGCCCTGCCTTTTCCTGTTGATGATGGGCGCAGGACGAGCCCGCCCTAGGCCTGGGCTTCACCCAGGCGCAACCCGCACGCATCCCGCACCATGGAAGTCGAGGCAGCGCTTTATAGCACAATGGTCATGCCTCCCCTCTTGGCAGCTGTGGGCAATTACAAGCATTGCAACCTGGGACTCCGAGTCCCACCAGGATGTTGATGACGGCAGGGATTTGTGTGTAGACGGGATAGAGAGCTATAAAAGCCAAGCTGTTCCCCGCTACAGCCGCAGCGTTCCTATCACAGCAGAGATACTTATTGAAATTAAGGCAATAGTGTGAGCATGTATCTCACTCATGTTTCAGGTTGGGTTAACTGACACTCACTATTTGGTTTTGCAGTAGCAGTAAAAAACATCTCAACACACCATTTTAATTTGAGGTGAAAGAAAAACATTTGCGGACTGGTTATCTATGCTACCAGTTACACTGACATGCACACTGAGCCTTGGTAGCTACAACCTTCCCCTGCGAGTGCTTACATTTGATTTAATGGATAACTGCAGCCACCCCTTCTTCAGTGAATGCATAATGTGCACACACCAAAAGAAGATATTTCTGGGTCTATACAGGGATATACTCTATTTATAGATATTCAACCCCCCTGCTCAAAGAATGAGCCTTTGAGGAATATTATGACAGGTGCAATGCTCAATTAACATTTCAACATCAACTATTTTTGAGTGAATACATGTGAAGTTGGCTACAGCTAGAGTGTGAAATAGCTTGCATCTTAAATGTCATGGGCTCTTAAGTCACACACATATGTTCCACAATATTTCTTTTCTAATTGTGGATTTGTGACTCAATCTGAGATGTCGCGTAACTTTGGGTAACCCATAGTATGATCTATTTACATAGGATTATCAGAAATGTTACCTTTTCCTGTGTTGGTAGAATTACTCTGTAGGTAGAGAAGGGGTTAGTGGTCTTGTTTTGCTCTTTGCAATTAATGTATGGATACTATTGAGGAGGCTACTCTGATGAATGACGATTTGAAACAGCTCAGTAGGGAAACAGTTGATCCAGTATTTACAGGAAACTTTTCTTCATCTTTGCAATTCATGTATCGGTACCTGAGGACAGCTAACCTTCTTTTACAACAATAAAATTATCAGGATTTCTTTTGATGTTCATGGCATTTCGTGCTCAAGCTCAAGTTGGTATAACAAACTCACTAAACTATGATTATCAAGACGTGGAGGGTGTATCCATAGATTTGATAACTTTATGAAAAAAATATCAGCTGTTTTAAAAGCCACAGATTAAGTTGAGGATTCTCAACCTATATATTCATTTTTCAGTGATCTACCCTCTTCGTATTACTGCTCTGCTCGTTTATCATTTTGTTTACATTTTTCTGCTGCGTTATAATGTTAAATTGGTTTGTGGTGAAACAAAAAAAATATGTAATTTCAAATGGAAAGTAGATTTTCTCATAGGGTTTCAGTATGGATTTATGCATTAAGTTTGTGAGGTTCTTGTCTGTCACTCAGAAAACTGAAGTGGAAAAATATCCCTATCTTGTATATGTTGCCTGTGGCTCTTGATCAATACTTTAGCTGTCCTCAAGAACAAGAAAAATAAGGGATGAGATGTGTCATGTGATAGCCATAAATGGCATACGCTTACTTACTGATTCAATATATATGCATGTATTTGTGTGTGGCCATATGCACACACACAAGAAGGCTTAATGAAGCCGAAATGCATTCACTTATCTTTTGGATAAAAGTTGCCTCCAAGAGTTCCCCTAATGTGGCCTCTACTCTTTCTTGGGAGGAGTTAGCTGTGTAATTTTTGCGCGTGTACAAGAGGCGCGCTCCAAGGGCACCCGCAACACCAAGTTGGCCTCAGCATCGCTGGTATCTGATGAGGCGGAATATAAATATATATATAATTTTATTTTTTTTCATTAAAAACATTCCAAAGATAAAGTGATGATGTGACATTATATCTAGTTGACAATGTCAGTTTAGACTTAACATTTTAAATGCAAAAAACACTGACATTTGCCAGTTATATTTACCTGAAGTAACTATAATGCACTTCAGGTGCCATCACTGATGTTATAAATAGTGTCGTAGAGCATTTCATGATTGGTGTACTATGTGAGGTCATAAGAAGTGTATGGCGAAGAGAAAAGTAATAGTAACTTCAGTTATCTGTAACTGGTCAATGTCAGTGTGTTTTTAACTCCAAGGTCTTTTAATATACAGTAAGAAAATATTATAGTACCTAACTAAAACATCAAATTAACTCTTGCTTTTTTAGTGAATTTCCAAGTATTTAATGTAATGTAAGAATTTATTACTATACATAAATGTTTAAGATTTTTAAGTTTAAAAAAAATGTATGAGTGTTAAATATATATTCCAAGGTGTATTGATGAATCAGTGGGTGTATGAATGCCTGTATGGATGATTCAGTTGGTGCAAGTCTATCTGTTGGTGAGTACATGCCTGGCTGTATGGGTGATTGGTTGTCTGAGTACCTGTATTGGTGTATAAGTATCTGTGTGGGTAGGTGAGAGGTTGTGTGACTGCCAGCTTGGATGAGTGAGTAGGGGAATCAATGGCTGTATTGGTTAGTGAGTGCATCTGTGAGGTGCTGTATGGGTGACAGAGTGTGTGTATGGCTGTGTGGGTGAGTGAATGGATATGTCAGTGTATATGAGTGAGTGACTGCATATGTGAAATGCAGTATAGGTGAGTGTTGGAATTTATGAGTGGTATTAAAACTTTATTGTTTAGTTAATTAAAACCATAACAAAAATGAACATGGAAGAAATTTTAACATTACAGTGAAATCAATAAAATTTCTGCATCGTACAGTTTAAATTGCAAAATTTAAAATGATGCTGGTAAGAGCTTTATCCAATTGTTTGTCATTAAAATAGTTAATAAAACTGAACATCTTATTTTAAAATATCAAGAGCTTTCAGCCGCTTTTCAAAGGCTATCAAGAATTTTATAAATTTGCAATTAATTATTGGGTCAGTTGAGTCTAAGGCACCAATAATGGCAGATCTACAGGTGCGTAGACCTTTGGCCTTAAAAATGTTCTTTAGAAAAAGTGTTCGCTCCTGGGTCAGTGATTTGCAGTGGCACATAATGTGGATTGTATCTTCTTTTGTAGTGCCACATAGTCGGCAGGTATTTGCTTCTGAGCGTTTCCAGACAGGTTCATCAGCCACAGTCGGTAGTTTACCGAATCTCACTGCCATCAGCCTTTTTTTTATAAACACAGAGTATGTTGATGCAAGGTAGGTAGCCGGGATGAGATTGTTATAGCTGTTAATCACGGTCCATGCGTGGGAGCGGGCGGCAAAGATGGCTTTATCCGTGATTAATTAATGAAATTTGGCCGCTTTTTTTAGGACCTGTTTAAAGGACGTGAATGGTAGGTTTTTTTCCCACAAGGTTACCATGCATGTTTGCTCCAAAGCGCCTGTCAGATATTTGTTTCCGGCAGAATTTTGTTGATTTTCTAATTCCTGCCATAACAAGCTGTCCAAGGTGTTATTTGTAGAGTTCAATTTAATTCTATACCATACTCTAATGCTTGTGTAGAGTCTTCCGAGTGTCTCGTTCATCAGGCCAAATTCTAAACGCGTCTGGGCAGGAAAGCTGAGCGTGGAAGTTGCAAGACCTTCTTGTAGATTTTTGCAGTAAGGCTGTTTAGGGTAATGTCATCCTTGCCCTGCATGGCTATGCTTGCATAGGATAGTGTTGGAAGTACTTTGGTTGCCATTACTGTTAGTAGAGGTTTCAGCGAGGGGCCTTGCAGCTTTTTTGCCAGTGAGCTAAGTGCGAAAATTAGTGCTACGGCTCTCTGCTTCATATAGTTTTTTGGGGCGTTCAGAGTGATCTTGTCATCGAGGTAGTATCCTAAGTATTTATAGTTTGTTACTCTTTCAAGTGATTTTCCCTCAAATTATATGTTAAGTTGCACAGTACGACGGTTGGTTATTGACATAGTTTTTGTCTTGGATAAATTCAGAGTAAGATTATTTGCCGTCAAAAATTGTGATGTTACTGCCAGTAGCCTGGACAGGCCCACTTTAGTTTGGCTCAAAAGAACAATGTCATCAGCGTAAGCCAAATGGGTAAGATGACGGTTGCCAAGTTTCGGTGCATGCGCATTACAGATGTTTAAAGTTCCTGAGAGGTCTGATATGAATAGATTAAAAAGCTGTGGTGCTAAGACGCAGCCCTGTTTTAAACCAATCGATGTGTATACTTTTCTTGATAGATGTGATCCATCCCTTAACTTGATTTGTGACCAAGTATCTGTGTAGAATAGGAGTAGCCCCCTCAGTATTTTCTCGGGAATGGCCCAGGCTTTCAGCTTCGCCCATAATAGCTTGCGGTCAACGCTATCGAAGGCCGCCTTCAGGTCGATAAAACAGAGGTTCAGGTCCTGCTTCGAACGCTGGCATTTTTCGGCTATCATTGTTATTGTTAGTATATTAGACGTAGTTGCGATGCCCGCTCTAAAGTCGGTTTGATTTATTGGAATTATTTCTTTATCGTCTGCCCAATTTACCAGGTCTTTTAAAAGGAGAGAGGCGAAGTATTTGGCTTCGATGTCCTGGAGTGTTATTAGGCGGTAATTTAAAGGGTTTGCCCTGTCTCCTCCTTTATGTATTGGGGTGATGATAGAGCCTTTCCAGCTTTCTGGGATGCGATTATACCTTTGAACGTCTGTAAAGAGCTCTTCGAGATGTTGTGCCGAAAGGTCTGGTGAATCCTTAAAGGCAATTTGTGGGATGCCATTCGGGCCCGGCGCTCCATTTCTTTTTCCCTTTCCGATGATGGCGATGATCTCGTCAAGAGTGTACCAGCCTTCTGTGGCTTCAGTGCACGTATGTGTCCTTTGTGCTGTTGTCGTGCGGTTAGTGTGATGATGTTCTTCGCAACTGTTTAAATGTGGTTCCGCAGTTACCAATGTCTGTTCTGGAGCTTTCCATCGGTTTTCTTAAAATTTTGTCGACAGGAATGTTGACCATACCGTTTCTTGAATATTTGAGGACAGAACATTTCGTGGCCTTGTCAGCTGGTTTATTATGGTCCAAAATTTGTTCGAGTCCTGTAACTTAGAGCTGGCCAGTAAGTTAATCCAAAAGTCATAGTTCGCCTTCTTTTGCAGCTCCCAGATTCCTTTTTTATATAATTTTCTGTGGACAAGAAACGTATTCAAGCAGCTCGGGTCATTCACTTTTAATTGCAGATTTTTTTGGCTTCTACGTAAGGCCCTTCTTTGTTCATTTAGTGCCCCGGGCAGTTTCTTAGTCGGATGCTTAGTTTTTACCGATGTTTTTGTTGGTTTCATTCTTAACTTTAATTTCGCAAGAAAGAGAGAACAGGCTTGTATCTTATCTGTTGTAGCTCTGTTTGCCTCTTGGAGAGCGTCCTTTATTATTAAGGTCCAATTCAGTTTAGTCAAACTGTTCCAGTGTATTCGTTTTTCCTAAATAGCCTTCCAGGGAATACACCGGTTGCAATGTATCTGAAAAATTGTTGAGTTTCAGATGTTGCATACTGTGATCGCTCATTGTTGTATATTCGATATAAAAAGTGAGTACTGAAGGAATCAGTGGAAGACTTATTATCATAAAGTCCAATGTGGATTGACTACAAGGACCGTTTCTTTGGTGGGTTGTCTTTCTCTGTTCTGCCATTCAGTACTCGCATACCTAGGTACTCTAGGTCAGTTACTAAGTGAGTGGCTAGGCTATCCTTTCGGCTCTTTGTTGTACCTGTTGCTTGCTGGGGGACATTCCAGTGTATGTTGTCTGAGGTTAGTATCTCATCTTCCTCTGTTGTATAAATCAGATTGGAGTTAAAATCTCCCGTTAAAATGATGTTCCAAGTTGGTTCAGAGCTCCGAAGTTTTAGTATTTCCTTGCATAATAAGTTGAATTTTGTCTTTTTTACCTGATGATTCGGTTGGGTGTAGTAATTGATCAATATTGTCGTTTTATGACCGTACTTTTTTTGGCCTGAGAATTTGATTAACTGTAAACTTGGATCTGGCGATTGGAGTTGTTCTGACTTAATTTTAAGAGCAGTAGACACGTATACCATTAGGCCTCCGATTGCTCTCCCGTAGGTTTTACATTTTTTAGCTGGCACCGTGTAGTGGATGTAGCCCGCCAATGCAATTTCTTCCTGCAGCCATGTTTCTTGCAGGGCAATTATGTCGGCGTTGTCCCATTCATCCAAGGCGAGACCGTCGTCCAGCAGTCTTTTTGCGCCCGCTTTGTTCCATGAGATAATATGTATTTTATTATGTACTACTTTATTTCTTTCTTGGCCGATCGGTCAGTTAGGTCGTTTATTGTTTAGTATGTTAGGAAGCCAATTCCAAGAATCAGTTGTGTTTAGCTGTTCTCGCGCTGTAACTGCGTCCGCCTCTTTGCGTGTAGGTTCCTCCTCGCTTCTGCCTTTGGCGTTATGTAATATAGAGTAGACAGTTTTTTTCGGGGCAAGGTCTGCCAGTCTTCTTATAAGTTGCGTGCCACTATTTGTCTGTAGAGGAAGCAGGTATCTTGGGGCAGTTGGCTGTGATAATTGAATGCTCCATGCTTGGAAGATCTCCGTATGCCCTAGAATAGCTTGGGCTATAGCAGCGGAGGTCCATGTTGTCCTTGTTTGTTCATGCGTTGTTGTATTAGAGCTACTTGGAAATTTGACCCGGTCTAAGTCGGACGATTTGATAGCGCTTAGTTGCTTAATTTCTTTAGTCAGTTTTCGGATATTATTCCTACTTAGGATATCGTGTCTGCCTTGGGTCACGTACTCGGGGGTAAAGATAATTTGGCAGCTGACGTTATCCGCATTGGTCGTGTCTATTATTGGTTTTATTACTGCCTCTTCGCTTAGCCGTGACGTTTGGAGCTGATTGTGCTGGATATCAGGTGATAAATTGATGGTATCTAATTTCTGGTTTGTCGCTGCCGCATCTCTTGGTCGTGTCATTTCGTTGTTGGTGACAACAAAGCTCAGCTTTGTCTGAGACAAATTGCACTGGCTGCCTAATGTTAAGGTGTGGGGGCTTAGCCCGGGGTGTTGGATGGTGCTATGCAATTCGTCTCGGTGTGCTGTATCTGTGTTGTTTGCTTTAAGGCAGTGTTTTTCAGCTTCGCTGTCTCTCTCCTGCTGTTGTTGGTTGCTAGTGCATTCTTGGGCAATTTTGTTTCCATCGTGAAGTGCTCGAAGTTGAGAATTTTGAGGGTTTAATGATGGTGTTGTGTTGTGCGGGTGCTTCCGCTAAGCCGATTTTATTGATTCCATAAGTGGCATCGGATCATTGGATGAACTCCTGTTTAGTAAATTTTTTTGACTGCTCGTTGTGTACTTGAACAATAGTTTTGTTGTTTTCAGATGCCGGGGATATTTTGTGCTCCGCCCCTTTTGTAGTCAGACTGGTCTCTTTTGAGGCGGGATTTTGATCAAGTATTTGCGTCAACTGGGGGTTTTCCCGAGATTCCAGTGAGCTTTGAGGGTTGGGTTTCGCGTTTAGCGAGGTTGTGTATATATGTTGTCCGATGGTTCCGGCTTCAGCTTTCTTAGAGGTGTCCGTTGTGCCTAACTCTGGTATGTTTTGTGTAAGGTGTTTTAGAAATATAGGATAGCTGCTATGGCATCGGAGCACGTCATCTTCCATTTTTTTTGTTTCTTGCTTTCCTTTCTTTTTTCTTTTGTCTTTTTGTTAAATTTTGTATCTTTTGCTTGGCCGTAGTAGATTCCGTCGCTGGTTTTTCGGGTGTGTTATTACTGATTATATTGATCTCATGCCGTGATGTCTGTAATTCAGGTGTTTTTTCTTCTCGAGGTCTGTTGCTGCCAGGTTGTTGATCTTCAAGTTTGACGCTCTTTAAGCTTTCAGTCACTCTGTCGCAGCTTATTGCTTGCTTGTTTAAACTAATGATCTGGTCAAGGACCGTTGGTAGGGTGCTCAATTTATCCAGAATTGGGCCACAAGGGCAAATTTGATGCTGTTCGGTCGAGATGGATTGCGCTCTTTTAATTAAGTTATTAAGGTTATCCAGTTTTGTATTTATTCCTGCTATGTAGGATGCAATTATGTTCATCAAATCTATTTGGATGTCCAACTTGTCGGATTGCATTGTTAATGTCGCCGTAGCTGTTTTTAGTGCTTGCAGGAGAGGTGCCACGAGGATCAGAGACTCGTCGCCTGTAGGTGAGTTTGTTTTGTCGTCATGTCTTAGCGAGTTGTTAAGATCCTTCATGTTATTGAGTGGGACTTGTTGCCCAGCGGGGGCCTTTGAACCGTGTGCTGGATTGCTTTTCGGGATGTGTGGGTATGGAGCTTCGTCTGACTGGAGTTTTTCAGGCTCTACATTTCCTATTTCCTGGTTCGACAGGTCGTAGGGGCCTTTTTCGGCTGATAGCTCTCTCGCTTTAATTTTGTGAAGTAGTTGATTGGTGGTGGGCCATTGTTGTGACGGATTATTCAGACTTGAGTTGTCAACAGAGTGAATTATTGCAAATGTGGTTACACTTGTTCGTCCGTTTGGCGGATTTATATTGTTCTCACTGCTTGTTAGGTGATCTTGACTTTTATTAACAGGACTGTCTTCAGTAAGTTGAACAGCTACTTTTACAGGCGAGGTTGAGTGTGTACGTGCATTTTTTGTTGACTGGAAGCTGTCTTCTGGTTCTATCTCAGGATCCAATGGGGTTTGTAGGCCTGCTACGTCGGTCGTGGAAGAGAACAGTACCTCGCCTGGATCTTTCAAAAAGTTGAATCGTAGGTCCTTTAAAGAGTTCATGTTCGCTATTGATTTCGCGAAGAGAGTTGCAATTGGTGATATTAAAGGATTTTTCAGGGTGCTATTGGCTTTATTTGCAGATGATTTATCAAGTCTTCTCCGTTTGACTGAGGTCTTCCGTGCTGTCGGTTTCTCGCTAGGTGCTTTTCTTATTTTGCCGGACCTCATTGTTTTGGCTCGAGCTACTGCAAGTCGAGTCCCAATGGACCAGGTCTCTGCGACTAGTTAGCTGTTCCTCACACTCTGGTATTGCCTGATTTATTAATTTTTTTTAAGGGATATGAGGGCCCCCTGGTGTTGTGGGCTTACTGGCTTTGGGTTACAGCAGCGTTGTTATCACAGCGCGGGTCGCCGCGCTCACGCTGTCATGCAACCTATGTGGTGCTTAACCTCCTCCTGCACAATGCTGTGCACTTGCTGCCCCGGAGTTGCCTGTGTGGCGTTGGTTTCTCAGTGTGGATCAGATCTTTGCGATCACGCTCGCGTAAGAACTACGTGCAGCCGGCCGTCAGTGTTCCTGTCTTGTTTCGGCTTGTCTGGGCTTGTGCTCTTCCACCGGCACCCACCGGCTATCCGGACGCGGGATTTATACCAAGGGTCTAGAATACGCTGGGAGGTTGTGCCCCCTTAGTGACGGCCCCGCAGTTTTGCTCTGCTTGCGCTCACCCTCTCACTCGCGCTCGTGCTCCCAAGCCCGTCTGCCCCAAGAGGGACAGCTGCCGTCAGGGAGAAGGCGGGGCGGTGTCAGAGGAAGGTGCGTGGTGATGTGGCTTCGCTTGCCTATTTTGAGCAAGTATGTAGGGCTGCTTAGTCCGGATCCGGGTAATACACAGTAATAAAAGGTGCCTTTAACTTGGAGGTAGGCCACTGCCTGTTTATCAAGCCAGCCTTGGTCAGGTTGGTATCCGCTTGTTACTTCATTGCTTTTGTTTCTGTAGTTGACTGTTAATTGTTGGTTTTCCTGATTGACAACCAACGAGGGGTGGGTCCACCAATGTGCGATGAGACAGGCTTTGTTGGTCTAAGCTAGGCTGGACTACACTTATCACGACCGGCTTGAAAGCCTTAGACTGTCCTTCAATCTTCAGCCTCTGGCCTCAGTTGGCAGTTAATAACTGTTAATGACTGTTTGTTGTCTAGCTGGCGCTCCGCTCCATCCCCCTGCCCGTTTTACCACTGTCTTTTGCTGCCTTGACCTCCTCCCCTCTCCCTTGTCTTGCTCCTGGGGAGTACTGGGGGGTGCTTAGAGGGGCTGCTACTGATGGATTAGATGGATGGAATAGAATCTTGTCAGCAATGTCTGTTAGTCTTTGGGGGTGTTTTTTTTCTTATTTTCTACTGAAAACACAAGGATGCAGGGTAGCAGGGATGAGCTGCCTCTTGTACTGTGCTGTCTGACGTGCCACTGGCCACAGGGCGTGTTGCCCGCAGGTCACGAGCAGAACAGCTGCTCAAGCGCGATCGGGCAGTCCACCTCCCATATCCTCACTCACTCACTCACTGGATGCTGTGGGCAGGTGGAGGAGTTTTGAGCCTAAATGCTGTAGTTGGATCCTTCAGTACGCAGCGGTACACAGCGCCTGCTCCTGGGTTGAGTGCGGCTGAGGTAGGAGCAGTCTCTACCGTGATCGCCAGCCAATCAGTCAGCCGATTTGCCAGTCTGCCGGTCCCGTCGATCCAGGGGGGTTTGCAGCCGGGCGCACTCCCGTTCACCACACCACGCCACGCCACCTGACCCCCACCCGCTTGGCTCGGCTTGGCCTGGGTGCTGCACTCCACGCCGTATCCTTGCCGTATCTCTGCTTCCACACACACACAGCAGCAGCAGCAGCAGCTCTATGCTCCGCTCGTGGGGCTGCCCGTGAATCCGTGAATCCGCTCGATGCTCTGCTTTCTGGCGCCACCTCCTGCTCTGATCTTGAGACTAATTGGAAATGAAAAGCTAGTTCCAAGACTGAATGCCTCAAAAAGTGACTGTGTGTGAGTGAGTGATTGCAAGGGTGGCTGTATGGATGACTGTGTGCTTGTGTCAGTGACTGTATAGGTGAGCATGCTTTAGTATCTGTATGAATCAGTGAGTGGGTGTGTGTGTATAACTGTATAGGTGAGTAAGTAGCTGTGTTATTGATTCAATGAATGAGTGAGTAGGTGTGTGAGTAGCTCTATGGGTGACTAACAGTGTGTGAGTGGCTGTAATGGTCTATGAGTGGATATATCAGTGGCTGTATTAGTGAGTGAGTTTGTGTATGAGGGGTTGTGTAGGTGACTGAGCAGATCTGCGTGTACACCTATGAATCAGTGAGTGGATGTGTAAGTACTGATATGGGTTTGTCAATGGTTTTGAGAATAGTAGCATGGAAGTTGGAGATGGTGTAAGAAATATTTTATATTTGTGTGTGAGTGGGTGCATCAGAGATTCTGTGGATGATGTCACGAGTAATGTCATTTGAGATGTCATCCGTGATGTCTTCAGTGATGTCACTGACCATGTCATGAGTGATGTAAAATGTGAGGTCATAAGCAGTGCATTTCAGGGGCACAAGTTATAGTTAGCTCACTGCTGAATTTATCTTGTTTTGTATGAGTGAAACCTGAGCCTAACTACATCATCAATGTAACCTTTGTTTTTTTCAGTGAATTTCAAAGTTTTTAAATTCCATTTCCTCACTATCACATCCCTGTAACCTTTGATTTTTTAAGCGAATTTCCAAGTTCTTTTAAATGGTAATTCCTAGCTATAACATCCTTGTAATCTTAGTTTTTTCAGTTAATTTCTATGTTTTTTTAACTAGTAATTATGTTTGCAGAGTGGTGGGGGAAAGGGGCTGGGCATCCAACCAGCTCTCAGGAACCCCACTGTGTAGGACTTACAGGAGGTACCAGGAGAGCTTCTTGGCTCCCAAGGTCCCTCAGAAGTAAAGTGGACTTCATTCCCCAACCACTAGTGTACTAGTGTACCAAGAGCCATGTTTGCAAAGTGGTGGCCTCTGAAGAGTTCTTAGCAACCCAGCTGTGTGAGACTTATTGGAGATAACACAAGGGGTAGCTGCCCCCCAAGGATGTCCTTGGGGGCCAACTACCCCTCATATTACCTCCAGTAAGTTCCGCACAGCAGGATTGCTGAGGCCTGATTGCAGGCCATGCCCCCTTTCTCCACCACACCGCAAACGCACCTCCTGGTGCACTACTAGTAGGGAGGGTGAGCCCCTTTGGCTATTGAGGGTCCTTGGGGGCTAACTAGCCCACATGTTACCTCCAGTAGAACCCACACAGTTAGATTGCTGAGAGGTCATCAGAGGCCATGCTACATTTCTCCACCACTCTGCAAACACACCTCCTTGTGCACTACTTGTTGGGGGAAGAAGTCTACTTTAGTCCTGAGGCACACTGAGGAAAGGGGACTGCATCCCTCAACCAGCAGTGTGCTTAGAGGTGCATTTGCAGAGTGGTGGGGAAAGGGGGCATAGCCTCCGACCACCTCACAGATATCCCACTGTGTGGGGCTTACTGGAGGTAACCGTCGGTATTGTGGCCCCTTAGGACCATCAGCAGCCAAGGTGACTTCATTGCCCAAACAGGAGCGTGCCAGGGGATGCTTTCGCAGAGTAGAGGAGAAAGGGTCAGAGCCTGACCCTCCTTCCCTGGAAAATTTCGGCCCCGGGGACACCATCCGCTGGGGCCTGCCTCTCCTTTAATTTTTTTATTTTATAAATAAAGGGAGTGGGCAAGGTAACCCCCCTCCCAAGGCCAATTTTGGCCCTGGGAACTCATTCCCCCGGGCCAGGCCATAATATGTTTTTCCAAATGGGGACGGGCCCATGTGGCCCCACTCCCCAGGCTCATATTGCCCCAGGTAACCCCATCCCCCGGGCCTGGCCACTTTGGGGAGCTGAAGACCCCCAAGGTCCCTGCTGGCTTCACACCTCCTGTGGGAGCCAGCATTGGTTTGTGACCCAGGAAGGTGCTGAATATTCAGCTCTCTGGATCCCAAAGCAGTTTCTGTTTCCCTGCTTGCTTGACAGCAATCAATCAATCAATCAATCAATCAATCAAAACATTTATAGAGCACGCTACTCACCCGTGAGGGTTTCAAGGCACTGAAGGGAGGGGGGTTGCTGCTACTGCTCAAATAGCCAGGTCTTGAGGTGCCTCCTGAAGGTGAGATGGTCCTGGATCAGTCGTAGGTGTGCGGGGAGGGAGTTCCATGTTTTGGCGGCCAGGTAGGAGAACGATCTTCCTCCGGTTGTGGTTCTGCGGATCCGTAGGATGATCGCGAGGGCGAGGCTGGCAGAGCGGAGTTGGTGGGTGGGAGTGTAGAACGTGAGGCGGTTGTTGAGGTATTCGGGGCCCATGTCGTGGAGAGCTTGGTGTGTGTGGGTGAGGAGCCTGAATGTGATCCTCTTGTTGATGGGGAGCCAGTGCAGGTCTCTCAGATGGGCCGATATGTGGCTATGGCGAGGGATGTCAAGGATGAGTCGTGCGGAGGCGTTCTGTATGCATTGTAGTCGTTTCTGGAGTTTGGCGGTGGTTCCTGTTTATAGGGCATTTCCGTAGTCCAGTCGGCTAGTGACGAGGGCCTGGGTGACCGGCTTTCTGGTTTCGGTGGGGATCCACCGGAATATCTTTCAGAGCATGCGCAGGGTGTTGAAGCATGATGACGAGAGGGCGTTGATTTGCTTGGCCATCGTGAGGGTGGAGTCCAGGATAAATCCCAGGTTGCGTGCGTGGTCCGAGGGTTTTGGTGCGGAGCCCCGTGCTGAGGGCCACCAGGAGTCGTCCCAGGCGGAGGGGGATTTTCTGAGGATGAGGACCTCCGTCTTGTCTGAGTTCAGCTTCAGGCGGCTGAGCTTCATCCATTCGGCGACGTCTTTCATTAATTCCTGTAGGTTGGTTTTGGTGGTGGCTGGGTCTTTGGTGAGGGAGATTATCAGCTGGGTGTCATCGGCGTAGGAGACGATGTTGATGTTGTGTTTGCGTGCGATGGTGGCGAGGGGCCTCATGTAGATATTGAAGAGCGTTGGGCTGAGCGAGGATCCTTGGGGTACACTGCAGATGATTTTGGTGGCTTCCGAGCGGAAGGGAGGGAGGCGGACTCTCTGGGTTCTGTCAGAGAGGAACGAGGTGATCCAGTCCAGGGCCTTTCCTTGGATCCCAGTGTTGAAGAGGCGTGTTATTAGGGTGTGATGGCATACAGTGTTGAAGGCTGCCGAGAGGTCCAGGAGGATGAGGGCGGTTGTTTCTCCGTTGTCCATCAGGGCCCTGATGTCTTCGGTGGCTGCGATGAGGGCGGTCTCGGTGCTGTGGTTGGCTCGAAAACCAGACTGGGAAGGGTCGAGCGAGTTGTTTGTCTCGAGAAAAGCAGTCATCTGTTTATTGACGGTCTTCTCGATGACCTTGACCGGAAAGGGAAGAAGAGAGATGGGGCGGAAGTTCTTGAGGTCTTTGGGGTCTGCTTTGGGTTTCTTCAGAAGGGCGTTGATTTCTGCGTGCTTCCAGCTCTCGGGGAAGGTGGCTGACGCGAACGAGATGTTTATGATGTTCCAGAGATGGGGTGCAATGATGATGTCGGCTTTGTTGAAGATATGATGGGGGCATGTGTCCGAGGGGGAGCCGGAGTGGATGGAGTTCATGACGGTGGCTTCTTCAGTGCTGATGGGGGTCCAGGTGCTGAGGGTGGTGGTGGGGGTCGTTGGTTCAGTGACTGGAGGCAGAGTCTGGGGTCCGAAGCTGTCATGTATATCTGCGCTCTTTCGGTGGAGGAACGTGGCGAGGGAGTTGTAGAGTTCTTGCGATGGTGTGATGTTGTTGTTGCTGGCGCTGGGTTTGGAGAGTTCTTTGACTATGTTGAAGAGTTCATTGCTGTTGTGGGTGTTGTTGTCTAGTGGCTCTTTGAATGATGTCCTTTTGTTGGTGTGGATCAGCTGGTGGTGTTTGCGGGTGGCGGTCTTGAGGGCTGTCATGTTTTCTGTAGTTTGTTCATGGTGCCAGGTTTTTTCGAGGGTTCGGCAGTACTTCTTTGATTCTTTGAGGGAGTCTGTGAACCATGGAGTTTTCCTGTAGCCCATCATGCCTGGGGGGTTCTTCGGAGGTGCGAGGTCGTCAGCGCAGTTGTTGATCCACTGTGCGAGGTTGTGGGCTACGTCGTTGGTTTCAGCGGTTTTTGTTGGTGGATTTTGGCTCAGCGATGAGAGGAGCTGGTCTGTGGTGATTTTGCTCCAGTGTCTGCGAGGGATTTGTTGCGTGCGGTGGTGCAGAGAGAGAAAAACAGAGCATTTTTTGCTCTTGCTTGCCGAAAGCAGAACACTTTGCTACGGCTTAGCCAAGCCATAACAAACTGCAATGTCCTGGGGGAGGGCAACCCAAGACATTGCTGGAGCTGGCCCTGGGGTGTAGGGGTTCCCAGGGCCATGTAGCACCCCCTTCTTTGTTAAAATTTGCCCTACGTGGGTGGTGGTCCCAGGGGCCTGGGGTCTGTAACCGACCCCCTTAATTATTGGATTCCTGCCCCCGGGAGATGGTGGTCCCTGGGGCTGCGTGGGAGGCCACATGACCTCCCCCACTTTTTTTTTAATAAAAGTATGCTCCTCATGGAGATGGCAGTCCCTAGTGCAGTGGGAGAGGCCCTAAGGCCCCTGCATTACTTAAGAAAACCAGTGTGTCCCTGGGCGGTGGCTGTCCCAGGGGCAGGGGTTTCTGCAAGGCCCCCATATTATTTTAATAAGCCCTGGGGAGGTGGCAGTTCCTGAGCAGGGGGTCTGCAAGGCCCCCCACATAATTGGAATTAGACCACATTCCTAATTAAAAATGCCCCAGGGAGGTGGCTGTCCTTGGGGCTTTGATAAGCCCTAGAGTGGGGACCCATTGCACCCCTCTTATATTTACCATATGCTCCCGGGACCTGGTCCAGGAGTTATATGCTAAAAATGTTGCTGCTGATTCATGGACCATCCACAATCCTTGTCAATTTTTAAAAAAAATGCTCTTCAACCCCGGTAGAGTCCCTGAGGGACTCGCCTCCATATCTGGGGTGTCTGGGTATTTCTGACCCCTTTTCTTTATTTTTAACTTTTTTTCTGGGACTCAGCTTCAAGCCGCGTTCCAAGATGGCTGCCAACACTTCCTGGTTGAAGTGTTGGCAGCCAATCAAATTTGGGTTGGATCCTCGAGTCCACTGCAAGGACTCGCGTTCCCAGATATCTATATTTTTTTAAAGTTATATATCTCAAAAATTACTGAACAGATTTACACCAAATCAAATTAAGCATGCTTTTTGGACCTACTTCTAGCTTTCTGCCAAATGTGGTGTAATTCCGTTTAGCAGTTCGGGCTTGGTCTTGTGAAAAAAAATGAAAAATACTCATAGATTTAACATAGGGAAAACACTTTTTGGGGCCGTCTTTTTTCACGGCCCCTGCTTCACGGGTCATCCCAAAACTTTCAACACAACAGCTGAACCAAAAAGGGAAAGCTTTTTGAAAATATGTTGGAGATTCTTTGAGCAGCGCCAAAGTTATTGGCAAAACAAAAAATCTTTTCCTCCGGAAAATTTGGTCCTAATTATAACTACCTACTGGTGACCGCCAGTAGGTAATAAATACATAAATATATAAGGCAGCTTTTTTCTTCTTCTTTTTAATATTTTTGGAAGGGGGCTGCATAGCCACCCTTCAATGGACCATTTTGGGCTCAGGGAACCTATCCCCTAGGGCCTAACCCTTAATTTATTTTCTTTAATATAATGAATCAGGAGGGGCCCGCGCAGCCACCCTCCCGGGCCAGTTTCGACCCCAGGGACTCCATCCCATGTGCCCCAGCATTTACATTTTTTTTTATAATTCAGAGGGAGGGGGCCCGAGCGCCCCCCCTCCTGGGCCATTTTCGGCCATGGGACCCCATCCCCTAAGGCTGCTCCCTTTTAAAAAAAAAATATTAATTAAAGGGAGGGGGCTCTGCGGGTCACCTCCCAAGGCTGAGTTCGGGCCCAGGGACCCCATCCCCTGGGACCAGGCCTTTATATATTTTTTTAAAAAGAGGAGGAGGGCTGCGTGGCCCCACTCCCCAGGCCGTTTTCATCCAAGGAAACCCCATTACCCGGGGCCAGGTCTTTTAACTTTTGTTTAAAAATATTTTCTTTGAAGGGAGAGACCCCCCACTCAGGCTATTTTCAGCCCCAGGGACCCCATCCGCTGGGGCATGGCCACTACGTTGGGGACCCCGGGGGGATCCTGAAGGTCCCTGCTGTCCCTGCCAGCTCTCCGACGCCTGCTGGAACTGGCATTGCTTTTACACGCAGGGTAAAATATATATATATTCGCATGTTTGCACATGGGAGCTTGGGAGGAGCTGGTCCTCAGACCCGAGTATCACAACATTGTTATTCACAACCTGATTAGATGGTATCGGTTTATAGATGACCTGATGATCATATGGAGGGGTAGTAAAGAAGAAGCTTTGGGTTTTGTAGACAATTTGAATAACAATAACCTAAATCTCAAGTTCACTGCCACCCTTAGCCAGGAATCTATTACATTTTTGGACACTGAACTTTACATTTCTGATGGCCACCTTGAAAGCAGAATTTTCCGAAAAACAACTGCTGGAAATAGTATACTCCATGCAGCTAGTGCCCATCCGGCGCATTTAATCTCAATCATCCCCTATGGGGAAATGCTTCGACTGCGCCGGGTATGTTGCAATCCCGAGGACTTAAAGGCAGCTCAGGAGGATAGTGTAAAACGTTTCTTGGAACGTGGATATTCCAAGCAAATAATTCACAAAGCTTTGGAAAAATCCATGTTACCAACCAGGGAGGAACTCTTAACTGGCAGTAAAAGGCGGTCAGTATCAGAGATGAGGACCTAGAACAATGAGGTTGGTCAGAAAAATAAAGAGTTTCGCATGATAACAGGGTACAGTAGGCAACACAAAGAATTATATAGAATTATAAACAAACACTGGCCTCTGGTTACCCGTGACTCTGTCATTGGAAATACTCTTCCGAAAAAGATCTCATTGACCTTCAGTAAGGCACCCTCCCTTAGAGACAAGATTGTTGACACTAGTCCTGAACCATTTAATAAAACATCTTGGTGGCAACAAAATAAAGGATTATATCGCTGCAAAACTTGTAAGGCGTGTGTCCATGGAATAAATACCAAAACTTACATGGACGGTTTCACTGAAATCCCTTACCCTATCACACAGGTCTTAACCTGTAAAACCGAATTTGCGGTTTACATTCTCCAATGCCCTTGCCCATTAAGATACGTGGGCAGCACGATGCTTGCGGTACACAAAAGCATCTTACAACACCTACGTGCCATTACTAATGGTGATAACACCTACCCAGTCGCCCGGCATTTTAGGGAAATGCATCAGAGCAATAACAACATGCTCAAATACTGGGTTATTGATTCCATCTTAGACAGTAGAAGGGGTGGAGATTGTCAGAATGCTCCAGAAGGACTTCGCAGAAGCAGCATAGAAGACTAGTCCCAATCGCCCCTCCACCAGTGACCCCGCTACAAGAGCAGGACTCACTAACAGAGGGAAGAAGGGGAAAGGGGAAGTGGAAGAGAAGAGACTTCCTGCGCTGGGACTTCACTGGCACTCTCTGGTTATCCCCGGGCGTCTTCTGACTGGAATTCCTCGAATGCCTAATGCACAGAAATGGGGGAACAGAAATAAACAACCACTACAGTCTACTTATTCTTACACTGTATGTAATAAAGAAACTTATCCTACCAGTGGAGCGCAAGGTTTTGGCTACTCTTCTTGTGTGAGAAAACTCAATGAATTTTGGCTGGAAGACAAGGATAACTCAATTACTCTCTCTGTACTATTTAGGACTTCTCTCTTACTCCTTCTCTCCTATGATAACTTAAATACCTGAGTTTCTCTCACTCCAGCTGCATAAGGGGGTTCTGTTCTTGGCAGTTATACAGTTCCACAAGGCTCAAGTACTTAGCTGCTGGCCAAGAGAATTCTTCAACGCGCAAAAAGGAAGCAAGGTAGGAACAAGAGGTAGGAAAGGAGAGGAAAAGCACAAGGGAGGTAATAGGCCAACTGTCGCAGCAACGATAAGGCAATGGTCTTACTGAATTGAATTCCTGAAGGCCTTTTGTTGTTCTCGCTGTCACTGACTGCTTCCTCTGTGGAAGTCTTTCTTGACGTTGGAGGAATTTTCTGCTCACACACTGCAAGTCTGTCAATATTCCTCAGAACGTCGACGAATTATGCCAAAGTTGTTTTGTCCTCTGTAAGGACCGAAGGTTCTCTGGACGAGACACGAAAACTAGGACACTGAGAATTTTCCTCAGAACTCCCGCCGTGAGAATAGACGCGTAGTCAAAAGAAACAGATGCTTCTTCAGCGAATCTTAGTTGAAGTGCGCCACACGCAGGTCGCGCAATTCCACAGGTAAACTAGAGCAAGACTACGCTAAAGCAACTGTGCGCCCCGGTACGGCGGCCATCTTAGGAGGAGCGCCCATACAGGATTGACATTGTACTTAACTAAATACTATATGAGAACAGTAATCACTTCAGGACTATTTACAAACAGGATTCCCTAATAGCCTTAACAAGGAAACCACACATTCACCCGTCTAAGCCTAACCTGTACTCCAGTTCTCTCTCTACACTGGGGAATACATGTTGCTGCTAGGCGCTGAATCCTGACAGAGATAGGGAAACAAAACTGAGGAGACTTGAAACCAGGTATATCCTTTTACTCAACACCAAGAGTCCGGGGGGACTTAATGTTACGGAGGATCTGTATACGTGTTTACCCTGATTTATCCTAGATATTAATAATATGAAATGTGACCTTGAATATCAGGATAATTTTAGCCCGGCTGGGAATTATTCTATGTAGCATTGAAAATGTATATATCATTCTATATGTACAAGTTTTGATTGGTTCAGACATTAACCTGTATTTACCGCCAATCCAGTAATAGGCTGATTCACATAGATGGGTGTGGTTGAGTGTGGTAGACTAAGCGGGTCCTTAGTCCCGGGCAGTCATTCACGCTCACCCTTCTAATGCACTTTATTCACGGTGTTTGTTATTCAAATACAATCTAATATATTAGAGATAAAACTATGCAAGCAGTAAACGAAGGTCAAACAAAAGGTATTCATTTCATCAAAAAAATATATCAGGGACTGCTAACGACAATGGACTTGTATATATTTTATATGCACTGAGATTCAAGTAGTTATATGATTCCAATCAATAGTGATATAGCATTGTGTGATAGGGCCCTAAATTTGGATTGGTATCCTGTCAATAAGGATAATACTATAGTACTGTAAAATAGCACCTTGCACTTTGCAGTTCTTGCACATTTGCTATGTTTTGCACATTGATAAATGGCACTATTGCGAATTTTGCACATATTAATTTGGTATGCATTTGCACTTTATTATATCGCAATGTTCAGTCAATATTGTGTAACATATTCAATTGGGTATTTTACCATGACTTGAACTCTCCAGTCCAAAGCTATTTATTGGAAGTTGGCAATATATTTCGTATACTTATTTGGTGATACTATTCGTATATACCTAAAGGAGGAAAGAATTTACTTCTACTCTATTTTTATATTTATTTTTGTTTTGGGTATTTTACCGTGATTCTGCTAAATCTGCTTGAATGTGTTTTACAATCATTGATACATTGGAAAATATCTAAGTATCTCTTCTATGTTTGTTGTAACACACTGCCCTCCCATGTGACGACCTTTATCCAATCACTGGCATTATCAATTGGTGTTTCATGCAAATGAACATTGTCATGTGAACAAGGCTCTTGCGAGCCGAAACGTCATGAGGCTTTTTCTGCACCTTGATAAAAAATTGGAGCACTACAGATGGTCCGTGTCCGTTGACTTTTTTTCTTGGCTGGGATTGATCCAGGGCGTGAGGAAGGTGATACATATATATATATATATATATATATATATATATATATATATATATATGGAAGAAAAGGTTGCCACCTAGGTGGGAATGCACTTACAGGTAGGAATTAATGCCAGCACAAGGGCGCGAGCTGCGAACAGAGTCCCTTTACCTGCCAGACGCGTTTCGGGCCAACGCCCTCTTCAGTGGCAGCACATGTGACATGACGGCAGCTGCAGGCACCAGTAAATACCCTCAGTGATTATGCACAGGTGTGGAACCTGAAGCAATGCTTTCTGGGACTGGTGGTTCGATAAAACCCAAGTGGGTCGCCGCCGCCATTCGCATGCAAAAAAAGTTTTAAAGGGATTGCCAATGTCCCCGCAAGCACCCCGCAAGTAAAGGCACCTCCTGTACCACAAAAAGCTGCACAAATGAGGCAGCCGTGGACCCGCAGTTTTTCCGCGGATGTGCAAACCCGCGACCGTGGCCGGCCGCTAACAAATGGAAGAAAAGGTTGCCACCTAGGTGGGAATGCACTTACAGGTAGGAATTAATGCCAGCGCAAGGGCGCGAGCTGCGAACAGAGTCCCTTTACCTGCCAGACGCGTTTCGGGCCAACGCCCTCTTCAGTGGCAGCACATGTGACATGACGGCAGCTGCAGGCACCAGTAAATACCCTCAGTGATTATGCACAGGTGTGGAACCTGAAGCAATGCTTTCTGGGACTGGTGGTTCGATAAAACCCAAGTGGGTCGCCGCCGCCATTCGCATGCAAAAAAAGTTTTAAAGGGATTGCCAATGTCCCCGCAAGCACCCCGCAAGTAAAGGCACCTCCTGTACCACAAAAAGCTGCACAAATGAGGCAGCCGTGGACCCGCAGTTTTTCCGCGGATGTGCAAACCCGCGACCGTGGCCGGCCGCTAACAAATGGAAGAAAAGGTTGCCACCTAGGTGGGAATGCACTTACAGGTAGGAATTAATGCCAGCGCAAGGGCGCGAGCTGCGAACAGAGTCCCTTTACCTGCCAGACGCGTTTCGGGCCAACGCCCTCTTCAGTGGCAGCACATGTGACATGACGGCAGCTGCAGGCACCAGTAAATACCCTCAGTGATTATGCACAGGTGTGGAACCTGAAGCAATGCTTTCTGGGACTGGTGGTTCGATAAAACCCAAGTGGGTCGCCGCCGCCATTCGCATGCAAAAAAAGTTTTAAAGGGATTGCCAATGTCCCCGCAAGCACCCCGCAAGTAAAGGCACCTCCTGTACCACAAAAAGCTGCACAAATGAGGCAGCCGTGGACCCGCAGTTTGTCCGCGGATGTGCAAACCCGCGACCGTGGCCGGCCGCTAACAAATGGAAGAAAAGGTTGCCACCTAGGTGGGAATGCACTTACAGGTAGGAATTAATGCCAGCGCAAGGGCGCGAGCTGCGAACAGAGTCCCTTTACCTGCCAGACGCGTTTCGGGCCAACGCCCTCTTCAGTGGCAGCACATGTGACATGACGGCAGCTGCAGGCACCAGTAAATACCCTCAGTGATTATGCACAGGTGTGGAACCTGAAGCAATGCTTTCTGGGACTGGTGGTTCGATAAAACCCAAGTGGGTCGCCGCCGCCATTCGCATGCAAAAAAAGTTTTAAAGGGATTGCCAATGTCCCCGCAAGCACCCCGCAAGTAAAGACACCTCCTGTGCCACAAAAAGCTGCACAAATGAGGCAGCCGTGGACCCGCAGTTTGTCCGCGGATGTTCAAACCCGCGACCGTGGCCGGCCGCTAACAAATGGAAGAAAAGGTTGCCACCTAGGTGGGAATGCACTTACAGGTAGGAATTAATGCCAGCTCAAGGGCGCGAGCTGCGAACAGAGTCCCTTTACCTGCCAGACGCGTTTCGGGCCAACGCCCTCTTCAGTGGCAGCACATGTGACATGACGGCAGCTGCAGGCACCAGTAAATACCCTCAGTGATTATGCACAGGTGTGGAACCTGAAGCAATGCTTTCTGGGACTGGTGGTTCGATAAAACCCAAGTGGGTCGCCGCCGCCATTCGCATGCAAAAAAAGTTTTAAAGGGATTGCCAATGTCCCCGCAAGCACCCCGCAAGTAAAGGCACCTCCTGTACCACAAAAAGCTGCACAAATGAGGCAGCCGTGGACCCGCAGTTTGTCCGCGGATGTTCAAACCCGCGACCGTGGCCGGCCGCTAACAAATGGAAGAAAAGGTTGCCACCTAGGTGGGAATGCACTTACAGGTAGGAATTAATGCCAGCTCAAGGGCGCGAGCTGCAAACAGAGTCCCTTTACCTGCCAGACGCGTTTCGGGCCAACGCCCTCTTCAGTGGCAGCACATGTGACATGACGGCAGCTGCAGGCACCAGTAAATACCCTCAGTGATTATGCACAGGTGTGGAACCTGAAGCAATGCTTTCTGGGACTGGTGGTTCGATAAAACCCAAGTGGGTCGCCGCCGCCATTCGCATGCAAAAAAAGTTTTAAAGGGATTGCCAATGTCCCCGCAAGCACCCCGCAAGTAAAGGCACCTCCTGTACCACAAAAAGCTGCACAAATGAGGCAGCCGTGGACCCGCAGTTTTTCCGCGGATGTGCAAACCCGCGACCGTGGCCGGCCGCTAACAAATGGAAGAAAAGGTTGCCACCTAGGTGGGAATGCACTTACAGGTAGGAATTAATGCCAGCGCAAGGGCGCGAGCTGCGAACAGAGTCCCTTTACCTGCCAGACGCGTTTCGGGCCAACGCCCTCTTCAGTGGCAGCACATGTGACATGACGGCAGCTGCAGGCACCAGTAAATACCCTCAGTGATTATGCACAGGTGTGGAACCTGAAGCAATGCTTTCTGGGACTGGTGGTTCGATAAAACCCAAGTGGGTCGCCGCCGCCATTCGCATGCAAAAAAAGTTTTAAAGGGATTGCCAATGTCCCCGCAAGCACCCCGCAAGTAAAGGCACCTCCTGTACCACAAAAAGCTGCACAAATGAGGCAGCCGTGGACCCGCAGTTTTTCCGCGGATGTGCAAACCCGCGACCGTGGCCGGCCGCTAACAAATGGAAGAAAAGGTTGCCACCTAGGTGGGAATGCACTTACAGGTAGGAATTAATGCCAGCGCAAGGGCGCGAGCTGCGAACAGAGTCCCTTTACCTGCCAGACGCGTTTCGGGCCAACGCCCTCTTCAGTGGCAGCACATGTGACATGACGGCAGCTGCAGGCACCAGTAAATACCCTCAGTGATTATGCACAGGTGTGGAACCTGAAGCAATGCTTTCTGGGACTGGTGGTTCGATAAAACCCAAGTGGGTCGCCGCCGCCATTCGCATGCAAAAAAAGTTTTAAAGGGATTGCCAATGTCCCCGCAAGCACCCCGCAAGTAAAGGCACCTCCTGTACCACAAAAAGCTGCACAAATGAGGCAGCCGTGGACCCGCAGTTTGTCCGCGGATGTGCAAACCCGCGACCGTGGCCGGCCGCTAACAAATGGAAGAAAAGGTTGCCACCTAGGTGGGAATGCACTTACAGGTAGGAATTAATGCCAGCGCAAGGGCGCGAGCTGCGAACAGAGTCCCTTTACCTGCCAGACGCGTTTCGGGCCAACGCCCTCTTCAGTGGCAGCACATGTGACATGACGGCAGCTGCAGGCACCAGTAAATACCCTCAGTGATTATGCACAGGTGTGGAACCTGAAGCAATGCTTTCTGGGACTGGTGGTTCGATAAAACCCAAGTGGGTCGCCGCCGCCATTCGCATGCAAAAAAAGTTTTAAAGGGATTGCCAATGTCCCCGCAAGCACCCCGCAAGTAAAGGCACCTCCTGTACCACAAAAAGCTGCACAAATGAGGCAGCCGTGGACCCGCAGTTTGTCCGCGGATGTTCAATCCCGCGACCGTGGCTGGCCGCTAACAAATGGAAGAAAAGGTTGCCACCTAGGTGGGAATGCACTTACAGGTAGGAATTAATGCCAGCTCAAGGGCGCGAGCTGCAAACAGAGTCCCTTTACCTGCCAGACGCGTTTCGGGCCAACGCCCTCTTCAGTGGCAGCACATGTGACATGACGGCAGCTGCAGGCACCAGTAAATACCCTCAGTGATTATGCACAGGTGTGGAACCTGAAGCAATGCTTTCTGGGACTGGTGGTTCGATAAAACCCAAGTGGGTCGCCGCCGCCATTCGCATGCAAAAAAAGTTTTAAAGGGATTGCCAATGTCCCCGCAAGCACCCCGCAAGTAAAGGCACCTCCTGTACCACAAAAAGCTGCACAAATGAGGCAGCCGTGGACCCGCAGTTTGTCCGCCCGGACAAACTGCGGGTCCACGGCTGCCTCATTTGTGCAGCTTTTTGTGGTACAGGAGGTGCCTTTACTTGCGGGGTGCTTGCGGGGACATTGGCAATCCCTTTAAAACTTTTTTTGCATGCGAATGGCGGCGGCGACCCACTTGGGTTTTATCGAACCACCAGTCCCAGAAAGCATTGCTTCAGGTTCCACACCTGTGCATAATCACTGAGGGTATTTACTGGTGCCTGCAGCTGCCGTCATGCCTCTCTAGCTTCCACAGAGCCTCCCCTCAGATATTTTCTACCTGCCTAGTGCAGGTGATAGACATCAGTCCCTGGAATGTAAGAAAACATGCTGTAAAGAACTCATCAATTCCTAGTCCAGCAGGTTAGTCACCAATCTTAACCTTAGCTTATAATTCCTCTTAACTCAAAGGGACATACAGGGCGAAATTGTTACTTCTTGCCACAGAACCCCCCTTGATTGAACAGGAAACGTTTAATGAAAGCGTTAATGGGAAAGAGAGAAAGGTAAAAACAGGAATGAGTGTCCAGAAATGTTGAACTGTGTACTTGCTATCTGTCTTTAACTCTATGTCTATTCGTATATAGTGATTCAAACATCCCTTCTCTTAATTATTTTCACTGTGAGGAGTTACTCTCTGACTGTGGAATGAAATTCTACATCTATGTTTTCTTTTGTTAGTATGCCCCAAGAGTCATTACCAAGTAGCGAATAACACAGTCATATTATAGATTCGATCATTTGCAGTTTGCTGCAAGTAGCACAGTCATCAAGCAATATTTTCCAGTTCCAAAAACATTTAGCTATAGTTTAAGCTACTTCCTCCCTTGTATGTTTAACCAGTTCCAAATAACTTTTAAAGTGTTGGGGAATTGTAAAGCTGCCCTCTCACAATCGGCATAATGGCAAGGCTTTCACTAAGTGCATTCTATTTGTATGTTTCCTAATAATGTGTTGAAGGGAGTTGTCTGTGTTTAATGTGCTAACGCATGAAGCTTTAGCACATTAGTGTGAGGCACACAGGAGGAGCCAGAAAAAGCAGACAGGGGAGCTTTTGTAATAGTAGTCCCTTAGTTAGTACAATTGCTAGTACCAGAATTAAGGTGCAAGAATACACCCAAGCAGCCTTGTGAAGTGCTTTAAGCCACAGAAGAATATTTCACTGAGTGGAGCCAAGACATGATAGACAAAGAGTAAAGCCAATGGGTGAAAGAGCCTTATCAAAGAGAGAGTACAGTTGAAAGGAGTGGGTGTAAAGTCCATTCTTTATATATCATAAAAAATAGTCTTGTTTAACAACTGTGCTGTCAAAACCCAGAACGAAAACGAGAACTTATGTAGAATGGTCATGCCTCACAGAAAGTGAAATCAGAAGTGAATCGAAATCACAGTTTTGCAAAGAATTGTGATTCGTTGAAATTCAACATTTTTGTAAAGATAATGAGCCAAACAACCAGCTGATCTATAGAATGCATTATAGGCACTGAAAAGTATTCACTCACCTAGAAGGTAAACAAAAAGGAGACGAAAGCTACAATAGTTATCAAAAAAGTCACTGCATAATATGCTCAGTATGCTGAACACCTAAGATTCTCTTTTCCTAGTATCAAAAATCTGACTAATGACCCTGCACTATACACCCAAGTCTCTTGATTTGAGTGAATAGTCAATGTTTATTTTAAATTTTACACCTATCATGAAAGGGCAACGAGGACCTGACAACAGAGTCAATTTAAGAATATTTGTCTTTCTAATAATTTTGTAAAGTGAAAAAAACCAAGGTCACCTGACAATGTGTTGCATCTGTCTTATACCGCAACTTTTATTGAACATAATCTTGAATTATAGTTTAAATGTTCACCGTCAGTCCTAAAAGTATTCGTATGTATTTGAAAGAGAGACAAACATCTCTAACACCAAGAGTGCCTGTTTTGACTTTGAATTATGATTAGAGTCCATATTTTATTTTATGTGCGAATGAAACTTTAAAGCCAACTTAGTTGCTTCGATAAAATAAAATAAAAAATCGGCTAATCCGTGGCAGTCCTCTGCATCCCAGTGAGCTGACAGACAGAAATGCTCAGTAAAAGAGAGGCGAACAAGGCCTGCCCTTCCAGGCCACAGAGCTCAGCTCTAGACGGCATCTCATGTCACATTGGGCCGTCAGTACACATGCATGTTTGACATGATTGTCTTGCCTTGTGAGGTCAGCTGGAAAATGGAACATAAGGCTGCATTAAGTATTTGTTTAGCAACATCTGTGTTCAAAGACTTAACTGTGAAATTCAATTGCAGGCGCAAATAAACTGTTAATACATTTTCTAACAAACTACTGCTATTTTTACGAGTCTGACAGCAACATGGTAGCATAGTTTTTTTCTGAAATGAATACTAGCTTGTGGAGCAGAGGATAAAAGAGTAAAATATGTGAATGCTTTTTCTGGCTCATTTCCCAAAGTTGAGAATGGTTTCTTAATGCTTTTGAGAGACATGCTAAAGTTTTTTTGTACTGCATCGACTGTGCTCTCTCTAGTTAGGAAGTTTTAGACTAGTTGGTTCTAGGGCCTCGATCCTACTTTATCAAGAGTAGAGATGAATAAATCTATACCTTACCAAGAACAGAAGCACATGGGAATGGAAGTTGCTATAGTTAGTAGAGTTCTTTCTGTCACTTGGGTAAGGCCAGATGAATTTTCAATTATGCTGGTATAAGACAAAACTACGCACCACCATTGTCAGGAAATTATGCTGCGTTCACCGCAAATTAATTGCACAGGAGCGTGGAAAGGATACAAATAACCAGGACTCCAGAGGACATTTTTTGAGACACTTTTATTGGTGCTATATTTTAGGGCGAAAAGTACCCTCGGGTCCAAAATGGATGAAAGAATGCCTTTCATGCAAAAATATTGCACTAAATTCCGTTTTTTTAATTTTCAGTAATCTATCTATATATAAATAAAAACGAAAGTATGTCTGTTTGTCCTTTATGCATTACTACACCATTCATCCGATCGCCATGAAACTTTGGGAAGTTTTTGAGTACACTACCGCGAAGGTTTCTGGCAAAAAAAAAGACCCCCCCCCCCAAAAAAAAACATTTGTTAAAAGTTGTTGAGTACACTCGCGCGAAGGTTTCTGGCAAAAAAAAAATTAAATATCGGCCCCCCAGGGCCCTCATAATCTTTCCAATACTGAACGTTTACAGTTACGGTGCGACTCGCTTTTGCAATGACAATCAACAAAGCACAAGGACAATCGCGGCAAGTGTGTGGACTACATTTGGAGAATCCGTGCTTCTCACATGAACAACTGTATGTGGCCAGCTCACGTGTCGGAAATCCTCCTGATTTATTTGTGTACGCACCAGACGGAAAAACAAAAAATACCGTGTATCCACAAGCACTCGAATAAATAAACAGAATTAAAACAACACTTTAAAATGTTTTCCATATTAAAATGAATAAGTTTCAATAAAAATGACACAATGAAAATTGAATGTTATCATAACAAGTTTCCTTAAATTTCCTCTCTTCTGAGATCGCAGCAACGCGCGACGGGTAAGCTAGTTACCAATAATGTAAAAAAGTTTTCCAAATATTTCACAGAATTGCGGGAAAGCAATTTTTACACAATATATTATCATGAGATATTGTTTTCTTGTGTTTGTCTGTTTTATGATGCTCTTTCTGTTTGAAAGACTTTTGTTGTTATCAGTGGCAGCTGCCATAAACGAAGGGTGGAACGGCAGGTGGGGTCGCACAGGAGGCATTGGAGGGGGGGTGAAAAATACAATACTAAAAGAACATACTTTTTGAGGCAGGACGCCTCTAGCTTCCTGTCTTGTCGTGCAGTCTCTCCTCTTCCTGCCTGGTCCCAGCAGCCCCTGGGAAAGACTCCCTGTCCAACCCCGGGCTAAAGATTCTCCCCCCTAACAATGTCAATGGACTGGGAACCAGTCGACATTACATGGACTACCTGCCTGTTGAAGTTGAGGTAGAGGTCAATGGCATAATGGCCATGGTCGGCAAAGACATGGAAGAGAAAAACTGTGCTAATGCCCACTTGGCAATGAATTATTTATACTAGGGCTGGTGGCTGAACTCGGCACCTATATATCTTAATCAGTGTTAGCTGTGCCTGGGCCGGGCGGAGCCGAGGATGTTAGAGAGGAGAGAAAAAGGTCGAGGTTTGCTTTATTCCAGTTGCGGGCCAGGAGGCTAGGGCCACGGCTACGGGGGGGCGGTGGGGGGACCAGAAGAAGGAAAGAGATTAAGAAATGGTCCGACCAAAAGCAAGGAAGAATCGTGAGTGATTTGATTTCAAGGTTGTAGGTCCAGACCTGATCTGGGGTGTGGCCTTTGGAATGGGTAGCTGTGTGGACGTGTTGACAGCCATTGAGGCCGCTTAGTAGATCGGTGAAAGCCAAGGAGTTGGGGCTTTCATGTGGGTCCGACGGCCAGTAGTTGAAGTCTCCTAAGACCAGGAGTTTGGAGTTATTGAGTGTGAGCTGAGATAGTAGATCGCCAAAGAGAGAGGGGAAATTGGGCATGGGTTGAGGGGGGCGGTATACCAGGACACTGGTAAGGGGGGACACTGAGGATTCGAGTCTAATAGCGAGGCAGTCAACCTGGGGGATGGTGAGTAGAGAGAGGGAGGTGAATCTGATGGAGAGTTTGATAATAGGGGCAACGCCACCTCCGGTTTTACCAGCTGGTCGGTTGGCTTGGAGAATGTAATACCCCGGAGGAATAGCTGCCAAGATGTCAGGGGAGGAGTCCTCATTCAGCCAGGTCTCAGTTAGGAATAGGATGTCGGGCCGATCTGAGTCCAGGAGGTGGTATATGTCATGTTGGTGACTGACTAGAGACCGGGTGTTGAGGTATACAACTGCTAGCTCCATGTTAACAGGTGCCTGAGCAGGCCGGGTTATAGAGGGTGGGAAGGAGGCAGTGTGCTCGGGGGTGGTAGAGGATGGAAGGGCCCTGAGCTCTGGAAAAACACTGCGGGCGTTGAAGATTCCCAGTTGGAGTAGTTTTGAATGGCTGGAGGATTCCAGCGGCCAGAGCGAGTGTAATGCAATCAGGTCCCTAGGGGCATAGGATATGATTTGGGCAGAGTGACGGGCCCCGGGCCCCCGCCGGCCGCGGACGGGAGCAGACGGGCTTGCCTTAGGCGCGCCTTTGGCGCGCAATCGTCGCGCCCGCTGCGCTCGTCCGCTGCGCTGCCGGAGATGACACATGTTATATACCAGTGAGAGTGAGGGTTGGAAGGGGGGTGGCCTGCGCGAGTGGGCGTGGCCTAGTGCTCGCGGCTAAATGGCGGCAACAACAATTCAAACACCTCGCCCGCTGCAGCGATAGCTCCGCTGTGCGGGGGGTGTCAGTGCCAAGTAATGAGGATAGCCCAGGGGTAAGTACAGTGAGGAAGTTTAAAATACACACGTTGTAATGGAATACATTGTAATGGATGTTGCGTTGTAAAAAATGCGTTGTAAAGGTATGCGTTGTAACGTTATACATCCATCAAAAATTCCAGGGATGGGTTGAGTCTTTGTTCTAATTGCTAGGTATGGATCAGGATGTAGTGTGGTTCTGCAGAATCTGCCTAGCTTTTAAAGTAAGTTGCAAGTCTGGAGATCAAACCAGGCCACTGCAGTGCTCCTCGGCAAGGTTGGCATACCATTTGAGAGAGTAGGCATAGTAGGTGTATTTGTACTTCATCTGCTTCAGGTTGCAAGTATAGCTTGCTTGTGGTGGAATATGCTAATAAGTATTACAAGGAGCTACACTAGAGGAGTGCCACTGCCAAGGTAGTTGTGAATATACTCACTGTGAACTCACCCAGGATCATATTTCTCAGGACTATGGTATGAGATAGTGGGACTTATGTCATCTCCTCATACCTGAGAGTGATGTGTGGGCAAAAAGGAGTGACCTACCACTTCACCACTATTCAACCCAAGCAAATTGACTTATAGAATGCTTCAGTAATACCATCAGAAGCAGGTTTGGAACTTTCCCAGAAAATATTCGGAGGAAGTGGAATTTCCTCTAATTATGTATTTTGTTCACCTATATTGGAATCCCAGAAAAGGGAGTAAAGGTTAGCCCCTTAGATTGTCTGTTTGAGCTTCTCTGGTTTTGGTCAGTGAGAGCTGGCAAGGTACCCCTGAGCCGCCTACCCATGATATGGTGAACTGTGCTCTGAGACTCAGAAAGCTAATGGCTCAGCTCATAAGTAAAGAGAATAAGATCTTCAGGCTAGTCAGGAGCTGGTGTAGGTCTGACATAACTAGAAGGTGAAACTAACTGGGTACCAGGAAGGGTAGTGCGTATTGGTGCTGAAAAGAATTTGCCCAGATGCTTTGGAGGGAAATGGAGGGGTCCTAATAAAATGGTCAAAAAGATAACTAATGTGAGTTACCTTCTTGATTCAGGCGCCACTTGTGAATCCCAGTGATAGTTCCACATGAACCAGCTTAAGGCAAGCCTTTTCAGGAACTACACAGTCAGCATCCTAGCAATAGCAGAAGATGTCATGAAAGTGACCAATAGCACAATCATGAGAAACATTACATGGTACATGGGTTGAAACCCACCCTGACCTGAATCCTGAGCAGCAGGTAGAATTTAAAGTGGTATTGGGAGGGTTTTTCCACCTTTTTTCTCTCCTCCCAGATGACTCCAGTCTGTGTAAATTACATAAACACTGGGGACGGTTTGGCAGTAAAAAGCAAACAATACAGGATTTTGAACTGTATCCAGCAGTGCATGAAAGCAGTAGCAGTCCAGATAGTGGTCTGTGGTGCAGGTACCAAAGCAGGGGGTTGATGTACCTCCAGTTTTGCCTGGATTGCCGTGCTATCAGCACTCTCAGGTGGATGAAAATTCTATCCACTGAGCTGACATGATGATGGACAGACTGGGTGCAGTCAAGTGCCTCAGTACTTTGATCTGAACAATAGTTATTTGTAGATTGCCCTGCTACTCTGGACCATGGTAAAGACAGGCTTCTCCAATGTGGACAGCCTCTGTAAATTCAAGGTTATGCCTTTGGTCCAAAGAATGCTCCTGCCACCTTTGAGAGCTAGGTCAGGTATGAGCATTCTGGCCTAGAGGAGTTTTGTGTGGCAAAAATGGATGTTGTTACGGTCTTTAGAAGTTCATATCATGCTATCTGAAGCACCTAGAGCAGGTGCTGGTGATGATGCAAGGGACAAAAGTGACCATCAACACTACTAAGTGCCAGGTGAGTCAGTCCTGTAAGGAATGGGACGAGTTGCCCTTTTGGGGCAAAAGTGTAGTCTGTACTGTATTGGAAGGTTCCCATCATTCAGGTGAGAGGTCTCATAGGCATCATCAGGTACCACATGAACTTTGTGCCCAACTGTGAAACCATAGTTGCCCGTTTGGTAGCCCTGACATCAAGGATGCTCTCCTCAAAATAATCTAGACCATGGAATGTCAGAAGTTCTTCAATTATATGATGAGACAAGTCCCAAATGTCCCCGACTACTATCAACCTTTCATTGTGTGGATAGATGCTTCTAGCAAGGGAATTGAGTAGGGGCATGCCCCAGCTTAATAAAAATGGCAAGGAGATTCTGGCTGCTTTCACCATAATGTTGTCTGTGAACCAGAAATTAACTTGCCTGACAGGGGCTGCTTGTGACATGGAATGTGACCCACCTCTGGGCTCTGTGTCTGTAGGGGAACACTGTGCGCACCCCTCCTTTATTGATCAAGACTACCCTCTGTTAACCGGGTGGTGGAGGACCGATAGTCGTGGCATCAATTAATTATAGTGGCAGAGCAGGCCTTTTTGCCTGTAGCCTGTCATGGAGACTTATTTACTGGCCTCTTATGCCCTAAATTAGCCTGTCAACCATCTGCAACCAGGTCTGTTGCTCAATCCATATGTGACATGAATACTTCATGTATGATAACCCTCTGTATGTGTAGTAGGATTTCCTTTGCTTGTGTTTGCTGTGTACATCTTTTACAGACACGAGATCCATTGTGACTTCCTACACATGAATAGTACATACAATACAGGTTTGGATATGCCCACCAAACAGCACTATGAAGTGCAGGGCTTCTTCAGAGCATTCCTCGTGTCATTTATATAATGGACCAGGTGGTAGAGTGTGGGGGGTAAGAGGTAATGTGCCCAATTTCAGTGCATTTAGTCTTCTTACTCCTTCCTGATCCATTGTTCACAAAGACTGTTACCCCAATCTGATTGAGAGGTAATGCAATGAAGCCCCAACATTGTTATGCATCTCCCATGAATGTAAGCACCCAGCCCCAACCCCAACCCAGTACTGGCGCAAGAGGACAAATGGTGAGACCTTACCACTCCTGCAGGAATATACAAAAGTTGCAAATTGCTTAAAACCAGTTTTACTAGTGAAAATGTGAAACTAATATACTCTGTTTGCAAACTTGATTCAGTATGGGGCAGAATTACCAGTATTTGTGCCCAAAATGTTCCTCACCCAGTTTCCAGGCTCTCACAACAATGCAGACAAAGAAAGACCTTTGAGACTTGGCATGAGGCAAATGAGTTCCATTTTCCCTTACTAGGGTCAGGACCATAAGTCTGGAGTTTCTGTACTTCGCTACAGAATAATGCCTTTCAACAACCTGGAAAGAAGGAATTATAAACTGTGGGAGGTGGATACATAAGGTATCTGTGTATAATGAAATGCTTGTGTGGGCTTGGTGAAACAAGGTTGTCATGGCCAAATGAGGCAGATACCTCATCTGAAAACTCAGTAAATGTAAATGTGTGTGTTTCGATTTATATAGCGCACTTTAACCCAGGGGTCCCAAGGCGCTTGCTTAGGGAACCCATCCTGGTATTCCCCTGTGAGATATCCCGGCCGGGTATCCACAAGGTGAAAGCCAGGCATCCCGCCGCGAGGGGCCGTAGTGGAGATTAAGCAAGCTATTGCCCAGAGTCGCAGAGTGTGACCCCGTGAGTCGAGTAGGCACCGGAGCGAGAATTGTCGACTTCGTGGAATTTTGAGCCCGAGACCCGCCGAGGCGGGGAATCGAAACCTGGTCCACGGCCGATCTCAGCTTCCAGGTCTGCCACCTCTAACCACTGAGCCACGCTTCTCCAGTGATTGGACAATTTGAAGTTGGATGTGAATGCAACCAGGGGCGGTGGTAGATCAACTCAAACCTTTGATCAGAATCACTGCAATGAGCCGGGTTAGGCTCCTAAATTGTTTTGATAGTTGGCTTGAGTTTGGGCCTAGAAAGAGCTCCACCAAAAAGATTTACATCCTCACATCAAGTGCAAGTGAGCACACCCTATGTACAACAGTGGTCATGCAGCTTGCCTCATCACTTGTCCCTGTTCCTGATCCCCTAGAGTGATGTCAGAAGTCCAGCAACACATTTGCATGAAGAGTCGATGTATGAACACACACATCAGGGGGAGCTACGCACCGCCTCAGTCAACAACTCATAGCAGAGGACTTATATCGCAATTCTAAGAAAATGTACTGTACACAACCAGGATTTCCAGAGACAAACAAACATATGTACGGCACTGGGGCAGCTCCACCAGTAACTGCAAGAGTGTGACTCCTATAGCAACTGCAGTATTTACCTAACAGTGGCCTGAAGGCTTATAAAGAATAGTGTGCTCTTCTGCTTGAGGGTGGGAAGATGAAATATCAGATGCATTAACTTTGCTCTGAACACTGAAAAGAGCCTGGGAGGTACCTAGTCCATACAACTCTCAGAGTTAAACTACTTTATTAATTTAAGTTAAACCATGAACATGATTTATTGATTGGTATGAAATGATGTATTGAGTTCAGAGCTTCTACCTCCACTCCAGCTCCCTGAGTAAGTCTTGGACTGCTTAACTTCACTGCCATGAAGATCAAGTGTTAAGCAATGTTTTCAATGCTCTATTTTGGGTTCAACAGTAAGATAAAACACTAGGACACCATTTTTACAAATTGAGCCTAATAACTCCTGATTGACCTGAATCACACAAAGAGTAGTTAAAAAATGAATTTAAAAATAAAGGAGTCAGATTTTTCAAAACATAGTAAAAGATGTATTATACTTAGTGAAATACCTATTTGCAGACAACACCTTGTTAGTGTCTAAAACCCCAGGGGAACTTCAGCTGTTTCTAAACTGGTTCAAGGATTTCTGCGACTTGCGGGGCCTTGAGATTACCACAATGAAAACCAAATATATGGTGATAAACCCCCAAAAATCCTATTGGAGGAGACCTACCCTTGGCGGGGTTTTGCTAGAGAGGGAAAACATTTTAGACTACTTGGGCATGAAATTATCTGACAATATGTCATGAAAATCTCATGTGACAAAGATTCCCTTGAAACAAGCAAATAGTTGGTGCATTACTGAAGGAACATCGAACATCGACCAGCAAACCAGATCTATGATTCTAAATCTGTTAGCTCTGCCCTTTATGGGGCGGAATTGTGGAGGTTTGCAAAAATAAATGACCTGCCTAGAAATGAACATACGTTTTTGAGGCGCTTGGTGCTCTTACCTCCGAGCACTCCGCTCCATCTCCTAAAGTTGAATATGGGCAGGATATTCATAGCTGAATAGGCAAAATTACGCCTCCTGTTATTTTGTAGGAGAATCATGCCCACACCGGAATTGCTTCCATATGCCAATGCAATAAGGGAAGTTAGCACTTTGCATACGCCCAATAAGATTGCATGGATAAGTAATGTGAAGAAACTGCTGTCTGACATTGTGCTACGAGATACCTGGGACAACTCTAGTTCTGAATAATTTCCCTCCAAAGATCTTGGGAAAACACGTTACTGGGAAAAGGTAGCATAAATTGGGATTTGCAATTCATCTTCTTGGCGACTTCCGAGTCAGTTTCTGGATTTCAAATCAGTCTGTACTCTGGAACATTATTTAGACATCATCAAGGTACTGATTGATAGAAAGCTTTACATCCAATTCAGGATTGGAGCGCTCCCTCTGAACACCTTTAACAGTAGTTGACACTCTAACTCAATGCCAGCTCAGTTATGCTCTGGTTGTAATGCTGCCAATGAACATGTCACCCAGGTAGTCTGTGCTTGGCCACCTTATGCACTTCAATGAGCTAAGTGGATCAAATCAATATGCCGTCAGCTGGGAACACACAACCATGAGTATCCTCTGTTCATACTAAGATCGGATGCCTGATCGTTATTTACCTGCGCTGCCGCTACATTTTTAGGGCATATGTGGGGCATCAGGAGGAAAACTCAAAAATGTTAATGTATTATTCATGTGTATATAGTTGACATTTGAACATACATAGATATCATCTCTCAACAGTCAATTGCTTAATGATTTTTTTGTATTATAGCTGGCATTTAGAGTTAATTTTTAGACTTTCATGGTAGAATTCAATCAATTGTGGCAAGAGAGTGATAGGTTGATGTATTTTGAGAACTGGTTATGTTATATCTACTTTTTTATTGTATTTTACTGTATGGCCAGTGATTATGTGGAAACGTGAATGCTGAAATAAAGTTATCTAATGGAAGTGGAAATAGCTAGGATGTGACAGAAAATGTGGCATTCAACATTAATAAGTGGAAGAAGTCACAAAACAACTTTATTTTAATAAAAATTATGGTCTTTATTTCAGTTGGAATGGAAATTACTACTTCCCAAATGACCGGAAAGGAAGGGCCATTGCAATGTATAACAGTGTCACATACTGAGAAGGCTAAAAAACAATTAATTTAAATATAAAGGAGCATATTTGTGAAAACATTACGCAGCGCAGCAAGTCACCTTGCTGTGCCACACGGAAAGGTGCCGTCCTTTCCCCAGTGCCAACGCAGACACCCTTTGTTGCATGCAATCCCCTGGGCATATTATTCTTTCTATGTGTGCTGCAGAATGCAGCACACATTGAAAAAGGGAATAACAAGAATAAAAAAAGATACTTCTCCTCATTGCGCCTCCCCTGGGAAGGTGTATCATTTTATTGCATTCCCAGGTCTACCTGTAATGGTAAATTTGGGAATGTACCAAAATCCATGTAGGAATTGCGTGAGAGGACCCACACATTACCCATGAAAGCCTCTCCCGGTGCCAAGTGACACAGCACAGTGACATGAGCTGCATTGCTGTCCTCCAGATTTATCAAGCCGTTCAGAGCCCCTCAAAGAGGCCTTGCGTGACCAGAAAAATCATATTTTTGGTTTGCCTCGCTCATGTACCATGTTGCGTGGTGCAAAAGAGGGAAACACCTTTGTAAATATGCTCCATGCTTCCCAAACACTGTCCCATATGAACAAAACAATCCCCAGCATGCGTAAAATTTCTTTCATATAACATAAATTGTATCCACAGTAGTGTCCATTTCTGATGTATTATTTTTATTGCAGATCCACCAATCTCAGCGGCCAACTCGCGTTTTGTCGCTTGTCGGATATCAGAGCCCACAACTTCTTCAGTGCTTAATGTACAATCAGTCCTGCACTACTTCCAGTATTCAATCCAGCCCAAAGGCTACCATATCTGTTGCTTCTCTGTCGTGTTATCTCTGGCGCTGGGAAAACCTTTTTGGGTAGCTGTGCGCCTTACAAGTGTAAATAATAATAATAATAAATAATAATTATCTCCTCGTTCCACGAGGACACTGCTCATACAAGCTTCTGTGAGCAGCTTAGACACGACTGCGATGATGATCATTCGATGGACAGAAGAATTTGACGTGTGGGAGCACATTGGCTGATTACACTTTAGATGTGTGTGTCCATAGGGTAACCTTGGTGGACACGCATGATAAATATTGGGGAATACTGACGTAACAGGAGATAACAGAGGTGTTTTTCTCTAATGGGTTTTTGGCAATTGGTTAATTATAGGTGTCAGAAAGGATCTATTTTGACTTTGCAATGATGTTCCCCATTTGATAATTGCCTGTGGATTCCTTCTCATAAGAAGTGGCACACTGTATCTCTATATCACCGTATCAGATTATTTTCTACTGATTTTATAGAGCTATCCATTCCTCTTTGTAAATATTAAAATTAATGTAATCATGTTTAGATTTCATAGTAGCTAGTTTCAACTCAAATTTTCTAGATGTTATTGCTTCAGTAGGGATAGCACCAGGAGGGATTTGGATGTAGACAATGTTTTGAAGCCTGTGTCATCATTTGTGATTTGGCAAATTTTCCACGTGAAGCAATTGAATCTGATCTCACCAAAGATCTTCAAAACTTCAGTCTGTATTTTAAAAAGTGTGTTCTTTCTATAAAGAAATAAGAAATTTCCTTCCTGAAGAGCAATATTTTAGCAGATGAGAAAAGCATGTCTGAGTCCAATTATAAAACACGCAGAAGCAGCAAGAATCCTAGTTATTTCGTCTACCCCTACAAATCAATGCCAACTAGGGTTGAAGGAACAGCCACCTAGACACTAGACTTCAGGGGAATAGTGAAGAAATACACCAGTGTGCTATTTCTCTGCTCTTACCTTTATATACTCTTACATTTTTAACCTGATAGATTGTTGTTTTAGTAAAGTGAATGGATTGTGAAGAGTGCTATTCTGGAAAGTTGTTATAATAAGGTGTAACCCTCCCTATGATGACATCTTGACCCTTCTCATGTATGCATTGAACTTACAGTGTTTCTATAGGTCAATATAAACTCAGAGACCAAGGGACATATTTACAAAGAGTTGTCACTACCAGAACGTCACTTTTAGTGATGTTTCGTGCTGTCAAGTACTTTGCCTTATTTACAATGCAGCGTTAAGCCTCTTACCGTGGCTTAATGCCACCTTCAAAATAATTCCCCTATTCACTCAGCACTTAGCGTGAAAAGGGCGTGCAATGGTGTTGCCGTGGGCATTCTGCCGCAACACCCATTGCTGTTTAATGCTGCCCCATATATACATGGTATGAGGCAGCACAAAAAATATTACCAGGGAATACCTGGTCTTAAGCAGGTGATACGAGGAGAAATGTTTCATTTCTACTCGTATTTTGCTCTTTCCATGTGTTCTGCATTCTAGAGCACACATTGAAACAGCAAACCATCTGTAATGATTGTTTATGTGCAGTAAGGTGTCCGGATCAGTCAAAAAGCCAGGTCTTAAGGTTCTTCCTGAAGGGTTTGCAGAGTGTGGGAGTGTCTGATGTTGACTGGGAGCTCATGCCAGGTCTTTGCTGTGACGTAGGAGAAGGCTCTTCCACTTGCTCTGGTTCTGCAGATGAGTGGGGTCGCTGCCAGGGCGAGGTCAGCAGAGTGGAGGTTCCTTTTGGGTATGTGGAAGGAGACTCTTTCGATGAGGTATTTGGGTCCGATGTTGTGGAGGGATTTGTAGGCGTGGATGAGTAGCTTGAAGTTTACCGTCTTCTCGATGGGGGGCCAGTGGAGGTCTCATAGGTGTGGGGTCATGTGCTTGTGTCACGGGGTTCTGAGGACGAGTCTGACTGCAGTGTTCTGGATGGTTTGAAGCTTGAGTCGCAGGGTTTTGTTGACTCCGGCATAGAGTGTGTTACCTTAGTCCTGTCTGCTAGTTACGAGAGCGTGGGTGACGGTCTTTCTGCATTCGTGGAGGATCCACTTGAAGGTCTTGCGGAGGATGTGGAGGGAGTTGAAGCAGGTCGAGGTGATGGCGTTGCTCTGGTGGGTCATGGTGAGGGATTAGTCTAGGATGAGGCTGAGGTTCTGGGTGTGGTCCGTTGGGGTGGGTGGGTTTCTGAGGGCAGGGGGCCACCCGGGGCTGACCCACGCCATGGGGAAGGGACCGAGATGAGGACCTTGATCTTCTCTGAATCCAGCCACCCCTGAAGTGCAGGCACCTTTGCTACATGGCGCAGCTTCTTTACCTCCAGCGCTAGGGGAAATGCAGGGGAATATGGAGCATCCCTGCATTTTGAAACTGACGGAGCGTGGGGTTACCAATTTTGTCATAACACTGCGCTCCACCAGTTTCTAGTAAATATCCTCCCTAGTTTCTTCTTTCAACCTACCTTCTTGAGACTTGTGAGTCAACAATCATCAAAGCAAATTTTGAAATGCTTATTTCATACAGGACATATGCTTAACACTTGATCTACTTGCCTTTTTGTCCTTTCAATTCCCGGTTCCAGCCTCAAAATACTTGCTCTTAAATTCAAAGTTCAAATCTTGTATCAAAACCCCTTTCAGAGTGCCATAGGGCACACAGGAGCTACAAGGCCCAACCGTGGTGGTTGAAATATTTTACTCCTGATGTTCCAGGGCTTGATGTACTATGGATCCTGAACAACTGGGCCAAATACCTCTTCTGCACTTGCTTCTCATTGGTAGTTGTGGATGAGCAGTCAAAGGCTCCCTCGTGGGGGAAGTGTAGGTACAAGTTAGTGAACACGACTCATAACTCAGAGTGTACTCAGCAATGTCAATAAATCATGTCTGGTCAAATACTTTTTTTGTATGAAAAATAAGTATTTTATTTCTAACTCTACACATTCAAAGAGATAATAACATTTGCAAGCAATAACCCAATGCACTTGAAGTTGGGGCTCTAGTGTTTGTTTTGCCTAATCCATGCCCCATCCTCTTCATTTCATTGTGGTTGGGGTAATTCACAGTTCACTGGAAGCTACGGCCTGGGAATGCTCACTAGAAGGCCTTACTGAAGAGACCCCCTTTTACTCTTAGGAAATAGTCAAAAGTGTCTATGGTGCCGCAGCACCTTCAGCAGCAAGTCCCCCGGCCCAACAAGCCTCATTCAAGTTTTACCCACTGTTGTAGCATGGATGCATTTAGTGTTTCAGCAGGTGACCCAACCACAGGCACTAGCTCTGGTACTGTTTGGAGAAGTCAGGCTGCTTGCAGTACACGTGGCATCCCCGGCTCTCTCGAGCAGCACTGCAGTCTTCCTCAGTGATCCCACTGCCCCCGCCCCACCACTCCATACAGAGGCAGCCATGACTGCCAGGCACATGTACACCCTGCGCATGCTTTCATTGCACATGCACTACACAGCACTACATCTCTTGTGTTGTATTCCTTGCAGGCATACATACACTCATTACATGCACTAACCATGTTTGTACTGCACAGCACTGCTCTATCCCTGTACTTATAAGGCACACATACATCCAGAACAGAAATTTCCCTCCTGCGCTCGCAGTACTCCACACGTAACTGATGTAGACCAATGATGAGTGAAGCACACAGCAGCAGAACATATACAAATGTGAGTGAGCCTGTAGTTCTTACTCCAGTGAAAAAGGATAAAAAGACCTGTTCACTCCTTCTGATCACTACGCAGTATGCTGCCACCACTGCACTCGTGCTGCTTAACTCTTGGTGAAGGTGGTAGTCGTCTACCACTATGATGGGAATGCTTTATGAATCCATCCTAGGTCAACAAGACCACAATCAATGAGACAGTACTATATCATGGTGCACTTACATGATCTGTGCTTGCCTATGACAACAAAGTTATATTAAGGATCCAGCAACAGTACAGCTGGGCACTTAGAGCATAGGCACACGTATTTTCCATGCAAAGAACTATTCTGTCCCAACACCTTGGTTAAAATGGGACAATTGATTGTTCTGAGAAGAACCCTCAATCAGTGCTAAGACACTTACTTCTGCATGTCAGGATAGTACCTGGAGGCAAGCTTAAAAGAGTTCAAACTAGAACAAGTTACCATCGAGGAGTAGTTCAGCCTTTGATGACTGCTGTTGGATAGTCGGCTTTAGACAAACCGAGAAACAACATCTGCCAGCACTACCATTGCAAACAAGATGTTGTTGAAGGGACAGGCTATTTATGAATTCTCATTCAGGTGGAACTCTTGTAGGAAGAACTAAATCCTGCCTCTCAGGAGAGTTGGCAAGGAAATCTAGTGTAAGCTGCAAACTCCCATATCTCGCTAGATTTGACATGCTGAAGCAGTAACAAATGTGTTCTCATCTGCTTGGCTCACTTGCTTAGTGTAAGCATGGCAGTATGTTTATGCTCCAGGATCACTGGTGGTCACTGTTGCAGGTATTATGGACTTGTAGGCCAGAATATAGATGCTCGCATAGTACGATCTTATTTAAATCGTGGTCTCAAGCTCTCTGAGAAGACACCTATTCAAATACCTGGCCCCTTTTGAACTCCTGTGGTCTGTGTCCTTTCCCCCTATGGTGAACATCTTGGACTGGGGAAGATTCAGTGGTTTAGTTATTCTCATTTTGTGTGAAACATGAAAACAACAAAGGTCAGTTGCAATTGTTCATTTTGAATGCCTATACAGAAAAGACATTTCAGATCAAGTACTTTTTTCAGAAGTCACAAACAGAGAATCAGCATAACCAAAAGGTTTCTCATTCAAAAAGTACATTCTTCATTCCATAAGATTAAATCTTGAATCTTGTTTTATTTTGAGGATATTATTTTGTAAAGAAAACAAGAAACTGTTTGATTTACAGAAGATAATCAGTGATTCTCTTTAAAGGAACCAAGTGAAGAATTGAGGTATAATAATAATAATAAATACTTGAGTATTTTAAGAATTACTAATATACAAATGTGATAGCACTTGTTATTAATACTTTCCAGTGATTTTATATCCAGTAGATGACAAGATCTATCAAATACTTGAGGGAGAAGTTGGTCAAGATATTTCCCAACTGAATAGAGCAAGGTAGGGATGCGCCTGAGAAAAATGCATTCTAATAATTTGTGATAGTTTCAAAGATGGATTGATATTTTTTTGTTTGTCCCCTTAAAGGCGGCGGCATCCCATATTTTTGGAGACATCAAGAGTGTCTGTTAGGCTGATAAAAAGTCAGTCTGACAGGCACAGGAGAGGCAGCCAGGGGCTATACATGCTCTACATGTTCAGGAGCCTAGCTGCCTGCAAAGTACTTTGCCAGGCTGATGATTTCACAGCCCTGTAGGAGTGACCTTCTAAGCCCACCAAAGATCCTCGAAGCCCTCTCCCTTATGAGAAGGTGTGGTAGATTATGCAGGTCGTCGAAGGATTGTACAGGAGTCTTGAAGGATTGGTAAGAGAAGTTTATTCAATAGAAAATAACTCCACCCGTACAGGAGCGTCTGGACCTCGGCATAACAGAAGAGGACATGTCACAGATAGACTCGGATCTGGGTGCTTCACTTCCGACTAGGGCGGAGGGTCAATCATTGACACCTCCTCATAGAGTGGAAAAAGGTCAGCAAGTCTCAGTATTCCCATCCCACTCTGTGACGAGCAAGGGACTGCTGCTTCCTTTCATTGGCAAGCCCAAGGTAAGATAGGAGGCAGCAGTTCCAATCTTCCAGGAACCTTAGAGGCTTTCCTCCCGGCACCCAAGATCACAGCAGCAGCCCAGTAATTTTTCCTTTTGTTTTAAATGTTTGGTGTGTGACTGCATTGTACTGCGTGTATGTATGACTGTATGTGTATTGGTGTGTGCATGCTCTATAAGGGTGTGAGTATGTGCATGTGAATGGTTGGTGTATGTGTGCCTGCTTATGAATGGATGGATGTGGGTGATTGTGCATGTAGGTGGGTGAGTGTGATTATGGATATGTGTGTGTGTATCTGGCCATCCCGCCCCATCCAGCTCAAATTACTGGCCACCACTGCAAAAGACATTGGTGCAACTCAGCGATAGGGTGGGGCTTAGGTCACTGTTTTACTCAAGGTTTTAAGGAATCAATCTTTAACTTACTGATTATCTATGTACTCCTAGTAGTTGGAAGATGTTTCATCCTGTACTGTGTTATGACACTCTGCTTAGAGTGAAATTCCTGTGCAATATGTATGTCTCTTTTCATTCCTTGATCTGTAATTTATCATAGTCCTAAACCAGTCTTGGTCTCAATAAATAGGAAACATTTGCAAACCGGGAACCTAGACAGCATCAAAAGCAGTAACCGTCATATATAAAAAAAAATTACATGATTACTTTGACAGAAAACCCACATACTTTTTCAACAGGAATGTACTACACCAGAGAGATGGGATTATATCTATTTGGTTTCTCGTCCTGCACATTCAGGAGAAAGGAAAAAAGAGGCAAGGCAGGCTGGCACTCACACATGAAAGAAAAATCTAAAGAGAATGCAGAAAGTGCATCACAAGGTAGAGTGAGAGAAGAAAGCTTTAAGCGCGAAGCTGATGCAGGGAAATCACAAATGAGAAGAAACGCATAATTGTATCTGGTGTGGAAAAAGTGGAAGGAACAAGGAAATGTAACAACACAAAGCACCAGTTATCCAATTTGTCTGAGTGGAAGAGGGTTTAACCCCCCCCACTTGCCTGTCAGTGGGCAGAATGCACACTAGACCCCAGGAGAAATTCATCAAAAAACAGAAGGGGAACCGGCCCCTGCATGAGGCCCTGCCCCCAACCAGTAATGCACTCAAACGCCTGTCTGCCCCATGGTCATATACCTCCAATATGCCTTCCTGGGTCATAAAGTTCATTATATACCAGGAATTTTGTTTATAAAAAGAGAAGTGGTGGAGTGGCCTACGACTTCATGCCATACCCACTCCATAATGGCCTACACTGATTGTCCTATGTGGCAGCACCTGCAGCCTGTGCTGCTCTTGGTCAAGGCAGGCACGTCACAGTGGTTTTGAAAGCGCTTCAACCTCCAGTTCAAGCATCAACTCTGGAAGCGAGGGGCTAGCACATTGTTTTTCTATGTGACCCTTGAGACACATCTATCTGCTGTCCTCACATTGTTATAGAAAACAACATCTTATTTAGTACACAGATTTTCCAAGGAGTGTTAGTGGTTTCCATTACCAATGAGATGATCTCATCCACATTTAAGAGGCTATCTCTAACCTCTCACCCAAGGGTGGTTTAACTTGTAATTGCCTACAAGAAAAATAACATCATGAAGCATTTTTTTCTGTGGTTCACCAGTCTGCTAGTTGGCACTACCACATATAATACCAGCATCCATCCCTGGCTCTTCAGCCAACACCATGTTGCATTGTGGAATTTGTAGTATTGATTTTAATAGTTTCATTCTGGGCTCAAAACCCCAGCATGCAAAGTGGTAATGGCTAAAATGCCTGAATTGGCCTACAGTCTTAAACATTACATGGAGCCACTTGTCAGCTATGATTATAATTTAACAAAATTGTCTAATACATTTGAAAAAACTGTTTCCTTCACATCGAAAACCAAATGTAAACCACTCAGATATGGATGAGGATTCGCACTCTTTCACATCATGCCTTAAAACCAGCATTGACAATGCAAGTTATTTTGTTTTGTGTGTAGTGGGAAGTTTTATGTGGAGTTTCGAATACAGTAAGGTACAGTACAGACAGCAGCTGAGCAACCTTCTGAAATGTAAAGCACAGACAAAGGACAGGTGGAAGTAGCAGAAGAAACATCACACAATTCTCTCACACATAGAGGACAGGTACAACACAGGTAGCTCACAGACTATAGAGGGAGTTTGACAGACCTATATTTAAATTATGTGTGGGTGAGCTAAAGCTTTTTCCTGATTCCTCCCTACTAGAAAAATAAAAAGAAGAGGTTTGAACCACAAACTCTACTTCTTTTTTCAATCAACATGTTTCTGCCGCTGAAGACTGCCTCTACGGATTCTACAGCCTTCCTCAGGACTGTAGGCATCACACATCAACTATTGTGAAACAGTCCCTGTTTAATAGTGCATTTTAATCTGGTTCTTTCAACACATCCTTTGTTTTTTCATAAGAATGAGCAACAGCAGTGGAAACACCCTTTCTTTGTAGAACAGGTACCCCTTGTGGAGGAACAATAAAAACATACAAACTTCAGAGGACAGCTATAACTAGGGCAGCAGCAGTGCAAGCTTTGATTCCCCAAAGCATGGTAGCAGCATAGCGAGCTTTCCTCTCTCACAGAAAGCAGCAAATGTAATCACTTGCAAAAAGTGCATATTTAAAGCATGACTGACATGTGGGTTACAGACAGATCTGTGGAGCGGGTGCTTAAGTTACTGAATTGGAAGGTGTGGGTGGCGTAATGAGTGAAAGATTTCGGTCTGACACTCTTCTCGGATAAGTAATATTCCATGCTGTGGTCCTGAAAGCCCTGCTGCTGTCACTTGGAGACATGCTTTTTGTATTGATTCTTTGGTTTTCCACATATTGAGAAGTAGCTATTATGTAGTAGGGGTCTTCTTTGGAGAAGCACGCCACAGCCTAAGTACCTATTCTCTATATAGACACAGATGTGCCAACCTTTTGGAAGAGATTTTGAGTGCATGTGCACTAGGCACTGTGCAATCTCAACCTCGGAGCTACACGTGGTCTAAATGTTGAGGGCCACCACTGATAGCCTTGGCAGTTTTTCAGTACACCCCTATGGGCAGATTTGAGGGGATTACTCCAATCTACCCCCCCAAAGGCAGAAGGCCCACTCGAAATCAGGAATAAAATATTTTAAAAAAGAAACGGTGGAAGTGGACCACCAGGCATTGGATCATGCCCTCTCCTCATATCAATGCTGCAGTCTTTCTATACTCCTGGAGAGCAGACTAAAGGTTTTGTCCACAATCTTGCACCAATGGGGCAGAATACCCATTAGAACCCAGATATTATTTGCTCAACAAATATGGGGTGGTGGTAGGCCTGAGCACCCCTATAGCTCCAATAGTATTTCTGCCCATCAGGGAGGCCGATTGGGGGCTTTATCCCCAATCTGTCCCGCAGGGGGCACAAAGACTACTATACCAGGCATGCTTTTTTATTTTATTTTAAACGGGAGGGGCACACCCGTAATTGGGTCATACACCACATTTTAGAAGGGTCAAAAATCTTTCTGTCCCTCTGGGGGAAGATTGGAGGATTTACCTACACTGGATACAGGGATATTTAAAAATAAAATAGGATGGGGCTGTCTTATCCTCACATTAGGCTCTATCCCATCCCTAACCCCATACAAATATTTCTGCCCTATCTCTCCTAGGCCCAGAGGATTTCCATGGCATGTTTGTGAAGATTTTGATTCTTCTCTACATAGTTTTGATAAGGGACTCGGCAGAGAGGGAGTGAATACTAATTCACTCTCACTTGTCATTTTGAAAGGCTGCACTATTTGGGCTTTTGGTCAGCAGGCTATCAGGTTGCCCCATGAGCACTGGACATTTCTGAAAAAAGGTGTAAATTCACACATTTGTAAGGGAAATCAATAAATCTGTATGGGTCCACACAATTCCCACCACCTAGCATTTCCATATTTCTTTTGATAACAATAGTACCCCACTTGTATCACTGAGTCAGTTACCTTGAGACAAGACCAGAATAACTCCAGTACAATGCGAAGACCACAATGACCTCCGGCTCTACCGGGATCAAGGATCCCTTGCAACAGAGGCCGTGCTTACAGGGATAGCAATGTGCAGGCAGTGCCGCTGCAAGCATATTACAAGTTGCCTATCCACCATCCATTTAATGGAGATAAGCCCGCCTTGAAAAGGGTGATGGAGGAGGCGTGGCTTCACCACCGAACATAATGGATGCCAGATAGAGCAGCTCCGGAGTGCCCCCGGCCATAATCCGTAATCCCCCACACAAATCCGTACTTAAATCTGCAGTGGGACGAGAAACAACAACGCGGAGACTTGCAAAGGAAAAACAAAGCTGCTAGAACCTGTGGCTTGGAAGATAATCATCTGTGAAGATTGCAGCCTCTCAGTAACCAGGAGATGGGACCATGTGCAGCTGGCAGGCTGGGCGAGCGGACGTAGCTGGCCACCTCCCTGGTGACATGGGGCCGGGAACTGCTGCTGGCCTTCTGCATAGCTTGGTGGGACTTGAGTGACAGGTGCTTTGTGATGAGACCTGGTGGAATAAGGAACGGCCCATGATAGCTAGAGAGCATGAAAGTGATACCAGGCTAATCTCGGCGAGTGCGGAGCGACTGCTATGGGAAGCCGGTATTTAATAGACTCAAGCTTTGAGCATCCAGGTGTGGATCCAGCCCCCAGAAGACTATCGTGCAGTGCTGCAACACTGACTGGACCAGCTACTATTAGGACCACTGCGGAGAGGCAGAGGCCGGAGGAGTGAGACATACCTCTGAGTGAAGTAGAAAGGGTGGAACACTCTTTAGGGTCCATGCCCATTTTAAGCCCTGATGATACTGCGCTTTTGAGACCTTTTGGCTTGAGTGAGTATTTCCTCTACTAGGGTGCATTAATAGACTTTGTTCTCTGTCCGTCCTCTGGGATATGTTTAAACTACGGCACTAGGTATCCTAGGCCTGTTGGTGTTTGGTGGGTTGGGCCAAGAATGTCCGGGTTACCTGGAGTGCGGCCAGACTGATAGCATTGCATAGTAATATCATGGCGCAGCTATTTGCGCGTCTTGGGCCCACATTTGATTGCATGAAAATGCAAGGGAGGGTAATGCAGACACTCATACACAGTTCCTGCCTGTATAGCTGAAGAGAACCAGCATCTGCATTATACCTGGTGTGCAGGGTGAAATACCCTCACATATTGTGATGTTGCAGGCAGGGAAGAATAAGAAGTTAAAAGGCAAGGACTGCGTGCAGTGACCTGGGAGTGTTGAGATGTCGGGCACCAAGGGTCCTAAAGGCTCACAACAGACTAAACGAGATAAGTTCATGCTACCGAAACAAGTCGATCCTGAACATACTGTTAAGAGCAAAGTGGCTGTGGTACCAGAGTCGGATGACCAAGACCCGCCATTTCAGCCGTTCATACTTCCCTTGAGCATAGAATGGGTTCCATTACAACTGAGGTTACGCTGATACGAGCAGACCTACCGAAAATGGGGGAGAAAGTGAGACACATGGAAAAATCACTACAGACCTTATGGGGGAAGCAAAACAAATGCACCAGGACATCAAGGACCTGCAACCATTTCGGAAGCTGGCAGAAGAAAAGCTGGACGATTATGAAGGTTGCACTAGGAGAAATAACATATGAATCATAGGAGTCCCTGAGAGAGTGGAGGGTTCAGCGGCAGACCTTTTTGTTGAAGATATAATACTCAATCACCTGAAACCCAGGGGACTTTCCAAAGTCTTTGTAGCTGAAAGGGACCATAGAGTTCTAGGAGGACGACCGAAACCCGGGGACGCCCCCCCCATCCAATACTGGCTATGCATCTGAACTTTAGGGATAGAAATAGCATATTGCATACTGCCCGAGTGGCCCCTCCCCTAAAGTATGAAAATTGTGAAATTTCCTTCTTCCCTGACTTTACTTTTAATGTCCAAAGGCAACGTAGATCATTCCTTGACATCAAGAAGCGGCTAAGAGGACTCAAATATGTGATGCTGTTCCCCGCAAAACTACATATCAAAGCTGAAGGTAGAGCCTGGTTTTTTGATACTCCAGAGGCAGCAGCAGACTGGTTAGAGGTTTGGAGACCAGCAGAAAATCACAATGCTCAAAGGGATTAAATGCTGGGTCAAACGGGATGATCATTATAGTCAAAGCTATGAAACCGCTAGTTGTTGAACTGATATGATTGACCGTGGATGATGCCTGTACCTGAGTGGCAGCAAAAGAGTAGTTGATGCACGGTGCTCTAGAAGATCACGCTAAGTGTCTTACTATTCATGATTACGCTTATGCTGGTCTCTATGTGGTGAAAAGTTTGTTTAATTAGCGGTGTGGGTGAAATTGTGGAGTTCCTCCCCGTTATATATTCTACTTTTAGTCTACAGTTCAGGGCGACAGGCACCCTGCATTGTTTGCTCATGGGCAGTTTGAAGTCCAGAGTGCAGGGGAGCAGGGAGGGGTATAGTTGAGTTGGGATGGGGATGTTTTATGTTTTATCAGAAAGTGTGACCCTGAGTGATTCAGAGATTGACAGGGACTTAAATGTGTTTGACCATGGGAACGGGAATGTACTAATATAAAAGCTTTAACCCCTTCGATGCTCATGACGAGCTCAGCTCATGAGGTATTCCTTGCGTGTGCTCATGACGAGCTGAGCTCGTCATGAGTACACCCATTTACATTAGGGCCCAGCACAGGAGGGGAATCTTGCACGCAGCGATGGTGTTAAGATCCTGTCTTGGAATGCTAATGACCTGGTGGACAAATTAAAACGTGGCTTCTTACTACATTATGTCAAGAGACAGGCCAACAACAGAAACGCACCATATTGTCAATACATGGAAGGCCTTGGGCAGATGGGGTTACCGAAAGGTGGTTCACTCGGGGTTTACCACAGGTTCAAGGGGGATGGAGATCATGATTAAGAACTCCTTCCCGATGTCAATTGACCATATTTGGACAGACGTGATGGGTGATGGGCAGATATGTGGCTGTCTCGGGCAGTGGGAGGGAAAGCAACTCACAATAATGGCAGTATACGTCCCCCCAGAGCTGCAGGAATGGATGTTCAGAGATGTAGGTAATATTTTGCTATCCTTCCCAGCGGGAGGCCTTGTGATGGGAGGTGACTTCAACTCTGTCGCGTCTCGGACTCTTGACTAGTGTCCTTCTTGTGACACAAGCCCCTCGCAACGTTGGCGTCCTAATTTTCTAGATGCAATGGGACTGGCTGATGCGTGGAGGGTGTACCACCCTGGCCGTGTACAGCACACCTTACAATCAGGGGCACCTAACAGCTTATCCTGTATAGACTATATACTCACCCCAGGAATAGGGAATATACAGGAAATCAGACACCTTGCCCGAGACATATCAGACCACTCACCAATGGGGCAATGGTGATACTGGGTGAATGGCGGGTGGGCAGAATAACACTGATCAACCCTTGGTACGTTCAAAATCAAGTTGTTAAAGGGAAACTGTAGGCGGGCATTGAGAATTATTTTCTGGAGAAGGTAGGGTCAGTGAGGTCGGGTCAAACACTTTGGAAGGCCTTCAAACAGTGGTGAGGAGGCAGGGGATCTCCCTGATTACCGGGGTGCATAAGTAAAAGGACAAAGAACTAGTTAGGCTAGAAGATGAAATTCTCTTCTTTGAAGAGGAAGCAACAGGACAATTGCAACAGGACAGACTCCACACATTACATCTCAAAGGAGAGGAATATAAAACCATTGAGACTGACATGGCCAAAACACTGAGCAGTGATAAGGCAGGTAGACTGTACGAGTTGGGAGACAAGGCTGGGAAACTGTTGGCCGGGCTAGATAAAAAAGACCTAGCAATTCGGCTGGTAACCGAACTAACGACAGTGTCAGAAACGAATCTAGTTGAAACAAAAGAGATAGCCAATGAATTTGCGGATTACTATCATGCCATTTGCCAATCCAGTACCTCTTTTCAAGAAAGGGGCTCTAAGGTTCTGCTCTTGGACATAGCACTCCCTACTTTGATGACAGAAGATTTGGAACTAGTCGACAGTGCCTTCACTAATGATGAGGTGGCACAGGCAATAAGAAACCTCCAATCTGGAAAGGCCATGGGCACTAACAGGCTGCCAATCAATCTCTATAAGTTGAAGCCATACATAGTTGCGCCATTCCGGAGAGACATGTTTGAGGAAAGCTGTAGCTTGGGAATGCTCCCTCGCGATCTGAGGGTAGCCACACTGGTCACTATACACAAGGCCGGTAAACCCAAATATAGGTTTTTATTTGTACAGGTCTATCTCACTCCTGAATACAGAGCCCAAGATCTTGGCTATGCTACTGGCAGGTCGTTTGGTCCGGGTGATAAACAAACTAGTACACCCGGATCAATTGGGCTTTAGGCCACACAGGAACACAGCACTTAACTTTAGGAGGCTTCATGGAGTACTGGGAAGACAGAGTTTTATCAGAGAATTTGCTGTGGTGGCATCACTGGATGCCACAATGGCCTTTGACTCCATTGAATGGCCCTATCTCTTTGCAGTTTTGAGTAAAATGGAATTTGGATCAAACTTTGTTAATTGGGTGCTTCTGTTATATTCGGAACCCCTGCCCAAGTAGTCATCAATAATAAAATATCAGAAGCATTTGCACTTGGTCGCTGGACTAGACAGGGCTGTCCACTGTCCCCTTTGCTCTTTACGCTGACCCTTGAGCCCGTGGCAACGTGGATCCGTTGAGACCCCATTATCCGGGGCCTCAAATGGGCTGATAATTGGGAGGATTGCATCTTCCTTTACGCAGATGACATCTTGCTGTATCTGGCATCCCCCAAAGCATCACTCCACAGAGTTCTTAATATATTTACGAATTTCTGCAAATATTCCGGTTATACAGTTATCTGAAGTAAATCTCTGGTATATGTCATTAATGGTGGATCTGTTCCTTACCCAGGGATTGCCCCATGCAGGTGGCAAAAGACAGGTTTCAGTACCTTGAAATCTACATAACAACGGACCTTAAGACTAGTTATGAGCAAAATTTACTCCTCCCACCTCAGCGACTGAAGCGAGACGTGAGAAACTGGAAAAACCTTCCAATATTGTTATTGGGAAGAGCTGCATTACTTAAAATGATGTTGTTACCGCGTTTCCTGTACGCCCTTCCGAACTTCCCAAACCCGGCCCCAGCAAAAGACTTTCAAGAGGTGGAAAGTATCCAGATTATTGCTCTGGGATGGGCATCCCCGTATATCCTTTCAAAAACTGGTTCAGGGCTGGTATGTTGGGGGATTCTTACTCCCCAACATTAAGAAATACTATTGGGCGGCCCACCTGGCCTCTATCAATCACTGTGCCTATCGTCATTGGGATGACCCGTGCTATATGATGGACAAATGGCTGTTACCAGGTTGTAACTTTAATATGGCTTTTTACTCTAAACCCGCAAAATATTCTATGACAGGACTGACCGGGAACTCAGTACAGGTTTTGCACGCTGCCAACAGGAGTATAAGTTGGGTGCAGAAACTTACGCAGGCCACTACCTTTTGGGATTCATAGCAGCTGGGCACCCTGTGGAAAACGAAGGGATTCGACAAATGGGACATGATAGGGATCTCGAGAGCAGGTGAACTATGGAAAGGGGGAGGGGTAATACCATTTGCTCCCCTACAAGAGGAGTATGGGATGGCAGACACCAAAATTTTTCTCTACCTGCAAGTGAGACACGCTTCGACATCCCAGATACCAGGGGAGGGTCTTTGCCTGAGGCCTCACCCCTCGAGGACCGACTTCTGGATGGATACATGCAAACAAAAGCAGTATCCCTAACGAAAATAAAAACTGATTAATAACGCCCCAGACCTCTTGGGTACGGTTTGTGGACATTGGGAGAAGGATGTATCGGAACTGGACGAGGACGAGTGGCAGGAAGCGTTGGCTTCCCTTCGAGGTTGCGATAGCAGCTTGATTACGATGGTCCAATTAATGATCCTTCACAGAATATACGTCACAGGACCAACATTAGTCAAGATGGGTAAAACGGATGACTTGGGGTTTCGGAGACAGTGTGGCAAGGAGATTACATTCATTCATATATAATGGGAGTGCTTATTTGTTCAGAGATACTTGGCGGCAGTCAACCATTTCTTTGGGGAGGTCCTCTGGGTGAAATTGGAAATTGATATTAAACATCTATTAAACATCTGGGAACCCACAGACCTGAGTATCAGGGATAAAATATGGGTGACACTGGGCATGATGGTAGCTAAAAGGAACGTGGTCAGAATGTGGGGCGCAAATAGGGCACCTACACTGGAGGCCTAGAAAGCTGACGTGAACTGGTGTATGATGAGGGAAAAAACTGTTTATGTGCAAGAGGTTGCCCGAAAAAATGGTCGCAAATATGGGGCAAGTGGAATGATCATTGTGGCAATGTTTGTGTCCCACCAACTGTTCCCTCTCGTTCCACTCCTACCACACCATAAGCAATGTAACACACAACTACCAAGATTTGAAAGATGTAATTGCTCTCTGTATGTATAATGTGTGCTAAACCAGCACCTACTCCATTGATTGTAAGATATAGATGTTGCATCACTGTTAATAATAAAAAGATAAAAAAAAGAAAAGGGTGGTGGAGAGGCATCTGTCACTCTTGGGCCTGTGGGGAAGTGGGCGGCATATGTAGTGCCCTCCTAGATTTGCATCCCCAGTTCCTGCATAGTGCGGCCTGTTTGTCACACCATGCAGGAAGTTGCAATCGGCTCTCTGACGGTTGCGGTGTACATGTTAGGCTCTTCTATGAACCTAACAGCAGCTGCCGTCAGACCGCTGCATGACCACCCACCAGACCAGGCTTTAACTTCTAATCTGGTGGGCGGTCGCACCACAGCTTTAGTGGTCCTACAGAGGATGGCATGTTGTCACCCCTGCTGTAGGACCGCCAAAGTCGTAATCAGGCCCTTAGTGTCTTTGGGAAACTAATGAGTGATCTACATATATGACACCTTTCTGAATGTGGAATTGTTCCCACTTTTAAGAGATGTATAGCTTTTCAAGTTCACTGATGAGTTTCACACCAGTTTCCACAACAAACTGTAAGTAAGTAAAAATCACCAGAAATAGGAAACATAGACTGCCAGTTAGAGAAAGGCAAAAACTGTGGTAAAACAATGTTTTAGTTTACAACTCTGCATGTTTCTGAAAGCAGGGACATGGTTATCTTCACACAGCAAACTTAAACAATTTTTATTTTTAAAAAGAACGTGATTTAGAGCACTGCACATTTTTCTGTGCTTTTAGCTTGTTTTGGCTTCTTTCTCAATTCTCCCAAGTGTAATCCACTGGGTATATTCAGACTGCCAAACATGTGGAACAAAAGGACGCATATTTAGCCTTTGTGAACATTTTTAAAGGTATAACTGCAAGGTGCTCCTAAAATAAAAATAAAAAAGCTCAACACTGCGATGGGATGGTGTGCGTGTGTTGAGGGGCGCTGGAAGCCTCACGAGATAATGAGGTAAATTATGATCTTAGTTTTGGAATGTGGTATGATGCATGTAGTAAGGTGTAAAACTCACACATCTGCATGTAAAATAAATGCCGTTGTTTCTTCAACAAATATGTTTGTGTAAGTAAATGGTGGGCCATGAGAAAGCTTTGAAACCGAAATCTCTGGAAATGCAGATTAGAAAATAATTTCAGATTTCAAAAGAATGAGTGAATGTATTTCTCTTCCAAAGCCCACTCTCACGATGAAAGAAACCACTAAGATGGAAAAGAACACAAAGAAAATAGCAAATGATTAAGCTCTCATGATTTTGTTTTTTACAATGCGAGCCTGGCCCAAAGACGTTAGAGCACTTTAAAAGAAAGCCAGGGTATGTTGCACATTTTTTCCATTTTAGGCACAGAGAGATTAAATGATTTACCTAGAACCACAGGATATTGAGACGAAGCTGGGATTCAACGCTGGTTCGTCATGTTTCAAAGTCAGCAGCTATAGCAACGAGGCCGTATAACACCAATTGGAATGATTACGAGGTCGTTTAAACATATTACTCTACAGCGTACCACACAACATATAAAAGACTATGCAGTGCTTACTTGTGTGGACAATTGGGTAGGGTTGTCATAGGAAATTAAATCTAAACAGTCTTTTTAATGTCGGTCACTCACATTTACACTGTCATTACAACATTCAGGTCAGATTGGAAATCTTAAAATACTTAATATCTCAGATATTATTTATGCATGAGTGGATGGATAGGTAGAATAATTTCCTTGGAGTACCATATCGTCTCCTTGAATGCCTATTTCACAAGTCTCTTTTGTCCAGCATCAACAACCCTAATCCAGGGTTGGCACTGACTTAGCTAGTAATCCTGGCAAATTTAAAAATAAGTACTGTAAATTAAGATAGAACAAGTAGTCAATCATTCAATATAGTCGTTATTCAATCTTAAATAGATCACAAAAGCACACGATAAAACCAGCTTAAAAGTACATGTGCATACAAAAACAAACATCATAAATCAAATAGAACAAGTGTTCCTGACTCCATTAAAGAAGCTCTGTTTCAACTCAATTGTATTATAGCCAGTGGCAGCCGCCACAACAAAGGGTGGTGTGGCCTGTGAAGGGATCTCGGAAGGGGGATCGCAGGTGGCCCACGGGGGAACGTTCGGAGAGTGTTAGAATATATAAAAATAAAAGAAATTACCTGTAGCTGGCTCCTGCATCGCACTTCATCTTCTCTTCCTGGTCCCAGCAACACCTGGTACAGAACCCATCCAATCCAGCTGCTGCTCTCCTCCTAAGAGAGCAGCCTGGGGACTGGCCTGAGTGGGCTGAAATGACGCTCCGCTCAGGCCAGGGAGTCTGTGGGGGTTTCTCCAGCCCGGTTGTTCAATGCAGCCATTCTGGAGAAACCTAAGTGAACATGTCTGTTTTTTGTCAGCCTGAGAGGACTGGTCAAACACATATGGGTGCTTAGGGAGTAAACATAGCACTCGTCCTCCTTTGTCCCGCCCCTCCCTGCACAAGCTGGCTCAGAGACGGCAAATGAAAAATAAAACGAGGATAGAACATTGTTTTATTTTTAATTTTCTGGCTCTGAGCCAGGCAGTGTGGCGACGCTCCTCTGCCATTGCGCAGGAGCCGCCACAGATTATAGGTTTGCCTTTTTAGTTGATTTTATGTATTGGGCAGAAACACGTACAGAAGCACTGGAATAGGCAGACAAGGATACTGGGACAGAAGTATACTGGCTTGCAGGATGGGAGAAATGGAATAGAGATGATTATTCCGGGAGAAACTGACATGGACATTGAGACTTGGAGACACGGATACCCCTACTGAGACATGACGACATACACAACTCTATGACAGGAGGTATCTTTCCCACCTTTCACTGAATATTGCACCAACAAGCAATTTGTAAAACACTGTGACAAGGGATATGTATTACGCATCCAATAGTACATAGAACCAGGAGACAGCCGGAAGGGACCACCAGCCTTGCATTTCAGCATGCTAGGAGGCGCTTAGGCTTGCTCTATAAAACACATTGATGGCTACCGCAGCGTAGGAAGGAAATTGAGGTGCAGGCAGCTGGGAGCCAAAAGGGACCACAAGCTCCATATTCCAGCACACAGGAGACACTTCTGCTTCTGCTATAAAGAATGTTGATGGCTCCCGCAGCATGTGAATATGATTGTGGTACAGGCAGCTGGGGGGCCAGAAGGGACAGCAAGCCCCATATTCAAGTGCCCCAGGAGGTACTTTTGCTTGCGCTATAAAGTGCTTTGACAGCTCCTGCAGTATGGGAGATGCACAGGATACACCCCACCTGTGTGCAGGCCAAGACCGGACCTGTCTTCACCGATCATCGCCCCAAGGAGGCTGGGCTGGGCTACCCCCTTCACATTTGCAGATCCAGAAGGTGTGGATCATATAATAATTTCCTTACCTCAGCACATGCCTCCTGGTAGCTTGCAATCAGTTGGTATGGCATGTTTGGTCCCCCCCTTGTCTTAGCATGTTCCCAGGCCAGTCCCTGGCTATCTTCTCTGACCACTTGCATAAGCCGGAACCTCGTATACCTAACAATCGGCAGTTGTTAACCTCTTGGCTGCTAATGACAAGGGTAACTCGTCATGCACTTTTCATTGATTTCAATGGAAATTAGAGGAGAATAATAAAATGGCCTTAGCAGTAAAGGGGTTAAAGCAGAGAATGGAGGGTTACAGTAATGCTGGTGGGTTCCATAACAATCTCTAATAAAAGAGAGAGGGACCCAACAACCAAAGGGGTACGGTACCAATGTCGGCAATGCAATATTGTGTAGGCGTGATTTATATGCTTCTTGGTGGCCTCTCAGAGAAGACGTGCCTGTCTGTCTCGCTCGCTACATAAACCTACTGCATGCTATCCGCCTTACTATGCCTGTTTTTCTTGCTCTTAAACTCAATAAAACAAATCTGAAATTAAAAATGAGATCCCCTTTGGGCAATTTCAGTCACAAACATTCAATCCACAACAAACATTTACTCTGGTCAAAAAAGACCTAATTCACACCAGTGTGATGAGCAACGAGGAAATGTAAAAGATATTAAAAAAAATTGTATACAGTTTATTCAGACAATTGCTAAAAACATATCAGCCCCTATTTAAAAACATGATCCAACCCTATCATGAATACAATACTAGTCAATTACACAATACATATAAATTTCAACAAAAGCAACATTCAGACAAAAAATGGGAATTACACTAAAGAAGAATGGTTCCTATCGCACAGAGGGAAATACAATAGTCAACCCGGGATCAGGTCTGAACAGTATTCCAATTGTCGGTCAGAGTTATTGTCTCCACAGACTTAGAGTAATTATCCCTCACTTGGGCATCGAAGTGTTTCGGTGGGAAAATTGATAAGTAGCCAACACCTTCTTCAGGAAAAACTATATTCATTCCCACTTTAACATTTTATATCTTTGTTTTATGATTTGACAAAGAATTTCCAATGCTTAAGCTGAGGATGGTAAGCAGTATATCAATATCTGTATCTAAAAAAGCGGTAGCTTAATCCTAGTCACATGATCCACTTCCGCATTACGGGTTAATTCATCAGAACCCGATGTATTAAAAAAAAAAATGAAACTCCAGCGTTCTCTGTTACTCCAGTATCCGTGACACGGGGCATACGCCTACAAAGGCTGTCAGAGTTCTTTAAGTTCTTTTAAGACCAGAGTAAATGTTTGTTGTGGATTGAATGTTTGTGACTGAAATTGCCCAAAGGGGATCTCATTTTTGACACGGGTTCCATAACAATTTCAGTACTGCCTTTCCTCCTTTCGTGAGATCGGAACCTGGGGTCCAGAACGGAGAACTAAACTCTTAGCTTGTGCCTTAGCCCAAGGACAGCGAAGGTGGCACCTCATGCTAATTTAATGTCTTTTTCTTCTTCGTGGGATCGAACATATTCATTTGCTTCCTATTGGTATCTAACCCTGGCTCGGAATAGGCATAGTTCGGCATTTTGCTGGTACTGATGTGGTCAAACTGGCTCCCTACTCCATCTTCTCTAGAACAGTCCCAAGGTAGTTCGGTATTGGGATCAGATTCTAAATTATATTGATCTAGCGTTCAGTACCACCATCCCTCGCTTCCCAGCTTACACACTCCTAGGTCTTCCCAATCCCCTGACCTTCTCCCTCTGCTAAATCAGAGGCAGAAAGAATGCTTTTGCGCTAAATACTGTGAGGCAGGTTATGTTAGGATGCTGGGGTATGGAGACAATCCCTGATCACACCACTTGGCTGAGAAAACATCAGGTGGTATTGGCTATGGAGCACATGTCAATGATGATTGATAACAGAACAGCTGATTATTCAGACATATGAGCCCTGTTCATCTCGATCTCGGTGAAGAAATTCAGAGAAGTGACTAGTCCCAAATTCCTAAGGATCCTACACTTAATGTCCCCAAAGCGAGAGGCACCCATTTAGACCTACAGTGGCACAAATGCTGCTCCTCTCCTGGTTCCTGACTCCTCTGGCAAAGCAGCCCTCGAGACTAAAATCATTATGATGCAAAGAAGACTAGGGAGAGGGGTGGAGTCTGTGGTAGGGTTTGTTTTTCTCTTTGTTGTTTATTTCCTTCGGCTGTCGTATTGGGTCGCTCAGTTTTCTGGTTTATTTTTTCAGTTAATTGCATATATAAAACCTAACTAGGATGCATGCCGCCGGCCCCTGGGTCGTAGTCGCAAGGCTGTGTATTATCTTGCACATGACAATTGCTGCTGGCCTTTGGTTGTAGACGCTTGCTGTGTAAATGCATGATTAATCTAAATAAAGAGATTTGTTCCATAAATACCATCCACAACTGTCTGTGATGTAGCTTCTACTGAATTTCATGCATGAAACTTTACTCCCTGGATATACCACTTAAGGGAATACCAATGTGGTAAAATATAATCAAAAGGGGTCAGTTGACAACATGGGTGAAGGGTGATAATTGTGTAATGGGTGATTTGTTTTTGGAAGTGGTCCTTGTTAGGTTAGAGGACATATGCAAATTCTATGTCCTGCATATGGGCACTGGTGTACGGAATCATTTGCAAAATAATAAGCACACACTGAAACACACAGATGGCTTTTTAAATCATGTCAGCCGGATGCAGTGAGCGAATTGACCTAGCCGAAAACAAAATGGAAGTTGGCACTGGGGAGTGTGTTCAATGGTTCCAAATGGCTGCAAACTCTGGAATACCACTGTAAAATCTCCAGAAATGTGTGACTGAAGAATATTCAGTACTATAAAGAGCATACCTCACTCCACACAAATTGTACTCAATATTTCCTGGGTTGGAAGATGCCTTCCCATGCTGCTAAGTGTCCATTGCAGACATGTTTCATTTGTTCCGGACATGCCCCAGGTTATGTGAGTTCTGGTGGGTGGATGTATCTGACATTACGCAGGCTGTAGAGTGCACTGATATCTTAATGGCAAAATGATGCCTCCAAGGACTATTCTTCGGGTCCAAAAACAATAAGTCTTACACTAGAATTATTAATTTGGCTCTACTACTAGCCAAAAGAGTGCTAGAAATGAGATGGATGACTTCCATTCCCCCATATTGAAACAATGGAGGGGTGAGGTCACGTTATGGACACAAGCAGAAAGCAAAGCATTGCGCAGGAAGGGGAGAAAGGGCATGGCAAAAGACCCTTAGCAGTATATTGGGACACAATACTCTAGGATTTCACCGATCATATTAAAGACAACACTAGACACCCTCCCTTTAGGAAAGTGGTCTCTCTTCTTCCTCTCCCCATAATCATATTGCCAAACTTAGAAAATGCACCCTCTAGCCCAAAGAGTGGATGTAATCCCATTCCCTCCCCTTTACCCCTCCCCATGTGAGAAATAGATGCCCCTTGTTTTTTTGTGTGGCATGATTGAGTCTCCTTTGACCATAATGATTAGAAGCTCACGGTAGTCCTTACCCACACAGACTCTTAGCTGTGAGGAATCCACCTGGGTGTTTTAGTCTAAAATCTTTTTTTTTTTTGAGAGAGATTTATTTTATTTTCACCTGGTATAAAGTTACAAAACATTCAAATATTATTTCAAATTAAGCAAGTTCATCAAGTACATACATAATCATGTTTCATGTTATAAAATAGCAATACTAAACAAACGTTAAAGAAAAATTTCAAAAAAAAAAAAATATCAGATATAAATGTCAATTCAATTCGATTCTAAATTCCCCCAAATTCTTTCATATTTCTGCATCGATTTGACACCCCTAAGTTCTGCTAGCGTACATTCCATGGTTTTAATTTCATTAACCAAATACCACCATTCCAAAGCGTTGGGTGGGTTAGGGTTGATCCAGGCCCTAGCTAGAGTTAGTTTAGCACAGGAAAATAAAATGGATAACAATACGGAGTGTGGTTGTCTTGTAATATGTAGACCTAGTATTACCATAGGGGCTGTTATTGGTGTACTGAAAACATTTTTTATAGCTAAAATTTTCCCCACTTCTTCCCAGAACTTCCCAAGTTTTGGGCATGTAAACAGCATATGTACAAGATCTGCCGCGTATTCATCACATTTTGGGCATTTAGTTTTCTCTCCCAAGGTGTTGTTTGGAGTCCATTTAGAGATCTTTTCTGGGGTATAGTATAACATATATATAGTTCTGTATTGCTGTAGTCGTAAGCTAGAAGATCTAACATGATAATGAATATTAGTGTACGATATGCTTAGTTGTTTTCCTGTTATGTTAGTTCCCAGTTTTAAGTTCCATTTATTAGCTAATACTTCGTTATCGTCCGTTCTTAAGTCTATAAAGAATTTGTATGCCGAGCTGATTATTGATTTCTCTTTTTTAGAATTTAAGATATCCCAAATACCCCCGCTCGACAAGGTTTTAATTCTATTCTTCAGCACAAAAAAGTCATATATTTGCCTGTATTTAAACTCATGTGTGTCAAACAGTCCATACAGTTGTTTTAAAGTGCAAAAATCCATTATACCTTGAGAAGTATATAAATCCCCTAGTACCGCAATTCCTTTTGATTGCCACCTTCGAGATTCCCCATCACTGAATATGCTAGGTAGTCCAGGATTATCCCAAAGGATTAATTGGGTGTGAAATATGGTGCTTTTACAGTGGGTAAGTATATCTTTCCATATTTTTACTATATCCCGCGCGGTCTTGAATTTAACCCTTTTGTAGAAGTTGGGGTCTGTAATGCGAAGTAAAAATTGTTTGGAATCTCCTTTTAGTAATAAATGGTGATAGAAAAGCAAGTCCTCTTCATCTAATAGCGATCTAATACGCCTTATAAATGAAGCCCAGAAGTAAAGTTTCAGATCGGGGAAATTAAGGCCGCCGGATCCAATTTGGTTTTTTAGCATCTTTAGCGATCTCCTAGCCTTCTTATATCCCCAGATAAAGTTACAGAAAACACTATCTAGTTGTTTAAAAAAAAGCCTATTTTGTGCCAAAGGAATTGATCTAAATAAATATAAGTATTTGGGTATAATTTTCATTTTTATTAGATTTATTCTACCGATTAAATTTAGTGGAAGTCGATGCCATTTTTTTAAGTTCGAAATGGTAGTTTTCATTAGTTTATTATAATTAATCTTATTTAATTCTTTAATATTTGAGGTGATTTTTACTCCAAGATAGGTCGCGGTCTTGCAGATTTCAGGCATTGATTGAGGGGGAACAAAATTGGCTATTATTTGAGCTTTATGAGCATTTAATTTGTAGCCAGATGTATTGCCGAATTTGGATGCTTCCAAGTTGATTGCTCTCAAAGAGTCAGTAACTTCAGTCGAATAAATAGCGATGTCGTCCGCATATGCGGTTATTTTTAAACTCTGCCTGCTGGTTTTAAAGGATATTATTTCTGGTTGATTATGCAAAGCTTTTAAAAACGGTTCTAATGATAGGGCAAATAATAAAGGTGATAAGGGGCACCCTTGACGTGTGCCTCTCCTGATTGAAAAATAATTTGACGTAAGACCACCATAGCTAGTGTATGCGGATGGATTGTCATAAAGTGCTTGAATCCCGTTTAAAAAATTTCCGCCGAACACCATATGTCCCATTATGTGCCATAAATAGTCCCACCCCACCCGATCAAATGCTTTTTCAGCGTCAAGCATTATCATAGCTAAGGGAGTAGACTCTACCTCTGCTATGTCAAAAGCTGTTATTGCCGTGTTTACATGGGCTGATGTGTCCCTCCCCGTTACAAACCCGTGTTGTTGCGTGCTTACTATTTTAGGCATTAGTGGTGCAAGTCTTCTTGCTAAACATTTTGCGAATATCTTTGCGTCAGCAATAATTAAGGAGATAGGTCTGTATGAGCCCATCTCCTCTTTAGGTTTACCCTTTTTGTGAAAAAAAATAATTTTCGCTTTGTTCCAAGAGTGTGGAGCGGACCCTGTTCTGCCTATATGAATGACTACTTCTAGGAGAAGGGGTGTAAGCTCCTCCAGGCATGATCTATACAATTCCAAAGGAATAGTATCCTCCCCAGCGGCTTTACCTAATGGCATTGAATTTATGGCTTCTTTTAGTTCTTCTCTAGTTATTTCTACAGCCAGATTTTCTGCTTCATAAGTTGTTATTTTATTCGTTGAATTTTCTTTTAGATAATTATCAATTGCACTGCCGTTAGGCGTATTCTCCGGTGTATACAAGATTTCATAATATTTGGCGAATTGTTGTATTATATTATCTGTCTGATTATATCTCTTATTAATTTGGCTCTACTACTAGCCAAAAGAGTGCTAGAAATGAGATGGATGACTTCCATTCCCCCATATTGAAACAATGGAGGGGTGAGGTCACGTTATGGACACAGGCAGAAAGCAAAGCATTGCGCAGGAAGGGGAGAAAGGGCATGGCAAAAGACCCTTAGCAGTATATTGGGACATAATACTCTAGGATTTCACCGATCATATTAAAGACAACACTAGACACCCTCCCTTTAGGAAAGTAGTCTCTCTTCTTCCTCTCCCCATAATCATATTGCCAAACTTAGAAAATGCACCCTCTAGCCCAAAGAGTGGATGTAATCCCATTCCCTCCCCTTTACCTCTCCCCATGTGAGAAATAGATGCCCCTTGTTTTTTTGTGTGGCATGATTGAGTCTCCTTTGACCATAATGATTAGAAGCGCACGGTAGTCCTTACCCACACAGACTCTTAGCTGTGAGGAATCCACCTGGGTGTTTTAGTCTAAAATCTAGTTCATGGGGGTTTGCCAACGGTGTTAGACACGCTTTCCTTGTCGTTTTGACTGTGCATCCTACCTTGTGGACTCCTCACCCAGCATGATAGTGCTTTGTTCCTCTACAGTTGATGCTTTATTGATGTACAAGAAAGTCCATGCAAATTGAATGGTAAATTTCCTTTATATGCTTGTGAGATGAAAATAATAATACTTTTTTGTCTACAAAAATTTGTGATGAAGGGTTTTCAGAGATACATCCATCAGTGGTACTTACCAAGCCAACAGGTCCTTGAATATGAAGCATCATGTGCTGATTCTTTCTAGGTTTTTTCTGAGTCAGATCAAATTACATTCTGACTTTTCAAGCTCTTATGTTTTCATAGGAAAATTAGGCTAGCCAGTCAGCTCTAACAAACTGAAGCATTGTGAACCATCCTGGGTGTCAAGACATCTCATAAAAGACAAGAGCAATGGGGAATTTCTGCAGGGAATAGGGATCCCATTTGTTCATCATGCGTTATGTGTCTTCAGTGCACAAATGCCAAACTGCAAATGATTTAGTTGCTTCCCTCATTGCAAACCCTGACTCAAACGACCACTAAACGGGCCACGTGGGAAATTGTATCATTGTACAGTTTCTAAATGCAGCATGGATATTCAATATTTTATCATTTCGCAATTCCTTTTAGTAGTACTTCTTTTTCTGCATTCCAGTGTGTGCCATAGTAAAACACACATACATTCACACAAATGGGATAATTTCCATTGTCTAGGGTGATATATTATCAAATCAAATCAACTCAAAAACTGCTTTATTCGATTTTGATTATAAAAACCATAAAAGCACAATGGAAAAAGTTAAAAACACATTATCATGGTTCATAAAAATACAATAAAAGATAAAAATAAGAAAACATTAAAAGAAAATTACAATGACTAGGAAGATTAATTTAGATCAGTTCATTGAGGTCCAGTATCTAATTACAATTTTTAAAAAACGACATCACAGAATGCATAGTCAGTTCATCTTCCAGCATTTGTAATCTCAAAAGAGCTATTCTACATTGTCTCAATCCCCATTTTCGTATCATAGGAATTAGAAATCTTTTCCTCAGCAAGGTATAGAATTTACAAAAAAGTATGCAATGTAGCATGGATTGAACGGAAATATCATCACAGGGACATAATATCAAGTTTTTAGACCAGTAATTTACTTCTGGGAATGTAACCAGTCTAAAAAAGGTTCCCCCCCCTCCCCCGAAATCGTGTGAGTAGCATACGAGAATAACAGCTTTGTATCTGAATCAAGTATGGCTGAATCCCCTGTCCTTGGAGAATCAAATGATACTCCATGACTGAGGTCTTACATTTCTCTTCCAGCCAACGTTTACTCTCTAAAAAGAGTAAACAAATTTCTTTCAATTTCTTCCTTGAAATGGTCTCTAAGCTGCTCGGGGAATCAAAATATTCCGGATGTCCAATGTCATTGGATAGTTTCTTTACATACATAATCCAGGGGATTCTTGAGACCCCCTGGAGGTTAAGACAGTCCATAATTATATCTCTATTTAAGCCTGTCTCATCGGTAGACCATACCTTATGCCATAAAAGAAGAGGATTAACTTTGATAAGGTCTGAAATATAATGTAGACCTAGTTCCTTATGGCACACATAAGTAGAGGTGGACCCTGGGGCGGCTAATAGGTAACGGAGGAATGCATTCTCACAAAGCTGTATATTGTGAGGTTCTGTTATTCCCCATATTCCTGCCCCGTATGTCGCCGTGGAAACACATTTAGATTTATATATGTCCACTAACACTGGAACAGGTCGTCCCCCAGCTTATTGGCAAAATTTCGAACGCCCCCATTTGCTCATGAGAAAGCCAGTTTTCTCACTTGGGCCGCCAAGGCTCAGGTCCCTTCTTTATCAAAGTTAATGCCCAGGTATGAAAATGTGTCAGTTGCATCTATTTTTGTATTGGAGAGGAAGATTTTACATGTAGGAGTTATTTTAGTGGTGCAGCACATAGTGAATGTCTTGCTTATATTTATTTTTAGACCTCTATCGTTCATATACTTTGAGAATTTGGTAAGGGATTTTTGGAGGCCGACTTGAGTCCGTGCCATGATCACTGCATCATCTGCATATAATAAAATGGGGACTGAGGTATTCCTAACTTGGGGATAATCCTGCTTGTCTTGAATAAGATGAGAAGCTACACTATTTATGTATAAGTTAAATAGGAGAGGTGCGAGTATACAACCTTGTCTGACTCCTTTGTTTATGCCAAACTTAGAGGTGCACTCGCCCTGATTCTCAAACCGTACCCTCGCCCCAGGATACAACTCCTTGATAAAAATCAGCAGGTTTGATTCTATGCCCATTTGCAGTAAAATGGTCCAGAGTTTGTCATGATTTAGTCAGTCAAAGGCCGAACTTAGGTAGACGAACGTTAAAAATAATTTTTCCCTTTTGGCCGCTACATACTTGGCTATAATCAATGCCAAGTTCAAATCTTGCTCTATTGTACCAAGTCCTGCCCTGAACCTGTATTGAAATTGTGAGAGTATGCCTTTATCCTCCACCCATGATTGTAATTTGTTGAGTATGACCCTCCCGGCAACCTTCATGAGTGAATCCAATAAAGATATTGGACGGTAGCATTTTGGTTCATTGCGGTCACCCTTCTTAAAGATAGGGACCACGATTGCCTCTTGCCATGTGAGAAAAAAAACATTTTTGTTGCAACTATTTAGGACATTAGTTAAAAATGGGGCCCATATCTCGATGTTAGATTTATATATATCTACTGGGACCCCATCCGGTCCGGGGCTTTCCCTGCGGCACTATCGTTGATGGCAGTTTGAACTTCAGCCATTGGGAATTCAATGTTTATTGGGAATGTTTCCTGGGACGCGATTTCAACTCCTCTAGTTTCATCTGGTCTTGCTTCCTCAGTTGGGTCATCTAGCTGATAAAGTTTTTTTAAATACTTGACCCAGCTATCTTCGGTAATTGCCGCTTATATCGTGTAGTTACCCTGTGTGCAAAAACAGGGGCGTTTACAGCCTTCCAAAATCCAATATTATCTTTAATTAGGCAGGCTTGATGTAGTGCCTGCCAGGCTTCCTGTTTGAGTTGGCTCTTGCGGTTGATATTCAGTTCTAGCAAGTCTTACTTCAACCGCATTTCTCGGTTCACTTTTTAACATCATCAGTAAGTGAGCATGGGCCTTACTGCAATCCGAGTAAAATCATCCCTGCGTCTTAACTTTACGCTGTTTCAGGGGCCCTGTGAGGAGTTTACGTATTTATTCCGCAATTCTGAGGAAGGCCTCGGTGACTAGGGCATATTCACCAGTCGCAGTTAGGCGGGTCTCAAATTCCTTATGTTTGTTTTTAATAAGGGTTTCAAAAAAGGTCACAGGCTCTACTTTATTCCACTTTATCGCATATCCATTCTTCTTTGCAAGGCTTAGTTTATAGTTGTATAAGTTTGCGACTAAATTCGTTTTTTTTTTTATTACTCCCTGAAAAAGAGAGGGATAGGCTATTTGGGAGATGATCACTCATTGCCATGTCGCAAGTTTTATAAGTAAGAACATGGCAAGAATGCCAGTTAGATATCAGGGCAAAATCTATTATTGATTTACATCCTCTTCCAATAAATGTAGGCTCAAAAGGGACCGTTCATTTGCGAAGCCCAAATCTAGTTGGAAGACCAAATCATGAAGGCAATTTCCCAGGGTTGTATGGGAAAAGTGTATGCAGGGGTTGTCAGGATTGGTCAAAAGCGCCTACCTAATAACCGAACTACAACTCCCAGAATTCCTTGAGAGGGGGCGGGGTACTATATAAGCAGTGTGGGCCCTTCCCACACTGTTCGTGATTTTGTAATCAGCAGTACTGTTGAGGTTCATCGATTGTGTGCTGTGCTGGTCTTTCCCTGCATGAGGCAGAGAGAGTTTTGTTTCCCGTTTTTACCAACGAGTCCTGCGCGAGTAAAGCAGGAAACGCACCTTGGATTTGGATTACTCGTGTCTTTAACGAGTAGCGCGAGGGTCGCGCATCTTTGTTAGCCCTGGTGTTCCTGTGATCTGTTTTCTCTCTGGTAACGGCGGATGGAGAGGAACCCTACGAGGACGAACGGAGACAGTAGCAGAGGCACCGTACTGTGAGTTATATTGCAGCGCGTGTTTGTTTAACGCGTTGCATGGAACTGAATGACAGCTTTTTCCAAAGTGGTTTTTTTTTACGGCGTGACAATACCTGCGCTGTGGGATACTGCCGGAATATACAAGTGAGAGCGGAGTGTGGCGGGGAATATTATCCTGCGCTCTACCGTTACGAAAAAAGGCACTAGTGTCGGTCAAGGAAATTGCCAAAGCGGAAGGTAGTGGGTTAAGCCTACACCTTGCCGTGTTTGGAGCTTTACATTGTGTGAACTTGGTGCTTGTGGACTAGAGAGCGGAGGTCAGTAGTGGGAGGCTACGACTTACCGTTTCCATTTTGAGGATATTAGTTGTTCATTCCTGAAAGAAAGGATTGGTCTTTCATACACAGACTATTTATTATTTGGATACACTTTTTGATGGATACACGTTTACTTTAGAGCACAGATATACACAAGGCGGGGTAGGTGCTAGATCAATAGAGAGAAATTTAATACATGACCTTGTAGGCATCTGGGAGTAACTGGTGTTTTTTGTTCCATAGGGAATGTCGTGGCAGTTTAACATATCTGATTAACAGGGAGGAAGTGGAGCGCACTTCTTCAGGAAAGGTGAAAACTCATTATTCCACTTAGCGAGAAATACATGAGAGTAGGACTTACCTGTGTACATTAATAACCGGTATGCATATTGCTTTTGTCTTACAGCCATCCCTTCCCTGCTGCCCCCTTCCGTCCCCTCCTTGTTTTGTTTCCTCTTTATTCCCTCGCTCTATCGCTCGAACTCGCTGTATTATTAATATCGGCGTGTTGGTGAGATAGGGAGGTGGAGTTATATGTACAACAACCGGATCCTGCAGCGTGGAGTCTGACAGAATCACGAACCCACGAATTGCATTCTGCCTGGTCCGGTTGGGGTACATATGGCCACCTTGGATGATGTGTTGAGGGCTCTGGTTGTGGTCCAACAAGAATTGGCAGCGTCCAAGGCGGAGGCTGTGCTTCTTAAGGATAGGGTAGAACAGCTATCCAAGAACCCTTTTTCTACCGGCCCTTCACAGATTCAGGTTACAGTTCCTCCCCCTATTCCATTAGCCACTCCGGAACGGTATGGGGGGATCCACGCAAAACGCAAGCCTTTATGACTCAAATCTTACTTCATTTCTCCTGTAAACCCGCCTCCTTTCCTACTAACCATTCTAGGGTGGCGTTTGCTATCTCCTATCCGGTGGGAGACGCCGCCAATTGGGCAGTGCCTTTGGTGAAAAGAGATGATGCTATGTTGTCTAACTGGACTGCGTTCAGGGACGAGTTTGAGAAAGTCTTTGACAGGAGGGCCACCAACTTCAGCGCAGATAAGGAGCTATTATCTTTGCGTCAGGGTAGGAGTGACTTGATAACTTACCTAACTACGTTTAATAGGCTGATAGCTGAAACAGATTGGCCAGAGAGTAAAAGGATGTCTTTATTTTATCAGGGACTGAGGGAGGAATTGAAGAACGCGGTGGCCTACATAGATCCTCAACCCACCACTTGTGTAGATATGGTGAACTTGGTCCTGAGATTGGATGGTAGGCTGACTGAGCTGAGTGGGGATAGAAGAAAGTGGGACAGGGGTTACAATAGTTTAGTGAGTTCCCCTCCTAGAGCTCTAGAGGCCTCGGCAGACGGGACAGAACCTATGGAAATAGGAGCTATTAGATCCCCTCTGTCCAATGAGGAGAAAGAAAGCAGAAGAGTACACGGTCTTTGTATGTACTGTGGCAAAAAAGGGCATTACGTGCGTGAATGCCCTTCTAAGCCCCAAAACCCCTCTAGTTGGAACAAAAATAAAAGACTAGCGGTTTCCACTGTGGGAAGGGAGACAGACAACTTGTTAGCACCTTCATCCCGAGAGAAAGTGATACCCGATTGGAGACTCACTTCCCTTTCTTCACCTGGTATAGGAGTGAATGAATCTCACTTGGTTCTTAACATGTCCTTAGAGTATGAGCAAAAAACCCATCAAGTTAGGGTGATGCTGGACACAGGAGCCACAGGTAATTTTATCGATAATGGGTTAGTGTCTCGTTTAGCTCTACCTAGAGTACCTAGAGATATACCAGAGGAGGTTTTGGCAGTAGATGGACAACCTATAAAATCAGGTCTAATAGTTGAGAAGACAGCTGAGGTAACGTTGTCAATAGATGTGTCAGAAGGGAGACATGTGGAAAAGATAACTTTGAATATCATTGAAGCTCCCCAATACGAGATCATATTGGGGATGCCGTGGTTTACGTACCACAACCCTTCCATAGACTGGAGAAATCGAACAGTGCATTTTCTGTCTGGGTATTGTCAGGAACATCTGGTGTCTTATGCATCCTCACCTTTAGCGGTAGTTGCATGTCAGTTCAGGGTGGCCACATTAGCACAGAAAGAGGCGGTCGCTGTTCGCACTGGGTTGAGTAGTCAGAAGACAGAAACATTAACCCGACAGATACTGCCAATCAAGGAGGGAGTGGACGATAAACAGTCTATCATTCCTACAGGGAAGGTTAATTGCATGATGAGGGCGGAGAGGTCTAGTAAGAATGTGTGGTATAGCCCCCCTGGATGGTTTCCCTTCCTAGCTAATTCCGGAATTGACGCCAACACTTTGCCGGTTGGTATTCCTTTTGATCTCCAGTTCCAGCCATCAGTTGAGGAAAAGAAATTGATATTGCAGATGGCTCGCAACGGGGAGCAGGGATGTTTGAACAAGGTTAAAGAGGAGTACATGCAAGGGGTGGGTTGTTCTGAGGTGCCTGCTTCTGGGAAGGTGCTGTCTTTTCGTCAGAGGTTTCCTGCTAAACCTGGTCCTAGAAGGCGCTAGGGACGGGGTCATACTGTCAGGATTGGTCAAAAGCGCCTACCTAATAACCGAACTACAACTCCCAGAATTCCTTGAGAGGGGGCGGGGTACTATATAAGCAGTGTGGGCCCTTCCCACACTGTTCGTGATTTTGTAATCAGCAGTACTGTTGAGGTTCATCGATTGTGTGCTGTGCTGGTCTTTCCCTGCATGAGGCAGAGAGAGTTTTGTTTCCCGTTTTTACCAACGAGTCCTGCGCGAGTAAAGCAGGAAACGCGCCTTGGATTTGGATTACTCGTGTCTTTAACGAGTAGCGTGAGGGTCGCGCATCTTTGTTAGCCCTGGTGTTCCTGTGATCTGTTTTCTCTCTGGTAACGGCGGATGGAGAGGAACCCTACGAGGACGAACGGAGACAGTAGCAGAGGCACCGTACTGTGAGTTATATTGCAGCGCGTGTTTGTTTAACGCGTTGCATGGAACTGAATGACAGCTTTTTCCAAAGTGTTTTTTTTTTACGGCGTGACAATACCTGCGCTGTGGGATACTGCCGGAATATACAAGTGAGAGCGGAGTGTGGCGGGGAATATTATCCTGCGCTCTACCGTTACGAAAAAAGGCACTAGTGTCGGTCAAGGAAATTGCCAAAGCGGAAGGTCGTGGGTTAAGCCTACACCTTGCCGTGTTTGGAGCTTTACATTGTGTGAACTTGGTGCTTGTGGACTAGAGAGCGGAGGTCAGTAGTGGGAGGCTACGACTTACCGTTTCCATTTTGAGGATATTAGTTGTTCATTCCTGAAAGAAAGGATTGGTCTTTCATACACAGACTATTTATTATTTGGATACACTTTTTGATGGATACACGTTTACTTTAGAGCACAGATATACACAAGGCGGGGTAGGTGCTAGATCAATAGAGAGAAATTTAACACATGACCTTGTAGGCATCTGGGAGTAACTGGTGTTTTTTGTTCCATAGGGAATGTCGTGGCAGTTTAACATATCTGATTAACAGGGAGGAAGTGGAGCGCACTTCTTCAGGAAAGGTGAAAACTCATTATTCCACTTAGCGAGAAATACATGAGAGTAGGACTTACCTGTGTACATTAATAACCTGTATGCATATTGCTTTTGTCTTACAGCCATCCCTTCCCTGCTGCCCCCTTCCGTCCCCTCCTTGTTTTGTTTTCTCTTTATTCCCTCGCTCTATCGCTCGAACTCGCTGTATTATTAATATCGGCGTGTTGGTGAGATAGGGAGGTGGAGTTATATGTACAACAACCGGATCCTGCAGCGTGGAGTCTGACAGGGGTCACCTCTGCCTGCACCCAGACCACAGATGCCCAGGTAGCTATGCGGGCATAAAAAACAATTAAAGTCGCCCACCCATGTAACACATGTGTCCCCAAGCTGTTTTTCCTCAATGTTCTTAATGTCTTGACATATGTCCTCTAAAATCTTATTTACTTTCATCTTCGGGATGTTATTGTAAAAGTTTATCAAGACTATATTTTTATTACCCTCGACAATCATCTGTAGTATCTGGTAGTATTCGGACTCTGTATCTGATTTTACTGTCAAGTTAGTCGGTAGATTTGATATATAGATGCAAAGCCCCCCTTTATTCCTTCCCCTTAACGACTGCGTAGCAGGAGTGTAAAAGGTACGGTAACCATTGACATGTATGGCCTCAATTGCCCAACATTCCTGTAGGCAGATGATTGAAAAATCCTGCATAAGGGATAAACAACCAGGCTCCCTTATCCTAACAGACAGCCCCGAGATGTTCCAGGACATCGGTTTGATGCTATTATCCAGCCCAATATTATTGGTGTTTATACTATCAGTTATCTGTGAGGGAGCAACTCCTGATAGGCTTCCACATTTACTATACCGTGCCAGTGGATACAGGCTATGTGCTCTAGCTTGTTGATTATTAACCAAAGATTCATCAATTGCTATTGTTTTTGGGATTGTATGCGACTTGTAAGTGGAATCATCCTTGTTCTGTATGTGTTGATTATTTTCTGTAACAACATTAAAATTAGTCGCTTTTTCCATGGCACCATCTGGACTCTGGACAGTATGAGTTGCATACCCTCCCAAAACCACATTAAGAGATTTATTTTGATCACAATGATGACTCATAGCTTCTTCTTCCCTAACCATTGGCCGGGCACTCTAAGAGGTAGAGATGTTTAGGGTGAGTCAATCCACGATATCGAGTGCACTGTACCTGTTACTGGTTGGAAATCCCAATTCCAGGCCATGACCCTCGAGTTCAGATCTATTTCTGGCGTGATTTACTCCAAGATGCCTTTCCAGAGTGGTTCCCTGTGAGGCATAATTTACTCTATGCGCTTGGGGACTGTAAAAATAGGTGAGGTCAAGTCGTTGAATTCTTGTTTTAGACATATAAGGCCACCTATCGCAAATATGCTGGACTGCTTGCGTATCTTTGAAATTTATAATAATACAGTCCCCTTGTATGTTTTTCCTACTCCTGCCCACCCAGGTGACACTACGTACAAACAGAATTTTACTGTGGATGTATGGGTGAAGGGGTCTGTTGGCATTAAGCCAATGAGGGGTTTTATTTTTCAGCTCTATAAACGATTCCACACTGCCCTTCCCTAATGTGGGGACCCCTGTCAGGACAACAAAGTAAGGGATGGATTCTGGTGGCAAGTCAATACACGGTAAGGAACACCCAAGGTCATCATGTACACTGGTTCCGTTCCCGCCCTCCTCCCAGTCTTTGATAGAGCCCTCTCCCGTCATCTGAATTAATACACTGTTTCCCTTTAGTGTGTCAATATTTTCATGAGTGGTTGTAACATTCTTTGGGCCCAGTCTACCCTCAGCGCTGCTCCGTGAGGTAACTTTCGTGCGGTCAGGTGCCGATGTTTGGAACGTAGAAGTCGGGGCCAAGACATTTCTTGTGTCATTTTGCGGGAGGGATTTGTCTGTGATAACAGTTGAGGCTGATGGATATTTCTTCTTATTAAGCTCGAGATTAGATAAAGTCAGTTGCTCGAGTTTCTTTAGTCTTTCTTCGATTAACTTTAATCTGTCCATAATGGGCTGGATGGAACATGTTAAAATCCCACCAACTTTTACCCAAAACCCCTCATCCGATACAGCCAGAGTGCCAACAGACTTGTTTGCAGATGGAGTGCTTAATCTCGGTGTAGGTAGTTCAGAGGTAATTTGTACAGCAGATGTCACAGTGTCACCGGTTTTGACTTTAGTTATCTTTTGCTGTTTTCCCTTTTTTGCCCCCACCCATGCTTCCTTTTTGGTATTGCTCTAGATGTGTGGCCTGATAAAGATGGTATAGCCCCAGTTGCAGCCAGCATTGATGCGCAGGTAGATACCCCTTCACACGAGCTAGTCGCTGTGTTGGAGTTACTTTTGGTCCGCGTGTTTGGCAGGCCGGCAGCCAAGCTGTTCGTTCTGTCCGTAGTTATTATATCACTGTTAAGACTTATGGCAGCTGAGTCATCAGGGGCATTCATGTTTGGGCATCGTTCCGGGTAACAGACAGCACAATGTTGCCTAAAGAGGACTGTTTAGTGAAGGCCGGATCTAGGGAGAGACGGCGCTCAGTCAGGCCGATTTAGTGGGCTAATGCCGATGTTGCTCATACAATAAATTGGTCTAATGTTCCGACCACGGAACCTCCATGTCCAGCCATCTCCCCCTCCCTGGATGACCAGCCATAACAGGTATGTTCAATTACTACAACACACCAGCTATGGAGAGTATAAATGATAAATGAAGATTATTAGACTTACTGTCACTGTCCAATCTCCAACGTCAGAGGGGTGGCCCAGCCCAGCCTTTCCAGCCTACAACAGGCTCAAAAGGGCCCGCCCTTGGCCCGGGCCTTCGCCCGGGCTTTACCGTGCACGGCAGGAGCCCTGGCGAGTTCTTAAAGCGCCTCCTGGCGATGGCGCTCTGAAGCAGAACCAGGCGTCTGCTGTGGCCGCTGGGAACCGTAGTCCCTGCTGCGCACGTGGCGTGCGCTATTGTTGCAGTCCCCCCCGGGACTGGTTTCAGGCAAGGAGGATTCAGTGGCTGCTGACAAACAAAAGGGCACAGAGCAGGTAAGAGCGCATCCCACACCGCGGGAGCCCTGGCGAGTTCTTAAAGCGCCTCCTGGCGCTGCCGCTCTGACGCAGAACCGGCCGTCTGATGTGGCCGCTGGGAACTGCAGTCCCTGCTGCACGCGTGGCGTGGTATGCGCGATTGTTGCAGTCCCCCCGGGACTGGTTTCAGGCAAAGAGGATCCAGTGGGTGCGTGGGCTGTGTCGTTTGTTCAGAAAACATAGTTCACTGGAAGCACCATAGCGTCAGATCCAACCGTTCCGACTGCTGGCTGCAGTCTGCTATATTATCATTTCTGTTGTGTTGATGGTAAAAGGAAGTAAGCTGACAAATTGAGTCAGTTGAAGAATATTTATTTCAAGGTGATGAAAACAGGCCAAGATGTCTCTCAGTGATCGTCCCAGGCTCAGAAGTAACTGCAGAGCCTGTAACTCTCACCAAAGAATGTTGGAATACAACAGTAAACATTCTGATAATTAAAGAGTGAAGCTGAAACAGATTTCCCTCCTAATAGCACAATAAAGGGAAACAATTCATCAATTAATAACTTAGCTATCAAAGGGACAACTGAATAAAACAAACAAAAGCACTTAAGAGAAACATAGTCATTCATATCTTTTGATCTACCAGCATGCTTTTAATATTGTTATAATTCCTTGTGTTCTCCTGAGACCCTAATGTATTTCTATCACCAAAAGAGCAGTGCAACCTATCAGTGAGAGTTACATCACTAGAGCGATATTCTTGCAAAGTAGGGCACTCCAAAGGTGTATCACAAGAGGAAGTTTATCCAAAATCTCCCAACATTAAGGCTAAGGATATACTAAAACCACCAGCTCCCACCATTTCCGACAGGGAACCCACAAATTTGAGGTTCCTCACAAACCCAGCTTCTTTTTGAACAGCATCAAACCCACGTACCTTTCCCAGATTCATTTTACTCCACCATTTACCATTTTCTACCATGACCGAATGCTCGGAGTCCTGAACAATAGTTGTCTCGGATAATATTTGGATGTTGACTTCTTGGCACACCGAGGTCTCTTTATTCTCACCTCCTGTCACATACAAAAATCAACATTGCTTACATTTTTCAAATTGTCACACATGATCTTAGGCTTATCTTGTGATTTCTCAACACTTGACTTCTCTTTATTCAGAGTAGGAATACCAAACTTATCTGTACTTTTTTGAGTACCAATTTAGGGGGAAACAGATTGAACAAATTCCTACTATGTAATGGTACAAAAAGAGCTACACCAGTGGTCAAATGAGGAGAATTATGCTAACTCCAAATCCTTTCTGCAATCACTTCTTGTACATTTAAGGCATAAGAGAGAGCAAGGTGTATAGTCTCTTTAAGCATACGGTGTACCCTTTCAATCATACCTTTCCCTTGAGGACTGCAAAAAGCTGTAGTTAAATGCTCATTCCCTTAAGGTTATAAAAAGGCATCCATCTACTGAGACATAAATTGAACACCATTATCAGCAACAACAATGTTGGGCCCGTTCACAATTAAAACACCCCTTCAAAAATTGCATTACCTGAATATTCTTGTAAGATCCACGTTGAGTGATAATCTACAACCACCAAAGCAAATCTAATGTTTTTTATACAAGTCATATGGCCAATGAAATCCATGCCTATCTTTTCCTACAGAAGGGTTAGGAATTCCACAGGGCACAGTCATAGATTGTGTGGGTGTAAGAATTTGCCTGCCTTTACAGACTCTGAACATCTACTCATAGAACTTTCACACCAATGGTGTTAGATCCGAGATCCCTGGTTGGCTGAGGTAGGTACCTTAGGCCAAATAGGGACCCACAATTCCACGTCAGGGAAAGGAGGGACACCTTCTCAGATAGCCCCCACTCACCCCCTTAGTAGCTGGGCACGATCAGCCTGGCTCATCTTCAAGGCAAATGTGTAAAGTATTTGCAACCACGCTCACAGCAACCCAATGATGACACCACAAATGGACTCCACACAAGTTTCATAAAAACAAGTATAATTTTATATAAAAAGATATACGATAAGACCACACAATATGAATCCAACATAAGCGTATTTGTAATATTCCCTCTGGCCAGTTGTTAGGCCAGCCAGCCCTTGTAAGTTCTGGCGATATTAAGGAGCACTTATAAACATTCCACTGCAGTCCTAATACAGTGCCATGCAGTCGTAATGCTAGAATCAGGCACTTTGCAATGTAAAAATTATGCAATGAATAATGCAACAATCATGAAGTTCGTTATGCAGAAATAATGCAATGCGTAATGCACTAATCAGGTAGTTCGGTATGCAGGAATAATGCAATGCTTAATACACTAATCAGGTAGTTTGCTATGCAGAAACAATGCAATGTGTAATACGACAATCAGGTAGTCTGTTATGCAGAAATAATGCAATGCGTAATTCACTCCAGCACCAATCCCGGTGCCTCAGGCGGTCTCCCCACCACTCGTACTACCTCTCCGTCAGCCTCTGTCAACAGTTGCCCCCACAAGGGTATGATGTGAACAAAAAGTGCCGCTTTGCACTCCGGCCCGATACTGCCACACCTTTGGCAAGTAAGGGCCGCCATACGAGCCGAAGCAGAGGCTCAAACTGCAGGAATGGGAGATGCCGAGAGCATTTCCCTCTGAGCCCTCGTCCCGCCCCAGGTGTGCACACGTTACCTGGGGGCACAACCTCACTCTCCTCTCCTCTTCCCATGACTTGGGCCTTCGATGCAATCTTTGTGAAACCCGGGCCGTGGGACCCGGGCCCTCCCTCAGCGAGGTTAGCATGAGGTCCCGCTCTAACAACAGCAGGCTTGGGCTAGCGGCTCAGCTCCTCTGGGGCTGCCGATCCAGGCCTCTGATGCTACGAAGATCTCACACCTCCACAGGGCACACACACAGCATTGCTGAGACCCCCACAAGCTTGTGGTGCACAATAACAGGGCACTCCTCACGAAGGTCTCAGGCTGCACAAAGCACACGCACCCGCACATAGCATCGCTGAGACTCACTTGGACTCCAGTGTACACAATAACAAAGCAATCTACATGAAGGTTTCAGGCTGCACAAAGCACACACACACATTGTCGCTTAAACCCACTTGGACTCCGGTGCACATGATCATAGGACAATCCTCACGAAGGGCTCAGGCAGCAAAAACACATGCACACAGCGTCGCCGAGACTCGCTTGAACTTCAAGTGCCCACAATCACACGGCACTTCTTACGAGGGTCTCAGGCTGCAAAAATCACATGCACACAGCGTCGCTGAGACTCTCTTGGAAATGTTTGTTTTCCTGAGTTTCCGCAACAGGGAGCCAGCTCACCTCGGGCCCTTGGGTATAAGTTACTTCCGGACACAGCACACAGCCAAGTCCCTTAAGCCTCTCCTCAATAAAAGTAGCAAACTGCAGGCCAGCCCCAGAACACACAGCAAAGGTCAGTCCTTTCCTTGAGTCTCTTCAGCTGTTTCTTCTTTGGCAAAGGTTCCTCTTGACCACGAAGTACCTTCAGTCTTGTTCACTCTTAATCAAGCCATCTCTCCAAAGTTCTGGGGCTTCAGCTCCCATAGTTAAACCCCTTAATGTCTTTTAAGTCTTTGTGTTCAGGGGCACTGACCCTGTTCAAACCAGTTCTGGGTGCCTCCCTGCCAGTGATACCTTCTTCCTTTGAATAGTGGGGTCTGGATTCTCAATCACTCAGCAGGAGATGGGACCATTGTTTTATGGCAGCAACCCAGACCTCTTCGCCTCTAGGGCTACTCCTCCCCCCTACACTCCAGATGCAGGTCAGCCTGTTGCTGTCTCACCTCCTCCCCTGGGTCAAGACATCCCCCAGATCCTATCACTTTCAAATCCAGACAGTCAATCCTCAACCATGCAGAGACAGACATGTTAGAGCACACAAATCCAGCCACTTCTAAAAGAGAGGCTTCTAAACATACACCTTCATAAAAAGATGTGTTATTACATTGTGAGTTCAGGCTCGCTAAACTTCACCTCTCCATCTTAAGCCTTTGGGAAGATAGGCTGGAAAACATATTACACAGCCTCCCCATTCCATTCTATGGGCAAGAAGGCCTTTCCACAGTGAAAAACGAAATGGAGTTTATTTCACTGTCATGACATGGTACACACCTTAGTACATGCCCTACCTGTCACATGCACTGCACCAAGCCCAGGGGTTACCTTGGACCTATCATAGGGATGTCAGAGGTGCAAAGAAAGTGAAAGGTAAGGTCTGGCAAGTGGGTGCACTTGTCAGAACAACATGGCAGTTTAAGAAACTGCAGTGCCTGCACGCAGTTTCTTAAACTGCCATGTTGTTCTGACAAGTGCACCCACATGGTACACACCTTAGTACATGCCCTACCTGTCACATGCACTGCACCAAGCCCAGGGGTTACCTTGGACCTATCATAGGGATGTCAGAGGTGCAAAGAAAGTGAAAGGTAAGGTCTGGCAAGTGGGTGCACTTGTCAGAACAACATGGCAGTTTAAGAAACTGCGTGCAGGCACTGCAGTGGCAGGCCTGAGTTTCCTTTTTTTTGGTAGCACAATTAGTGCTGCAGGCCCACTAGTACATTTGCATTACCAGCCCTGGCACACACAGTGCAGTTTACTAGAGACTTTACTAGTAAGGCAAACATACAAATCATGGACAACCAAGTACCATTACACTTTACGCAGGGAGCACTTGCACTTTGACACTGATTAGTAGTGGCAAAGTGTCCAAAGCATCTAGGTTGCCACCACCATGCCAGAAAAAAAGGTCTAGGGGGAAAGCAAAAAGTTTAAGGAACTTTAGACAAAAAGGGCCAAGTCCAACAAATGTCCATTCCTGGCCATAAGTAATATTCCTGTACTTATACCTGAACTTAGATGACTATGGTGAGCTATCTTCCCCAACATAGATATATATATATCTATTTTTTGGTAATTGTTTTTTAAACATTTTTTTGTCTTTAGCCATAAGTAAGACATATATTACACATATACATTAGAAATGTTAACACCTTGGCTGCTAAGGGTTTTCCCCTCCGGTGCTGACTTTTTTGAAAGCTCCTTTATTCATGACGAGCTCAGCTCGTCATCAGCATAGCTCCACTGTGCCTCACGATGAGCTGAGCTCGTCATGAGCATCGAAGGGGTTAATATCACACAGTTCCAAATCAGTAACTGACACTATAGTCATAAAAGAGACAATATATAAACAAGGTATAAGAGAAAGACAATCCAAACTGAAATTTTAAAAACAGCAACAATTTCCCATTTTGAGATTTAATTTAAAATTATGAATTAATATCTGAAATAAAGCCATAACAGAGCATATATTATAATCTGACAGTGCATTGGTAATCCCATTGAAAGCTGGCCCAGATCCTATTGATTTAAGCCAAGAGTGAGGCCCTCTGGCTATAGCTAGAGCAAGTTCCATCTCGTGCACCTGTCTGAGCAGAGCCCAAACTTCATTAACGTTTGGACTGACATTGTCATTCCAGACTCTGGCGACACATAGTCGAGCACATGCTATAATGATGGTAGCCAACAGATTCACAGAGCTAGCAGCTTTGCATTTGATCCCCAAAAACATTTATTTTTCAGTAAGCTGAACATTTTGGCTGAGAAGTGAAATGAGAATACTGGAGAACCCACTTCAGAACTTGTTATACCTAGGGCAGTCAACAAACATATGCCTAAGGTCTGCAGCAAAAAGTTTACATTTCGTACAAAATGACTTATCGGAAGATCGAGATGTGGCCCACTTGGATATAATCTCCGTTGTATAATACAACATAGGTACTATCCGGTGCTGTTGTAACTTTAGATTAACAGAGGTTACCACCCGATCTAGTACACCCATAGACTCCTGTATTTCCTCAGCTGCTAACTTAATCCTAAGAACCCGGCAAAGTTTAGCAGTGATCTGTAAACTATCTTCATTAGCTACTGCAAGAAATTTCTGATAAGCAGCGCTAACAGCACCTCGGCAGGAGCTCTGATATATTCCAGACAATATTTCCAACGGGTTCGGCATTATGTTATGTTATGTTATGTTACAGCTGCTTATATAGCGCAACGGCTGCCCCAGCGAAGGGGCGTCCCGGCGCTGGACCAGACAGGAGAGAGCGCAACATACCACAAGCTTTAGGGTCAGCTTAGCAGAACAAGTGGGTCTTAATTGCCTTTCTAAAGGATAAAAGGTCATTTATGCTTCGAATCCACAGTGGTAGTGCATTCCATAGTTTAGCAGCCATATATTGGAAGGAACGTCCGCCCGTGCGGGCGAGTCTGACACGAGGAATCGTGACCAAGTTTTGTCCTTCTGATCTGAGGGATCTATTGGGAGTGTAATGCGTTATAAGATGACATAACATGGGGGGTGAAGATTTTTTTAGGATCTTAAAGGCCAAACACAGGGCCTTGAAATTGATTCTTTTTTCCACCGGTAGCCAGTGCAATTTTACCAGAGTGTTGGTTACGGTCTCAAACCGGGGAAGCCCTGTTAGGGCCCGTGCTGCCGCGTTTTGGACACGCTGCAGACCTTTTTTTTCCGCTTGATTAGCTCCCAGGAGTAAGGAATTGGCATAATCTATGCGAGAAAGGATTGTGGCTTGGATAATCAACTGACGTGTAGAGGGGTCAAAAATTTTTAGTATAGGCCGCAGGTTACGCAAGATACCAAAACTAGTGGCAGCAATTTTTTTGGCGTGGCCGGCAAAGCTCAGGGCTGAGTCGAACCACACCCCCAAGTTCTTTACCTCTGTTTTGGGGTCAGGGGGAGGGCCAAGAATCTCCGGCCACCAGTCCTTTCCCCAGGCTTTGGTATCTTTTCCTACTATTAGCACCTCCGTTTTGTCTGCATTAAGTTGTAAATATTTGGCCGTCAGCCATTCAGTTACTGCAGCAAGGCCATGTTTAAAATTCAGCGCTCCTGCTCCGTTTTCATCACTCAATGTCACCACCAGCTGAGTATCGTCAGCATATGAGACGGCAGGTCCCACTCCTTGGCGACCTCAACTAGTGGTTGGACATATACATTAAAGAGTGTGGGGCTGAGCGCTGAGCCCTGGGGTACTCCCTGCATTATGTTACTCTTTTTTGAGAGGAATGGGGGGATAGCTACCTGAAAAGATCTGTCTGTCAGAAATGCTTTAAACAAGGCCAGGACTGAGCTCTTCACCCCTGCTGCCTCCAGTCTGTACAGAAGCACCTCGTGTGAGACCGTATCATCGGCAGCGCTGAGGTCGAGCTGTTATCTTTTTACCTCGTAAAAAGAGTCCCCTATTTGTAGATATTTAGATACTTAAAGAAAGTACTTTGCATAAGACCAAACTCATCTTTAAGTGAGGCGTCCATCATATAGTTGTCCAACCCGAATAATGCCCTTACGTTGCCAGCCTTACATATATGGAGAAAAGGTGGGGCGCTTGTTGGCAATCCAGATTGCTGACCAAAAGGCTAGGTCTAACATCAAACTGAATAAAGGAGATGGCGGTTTACCTTTTACTCAGCCACAGGATATAGCAGAGCAGTTTAGATTATTTTATGCCAATTTATATTTTGGATCTGCTCCATTTCATAAATATACTTTCCTTGAGTATTTACAGGAGAGACACCTGCCTCAACTTGACTCTTTGGATTTCAATGAGCTACAGAAAGATATAGAGCTAATTAAGGTCGAAGATGCTATTAAGTATCTACCCTCAGGAAAGTTGGATGGCGAGGATGTTATCCCACTTGAATTTTATAAAAACTTTCAGGGATATGCTAACTTCAGTTTTTACGCAGTTGAGTGTTGATATTACTAATGGGGGCAACACTCCTGCCTCATGTAGTGCTACTAATATTGTGTTATTCCTTAAGAAGGGGAAGCCGGTTGATGATAGAGGCTCTTATCGTCCAATATCTTTAATTAACACAGATGCCAACATTTTCTCTAAGATTCTGGCTTCACGTCTAGCTCCTCTTACCCATAAGCTAGTCTCGGAGCAGCAGCATGGCTTTGTCTCTGGCAGAGACACAACAGCTCACATTAGCACTGCTATATACGCCTTTGATGTCTCTGGCAAACTTAACAAACAGCTGGGATGGTTATGCTCGACACAGAAAAGGTGGTTGACAAAGTGGCCTGGGAAGCTCCATGGCTTACCATGGCAACATTCGGTCTCAACCCCAGGTTTATCTCTTCTGTGCAGAAGCTGTATAAAAAAGCCAGTTGCAAGAATTAATTTGAATCGCATGATGCTTGCCCTCTTTGCTGTTCAACTGGGGACATGGCAGGCATGACCCCTGTCCCCTCTGTTGTTTTCTCTCTATATTGAGCCGTTTATAAGGCATTTGATGAAGAATGGAGGGATCTCCCCAGTGTGTCTCAATGGTGTGGAACTCAAGGTAACTGGGTATGCAGATGATATTGCAGTCTTCCCTTCTAATCCTGTAGATGCTATAGTCCATATTACACAAGAGGCTGGGCTATTTGGCTCTTTTTCTGGCTATAAGTTGAATTTAGCTAAAACTCAGACAATTGTAAACATTTAATCAGAGCCCTGCCTCCTGCATTAGGGGTTACACAAACCGCTACCTATCTTGGTGTATGTCTTAGCAGTCAGGTTGATGATATTGTATCTCTGGACTATGAACCGCTTCTTAAGACGATTTTGGCTAAACTGCGTAGTTGGCATCGGCTTCCACCAATTATATATAGTAGGTGCAACTCAATGAGAATGAATATTCTTCCTGAATTCTTACATTTATATCATTCAATACCCCTGCAGGTTCCTTAGTATTTTTTAAAGAGATTAGACAGTGTCATAGGTAGCTTTATTTGGGCCTATAGATGCACCAGGAGGGCTGTCAGGTCTGTGAAACTACCTTACATATGTGGGTGGGTTATGTGTGTGCCACTGCCATGGTCTGCGCGCAGATCTCGACGATTGAGAGCATTTGAGGTGTGTTTCCCTGATGTACTATACAGCTGAGTGATGGTTGATGCTTGATCTAGACCTTGAGCACTGTGTAAAGCTGTCAGGACCTGACTCCTGGGGTATGGGGTGGTGGGGTGTTGGGGTATTGAATTGTTAGTTATATAAAAGCACAAAATGAGACCATATTTACTGTGTACAATGCCATTGTATGATACAAGTGAAACCTGGAGCACAGGGTGATGACTGCTTTAATGTGTATCAGTAGGTACTTTTGACCGTCATTAATTGTGTGCTTCTCTTTTACCGCTGCTAATTCGATTGCGGCCGGCCCTATCAACGGGTTGTAGGCCTGTTGTTGTGTACTTGTATCATTTGCAATAAAGGTCTTCAAAAAAAAAAAAAAAAAAAAACTACCTTACATATAGAGGGGACATAGAGGGGTTTCAAGCTCCCAGACTTCATGCTTTACTATTGGGCTGCTTTTGTTGGTCGAATTCGGGGCCTGGTCTGTGGGTTGGATCACTGAAACAATATCGAGGTCAAAAATATCGAGCTCCTATCTCCAAACAGGTAAGTACAAAAATATCAAATCAAAAATATCGCTGTAAAAAATATTGAATGTTTTAAAATGCTTTAAATTAATTAAAAATTAATGAAATAATAAATATAATTAACTTAAACATACTTAAACTACTTAAATACCCTTAATATTAATAAATAATTAATGTAAGTGATTTTTTTTACAAATTAATTTGTTAATATATATATATATATATATATATATATATATATATATATATATATATATATATATATATTCAATGAAAAAACCATTGGTTTTAGGCCATATATAGTTAGGGATTTGCATTTACAAAACCTTATTTTACTCGCATAAAACCATTGAAATTCCATATATAGTTAGATGCGCTAACTATATATCGCGCACCCGCAATCCACTGCTGATGATGTCACATATTACATCATTCATGACATGGTCAGTGACATCACTGATGACATCACTGATGACATCTCAAATGACATCACTGATGACATCACTGGTGACATCTCAAATGACATCACTGATAACATCTCAAATGACATCACTGATGACATCACTGATGACATCTCAAATGACATCACTGATGACATTACTGATGATATCATTCATGTGACAATACAATGCATCTCCTCACACTTTAATATAACCTCTGTTACATCCAGTGTAAAATACAGAATATAATTTTTTAAACCATTGACACACCAATACTAGTTACTACATACACACTCACTGATTCCAATGTCTACACACAGATTCACTCATTCACCCATACAATCATTCATACATACAATCACTCATCTTTACAACACTATCATATGCACTCATACACCTATACAGACACTCACACTCTGCCACTCATCCATGGAGTTACTCACACACCTAGTCAGTCCTGTAAAGAATCAATCACACTTCCATTTTCTAATCAATACAGTTAAACATAGAGTACCTTACATTTTCAAACATATACTAACACATACTTACTCTCTTATACAATCATTGATACAAGAACACATTGATCTCCACAGAGTCATACATCTCCTAGCCAGCCACACACACACTCAGTCTCCCATACAAATACTTCGACAATCAATCAATAACCCATATAGTTACTCATATAGCTACTGATCAACACATGCAGCAGTTTACAGAACAACAGACATAATGATGCACAAATTAAGACAGTTTAGTCACTAACCCATGCACTCAGTGAGACACATTTGATCACTCACTCATACAGTCAGTCACGCACCTACTAAATCCTTCATCCAGACACTTATACATCCACTCATTCTTCAATATGTAAGACATATTTTAACTTTACAGAAACAGACAGTCACTGGGTGTTGTCATCAGTGATGTCATCAGTGATGTCATTTGAGATGTCATCAGTGATGTCATCAGTGATGTCACTGACCATGTCATGAATGATGTAATATGTGACATCATCAGCAGTGGATTGCGGGTGCGCGATATATAGTTAGCGCATCTAACTATATATGGAATTTCAATGGTTTTATGCGAGTAAAATAAGGTTTTGTAAATGCAAATCCCTAACTATATATGGCCTAAAACCAATGGTTTTTTCATTGAATTTTCAAGGTTTTGTAAATGCAAATTCCTAACTATATATCCACTATAACCTATGGTTTTTTCTGTGAATTTCATTGGTTTTTTAATAGCAAATATGAAAAGCTTTAAAATGTCAAGTACGTGATAGATAAAAACATTTTCGTATTTATGCACGCTGATGTGCTTTGAACGCTGCCCCCCCCCCCTCCCCTCTTTTCTCTTAGTAGTACTCTCTCTTTGCAGATAGTGAACGGTAGTTAACGCAGGCCTTTGCCCCCGTTGTAATCCGTCGTGCCTGCTTGTCTCTCCATTTGATTGATTGTTATCCAAGCATTTACTGTTTTAGAATTGGTTCTCTTTGGATCATTCTCTATTTACAAACAAGCACAAAGTCGCAATACTCTGTTTAGTCTTTGCAGATAGTGAAAAATCGTGTAAAAAAATAAAAGTAATCGAGCAAAATCAGTAGGCCACTAATTGGATCTCTTTTTGACATCGCTAAAAATAGAAATATTAGGAACAACCCTTCATGAGAAATACGAAAATATTGAGATGAACTGAGCTCCACACCATGAGGGCTGCAAGACAGCTCGACTCCGTCAACGACAAACCCTATGCAAATATTAAAAATATAGACAACACACCAGCAAAGAAACAGGGTAAAACATTTTATTAAATAACTATTTACATAACTATTTTATACTTTTTATTGCCCGATCCGGCTAGCTCAATCGATCGAGCATGAAACTCATGCACTCTGATAGCAAGCGTTGCTACTGATGCTATGCAGACCAAAACTGGTTTTCAGTTTGTACATTTTTCTAGATTTTTCAATCCAAGGTTGGTTGACTTTGTAGAACGATGGCTTCAGATTTTCAACATACGGTGTGGTGGCGCGGACTGGGAGGGGGCGCTTCGCTCCTGCCCCCTCCCCAAGTAAGATTTTCATACGTGAAAGTACGTTAATGGTTTTGGTCCCTGAGTTGCTTCAATGTCACTGCCATTCTCAAATGGCATAAGTTCTGGATGTTGGGTGCCATAGTTAAGAGTTCTGAGCAGTGCTTGTAACACTGTCTGAAGCTTATTTCCACCTACTGCAGCTTCACTATTCTCAAAGTAAGTGAGTGTCGTTTGTGGACCTGACAGCATTAGAAAACAATGTGATATGTTACCTTCCAAAACAGCTTGACGGAGGCCCCTGAGGGGCGGTGTGATGGCCATGGACTCGGAGAAGACGCTTGGCTCCGACACCCTCCCCAAGTCCTATAGCACTGGTGTAGCCTGAGATCGCCCCCGACATAGGCGGCCGGCTCCCGGGGTCCGGCGGAACTTTTTGCCTTTTGATGACTCTTCAATTCTGGAACTTGTCCCACAATCCGTTTGACCTGAAGACACGCTGTAGTGGGGCGCCCCTTTACCGTTTCAGTTGCCATTCCGCCCGCTTTTGCTACACTGTGCCTCTTCCGCCATTCAGCTGTTTACCGCCCGCTCTTGCGACTACAGCGTCTCGCTCATCATGTAGTTGAGTTGCTCCCGCTCTTGCGGTGCAGCGATAGGCGGCTGCCACAGGACTCTCAAAATGGCGGCCGGCTCTTCGGTTTTGGGCCTGGTCCACTAAAATGGCCCTCGGACACCTTTGAACTCGGACGCTTGCCTGATAGGGCTTGGGCTCCATTCTCGAAAAGCGTCCCCTCAGCCGTGAAGATTCTACAAAAGTCTTGGGGGCCTCCGACTCCCGCAGGCTTCTGGTGGGGAGCGGCTGCCATGATTGCTCGTGGAATGGCCACGACGGAGCTACGAGATGGTAGTGCTCTCATGCTGCTCCATGAGTTCCAAGGTGTCCCAGGGCCATTTCAGTGGACCAGGCCCAAAACCGAAGAGCCGGCCGCCATTTTGAGAGTCCTGTGGCAGCCGCCTATCGCTGCACTGCAAGAGTGGGAGCAACTCAACAACATGGTGAGCGAGACGCTGTAGCCGCAAGAGCGGGCGCAACTCAGCTGGATGGCCGCCACCTGGGGAGGCCCGTTCACGCCGCCTCCCCCACGCCCCCCCCCCCTCCGGGCCGCCCCACGCCAATTTTCGGAGCAGCATTGTAGGATACCAAAACCAGTGCGGCAGTTTACTGGACATCACCTGGGTGCCATCAACATCTCAGCGCGTTCTGCTGCCTTGGGACTATTCGCACAACAGACCGCTACTGACGAGGCCTCCCCCCGCCCCACCCGGGACGCCCCACGCCAATTTTCGGAGCAGCATTGTAGGATACCAAAACCAGTGCGGCACCCAGGCGACATCACCTGGGTGCCGTCCAGAACTCAGCACGTTGTGCTGCCTTGGGACTATTCGCACAAAAGACAGCTTCTGACAATTGTTGCTTTTTTGGGTGAAAAATGTTTAAATGTTTTTACAGTTTTTGTTCCGTTCATTATAGTTAAAAGTTAATAAAGTTTTAAAATCTAACTTTGTTGGAGTGCTATATATGTTTAAAAAATCGGGTGAATGGGCCCTTGAATCGGGTTATTGTCATGTGTGGGCTTTGCAAGTGTACTGCTACAAGATCGGACATTTCAAACTCAAATGCACGTTCTTTTTCTTACCTTTCCGAAGCATGGAGCGCAATAGCAGGCAGAGAAAGGGTGATGCTCCTGAAAGAGGGCACACACACACCGGTGCCCCGAGTACTTCACAAATCTTTAAAAGACCATGCGCTTGTTCATGAGGCTTAAATGGTTTATTACCCCTTCTAGAACCCCTGCATCGACCCTCTGACGTTTCCTGGAAGAATTAGCACGTAACACAATACCAAGCCCTGTCAGCTGAAACCCCCGAGAAATCATGGGGCATATTATCAAGGGGGTTTATTTCCGCTTTTTGGGCTTTAAAAGCCAAAAAAAAAAGAGATAAAATTATCTCCCTATTACCAAGCTGTCGCTAACACCAGTTAGTGACATCTAAAAGGAGATAGCGACCATCTTGGGCCCCGCTTTGCATATCAGTGATATTTATCACTAATGACATGCAAAGTGGGCGTGCCAAGATTTTAGCGACTGGAAACAGTCCCTAACCATCGCTATCTCCTATTACCAACTTTTGGAGATATTCGCGCTAAGCGCGAATATCTCCAAAACCTAACACCTGCCCTGAGCAGTTTTAGCCATGTTATCCAATGGGAAGTGGATAACATGGCTAAGAGCATTTGCTAATAGCAAGGTTTATGTGCGATAAAATTCGCCGATGTGCGGCGATAATTTTTGTCTCTAAACAAGTTAGAGACAAAAATTATCGCTAGTTGTTGATAATATGCCCCCGGGTTTTTGCTTGCAGGAATCGGGAGGGGGGAGACTAGCACTGAAATCAGTAGTCTCACGCCTGAATCGGGAGGGTTGGCATGTCTGGATACTCTACAGCTGGGGCCATAAACTACATCCGCAGGGCTAGGTGATAGCCTAGGTCCGGCCTGGACAATCGGACACAGAGGAAGAGGAGTGTCAGAGGGTGCGGTAGTGAATAGGGTGAAAGGGAGGTGTCGGGCGGGCACAGGGTGTGATTCTCAGAGAAGAGCAGCGCAGATGGGGGGAAGTATATGGCCCATGCATGAGAGAAAGAGCGGGAGTGACCAGTGCGTGGGGGAGATGCTTGCGAGGGTGGGGAGCCATGCTGAGGATCGGCGGCGTGCAGAGAGTGGCCCTGGTCAAGGCATCTAAAATGGCTGCCGTGCACGACAAAATTGTGGCATTGGACAAAAACGCAAGATGGCGCAGACAATGTTTATCAATAAGGATTCATTTATAACAAAATATTTACTCGCAGTGACAAAATGGTGGTCAACACTTCCTGATTTCCATCGAATCGAACGTTAACAAACGTCACGCAGCAAAAAAAAAAAAAAAAAGCTCACGCACAGAGCAGTTTTTAGCCATGTTATCCAATGGAAGGTGGATAACATGGCTAAGAGCATTTGCTGGATAATGCATGAATATCGCTGACTTTTCAGCGATATTCATGCATTGTGGCCGATGAGCGGCGATAATTTTTGTCTCTAAACAATTAAAACGAAGCACAAAATGGCGAATTCCCGTTTCTCTACCAGTTTGCGGCCCAGTTCGCGGCCCGTGAAGCGCTTCTACCGTGAAAAATCATTTTTTTTTTATTTTCCCCACGGGACCCTTTAATAACCCCAACAACATTCCTAGGGGGTCAAGAGGGGTATACCTTGCCCCCTTTCAATAAATTCCCCCTTCGTTTTTCACCTCTTCTTCTCTCTCGATCCTACCGAGAGATAAGATGGCGGCTGCTCCGGACTGTTTAGAATGTTGACAGACACCGGAGAGCCAATCAGCTTTCTGCGCGCAAAGTTCCGTTTCGCGAAAGTAAGCGGACCGGATCGCTGCCCGGAGCGCTGTTACAGATATATATCTTGTTTTGAACGTTAATTTCTCAAAAACTACTGGAGCACATATATTGAGACCTAGCAAAGGCACATCGGGCTAACAGTCCCTACAATTTTGCCAAGTTTCGTGCAAATCCATTCAGCCGTTCGAGCTAAAAGTGAGTCCAACCGCCCTATGGAAATTAACATGGGAAAAACGCGTTTTGGGACCCCCCTTTTTTCTCGGCCCCCCCTCAACAAAACCCCCCCAAATTTTCAAGGGCTGCTCAAAAACAAAATGTGCCATTTTCCTGAAAATTTCAGCCGATTCCGTCCACAAACGCCAAAGTTATTAGACATAGAATTTTCAAAAATGCCATAGGGAAAAAATCCTAACTATATATACCTACTGGCGACCGCCAGTAGGTAATATATATATATATATATATATATATATATATATATATATATATATATATATATATATATATATATATTACCTACTGGCGGTCGCCAGTAGGTATATATAGTTAGGATTTTTTTCCTATGGGATTTCTGAAAATTCTATGTCGAATAACTTTGGCGTTTGTGGACGGAATCGGCTGAAATTTTCAGGAAAATGGAACATTTTGTTTCTGAGCAGCCCCTAAAAATTTGGGGGGGGTTCGTCAAGGGGGGGCCGAGAAAAAAGGGGGGTCGCAAAACGCGTTTTTCCCATGTTAATTTCCATAGGGCGGTTGGCCTCACTTTTAGCCCGAACGGCTGAATGGATTTGCACAAAACTTGGCAAAATTGTAGGGACTGTTAGCCCGACGTGCCTTTGCTAGGTCTCAATATATGTGCTCCAGTGGATTTTGATCAATTAACGTTTTAAAAAAGATCTGTAACAGCGCTCCGGGCAGCGCTCCGGTTCGCGTACTTGACGCGTAACGGAACTTCGCGAAGCGAAGCTGATTGGCTCTCCGGTGTCTGTCAACATTCTAAACAGTCCGGAGCGGCCGCCATCTTGTCTCTCGGTTGGGTCGAGAGACAAGAGGAGGCCAAAACAAAGGGGGAAATGACCATAAGGGGGCATAGTAGATCCTCCCTGACCCCTAGGTTTGATGTGGAGGTTTTAAAAGGGCCCCGCGGGGTAAAAAAAAAAATATATATATTTTTTTTTGCGTGGGAAGCTTCCGGTTCGCGAACCGGGAAGCGGCACGGGGAGCGTACTATGAGGAAAAAAGAATGATAGACTTTTCAAATATTGTATGTTAATTGATTGTTTGTTTTGTTGATTTTTTTTAATTTACTATCTTAATTGTTTTGTTGATTTTTTTTTATTTACTATCTATCAAAAAAAAGTTGCACAGTATATTTTAAGTCTCATTTTATATTATATCTTTTGGGTACTTTTTCAGCATTTTAAAAATAAAAAAGAATAATGTCTCAAACAATTTTTACTTATAAAATGTAAATTTATTGTTCTGATTTTTCAAAATCTAAAAGAATTTGTAACATTAATTCATCTGGTATGTCGTCATTTTCGTTCCATGATTCACATTCTTCAACACATTTAATTAATTCTTCGTCTACAGTGTCATCCAAAAAGTCTGTTTCTTCTTTTTCTTCGTTAGGATTGTTTTCAATCTTAATTTGAAATGAAATTTTATTCTGTTGTGCTTCCATTTTCTTGCTGTAAATTGCATTAAAAAAAAAATATCAGTAGAGATAGGGCACTGTTGGGTTTAAGTTCAGAGAGGTACTTGTGAGTTTATAACAGAGAAGTTATCTTTGGGCACTGTATGGTTTCAGGCGTGAAGTAGTACTATTAAAAAGTGCCTGTGAAGAAGCCTAAGCAAATTCATAATTATATCATAGAAACCTAAATCAATCCATAATTATAATAAACAAGCCTTTCTCAGTGTTTAACTGTTACAGAGGGACAGTATATAACTATCTGAAAATGTTTTCCCAAATTAATTTAAAGTGCATAACATAGTTCTCCTTTCAAATTTATAAAATAACATCTTACCTTTAAAAAGAAGTTGAAGTTATTAGTGAAAATCCTATTGAAATGTACACCAGGAAGTAGTAGTCAAAATGGCTGTGTTTCCTTCTCTTCCTTTATATATATTCAGGTACATAACCAATCAAATGTCAGGTAAAAAAAAAATTGAAAATGAAAGTAACATTTTCATTGGTTGTCAATTCCAACACTTCAGATGTGTTTTGTGAAGTAATTTACCTCAGGGTATTTAGAGAGGTCTACAGGCTAAATGGCTAAATGGAATTGCAAACAAATTTATGAAAATGGTAGGGATTGGTATGTAGTATGAGCTAATCTATATTTGGTGAAAGTGTTTCCAGTCGTTTTTCTGTAAATTACTTTCCCACCTTTTTTAATGGAGCGCTTTCCGGGTAGCGCCCCGGTACGCGAACCAGCAGCGTTACGGGAGTCCACCATTTTGTGTTTCAGTCGAATTAAGATACAAGATGGAGGGCAAATAATGTTCAGAATGGGTAGAAGGGGGCACGGTAGACGTATCTTGACCCCCTAGGTTTTCTGAGGGTGGTTGAGGAGGCCCATATGTGCGGGAAAAAAACATTTTTTTAAGAAATTTCCCGCGGTTAGCTTCCGGTTCGCGTACCGGGTAGCGCTCCGGGGAGCGTAGTTTGTTGAAAATTAGTGGAAAAAGTTAGTGAAAAATAATAATTGTGAGTGATTAGATGTAGGGTAGCTCTGAGAAGAGCTTTTGGGTTTATGGTACATTTATGTACTTATAAGTAGGTACCAATGCACAGTCTTAAATTCAAAATGAAAATTCTGTTGCCCTCATCTGAGAAGTGAACTCCATCTCCTCTGTAGATATCTTGCATGCAAAAACGCAAGTTATTGTTGTACATGGAGCCCATTCCATGGTCTCTCATATAAGCTGAAACAGATTTGTTTACATGCTTCCTCGACTTCTCAATTTGTGGACAAAATTGGTTCGACCACCTCCATTTCTGTCTTTGGCATATATTTGAATATACCAAGGCAGTTTGAGGAAAAAGTGCCATTAATTGCTCAAAGGTGTCCTTTAAAAGCATTTCCAGACCTACCCCAGTCAAAGTGCCCAAATCATTACCTCCACAGTGCACAATTAACAGGTCAGGTTTTGGCAAATGCATAAAGGTTTTCACCAATGGTATCAATTGGTGACATTTTAATCCTCTGTGGCCAAACCACTTAATTTCCACATCTTGTAAATTGAGGTTAGGTAAATTTCTGTTCTCAGCATACCTTTGAGCCCAGTAGATGTAACTATGTCCAACAATCCAGACAGTAAACATGGTGAGAGAAGTTTCTGCTGCAGTCAGATGAAGTGTGGTAATGAAATGGCAGATGAAACAGTAGGAGTTTGTAAAGAAAACAAACTGAGGAGTTTCAGTGCTAATGATTCACTAGCAGTGATTGGTGGATTTCCATTTGTGAAAACAGAAAGTTAGGGTGCATGGATGTGTTCTTTGAAAGATGTAATTTAAATGGTCAAGAAAAAATCATTTAATGAAAGATTGCACTGGATACGCAGGTGCACTGAGAGTTCAGAGTTCAATTGAAACATTGTTGTGTGAACTTGCAAATATCAGAGGTCTTTCAGGAGGTGGTTGCTATGCAAAAAAGGCAGAGAGGGCAGAGGGGGAAGGGTTTTGATTTGAAAAAAAGTGAGGGAAGAGTTTTGATTGGCTAACATGAGAGATATGTGTGATGAATGTCAGCATTTCTGTGCTTTCTATAGCTGCAGCCTCTGGAGTGCATACTCTTTGTTCTGCTGAAGACAATTTGGTGTATTTCTGAGACTGTTTTGAAACTCATAAAGTATTTGCAAAGGTGAGAAAAGATTTATTTAATTTAGATAGACAATAGTATGCTTTAAGGAGAAAATTATGAAGAAAGCTGTGTTTTTAAAATGTTGCTTTGTCTAAAGTGTTTTACAAATAGATTTTGTTTCTTTGAGAAATTGTAATTGGAGATAATGTGAAGTATTAGTACTGACAGGGTGTTTTTGTACATAGGAGCTGTGCAGTGTTTTCAAATTATTACTTGAACATCGTTTTTGAGGAAAAGGAATGCTTTTAAAATTTATCACAGGGAAATAATGGTGTCTGTTTCTTTATAAGGCATTTGAGTGTCTCTGATGTTATTTTTCCCATTTTAATTTAAGAGCTTTCGCTGTGAGGCTTGTTCCTTGTAAATATGCTCCCACCTGTGCTTGGCAAATTTAGATTTTGATTCTTTGAGTTACATAGCCATGTTAAAAGTGACCCAAAAAATGGTGCAAGGGCAATCAAAAACCCCTTTCATGTGTCTTAAGGACATTTGAAGTCATTTCCTCTTGAATGTAGGTATACAATTGATTTATATGTTGTGTTTAAAAACGTTTTTTTCAAATCAATTACATTTCTGGATATGTACTGCTAGAGCTTCATAGGTTGTTTGGGGCATATTTATAAGGCATTTAAGTGTCTCTGATGTTATTTTTCCCATTTTTATTTAAGACCTTTCCCGATGGTGCACGTTCCTTGTAAATATGCTTCCATCTGTGCTTGGCAAATTTAGATTTAAATTATTTGACTTACATAGCTATGTTAAAAGTGATCCAAAAATGGTGCAAAGGCTTTAAAAAAACACTTTCATATGTCTTAGGGCATTTTAAGTCACTGAGGAAACACAGGTGATGTGATTGTGCAATGAGGAAAAGAAACTCCACATTTTTCAATTACATCACCTGTGTTTCCTAAGTTTATGAATAACATTGTGCAGATGAAGTTTAGGTCTGTCCACGGACACAAAAGAGGTCTGGCCTTTGTTCAAGAGTGAAGTGGACATGACTTACTTCATTGGTAGGCCTTTACATGTATTATCTCCTCTGTACTCTGCAGCGGCGGTACAAAAGATTTGCTATGTGGCGAAATATTTACAACTTGATGCATCTAGACAGATGTGTCATGCTGTAAAGTCTCGTGCCACATGAAACCTGCGTCAGGTTTCATATAGGTGTTTTGTTGCAGGGTGGGCATTCATTTGCATGAAAGCCCTGTAAAACTAACACAGTGAAATTTAGAAGATTTCACTGAGACAGCTTTATAGCATTCCTGAATCAAATCCTTATGGCTGTTTGAAACAGGCATAAGGAGTGAAGCACCATGCAATGTGTGGCTTCCTCCTGTGCATTGCAGTAGACATGTCGTGTTTACGACGTGACTTGTGCAATGTGTTGCTTTTGCGGTACCGATGCGTGACGCATCTGTGCTGTTTTTATTCAATGGTGCTCCACATTGTAAATATGGCACACCATGGGTAGCAGAGCAGTGGTGCACGTTAACTGGTGCATCCCTGGGGATGTGCCTGTTAACATAAATCTGTCCCTATACATTTAAGTATGTGCAGGGGACACAGAGTCGGTGAGGCTTATCTTAGGTTAAGAAGAGATGAGTCCTGTTTACTGAAAACTTAGACATAGGCCTCACCTCTTCAGCATCGCTGGACATGGCTAAATAATAGCTGCAAAATGATACTCTTGTTAAACAATTTTACTATTATAGTCTCTGAGATTTGTGTCTTAGTCTGCAACATCTCATTGTTGTTCTCTTTTTAAAGATAACGACAACATCAAGCATGAGTGATAATGAGCAATCGGTTGATCTCGATCTTATCGTTGAACTTGTCATTGAAACGTCAGTGGAAGTAGATCCCTTAGATCATTTAAATCCTGAGGATGATGAAGAATATGATGAGAATGCCGATTTATCAGAATTGTATGACTTAGGGTGGGAAGCTGATCTGCTTGAGCCTATGTAGTAAAAATGTAAACCGTTTCATTTAAAATTAAACAAAAGTTCAAAAATAGTTTGTGTGTAGTGTCTTTATTAAAATAATCAAATATGCTCGTAAAATTAGTTCAGATTCACATATAAAACAACACAGGTAAAATGTAGAAGCATTTAATTTCTTTGCTACTATTTGTGATTTCTAAATTTGCCAATGCACTAAAAAATATTCTATGTTAAAATAACAAGTAGGGTGTTAAGTTTTTGATGACTGTTATTGATTTACTTTTTGGTAATAGTGGTTAATAACATTTTTTATTATATTTTAGCACAGATTCAACTGCAGATTATTTCAAAATTTGAAAATGCCAACTTTGAATCGAATTAGAAAGGCTACAAGACGTCAAAGACAGCAGGTCCATCAATTACTGCAGCAGTCCTCTACAAAAAAAACTTGTCAAGTCACCAAGAAAGAACCGGGTAAGACCACAAAATCATTCATAAGAAAAATTTGTAGTAAAAAAAGTATTACTACAGAAAATGTTTTAGTCCAGAAAAAAAGAAGCAATTTAAACGGAAAGGAAAGGCCAATCAAAAATGTTACTGCTAGAGCAAGAGATAACTCTGTGCATGATAGCAGAAGGAAAGAACAGTTTAGGGACATTCGTAAACGAATGTTCCGCAACAGGATAATTGGCAATTTATTAAAAAATATTAAGAAAGGTCAACAGAAAGTGGTTTTTTATAAGAGAAAAAAAAAGTTGAGAAAGTTATTGATCAGGCATTTGAAATTAAACGAAAGTTATTTATTTTGATAATCAACAGAATTAGGAAAGTAAACAAGGTAATTTATGATTTCAAAACAAATAGTAGATGGAAGAGAATAATTAATCGTAGTAATTTTTGTGATGTTTTCTCAGGAGACTGGATGCATAGTTCAAGTTCAGAGGCATTTTTTAATGAGGAGAGTTATTTCCAGGATAATGATTTGGTGCATGCAGTTGACACCAGTGGTCGAGCTTATGAAGTGAAAGATGGATGTCCAGTTGAAAAAGAAAAACTTGTAACAACAGAGACAGAAGAGGTGTTAGGTAATGAGGTTTTAGGAAGACGTCCTAAGGGTCCTGTGTACACCTGGAAGTGTAGTAGTATTTGCAGTGTGCGACAGGATTCAATCGATTTGCTTTGTGATTTTGTACGGACATTTAATAAGAAAAGTTTGAAGCAGAAAATGAAGTTGTTGCAAGAATTAGATCCTTGCAGAGTGAGAGAAGTGACAGGTTTGCATGGTCATTCACTGGCTTGTCTTTCCAGGAGAGTATGCCAGAGTGTTTTTCATCATTTCAGGATGCTAGCAGTGCATCATAATAAAGTGAGGAAATTAGTTAGAATGTTGTATTATGCTAAGAGTCCAGCAATTATGCTTAAACAATTATGTGCTGCTCTTTTCCATGGTTCTGAAATAGATGTGAAGAATATTTGTGAAGAAATTGAGTTTTGTTACTTTGGAAGTAAAGAGGAGAATGTTGAAATTGACCCAGAAGAAGAGGGTAATGTGGAAGATAATGTACAGGTTTCCAGTACAGATAATTTTCAGAAGGAAATTGCCACGTTTCAGGTGAAATCAAGTGAGAGGCCTAATTTCACTTGTGTGTGTTGTCGACGCACTTATTATAAGAATCAGACTAAGTTAGTGGATTTATATGCAAAAAGTGAAAGGGAAAATAATAGTGAATGGAAGGATTTCGCAACATACTTGATGGTAGAAAATTGTTTTGATTTGGGATCGGATCAACGTGTGTGTACTTATTGTTGTAACAAATTAAACCAACACCAGATGCCTGCTAGAGCGGTTCATAATAATCTGGAATTGGTTGAGATTCCTTCTGAATTGAAGGATTTAAATACTTATGAATCTATTTTGATTCAAAGTATCCATCCCTTTCAGGCTATTGTAAGAATGGAGCCAAAGACAGGGAAATTGCCTCCATCAGATTTACAGAGAGGATTAAAGGGAAGAGTTGTTTATTTGCCTCTAGATTTGAACAAAAACATTAACACAATTGGAGTAGAAAAAGTGGAAGAGGAACCTCTGGTTATCTTAGTTAATGGGGTTCCGACAAAGAATAAGAAAATATGGCAAGATTTAGTGGATGTTAGGAAAGTCAAAAAGGCAACACTGTATTTGAAAAAAAATAATAAGTACTATAAGAATGTATGTGTTGCAGAAGAGGAAGTAAGTGAGGAAGAGGATAGCGATTTGTGTGCTGGCCAAATTGAGAAAGTAGAAGCCTCTAAAAATGAAGAAATATATGAACATTATAGTGTTCATCCTTTGCATTCCAAGGAAGTCATGGGGAATGCTATTGAGTTGTTTCAAATGAAACAAGCCAAAGGGAGTCCCATAAGTGTTTGGGAGGAAAGTTTGGAAGCTCGGTGTTTCCCACAGCTATTTCCAACAGGTCAAGGAGGAAGATATGATGAGCGACATCATCAAATTCCTGCTTCTGAATACCGGACTTTACGATTGTATGCAGAAGATGCTAGGTTTTGACAATGCATTCCCTATTTGTTTCATCTGCTGTTTGAAAGCGATCTGTCAGGACTGTCATATGCAGTGAACCACATCTTGAAAAGTGGTATACAGATGCGAAACATCTCGGCAAGGGACTTTATGGATAAAGTCAATGTCCAAGACAGTATTTTGGATTCTCACCTGATTAATCTCATGGCATGTCAGCGTGGTACTAATGAGTACTGGTACCGTCGTCATGGTGATTTAAAATGTATGCTGAGGAACTTAGGAACTCCGACATGGTTCCTCACTCTGAGCTGTGCCGAGTATAGCTGGGAAGACTTACTTGAATTTCTACGAGAGGCAAATGGAAACATTGAAAATATTGAATTCAAGACACCCGGAGAACTGTGCTCTTTGGATCCAGTGAATGTATGCAGGTACTTCAATCATAGATTTGAAGCTATGATGTCTTTCATCATGAATAAGAAGAATCCACCTCTTGGAGAGGTGTTGGATTTCTTCTGGAGAAAGGAGTACCAAGCAAGAGGTGCTCCTCATATACATATGCTGCTGTGGATCAAGGATGCACCCAAATTTGGAACAGATCCGGATGACTTAGTGATGAGTTTCATAGAACAGTATTCTACGTGTGCTGTTCCAAACGCAAAGGAGAAGAAAAGCCTAAGAGAACAAGTTCTACGTTTCCAAAGCCATCGTTGTGGAAAGTACTGTCGTCGTAAATTCAGAAACAAGGACAAGTTCTACACCAAATGTCGTTTCAACTTTCCACGACCGGTGATTTCTAAAGGAAGAGTAAACAGTTTGATGTCTTCGCTGCGACATAATGTGACGAGGAAATCACCCAAAAACACATACAATTTGAAAAGAAACAAAGAGTCCAAGTACATCAACAACTACAACCCAGTGATTTTGTCCATGTGGAATGCTAACATGGATATACAGTTTGTGGCTGACAACTGTATGGCTGTGGCTCGGTATGTGACATCTTACATCACCAAAAAAGAAAAGACAGAATTGAAGGATATGTGGGAGGATATTTCCCATGAAAAAAGCCTCAGCAAGAAGTTGTACAGTTTCAGTTTGAAAATGTTGTCGCATCGAGAAATCGGAGCTTACAAATGTTCTGACCGGTTGTCTTCAGCAAGTCTCTATGCCAAATCCAGGAGTATCGTTTGGGCGAGTCTTGGTCTTGCTGCAATGCGAAATCGAGTTCTAAAACCTGTCCGGGAAATTGAGTATTTGGCAGAAAAGGAGCCAAACAGTACCGACATTTTGAAGACCAACATGTTGGATACATATTATCCAAATCGAAGCAGTCACCTCGAGAATGTTTGTCTATATGAGGTTCTACAAAATTACATATTCAAGAGGAACATCAAAGAAGATATTGAGAAAGGAGTGTATGCTGTAATTGGAAGTTAGGGATGTCTGGTCAAGCAAAGAAAATGCCACTTGGTAAACCATCGAAAATTGAGTGGCGAATCTCCAGAAAAAAAGGAGTTTTTCTATTTAGCACTCTTGCAACTTTTCAAGCCTTGGCGTGCAGAAGAGGAACTGCTTGGAGATTTTCACTGTTACGAAGACTCTTTCAATGCCGCCAAGGAGACCATAGAATGTTCTGCTTTTCCCAAATATCTAGAAATGTTGACTTTGGAATTTGAGCAGGAAGCAACGATTGCAGCCGAGATTGCTAGAGACAGTTCTCAGGACAGTCAGAGTTCTGTTTCATTGAGTCAGGATCCACTAGGAGGACCTGTTATCGAAAATGAAGCTGCCACTGCTATGAATGAAGTAGAAAGAGCCATGGCACATGCTCAGGAGGATGCGGTTAACTTAGAAGACTTGGAAAGACAACTCAACGTTGAGCAGAGGAAAATATATGACGAAGTTACCAAGCAAATTGAGCATGGATTAAGTCATGAGAAGAAAGAGTGCTCATGTACGTCGTTGAAGCCTGTCCGATTGTACGTGAGTGGAGAAGCAGGAACTGGAAAAAGTTTCCTCATTAAAGCAATTTCATGTTATTTGCAGGAAAGGACTGAGTCATCGCTGTCTTGTGTTGTCACCGCTCCAACTGGACTGGCAGCACATAACATTAAAGGAATTACTTTGCATCGTCTACTGATGCTGCCAGTGGAGCATGACAACAAATTACAATACCACAAGTTATCTGGAGATGCTTGTTGTGAAGTTTCAAGAGTCTTGAGGAAAATGAAACTTCTTATCATTGACGAAGTAAGCATGGTTTCCAATCTCATGCTTGCCTTTGTGCATTTGAGAATGCAAGAAGTTCTTAAAACAGAGTATGATGTGTTATTTGGTGGCAAACACATCATTGTTTTCGGAGATCTTCTGCAGCTGACACCAGTGAAAGGACAACCTGTGTTCAAAATACTCACACATGAAGATACCAGGAAGTGCCTAGTGAGCATTGGCAACGTAAATATATGGTTAAACTTCAATTATGCTGAACTGCATGAAAATATGCGTCAGGCGAAGGATGAAGATTACAAGAATATTCTACAAGATGTTAGATTTGGAAAAGTGACCGAGCATGCAAAAGAAGCTTTACATGCACGATTACTATCAAATTTATATCCAGAACAAGACGTTGTGCCTGAGAATATTTTTAAGAAAATTACTGAGAAGAAATCTGGAATATGTTTGATGCCAACTCTTGCAGAATGTGCCATCTTCAACAACACAATGTTGCATTTAGAAAACCAAGAGATTGTGAAACTAGAAGCTATTGACAGAGTAGAGCATATGGGATCCACAATTATTTTGTCAGAGAACTTGAAATCAAAATTGGATTCATTAGAGAAGACTATATCTAAAACTGCAGGTTTTGAAAAGACTCTGAATGTGAGCTTAAATTGCCGTATAATTTTAAGAAGGAATTTACATGTTGAAAGAGGTCTGGTAAATGGATCAATGGGTAATGTTGTTGATTTTCTGAAATACAGAAATAGAGATGGAATTGAATTTTTAAAAATTAAATTTGATGGCATTGAGGAACTACAGCTAATTGGTCGTTGTTCTGCAAGATTTTTGCTTGTAAAAGACTTATATGTGCGCCGTAAGCAGTTTCCTGTTTGCTTGGCATATGCGGTAACAATCCATAAATCGCAAGGTTTAAGTGTAGACAGTGCTTTGGTGAATATTGGCAGTTCTGTGTTCAAGGAGGGTATGGCATATGTGGCATTGTCACGAGTTAGAACTTTATCGGGTTTGTACTTGATTGAGTGCGATGTCACAAACATTTGTGCGGATCTAGATTGTGTTAAGGAATACAATAGGTTAAGAAGAGAGTATGCGCCACATTTGCCTCAATATCCTTTGTTTGAGAAACGTGTGGTAGGCCCAAAACGAAGAAATGTGACCAATAGTAGGGAGGTTATAGTAAAAAGACGAAAAGTCGATGAACCTGAAATTATAAGCAGAAAGAAAATGGATTCTGTTGAAGATGTTATTGGTTTTAAATTTGAAAACAGTTCTGGTGTCAACTGCTATGCTAATGTAGTGGTTAATGTTTTGTTTTCTCTAGTAAATGTAAAAGAAGAGATTGTGGTCAATTCGGATCAAAGATTTTGCAGTTTGTTAAACTCTGTGTTAGAGAAATGTAGCACTGATAGAACAAAAATACAAAGTGTGTCTGAAATTCGAAATCTGTTAGACAGATGTTCAGGTCAAACACAATTCTCTCAAAATATTCAGCAAGATTGTCAGGAGTTTTTAATGTATATGCTTGATGTATTACATGCTGAAGGTGTAGATGTAGATCACCTGTTTGGGCTTTCTTATCAATGGCAGCATGACTGCGAGAATTGTAGGGTATCAAGTACTACTAGTGTAGACTCAGAAAGATTTATATATTTAACTTTGCCAGACAGTAAATCAGTGTCCTTTAATAAGCTAGTAAAAGCAGCTGATCACAACATGGAGTGTAGCCAATGTAAATCTGAAATGATGTCAACATTATTTACACGAAGATATGGCCTGTATGTCATTTTAATGTTCCAACGATGTAGGCCTGATGGAACAAAATTGACAACTTTAATTAAAAATGTTGTTGCTTCGCAGTTGTCAATATCAGGAAGGACTTTTGTAACTGCAGCAATTATATATCATGACGGTCCTACAACAACATCAGGACATTACACAACTTATTTAAAGTCCAGAAACGGCTGGTCATTCTGCAACGATTCTGTTTTAACTTTCAAAAAGAAATTGCCTTTTGACCTTAAAAATTCTTACCTGGTGTTTTTAAAACCAAAATTTTAGGGAAAGAATCTCGGAATTTTTTCTGAGGAATTTCAAGAGGTTCATGGAGTAGAGGGAATGTAAGTCTGCAATGCTGTCTAGATTTTTTGCCCCAACTTAAACCTGATGCAAGTAAGTCTGCTTCATAGTAAGCAGTATCAGTGTCATAGGAAATGTAGAACATGAGTGAGCAACAAGGGTAAGATATTAGTAGTCCAGGATTGTGAAAGTAATCTTAAACGTTTTCTTTCTGAAAGTTGCGAAAATAGAAAATGACGGGATTTGCTTACAAGAATTCCAAGAGTTGTAAATGGCTCTAACATGATTTGGCCTTGTGGAAACATGTGGTAGAAAGCGAGAAGTCTTTTATCGTATGCAACATATTTTTCAAAACGATGGAGGTTTTCTTTCAGAAAGTGGCGGACTGAAAATATTAACAGCACAACAGAGTGTAAGCTGTTCATAGGACATCCTTCGACGTCATGGAAAGTAAGTTAATTTTAAGGAGTTTTGAATTCTGATTTCTTATGTTGTATGGGTTTTTTAAACACGATCATTTTGATTGTGTTTTTTTTTCCCCGCTGTTACATGATGAATACCTTCAAGTCATTGATTTTAGTGAAATTTGATACATTCTGAGAACAGCAAAAATAAACAATTTAACATGTATAATTAATTCTCCACTTTTTGTACTTATGATATACATTTAGAAATGTGTAGTAGACATGGAGAAGCTGAGGCTTCTGTAAGTGTCAACTTTGTTGCATACAGTGCTGCACTTCTGGGTACTGTTTTATTTGGAAACCTGAGTAGCCCTCACCTCAAACAAACCTCTGGATAGGACACATCTTATTTGCATCCTGAAACAATCATTTAAAATATTAGGGACAATTTTATGATGGCTTTACACCTCTTTTGCGCTGCCATTGCATCACTGTTGTGAGACAGCAGCAGTGCAAAAGATGCACCATGTTCCAAAATAGGCCTCACTTCATCTGCATCAAGATACTGTTAGTTTAAAATATATATCTTTAGGACTGTGTAGGGGGCCTGGAGAAGCAGAGGCTTCTGTAAGTGTCAAAGTTGTTGAAAAACTGTTTGTCCTTCAACCTTTTCCCGTGTCTTTTCTAATTTTTTAATACATGTTTTAATATTTTTCAAATGTTTGTTCTCTCTTTCACAGATTGAAACTATGAAAATAAAAAGTGAATAACTTAACGACAATTATAAGGTAAATGTTTTGTACTCTTTTCGTTACATTTCTATCACATTCACCTACTATTAGTTCCAAAGCTTCTATAGGACTTCAGACTATAGGGCTTTAAACAAAGTTTAACTAAATGTGGCAATTTGGAGCTATGCCCGTGGCTTTTAGGTCAATGCGCAAGCGCATTGACCTAAAATGCGTGTGCACATTACCAAATCGCTGTCTGTTCCCTCAGCCGCACTCCTCCCACACCTTTGAAGTGAAGCTTAGCTTCACTTCAAAGGCCCCGGCTGCTTCACACCCTCATTCCACTCTCCCCGCTCCGTCCCTTCCCCTGCCCGCCGTGTGCATTTCTCCTCCCCCCCACTCCCCACGGCAACGCCACTCACACACGCAACGCCACTCACACATGCAACGCCACTCACACACGCAACGCCACTCACACACACAACGCCACTCACACACACAACGCCACTCACACACGCAACTCATTCACGCAACGCCACTAATCCACGCAACGCCACTCATCCACGCAACGCCAATCATCCATGCAACGCCACTCATCCACGCAACGCCACTCATCCACGCAACGCCACTCATCCACGCAACGCCACTCATCCATTTGCAAAACCAAAAGGTCAAACTCTTCTATTGCAAGACCTATTGGATTTTCAATGCTTGATTCTTTCACTTCCTTATCTATTTTGTTTTTCACAATTATATCCTCTTCCATCTTTTCTTCGGTAAATAAATCTATTAAACAGCATCTCTGGTTTAGTCCCTATAGCTGTCTTTCTTTTAACATCACTCTCTGTTTACTTCCCTTGTACTTACTCCTTTTTAAAAAAAAAAAAAAATTGGGGGTTAGCTCCCGGTTCGCGTACCGGCGAGTGAATCGGAAAGCGAACTAAAAGAAATAGAGCTTGCCAGAGTGCTAAACATTCTAGCAAATTTTTGTATAAAGGGGAGGTAGTTCTGAAAAGAACTCTTTTTGTAATGTTTTTGTTGTTTTATATTTTTTTTTTACTTTTCTGAACTTTTTTTTTTTTTGGTATTTTTTGAACAATTTTATGGTTTTTTTGGTTTTTTGGAAGGGAAAGAACAAAAAACAGGCATTGAAAAGGGCTCAACAGGAGCAAAAAAAAATTATTTCTTGGGGCGTTTAGAGCACTTGTGACTTTCATATGCTCTATTAACTAAGTTAATGCTCATATTGGCACATGAAAGTAAGGTACCACAATATAAACAAACAATCTTCATGTGCACAATGTTTTCTTGGATGTTTGGCACTGTTTCCCGTGCCTCTGGCCCTGACAGAGATATTTCTGCTGATGTCCTGGCCACAGAAGTTGGAGGGTTGTCTTGCAGGTCACGCATCTCTGCCCGGCTATAATTTAGAGGATGCCACCTCTGCATGTGACGGTGCATAGTATAGTTGCCATAACTATACTTTTTATCTGTGCCTCTAGATAGGTTCTGCTTACATATTAGGCACGTCACATAGCGAGCATTAACTTTTTTCTCTCCTGCAGGAAATGAAAAAAACTGCCAAATAAAACTGTTATTATAATGAGATACCCGGGGCAACTCTTCTAAAAATTGTGGTTCCTGTTCTTCCTCTTCCTCTTCTTGATCCTCTTCCTCCTCTGGGTTTGCAAGGAACAGTGGAGGTGGTCCTCTCTTCCTATGAGGAGGTGGTGGTGGTGGTGGTTGGGGTCCACCAGCTGAAGCTACTAGTGAAGCCATTTTCCACTGTGCAAAATAGGTCTTCCTTTCACAAAGTTGAAAGTCAGAGTGAGAAAAAAGGTGGGGGCTTTCATCATTTGGGAAAAAAAATAGTTCTAAACCAATGAAAAGTGTTATTGTAAGGTCACCTGACCTAGTCTTACATCATTAGGAAACCAAAAGTGAAATGAACCAATGAAAAGTTTTATTTACAAGTCACATGACCTGTTCCGCTTACGTTACGCGCTGCGCGCTGTGCTCCGGATCGCTTCCGGGAAGCTGCGTTTTGCGCCTCAGTTCGCGGTCCGGAGCACTTCCGGGTGCGCTAACGCGACGCGTCATAAGGCGCATTATACGGCAACGTGATATGTCGCGCTTCCGCGACGCGTCACGATGTTGATTTCTAACGCGGCAGTTGCTCAAACGGAACATTTACCGGTTAGCGGACCGGGTCGCGGCATCAAATTGAGCTAACGGAAAGCTTCCCGGTTCACGAACCGGGAGCGAAAAAAAATAAATTTACAAAAATTAATCATAAACATATAAAATATATTTTTGGATTTAAAGAAAAATACATTTTACAGCTACAGATATTAGCTTTTAAAAAACCAATGAAATTCACTGAAAAAAACATAGGTTATAGACCATATATAGTTAGGAATTTGCCTTTACAAAACCTTGAAAATTCACTGAAAAAACCATAGGTTATAGACCATATATAGTTAGGAATTAGCATTTACAAAACCTTATTTTACTCACACAAAACCATTGAAATTTCATATATAGTTAGTTGCACTAACTATATATCGCGCACCCGCAATCCACTGCTGATCATGTCACATATTACATCATTCATGACATGGTCAGTGACATCACTGATGACATCACTGATGACATCACTGATGACATCTCAAATGACATCACTGATGACATCACTAATGACAACATCCAGTGACTGTATGTTTCTGAAAAGTCAAAATATGCCTTACATATTGAAGAATGAGTGGATGTATAAGTCTCTGGATGAAGGATTTAGTAGGTGCATGACTGACTGTATGAGTGAGTGATTAAATGTGTCTCACTGAGTGCATGGGTTAGTGACTAAACTGTCTTAATTTGTGCATCATTATATCTGTTGTTCTGTAAACTGCTGCTTATGTTGATCAGTAGCTTTATGATTAAGTATATTGGTTAATGATAGGTTGCCCAAGTATTTCTATGAGAGAGTGAGTGTGTGTGTGGGTGGCTGTGAGGTGTGTGACTATGTGCATAGATGTGTGAACAGTTGATTCACTAGATGTATGGGTTCAAAAGTGCATGTGGAAACATCTGTATGGGCAGTTGACTGTGTGCATGAGTGTATTGGTGAGTGAATGGATATCTCAGTGCTACATGTCAAAGTAAGTACATATGTAAAACACAGTACATGTGAGAGTTGACATATATAAATAACTGTGCATAAGAGCCAGTGAATGTGTGAGTGGCTGTATGGATCATTGAGAACTTGTATCAGGGATTGTATAAGAGAGTAAATATGTTTTAGTATATGTTTGAATTAGTAAGGTGTGTATAACTGTATAGTTGAGGAAATGGAGGTGTAATTGATTCTTTGCATGACTGACTAGGTGTGTGAGTAACTCCATGGATGAGTGACAGTCTGTGAGCGTCTATTTACTCTGAGTGTATCTAAGATTATATTAGAGTCTGAAGAGGTTCACCGTATTATCACATGAATGATGTCATCAGTGATGTGATCAGTAATGGCAAATGAGATGTCATCAGTGATGTCATCAGTGATGTCATTTGAGATGTCATCAGTGATGTCATCAGTGATGTCATCAGTGATGTCACTGACCATGTCATGAATTATGTAATATGTGACATGATCAGCAGTGGATTGCGGGTGCGCGATATATAGTTAGTGCAACTAACTATATATGAAATTTCAATGGTTTTGTGTGAGTAAAATAAGGTTTTGTAAATGCTAATTCCTAACTATATATGGTCTATAACCTATGGTTTTTTCAGTGAATATATATATACATATATTCACTGAAAAAACCATAGGTTTCACACCAGTTATAGTTACCTGGAAATTTTACTGACATAAAACCATTGAAATTCCCACGTTATAGTTAGTTGGACTCACTATAACTTGCGCGTGTAATGCACTGCTGATGACATCACATATTACATCACTCATGACATGGTCAGTGACATCACTCATGACATCACTGATGACACCATCCAGTGAATGTGTGTCTTTCTGAAAAATAAATATGTTTTATATATGTATATGTAAAGGTCGATGGAAGAATAAATGTTTAAATAAGTGTCTAAATGGATGTTTAAAAAAAAAAAATCGTTAACTGGCTTATTAAGTGTATCTTAGTGAATACATATATTAGCGAGTAATGTTTAAATATTTAAATATATGTATCAGTGTTTCACTTTGTGTATAAGTGGCTGCATGGGTTGGTGAGTAGCTACATGTGTGTGTATATGGGTTATTAGATGTTTTTTTAGTATCTTTATAATTGTCTGTTTGATTTGGTGGGGGTGTTACTTAGCACATAGATGCATCAATGACTGACTCACTGTTTGTATGTGTTTTGATGACAGCATATGTGCCGGACTGTATGGGTGAATGAGTGTGTATATGTATGTGTTAGTAAGTGAATGACTGTCTCACTAGTGTCTTTATCAGTAACTACATATGTTTTAATCTAGTATATGTGAGTATTAATGTATATAAGTGAGTATATGTGAGAGTGAGAGATTGAAAGAGTTCTTGTTTTAATAAGTATGTGTTTCTATAAATGTTTGTTTAAGAGAGTAAGTATGTGTAAGTTTCCTTAGAAGTAAGGTGGTAGTGTGTGTATAGCTGTATATGCAAAAAAATGGATGTTCAATAGTTTATTTGCATGTGTGAGTATGTGTGTGAGCAACTTTTGGAAGACTGTCGGTGTGTTAACAGATGTAAAGGTGTCTCACTACATATGATAAGTGAGTATATGTATGAATGACTATATAGAACTGTTGGTGAATGAGTGGATGTGTATATAAATGGTGGAATTACTGAATTGGTTGTTGTAACTGGAATAGGTATCTCCACTTTTTTGTAAATGTTAGTTTCTATTTTTGAATATGTGTTTCAAGGGTTACTTTACAGTGAAAAAAGGTCAGTCACTCCTTCACAAGGATGGTGTCATCAGTGAAGTCATGAGTGATGTCACTGACCATTGTATGAGTGATGTAATGTGTGATGTCATCAGCAGTGCATTACACGCGCAAGTTATAGTGAGTCCAACTAACTATAACGTGGGAATTTCAATGGTTTTATGTCAGTAAAATTTCCAGGTAACTATAACTGGTGTGAAACCCATGGTTTTTTCAGTGAATTTAATAGGTTTTTTAAATGCTAATTCCTAACTATAACTGGTGTGAAACCTATGGTTTTTTCAGTGAATTTCATAGGTTTTGTAAATGCTAATTCCTAACTATAACTGGTGTGAAACCTATGGTTTTTTCAGTGAATTTCATAGGTTTTTTAACTGCTAATTCCTAACTTTTTATAGGGCCTCATACCTATGTGTTTTTTTGTGAATTTCTCAGGTTATTTATTCGCAAATATCTATAGCTTAGAAAGGTATGTTTTTCTAAAAATGAATGATATATTGTATATTAATATAATATATCTATTTTTTTAAAGTATATTCTTTTTTTTTTTATATTTCACTCTGGAGCGCTCCCGGTGCGCGTACCGGTGAGAGCCCCGGTGCGCGTACCGGGGCGCGTCCCGTCAGCGCACCAACAAAAAAAAATTAAAAAATTAAAATAATGAAGGAGTGAGCATGAGGAATGGGGACAAAGAGAGTGGTGTAAAGAGAAAGAGAGCTAGAGGGAGAAACACAGAGGGCCTGTGTAATAGATAGTAAAACAGAGAAAGTGTATAAGAGGAAGTAACTGAGAAAAGGAAAATGAATAAGGGAGCAAAAGAAGAGAAGAAAGAGGAAGAAAACTAAGGCAGATGTTCTGGGACAGTGTGAATGGGTGATGAGAGTAAAAGGAAGGAGAGTAAAGGATGGGGAATGAGAGGTAGTTACGGAACCAGAGAAAAGGAACAGTGGTGACGAAGGGAAAGAAAATAGCAGTGAGTGTAAGTAAAGAGGAGTGAAAGAGGGTGGATAAAAGTGAATAAGGGTAAGACATGGGGAGTGACAGAAAGAAAGAACAGAGAGAGTGTCAGAAAGGGACTAAGTGAAGCTGAAAAAAAAGGAAAGAGAGGGAGTGTGGGTGAGCAGGGGCACTGAAAGAAGTTGAATGTGGTAGGAAAGTAAGGAAAAGAGAAGTAAATATGGAGGATAAGAATAAGTGAGGGAAGCAGAGTAAGAAAACAGGGGTGAGGTAGGGTGAGAGAAAAGTAGTGAGGTTAAAGCAAAGGGTGATGACAAACTACATTTTGTAGTCACACTTACCATATAATTAATGAAAACTTACTTGCATCTTTAAACTACACTTTGTATCTGTGAAAGACAAAAGAAAAAACAAGTTAGAATTAGTAAAATATATATCTTAAAATAGAAGAAACAGGTCAAGAGGTAAAAAATCAAAAAAAGTGTACTAAGAAATAAAGCAATAGTGCAGGATACAAAAACAGAAATAAAGTAACGTAGAAAGACAAAAAAGATGGAAAAAGAAATAGAAAGAGAACAAATTGCAGAAGATAAGTAAGATACTAAAAGAATGTGAGATACCAAAACGAAATCAGGAAAGAGAAGAAAGTAAAAGGAAAATAAGTGGAAAGGAAAGGAGTCTAAATGAGGAACCATTAGTAAGAAAAAGGAATGGAAGATGACTGAGAGTGAGTGAAGGGGAGACACAGAGTGAAGGGATGAAAGGAATGAGGTTAATATAGAACGATAGAGGAAAAAGGAGTGAGAAAGTAAGTACACAGAAAGACAAAGGGAAGGACTGAGTGAACTGCAGTACAATGAGTGAGAAAGGAAAAAGAGTAAAGGAGCAAAAGAAGGAAAGAGAGGGGAAGAGAACTAAAGCAATGGTACTGCGAGAATGTGAGAAAGCTGAAAAGTGGTGGAAGGGAGAGAGGAAATGCAGACAGCTGAAATTGGATTGAGGAGTAGTGAAAGAAGTGGAGTAAAGGAACAGCGATGAAACAAAGTGAAAAAAAGGCAGTGTAAGTGAGTAAAGAGAGCTAAATAAGGGTGGAAAAAGGAAAATGAGTGTGAGACAATGGGAATACGATAGAAATTACACAATGCAAACTATAGAATGACTTACACAATATGTTACATTGTTTATTTTTGCTGTTCTCAGAATATATTGAATTTCACTTAAATTAGTGAGTTCAAACTCTTCATCAAATAACAGCGGGAAAAAAAACACAATCTAAAAGATTGTGTTTAAAAAAAAAACATAACAACTTACAAATCATATATGTACACTAATCTTTGATTCACTTACTTTTCCTTGAGGCCAAATAGAAGATAGTGAAGGTCCTTTTGGTGAAAAAAAAGTCTGCTGTTCTCTATAACTTCCATTTCATCAACTTCCTATGAAAAAAGATCTAAGAACATCATACCTTACACTTTCCTTACGGCCAAATAGTGTCAGATATATGAGTATTTTTTACTATGAGATCCACTTACAGTACCTATATCAGATAAATAATTTTAAACATTAGACTAACTAACTAACTAACTTTTATTAACTACTCCCGTCTTCAAAGGCCAATTGCCTTTACTAAAACTTTGGTTTTAAAAACACTAGGTAAGAATTTTTAAAGTCATAAGGCAAACGTTGTTTATAAGTCAAATGAGAATCATTGCAGTAACTCCAACCTTTTTGACATTTTAAGTAGCATGTATAATGTCCTGATGTTGTCGAAGAACCGTCATGATAAATAATAGCTACAGTTGTAAAGGTTCTTCCTGAAATTGATAACTGAGAAGTCACAAAAATTTTGATACAAGTTGTCAATTTAGTTCCATCAGGTCTACATCGTTGGAAAACTAAAATTATATACTGACCATAACTTTGTATAAATAATGTGGATAGCATTGGACACTTACATTGGGTACACACCATATTATGATCTGCTGCTTTAACTAGATTTTTAAATGACACTGATTTACAGTCTGGTAAAGTCAAATATATAAATCTTTCAGTGTCTATTCTAGTAGTACATGATGAACTACAGTTGTGGCAGTCATGCTGCCATTGATAAGAAAGGCTAAAAAGATTATCTACATCTACACCTTCATCTTCCAAAACACCAAACATATACATTAAAAATTCCTGACAATCCTGCTGAATGTTCTGTGAAAATTTATCTTGACCAGAACACATATCTAAAATATTTCGAATTTCTGTTACACTTTCTATTTTTGCTCTATCACTGCTACATTTCTCAAACACAGAATTCAATAAACCACACAATCTTTGATCCCGATTTTCAACAATCTGTTCTTGTAAAGTTTGAAGAAAAAAACAACATTAACCACTACATTAGCATAGCAGTTGACACCAGAACTGTTTTCAAACTGAAATCCAACAACATTTTCATCAGAATCCTTTTTCTTTCTGTTTTGAATTACAGTTTCATCTACTTTTTGTCTTTTTGCTACTACCTCACTGCAATTATTCTCATTTCTTCTTTTTCGGCCTACCACACGTTTTTCAAACAGAGGATATTGAGGCAAATGTGGAGCATACTCTCTTCTTAACCTATTGTATTCTTTAACACAATCTAGATCTGCACAAATCTTTGTCTCATCACACTCAATCAAGTACAATCTAGGCATGGGCGGAAAATCCGTTCCGCTCGCGGATTTTGCGGATTTTCGGGAAATCCGCAATCCGCGAGATTTGCGAATTTCCCGCAAAATCCGCAAATCCGTGAGCAGCGGATTTTGCTCGCACTGCTCGCACTGTTCGCGTGAGTTCGCGCCCCGCGAATGAGTGCAAAATTGCAGAAATACGATCTTAGCAAAACTGAAAGTAACTACTTACCAGGTTCAAAAGTTCAGGCTCATCATTAGTAGCCATTTCCTGGAGTGCTTCCTGAGGGGCCCCTCCAGAGTTCAGTTGCCAGTTGAAACTATTATGTGACCCTGCTCTGAACCTCAGAATAGTTACACATATGCCACAAAGGTCCTGAATTACAGCTAAGGGAGACAAGCAGGAGCCAGGCTGGAAGTTAAAATCCATTAATCAGCCCCTAATTCATTATTGTCAGTTGGGGCAGGGCAGGTGTTGTAACTAATTTTGCAACAATGAAAGCACTTAGCAAGTGCAAAAGATCACTAATCAGGGCGCACTAAGGAAGCAGGTGCCAGCTAAAAAAATATTCTGTGACACATGAATCAGCCCCAAATTAATTCAGGTCACTTGAGGCAGGGAAGGTGTGCTTTGCTTTGCCGAAAATAATGTACACTGGACAACCAGAGGGTGTGGTGATGAAACAGAGGGTGGCATGGGTGGGCCAGAGGGTGGCATGAGTAGTCAGAGAGTGGCAGTGATGAAGAAGAGTGTCCCAAACAGGCTGGACACGTAGAAACAACAAGTTCGCGAAACTTGCGACCCGACAGGTAAGTTCGCAATTTGCGAAAGTGTACAAAACCCTCGCGAACTGGCAGAAACACGGGCGAACACAAAAAAAAAAATCCGCAAATTCGCGGGAATTCGCGGATTTTGCGGATTGCGAATCCGCAAATCCGCAAAATTCGCGAACGCGAGATCCGCAAAATTCGCTCATGCTTAGTACAATCCTGATAAAGTTCTGACTCGTGATAATGCCACTTATGCCATACCCTCTTTAAACACAGATCTTCCAATGTTCACCAAAGCACTATCTACACTTAAACCTTGAGATTTATGAATTGTCACCGCATATGCCAAATTATCAAATGTGGAAATCAAGTGGATTGGCCAGAGAGGATTGAGATGTCACCAATTGATACCATTGGTGAAAACCTTTTTGCATCTGCCAAACCCTGACCTCTTAATAGTGCACTGTGGTGGAAATGACTTGGGCACTTTGACTGGGGTTGGTCAGGAAATGCTTTTAAAGGACACCTTTGATCAATTGATGACACTTTTTCCAAAACTGCCTTGGTATATTCTAATATATGCCAAAGACAGAAATGGAACTGGTCCAACCAATTTTGTCCACAATTTGAGAAAGCACGGAAACATGTGAATAAATCTGTTTCTGCTTACATGAGAGACTGTGGAATGGGTTCAATATACAATAATAACTTGCGTTACAACATGCAAGACATCTACAGAGGAGATGGTGTGCACTTCTCAGATGAGGGGAATAGAATATTCCTCCTGAATTTAAGACTGTGCATTGGAACCTACTTGTAGGTACTTAAATCAGCCACAGAACCCAAAAGCTCTTTTCAGGGCTACCCTACCTCTGATCACTCATAATGATTTTCTTTTTCTAACTTTTTTCACTATTTTTCACCAGAGTACGCTCCCGGTACGCTCCCCGGTACGCTGCCCGGTACGCGCACCAGGCGCTCCCCCCGCGGAATTTTTTTATTTTTTTTATTTTTTTTATTTTTTGGGCCTATATGAGCCTCCTAAGCCCCCCTCACAAAACCTAGGGGGTCAGGGGCTGTCTACCGTGCCCCCTTCTACCTATTCCCAACGTTGTTTGTCCTCCATCTTGTGTCTCGATTGTACCGAAACACAAAATGGAGGACTCCCGTAACGCTGCCGGTGCGCGTACCGGGGCGCGCACCGGTAAGCGCTTCCTAAAAAAAGGTGGGAAAGTAATTTACAGAAAAAACACTGGAGACACTTTAATCAAATATAGAATAGGCCTCCTACATAGCAGTCCCTACCATTTACCCAAATTTGGTGGAATTCCATTGAGACATTTAGGCTGTAGGCCTGTCTAAATATCCTGAGGTAAATTACATGACCAAAACACATATGTGTGTTAGAATTTACAACCAATTAAAAAGTTACTTTCATTTTCTACGATTATTTCCTGACATTTGATTGGTTATGTACATGAATATATATAAAAAAAGAGAGGGAAACACAGCCATTTTGACTACTACTTCCAGAAGTACATTTGAAAAGAAATTACACTGAGAACTACAACTGCTTTCTCAAAGGTAAGTTGTTATTTTGGAAAGTGAAGTATGTTGTGCACTTTAAGTTAATTTGAGAAAAAATATTCTGTTAGTTATATACTATCCCTCTGCAATAGTTATAGATTGAGATAGGCTTCTCTGTTATAGTTATAGATTGAGTTAGGCTTCCCTTGTATTATTATACATTTACTTAGGATTTATCACATACACTTTTTTATATTTCTAATTCCAGCCTGATACCATACACTGCCCAAAGATAACTTCACTGTTAAAAAATCCAAACTACCTGTCTGAACTTAAACACAACAGTGCCCTATCTCTACTGATATATTTATTTTTTATGCAATTTACAGCAACAAAATGGAAGGAGAACAGGATATTTCTTTTGAAATTGTTTTGGACAACAACACAGAAGAAAAAATTGCTGAGAATGATGACTTTGATTTTATGGATGAGTCTCTGGACCATGAATTAGTTCAGTGTGTGGAATCAATGGAATCACAGAATGAAATTGAGGACATTCCAGACAATATATTGTTAGACGTTTTAATAAATTATGAAAAAGAATCAGAAGAATACATTTATATTCAATAATCAAAAATTGTTCGAGCCATTTTTCATTTTTGTATGTAATTCATCAAGTAGTTCCAAAATGTTTATAATATAAGGTGAGACTTATAGTATACTGTGCAACGTTTTTGTGTTACATAGTAAGTCTGCTCATAGTTACTTCCTTTCTCCCACTATATTATCTCCAATGTGTATTTAACATCTATTTATCATCTCCTGCCTCCATGTTGTTTCTGCTTTCCTGACAGACTATGGCATGAATTCAATATACCACAATAACTTCTGTAACAACATGCAAGATATCTACAAAAGAGAAGGTGGATATTAAATTTTAGACTCTGCATTGGTACCTACATGTTGGTACATAATAAAAAAAAAACAACAAAAAGAACAATTAATAAACATACAAGTTTTTGAAAAGTCTGTCATTCTTTTTTCCATATAGTACGCTCCCTAGTGCGCTCCCCGGTGCGCGTACCAAGCGCTCCCCCCGCGCAAAACGAGAAAAAAAATATTTTTTTTGCCCCGCGGGGCCCTTTTATAGCCCCCACATCAAACCTAGGGGGTCAGGGGGAGGTCTACCCTGCCCCCTTATGGTCATTTCCCCCTTTGTTTTGGCCACCTCTTGTGTCTCGATCCTACCGAGACACAAGATGGCGGCCGCTCCGGACTGTTTCGAATGTTTACAGACACCCGAGAGCCAATCAGCTTTCCGTGCGCAAGTCGCGTGGCGCGCCCGGAGCGCTCCCCGGTTCGCGTACCGGGGCGCTGTCACAGATATATATATTTTTTTGAACCTAAATTACTCAAAATCCACTGGAGCACATATCTTGAGACATAGCAAAGGCACATCGAGCTACCAGTCCCTACAATTTTGCCAAGTTTGGTGCAAATCCATTCAGCCATTCGGGCTAAAAGTGAGTTTGACCGCCCTATGGAAATTACCATGGGAAAAACACGTTTTGGGACCCCCCTTTTATCTTGGACCCCGCTTGACGAATGCCCCCAAACGTTCAGGGAAGGACCGGAGCTCGACGAGGCCATTTTGTGGAAATTTTCAGGCAGATTCGTCAACCGGCGTCAAAGTTATTCCAAATAGAATTTTGAGATTTTGCATTGAAAAAAATCCTAACTATAACTACCTACTGGCGACCGCCAGTAGGTAATAAACGTAATATTAATAAAATATTTACAATTTTTTACCGTAGGATAGCAGAAAGTGTAAAATGTACTAAGAGCAACAGTAGAGAAAGCGTTGGATAGCATATGGGTAAAAATTACTATCCCAACTCCAGGGAGTGCAACAGTAGGGAAATCGTTGGATAGCGAGAGGGTTAAAATTACTAGTCCCACTCCAGAGAGAGCAACAGTAGGGAAAGAGTTGGATAGCGTAGGGGTAAAAATTACTATTCCCACTCCAGTGAGTGCAACAGTAGGGAAATCGTTGGATAGAGTAGGGGTATAAATTACTATTCCCACTCCAAAGAGTGCAACAGTAGGGAAAGCGTTGGATAGCGGGAGGGTTAAAATTACTATTCCCACTCCAGAGAGTGCAACAGTAGGGAAAGCGTTGGATAGCGTAGAGGTAAAAATTACTATTCCCACTCCAGAGAGTGCAACAATATGGAAAGCGTTGGATAGCGTAGGGGTAAAAATTAATATTCCCACTCCAGAGAGTGCAACAGTAGGGAAAGTGTTGGATAGCGTAGGGGTAAAAATTACTATTCCCACTCCAGTGAGTGCAACAGTAGGGAAAGCGTTGGATAGCGTAGGGGTAAAAATTACTATTCCCACTCCAAAGAGTGCAACAGTAGGGAAAGCGTTGGATAGCATAGGGGTAAAAATTACTATTCCCACTCCAGAGAGTGCAACAGTATGGAAAGCGTTGGATAGCGTAGTGGTAAAAATTACTATTCCCACTCCAGAGAAAGCAACAGTAGCGAAAGCGTTGGATAGCGAAGGGGTAAAAATTACTATTCCCACTCCAAAGAGTGCAACAGTAGAGAAAGTAAATACTTCATATATGAATAAAATTAAATTAAATATTAATAGCAAATACAAATTAATTAAAAGTAACTAACAATTTTATATAATATAATAAGTAATCAATTAAAAATACCCAAAAAATAATTATTACAAATAATTACCTATTAATACAAATTATTTACCAATTAACAAATAATTAATTAACAAATAAAAATGTATTACAAATTACAACAAAACTAAACCAATAAATAAATAACAATATTTATTTATTCACAATTAAATTACTTCCCACCCTATTCCCCTATAAACCCACAACCCGCTACAGAAAATAAATTAATACAATAAACATAATTAACAATAAAACTAATAATTAAAATTAATTACCAATTATATTTTAATTAATTACCAATTAAAAAGTTATATATCATTTAATTCCAAATAAATACCAAAAAATAAATAAAAAAATGTAATTAATTATAAATTACTTCCCACCCTATTCCCCTATAAACCCACCACCCGCTACAGAAAATACATTAATACAATTTACATAATTATCAATTAATCAATTAATTAAAATGAATTACCAATTATATTTTAATTAATTACCAATTAAAAATGTAAATATCAATTAATTCAAAATAAATACCAATAAATACATTTAAACATTTAAATAATTATATTTAAATTACTTCCCACCCTATTCCCCTATAAACCCACAACCTGCTACAGAAAATACATTAATACAATTTACATAATTTTCAATTAATCACTTAATTAAAATGAATTACCAATTATATTTTAATTAATTACCAATTAAAAATTTAAATATCAATTAATTCTAAATAAATACATTTAAACCTTTAAATAATTATATTTAAATTACTTCCCACTCTATTCCCCTATAAACCCACAACCTGCTACAGAAAATACAATAATAAAATTGACATAATTATCAATTAATCAATTAATTAAAATAATCAACAATTATATTTTTAATTAATTACCAATTAACAATTAATTCTAAATAAATACCAACAAATAAATTAACATATTTAATTAATTATAATTAAATTACTTCCCACCCTATTCCCCTATAAACCCACAACCCGCTACAGAATTATAATTGCGCAAAAATTAAATACCATAAAATGTATTAATTAAAATAAATTATAAAATAAATATACACTTTTCACACATATACCAACATAAAAAATACTTTATAAATTAATATTAACTTACTTACCTCAAATTCGATATTTTTTTTGTCTATATTCTGTCCATTCTATATTTTTGTTGTCTATATTCTGTCATTCTATATTTTTGTTGTCTATATTCTGTCATTCTATATTTTTGTTGTCTATATTATGTCCATTTGATATTTTGTCCATTCTATATTTTTTGATTAGATATTTATGCCATTCTATTCAATATTTTTGTAGTCTATATTCTGTCCATTCGATATTGTGTCCATTCTATATTTTTAACTCGATATTAATGTAACTCGATATTAAAAACTAGATATTTTGACTGTATACCCTGTGGGTTGTACAATGGTCTGGCTTTGTTGTCTTATTAGTTAGCCTGTGGTCCATTGGTTGGGATCATGCTATATAAGACTTCCGACCTTAACTACTACAAGCGAGTGAAGTGTAAGGTAGTTAAAGATATTATCCGGATATGGCAAGATATTTGTAAGCAATACACTTTGCCCTCGTTGCATCAATATACGGAGCTATGGGACAATGCTAAGCTGCCTGATGTATTTCAAGATCATATCAGAAAAGGCTGGCAACCAACATAGATATCAAGACCGATAGAGGAATCAGAGAATTGCCTCTCAAAATCAATCCTCCTTCTAAACTTACTTTATCTTTCACTTTATAAAACACTTTCAATTCACTTGCAACTGATGCTTCTCTTGCGTCCCTTACTGATAATTTTCCCATGGTTTCTAATACAAACATCATTGTATACAGTGTTTCTCCACTACAGTTGTGTAAAAATACTCTCAGAAACTGCCACACCATCCTCTAATCCAATCAGAAGCTTCTCCTCCTCAATCATAATACTGTTCTGTTCTGTTCTGTTCTGTTCTGAAGGGCATCTAGAGAGAAACTCTGCTGTGCAGTTTTCTCCCCAGCAATATGTCACATTAAAATTATAAGTAAACATTTGAGAAACAAGTCTTATTAATATTGGACTGGCATTTCCCAAACCTTTTCATTCAAGACAAACAAAAGTGGTTTATGATCAGTGATTAGGGAAAATGCTCTTACCCACAAGTATGTTGCATAATCATGCTTTCCCAACCACAGACCAATGCCTCCCTTTCAATTATGCAATATTTTTCTTAGCTGCTGTTAACTGTCTCAAAGCAAAAGCAATAGTGTTTTCTTTCCTTTCCACTAGCTACCACTTGACTGCATCAATACCCAAACCCCTTGCTTATGACAATGGACGGTATCTAGTCCCTGAATGGTTGAAGAGCTGGTGCATTGATTATGAGGGATTTCACTTCAGCAAAAGATATGACTTATTATTTCACACAAATTTTATTCCACTCCTCAACAACTCCCTTAATGATTTAGTTTGCAATGCACAATTCTCCACAAAGCACAAGTAATAAACCTAAAATTGAATTGGGTCCGATTCACAAAAGTAATCTGAGCCAAAATCCTAACTTTACGACTTTCGTTATTCACAAAAGGCAATCATTAGTAATAAAGTTAGGATTCCTAACTTTACTACTACTAAATGCCTTTTGTGAATACCGAAAGTAGTAAAGTTAGGACTTTTCTCAGTTTAGTAGTAGTAAAGTTAGGAATCCTAACTTAACTACTACTAAATGCCTTTTGTGAATACCGGAAGTTAGGATTTTGTCTCAGATTACTTTTGTGAATCTGGCCCATTATTCTTTCTTGTTTCTTGCTGTTAAAGCAATTAACTATCATTTGAGCTCTAAATGCTTCACCAGTGGACCATAAAACTCACATCTTCATGCTAATATTCTTAGTTCCACTAAAAAACTATCAATAGATTTGTGCTGAAATTGATGCATGTGATTAATCTAAGTCTCTCAACAATTATGATAGGGTCACCTTTGAAACTGATTTCTTATCCTTTTAATGCTTCTGTAAAAACATCCTATTTCATATAGAGAGGTGGCAAAAGTTGAGGTTGATGATCAACAATCGTATGATCTTCTGTGTCCAAACAGTTATAAAGCTTAGCCGTTTACCTCGATGTGGTGAATTTTACTCAATCAATAGCTTATAAATAGATCTCAAAAGTTCATCACCAGTGCTCCCATTTCATTCTTGATGTTCCTGGCTCCGGTAAAATGAAACAGGTAGATCAGCATTCTACAAGTTGTAATTTGTACTTATTATTTCTTGGAAAGAGACAACGTGAAAGATATCCACAAACGGGAATTCTTGTCTTGAAATCACAAAACATCAAAGTGAGAAATCAAGAAGTGAAATGACATCCAATAAAATGTACTTCCACATTGCAATACAGTGCACTGTATTTCAATTTTGCTGCATGTTCTTAAGTCAACCAGGTTTAAACAATTGGGAACACTTGCTGCCCCTCTTGAGCTAGCACAAGGAGCAACCAAGCAGAAACAATCGGGGACCCTGCAGCCAATAGCTTTGCTGTATAGAATCAACCAATCCTGTCACTGGTGCACTCTTTCATGGAAGATCAGCTGTAATTGAAGAGAGGTTGAGCCCATAGAAAATAATGCTGCTCATCATTCCAGCAATGATCAGAGCTGATGATACAATGGATATGATCGCACACACAATGTATGTTGCACACGCTGTGCAGGCTTGAGGAGAGAATGCAGAGGGTTTATCCATGCATGAGAGAATGCTTGAGCTTGTAGTGCTGACAAAGTTGTTTTAAAGTTAAAACAGAGAATATCAGGTGGGGTTGTAAAGTCAGACATTCTACCATCAAAAGGGAGATTGAAAAAATATATTTTTCAAATGAGATAAGATTTTTCCAATGGAGTGAGAGTGGTGTGGATCACCTTCATGGCTACAACCATGTTGTATTTATTCCTGAAGAGTGTTCATCATCAATTTATGAAGTGTTGCTGGTAGAAGGAAGATAGATGACAAGTTGAGGCAGTTGAAGATTTATTCCAAGATAAAGAAAACAACACAAAATGGGGCAGATGTACGACTATTTTGAGTGTCTAACTGCGATTTTTTGCAACTAGCAAATAGAGACTTGTAAAATAAAATGTACTAATCTGTCTCCAAGACATTAGAGATTCCCAATGGGGCCATAATTGACCTGCCTTGTGAATATAGGGGAGAAGATGTGGCTTATCGGATAGAGCAGCCAACTTTGAAGCTGGGGAATAAGGTTTGAGTCTGGTAGGAGACTCAAACATCCTGTGATTCTGGGCAAATCACTTAATCTCCTCATGCCTACAAATTAATGTGTCCATCTGTAATGCAACTGGTGCGCATGTAAAGTGCTCTGATATCTTCAGGTCGAGTGAGTGCTATATAAAACTGCAAAAAAGAAAAAATATTCATGAGGCAGGTTGCAATTTGCAAACCATTGGGAATGGGAAATAACACAGGGATGGTGGCCTGCTGGGTACATTATACCACCATGTCTGTGTCTGCTTTTAAATAAAGCAACTTTGTTTTAATTCAGCCAGTTTTCCTTAAAGGAAAACAGGATGCATTTCAAAAAGACAAATGAAATGTTTATGTTTCATATTTTAAGGGTAGGCAGACTGCCTGCTCTTGAAAAACATTTTCACTACCATTCACATGAAGTAGGTGGTAAATTGAGATTGTTTTACAACCATATTATGGTTGCAAAACAATCATTTATCCCCTGCGACTCACTATTAGGAAGAAATGCCCTTGGCATGCCCCTTCCTAAAAAACTACTTGCAGACCCTATTTTGCAAGTCCGTAGTAGGTTACCGTCTCACAAAACAGGGTTTGTACATAGAAAAAAGCATTTTACTGGTTGCAAACATCCCTATGGACCATTTGTGACAGGTAAAATGTATCGTACATATGGCCCGTTGTCTCTCCATGATCGTCCCAGGCTCAGGAGTAGCTGAAGAACCTAGAGTTTGTTTACTGAGTGTAACAATCACGTTTTCATGTTTTGTGTTGCACTAATGAAGGTCATTACATGTTTGGGCTATGTAATAACAAAGCATTGTGTATCCCAGGGAACATACAGTTCATTTGCAGTCATGATGCAATAGGACATGTCAAGGTGGCGCACATTACCCATAAGGCACCTTCTTCCGAATCTAAAGAACTCGCTGGGCACTTGTGTGGGTGGTTATATCTGCCTGAATAAGGGTGGTTGGAATGCGCTTGTGTTATTGTGAGTCTTGGCTATGTGCTAATCTACATCACAGTAAATGGCTCTGTCAGTCCGTCCTTGGCATGGATTTGACAAAAGTCTCCCTGGATGAAAAAATCTTCCAAGAACTTGCCAGCTAGCTCTCAGGGACAATTTTAGGTATTGCACCATATAAGACACCCACACCCAAACAGTCAAACTTGTTAATCTTTCAGTTCTCTGTGAGTGTTTGGGAGTTCACTATCTTCTCTGGAAATATATATTATGAGGCTGACAGTTATGTGGGTTGGGTCAATACTTTTGCTGTTCGAGGGGAAGTAAGAAGTTTGGAATTCCAATTACAAGCGAACCATCATTTTAGAGTTTCGAGATGGTGATACAGATGGTGGTGACCTAAAAGAGTAGCAATTAGTTAAGAAGTATGATTTGGAAAAGGTGTAATTTGACATTTTTACTGATGAAAGTTCTAAAGCTAAGATAAGTCAGAAGAGTTCTGCTAAGTAAGTAATTTGGCAGAGGATAAAGTTGTTGAAACGAGTCAAAAATGGGCGAGTTGAAGGAAACAGTCTTGGAACATGGAGGAGGGGGAGATATGAGGGTAGATTTGAATTTGAAAGGGTTAAACTTGAAGAGATTTGTGTACATTCATGGTGTGTGGACTGTGAGGCAAATCTTTAAGCAGTTCATTCCCTCTTAAGTAGAAACACTGAGGGGAAATCTTTTTGTTCCTAATTTACTTTCCTGCACTAAACTTGTTTATTGCTGGAAATAACGTAAAAGTAATGCGAAGCAGCACATAGCACTGCTTTGCATTACTTTGCGCCGTGGGGACGTGCAAAGGGTGGAGCATGGGCGTTCCCATGCAACCACCCAAGAATTCAGACGCTAAACCCAATTTACTAAACACAGTAGATTGAATTTAGTGTGAGAAAACTGCGCCCTTTTAAACTTGGTGCAAGAAAGGAGAAATGCTTTCATGTTTCCTTCCTTTCCCGACTTTGCATGCTTGCTGCACTGTGCAGCATGCATACAAGAGGAAAAAGCTTTCCCTCACTTCTAGGCATAGTATTTTCTACAAAACCTATGCTGGACTCACACACACACACCCTAGCGCTATGGCGCTAAGGTGGTGCCTGGCACACAGTAGCTGTAATCAGCGCCAGTGCAAGGTAAAGGGAAGCAGAGAGCCATATCTTTGAAAATATGGCGCTTTCCTGCTCCCTCCCTGTCGCGCAACGCAGCACAGGCTCGTTAGGGGCTGTGCTGCGTTGCGTGGCGATTTGGTCAATCTCCCCCGGAGTGTGAATTTCCATGCCATCAGTCCAATAATGCGTGGCAATTCCTGTGACATCCAAGAGGTCCATCTTAATATTCACTAGAGAAGGAAACAGTATTTAACCTTGATGTGCTCCATGCCTAAAGAACTCTCATACAATGTATATGCTGTACATGGATGACATCTTCTATGGTCACCTTTTATCCCCAACGCATATTGTTATTTGCACCTTTAATATAACAATACAATATTAAAAAGCATTGGAGTGCTCAAGGCTCCTCACAAAGTATTGAAAACGAAGGACTACGAGCCTAACTCAGATGTCATCAGCACATATTAATTTAAGATTAATGTCAGATTGTAATAGCTATTTGGTATGCACCAACGCCTTGTTCATAATTACCATGTTAATCACATTCCTTTCGATATTATTTCAAAACAACGTGTGTTATTAATTCACTCTCAACATTCTCAAGGTGAGATTGCTGTAATTAAGCAATTACTGCAACCGTGCGTCACTGCTTGTACAGATGTATGAAAAACATTACAAATGATTATATTATACACATGTACGCTAGTTGAAATGGATTTCCCATAATAACCATTTGTGTTGCGTATTTTCCCTTTCTTGTACCTTCACGTTTTCTTTTGAAAAACTGAACAAATTAATGTGTAGTTCTGTGCTTAGATTTCATTAAACAGTGGTAAAATCGTGTAATTCTAGGATTGCGTGTAACACGCTATATGCAAATTGTTTGCATTTTACATCATAGGAAACTCATGTCGGAGAGGGGTTAAAGCAGATAATATCTTGTACAGAGACATATTTTGCTCGAATCATTCTCACGCAGGAATCATGATTAACTGCTCTATGCAAGATATGCTCTCACCTAGACAAGTCAAGAGATATACAGACCCAAAACATTTAATGCATCTCACATATTTTCATATTCTTCTCCCAAAATCCATGACATTTGAAGGCAAAAAAGTGCTTAAATACTACACAGGGCTAGTAAGTAGCAAGCTAACCTAGCAAGACAACATTTTAAGACAGCGTAGGGGGTTAAGGCTCCTCCTATAGAGATATAAACATATCCAGCAAGTTTCAGGCTCAGGAATATTGGTAGAATTATTTATTTGGTTAATGCACTTGCTGGAGAAATCTAAATGTAATCTCTGGGCACAAGTTTGTATCATCATAAATAGCTTAGCTGGTTAGTGCTTTTGTTCCAGAGGTCTTTCTTGAACCTAAAGGTCACATGTTGCAAGCCAGTGACTCTTGCGTCCACTGTGTCTTGTAACCTGCAAGGCACACATTTGAAGTCTTGTAGAATTTACCTCAATCTTTCATTTTTCTGTCTTTCATGACATTGGTAGCAGTGGGCAGCAAATATACGTTAGTGCCAAAATAAATCTATTTTATTGGTGTATTGTATCAATGGTTAATAATGTTGTTAAACTCCTAAGCGCTTCACTTGGTAGTTTGTGACATGACATACTTGGTGTAGATTTGTTCTTTTTCATAAACTGCTAAGTTTGGAGGCAATTTGAAGCTATAGACCCATTTCTCTACTGCCTACTCTGTCTGAAATCTTGGAGAAACGCCTCCATTCACAATTGGTGGCATACTTGGAGGAGGTTGAATTGTTACATACCTCTTAATTTGATTTTAGAATGAACCATGGGACAGAAACTGCTTTGAATTTAGCTGTTGATAATATCTGTTCGGTGGGTGATTTATTGATTTATTTATACAGGGCAACATTCATCCGGATGGATATCACGGAGCTAAGGAGAGCACAACCAAGGTTGGAGTGAAGTAATGGGGAAAGGTCTCTAAGTCACTGATCAAACCCTAGGGAAAAGATACGTTTTCAGTTTCTTCCTAAATACCATGTCGTCATCGATAAGCTGGAGTTCTAGTGGAAATTCATTCCAGTGACTTGCTGCCAGATGGAAGAAGGAGCGACCCCTATCCTGGTTTTCTTGATGCGTTTAGTTTATGCCCGTGCACGATAGCGCGACCTCAGGTTCCTTGTGGGGGCATAGAATTCAACTCTATCTTGCAGAATTTTGGGGTCAAGATGGTGTAGAACTTTGTGTGCATGGCCCAACAGCTTAAATCTAGCCCTTTGATGCACAGGTAGCCAGTGGAGCTCCCTCATGAATTCTGACACAGAGCTGTACTTGTTCTTGTTGCACACCAGCTTGGCAGCCACATTCTGGACCACCTGCAGATGAGCGAAGAGGTAGTCTGCCATGCCCACATAGAGTGCATTCCCCTAATCCAACTTACTTATAAGCAAAGCCTGAATTATGGTTTTTCTACACTCCAAGCGGGTCCATAAGAAAAGTATTTTTAGCAATTTTAGTGTCGCAAAGCTTTTCCTGCTCAGTGCATGGACATGGTCCTGCATGGATAGTGCATTATCAATGAGAATGCCTATGTTTTTTGCAACCTGTTTGGGTGCATTTCCTAGTGATGGGGTCCACCAGGTTACATCCCAGACTAGATGGGCTCCTCCAAAGAGTAGAATCTCTGACTTAACCGCATTCAGCTTCAGACAGTGGTCAGACACCAGGCTATCATTTATGAGAGAAAGATGGTTAGTCTAATCCTAGTATCAACGTGTCCATCAAGAGCTATCAGCAGTTGTGTGTCATCTGCATAAGAGCAGATACTGACTCTACATTTTTTTCTGATCTTAGCCAATGAAGATACATAGACATTAAATAGGGTGGGACTTCAGGAAGCTCCTGTGTGGAACACCATAGACGATGGATTTTGGGTTTGAGGAAGAAGGCCCAGTTGTATTGTCTGTGTCTATTGCTTAAGAAGGAGCAAAGCCAATGAAAGGCTTTAGAATGTATATCAATCAATCAATCAATCAATCAATCAATCAATCAATCAAAGCATTTGTATAGCGCACTACTCACCCGGAGGGTCTCAAGGCGCTTGGGGGAGGGGGGGTCCGCTACTGCTCGAACAGCCAGGTCTTGAGTTGCTTCCTGAAGGCGAGGTGGTCCTGGGTCAGGTGGAGGTGGGTCGGGAGGGAGTTCCAAGTCTTGGCGGCAAGGTAGGAGAAGGACCTTCCCCCTGTGGTGGCTTTTCGGATGCGGGGGACGGCGGCGAGGGCGTGGCCGGTCGATCGAAGCTGGCGTTTGGGAGCGTAGAAGTTGAGGCGGGTGTTGAGGTATCTTGGGCCTTGGTTGTGCAGGGCTTTGTGTGCGTGGGTGAGGAGACGGAAGGTGATTCTCTTGTTGACCGGGAGCCAGTGCAGGTCTCTCAGGTGTCCTGAGATGTGGTTGCGACGGGGATGTCCAGGATGAGTCGTGCTGAGGCGTTCTGGATCCGCTGGAGTCTCTTCTGGAGTTTGGCGGTGGTTCCGGCGTAGAGGGAGTTGCCGTAGTCCAGTCGGCTGGTGACGAGGGCCTGGGTGACCGTCTTCCTGGTCTCGGTGGGGATCCACCGGAAGATCTTGCGTAGCATGCGTAGGATGTTGAAGCACGACGAGGAGACGGCGTTGACTTGTCTGGTCATGGAGAGGGAGGAGTCCAGGATGAAGCCCAGGTTTGTGCGTGGTCTGTTGGTTTGGGTGCGCTGCCTAGGGCGGGGGGCCACCAGGAGTTGTCCCAGGCGGAGGGTGAGGGTCCCAGAATGAGGACTTCCGTCTTGTCTGAGTTCAGTTTCAGGCGGCTGTTCTTCATCCATTTGGCTACCTCTTTCATCCCTTCGTGTAGGTTGGCTCTGGCGGTGGCGGGGTCGTTGGTGAGGGAGAGGATCAGCTGGGTGTCGTCGGCGTAGGAGATGATGTTGAGGTTGTGCTGGCGTGCGATGGCTGTGAGGGGACTCATGTAGACGTTGAAGAGGGTAGGGCTGAGCGAGGAGCCTTGTGGAACGCCGCAGATGACTTCAGTGGCTTCTGAGCTAAACGGGGGAAGGCGGACTCTTTGTGTCCTTCCGGCAAAGAAGGAGGTGATCCACTCCAGTGCCTTCTCCTGGATTCCGACGTTGCTGAGGCGCTGTACTAGGGTACGGTGGCAGACAGTGTCGAAGGCCGCGGAGAGGTCTAGGAGGATGAGGGCCGCTGTTTCTCCGTTGTCGAGCAGGGCTCGGATGTCATCGGTTGCTGCGATCAGGGCCGTCTCTGTGCTATGGTTGGCCCGGAAGCCGGATTGTGAGAGGTCGAGGGATCCGTTCGTCTCGAGGAAGGCGGCCAGCTGCTTGTTGACGGTCTTCTCGATGACTTTTGCGGGGAATGGGAGCAGCGAGATGGGTCGGTAGTTTTTGAGGTCGGTGGGGTCGGCTGAAGGCTTCTTTAGTAGGGCACTGAGTTCCGCGTGCTTCCAGCTCTCCGGGAAGGTGGCGGTGTTGAAGGAGGTGTAGATGATGTCCCGCAGGTGGGGTGCAATGACAGCGTCTGCCTTGTTGAAGACGTGGTGAGGGCAAGGATCGGTCGGAGATCCAGAGTGGATGGAGTTCATCGTCCGGATGGTGTCTTCGGTGCTGATCGGGGTCCAGGCGCGGATGGTGGTGGTGGGGGGCGGTGGTTCCGTCGTGGCGTGTGTTGGTTGAGTGCTGAAGCTGTTGTGTATGTCCGCGATCTTGTTGTGGAAGTAGGAGGCGAGGGAGTTGCAGAGGTCTTGCGAAGGGATGATGTCGTTGTTTCCGGCGTTGGGGTTGGAGAGCTCTTTAACGATGTTGAAGAGTTCCTTGCTGTTGTGTGCGTTGTTGTCCAGTCGTTCCTTGAATGCAGTTTTCTTGGTGGTGCGGATTAGTTGGTGGTGTTTTCGGGTGGCGGTTTTGAGGGCAGTCATGTTGTCCGGCGTTGGGTCTCTGCGCCAGGCTTTCTCCAGGGTTCTGCAGTCCGTTTTGGAGCTCCTGAGCTCGTCGGCGAACCATGGGGCTTTCTTGCTGCCGGATCTGCTAGGCGGGGTCCTCAGAGGGGCGAGGTCATCTGCGCAGTCGCTGATCCACTTGGTGAGGTTGGTGGCCGCTTGGCTGGGGTTTGTTGCGCTGGTGGGTGGGTTCTTGCTCAGGGAGGTCGTGAGCTGGTCGGCTGTGATCTTGTTCCAGCTTCTGCGTGGAACTTGTTGCTGTTGGTGGTGGGTCGTGGTCCTTTTGAAGCTGAAGTGGACGCAGCTTTGGTCCGTCCAGTGGAGTCCGGTGGTGTGGCTGAAGGCGATGTCCTTGCTGGATGAGAAGACGGGGTCGAGTGTGTGTCCGGCGTAGTGGGTGGGGGTGGTCACCAGTTGCTGGAGTCCGATGTTAGCGAGGTTGTCCAGCAGGGTGGTGGTGTTGCGGTCGTTGTTGTTCTCCAGGTGGAAGTTGAGGTCCCCGAGGAGGATGTAGTCAGCGGAGAGGAGGGCGTGCCTCTTCCATTTTTATAATGGGTTCCCAGTAGTACATCGTGCAAAACAGTGTCGAAAGCCGCCAATAAGTCCAGCAGGATCAAGGCGGCGGCTTTAACCTGGTCAGTTAAGTATTTAATATTATATAGGACTGCCAGGAGAGCAGCTTCAGTGCTAGTGGTCGCTATAAAGCCATTTTGAGTTGGGACCCGGAGTTCATTGGTTTCAAGGTAGTCAGTCAGTTGTTTGTTCACCAACTTCTTCATCACTTTATATAGGTATGGGAGTTGATAAATTGATCAGTAGTTTGCCGGTTTTGAACATTCGTACCTGCTTTTTTAGTGGGGGGAACAAAGTGGCTTTTTCCAGATCTCTGGAAATAAAGCGGTATCTAAGGATTGAGTAAATATATGAGTTACATAAGGGCATAAAATTGGTATGATCCAGGAGAAGATAAAATGAGGGCATGGATCGAGTGGAGACCTTGATTTAACTTCCACCATTGCTTTTGCGACCTGCTCCACTGTAAATTAGTTGAAGTTGCTGAGGTAGGATTGAGCTTCAGGATGAGGGTCCAAAGTTTCCTAATCTATATCATCTGATGGGGGCTGATTTCTGAATGAAGAATAAATCACAGAGATCTTATCAGCAAAAAATGTGCTGATTGCATCACAACACTCTGTTGAGGGGGACAAGACCTGGGACATGATGGAGGATTTACATAGCTCTTTAACTGTTTTGTAGAGCTCTCTAGGTGAATTACTGTTGTCCTTTATACGCCTCGCAAAGTAGGTCTTCATGGCGTTTTTAACTGTGATGCAGTGAGTACATTTTAATAAATTATTTGACACCAAGACAACAAAATTCCAATCAGTAGGACAGGAGCTATTACTTTTTATAGTGAAAAATAGCACATAAAAGATCAAAGTGATCACCCTGGACATCTAGACATGCGAGACTGGAACAAAATTGAAAGTTATAGCTGATGACGCCTAGATTGGATGCTGAAGTGCATAGGGCCTAAGGTCCACTTACCTTCAGAATTACGAGAAATTGTGAAGTAAAATGTCTGAGATGTTGGCCATGTCCGAGCAGAGGGAGTCATTGGGAATATGTTGGATGAAGTCACTGCGAAGATTTGTACGTTTGGACATAGTTTGTTTTATGGAAGTTGAAAATCTCCATTGGGGTGAAGCTGCAAGCTGAAGCTGACATGGGCTCCACAAGTCTGGATACCTCTTCTGCATGGAGCCACTGAACAGGACTTGCTGCTGTGAAGAAAAATATAGTGGGAGCTACTGACAAGTCAGGCTGACTGACAATATTCCTTGGGTGAATCAGCGAGCAGAAGGTTCCAGTCCCGGTTCTCAGTTCATTTTTTGGCTGAAAATGTTCTAAATCCCTAATTTTGGATTTGGTCCGTCTAGGCACCTTTAGCAACACTTCAAGGGTCCAGGACTGGAAGGACAGCACTTGGATGGTCAGGACTTACTCGTGATAAGTCTAAGTGTGGGTTTCTGTCTCTGAGGTTCTGATCAAGAAGCCTGCCAAATAGTCCTTGGAGTCACTTTGGAAGTCCAGGGTTCTAGCAGAAAAACAGGTTTCAAGCAAGGGTCCTCTTGGTGCAGCAGGGCCACCCTCTGAAGTGTTCATCAAGCCACAGGCAGCAGGGAAGTATTCTGAGAGTCCTCTGAAGATCCAGAAGTGAACTGAAGAGTGGGTCTGAGGGTCCTAGTTGTACACCTTGTGTCGCCTTTGAAGTGGAAGAAACTTCTGGAGTGTTCCCCTGACAGAAGTGTCTGGAATTTGGTGCTTCTCTGCACTTGTCCCAGGATGTCTGGAGTCATTAAAGGCTAATGTGAATGTATTTGGGAGTGTGCTGAGGCAGTGTCTTCGAAGAGCAAGTGGGGCTGTGCACAGCTCAGGCCCCAACCTGCTAGTATGGCCAATCCTGCTAACACCCAGTCCCCCTATTGCGTGGCTGCCTGGAAGGAATACACAAACTATACCTAGTCATTTGACCCCAAAACAGGCTGCATGCACCAAATGGTTGGGACAGGAAAATGCCAACTTTAAGTGACATTTTTAGAATTGTGACTTAAAACTTGACTTTACCCTTAAAGAGGATTTCAAATTGCAATTCCTTAGACACCAAACACAACATTTCTACCTGCTTCCAAACCCTTTTTAAATATAATACGTTATCCTATGAGAGGAATAGGACTCAGAAAAATGAATTTGGGCTTCTGTCATAAACAGGACATGTGAAACTTAAAAGTGCATGTTCTACTTTTTTAATACAATGCCCCCTGCAAGATATCCCTGATGGAGAATCCCGTCTGCCAATTCTAAATCAGACCATTAATTTGCACACAACCAGCATTACCACAATGCAAAGATTATTTTTTTAACTCCCTGTCTTATGCAGGGATATACATTTTAATTAGTTTTTTTCATCATTACCAAGTGAAAAGTCTGTTTCATGTCTCAAATGTGTTTAAATGTGTTTAATACCCCTCACAATAAAACACACAATCTTGTGGACATGCTCTGTCCTTACTTGGCCGTCACCTTTGGAACAATCTCCCTCTGCAAATGAAAAATCTTTAATCTTCTAATATATTTAGTTGTGCTATAAAAAACACTAGTTTCTCTGATCTTGCTGTATTTTGTCCTCGGTTCCGTTTTTTTAGTTCAGTAGGTGGCAATGTTATTGGTGTATCTACGCTCAATTAATACTACGACTACTACGAGTACTACTAATAATGATGATGACAATAATAATAAAACGTATTAATAATTGAGATGTCCATTTATAAGTCCCACTAGAGCTGAAGTCAGGATTATTCAAAGAACAATACTCCTTATCACTAACAATTCTTTCCTAATGCAAAATGAATCATGTAATAATTTGTTTGCGATCAAATGTATGTATGTATTTCAAGAACAAACACCTGCAGTTTGAACTCAGACTTTAATGTCCTTTTGAACAAAAACAGGAGTTTGCCCTTAAAACAGATGTATTGACACTATCATATCGTTCTGTCCCATCGGGCATATAACACTGCCCATATTCTAATATTCCATAGAGATTATCGACTTGTTCTACTCAGTCCTCATATATAAATGTACATTCGGCTTATATCATTAAACTAAGCATGCTAGCTCTATTTATCTTTAAATTATCTAAAATAGCAAATCATTCGTTTTCTTTTTGGCTAACACAACATTATTTCTGAAAAATAAATCATGGTCAGTTAAAAATGCATGTCCCCCTTAATTTTGTAGAGTTATTTTTTTCTATTTACAAATGTCACTTTTGATGTGGCTGGGATGCATATTAAGAAACTGGTGAGTTTCTATTGTACTTAAGTACTGAAATTATCTCTCAGTAAATAAAGTGCAATTTTTAGGACTTCTTTGTGGGGTCATGAGCATGAACGCTCATAGAGAAGATTCTCCCCAACTTGAATAATTTCATGGCACGGTATTGTTGAATTTCCATAAAAAATGAATGGTGAATTTGAGCTTACAAACATATGACACATCCAATCTAAAGTAAATAAATCCGATGATGGCGGAGAGTCTAGAACTAATATCACAGAGTACCTAATTGAGACAGGAAGTCCTAGATATGATCAAGCGGTTGTTTACATGAAGAGGCATACGTTTAGAAGCAAGGCTGCGGGTATTTCCATCTATGCACCCAGGATACGTAACATCAGTGATTAAGCTGATGGTTGCAGGTGAGTCCCAGCTGAACGTGTGTTTGTCAACAACAAGATGGAAGTACAGACATACAGATAAAGACAGAAATATGGGGCAGAGGTTCATGGTATATATCACTTCAGTCCTTTGACTGCATGGCTGCAAAGTCAACCAGTGGTCTTCACAGTGCACAGTGAAAGTAGATGATAACTGGAGTAACTTATAGAACATGCACTCTCTCTGCATACAAAAAAATAAATAAAAAAAGCTCCACTGTAGAAAGATGCATCATCAGTGGGAGAGAAAACGTCTTGACTCTCCAAAGGCACCCTGATGGAAATTCATTGGAACTCACTCAGCAGCTAAGTATCCCTGTTCACTTCCCTGTAGTACTTCGAGAAGCAATGCAGGGCTCAAGGAAGACTGGAGCATGGTGATGTGGGAAGAAAAGTGAAAGGAATAATATGCTATCTTATTGGCATTTCTGTTGTGCTTTATATCATTATTACGGCACGGTAGGATGTTACCTAAAATGTCCTCACGTTAGTGATACTATGGAAATGCTAACATATCATTGTTTATGTTGTCCGTTATGTAGGTTTACCAGCGAGTTTGAGAACTGTTTGATTTAGTAGTGTGTTTTGTAAAATAGCCTCAAAGAGAGGTGCCCAGCCGAACATTTCCATTTCTTTATTGGGTGCTTGGTTGCCAATTGGTTGGCTAGTGCAACATACTTTCTGTAACTGCATTACAATCAAGGTTCGTAACTTTGATACAATATTGTGCACACCAGGGTGTTTATGCCCATTGTATCCGAGTGGTTGTAGGGTTTGCTTTGGTGTTGTGAATGGCAGAGCTAAGAATTGAACATTGTTTTGGCAACTGTATGACACCGGACTTTGTTATGTACATGAGGGGCTAACACGTCTTAACCATGGTATGCTGGCTGAGGATCATCTAGCGCTGTGGCTGGAATGATGCTGTGTGGTTTTATTGCTTGGTGCAAATCACTATTTGGTGTCTGATACAAGACACTTATGGGATGTCTGAGGTATGTTGGGTACATATGGTGAGGACTAACTTTGATGTACTGATGGGAAGCATGTGTGGTTTGGATGATGTTTGCATCACAAGAGGCATGGAAGAATAGCCATTCACCAAACCAGATCTGCGTTATATGCATATGTGATGTTAAATGAGGCCATTCACCATGTGTGAAGTCTCCTTGTGAGGATCAAATGTCAAAATCGTGAAGAGATTCAAGTTCTGGGATAATCATACATGTTTTGCTTGACCACTGAGGCAGCCACACTCCTCCTTTATGGCTAATGGCCAGCCACAGTAAAGGCCTCTCCTTCTGCCAGCAAATTGACACCGATTTATTTAGCAAATCATTATCACCAGTGTGTGAAAATTGACACTCATAATATTGTTGGGGCTAATTGAAAGAGAACAACAAAATGTGTGCTCTGATTTACCAAAACTCTTAAAAGGTAATTGTTGAATAGAAGAAGTCAGCCATTTGGAATGGTGCCGGCTTGTATCATAATTACATTAATTTGCTGTTTGTCAATTTGCATAATCAGCTAATTTCTATTCTGGTGCTCATCCATCATCTATACTGCCCAATACCTTTCTAATGAATGCCCATAAAATCTAAATAATAATATTCCAATGAGGCTGGCTTACGTGTAGCCAGTGTCAAACAGAAGTAGATCAGAGTTGTTAACACAAACATTACCTCTCCTTAATAAGTAGGCCTTGCAAAGTATTCATTACTTTTCATAATTCAAATATCATCATCACTTTATGAACTGTGTAGTGTAATTCATCACAGAAGTTTTTAAATTCCTGAAAGTATTCCAGTCCAGAGGCACGCCTTTAAATATAGTCTATGGTGAAGTAAATGCAAATCAAATAGGTGCTTAGTGATGTTAGAATAAATCCATACATATTGTAAATGCTAAATTATAATTGTTCAACATTCATTGTGCAATAGCTGACTTACTCAAAAGTAATTGCTACACACAGCAAATGAAGGAACAGTTTTAATTACAGACTACGGCAGACAATACCATTAAGAGGGCCCGAATATTATTTTGGTTGTCTGGAGACCGCCGTCTCATTCTGGCGGTCCGACCACCATTTTCCGTCCATAAGCAGAAATCAGTTCAACCAATTGCGAAGTCTGTTTACTTCATTACTTTATGAGCTACACAAAATAAACCTGTAACATGAGAGGTAATTTCTTTGTGTGACATATCTGATTTTATCCTCATTGTAGTCTGCAGTGCTCTGTTTAGCGCAAGGATCGCAACACGTGATGGCTCACATTTTGATTAGCAGTCCGGCATGCCTAACGTTATCCAAGTCCACCTTTTCCTTTTACTATATTTAGAAAAAATTACCATTTTACCTGTAAGACTGCACCTCAGTTCACACTTGGACAGATCAAAACTGGCTAAATCATGATATAAACAATTCAATTAACTAAGGACACTTGTGCACTTGTTAAGAATATATGTCTGGCTTTAACTTGGTTTGGTAGAGAAATGCATTTCCGTTTATCACTAAACTGAGAGAAAAATGTAGCAAATATTACATTTTGGGCCAGATGTAGGTAATTCTATTTTATCGATTCATAAATACCGAATTTTACCAATTCGGTATTTATGATTTGGTAAAATAGAAGGGGGGAGATGTAGGTGAAATCAGTAATTGAATTACCGATTCTGTAACAATCGGTATTTACCGAATCGGTAAATACCGATTCGGTAATGCCCATTGATTCCTTTGGGCATTAAAGTCCATAGGAATCAATGGGCATTACCGAATCGGTATTTACCGATTCGGTAAATACTGATTCCAGCAAGGGTGCAGGGGGTGTCACTTTGACACCCTCTAGCACCCCAAATACTGCATGTGTGCCATGTGGCACACAGACATGACCTAAGGGCATGTCTGTCTGTCACATGGCATAGGTGTGCATGCACACATGTGCATGCACACCTGGATTCGGTATTTTACCACCCAATTGGATTGGGTGGTAAAATACCGAATCTGTAAGGCCGTTGGGACTCAGAAGAGTCCCACCTACATCAGGGAGTTACTGAATCAGTAAAAATACCGATTCGGTATTTTACCGATTCGGTAAATTTACCGTTTCGGTAAATTTACCGAATGGGTAAAATAGGGCCCCTACATGCCAATTACTAAATACCGGTCGGTAACGGCCGAAATCGGCCGTTACCGACCGGCTTTTCGGCTCCTACATCTGGCCCTTTATGTACAGGCAAGATCTTTCTGCTTGTCCCATACTATACACGATTTAATTTCCATATGCAAATACAGCCAGACACTATAATGTTCATATATGCCGAAGATGCTCTTTATTGGCCTTAATTTGTCTTTGGTGGGCAGAGTACTCCACCATAAATGTGGCAGAGGACCTTCCCCAGCAAACTTGACATTCCATGTTGGGAGAGGCACAGTATTTCTTCCAGTTGACCCTCTGTGGAAATGTCAACAAACATCTTTGACTGACACTAGGCTGCCAGTCAAAGTAACTCAGATCATCCTTCCTATTCACGTAGCTATTGTGATATATTTTGTTTTCAGTTTGGGACTACGAGGGACAGCCTCACAGCCCAAACTCTGGGAGAAAATTAAGAGTGTGAAAGGGACAGTTTTGTGTTTTTCAAGACTAAACTCACAGCTTGGGATTTTACTTTGCAAAAACACAACTCTTTTCTGGGTGGCACTCACAAAGCAAAGCTTCAGCTTCTTGAGTGAAACTGTTGCCACAGTGGCTCCTCTGAAGGCACAAAGTACTTCACCTAGCTGGTGGAGATCTCTAAATATGATGTCTGTAGTCCAGAAGGGCTGAGACTCGGGTGCATGCAGGCATGTCCTCCTCTGACAGGGCCTCCCTTCCTTTGCCTGCAGCAGATGTTGGTGCCTTGGATGGACTTTGACCACAGAAAGGGGTAGATCTAGGTGGAAAAACCTGCAGAGGCTGACGTCAACCTGGCTGTCAGTGGGCCCAATGGGCTCACTCTGTAGGCTGACAGTTACCTGCTATGACCACCACTGCCCTGTACCTCTGGGTCCTGATTTCTCAGTGACTGGGGTGGTGATAGCGACCTCAGGATCCAGCTCTGGGGGGCACAAGATAGAACTGACTGTGCTAGGTATACATTTTGGGGGTGCAAGTGTTGGCTGTGTTGTTGCAGCTGGGTGGGAGGTGTTGTTGTGGGCACAGTGAGCCCCACTCTCGCTGTCTACCCAGGCTGACCAGATGGGCAAGGACCATCATCCACGGCCACATCTCCACGAGTGTTGGCATCACTGAGTGCTTTGTCCTTGGATGGGGCGGAAGTCTGTTTGGTAACCAATCTCTGGCCCAGTACTTCGGCGAATCAACCTGTTGAGAAATAGAGAACATTGTTATTGATGGAACTGTGTTATATACATCCACATTATTTGTGTAAAAATAAATAGTGACCTAGGATGGAACAAAATGCGCAGAGATTATTATTGTTATCTATTTGTACGGAGTTGAAGTTGGTTATTAGACATATGATAACATTCAATACATGTAGTAGAACATATCATCTAATTAGATGTGCTGATATGTGGCATTTTAACATCAGGGATGGACATGACATCTCCAAAACATTGCAAGCAACACAATGTAGTGGTAACGTGTATTTAACCATTCCAAAGCCTAGCTGTGTATAATACAGGCAAACACACACCTTGATTGTAAATTTAGCAGTATTCATCATGTGGTTTGCAGAGTCAATGGCTCACCTGCCACTGGTAATCAGCTGAATTTCCTTCATGGCTTACATATATTAGAGGTACACTGTTGATATGGTGTCACTCATGCCGTTATTAGCATCAGTTCATAAAACCCGCACATCATCATGCAAAGTATTAAAATGTATCTGAGTAGAGCATTGTATGTGCAATGCACAGTCCATGATTTCAGAGCATCAGTTGGAACATGACAGACAAGTGAGAAGGGGCAAAAGGAGTATAGCATCCCGGTTAGAGTTACAGTCACAGGGCCTCATGGTAGTTGAAATGATTTGTATTTCAACTAACCAACACTTGACAAATGGTAACCTGCTTGATCAGTGACCATCAGTTGTAACATGGAAGACACGCAAGAAGGTGCAAAAGGGGTATAACATCTTAGTTAGAGTTACAGTTACAAGACATCATAGTAGTTATAGTCACTTCAATCTCAACTTACCAACACTTGACAGTTAGTGAAACATACCTGTTGGCAACATGCATGAGGATGGACCATACATTTACACATTAGCACATAAAATGGGTTCTGGGATTATATTTTTATAGTGATACACTTACAGATAGCATTCCAATAGGTCGCAAGTAATGGCGATTGATACATTTGCTCTTATACAGAACAATACACATTAATACAGGCAAACCAACATCTCTGATACTTTAAGTATTGCTTGTTAGGAAAGTAGACAACGAACACAATAGCAAAAGAAGAGTTGAGAGCAAACAGGATATTGTGGTATTGTGACAGTTAATGAAGTGTAACTTACCAGACTCCACTCCAGCACCAATTCCTGTCAGGCCCTCAAAATGCAGGATAGCCAAGACCTCCTTCTCCCATGGAGTGAGTTGTAATGGGTCGCTGGGAGAGCCACCGCCAATCCTCTGGGTCCCCAAGTGGTAGTTGGAGACCGGGGTATCTACATTCAACCTGGGATCGTTCCACCTCTTCCTAATTTCCAGCTGTGTGCACAGGGTGGTACCAACAGCATTCACCCTGTTGACTATTCTGTCCCACAATTCGGTTTTCCTACTGAGAGAAGTATGCTGGACTTGGGAACCACAAAAAATGGAGTCTACTCTAATGATTTCATCCAACATTATTGACAACTCAGCATCAGTGAACTGTGGATTTTTGAGGGAAGACATTTAAAAAAAATCTGAGTGACTATATAAAAGGAAAAACAAACATGGGATATTGGTGAAAAAGTTAAAAAAAAAATTAAATGTGGTGGAGAGTGCTTAATGGTGGAATGACAGAAAAAGGGGCCTGACTTGAGTCACAACAGTGTTTCCTATCTTCTGTGCTGTAGGCGAGAAGCAAAGGATCCTGGTCAGGGATCAGATGTGTTTTATTGTGTGATTTGCAAATGTGTACACTCGGCAAAAGCACAATAGCTGTGTAATTTTTGGACCCATCCAATAGGCACTGTTGTGGTGCTTTGCTGTGAGTGCATCACGGCATACTACCATGGCTGTTGGGTAACCACCGCTGGAAGACCGCCACTAAGACTGTGTTTTCGTGATAGGCTCGGTGGGGAAACTGTGGTCTCATCGCCAACATTTCAGACCACCTTTGCCCCGGTGGGAACAGAACCGTCAATGCTGTCAGTGTTTCAGGCTGTACAACTCGTAACACAGCAAGCAGAGAACCGCCTGTGCTGCGATGTCCTGGAGGCCGCTATGGTCATGTGGTCAGACTGCCAAACTCGTCATTGCACCTAAGTGAAACTGTTAATTTTAATGCTGTTTGGGAGGGACTGTTGGTGTTTGAACAGAATATCAGGGAACAAAATATTGCGATGAAAACGTATCATGTCAAAAATATTGTCAACAGGTATATAGAAGGTGAAAAACATTGTTTTAAGTGTTATTTTTATTATAGTGGTAAAACATATTGGCTTAGTAGATATCGCTGTATGTAAAATCATTTGCAAGTGTTAATTAGCATGTAATCTATTACACTGTGTTTCTGTTTATTTTTTGTGTTTTAAGTAAGTTGATTTTAAGTTATGAAATTGTTGAAATGTGTATATTTAGTCGCATTATAAATATAAATAATTGTTTAGTACTTTTTTAGTAGCTGGATATTGTGTTTTTGAGGATAAGGATAGGGAGATAAAAAAATAATGATGCCAACAATTTTGAAGATAAGTACATTAAATATTTAGAATTTTTAAATGTATTTTATTACATTCATATTTTTTAAAACTTTTAATTTTCATTTTAATTAAGTCATATATTAATGGTATAAAATAAAACAGGTTACAATTAAATACATGTTTCATATAGTTAACACAATTTTAACAAAATGAAGTATTTAGAAATATTTGTAAAATAATTTAAAAACATTTGAGAAATTTGTGTTAAATACTAATAAACTTAATGTTTTGTTGAGAATGAAAATTTTAGTTACATATTTATTTTTAATAAATATATGAAGATTTACATTTTATTTAAATATTTCTATATTGCATAATTGTTAATTTTGGAATAATAGTTTATTTGTTCTTTTATAGTTTAAAGTATAGGACGTGTTAGAAGAAAATTTATAAAAATATTTTAACTTGTGTTTGTAATAACAAAAAATAAATTGTGTCTACATAGGTTTGAAGTGTAGGGGAGTTTGTTTTTAGATTTGTTTTATAGTAAATACGTAAATACATTGTGTATGAGTATACAGTACTAATTGTGTATTTAAGTTGAATAATATATATTAATTTGTTTAAAATGTGTATATTGAAATTAGATTGATAGTCAAAATTTCACCTCTTAAGCGTCCACCACCTTTTTCATAATAGCCTTAGATTTGAGTGGGATACATAATTGTACCCCTGTTAGTGTCCAACATCTTTCTCAAATTGGTGTAGATTGGGATGGGAATATTAAATCTCACCCCTTTAGTATCAACCACCTTCACCCAATATGGTTGGATTGGAGAGGGAATAGTAAATATCACCCTTATACTGCCCAACACTTCCACCCACTATGGTTAGATTGAAATGAGAATAGAAAATGTCACCCCTTTAGTGTCCAACATCTTCCACAAAGTGGTTTAAATTGGAGTGGGAATAGTAAATGTCATCCCTTTAGTGTCGAAAAACGTCCCCAAATTGGTTTAGAATGGAGTGTGAATAGTAAATGTCACCCCTTTAGTGCCCAACCCCTTCCCTAAATTGGTTTAGAGAGAAGGGGGAATAATTAATGGTGCTCCTTTAGTGTCCAACACCTTTCCCAGATTGGTATAGAGTGAAGTGGAAATAGTAAATGTCAGCTCTTTGGTGTCCAACACTTTCCCCAATTTGGTATATTAACATGGGAATAGTGAACGCCACCTCTTTAGTTTCCAGCTCCTTCACCAAATATAGTTGGATTGTCGGTGAATATCAAGTGTCTCCCCCTTTACTGCCCAACACCTTCTCACAACATCGTTGGATTGTGGTGAGAACAGAAAATGTCACCCCTTTTGTGCCCAACATCTTCCCTCAATATGGTTGGATTGGAGTGAGATTAGTAAATGCCACCCCTTTAGTGCCCAATATCTTCCCCCAATATGGTTGCATTGGAGTTGGAATAGGTAATGCCACCCCTTAAGTGTCCAACACCTTCCCCAAATCGGTTTAGATTACAGTGGGAATAGTAAACTTCTTTTGTGTCCAACAAATTCCCCAAATTGGTTTAGATTGGAGTAGCGATATTAAATGTCACCCCTTTTGTGTCCAACACCTTCCCCAAATTGCTATAGATTGGAGTGCGTGGGAATCGTAAATATCACCTATTTAGTGTCCAACATCTTCCCCAAATTGCTATAGATTGGAGTGTTGATAGTAAATGTCATCTTTTTGGTGTCTAACACCTTCCCCAAATTGCTTTAGAGTGAATTGGAAATAGTTAATGTCACCCCTTTGGTGTCTGCCAAAGCTCAAGCTGCTTGCCAGCCAGATTACAATGTATTCATATTCTGGCGGACAGCATGTCGATTCCCATTGCGTTACCCTTTAAAGGGCTGCAGTGCCTTTTAAAAAGGCATCGCAATGGGAATGCCTCACAGGTTCCTGCATGACATGGACATGTAACTCCTTGCAATGAGGAACCTATGCCCATGCACACAGGGGAGCATATGTTATGCCCCCCCCCCATGTGCAACCACATATGTCAGAGGCACAGGGGCGCCCTTTAGGATCTCCCTTGTTTCCTCTCCTCCAGGCTTTTCATGGCAGTAGAATTGCCATGAAAACCCTGGCAGAGATTAAACTCGTAATATGCTTGGCAGGACCATGATGGTCCCACCAAGCATATTGAAGCCTCTGACCGCCGCTCCTACATCAGGGAATGGCAATTCCCTGGCAGAGTCGGCAGTCCTAGTGCAGTCCAACTGCCCGGGTAATAATCCAGCAGTTGGATCGCGGTGTGGCGGTGGCTGGATCCGCCACCGCCGAGCCACCGCGAATATGTCATTTGAGATGTCATCAGTGATGTCACTGACCATGTCATGAATGATGTAATATGTGACATCATCAGCAGTGGATTGCGGGTGCGCGAAATATAGTTACTACAACTAACTATATAGGAGCAATTTCAATGGTTTTGTATGAGTGAAATGTCCGGCTAACTCTAACACCCCTAAAACTTATAGTTTTTTGAGTGAATTTTAAAGGTTTTTTAAATGCTAATTCCTAACTATATAAGGCCTGAAACCTATGGTTTTTTGAGTGCGCTTTTGCAACCATACCTCTGAGGCTCTGGCAGAAAGTAACGGGACTGAACCAACTACCACTGTGGTTTAATTAACGAAGCCCCACTTGCCTGCATCGGTACTCTCAAGCACGCTGCATGTTGGGACTGGCAGTCCCCTAAATTTTATGCGAGCAGAGGGAATATGCTGCAGGTGAGCCAGCCGCCACTTGGAAGGAGGAGCTATAAAAACTGTTAAGTGGAGGCTAGCGTTGCTTAAGGACTACGGCATCGAAGAAGGCACAAGCCGAAACCGGTCTGCCCATGTACCCTGAATAAATTGTTTGTGAGAAGCCCCGCAGTGTCCCTGGTCATCTTCCTGATGTGTGAAGTGTTCGAGTTAATTTTAGCACGGTTTCCAAACGTGCACGAGGGACCCTTTCTACAAGAGACCGTGGGTAATTTGGAAGTTGAACTGAAATTACCGAGGGGTCGGAGAAACACCACGGTCCGCCATTGGAAACCTCAGAGGAACTGTTTTGCAATTTGGACCATCGGGCGCAGAGGGTGCGGAGAGACGCCGTACTTTGTCTGCGCTTTTGCAACCATACCTCTGAGGCTCTGGCAGAAAGTAACGGGACTGAACCAACTACCACTGTGGTTTAATTAACGAAGCCCCACTTGCCTGCATCAGTACTCTCAAGCACGCTGCATGTTGGGACTGGCAGTCCCCTAAATTTTATGCGAGCAGAGGGAATATGCTGCAGGTGAGCCCTGCCGCCACTTGGAAGGAGGAGCTATAAAAACTGTTAAGTGGAGGCTAGCGTTGCTTAAGGACTACGGCATCGAAGAAGGCACAAGCCGAAACCGGTCTGCCCATGTACCCTGAATAAATTGTTTGTGAGAAGCCCCGCAGTGTCCCTGGTCATCTTCCTGATGTGTGAAGTGTTCGAGTTAATATATATATATATATATATTCACTGAAAAAACCATAGGTTATAGACCATATATAGTTAGGAATTCGCATTTACAAAACCTTATTTTACTCACACAAAACCATTGAAATTCCATATATAGTTAGTTGCACTAACTATATATCGCGCACCCGCAATCCACTGCTGATGATGTCACATATTACATCATTCATGACATGGTCAGTGACATCACTGATAACATCACTGATGACATCTCAAATGGCATCACTGATGACATCTCAAATGACATCACTGATGACATCACTGATGACATCTCATTTGACATTACTGATCACATCACTGATGATATCAGTCATGTGATAATACGATGAACCTCTTCAGACTCTAATATAACCTTAGATACAATCAGTGTAAACAGACACTCACAGACTGTCACTCATCCATGGAGTTACTCACACACCTAGTCAGTCATGCAAAGAATCAATCACACCTCCATTTCCTCAACTATACAGTTATACAAACTTTACTTATTCAAACATCTACTAACACATATTTACTCTCTTATACAATCCCTGATACAAGTTCACAATGATCCATACAGCCACTCACACATTCACTGGCTCTTATGCACAGTTATTTATATATGTCAACTCTCACATGTACTGTGTTTTACATATGTACTTACTTTGACATGTAGCACTGAGATATCCATTCACTCACCAATACACTCATGCACACAGTCAACCGCCCATACAGCTGTTTCCACATGCACTTTTGAAACCATACATCTAGTGAATCAACTGCTCACACATCTATGCACAGAGTCATACACCTCCCAGCCACCCACACACTCAGTCTCCCATACAAATACTTGGGCAACCAATCAATAACCCACATAGTTACTCATATAGCTACTTATCAACACATGCAACAGTTTACAGAACAACAGACATAATGATGCACAAATTAAGACAGTTTAGTCACTAACCCATGCACTCAGTGAGACACATTTAATCACTCACTCATACAGTCAGTCATGCACCTACTAAATCCTTCATCCAGACACTTATACATCCACTCATTCTTCAATATGTAAGACATATTTTAACTTTACAGAAACATACAGTCACTGGATGTTGTCATCAGTGATGTCATCAGTGATGTCATTTGAGATGTCATCAGTGATGTCATCAGTGATGTCACTGACCATGTCATGAATGATGTAATATGTGACATCATCAGCAGTGGATTGGGGGTGCGCGATATATAGTTAGTGCAACTAACTATATATGGAATTTCAATGGTTTTGTGTGAGTAAAATAAGGTTTTGTAAATGCGAATTCCTAACTATATATGGTCTATAACGTATGGTTTTTTCAGTGAATTTTCAAGGTTTTGTAAATGCTAATTCCTAACTATATATGGTCTATAACCTATGGTTTTTTCAGTGAATTTTCAAGGTTTTGTAAATGCTAATTCCTAACTATATATGGTCTATAACCTATGGTTTTTTCAGTGAATATATATATATACATACATATATAAACATATATCATCTGTATATCTATATAAATACAAACATAAATGCATGCATACATATACTTATATGCATACAGATGCATGATATTTACATGAAAGTTGAAAAAACACTAATAAAAGCAAAGCTAAAAAGCCACCTCATTACAAACAGAATGGCTTTAACTTAAACGAGGGCGAGATCTATTGCATTTTCAATGCTTGTTTACTTTGGTTCCATCAAGAAGGCATTCAGATGTGTCACACATTTGCCATAAATTCTGAATGTTAGCACTCTAGTTGCACATTAGATCACTGTAGTAAAGCTACTGCTCACCAGGGACGTCTGCTGCTGGTATTCAAAGTGCATGTTTCAGTCTGCATGTCAGAATTTTTTTAATGAAATAGAAGAGGATTTGAGAAGTCACTCAAAATGATCCCTAATTTTTCTTTCTGAAGCACTAATCATACTTTCTATGGCAAAATTAACCCCCTCATGTTGTTCCTTTTTAAATTGAGTGTTTTCAGACTTACCACTTCATTCCAATCAAGATGGCTTCTGGTGTGCCATACTTTTGTCATAAGTAAGACTGTTAGCGCTCTAGTTGTTCTTTAGAACACTCTGGGACATTCTGTCATTGGGCTATACTTGGGGTACATCTGGGTGATATTTGGGCTACATTTAGGCTCTTTTGTCTCTGGTGGCCATCTTGGGAGACTGTATGTCAGAATTTTTTAATGAAATTGAAGAGGGTTTGAGAAGTCACTCAAAATGTGCCCTAATTTTTCTTTCTGCAGCACTAATCATAATTCATATGGTAAAATATACCCCCTCATTTTGTTCCTTTTTAAATTAAATGTTTTAAGAGTTACCACTTTATTCCAATCAAGATGGCTTCAGGTGTGCCATACCTTTGTAATAAGTAGGACTGTTAGCGCTCTAGTTGTTCTTTAGAACACTCTGGGACATTCTGTCATTGGGCTATACTTGGGCTACATCTGGGTGATATTTGGGCTACATTTGGGCTCTTTTGTCTCTGGTGGCCATTTTGGGAGACTGCATGTCAGAATTTTTTAATGAAATAGAAGAGGATTTGAAAAGTCACTCAAAATGTGCCCTAATTTTTCTTTCTGCAGCACTAATAATACCTTCTATTGCATAATATACCCCCTCATTTTGTTCCTTTTTAAATTAAATGTTTTAAGAGTTACCACTTTATTCCCATCACGATGGCTCCAGGTGTGCTATACCTTTGTAATATGTAGGACTGTTAGCGCTCTAGTTGTTCTTTAGAACACTTTAGGAGGCTGCAGTAGAGCACAAAGGAATCAACTGACAGTCTCTGTCCTTGTTGGATGTACATGTTTTACTGAGAATGTCAGACTTCATTTTCACATGACTGAGAAAGATAATGTGAATTTACAGAAAATATGCTTTCAGTTTAGCTTATAGATCCCCTTCCAAACCACTGTGGGAAAATCATGAGATATTAGTTTTCTTTCAAACAATATTCATGATATCACAGCAGAAGGTTTTTTCACATGGTAAAATCACCTTAGAACCCACCACAATTCCTTAAACGAGTATGGTACCATCAACAAATGATTTATAATGTAACTAAAGTCCTAAAACCCTCTATTAACTACAATGCTTTTTAGTGAGGTGCTATCATGTATATTGGTCCCAAGATGGCTGCCAACACTTCTTGGATGAAGTGCTGACAGCCAATCAGATCAGATGTGTGGTTAGGCTCCGCCCAGATATATATCTTTTTTTGAACCTAAATTACTCAAAACCCACTGGAGCACATATATTGAGACCTAGCAAAGGCACATCGGGCTAACAGTCCCTACAATTTTGCCAAGTTTCGTGCAAATCCATTCAGCCGTTCGAGCTAAAAGTGAGGCCAACCGCCCTATGGAAATTAACATGGGAAAAATGCGTTTTGGGACCCCCCTTTTTTCTCGGCCCCCCTTTGATGAAACCCCCCAAATTGTCAGGGGCTGCTCAGAAACAAAATGTTCCATTTTCCTGAAAATTTCAGCCAATTCCGTCCACAAACGCCAAAGTTATTAGACATAGAATTTTCAAAAATCCCATAGAGAAAAAATCCTAACTATATATACCTACTGGCGACCGCCAGTAGGTAATATATATATATATATATATATATATATATATATATATATATATATATATATATATATATATATATATATATATATATATATATATATATATATATATTATAACCTACTGGCGGTCGCCAGTATGTAGTTATAGTTAGGATTTTTTTCAAAGCAAAATCTCAAAATTCTATTTGGAATAACTTTGGCGCCGGTTGACGAATGTGCCTGAAAAGTTCCTCAAATTTGCCTCGCCGAGCTCCAGTCCTTCCCTGAAAGTTTGGGGGGGATTCATCAAGCGGGGGCCGAGATAAAAGGGGGGTCTCAAAACGTGTTTTCCCCATGTTAATTTCCATAGGGCGGTCAAACTCACTTTTAGCCCGAACAGCTGAATGGATTTCACCAAAATTGGGAAAATTGTAGGGACTGGTAGCCCGATGTGCCTTTGCTATGTCTCAAGATATGTGCTCCAGTGGTTTTTGAGTAATTTAGGTTCTAAAAAATATATATATCTATGGCAGCGCCCCGGTACGCGCTCCGGGGAGCGCACCGGGCGCGGCACGCGACTTGCGCACGGAAAGCTGATTGGCTCTCGGGTGTCTGTAAACATTCGAAACAGTCGGGAGCTGCCGCCATCTTGTGTCTCGGTAAAATCGAGACACAAGATGTGGCAAAAACAAAGGGGGAAATTACCATAAGGGGGCAGATTAGACCCCTCTGACACCCTAGGTTTGATGTGGGGGCCATAAAAGGGCCCCGCGGGGCAAAAAAAAAATTTTTTTTTCGATGTGCGTGGTGGAGCGCCCGGTACGCGCACAGGCGAGCGCACCGGGGAGCGTACCATGGGGAAAAAAGAATGACATTTTTTTTAAAAAGTAGCATTTTTTTTTAAATTGGAGGTAGTTCTAAAAAGAACTGTTTTTTTATTCTTTTTGTTCTTTTATATTTTTTTATTGTTTTTTTAACATTTTTTTCTTTTTTTGGCTTTTCTGAACATTTTTTGTTTTTTTTGTATTTTTTAAGGGGAGAAACAAAAACAGGGAATTCTAAAGGGCTCAATAGGAGCAAAAAAAAAGCGGAACAAATTAATGTTTCCTTGGGCACTTGTGGTTATCCCAAGCACGATTAATAAGTGTGATGCATTGCTCTCCATAGCATATTGTTTGTCCACAAAAAATACAAACAATTTTAAAATTGGAAAATTTGGTTTGTATGGTGGAGCATATCTCCTTAACTTCTGGTCCCGATGGGGTGGAAACATTAGTTTGGGAGGTGCTGGCAGAAGATTGGACAGGGTTTCTGGCCAGTTCCCTGACCTCTGCCCTAGCATAGTTATTTGGATGCTTTCTAAGCATATGTCTGATCATCGTGTGGTTGCCGAAGGAGTATTTTTTGTTGGGATTCCCCCTTGACAGCTCCTGATGACAGATTAAGCAGGTTGCCTTAGGTACATTGACTTTTTTTTGTCGTTGGGGATTGAATAAAATTGCCAGATGATGTGCTCTTTTGGTTTGTAGCTAATATTGTCCTCTGGGATGAATCTCCTCTCCTCCTCCTCCTCATCCTCCTCCTGTTCTTGATCTCCACCACTGTGAAGTTGTGGTGGTCCTTATGGTGGTGGTGGTGGTCCAGAAGATCCAGCAGCTGCAGCTAATGTAGCCATTTTCGACTGATATAAATGCAGGTCTAACTCTCTCAAAGCACAAAGGTAGAATAAGGAAAAAAGGTGGGGGCTTTCATCATTTGGAAAAAAAAAGTTTCTGAACCAATGAAAAGTGTTATTTTCAGGTCACATGACCAGGGGTTTCATCATCATGAAACCAAAACTGTTATGAACCAATGAAAAGTGTTATTTTCAGGTCACATGACCCGACGCGCTTACGCTACGCGCCCCGGGGCGTGTCGCGTAAGCGCGTCAAATGCTTCCGGGTGCGTTTACGCCGTGCGTATCACGCGGACGCGGCTACGCGATACGTCACGATCATGTTTTCGTTCGCGACATTGGCGCTAACGGGACGCTTCCCGGTTCGCTCACCGGGCCGCTTCAAAATACTACGCTTTCCGGGGCGCGCACCGGAAGCGCTCCAGGGCAAAAAAAAAAACAATATACAAAAAAAAAACATTTGAAAAATTGTAGGGACTGGTAGCCTGATGTGCCTTTGCTATGTCTCAAGATATATGCTCCAGTGGTTTTTAAGAAAATTAACTTTAAAAAAATATATTTTGGGCTACATTGGGCTATATATATGTTAGAGCCCAAATGTAGCTCAAATGTAGCCCAATGTAGCCCAATGTAGCCCAATGTAGCCCAAAGATGGCCACCAGAGACATAAAAATACAAATGTAGCCCAAATATCAGCCAGATGTAGCGCAACTATAGCCCAATGACAGAATGTACCAGAGTGTTCTAAAGAACAACTAGAGCGCTAACAGTCTAACTTATAAACTGAGACTTATAGTTCGGAATTAGCATTAAAAAAACCTTTGAAATTCACTGAAAAAACCAAATTTTTCACACTAGTTATAGTTAGGAATTAGCATTTAAAAAACCTATGAAATTCACAGAAAAAACCATAGGTTTCACACCAGTTATAGTTAGGAATTAGCATTTAAAAAACCTATTAAATTCACTGAAAAAACCATAGGTTTCACACCAGTTATAGTTAACTGGAAATTGTACTGTCATAAAACCATTGAAATTCCACGTTATAATTAGTTGGACTCACTATAACTTGCGCGAGAAATGCACTGCTGATGACGTCACATATTACATCACTCATGACATGGTCAGTGACATCACTCATGACATCACTGATGACACCATCCTTGTAACAGAGTGACAGACCTCCTTTCAGTGTAATGTAACCCTTGAAACACATATTCAAAAATAGAAACCAATTCAGAAATTACACCATCTATATACACATCCACTCATTCACCAACAGTTCTATATAGTCACTCATACATATACTCACTCATCATATGTAGTGATACACCTATACATCCTGTTACAGACCGACAGTCATCCAAAAGTTACTCACACATGCAAATAAACTATTGAATATCCATTTATTTGCATATACAACTAAACACAAACTACTACCTTACTTCTAAGGAAACTTACACATACTTACTCACTTAAACAATCACTTATAGAAACACATACTTATTTAAAAAGGAACTCTTACTCTCACTCTCTCATATACTCACTTATATACATCAATACTCACATATACTAGATTAAAACATATCTTGTTACTGATAAAGACACTAGTGAGACAGCCATTCACTCACTAACACACACATATACACACTCATCCAACCATACAGTCCTGCACATATGCTGTCTTCAAAACACATACAAACAGTGAGTCAGTCATTGATGCATCTATGTGCTAAGTAATACCCCCACCAAACCATACAGACACTCATACTGATGCTAAAAAAACATCTAATAACCCATATGCACACACATGTAGCTACTCACCAACCCATGCAGCCACTTACACACAAAGTGAAACACTGATACATATATTTAAATATTTAAACATTACTCGCTAATATATGTATTCACTAAGATAGACTTAATAAGGCAATTAACCAATCATTTTTTTTTTAAATATATCTTTTTAGACACTTATTTAAACATTTATTCTTCCATCGACCTTTACATATACATATATAAAACATATTTTTTTTTCAGAAAGACACACATTCACTGGATGGTGTCATCAGTGATGTCATGAGTGATGTCACTGACCATGTCATGAGTGATGTAATATGTGACGTCATCAGCTGTGCATTGCACGCACAAGTTATAGTGAGTCCAACTAACTATAACGTGGAATTTCAATGGTTTTATGACAGTAAAATTTCCAGTTAACTATAACTGGTGTGAAACCTATGGTTTTTTCAGTGAATATATATATATATATATATATATATATATATATATATATATATATATATATATAGTTTTACTGTATCATCTTCATTAACACCGGAATTTCAATTAAAGTAAAGATTTGGAATGCTCTTTAGAATTTGGCACCGTTTTTGAGGACTTTAGTAGGCTATTATTTCTTTTAAAATGTGATTTTGACTATCTTTTCTAAATAATGTACTCTTTTGTTAGTTATGAAGAGTTTTACTTTTAAACTGTTGTATATTGTATATTCTTTTGGGATGCTTGTTAAGTTTAGGGCCGATTTAGCTAACAGATTGCTCCACTCTTAGTTATTTGTAGCTTTGCTCTTTTCGTAATGCTTCCATAAATGTATATAGTGTAGGTCGAGTTCTGCATAATGCAGAGTGGAAGGAATTTTGCCATCCTTCCACTGTGTTGTTTGTTTTGGCTACAGGTGCCAAGGTGCTATCATACACATTCCACCATGATACTTGGAATTTAGATTGGTGTCTCTGTCCAGAGTCATGCTGTCTGCCAACCCATGTGTCTTTGTAATAGTCCATTAGGGGGCTAAGTTGGTCTTCATTTTGCTGGTAAAAAGCACATTCTGTTAGTAAATTGTAGTGGTTGGGTACCTCAGTGACAGGAATATAGGCAAGTGCAAATTTTTTTTTTATTAAAGATAAATTGGCTGTTTGTAGAATATTCTACACTTAGTGCAGCTTTAGGAGGTGTCGCCATATACTTTGATTGAAATGATAGTAACAGACTTCCATGGCTTTAAGAGGATTCTTTTTTAGAATTGTTTGAATCATGGCTTACTCAAAGTCTATGAATATTTTGTGGGGGTACTAATTATTTTACATACGTTTGATAAGGTTTAAGATGTCGTAGTAAGTGCTTCTTTATTTACTTGATAGTAGAGCATATATAATTGTGATATTTGTGTTTTGATATTCACCATGTATGGTGTTTATCTGAGTGAATGGTTTGGGACACATTTTGAAGGCCCCAACCATCATCCACATTTTGCATTGGTAAAGCTTTAGTAAGCTATCTGCAGTTGAGAATATTAAAATTCCTTTTTCGTTATTTAGGTTGTCATGTAAAAAGAAAGGTTCCTCGTTATAATTCATTGTTAAATGTTCAGGTATGTATGTCTTGGTGTCTTCTAGGGGCAGGGGAAGTATCAGTGGTGGCTTTTTTAGTTTGTACAATTATACATTTTAAAGAGGGGTGTTGCAAAGCCCTCCTGTGCCGTAGGCGCCCCCGAACTTTTTGCTGACTGGTACTGGTGATAACTGACTCTGACAGACCCTGGGCTCTGCCTAACCAGGCTTAGGGCCAGTGCTAGCACAGTGCTAGAACAGTGAAAGCAACTACGTACACTAGGGTACACTAAGCATTGGGGTGTCCCTGTCATTGGCATGACCTACTCCATATGGCCCTAGTACACATTGTTGCAGGGGGATGGAAACTACCTATCAGTCCCTAGTATATAATAGGACATGGTAGTTTAGAGGCCCGAAGACATTTCTGCACTTGCATGTGTGCACTGCTGACGCCGGAGGTATTTGTTTAAGTGAATCTGTGTGGCAGGACTGCTTTTAAAAAATAAATTGTGCCCAAACTTGACTTTTGTGTTTGGGGCACATAACAATGGTTAACCTACAATGTTTGGGTATATTAGGTACCCCCAGGGTCTCCAATAGTTGTCCCATGGATGGGGGGTCAGGTATCTATAAGGTAGTCACTTATAAAATGAGTTTTATATTATTATTATTATTATTATTATTATTATTATTATGTTTCTTATATAGCGCCTGAATCGACCCCCGAAGGGGTATCTCCGCGCTTGCCTTGGGAACCCGTCCTGGCTTTTCCCTGTGAGATAGCCCCTACAGGGCATCCCCAAGGTGAAAGCCAGGCATCCCGCCGCGGGGGGGCCGTTGTGGAGATTAAGCAAGCTTAATGCCCAGAGTTGCAGAGTGTGAACCCATGATTAGGTCAGGCACCGAAGCGAGAATTATCGAGTCCATGGACATTTGAGCTCAAGACCCTGCTGCGTCGGGAATTGAACCCTGGTCCCGGGTCTGACCTCTGCTTCAGGGTCTGCCTGCTCTAACCAGTGAGCCACACTTCTCCACATGCCCTGGGTAAGAGGAAATTGCACATTTCAGCACCCACATTGTGATAAAGTGCTGCCCAAAATCGGCTTTGGTGGTAGGAGCACTGTGGAGGGAGGATCTGCAATATTGTTACATTTTCAGAACCCCTAAAGTCTCACCTCAGTGTATCTAGGGTGTGGCAAAATACCGGAGCTCAGTAATAAAAGATCCCCTACCTATTGTTCATGAGGTATATACTTCCTGATTTTAAGGGTTAAACTGTGTTATCCCTTTAGGTTCCCTTGTTGGTATAATTACCAAGCATTATTCATAGGCTGCCATATTGAGATATGTGTGTGTGTTTCTAAGTATAAGCATTAAATGAAGGAATTCCAAATGCAGTTGCCAATTTGATTTTGGTGCTGAAAGGATCAATTTTTTGTCTGCTGCATCATACATCATTGGATTTTGAGGACTTTTGGATTTGAGATTTCACAAGTAAGTTGTAAAATTTGTGTTGGTTTTGTTTGATTGGGGCATTGCACCTACATTTCTTTGCACTTTTTCATTGGGCTTTTGTAATGTATTATGGTGGGTGGCCTGTAGTTTCAGTAGGGGCCTAGTTGTTTCTTTGTATGTCATTTTTCTTCTAGTTTTCTTTTATAAAGGAAAAATGTTGCAATGTTCACAAAATGTTCTCCAACTTTTGCAATCAATTTGCAACATTTATTTAATTCACTAGCCCAGGAGTCTGCCAATAGGCCTTTTTCAGCCAGTAGGCCCAGAGCTACTCCTGTGTGCATAAAACAATTGTTTATGTGGTGTCTGTTGAATTTAAACATCATGTAGGTCATGGGTGGCATTCAATTGAATTGCAAAATGTTTTTGGGGGTATTTCACTTTTTTGTGTATGTTAAATAAATGCCTTTGTTGGATGTGTGTGGCTGTTGTGGTTGTTGTGTAACTTGTAAACCTTTTTTAGGCCAGTGGATTTTTGTTTGTGCATTGTTGCATTAAAGCTGTGTTGTTTAGAATGCCTCCTTTGTCTGACCATAACTGTTGGGAAAATCCTGTGAGACTCTTCTGATGTTTCCTCTCGAGCTGCAAACTCCCAACTCCCTCTAGGGTCAACCAACCCAATCAGGAATTCAACACTGACTGATCTAACTTCTCACAAAGGGAAAGGGGAAGTGGACAGAGAGACTAACAACAAATAAACTAAACAAGATCTTCAGTTGTTTGTCTCTCAAGATAGTGTTCCAGGGCGTTGACCTTTTCTCATAAGATGCACAACACTAGACCCATGCTACTCATAAGTTAGGCTGGCCCTTGTTCACACTTTAACAGAGGTTTTTGCACTGACTCAGTCTCTAGACACCAGAGAATTCTTCTGTTCAGGAAATTCTGCAGTTGGAAGACAAGAAATAGCAGCCTATAACTAGATAACATTGCTATTAGTAAGTATTCATTCCAAACAGTCTTCCTAGAAGAATTAACCTTCTTTACATAACTCAATTCGAGCTCCTTATTAACACAGGATAAAATACATTGTGAGGATTTTACCCAAAAAGCCTTTTGCCTTTATCAAGGCTTGTTTTATCTCAAACAGTCAAGTCAATGAGCACCAAGCCTTTTACTTCGAAGAGACTTAAATATCCTTAGAGAGTGTCTTCAGCCAAAAGTCATTTGTCTCTTCCAAGGCAGGTTTAACCATTCACTGTTTAGACTAAGCGCTTAAGCCTCTTACTACGAAAACACTAAATTCAATTTTAAAGTCATTTTCTCCTTGAAGCGCAAACGCAAATAGTTCAATTGCTGCAGTAATTAATGAAATCTTACTGTCCTTGACAAATCACGTTGCGCCGAACAGGAGTCTCGAACTGCCGGCTGAGAGGAGTTTCACAGACAAACCTCCCGGCTGTCACGAAGAGGGAATGAAACCCGATACTGCGTCTTCGGCGAAGCTCTTTTATCAGCAGATGCAGTCAACTGAGGAGTTTGGGACTCGACTGAGGGTTAGGAAATAGTTAGGTTTTAAAAGGGAATATTCTTTCATGGCAGGGAAACGGAATATTCAGACGACCAAGAAAACCTCCAGAGCAGGATCAGAAGCTCTCGTCAGGCTCAACGAGAGACGAAGCGTCGAGCCGTTGACAGAAGCATCTATTTATAGCTTCTGCCACGAGAGTCAGCGCGAGCCCCTTACAAGAGATGACACTGGACACGAGGGCTGGCCCGAGCCTGTCTCTTAAAGAGCTCACACTCTAATCAGTTAATCCTAACATTTCAGATTGACAACAAACAAGCATTGCCAAAAGCAATTTCAATAGAACATAACTAAATGGATTAAACTTGTAATTTAACACATTATACACAATTTCTAAATAACCTACTAACCTAAATTGACTTTAAAGATTCTCAAAAAGTTAACAGAATCTGTTTTAAAGTCTCAATTTAAACAAGACGACCGGTAGCACCCCTAACAGTTCCTCCCCCCAAAGGTCGTCTTACAGGTCGAGGTTTGTCAGGATGCAAAGCTTGAAAAGACCTAACAAGTCTAGGGGCATGAACATTTCTTTCAGGTTCCCAAGATCGCTCAGAAGGATCATAACACTTCCAATCAACCAAATAGAACAAGGTACCCCGAACTCTTTTTGAATCTAAAATGGATTTAACCTCATATTCAATATGATCCCCAATAACCACAGGCGGTGAAGGATTATCAGGTCGAGTGGTAGGTTCAAAAGGTTTCAAAAGGTATACATGAAAAACAGGATGAATGTTATACTCATCAGGCAAAACTAATTTTACAGAAACAGGATTCAAAATGTTCTCAATTTGAAAAGGACCCAAAAACCTAGGTTTCAACTTCCTTAGACCCTCTAATTAAATGTTTCTAGTAGACAACCAAACTAATTGACCTTCCTTGTACAGAGGGGAAGATTTACGATGAGAATCAGCAGTACGTTTCATAGTTAACTTACATTTAATCCACTGCTTCCTAGCCCGCTCATGAATATCCATCAAAGATGACAACCTATCAGACACAGCAGGCATGGACTGTTGTTCCTCAGGTAAAAGAACGGGAAGTGATCTAGGATGTTGACCAGTGAGGAAGTAAAAAGGAGAGCAACCTAAGGCTGAATGCGTGGTGTTATTGTAAGAGAACTCCGCCCAGGGTAAAACTTCATCCCAATGACCCAAAGAAGTAGTTAACAAACATCGTAAACCCTGTTCAACATGTTGATTAACCCTTTCAGTTTGCCCATCAGTCTGTGGATGAAAAGAAGAAGACAAGGCTAACTCAATTCTAAGTTTTTTACTAAGCTGTGACTAGAATTTAGATATAAACTGAGGATCTCTATCCGAAATAATCTTTGAGGGAAGCCCATGAAGTTTGCCAATTTTTGATAAAAACACAGTACTAAATTCTGCTGCAGTTGGAATTTTGTGTAACGGAATAAAATGTCCCATCTTAGAAAGTAAATCAACCACCACAAGAACCGTAGTGTAACCATTAGAATTAGGAAGATCAGTAATGAAATCTAAACTAATTGTGTGCCAAGGTTGAGGAGGAATTGTCATTGGATGAAGTAAACCCATAGGAACTGCATGTAAAGCCTTTTGTCGTGAACAAACTGGACAAGCCTTCACAAATTGCTGAATAGCAGAAATCCCTTTTTCCCACCAAAAATGACGTTGACATAAGTCCAAAGTTTTATTAATGCCAGGATGAGCAGCAATAGCCAAATCATAATTCCACTGCATTACCTTATCCTGTAAACTTTTTGTGGGAATAAACAACTTACTATTGTGATAAAACAGACCCTCTCTGACTGAATTCCCTTTCTTGGACAACCACTCATTAATATTATATTTTTTTAATTCATCCTTAATAGAATCCAAGAAAATTTCAGAATGAATCTCTGCAGCTATTTTCTCCTTAGGCAAAACACTAGGTGGCTCTTTTACCGAAATTAAATCTTTTTCACAAACTAATCGTGAAAGTGTATCAGATAACAATTGCTTATTTCCAGGCCGATACGCAATTAAGAAATCAAATTCACTAAAAAACTGTAACCATCTCATCTGTCTGGGAGTAAAAGCCTTAACCGTGGAATAAAATTGTAAATTTTTATGATCAGAAAATACTGTGATAGTATGTTTAGCCCCCAAAAGATGATGTCGCCATTCTTGAAAAACATCCTTAATTGCTAAAAGTTCCCGTTCAGCAATAGTATAATTCTGCTCTGCCAACAAAAGCTTCCTAGAAAAAAAAGCAACTGGATGTAAATGACCAGTATTTTAATCCTTTTGAAGCAACACACCACCAATAGCAGTCTGAGAAGCATCCGCCTCAACAAAAAATGGCCTGTCAGGATCTGGATGAACTAAAATTGGAGCAGAAGTAAAAGCTTTCTTTAATAAAGAAAAAGCTTGATCCGCTTCTTCAGTCCAAGAAAAAACTTTCCCCTTTTTTAGCAACTGAGTAATGGGAGTAACAATTTCAGAAAATTTGGAAATGAAACGCCTATAAAAATTGGCAAATCCTAAAATTCTCCGAGTGTCCTTAATAGAAAAAGGAATTGGCCAAGTTAGAATTGCTTCAACCTTTTTAGGATCCATGTGAATTCCCTCAGGTGATAAGCAATAGCCAAGATATTCTACCTTAGAGGCATTAAATACACATTTTTCCAATTTTGCAAATAATGAATGATCCCTTAACCTCTGTAAAACATATTGAACATGTTGTATATGCTCCTCAGAATTTTTAGAATAAATCAAGATGTCATCAATATAAACTATACAACAGACATCTAACAAATCATGCAAGACCTCGTTGATAAAATATTGAAAAGCTGCCGGAGCATTACAAAGACCAAATGGCATAACAGTATATTCAAAAAGACCAAATTTCGTACGAAAAGCGGTCTTCCACTCATCACCTTCCTTAACTCGAATCAAATGATATGCTCCTCTAAGATCCAGTTTGGTATAGATACTGGAGCCCTTAATTTGATTAAGAAGTACAGGAATTAATGGTAACGGATATCTGTTATTAATTGTTGCTTTGTTTACAGCTCTATAATCAATACAAGCCCTCAAATCTCCAGACTTCTTAGCAACAAAGAAAAGTGGAGACGAAACTGGGGAAGTGGAGTGACGGATGAATCCAAGTTCCAAAAGTTCATCCAAATATTTCCTCAAATAATCATTTTCAGGTTCTGTTAAGGCATAAATTCTGCTGCAAGGTAGAACAGCTCCAGGAACCAAATCAATTCTACAATCATAAATTCTATGAGGTGGTAGTTTAGTTGCTTCAACCGGATCAAAAACTTTCGAAAAATTCTGATACTCAACAGGAAGCCTATTTACCTCTGAGTTCAAAGTAGCGCAAAAAAGAGGCATTACTGGATCTCTAGTCTCTTGATAACAATGCAATTTACAAAAAGAAGATTCTAAGGTAACCGTTCTTTTAATCCAATCAATTCTAGGATTATGTAACTCCAACCAGGGAATACCCAAGATTACTCCAAAAGTTGGAGCATCAATCAGATCAAAAATCACCTTTTCAGTATGCCCATGGTCAGCCACTAAGGTCAAGGGCTCCGTGTTAAAACGAATCATTCCGGAAGACAATGCTGAACCATCCACTGCTCTCACAGGCTCAGGTTCCTTCTTGGCCACAAACTTCAAATTTAATTTATGAGCAAACTCTATATCGAAAAAATTCCCTGTGGCCCCTGAATCCAAAAGTACTGGAATACTATGTCTTTGTAATGAGGTTAAAATAAAAACCATCCGAATTGTGAAATGTTTGGGAATAAGTGTTGTAGTGACAAACTGAGAGATCTTAGAAGAAGATTTACTTGAAGAAACGATCTCAACTTTCTTCGAGATTTCTAGTTTTCCGACTGAGTTGATGAAGGAGTCTCAACCACCAAGACTTTCTTTTTAGTAGGCTTAACTGTACAATCCTTAGCAAAATGCCCTGGCTTGCCACAATATAAACACAAGTTACCCTTACGTCTTCGTTCCTTTTCCTCAGGAGTCAAGGGTCCCTTAAACCCTCCCAACTGAACTGGCTCAACCAAAGAATTCTTAACATCAGACTCCTTTTTCTCAACTTTAAATTGCAAACTTCTAAGGTCACTTCTTGTTTTCTCATTTCTACGTTCACTTAACCTATGTTCAAGTTTAACCACTAGATCCTGAAATTCCTTAAAATCCTCAGGCAGATTAACAATGTGTGCAAGAGAATCTTTTAAGTCATCTTTAAGACCTCTATAAAACAAAGAAATTCTTTTCTCTTCAGGCCAATGTGTCTCGGTCAAAAGTCTGTTAAAGGTAGTCATGTATGAAATAAGATCTTTAGATCCCTGACGAAGGTTCAATAACTCATTATCCGAAGCCTGAACTAAAGTATGTTTCGCAAATAATTTCGACATGGCCAATTTAAAATTCTGTAGGTTATGAAGCAATGGGTCATTATTATCAACTAAAGGCATTGCCCAGTTAGCAGCCACCCCTCCAAGATAAGAAATTATAAAAGCTACTTTAGCAGTATCAGAAGAAAAAATTTGAGGTTTGCACATGAAATGCAACTGGCATTGACTGAGAAAAGTGGCATATCTACCACTTTCTCCAGTAAATCTTTCAGGATTTGCCAAAGGGACAGGAGCTGGAGTAACAACTGTGACTTGGACTGGTTGAGCTGCTGGCTGTTCTCCAGAAGAATGAACATCAGAACCAAATCTAGTTGGTGCTAAAACTGGTTTTCTTTCTTTAGTAGGATCCCTCCAAACTGTAAACCCCGCCCTAGTTTCGTCTAACTGCTGACGAAGGGATTGATTCTCCAATCGCAAATTCTCCATCTCCACATTCATTTTCTGTACCAACTGAGTCAACTGAGAAACATCCATGAGGGTGAATTTGCAAGCTCAAGAGGAAACGATTTTTATTAAACTGGCTTCGTCTACTGTTGGGAAAATCCTGTGAGACTCTTCTGACGTTTCCTCTCGAGCTGCAAACTCCCAACTCCCTCTAAGATCAACCAACCCAATCAGGAATTCAACACTGACTGAGCTAACTTCTCCCAAAGGGAAAGGGGAAGTGGACAGAGAGACTAACAACAAATAAACTAAACAAGATCTTCAGTTGTTTGTCTCTCAAGATAGTGTTCCAGGGCATTGACCTTTTCTCATAAGATGCACAACACTAGACCCATGCTACTCATAAGTTAGGCTGGCCCTTGTTCACACTTTAAAAGAGGTTTTTGCACTGACTCAGTCTCTAGACACCAGAGACTTCTATAATTCTTCTGTTCAGGAAATTCAGCAGTTGGAAGACAAGAAATAGCAGCCTATAACTAGATAACATTGCTATTAGTAAGTATTCATTCCAAACAGTCTTCCTAGAAGAATTAACCTTCTTTACATAACTCAATTCGAGCTCCTTATTAACACAGGATAAAATACATTGTGAGGATTTTACCCAAAAAGCCTTTTGCATTTATCAAGGCTTGTTTTATCTCAAACAGTCAAGTCAATGAGCACCAAGCCTTTTACTTCGAAGAGACTTAAATATCCTTAGAGAGTGTCTTCAGCCAAAAGTCATTTGTCTCTTCCAAGGCTTGTTTAACCATTCACTGTTTAGACTAAGCGCTTAAACCTCTTACTACGAAAACACTAAATTCAATTTTAAAGTCATTTTCTCCTTGAAGCGCAAACGCAAATAGTTCAATTGCTGCAGTAATTAATGAAATCTTACTGTCCTTGACAAATCACGTTGCGCCGAACAGGAGTCTCGAACTGCCGGCTGAGAGGAGTTTCACAGACAAACCTCCCGGCTGCCACGAAGAGGGAATGAAACCCGATACTGCGTCTTCGGCGAAGCTCTTTTATCAGCAGATGCAGTCAACTGAGGAGTTTGGGACTCGACTGAGGGTTAGGAAATAGTTAGGTTTTAAAAGGGAATATTCTTTTATGGCAGGGAAACGGAATATTCAGAGGACCAAGGAAACCTCCAGCGCAGGATCAGAAGCTCTCGTCAGGCTCAACGAGAGACGAAGCGTCGAGCCGTTGACAGAAGCATCTATTTATAGCTTCTGCCACGAGAGTCAGCGCGAGCCCCTTACAAGAGATGACACTGGACACGAGAGCTGGCGCGAGCCTGTCTCTTAAAGAGCTCACACTCTAATCAGTTAATCCTAACATTTCAGATTGACAACAAACAAGCATTGCCAAAAGCAATTTCAATAGAACATAACTAAATGGATTAAACTTGTAATTTAACACATTATACACAATTCCTAAATAACCTACTAACCTAAATTGACTTTAAAGATTCTCAAAAAGTTAACAGAATCTGTTTTAAAGTCTGAATTTAAACAAGACGACCGGTAGCACCCCTAACAATATAGGCCTGGTTAGGTTAATTGTTTTACAGGCCTCCTGCTTGTTGTTGTGTGAGTGACCATGTGGCTGGTGGCCATTTTGTAAAATGTTTGTGGTGGTAGTTAGTTTGCTGTTTTTGCCATATGCCAGCATGTCTTTCCTTTGTTCTTCTTAGCTTACTGCTTCCATCCCCATTGCCACCTGCAGCTTCCTGAATGATGCTACATCCCACGTGAACACAAGGAGAGGATGGACGGAGCACTGAAACTTTTCAGACACTCACCCCCAGTCAAAGATCTGGGTTAAATCCATCATCATTCATTAGCTCACTTTGCCACCTCAGTATAGACCCAGCTACATGCAAATCAGTCTTGACCATCGGCCTCATGGGAACAGTCCAGACCGAACTGCCAAGCCAGGTCTTCCCTGAGCTAGAAACAAGCATCTTGGGACGGTTTCTGGGTAACACCCTTCATCAGCGAGGCTAGCTTGAGTCCAGTGGCAAAGTGAGCAAGGGACCCACATCTGGGCACACCCTGCCAACTTGGATGATTGACGGAGCGCTGAAACTTTTCAGACACTCACCCCCAATCGCAGATCTGGGTTGAATCCATCATCATTCTTTATCTCATTTAACCACCTTAGTTCAGACCCAACTTTATGCAAATCAGTCTTGACCCTGTCCCTCATGGGAACAGTCCAGACCGAACTGCACAATCACATTCACAAATCGCAGTGCCAAACGGGTTCCATTATATTTGTATTTTTGTTTTTGTTCTTCTTCTTTCCTATCCTTCCTGAGTGATGAAACAAATTCCTTGTTGTCAAAGTCTCACAAATAGCTACACTGTTGTTATGTTTTTTTAATAACTAAACTGAGTTAATAAAATGTATTAATATTAAATAACACTAACAAGTGTGACCACAGACTATAAGTTATATATTATATTTGTTTGTTTGTACTGTAGTAAATTGAACCACAACAATAATTGCCATGTTTAACTGATGTTCTTATTGCTTCTTTGCATGTAGGTGCACAAAAGAGGAAGAGGCGTCATCACCCATTGTACTGCCAGGCAGAAGTCCTGCTGTGCACGATGTCACGTGACGTGTGACTACAGATAACTCTTCTCTTCAACTTGTGCCACTGCGTGCTGCTACCCCAAAGAAAGGTACAAGGTCCACCAGTACCAAGAAAGTTGCCAGTGACAAGAAGAAGGAAGTGCCACTTACCACTTCTGGTGTTTCGACCAAGATATTTTTAGGCAAATCAAAAATTGTGCCTACAGCAGCGGTGTCTGGGGATCAAGCTGGGAGCAGCGCCCCTGAATCAGTGGGCCCACCTCACTAACCTAGGCCCAAGCCTATGTCTGTTGCAGAGGGAGCCAGCGTCCTCATGACAATGCCAATGAGCAGCGATCTTGAAATTGACTTATCATTATCTCAAAGTAGTACCCAATCGACGCAGGAAACTCAGATAAATGGACAACAACAGCTGCAACCACTGCCCACAATAGTAGTTGTTCCACTCGAAGTAGGGGCAGTTCAGGAAATTGAGCTTCCTGCAGAGGAAGAAGAGCAAGCCACTTTTTCAGAAGATCCATTGTCTTCCAGATCCCCAGCTAGGAAAAGGGGGGTTAATCCATCGACTTCTTCTGCAAGCCCCCCTTCTGATGATCTAGAGGCCACTTGGAAGCCACCACCTCAGTCTGAGAGTGAAAGATGCCACGAGACAAGGCTAGGGAAAAGGAAGGTTTCATAAAGCCTTAGAGTTAGTCCGCTGTTTGGGCAACAGCAGTAGCTACACCAGGGATACCTGGATGGAAAGGGCGGGTTTGACCACAATTGTTCATTAGCTATTCAGAAGCTAAGGGCGGCTTTGAAACGTAAACCAGTCGACAAGCCCACTGTGGCTGTATTAAGGACAGCTTATAAAACTACATTGGAATCTAGCAGGCGAGAAATTAGGGAAGCAGCCTGGGAAGATTTAACCTCCATAGATGTGCTTAAAAATAGCTCTAAATTCTGGGCTATTGTAAATAAGCCCTTTTTTACCGATCCCTGCAACAATCAATTGGACTGTGGTATACAGGAACAAGTGTGGTGCTCTTATTTTAAATCAGTGTATGAAGGGGAAAATTCAAGGGAGGAGGTAACACCTACCCCTATTAAGGATCACTACACTCTGGTGGTCACGAAGACAGAGGTGGCAGACGCCATCAGGAATATGACAAGTGATAAAGCCCCAGGCCCTGATGGCGTTCCGGCCGACCTCTTCAAATCAGATGTTAAGATCTGGTCTAGAGTTTTAACAAATGTTTTTAATAGGGTATGTAAATCAGGGATCCCTGTTACCTGGTCTAAATCAGTTATCGTACCAATTTTTTAAAAAGGTAATAGAGGGGAACCAAGTAATTATCACCCGATCTCACTTTTTGATTCTGCCGTGAAAGTTTTAGGTCGAGTTGTCTTATGCAAACTTACAGATTGGTTAGCTGAAACTAACACTCTGTTTGGATCACAATATGGGTTTAGGAAGGGACGAGGCACGATAGATCCAAGCCTCAAACTTCAACTACTAATTGGGAAGTACACAATTGCCAAAAAGGGCATGTTATACCTAGCATTTATGGACCTTTCCTCAGCTTTTGATCGAGTAAATAGGTCCAAATTGTGGGGGTTGCTCCTGAAGCTGGGCATCGATTAAAACATTGTGCACTTCCTTGCAGATTTGCATAGGGACCTCTCGGCCACAGTTAGATATGATCGCTTGGGTAACTGCACGGGCAAGATCGGGATTACAAATGGAGTTAGGCAGGGTTGTATTCTGGCTCCCCTACTATTTACCCTTTATATTAATGAGTTAGGTGCTGTTTTAAGTGAGGCGTGTAAAGACATACCGAGGGCTGGAAAATATCTTATACAGGCATTGCTCTATGCCGATGACGCCGCTCTTTTAGCCCGCACAGCAGTAGGGTTGCAACGCCTTTTAAATTCGTTTGCAGATTTTATGAAAATGTTAGATCTGAGTGTTAATTTTTCTAAATCGCATGTAATGATTGTGGGGAACAGAGGTAAAAAAGAATTAAGACCCTGCATTGTGAAGGGAATGTTCTTTCTAGGTTCTCTAGATTCCCTTATTTAGGGGTCATTTTTGATGATAATTCCACATGGTTACCTCAGCTGGTTGCAAAACGTAATGCCTTTGCTAGGTCTATCTTGGCTGTTTTGGGATTTTCCCGTAAACTGGGGGTGAAGCCGTTGCAGGCTGTGCTGAAAATTTATGATGCCAAATGTGTTTCTTTAGCCATGTACGGAGCTGAGTTGTGGGGGATTAAAAATGTAAAGTTGTTACAGGTGGTTGAGGATAAATTTTTGAAGTCCATCCTGTCTGTTCCCCAGTCAACTTCCGGGTACATCGCTCATCAAGAGTGCGGGGTAAAATACCTAGAATATCGCATAGCCATAGCCCCGTTACTAAAATGGATCTTAGTGTGGTTGAACCCAGAATTGGAGCTGAACCATGAGGTTCTTAAGGATTGTTTGGCTCTAGAGCATGGTAATTGCATCCCTTGGCTGAATTATGTTAAAAAACTAGCAGCCAATCTAGGTCGTCCAGAATTATTTGACCTTCCACTTAAATTAGTGAAGGGGGATGTGAAATGGGTGAAGGACACATATAACTTAATGACACTCTCGGCTAGAGAAGATAATGAACTGAGAAAACCCACAGTAAGGGCACACCAGCTATTAGTAACCAAAATTGATATTGAACCCTATTTAAGAATTGTTAACAACTCCAATCATCGATTTTTGTTAACAAAATTCAGATTGAATAAATTCCATCTTCTCATAACAGAACGTCCAGTTTGGACTAAGGAGACGGATCTGGAGATCTGTTCTTGTGACGGATTTTCCATTATGGATACCGTTCACTTTATTTTCTTTTGTGAGCATTTTCATCCCATTCGCAAAAGGTTTATTATCCCTCTTATTAAGGATAAGGGGTTTGTACAAGTAAAACCGGCCCTTCTGTATTTACATTTGTTGTCGAATATCTGGGTAATTTTTGATATAGCTAACTTCCTGACTATAGCTATGAGATTAAGGAAGAAAATTACGTGGACCCACTGTACATAGCGGTAAATAAATTAACTATTCTTGATCATTTTGTTTTTAAACTTTTGTGTATATGATATCTCTAGACTGTTACCTCTTTTTAATGGATGATTTTAAATATGTCATTGTACTGTATGGATTGTTAATTTGTATAAGGTTTTTTTTTTTTTAACCATAGCACTAATTTTAGATGTAATATACTTTTATGGTTTCGAATCTGGTTGTTTAATAACAAAATTGTACTTCTACTGCAGGCCGATCCATTGCATTTTTGAAAATGGAATATGGACTCACTCAGAACACTACACCATGATGATGATGACTAGTACTCTTTGCAGTCAGTCAGTAGGATCGGAGATGATTGATGGAATAACTCGGGCGTTTCATGAAGTTGCATAAAATAAAGGTAAACAAGTCAACAACAACCACAGCAGATCTACATGTCTGTGTAGTGGTGGAGTTGAGTGTAGTGGTTAACTTGACTGACAGCCGTGCCTTGATTTAGTTAGTTACTTAATTCGGAAAATGCTATTTTGCTGTGTATGTGAGCTCTGTCTCGCTCAGTCAGAATATAAGCTAAGTGGGGGTTAGGTGGGTGGTGCACGCCTGCTCTGTCCTATTGCTGTTGAAGGTTAATGCTGGAAACAGAATAGAAAGGATTTAGACATGCCACCTCTAAAAGTGTTTGCACTCCTCTGTAATTTATGCATTTTTTTCCTAGATTTTTCAATATCCCTTTTGTTTTTCCATCTACACTTACAGGCCGGCCTTTACCCTGTGCTAAACAGAGAAAAACAACTCACACTCACCTACCAATCCGCATCAGCCAGGCAGGCAGTGGCACCCAAGATTTACGAAAGCAGCGTCCATGGAAGGGAAGATCAAGAGGAATGCGGAGATGCAACTTCCCAATTTGACCAGGATAATACAGTAACTTTAGTATCATTCATCATCTTTTAATTAATTTGATTTCTTTTTTCTCTTCAATCATTATGACTGTGTGTTGTTGTTATTATGTTTGCTCTTTGCTTATAATTGATCCCTACAGCTACTTTTTAAATTTTCTTTGCTAGCTTTAAAAGGAAGCCCGGTACAACAGAACATAAAATGTATGTAATTTGCGTCTCTTCGAGGGCAGACATGCAAGGCAAATGGCATGATAATATTTAATAATATACTGCTGCCCTGTACTGTCTAATACTATAGTTGGTAAGTACTACTTATCATTATTCATTAACCATCCAGTCATTATCACATTGCATGCATTTCCTTTTTCTCCCTTAACAGATTTATGAATATGATGGTTGTCTGCCATGATTGTGTGTGTTGTGTTGTCCATGTGTACTGTTTGTCTTTGTCTTTGTCAAACCTTTGCCTCACATACCCCTTCCCAACCATTCATCAAACCCTTACCCTCTTCCCCCAGGCTGTGTGATTGATATTGAGGTGTGAATAAATTAATTTTATACCAATAATTGTTCACACACTTGTTGCGACGGAATGATGAAAGCAACATTAATTTAATTTCAACAAGGCAGGGCGAGGCTCTTCTTCCGCTTGCCCACCCATGCTCAGTATTTGCAAGTCAAGTATTCTTTTAAAGGAACATAATCCATCATAAATTATAATTAATTGCTGTTATTTTTTTAAACCAATATTAAATATTTCTCAGTAAGCATTTGCACATCCATAGCTCCTATTGTCTTGATTTTGTCAGAGGTGCCAGATTTCAACCACAAAGAAGAACACCTGTTAATTGGACCTTTGACAATACCTCCAGTGAAGACGAGCCTGAACCAGGACCCAGCACCAGCAGGGTAAGATTCAACCAATCAGAAGCTTCCAACACTGACCTGAGTACCTTGTTACGGAGTTTTTTAGAACAGGGACAAGCGTCCAACAAGGGACCGGGACAACAACAAGGGAAAGGAAAAGGACGCGGAAGTCGGCAACCACAACAATGGCAACCGTTCTCCCCACGTCTGACACGGAGCAGAGGAAAGAAGCCACTGTGATGAGTATTGTGGTCAACCTGTCCGACCATCAGTTAACAATGGAGGAAGAACATGTACTTAATAAAGGGCTGGGATTTGTTCCCACCCCTATCCATGATGCTTTTAAATGCCGGACTGAGTTTCATGAAACCATGAGGAAGATCAAACTGAAGAAATTCTTCGCGAAACAACCATCTGAGGAGAATAAGGGCTTTAATACCAATTTGAGAAAACCATCTACTTTCTGTCCTCCGACTGGAGCAACAGGCCCGGAAGTGGCAGTTTTTGAGGCTAAAGTTCTAGAGGAAATTGGGAGAATAGAAAACGACAACAAATCAGGTGTTTTTAAAAATATGACGAAAAGTGATTGGGAGGCAATGAAGTCCCTACAAAGGAACGATAAAATCACTATAAAAAGCGCCGATAAAGGCGGAGCCATCGTCATATTAAACACTTGTGACTACGAGGCTGAAGTCCGCCGTCTACTTAGTGTGAGAACTAACTATCAACCGCTCACCAAAGATCCCACTCCAGATCTTATGAAAACGATAACTGACCTAGTGGGGTTGGCGAAGGAGAAGAAGTGGATAAGTGCGAAGGAAGCGGAGTTCCTCGTCAACACCAATCCCAGGATCCCGGCATTTTACATCCTGCCAAAGATACATAAGCCGGCCCGGCCCCCCCCGGGTCGGCCCATTGTATCGGGAATCCAATCCATTCTGGAGCCCTTATCACAGTTCGCTGATTATTTTCTCCGTGAATCAGTGGTAACCCAGAAATCTTATGTCAAGGACACCATGGACATTTTAAATGTCCTGGACCAAACAACATTTGAACCTGCCAACGAATACATTGTAACTATAGACATAGAGTCTTTGTACTCATGTATTCCCCAGGATGCAGCACTAGTAGCTGCTTCCAGAGCATTGGCCACACAAGAGTGGTTCTACGACACCCCACAAAGCTTTGTGTTACAGTGCATAGAAATTGCGCTCACGAGGAATTTTTTCTGCTATAAGGACGACCTTTTTCTGCAAGTGACGGGAACGTCTATGGGGGCTACGATGGCACCTAGCCTTGCCTGCATTTATGTGGGCCAATTCGAGGAGCACGTCATCGAATCTGACATCAATCCCTTCAGAGACCACATACGTCTCTGGAGGCGATATATTGATGATGTGCTCCTCCTTTGGACAGGGGAAGAAGCACTCCTGATCCAATTTCTAAATTGGCTAAATACTCAGGACATGAGCTTGCGGTTCACCTGGAACTATGACCATACAAAGGCGGTCTATCTGGATCTTGACATTGAGGCATCAGGAGGAGGATTCAGAACAAGCGTACATCAAAAGCCGACCGATAGGAATTCATTATTGTCATACCGGTCATATCATCCGAGAGCACTGAGGGACAATCTCCCTGTAGGACAATTTCTCAGGTACCGACGAAACTGCTCTTCAACAGAACTATATAAAGAACAAGCAGGAGCTCTAAGTTTGAAACTGGAAGCCCGTGAATACCCACGGAGAGTAGTCAAGCAAGCCCAGAAAAGAGCCTTGAATACACCCAGAGCAGCCTTGTTAGAGACACAACCTAAAGAGAAATTAGACTGTCTACCTGTAGTCATGACCTACGATCCTATGGCTACAAAAATCCGCCAGTCGATCAGGAAACACTGGTCCCTACTTTCTACAGCGGACTTCAAGATGCCACCACCGCGGTTTGCCTTCCGAAGAGCGAGTAACCTGAAGGACAAACTCGTTCACACCCGAAGTGTGGAAAGACGGGAAATTGAGAACACCACCATCCCCAACGGACATTTCCCATGTGGGAGCTGTTCTGTGTGTCCAATGACTAAGAAAACCACCACCGTGACGCTTCAATCTGGGAAGACGTGGTCACTGAATCACTTCAGTAACTGCAATACAACCAATGTGGTATACAGATTGAAATGCGAGTGTGGTCTGGAGTATATCGGACTCACCACACGGAAGATCAAACTCCGCATCCAAGAACATGTCAGTACGATAAGGAATGGAAAACTGACTACTAAGTTAGTGCAACACTGCCACCGCAATAAACACACCTTTTCTTGGGTAGTGTTAGAGAGAGTGATGGGCGATGCACAGTCGGTGGAAAGACGACTAATCAATAAGGAAGCCCGCTGGATATATCAAGAACAAAGTGAGCAGAAAGGGCTGAACGAACTTTTAGAATGGAATAAGTTGCGCTAACCTTCTGAAGAGCTGTCTTCCAGCGTAGTGGTCTGCTGTCCTATATGACTGGTGGTACTCCTCCATCCTAAAATTAATATATATAACATCTATATTAATAAACCTCATGCTCCATTCCAGTGGCACCTTGACTCTTACAATATATGATCTGAACTGACCTAGCAAGTGATAGAGCCTTTAACTTTCCACACCACACCTATTAAACGGGGTGAGCTGCCAATATAAACCGTTAATATATTATGAATCTGTTAAACTTTACACTAATCAAACGCGGGATACGAACAATGTAAATGTTGGTTATACCTGTTATTGTTAGCAATACTATTTGCTGTAATTCGTGGCGCACACTAAACATTATACACGCAGGTTATATCCATTCTAAACCTGGGTTAATGTGCCCATTTACAAATGGCCGGGTCTTTCTATTGAAGACCGGCATTTAACAATAGGACAGTCTGAGTTCTAGCACGTAAACCGGTTCCCGTGTCAGCAGACAATGCTGACCAATCGAAACGAGCGGAACGTGATCTCGGGAACCAATCCGAGATCCGGAAAACCGGCAGCCTGAACCAATCCGATCGCTCCTCAGCCGGTAAATATACAGAAACTTACTCGCTCGGAGCTCGAGGGTTGAGAGGACGCCTACCGCTACTCGTCTACCGGTAACATTTAACATTTAATGTGGCTGCATTCAGGATGTTCGGAACGCGCTAGCTGGGAACAGGCGCCTATACTGAATTAATGTAATACCCTGTGTTTTTAAATTACAGTTACTTTCTCGAACGGGGAGTAAGGACCATGCTCACCTAAGGGGGCTGGATTCCGTTTTTTAGCATTCTTTCATCACTGGTATGAGAGGCAAAACTGCATGCAGGGTAAATAGATTCCTTTCATTCATTCATTTACTGAATATAGCATGGTGGTTGGACATTCTGAGATGCAGAATACAGAGGGGGACACCAGGTGACCACACTCTTGTCTGTTTTTGTTACAGCACCCAAGCCTCAGTGTCTCTTGCAGTGGCATTCAAAGTATATTGCCCTGAAGAAATTGCCTGATAGAAACCAAGGCAATGAAACATGTCGGCTGTGAGTAGAGAGTAAATCGATAGGTAGTATTTACTCTCTTCCTTTTTAGTATATGTGTGTTCACTGGTTTGCAACAGAGAAGGGAATGAAAGTAAAGTTTATGGTCCCAGTTGCACAGTGATTTATATGTTAAATGTTGTTAGTTTTGTCACATATAAGTTGTGTCCACTGCACCATTCACTGTCTTTTTATTTTTGAGGTTCGAGACACGTTTTTTGGTTTTAGCTTGATGGCACCAATGATGAGAACAGGGCCATCCTGGTGAGTACCAACCAGGGGCCCCATTGGTGGTGCGCCCGTGAGGTGCCATCTCGCTTTTTCACACATTTTTTGTTTGTGCTGTCCTGTTTGTTTCAATCAGAGAGGTTGTTGTTTTAAAAGGCAATACATTGAAGCATTACAGGATTTCCTTAAGATTAAAGAAACCCCTTGGATTAGGTACGTTGGCCAGAGATGTTTTACAATGTTACAATGGAAAATTGCCACGAGAACTAGGACTGTTGTTGTTGACTTGATTTTGTCAAGGACAACTTTTTATGTGTCTGCTCACATACAAATAGAGTGGGGAAGACAAACAATGAGATGAAAGCAAGAAAGGGAGACAGAAAGAAAATAGAGAAAGAATATATGTGAGAGAAAAAGAAAGAGGTATGTGTATGAACATGTGTATTAGTGTGTACCTGTTTGTTTGAGAGGGAAAGCAAGAGCTTGTGAGGAGGGCCCTGTTTGCTTGCATTGCCATAGGAAGCTGCATTTCACTGATGAGTCCCTCAAATAGGCAATTCCCAGTCTGGAGAAACTTTTCTTCCTATTCAGTGAGGACGTGAACTGGTGGCTTTGGCTGGACTGCCTTATTGGAGCATGGTGAAGTCTAAGCTGCATAAGGTTGGTCCCTCTCTTAAGTGGCAAAGTGAGCAAACAACAATGTAGTGACATGAAGCCCATAGAATGTTCCAGTGGCTGAGAAGAGCTCAGGCATTTAATCCATTACATTTTTGCTCACTTACGCATAGCAGAATGAGTACTTGGGTAAGCAATGCCTATGCACAGCTGGTTTGGCCCCGTTTAGCTATAAATGGCTTGTTAGATTGCCATAAGGTTAATTGCTTTTGAGGTGGTGAGGCTTTGTCCTCCTAATAAGCTATAATGGAGGTCTTAGTCTCTCTACATTGACTCCAGTAGGTCTGGTGAGTTTTCCAAATATTGTTTGGATATTGTTCAGAATATGCTACAAAGTGGCACTCAGCTAACCGGCTTTCATGCTAATCAGGCATTTTTGAAACGTAGGGCTGGAAATTCAAAACTAAATGAAACTTGCACTTTGGCTCTGGATATCTCAACAACAAGATTACAAAAAACTGGTATTCAAATGTTATCATATATTTACTCAAACGTACACTTGATACTATTGCATTACCATCAACATCCATTATTATGGAAATAATTCTATGACAAGATGTACAAAGCATTTTTGTAGTGGAAAAGGATTCGAATTTGAGTTTGTGACTGCAAAAATGCTCTTTTATACACTAAACAGTTAAACTTTTATAGCGTAAACATTTTTTTTAAAGGAAGGCCAGTTTAATTGAAAACAGACTGCTTTTAAAAATAAAATATATAAAAAGCAATCACAAACATGGTAATCTGCTAACCCTTGCAAGCCAACATCCTTGTAATATCCACCAATCGTAATGAGTCACAATTTTTTATCTACCTCATCAATATTGATGAGTTAGGTCAGGTTACAACCACGATTCAGAATTTTGTGACCCGCCCTGATTGTAATAGGTCGAATAGCTAAGTTCCACACTGTTAGTAAATATACTGGTTGCAGTTTGAGACTAGTGTTTTGTACATCCGGGCCAATAGTCCTTCGAGAAATGATAACAGTGACCATCCAAGTAAGATAATTATTTTGGTAATCTATTGCAAGAATACATATAGAGCATTAGATAAAGTACTAAAAGTGTATTGTTTGTGGAAGACTTCATCTGCGTTTTAGACTGTATGTAAACAAGATTGTCAATGCATATATGTTGTCCATGTTTCATTTGAACTTTAGTTAGTATATCTCCTTTCCCACTCATGGATAAAATTCCAGCTTTGACCAAATCCTAGTCAAAAATCCATCTTGTAAAGTTTTTCTGCTTTACCAATACATCTGTGCTAATCATTTCAATTTTATAAGTAAATTGCCATTGTCATCTCAAATTACACTTACATTAATAGTGCGTCAAAGAAATGAGTAGATTAAAGAGTCTATTAGAAATTATTGCTCTAGTCCAGGCATCTTTGACTAATATTTTAAACAAAAAGCCTTTAGAAAGACAGGTTGCCCTGTTTCAGCAGATTTGACACGTTAAGAAAAATACCATTTCTCATAAGCACAAACAAAAATTCAAACTTGTAGGATACCCTGGTGTTGACCGGTTCCTACTTTTTTTGCATGATTGTGCATTTGGGCAACATACGCACCAAAACTATGTGTAACTGAGTCTGAGCATACCATTCAAATATGTTGACCTAATTTGTGGCATGCTCACAGTGTGTCATCTGGGCCTCTATACCGTGCAATGTACCCGATGGTGTCTTCAACCTCAGAGCATGACAAACTTGATTCCTCAAGGAAATTGGGCACAGAGATCCACAGTTTTGTTGCTCAAAGGAAGATACAAGAAGTACACAAATTGGCATTTCAAATATTTATTAAAAACAATTAGACTTGTGTGTAAAAGAATGGTGAACAGAATGAACAATTCAAACTTTATGCATTTACATTGGTTATTGGGAATACATATAAATGTACTCCTACCTAGCACTGCCTATCCTATAAAGGATAGGATTTTAGGGTCTGACAGAATACCTCGGAGGGGTCTAAATTCCTATCTACTTGTGGGTGGGTGTCATTGAGTCGCCAGTCTTGGTGTAGAACAGGCTGTTGTCCTTCTCAGGATAGTGATGGGTTTGAGCTGGGCTAGGATTATGGCATGGGGCGACTTTGACAATCCATCAAAATGCTCTTCTGTCTAAAGTAAGGCTTGGTGCAGTTTCTATAATGAACTCAACCCATTCGTTCTATGCCTGACTCTGGTCAAACTGTAATTTTTTATACTACCCACCAAAGGGGCTGTTGCCGAACCACCAGCAACAAACTACTGCGTTTTGCGCAGTGTAGCTAGGCCTTTTATAGTATGCGCCAAGGCCTGATAGTGTGCCTACGAAGAAGTGTGAGTGTAAACAAACCATTTTCTGAGAACATTTTCCTATACAGGTGCCCAAGCAAATGTGTGTTAAGAGTCATCGTTTAAAAAGATGTCAACCTTAAACTTGAACAAGTAAAATGGAGGTGTTTGTTTCCGGGGCCTATGTAAACTCATGACAACCACTCCTTGTCAGTAAGGTGACTAAAAAAAGTTCATATTAAACTTAAAAAATGTAAATTGCTCATGAAACCTAAACATCTTAAAATACTTTGTACTTTAATAATAAAGCAACATTATAGCCAATTTTTTTTACAGATAATTTAAAAATGCAAAGTTAAAATCTACATGAAAGTCAATTTGTTTTTAAAAGCTTGTCTAATTAAAAAAAAAGATTCATCTTGAACGTCATGATTGTTTAAATGTTCTGAGAGTCAGATGAAACAATATTGTTTCCAGGTTCCACAGATGATGTTTCTGTTGACACCCCAGATACAAGTTCCAAACAACAAACATGCTCATTTCTAACCCAATCAGAATCTGATGAAGATGTGAAAGGGAGTAGTACATCTGCAGAGGAAGAGCCAGGATCCAAAAAACCTAAGAGCTGAGGTATCTAAGAAAGACCCATAACATGCATTTTGCAGCAATGGCAATTGTGCAGAACATCTTCGCAGGTGAAATTTTAATGGAGACATCAGCAGTTCTATGTCTGTAGATTGGACTAATTGCATTCCAAGGCATATACCTAAGGCTCACTTGAAAGTGCACTGCAGACAGTGGACCACGGGCTGTGCACAATGTGATCATATAGACCAAACGGACAATGACCAATTGTCACTTAGTTCCTGAAGTAAGGGTGCAGCAAAATACTGCATCATGTGTTCATTGCACAGTAGCACATGTGGTAGTGCTATTCCCATATGGCCGTGTAGCAGAGCATCCATTGCAGAGCAGCAAAAATAGAACTAAGAAACTGACAAAAAGAAACAGGACAAGTGTCATGCCTTCAAAAACACTGGAAACCAAGGAGTGTATGAAAGATGGAATCACTCCAACGACAGTCTAGAAAGTACTAACAAAACCAGACCCAATTGCTTAAAAGGAATGTACTACTCCAGCAATATTTAAGGCATTAAAAATATGGTGCATAACTTCTCCAGTTGGGAGGTTAGTGAGTAGTAGCAACTAGATTTCAGAAGAAGACTTGCAACTTGAAGATTAAACGTTTCCCTTGCAGATGTTAAGGAAACCTCCTTCTGAAACAATAAGGTTTTCAGTCAGCTCTTAATATCAAAGTTCACATTTTAAATTGAAATTGAGGCCACATTGTCACTTTACTAACTGCACACGCTGGTGGAAAGAGCACATTTTTACTACAGGTCATGACCTTAGAAAACGTCACCACATAGGGCACTCCCACAGCAACCGTGATCATTCATCATCAAATAACTTCCATTTGAAAGTAATCGGAATGCAGGACTAATTACAGGAGCTGGGAAGCCTTTCAGATAACAAGCTCAGTTTGCCTTAGATGCATTAAATGCTCCATAAAGTGTGATTTCCCTGCAACCTAGAGAATGGCTGGAAGTGTTCTTGCAGTCTGTACCACTAAGAAAAGCCTTAGTGTCCCCATTTCTATACCTGTAATCTAATGGCAGGACCCATGTCTCATGTACAAATCTCTTCCCTAACCCTTCATAGCTGCCTGCTTGATATAGTTGTAAAGCAGTTCGTATAGTGGAATGTTGAAATTGGCAGATGTATAAACTCATGAACTATCCAATCTGCTGATGGTGTTTCTGCCACAGCGAACCGTAAATCTTTAGATGTTCTATGTTTAACATTGTGTATGTTGCGTCTTTCTTTACATAATTTTCTGCTCGCTTGTTAAATTGTATGGCAGAAATAAATCAGTTGTGTTCAAAGGCTTCCAGGGCATGCGACTATTGCACAGAGTCTGTAAAGTCCAGCTCTATACATGATAGATCTAAGCTGACTTTGTCCATGTTGTGAAAATGACACGTCACTTTGTTTGATATCAATAGCTGATGACACAATGTTATTTAGAGACTACATTATAGTGAATAAAGTAGTCATACCATTGTCAACTAATGCTAGAGCCTTTTCTAAATTTAATTTGTGGATTTCACCTATCAACTCTGCAGCTTCCTGCTGTGACACCTTCAAGGACTCATTCTATACAGCATACAAAAATCGCTTTTGCCTGTGATTTTCAAGGACCTAATAATAATTCCTGTAAATCCATGTCATCTGAAAGGAGAGACAAGTGTTCTTTCACCTCATCTAAAGTGGAAAGTTTTAGCCATTTGAGGCATAACTTTTCCATGTTATATATTGCTACTACTCTTGAGTGTTGTGTCTGCGCATAACGTGGGCCTGGTTTATTAATGTTAAATCCTTTGTTTTGTTTAAAAAGCATGAATGACACCCATTAGTATCTAAAGGCCACATTAGCCATCCCTCAGGACTGGAATGTAAAGATTTATATCTACCATTCTCAAGCATGTTGTTGAACTTTTTCTCTGTGTAATTTGTGAACTGTTGCCAATTGTCAAAACATGCAAATGTGGGAATGTTTGGCGTGTTCATGGATGTATGACGATACATCGCAAACACTCACATTGCATGCCTTTACATCGCAATTAATACATCGCATGTGCCCTTACATCATGAGTAATCACATTGCATACCATTACATCGCATTCGTATAGGCATGCATGTGAAATACAGTTACATTGCATGCAGACACCCCACATGTTATTACATAGCAATTTTTTGCCGTATGCACATTTCCCTTCACCCGACCCTAAACCCTAATCCTTAAACCATGAAACATTACCCTACAATATGGCACGCTAACCCTTCCCTAAACCCTAAGCCCTAAACACTAAATGAAGCCTACATTATGACCTCAACCCTAAACCCTAATCCCCAAAGGTCAAAACAGTCCATATACTGCAAGTAGCCCTAAGCCCTACTGAAACCCCAAAACAGCACCCATTCTCTAAGTAGTCCTAGTAGCCCTAACGCAACCCCAAAACAGCACCCATTCTATAAGTAGCCCTAGTAGCCCTAACGTAACCCCAAAACAGCACCCATTCTACAAGTAGCCCTAGTAGCCCTAATCCCCACCTCAAAACAGCACCTGTACTGCAACTAGCCCTAACGCAACCCCAAAACAGCACCTCCTTACCTGTCTCGTCGTTGTTCCAGCGTTGTCTCCCTGTCGTCTGTGTTCCCTGGAGGCCGTCTCAGTGCGCCACCATTACATCCCATGCGTTGGGAATGCATGTGTTCTAAATGCACATGCGACGTAATGGCGTGCATAGACAATGCACGTGTCGTACCGTCGCATGTGTTGTAAGTGCACGCGATGTCAACGCATGCGTCGTAACGCATGCGTTGAGATGGTTGTTTCCCGTGTTCATAGACTTTATCTTGGCCAGGCTGAGGCAGAATGTGTGTAGTTTTGTTCAGAAAAATCATTTGTCTTGCTATAAGACATGTTCTAAACAAAGCCTGCTTGCCTTGAACTAGCAAGTCTTTAGTTCCCCAAACAGATTTTAAATCAATATTGTCTTTCCAAAAGCCATGCCCTTGTATTGACAACTGGGAAATAAAGGGGGGCGGAATAAATTAATTTCATGTCAGTTAGCATATTTTTCTTTGCTGGGAAGGGAAAAGTTTATAATAATAATAAGGCTCTGGGTCTACAGGGTCTTAACAGAAAAATATGCAAACTTCTGTGCAAATGTTTTGGAACTACCCAAAGGTGTTGTAGGGCAATCTCATTGTGTGTGATTAAATATTGCACATGGTGTACAAGCTCTGTGTAAATAATGGCATGGATAGCTGTGAAAACAAAACATTTCATCATAATCAGATGTTCCATTATACATATCTTCACTTTGAAATAAGGTACAATGTTCTAGCTCATAAAGCATAGATTTAACTGTGCTAATGCCCCAATCAACAGAGATGTTGCCAGGAGTAATAACATAATTCAGTGATATTTTAAACACAAAAGGTATCTGTAAAGTTTCTGTTGGTCCAAAAATAACATACAGTGCCTTATGCCAAACAATTCCACCAATTACTGGAACAGCCGAAATGTTCACAAGGGACAGGTCTCTTCTCACATTGTTTGATGAAGAATGAGGCTTCAATACCTCAGTTACCAGTTCAACAGCAAGGCGTTCTGGGAGATAGTATCCATTCAGAAGCAAAAAGAATACTGTCACAAAATCAATACAATGGAAAAGGAAAATCAACAAAATGGAAATCCAAATGGAAATCCAAGGATGAATAAAATATGCATTTTTAAGTCAAGTGCGGTGGTGGTTCTGACGAATCCTAGGAAAAATCATCATTGTCGACAAAATAGCCAGAGGCAGTTTGTGCAAAGGCAGGGACATCATGTGTTGTATAGAACTGGTTGATAACTCCAGTGGTGAGTCGTAATATGCAACTTTGTTGTTGGCATGTGTTGTTGAACCTGTACATTTGCACAAAGTTATTGTTTCGTGTTGGTAGATGTAACTGGAAATAGCAAGACTTCAGTGTGAATAATTCTCAGCCGGGGATCAGAAACGTCAGTGTTGGTTAAAGCTTGTTATGGGATTTCCAGTATGGTAGAGAGAGGAGGCAGGTAACAACCCAAGAATCCTTGTAGCATACTGTGCAGGACTGGCCACTTGGTGTGATTGATTAAGTCTATTGACTCAAATCTTATGTGTTAACATCCAGCAAGGGGCGGTAAAAGTGCAGTTCTGGTACCATCAACAACCAGGACCTGCAAAGGGGCTCAGTAAGATGGGCCAAACTCCTTCTTGTCTACAATCTTCTCTCAAACCAGATTACCAATCTTTGGAATCCAGCCAGGGGTTGCCAGTTGTCCTTCACTTTGCTAGTGGCAGAACATTTCTCGAGCTCCTTGCTTTTATTGTCCCAGAAGTCTTTCAGTTCCTTTAAGGCAACCAAACGTTGACTGATATCAATCTTCCACCACCACTGCCCTAGGATAGTCAAGGACAGGAAACCACATCTTGACCCCAAACATGACCTCATAGGTAGTCAGACCACCCAAGGATCTTCTTGATAGATTGCTTAAGGCCCTCTGTACCCCTTATGATTGATGTACCCAACTGTGCCCTGAAACTAATACGCTTGCTGTTAAAGTCTTCTTTAAGTCGCAGTTTCCCTCAAGATGATAGGGGGAGGAGTTACACCCAATGTTCCCATATATCTAGGTAAGCCTTAGAGACAAATGATGGGCCCTGACCTGCATGGAATTTGGCCACTGCATTTGTGTTGATGAATACTTGTAAATCTTTTATAACAGTTCAAGCGTCAGATGATCACTGTGGCCAAACCCATAGTAATTGAGAATAGGAATCCACTGCTTACAGAATGTATTTTAAAGAGCTATTAGTGTGTAGTGGTCTGCAGTGAGCCAGATAGATGTAGGCCATAAGCCTATTTGAAACTAAGAGAGATGTCTGTGGTGGATGTGATGTGGGGGAAACTTTTATTTGTGGATAAATGTCACATTTCAGGACATGGCCTTTAGTCTGTGTACATAGACCTGGCCAACAGAAGCATTGCTGCAATAGTGAAACTGTAGCTGCCACCCCTGCGCGAGCAGAGGCAAGACCCTTGTGTGTTGCCATGAATAATTTGGGCCTTTGGTCTAAATATGGAATTACTATATCCCCCAATCTGGGAAGGCACACCAACTGAATGCACTTAGCTGGTAGGAGTATTTTGCTGGAAAAGATTTTGATAAGGGGTTGACACACCACAATGGTGTGACAGGTTTCATTATGTCCCCATCTATCCTAGTGTTGGAATGAGTTGCTGAAGATAGGACAGCAGTTTGCACTGCTGCCTTTGTGGCCTCATCAACCAATTATTTTCCTGCAACATGTATTCATACACGTTGATGACTCAGTGTGTGGATAACATGAGTCTGTGGCAAACTTGCTTTAAGATTAGCCACTTTCCCCCAAAGCAACTTGTGTCTGATAGTATACCCCTTTGAGTCGCTGAATCCATTCTGGCTCTAATAGTGTAAGTACTCTTTGTAAGACTGGACACAATAATGTTAATCACACACTATAAGTGTGGAGATTTCTGGATCTGTATTCTAAGTGCCAGAATTAGAGCTTTCAGCTCAACCAGTTGTGCTGTGAAATTACTTAGTGTTTTAGAGGTTGGAATACTCCATTCCACATTTTACCCCTAACCGCTGCGCAAGCGGTGGTATAGCTGTTTTGTTCTAACTGCTGACTGGGCAGAACCATCAGTATAGACTATAAAGTTGTACTGATGTAGAGGCATTATTTAATTGAGCACAGTGTATTCTTGTTCATAATGTAGGAATGCATGTGTTTGATTTGTACAGTGAAGACAACATCTACTTCTGTTTCTGTGAATGAGCTAGCCCATTGTATCCATCTGAGATGTTCGGGACACAGTCGTTTGTGATATCCCATAAGGCTGAATTGGAGTCATGACAATTATGGGTTTCCCCTGAGCCAATGATCTTTCTTTCACTACAGCTGTCTCTAGTGCTGTCAGTATTTTTCTGTTGGTGCAAAACACATTTCTGCATTGGAATATTAATGTGATGTATATCCAATTGGCACAGTGTCACACTCATTGAAAGGGACATGTCTCAATAGCAGAAAAAAAACATTTTAAATGCCTAATGTTATTTTGTATTTGGTGTGCACTGTTGTTTATTAGTGTTGCATTGTGTGCATGTTGTACTGCAAACGTGCAAGTCTATAGTCTAAGTCTAGGTGTCATGAATGATCTGTTTTCGCTACCGGGAACAAAAAATTGTTCATTGGTGAGGTGCAAGTTTTGATTACACCTTGATAATCAAGTTCTTTTAGAATTTCTATAACCTTTCATGGAGGTTCATGTTTGATAGAGTATTATGGTTGCACTTGCGGGTTGGACCTTATGGGTATTATATGGTAAGGTGAATCTTCATCCCGGCCCACTTGATTGTGATATAATTCCGGGGCTTGTGCAAAGCTCCCTTCCTTGGCATATGAATGTTTAACTAATTCTGGAACAAGGGCAGAGAAGTCTGGCAATAGTACGCTTTCTCCTCGTGGGACATTTTGTACAAATTCTGCTGGCCAATTCTTTTCAGCGAAAGGAATGTCATAGACAAATGTTCGGTTCTCCCAAAAGAGAACTTTAATGGCACAAGTTATATCACCCTGCATTTGGAGTTGCAAATCATATAATCTGCCTTGAGCACTAACTCTCTGATCAGGTGTTTCCACGTGAATATACTCATTAGTTGCTCTCACCACCAGAAACTCTTGAAGATTCTGGCAAACTATTGTGACTTCTGCCACGCTGTCTAGCAGAGTCAGACATCTTGTTCAGAAGCAGAGTCCTCAATATGTGTGGCGCTTTCTTTTTAAATTGAGGCTTTTGTTGTGAAAGCTTTTCTTCCTTTTTTACTATAAATTCAGACAAGCGTTGTGAGTCCTTCTTTGGTTTCACTCATTCCTCTGATCTGTGCTCTGATCGACCTCCTCTCTCTGAACTTCTTTTTCTGGATGCCTTCTGAAAGGAACAAGTAGAACATCGTCAAGGAATTTTCCAATCCCTCGGCCAACTCCAACAACATCACCCTCTCTCAAGCCCTCTGCGACTCCCTAGCCTCATTCTTCCACAACAAGATTGCAGACATCCACAACAGCTTCGACAACCAACCCGGAAACCAACCCACCCTACCTTTTGCTGAACATTCTCCCCCCGTGAACACCCTTAACGACCGGAACCCAATCTCCATTGAGGACACAATCCGTCTGATGAATTCCATCCACTCAGGATCCCCCACAGACCCATGTCCTCACCACATCTTCAACAAAGCAGACTCCGTCATAGCACCACACCTCCGAAACGTCATCAACTGCTCCTTCAACTCCGCCACCTTCCCGGAAGACTGGAAACACGCTGAACTCACCGCCCTTCTGAAAAAACCCACAGCGGACCCCACCGAACTCAAAAATTACCGCCCCATCTCGCTCCTTCCATTCCCGGCCAAAGTCATCGAGAAAGCTGTCAACAACCAGCTCGCCGCCTTCCTCGAAGCCAACAAATCCCTCGACTCCTCACAATCCGGCTTCCGAGCAAAACACAGCACTGAGACCGCCCTCATCGCAGCAACAGACGACATTCGAACTCTACTGGACAATGGAGACACAGTCGCCCTCATCCTCCTCGACCTCTCCGCAGCCTTCGACACAGTCTGCCATAGCACCCTTCTACAGCGCCTCAGAAACATCGGAATACAAGGAAAAGCACTTGAATGGATCACCTCCTTCCTCACTGGAAGAACACAGAGAGTCCGCCTTCCACCATTCAAGTCCGAGGCCACTGAAGTCATCTGTGGCGTACCACAAGGATCCTCACTCAGTCCCACCCTCTTCAACGTATACATGAGCCCCCTCGCGGCCATCGCACGCCAACACAACCTCAACATCATCTCCTACGCGGATGACACCCAACTGATCCTATCACTCACCAAAGACCCCAACACCGCCAAAACTAACCTACACGAAGGAATGAAAGAAGTTGCCGAATGGATGAAACAAAGCCGTCTGAAACTGAACTCAGACAAAACAGAAGTCCTCATCTTAGGTACATCCCCCTCTGCCTGGGACGACTCCTGGTGGCCGGAAGCCCTCGGAAAAGCACCTATCCCGACAGACCACGCACGGAACCTAGGCGTCATCCTGGATTCTTCACTCTCAATGAACAGACAAGTCAGCGCCGTATCCTCTTCCTGCTTCAACATTCTTCGCATGCTCAGAAAAACATTTCGCTGGATCCCCACCGAAACAAGGAAAACAGTCACCCATGCTCTGGTCACGAGCCGACTGGACTACGGAAACACCCTCTACGCAGGCACTACCGCTAAACTCCAGAAGAAACTCCAAAGAATCCAAAACGCCTCAGCCAGGATCATATTAGACATCCCACGCAACGAACACATCTCTGGTCACCTTAAAGACCTCCATTGGCTACCCGTCGAGAAGAGGATCACTTTCCGACTGCTAACCCACGCACACAAATCACTCTACGACATCGGACCAGAATGCCTCAACTCACGACTGTCCTTCTACACCCCCTCCCGCCAACTACGTTCTTCCAGCCAAGCCCTCGCCACGGTACCTCGCATCAACAAGACCACCATGGGAGGCAGATCCTTCTCATACCTGGCTGCTAAAACATGGAACTCACTCCCCGCTTACCTTCGCCTTACCCAGAACCACCTAGCATTCAGAAAGCAACTTAAAACGTGGATATTTGACAAGTAATCCTCCTCCCCTCTCTAAGCGCCTTGAGACCCTCTGGGTATGTAGTGCGCTATATAAATTCTCTGACTTGACTTGACTTGACAGTCTACTGATATCTATAAGGCTGTTTAATTCTTTCATGGTTGTGCAGATTATAGCGCCTTTCAGAAGACTGCTGTGCAGGAGAGCCACCCCTCGGTTTCATTTTTACTTTATCTTTCTCACTACTCCAGCATTTTTTAGAACACTCTGATGACTGTTTCGAGTTATCCTTTTCAGAATTAGCCCCAAGTTGTGGTTTATTGGGTCTGACCCCCAAATAATCTTGACCTATGGATGTGAAAGTGTCAGTAATATTTTTGGGTAGTTCTCGCTCCTGATCCGCTAATGGTACTTGTGCAAGACATTGGCGTACTGCCAAATCTGCTGCTTCCCCTCTAATATTATTTAAAATAATTGAGGATACTGTTGCCAATAGGTTTCATCCCCTAGTCCAGGGCAGGGGCTGCCCCACATTCATTTTGGATCTGTTTGAGGACATCTGCCAAAACAGCTACGGATGGAGTACATTGTGTGATGGCACAGATTGCAGCAAACACTGTGAACCATATGGCACACTCCTATGGCGGGAGAACCATCCCTAAAAGTAGGCACATTGTGAGAATTCTATATTTATCTTGAGGTCCCATATTGGGAAATACTTTTTCATGCTGATTTGTTTTTTGTTCAGCCTAGAACGGAATTTACTCCTGTCTGGTTGACCCTTTCCCACAATTGAGTTTCTAATTACGGGACTAATTTCTGGCATTGCTAAATATGTTTTTACAGCTTGAGCAATCCTTTCTGGGTTTGTTGTAATTGTTCACATAACAAACTGTGCCATATGTCTATATGATCTCACTAGACCGTTGTAAAGTGTACCTATATCTGCTGCTGTGAGTGCTCCTAATTGTGGATACAGTGTGTAGCCGGCTAAGAATGGTCATGTTGCCCCATCATTGCTGAGGAGCCCTAGTCTGACATTGGCTAATGGGTGAAGTAGGATGCCTTGCAATCAGTTTGTGTGCTCCTGAAATGTTTGTGCAATTCCTACATTTTCATATGGTCTGTAATTGTGGAGCACTGCTGCTACAGTATATGTGTAAAAGATTCTTGTGGTGAGTGTGAGTGAAAAAGCTTTATTCGAGTTATACACTCATAAAAGCACAGGCATATATATTCATACATTTTTAAAACATCAAACATTCTATTACAATAAATTTATAATTGAGAATACATAGTACATAAGCATTAAAATTGTTACCAATTAGGATAAAATAAGCTTTTTCATGATATGCAAAAACTAAATGCATGTTGAGGTATAGGGACCTCCGCATTACGGACCATTCCCAAAGTTTATACAATTAAAAGCTCATACCATACATATTAGCCGCATATTGTGGTTAAAATTCATATATATCTCCCAGTAGATATTTGCAAGGATAAGTCAACAAAGGAAAATGTAAAATTCAAAACACATTGGGGGATAAAGCCCTCCTCCTTATGGACCATGCCCACCCCAGATATTTTGCTGTTCCTACTACGATGAACATATCAGTGGAGGAACAGATAATTCTCAGCCCCTCCACACCGCTTCGGACACCAAGATTCCTACATACTGGAGCCAGCCAAGTTTTTCTTGGAGTTACATAGGCCTCGCATAAAAAAAGAAAATGTGCGATGTTTTCATTGGGGGCCCCACATGACGGACAGCACAAACCACTACTAGTTCTCCAGCTGGACGTCAAACACCTCAGGGGGAGAGAGCCTGCCCTTAACTGGAAAAATAGTTTCCTGTCTAATGGGACAGTTATGCTGTCCCAATACTTTTCTAGGTATGGTCTTTGTTTGATTTCCATAAATCTACCCCCCATGGATTCCGAGGTTGCGCTCCTCCAAAGTTTCTGGTCAATGTGATCCCAATATATTTCTTTGATATTGGATTTACTAGGGAATACTTCCCCAAGGGGGTTTTCCCATAATTTGGAGAGCCCAAGTTCGGCAAGGACATCCCTAAGCGTTTTTAGCCATTTAATTTTGCGAAAAACATCTAATTTGGCTAATGCTAGGAACCCCTCAGCATAGTGTCTTATTTCCATGGTTGTCCATAGCCGTCTCCAATAGAGGATAGGCCTCAGTCGGGCACGGTCCCTGAGCGATCTTCTGCCTAGGTCAAGGCCAAGTGGTATTAATGGGGTACTTTGGGGAAGACTAGTTATCCCTCTCAAAAACTTGTTCTCAGATTTTTGAACGGTGGTAAGACTCTCAAAGCCCCAGACTTCAGCCCCATAGAGGGTTGCGCCCAAGGCTTTTGCGTCATAAACCATGAGAACAGGTTTTATGGGCCTGGTCTTGGATTTTACTTGCTCAACCCTGAGGGCTCCTGAAATTTGCTGGTGTTTCAACACCGCCTTCTCTATGTGTCTTGACCAACCAAGTTTGCTTGATATCTCAACCCCGAGGTATGTAAAAACATTTACCAGCTCTAATTTGATATTGTTCAAAAATACCCTAGGTTGAGATTGGCGTTTTTGCCCAAAGGCCATCAACTTGGTTTTGTTTACATTTACCTCGAGACCCCGTTCCTTGCAAAATGCATCAAAAATATTCAGGGCTCGCTGGAGACCCGACGGGGTCTTAGACACAATCAAGGTGTCGTCCGCGAACATCAGAATAGGAACTCTGATGCCCGCTAACGAAGGTGCGTCAACCATTGCGTCCAATATCCTATCTACAATGCCATTAATGAACAGGGAGAACAGCAGGGGTGCCATTGCACATCCCTGCCGCACCCCCCGCTCGACTGGAAAGTTAGTAGTGGATTCCCCATTCCTCCCCCACTGAACCTTGGCATAGTTGCTCTCGTGAAGACGCATTATCAACGTGAGCAAATCAAGTGGGACCCCCATTTTGGACAGAACCTCCCACAGCGTGCACCTGGGCACCAGGTCAAAGGCAGCCCTTAGATCTACAAATGCTACATAAAGGCTGCCTTTACCCAGGAGTACAGTCCCCCACCGTAGCATGGTGAAGCGAAATATTTGGTCGACCGTACTGGTAGCACGTCTGAATCCTGCCTGGTAGGGGGATAAGGCATTGTTGTCATCTACCCAGGCCATAAGTTTGTCGACCAACATCTTCCCCACTACTTTTTGCATGGTAGCCAGCAAACTTATTGGTCTATAGTTTGCTGGGAGCGACCGGTTGCCTTTCTTAAAAATCGGTATTATTATTGCCCCCTTCCATATATTGGGGATTTTTGCCCCTCTGGCCAAGCCATTTCCCAACAGGGTCGCATATTTTGCCCACTTAACCTTGTCGTGTTTGAAGATGTCTGAAGGGATTCCATCTAGCCCGGGGGCTTTTCCCCCCTGCAGAGTTGAGATTACAAGTTCCGCGTCCTTGGTTAGGAATAAATCGCCCTTACAAAAAACCATAGGGATTGATTCTATGGCCACTATATCCCTACACTCAGCATACTGGGGTTTAAAATACTCGACCCACAATGCCTCATCGACATTGTTGTCGGGATCATTGGGGGCGCCCCCTCTTCCCCATTTCACAATTTTCCAGAACAGTCTGGAATCCTTTTGCCCTGAGGCCTCCAGTAGCTCCTCCCAGTGCTCCTCATCCCACCGCTTCTTAGCCTTTCGAATACTGTCATTATAACATTTCCTGGTGGCTCTAATCAAGGCCTTGTCCCTGCTCTTGAGTGCTCTGCCCAACCCCAATCTAGCTACCCTACACTGTTTGTTAAACCAGGTTGGGAATGTAACTGGTGCCTTCCTATTAGCCTTCAGGGGCTTAGTAAAATGCGGTTTTAACAAAGAGAAGAATGTGTCATGTATGTCAGTTATTTGGACAGAGCCTGGTAATACAGGATCTACTTTTTCCATGGCGGCAATAGCATAGTCTACCTCCAAATTAATAGACTCCAAGGTGGCCAAATTAGCCAGGACATATGGCCATTTCACCCTTCTTGAGTCATTGGCCATAACAGGTACGCTTCCACTACCTGACACTGGGTTGACTCATGCGGCCCTCCACCATGAGTGGGAGACACAGAGGGGGTTATGGTCGCTTTCTACTCTCCCCACAATTTCCATGTCACCCACGCCGCGCCATAACTCAAGACTACAGATGACATAGTCGATCCTACTTTTGTTATGTCCATTGTCGAATGTACAATTACCACATTGGTCGCTTTTTGCCCTGCCATTAAGGGCCCTCAGACCATACTCCAAACATAACGCATTCAACAACAAAATATCTTTGGTCCACCGCTTCACAGGTTGGAGGTTTAGGTTGGGGATGCCCCAGAGGGCATCTTCCTCTAGCCCTATAGGGTATGCAGTATTTTCTAGGGGCTCGAATGTCCTATTCAAATCACCAGCCAAGATTACTCTGTTTCCAAGTGACTGGGATTCAAGGGAAGCGGATAGAACTTCTAAGGTAGCAGAGTTCCCTAGACTCATGCCCCTGGCATATATGTTATAAATGTCTATTATAATACCCTTGGCTACAGATAATCTCAATAATTGAATATCCTTACAACCTAGATCAATCATTTTTGCCTTTACATTTGAGTTTTGCTTAATCCAGACTGCAAGGCCTCCCATAGGTCTACCCCTGGGGCCTCTCGTTGCCGGTATACAGAAATTTAGGTAACCCGGGAAGTGAATTGGCTCACATGCCCACGTCTCTTGGAATAGGCACATTTCAAACCCATTTACAAAGTCAATCCAATGCTGTGACAACAATCTAGCCCCCAGCCCCGCAATATTCCATGACATAAGTCTCTCCATGGTATTTTCTGTGCAAGTCCCCTTTACATTAGGTGCCATTGGCAATAAATCATCCTGCTTCCCACAGTCACAATCCTCACTTAAAACAGTATTTATACAATTTGCATCTGTACCCTCCTTAGTGCAAATAGTAGTTGGGAGACCCGGTTCGCCCACACACCCCTCCAAACATGCAAGGATGCCCCCATCCCTCACATTCGCCACTTCGAATTTTTGGCTCGTTTCATCGTGGGGTATCAATGTTACATCAGGGTTGCTTCCCCCAACCATGTCCTCTTCCAGACGTAATTGTTCAACTGGTCTCTGTCAGCATCCCCACCTCGTCTGCCCCTGCCCATTATAGGGGTTAAATGCCTCTGTGTAACAATTATTTGATCTAAATATGGGAGCAGCAGGGGGGCCAGCCTCAACCCAAGTGCAAAGACTGGGTCTAGGTTGCTCCCTGGAACCCCCTGAATAGATCACCGGTCTAGGATAAAAGAAAGTAAGGTCCACAACCCCAATCCCACCAATATTAATGTTCCAGCCCTGTCCCGTAATCAGCCCCACAACCCTTGGATCCTGAAAGTTGATTATAATACACTCGCCCCCCTGTTTTTTTAAAGTATTCCCTATCCAGTTGACCCTTCTGGCCCCAATTATCAGGCCATCCACTCCCCCTGGCAGTGGTCTATTGACAGAAAGCCAATGCATGGCTTTGTTTTTTAACATATCATAAGTTTCTCTTTGGCCCTCCGTTAGGGGTGGGACGTTAGTAAGTATGGCCACATATGGGTAGGAATCAGGGGTGAGCTGTACTGGCGGGATCCTAGTTGGCAGTTTGGTTATTTGGGTCTGTATTTGTGCTTGTTCTAAGGGAACACGGCTCTGTGTGGGGGTGTTTTCCACTGTCACACAAGTATTAATCCCATTCCCAATACGATGTGCATTGGTCCCACTGCCATTGCTAGAGTGGATTTTATCATTTCCCGACCGTTGGACCATAGTTTTTCCCGATCCGGTCGGCAAGGGTGTGGCATTTTTACTAGTTGTGGGAGGTGGATTTTTTACACTGTCCTTGCTACCCTTGTTGTTGGTGTTATTGGGCTTAGGTTTCCCACAATTACTAATGGTTTTGGTGGACATTAGACCAGGTGGATCCTTGCTATTCCCCCCTTTATTATCCTGTACAGGAATACCACTTACAGGCGGGGATTGTAGGTCAACCAACACGGCTCCTTGATCTTTATCGCCTGTCTGTTGGTATTTCCCAGTCTCACCCACTTTTTTGCCAGACTTAATTAAAGATTTAACAGAAAAAAAGTTATCTAGGCTAGCTTGTTCAAGATGGTCAAGTTGTTCAGCTAGCTTCTTAAGTCTTAGTTCTACTGGGTTTAGGAGGGAACGCATTATTTTTTCCACTTCTATCAGAAGATCATGATTGGGAGATAATGACCCCGAGGGTACTATGATAGTTGGATCTGGGACTGGCACCGCCAATGTTATCGGAGGCACCATGATTATAGGGTCCACTTCTACTGGTGCTGCCTCGGCCTCCCCTATTGTCATTAATACGCCATTCTTTGGAGGGACATGGCTAGAAGTCGATTTAGTACCCAGCTTCCTGTACTTTCTTGCGGGTTTTAAGGGTTGTGATTTTTTTGCAGTAACTCCCCATTTCCTTTTAACACCGGACTTAGATTTAGTCGCTTCCATTGGTACACAGTGATTTTCTAAAGCTCCTTTCCCTTTTACTGTTAGGGTAGGTACATCAAAATGCGCAACAGATGGATTGGTTACTACAATGTCCAATGAAGAGTTAGCTGCTAACTCAGTGAGCAGAGACACGTCAAGTGATAGGTCCTGGGTGGCTGGTAAAACAATGGATGATAGTGGGGTAACCAGCGCAGGAAAGTTCAAACCTTGATTTTTATCAGGTGGGTTTTTCAGAAGCTCAATCGAGAGCCTACGCCCGGCTCGTCTTTCCGCCAGAGCGATCTCTTTGTCAATATCCTGCGGCAAACGCTTGAAGTAGGAGTCAAGAGGGCCCATGACAGCAGACTCTGCTTCCCCCGAAGGAGGCAGCAGGATAGAAGTACTTGTTGAACAGGCCATAGTGCTAAAAACCCCCCTTCTACCCACCTACAAACAAGTAGGTCACAAATCGGTTACAAAAAAGAAAAACAGTGGGTTGATCAGTACCTGGACCGTAGATGTAAAAGGGGTGGCCCAGCCCGGCCTCCAGCGGCCCCGGACGGCCACAGACGGTCCCGCCCTTGTCCCGGCGCTCCCGCGCGCTACCGCGCAGCGGGGATGCTAGGAGCGTTATATGGATAAATGCGCAATATAGGTGAAGGGGGGGAGGGGTCGGGGAGAGCGGCCCAGGTGTGAGTGGTCAAGCAGGCAGGCGGGCGCTCCTGGGATATGTAGTCCCAGTTGAGCGCTCGCACTCGCTCGCAGCCCCGACAAATGCACTTTCCTCGGCGTCCCCTTTCCTTAGGCAGCAGGCAACACTCCTGGCGTAGCGGGACCCGCGGAGCGGGTTCCGCAAGCAGTGGGCTGATGGCAGCGGTCTCCAGCAGGCAAGAACAAATGCAGCAGCAGTCTCCAGCAGGCAAGAGCAAATACAGCAGGGCGTCCCACTCGCCAATTCCAAGCAGGCTGTTAAATAACGACTCGGTGAGGGGGGAGGGGTCGGGGAGAGCGGCCCAGGTGTGAGTGGTCAAGCAGGCAGGCGGGCGCTCCTGGGATATGTAGTCCCAGTTGAGCGCTCGCACTCGCTCGCAGCCCCGACAAATGCACTTTCCTCGGCGTCCCCTTTCCTTAGGCAGCAGGCAACACTCCTGGCGTAGCGGGACCCGCGGAGCGGGTTCCGCAAGCAGTGGGCTGATGGCAGCGGTCTCCAGCAGGCAAGAACAAATGCAGCAGCAGTCTCCAGCAGGCAAGAGCAAATACAGCAGGGCGTCCCACTCGCCAATTCCAAGCAGGCTGTTAAATAACGACTCGGTGAGGGGGGGAGGGGTCGGGGAGAGCGGCCCAGGTGTGAGTGGTCAAGCAGGCAGGCGGGCGCTCCTGGGATATGTAGTCCCAGTTGAGCGCTCGCACTCGCTCGCAGCCCCGACAAATGCACTTTCCTCGACGTCCCCTTTCCTTAGGCAGCAGGCAACACTCCTGGCGTAGCGGGACCCGCGGAGCGGGTTCCGCAAGCAGTGGGCTGATGGCAGCGGTCTCCAGCAGGCAAGAACAAATGCAGCAGCAGTCTCCAGCAGGCAAGAGCAAATACAGCAGGGCGTCCCACTCGCCAATTCCAAGCAGGCTGTTAAATAACGACTCGGTGAGGGGGGGAGGGGTCGGGGAGAGCGGCCCAGGTGTGAGTGGTCAAGCAGGCAGGCGGGCGCTCCTGGGATATGTAGTCCCAGTTGAGCGCTCGCACTCGCTCGCAGCCCCGACAAATGCACTTTCCTCGGCGTCCCCTTTCCTTAGGCAGCAGGCAACACTCCTGGCGTAGCGGGACCCGCGGAGCGGGTTCCGCAAGCAGTGGGCTGATGGCAGCGGTCTCCAGCAGGCAAGAACAAATGCAGCAGCAGTCTCCAGCAGGCAAGAGCAAATACATCAGGGCGTCCCACTCGCCAATTCCAAGCAGGCTGTTAAATAACGACTCGGTGAGGGGGGGAGGGGTCGGGGAGAGCGGCCCAGGTGTGAGTGGTCAAGCAGGCAGGCGGGCGCTCCTGGGATATGTAGTCCCAGTTGAGCGCTCGCACTCGCTCGCAGCCCCGACAAATGCACTTTCCTCGGCGTCCCCTTTCCTTAGGCAGCAGGCAACACTCCTGGCGTAGCGGGACCCGCGGAGCGGGTTCCGCAAGCAGTGGGCTGATGGCAGCGGTCTCCAGCAGGCAAGAACAAATGCAGCAGCAGTCTCCAGCAGGCAAGAGCAAATACAGCAGGGCGTCCCACTCGCCAATTCCAAGCAGGCTGTTAAATAACGACTCGGTGAGGGGGGGAGGGGTCGGGGAGAGCGGCCCAGGTGTGAGTGGTCAAGCAGGCAGGCGGGCGCTCCTGGGATATGTAGTCCCAGTTGAGCGCTCGCACTCGCTCGCAGCCCCGACAAATGCACTTTCCTCGGCGTCCCCTTTCCTTAGGCAGCAGGCAACACTCCTGGCGTAGCGGGACCCGCGGAGCGGGTTCCGCAAGCAGTGGGCTGATGGCAGCGGTCTCCAGCAGGCAAGAACAAATGCAGCAGCAGTCTCCAGCAGGCAAGAGCAAATACAGCAGGGCGTCCCACTCGCCAATTCCAAGCAGGCTGTTAAATAACGACTCGGTGAGGGGGGGAGGGGTCGGGGAGAGCGGCCCAGGTGTGAGTGGTCAAGCAGGCAGGCGGGCGCTCCTGGGATATGTAGTCCCAGTTGAGCGCTCGCACTCGCTCGCAGCCCCGACAAATGCACTTTCCTCGGCGTCCCCTTTCCTTAGGCAGCAGGCAACACTCCTGGCGTAGCGGGACCCGCGGAGCGGGTTCCGCAAGCAGTGGGCTGATGGCAGCGGTCTCCAGCAGGCAAGAACAAATGCAGCAGCAGTCTCCAGCAGGCAAGAGCAAATACAGCAGGGCGTCCCACTCGCCAATTCCAAGCAGGCTGTTAAATAACGACTCGGTGAGGGGGGGAGGGGTCGGGGAGAGCGGCCCAGGTGTGAGTGGTAAAGCAGGCAGGCGGGCGCTCCTGGGATATGTAGTCCCAGTTGAGCGCTCGCACTCGCTCGCAGCCCCGACAAATGCACTTTCCTCGGCGTCCCCTTTCCTTGGGCAGCAGGCAACACTCCTGGCGTAGCGGGACCCGCGGAGGGGGTTCCGCAAGCAGTGGGCTGATGGCAGCGGTCTCCAGCAGGCAAGAACAAATGCAGCAGCAGTCTCCAGCAGGCAAGAGCAAATACAGCAGGGATTCTTGTGGTGGCATCTGCTGCCAAAAACATTACCCATGAAAAGAATACCTCTGTTTTATATGCTGTGTGCGCCTCTATCAGAAAGGTAACATCCCCTCCTGTATGAGGGAGCCCATGTTGTTCCAACATTTATACTACTACATGTCTATTTAGTGGTATGACCACTGGTACTGGATTAGCCATTTGAATATGTGTAATTCAGAGAAGGTAAGTTTGGTGGAGTGAGCTTTTGAAAGGTTCAAGCTTGAACAACTTAAAGGCAAAAATAGGGGTTTCCTATTTTGCTGTGGAGGATTTTTCTCTAACAGCACAGACAACTCCAGTTAAATGGTGAGTCAAGTCTTTGGGCACATGAAAGACAACTACTCAGGAGACCCATTAAATAAGTACTTGACTTAGAACGTTGGTGGCACCATGTCATACAGTTCCCACTATTTTAGTGAGACTGCGTGCTTCAGCAGCATAAGAATGAAAACTATTTGGGACCGAGTCCGTGCATGCCATCAGAATATGTTGACCTAATTCCTGGCTAGCTCACAGAGTGCCATCAGGACCTCTATGCCTTACAAGGTACCAGATGCTGTCTACAATCTAAGAACATAAACCCCTGATTCCTCAAGGAAAGCATGGACACAGATCCACCCTTTCATTTTTAACTCATGCATGCTCAAATGGGGGCACAAGAAGTGCACAAATTGGCATTTCAAATATTTATTTAAGCAATTGGTCTTGTGTGTAAAATATGTGCACTGCAGTGATTAATAGAATGAATCAAAACAATGTGACCCACCTTACAAACAGAATGAACAATTCAACCAGTGTGCATTTGCATTGAATTATATGAATACATATAATTGTCACCTACCTAGCGCTGCCTAAAGCATAGAGGGTGTGAGTCTTCCAAAATACCTTAGAGTGATCTAACTCTAAAAATAAAAGAAATCTAAAAATTTAAATCCGTATTTGTAAAGCACTAACCACTCAGCCTTATGGGTCTCAAGGTGCTGGGGGCCGTCGTGGAAATTAAGTGCACTGTTGCCCAGAGTCACACGGTGCTGAGCTTAGCTGCCGCCGGGGATCAAACCGTAAGACCTGTGCTCTGAAGTCAGCTGCACTGGCCGCTGCACCACACCTCTCCTCACCCCTCAACTCTCCATTCACCTGTGGGTGTCTGTCATCTGGTAGTCAGTCTTGGTGTAGAACAGGCTGCCGTCCTTCTCAGGATAGTGATGGGAATCAGCTGGGCTAGAATTTAGGCATTAGGTGACATTGACAACCCACAAAAATTCTGCTGTCTAAACAAAGGCTTGGTGCAGTTCATATAATGAACTGCACCCATTTTGTCGGTGCCTAAGCTCTGGTCCGACTATCATTGTTGATTCTACCCACACAGAAGTGTCGCCAAACAGACAACAATAAACAATTACATTTTGCACAACGTAACTAGTCCTTGTACATACTGTTCCAAGGTCTGATAATGCACCTATGAAGAAGTGTAACTGGAAGTAAACCATTTTCTGAGAAAGTTATCCCATACGGACAAGCAAGCAAATGTGTATTAAAAGTCATGGTTTGAAAAGATGTTGACCTTAAACGTAAACATGTAAAGTGGAAGTGTTTATGCCCGGGCCTATGTAACCTCACAACACTGGTCTCTGAGAAACTCAAATCCCTTCGAGAGTACTCTCTTCTGCTGTAGTGTGAGAAAATGAAGCTCTATGAGAAAGACAGAAGATGTTTGCAATGTGCATCAGAGATTTTTTGACACAAGCTCTGAAGCTCTGTTCTGGGAACTATAAAATTGATGACTCCATTTGACGAGCTAAGAATCTCTAACACTAATACAACTATTAGCTACTACATTCATGAGGTAATGAAAAATATCTCTGTTCAACAAATATAAATACATCAAGGATTAGTAGCTAAAAAAGCCTAATCATTTTGATATCAATAACTGGCCTAAACTAGTCTACTTTTAACACAGTATTTGTACTCACTTCCAGACAGTGCACTTCATGAGTTTTGTGGCTGCTTAATATTTTTCCCTTAAGAGAGCAAAATGTATTTTGCCAAACATAGAAGACACGGACCTCTGCATTTGGTTCCCTACTTTGTGCAACATATGGCTCTCACATCTATATACATTAATAATGTTTACAGTGTGGCACCCCACAGATTAACATGAAAAACTGTCTTGATAATGGCCTGAGAAATCGTCCCTAGTGTTAAAACTCTCCACATAGACTCCTTCCTATTAGGAGAAACGTTGAATTCACAATAAAACTAGAGAGCAATGACAAACCGATGCAAAAAAGCTTCTAAATGGCTACTGCTCTTTCCATCAAATTTTCAGACTGTCTGTTAAACACAACAACATTGTGGCCCCTGAATCACACTTAAAAATGGCCTGGAGAGCTTATTGTAATTATTGTGCCATTTGGTTGAGTTTTCAGTGCCTGAATCTGGCATAACTTGCATGCTGGATCGGGCCATGTAAATCAGCAATGGTGGTCTCATCCTAAATAAGGTGGGCAGCTACTACTGCAGCCAGGTGACCCAGTGGCAGACAGGCTGTCAAGCTAAAGGAGGCCAATCTTGGAGCCAGATGAGAGTCCACTATTGTAAACTCTTTGGTTCCCCCTATCTCCAAATGAAGCAGGGAAAGTGCAAGGTTGGCAAATGCCCAGAATGTGCCAACCTAAATATCACCTTCTCAAGTATGTTCAAAACCTAGATATAAGTTGTGCGGCAACCTCTTCTCCACTGGAGCTGGGAGTAGGCGTGTGAGTGTACCATTCAACGGAGGGGTCTTGACTAGAAACTGAAATGTTAGTATTATGGTGTGCACATTGCATTGTTTGCATGCTGCCCTTTATGAGGTGCGTAACCCCAATGCCATTAAATTAGTATGGTAGTTGTATAAGAACTGCTTGTATGTCAATTAACTTAAAATGTAGCATAGTACAAGCATTTTTAAATAGATAATAATGTTTGTGCATTTGTGGATGAATTAATGTATGACTTTAGGAAGTACTCATAAGTGGAAACGTGTTTTATATATTTTGAGTAAATACTTTGATGAATTGCTGTTTAATTGATTGATGGAGAGAAACATTGAATAAACCAATATGATGAAAAACACAACTTTAAATATCCCCATCCCCATCGTATTTACTCATAACAGCACCATCGCCAATGATTCAGCGTTCACCGCTTTCCGAAAGAGTCCTCATTTTTTATCAAGGGTTCTTACTGTGCATTTGAAAACACGGAGATATGGCTAGAAAAATAATCATAAATGTTTTCTTTCTTAATAAATCTTAGAGAAATAAATATAATTTATGGGGGGAGGTTTCATGAGAGGACATGGTGATGGTTTTTACTAAAAGATATTGGATTTTGGAATATATAAGGTACACAGGCAAAATGACAAAATCTTCTGGTTCATGAACAGCATGTGTTTAAAATTCTATGTCAAAAAGTCAATTATATTATCAACGGGTTTGGCTTCCAGAAAAAAAGCCGCAAAATTGTCAAATTGCTTTATTTCCTTCACAAATTGTCAAAACCTGGTATCTGTCCAAGATGTTTGGCAACCTCCAACATGTAATTCATTGGCATAATGTAACGCATGGCAGATTTATGGCATGCATTAGGGATAACCACAAGACTGTATTTCCTGCCTACTGAGAGGGCTATCGCGCGCAGTGAAATAATACGCTATTGTGGCTAACACACTTGTTAGGTTTTTCGCTTATCTGGATTAAAAAATTGAATTATGTACACTCAGCCTAGTTACTGAACCTTTAAGGTTTATTAAAGTTTATTGACCATGTACACACTTCAGGATCTCGGCTCTATTCCTTCTCCGGAGCTGGAACATTGAATTAAGATGCAGCGCTTCGCAGCGGCTCCCGCAGACTCCAGCTGAGCTACAGGTAGCAACAGTCTCCTTCAATTAGACGTAATCATCACTCACAGTCAATAATTGTGCTAAAGGCTGCTTTCAAATCTGTGAGGGATTCGCATTTAATGTACTGATTCGGCTTGTCTGAGCCAAATTCACTGTGTACTGAAACCAAAGCAATTTAGTTGTTGCCTACGGCTTTTCTGGCAGTTCATCTAGTACTCAGCGCGGTAAGGACGGTGAGATACAATTTAATCTAAGGCATCTGTGTGCACAGAAAGGGCCTTTTCTTTAACCGAGAAGAGCTAAGTGACGGCTAAACTGTAGTTTTATGAGAAGAAGCAGGCCTCATCTCAACCCATGGAAAATAAACCGTTTAAGACGCGGCAGAAAACCAAACTCAAAGTTAAAAATTAAAAATAGATATGTAGGAAAGGCCCAAAACGCGGTCTCTCGGTTCCAAATGGCATAATGTACTTGACGCCTGATACCTGGATTAACCGCCTCGGATTTCACACGTAATATCGACGGCAACAGGAAGCGGAGATCTTTATTAAATATGAAATGGAGCTGCGTTCACAGAAACATTTTTAAGCGTGCTTGTTATTTACAAGGGTGCTAGCTGCTTGCATTGGAACCCGTGTCTCTCGTGTCTTGAAAAAAGATAACAATACATGCTGTAATAATTTATTTCAAAACCAACCTGGTTCTTCGAGACTTCCAGGGCCTGATAGTCTGGCGCACAGATTTTAAGATGGGTTCACGCGTTAGAGAACAAAGCTGTTTCGGTGCATACACAACGTCCAGTGTAAACCGTCAAATTATTCTTTAGTCCTGGATATTCATATGTTCCGATTTGGTTCATCTGTACTGACTAAGCATCCTGTGATATCAAGCCATAAAGCAAAATATTCGTCGGGACCCTCACCCTGCATCTGGGGCATTTTCAAATGTGGTCATGAAGGCCAGTGGCATAATGAGTTTCGGTATGTTTACTGCTGCAGGCCGTTAAGACAGCAATAGAGCGCAATTATGACATCTCAGATGACATCACAGGGTTAATTCGTACCGGAGGTTGCAGGTGGTGGGCACTGCCACTCATGTTTGGGGACCAGGACGCTTTTCATCGTCAGACTTTTATCCGGAACAATTAAGAGGCAGGCAAGGGAGGATGGAGGAGATAGAGAGATATAGGAAATCAGCGACAGAGGAAGAAAGCAGAAATGAAAAGTAACCTGCAACAGTAAGATGTACACAGCCAAGAAGTGTGCAGGAGAGATACAAGTAATCAGGGGGATTTAACTTTAGGCAGACAATTTGGCCCCTGCACAATTGTTTTTAACATTTTAACCACTTACTTTCTATGCAGCACATAATCCACCCACTGACATTGCCTTCAGTAGAGTTGGGTACCATATGTTAGCGTTGTTTGGGTTTCCGGAATAATTTAGACTTCAGCTATTAACTAGGCCTGGGCGAAGCACTACGCGAGCTGCAAATTGCAGAGTGTGAACATGCGTAGCGTAGCGTAGTGCAGCGGTCATTTTTTGCTTGCTCGCGGTCCTCAACAACAAGTTGGCGACCGGGAGCAGGCAAAATAACATCTTGGTGAGATTTTTTCCTCGTTCACGATCAGCAACATCAAGTTGCCGATTGCGAGCATGGAAAATAAACCTCCCTGCGTGATTCTCAACGCATGGAGGTCTGTTTTCTCATTGCGAGTGGTCGCGTATGCTCGCGACCACTCGCGATGAGAAACTACCAGTCCGCGTTGAGAAAGCTGCAGCTCGAGGAAAAATCTCCTTGAGCGACAGAAAACGACAGCTCGCACTGTGCAAGATGCCGCTTTCAATGATTGCACTGTGCCGAATGCTTGTCCGCACTGTGCAATCATTGAAAACGGCATCCTGCATAGTGCGAACATTCTACTACGCAGTTCGCGTAGTGCTACGCTAAGCTTGCGTAGTGCAAAGTGCACTTTGCGTAGCTTCGCAAAGCGCTACTTCGCAAACTATGCCCAGCCCTACTATTAACTCCTCTTTTGCAATCATATGCTTGCTGTAACCATGCATGTTTCAGAAGAATTGTGTGCTCTCGAAGGACAGCTTTGCGTTAGTTCATACTTAAAATATTGAATTGATGAATACTTTTTTCTATTATTGTCCTTTTATGTATTCCCTGCTTCACTTAAAATTAGTTTGAACTATTTAGTGGAATGGGGGGTGGACGTATCATGAGCATTTGTTTTAGCTCAATGCATAACTGAATGCCACTAGCACAATACAATGCAGAATGGCTGTGAGTTAATGCAAGAAATGCAGATGACCAGGGATGTTGTTACCATTAATGCAACACTTGCAGTGGCACCATTGCCCCGAAGCATGATGGACCCATTGAACCCTGATAAGTGATACATTTTACTACCCTTAGAGCATTCAAAGGGGCCATTTCCCTAGCTTGCACCAGGGCCCATGGCATTCTTGCTACACCACTGCAGACAACACAATTCAGAAACAGTGAGGAGGGATAGCCTACCTCTTTGTCTGAGCTGTGCTGTCTGCAAACTGTGAATTAACTCAGAAAAATCTGTGATATATGGATTCACTTTAGACAGCGCAAAAGCAAAAAAAGAAAAAAAAAGGCGTTCAGCTCTGCACACTCCTAGCACAACTGTTCATGACACAGCCAGCACCAGGCGTAGACCAACCTCATCAGTGTGCTTAAATTGTGGTTCCAGTCATCACTTCCTGCTGTTATCAGTGTTGTTAGGGAAGTATGTTATGAGTGTGGAGGAAACACAGTGTTCAGGAGGTGTCAGTATGCTTATCCTTCAGAGTTAGAGGCCATTATTTGGCATGACCAGCAAGAAGACCCTAAGCTCGTTGTGGTAGACCATACTTCACATGAAGTGTGCATGAATGCATGAGGACCCGATGGTATTTGAAACAGGTAACCATTGTATTTGAGTAAGAAGGGACTTAGGTAATTGTTTAGTCTGTGTAAAAATGCATGTATTCATGCTTGTGCCATTACGACATTTAAGGTATTCAGGTAATCATCGGCAGCAGTCACATTCGGGTGTAATGCTTGTGGGGGAGGAATATATGCGGTAAATGAGTCATTTAAAATAAGCAGGTAAAGGCTTAGGGGCATATTTTCTAATACGTCATGCAACATAATGCAATAGGATAACTTGCAATGCTGCATTGTGTGACAAGGAGAGTGGAGGAATGCACCATATCTACTAAGCTATGGCACATTCCTGCTTCCTGTCAATGCTGATGCAAAGAGTACTGCCTAGCCCCAATACAGGCCCCTTTGTGCTACACTGCAAGGGTCCCTACATTGTAGACAGGATTGCTCTCTTTCTATGTGTGCACACATTGAAGAAAAAAAATGAGGAGATATAAACATTTTTCTCCTTGTTATGCCTCACCTGGCCTGGGAAAGTGTAGCATTTTGATGCATTTCCATGTTTATTAGTCTTAGTCAGGTCAGGTCAGAAAAGGCTTTATTCGATAGTTTTTTTTTAAAATCATAAAAGCCCATTAAAACACACAATACTTTTTCAGAAAAATAAATATACAGGAAATACAAGAAACCTCTTAAAATTTGATATAAAATTCAACATGATTAAAATCAGACAATATTAAAAAGACAGTGAGCCCAAACAGTCTCACTCCTTAAATCACTATACTCTTCCTTTGATACAGCACTTTCTTAAAAAAACATAGATATCCTCAAGGCTATGTGCTCGTTTTCTAAAAACTGAAGTTTAATTAGTGCCGGGCAACATTGCCTCAACCCCTAAGCTTTTAACAGGGGTACTAACCACACCTTCCTTAACCCATATAAAATGTACAAAATAAAACTAGGTGAACAGCAGATTGGACCGAGTGATTATCACAATGACATAGTAATAATTCTCAGGCCCAATCATTAATTCTTGGAAAGGCAGCAAATCTATGAACAGTCCCCAGTCTAAACCTAGTTAGTAGCAGCCTATCAAATCCACCAGGGACCAAATGCTAAGTATGGCTGCATACTAACAGTAGTTAAAACCACCTGATGCTACTAAACACTGGACTTTAAAGTCTCCCTAGGCAGTTTTAACATATCCAAAAACTGGAGACCCTCCTTTTTTAGATTATTTCTGGTAATCAACTGGATAGCGTTCGGATTACTAAAATATTCTAAGTGACCTAAATCGCTCATGATATCACGCACATTTTAACCCATGGGAAATTTACAGCCCCTTCCAAGTTTAAACTATCCCGTAAAATCTCCCTATTTAACTCGCTCTGTTCTTTTGACCAAATCCTGTGCCAGAGGAGGATAGGTTCCAGTTTTATGAGGTCAGAGATATATGGGATGCTTAGCTCAGCATGACAAACGTATGAGGAGATGCTGGCTGGAACTGACAGAATATACAGTAGGAAAGTATTTCCCACTAGTTGTATCGGGTGCATGTCAGCAATGCCCCAGACCTACCTTGTGGTAGAGGTACATTTAGTTTCATGAAATTTGGGTAAATTTTCCTGGCGGTTTCCTGCCCAGTTTTTTTAGGGAAGGCGGCCAGAGCTGTTGTTATCTTGATAAATGCTAGCTTTTTTGGAGAATCGGCTTGGGTCCATAGATCATTTTGATTAAATAAAATACCAAGATATGAAAAACTCTAGGTAGGGGCTATTTTTTGCCCACCCACAAACATTTATTTATTTAATTATGAGATTTGTAGAGCGCGTAAATACCTGTGGGTGTCTCAGCGCTATGGACAACAGACACATACTTTGTAGCAGAAAGCTTAATGATTAAACAGCCAGGTTTTTGTCCTTTTTCTAAAAACTAGAAGAGATGGGCTGGATCTAATCTCAGCTGGAAGGACGTTCCAGAGTTTTGCTCTAGCCACGATGAAGCGCTTATCACCCCAAGAAGCAGTTTTTGTTCGTGGAACCGTACGCAGATTAGCTGTAGAGGAGCAGCAGGGACCGAGCGGGAACGTAAGCTGTGAGAGCCTTGTTAAGGAATTGAGGTCCAATATTGCAGGATGCTTTATAAGCAATGCATAGAGCCTTAAAGTTTATGCGGTTTTTCACAGGGAGCCAGTGATATTGTCGAATGATGTGGGAAATAGACTTATGTTTGGGAGTTCCAGATAACATTCTGGCTGCAGCATTTTGAACAAGTTGGAGTTTATGAATGACTTCGTTTTGGGCATTTATAAGAAGTCCATTACAGTAGTCAATAGTGGACATGACAAGGGTACTGACTAATGTTTTCCCGGCAATCAGAGGTAGGTATGGCAAAAGTTTTTTTTATCATGCGCAGCTTGTAGAAAGAGTATGATACCACCGAGTTGGCTTGGGGAACAAAGGACAGTCGGTTGTCGAATATGACACCCAGATTCCTAACCTTAGTCACTGGTACAGGTGGAGGACCCTGCGAGGGCGGCCACCAGCTGGGGGACCAAACTGGAGATAGCTTACCCAGTATCATCACCTCTGTTTTCTCAAAGATCAATTTGAGGCAGTTGGTGGTCATGTCCCTAAACCTCTGATTCCCATGGCCAGATCTCATTATGAAGGTCTTTGTTGTCTTAATGCTAAGACCAAGATCCTTCATAATTGTAGAAAAACTATTTAAAACCTTCTGGAGACCAATCTGGGTATGTGACATCAGCACTGCATCGTCCGCATAGAGGAGAGAAGCTACAGGATATCCGCCTATTAGGGGAAAGTCTCAACCATCCATAAGCAATGCTTGCTCCAGCACATTAGTATAAAGGTTAAAAAGGAAGAGGGCTAGGACACTTCCTTGTCTAACCCCCTCCTAACAGGAAAAAAGGCACTGCGCTCTGCCACCAAGGCCATAACGCATTTTTGCCTTCGCACCACTGTAGAGGCCCTTAAGAAAATGGATAATATTTGGGTCAACCCCAACGGTCTCAAGGATCTCCCAAAGTTTACCATGCCTCACCGAGTTGAAACCTGTAGTGAGGTCCACAAAGGCTAAAAACAATCAGCCCTTCTTCACCCTGGTGTACTTCCCCACAAAGATAGCTAGGTTTAGACTCTGCTCTGTTGTCCCTAGCCCCTCGTAAAACCATATTGAATATCAGATAGGAGCTGGCTGTCCTCCGCCCAATCATGTAGGCATTTCAAGATAATTGTCCCAACAACTCTTGCCAAAGTATCCAATAGATAAATGGGCCTATAGCAACCAGGATCCTGACGATACCCTTTTTTAAATGTAGGGACAATGATAGATTCCACCCAGGTCATCAGAAATGATGCCTGACAACTGCCATTCATTACCTGTGTGATAATTGGTCCCCAAAGATTGGTGTTTCACTTAAACAGGTCTACTGGGACCTTATTTGGTCCAGCGGCCTTGCCACCCGGCTTGTTGAGAGTGCTTTTTTACTTTCTCCAAGGTAAACTGGAGGTCCAAGTTATGGGAGGTTTCCTCTTGAAAATTGCTGAGTTGGATATTGGAATTTCCCTGCCCATTGTACACTGTGGAAAAATGTGCAATCCATTGATCCTAGGATATGGCAATTTCTATTGAGGGGCCCCCTCCAGCTGATAAAAATTGTGTTTTTACTGCTTTCCAAAAGGCAGCACTATCTTTCATTTGTGAAGCTGTGTGGAGCGATTCCCAGGCTTCTTTCCTCAGGGAGTTTTTTCTTTTTATGAGGGTAACCCTATAGCCCCTTCTTGCCTACCTGATATTAATGAGATTCCTTGGTAGCTTATGTAACACGTGCTTCAGAATAGTATCAGCTTGTGTACACTTTGCATCAAACCAACCCTGGAGGACAGCCTTTTTCAATTTTGGGCATGCAGTACTTCCCTTACCACACCTGCTATTACATGGAAGGAAGATAAAATGCTGTCAGAGGTAGCTGACTCACTCAGGCAAGTGTCAAAGGCCAGTCTACACTTGGTTACCAAGTGTTTTATGACCGCTACAGGGTCCACCATGAACCAACGTAGAGTGTATCCATTGACTTTAACAATTTTTACATTAGCTAGTGCCTGGTCAACCTGATGATCCCTTCCCGATTTATTTGTTTGAAAAGAAGAAACCGATATACACAGAGGGAAGTGGTCACTCAACAAATTATCATCAACTTTGAAGGAATGGAGCCTAGATACGTGGGTATTCGACAATAATATATGATCTATTGTTGAGCATAGACCTCTACCATTAAAAGTCAGGGGCATTAAAATGGGTCTGGCACATAGTTCATTCGCAAAACCCAGGTCCAGGGAGAAGACCAATTCATTAAACAGTTCCCCTGTTCTGGAGTGGCAAAAGTGAGTATTGCTTATACCCTCTCCATCTTTGAAACCACACGTTTTGCCATCCTCATGGGAGCACAAAGCACAGTTAAAATCACCAGCCAATATTAGCATCCTATCTTTAACACTGTCATTGCACAAGGTTTACAGATCATTACACAGTTTCTTAACCACATTGCAAAGTCTATCTGATGGAATATTGTTATAAAAGTTAGCCAGTACAATACAAAGGTTGCACTTAAATGCAATGTAATTAGTTGATAATACTTTTCCCAGTGGCAAGTCTCAATTTTATTTATTATTAGCTTATCAGATATACAAGTGCAAAGCCCGCCTTTTGCTCTGCCACTTAAACCCCAACTGCTTGCAAATTAAACGTTTTGAACCCATTTATATGTATTGTTTCATTTGCCCACGTTTCCTGGAAACATAATATATCAAAATGTAATATAAAATCACACCATAATGGATTATTAATCTTGGAACGTAAACCTAATAAATTCCAGGAAATTAGACTACAGCCAGAACTCTTGGAAGTACATAGGGGCTTGTGGTTACAGAATTAGGGGGCTTAAGGCCGCCATCACATATAGGTACTTGGGATAAGCTCAGGTCATCATGCGATTCAAGGGAGGAAGCCAGGTTCTGTAGGGTAAAACCAATATCTTGGACTTCCTCTTCAATAAAGGTTGAGAGTGTCATACAATGTTCTCGCTCTATATTGACGTGAGCTATACTATCTTGCCTTGGAGCTTTATCTCCTGGGTACCCATATAGACAACTATCACATTCTAGACACTGGCTCTGAGGGGTCAGTCAGTCAATATCTTCTATGGTATTCAGACTATCAAAATAATTACTGACTGGAACTGCATACTTTGGCTGGTTTGCCCGTGTGAATCTTTCCTCCTCTGCAATGTACCATGGGGGTCTAGGTGGTTGGTAGAAAAACCCCAGAGGTAGAATAATTATCTGTTATACACAAAGGTATCCAGGGGTCTGAACCTACATCTCTGAACAATATACCTTGCTGAACATACCAAACCAAATGCGTGCGCCAGCTACCAGGGTAGAAACTACTATACTAGAAAATGATATTCAAGTTGACGGATTCTCATCACTCACCCATAGGTGACATACTTCATCATCTGGGTCTCTTCATTGATGTCACGATCGTGACACTAAGGGCTGCGACCTCGTCAGAATGATGAGGGAGCCTGAGGATGTTTTCTCAAGGACACTAGCTGAGTTTTCAGATGAGAGCAACTAAGTTTTATGGGAAGAAAATGCAGTGCATAAGAAAAGAAATAATAGTGAATTAAAATTGACCTGTGTGAGACCCTATCTTTATTATTGTCTTGCACAAATCAAAACTAAAAACCGTGCAAAATGAGAGTCTGTAACAAATATCTGTCTGTTGTTCGTGACAAAAAGGGTAAACATGTTTCAGCACGTATGGACATTATTCCGTCCCATGCCTTCTTCAGGACCACTACTGTGTTGCTACTGCAATTGTGTAGAAATCATATATTGAACGAATCTCTTATGTGTGGAATACATAAAAATACCCCATAAATGGTTGGAACAGCTACAACCGAATAGCTCAAGCAGGATGTCAGCCAACTGACTGGTGGACTTACTTCTGGGGATCCTGGATTCAAGGCAGGCAGAGAAAGTCTTCCTTCTTCAAACAGCAAAGCAGTCCTTCATCGCAATCTTCCAGAGGTCTAAGAGTGTTCTGAGGGTGAAGGATGCCACCTTTGTCTAGCCTTGTCCTTTTCCTGGGTTTGGCTCCAGTTTGTTTAGGAGGACAAAGGCAGACAGGTGTAGGTGTGATCTGCATCTGTCAGTGGCAGGGCTGGCAGCCTTGGAAGTCTTTGAAGCTCCGAAAGGGCTAAATACCTCCAGGACATTCTGCTCATGGTAGGAACACTTTGCCCTACACCCAGGGTCCTTTTGTCCCCATGTCTGAAAGGAATACACAAAATACCACAGGAGAACTATTCATAATCATGTGACCGTGGTCACTGGCAAAAAAGCACATATGGTTTAGGAAGAAAAATACCAACTTTTTAAAAGTGGCATTTTTTGAATAGTAATTTAAAATCCGACAATACCAGGATTTCAAAGTTCAATTAAATTAAATGTAGGTAGCATTTCTCTATCTGTTCCCAAACTTAAGTTATCACTTATTCAGTGCTAATCAATGAGAGTTATAGCCTTGCTACAGTGAAAAATTACTTTAGAATTTTTCACTGTCAGGATGTGTTAAACGTACACGGACATGGCCTACTTTTTAAATGCCATGCTCTCTTCCCCCAGGGGGGTGACTGATAAGTATTTAAAAGAATGGTTTAGGCCTGGCAAAAGGTTTGTTTGTTATTTCCCGGTCAAAATGGCAGTTTAAAAATGCACTACAGGTTGCAGTGGCAGGACTGAAGCATGTTTTAAGAGGCTACTGTACTAGATGGTACAAGGAGTTCTATAGCCTACTAGTAGTATTTAATTTACAGGTCCTGGGTTGATGTAGTACCATATATTCTGGAGACTTATAAGTAAATTAAATGTGAAAATAAATGTATACCATGTTTAAGGGAGAGAGGACAAACGCTTGACCACTGATTAGCAGGTGTAAAGTGATCGGAGTCCTAAGAGGTAGAAAAAATAGGTTTAGCAAACAAAGGCAGAAATCTGGTGACAACCCGCAGAAAAGTGAATATCTAAAAGATTGCATTACTGTTTCTACAGCAACTAAAGCTATTACTATTGCTACCACTATCTGGGCATGTCAGATGAGCACAATGATGCTGGGACAATTTTTAGATTGGAGGTACTGCCAACAATGTTACATCACTGAAGTCATGGGAATTTTGAAAAATCCAAGTAAGAGTGCCACACCCATGCAGGAGGAGAGTGGAAATAATGTGGTATCTAGGCTGTGGTGCATTTTGGGGCACTGGTGTTTAAGCACACTGTCATTTATAGACAGCACATTTTCCATTGGAATGGCCACTGAATTTACATACATGTGCAGTTTTACTGATAAAAGCATATAGCGCATAAATGATATTGTGTATATTGGGTTTGGGCCGATATTTACTATTAGGAGATTACCAAGTGAAGTGTCTAGATTTGTTTTGATCTTATTAAAATCTTTATTTTCATCCAGGCCTGGGCGGTGAACTCCGCTCCGTTCGCTGAGTTTGTGGAGTTTTTGTTGCACTCCGAGCTCTGCAGAGCTCACAGTTCTGAAAATCTCCTTTTCCTTGTTCACACTCGCAAGCAGTAAATTGGGGACCGCGAGCCAGGACAATTTAACACTATACCACCTGCCGGCGAGATTTCTGAAAGCAGGCGGTCATGGATGGTCGCTACCGCTCGCATTGAAAAGTCTTCAGTTCTCATTGAGGAAGTTGCCGCTTGAGTAGAACTTCTACTCAAGCGGCAGAGAGAAGCAGCGCCCTCTTGCACTGTGCGGGATGCCATTTGTGCTGATTTTACAGCAATGGACAAACACCTGGTGCTAAAAATTAGTGTGAATGTCCTGAGGTAACCCACTCTGCCGCCCGCTGAACGCTGGGTAGCTTGTAGCTGAGATTTTTTTTACGTGGCGGAGTTCTGCTGAACTCTGCAAATTCTGCACAGGCCTATTGTCCTAGCACTTCAGCCTTACAAAAATTTGCTTCATTTGTGCTTTCCTAATTGCTGATATATTTAGAAATATGTGTATAATTAATGTAAAGTTTGTTGTGTGGTAGAAAAAAACAGACATCCTACAGCCTTTTCTTTCTTTCCCTGTACCCCTGAAAGATTGTCACTTTGGTCACTTTTGAAAAATCTCCTCACTTTGCAGTCAGAGAAAGTAAAGTAAACATCAGTTTCCTAGTTAAAATAAGTAGCTATATGTCAGAACACAGTGCCTGACATTTGAACTTTGTCTTTCAATGCACAAAAAAATGTGATAACGTAAAAATAAAATTCAAAGACATCTTTATTGCTCACTCATCTTCTGAACTCCAGCATGGGGTTTTGAGGGTGGTGCAACACACCCTACACCCCTACTTCCAGAACCTATGGATGTGCATGTGGTGGACAAGAGTGCCTCCTGTCTCTAAGTTCTACTCACATTTGAAGTAAACATTTCCTTTCCTCGGGCTTTCACTGTGTATATGTTAAAGGGCATATTAACTGTACTTTAAGTGTCACATTTTGAACACAGTGTGTCAAGAACAAGAGGAATCGGTGTACGTGTTTGCCAAACTATTAAGATGTGTACAGAATTTAATGTTTGATATCTTCATAAACGGGTAAGCAATTTTCATGCAAATCATTGAGGTAATTCAGGAAATCAAATTTTGTTATCTAAAATTCTTAAATCGGCCAGAGATAAGAACCAGGGTGAAAGCCAAGCATTAAAATCAGATGCAGAATCAGTTAAGACTAGATCAGGGGTCTCCAACCTTTTCTGCAATAAGATCTACTTTTGTTCAATGAAAATCATCCTGCGCTACTAATAATAATGGTGGCCAACCCATCTAAGACACTCAGCAGTGAGTTTATCAGTGCATTTTGCAGAGTTGTCAGCAGTAAAGTAAAACATTTTATACATTTGGAATGCCTTTATACGGATAATGCATAAAAGCCATAGTTGCAATCCCACTGGCACCAAGCAAATAATATAAGTAACATATCAACAAATCACATGGCAGCTTTAAATACATCTTAAAAATGTAGCCAGTTTTCTCCAAATATCAGCATATGAGTTATGAAAATACACACATTTTCATATGATATAGGTGGGTATGTACCTTTGGTAGACATGTAATAATTAAACTAAACAAAAGCTTCTATAATAATAGGCTGGGCTGCACTCAGGAGAGCTACTTGCAGGTACCTGGAGAGCTACCATAGGCTCACGAGCTACTCGTTGGAGACAATAGTATAATTTTTTACTTCAATTTTATTTGATGTTGGAGAAGTATTGTAAGAAACTCAAAGCTTTTCTTTTTTTAATCTCAGATCTCTAGCCCTTGATTATATTTGATCACAATTGGGTAACAGTGGCATAAACAGATGCAATCACTGATGAAATGAAGGCCCCTTCAATCTAGTATTGTGAGAAATTGGGCTGTAGGGTGAGGAGGGTGAGACCCCTTTTCAAGCAACAGCCACAATCCTCGTCAGGGTGAACCACTAACATCAATAAATTAAGCTCTGCTTAACCACCTCATAGCTTGGCACAAAACGTCAGGCTTAACTCAGAGGCAATGTGTGAAGTATTTATGCAGCACACAAACAGTAATAAAGTGAAAACACAACACAGGAAAAATCCCAAACCAATTAAAAAAAACTAGAGTAAATTGTTATCAATTATTTGACCCCAACACAACAGAAATCCAATTAGTAGAATGGAAGGTATCCAATTTTAAAGATTTTAGAGTAAATTAGAGCTAAGAAGCAAAAAGCGCCAACCGAAGTTATCTGGTCGCAGTAGACTGGGTCAAAGTCACAAGTTCAGGCTGACCACGATGGAGTGTGGAAGAAAAACAGGATGTTGCCCAATTAATCAATCAGGGTTAGTAAAGAGCACGTACTCATCTGCGAGGGTCTCAAGGTGCTAGGGTGAGGTCCTTCCTGAACTGGAGCAGGGTAGGGTTTTGCCATAGGTGGAGGTTTTGCCATCGTGGAGAAGTGTGGCTCAGGGGTTAGAGGCGGCAGACCCGGAAGCTGAGATCGGCCCTGGACCAGGGTTCAATTCCCGCCTCGGCGGGTCTTGGGCTCAAAAATTCCACGGACTCGATAAATCTCGCTCCGGTGCCTTCTCGACTCACGGGTTCACACTCTGCGACTCTGGGCAATAGCTTGCTTAATCTCCACAACGGCCCCTGGCGGCGGGATGCCTGGCTTTCACCTTGTGGATACCCTGCCGGGGTTATCTCACAGGGGAATACCAGGACGGGTTCCCTAAGCAAGCGCCGGGAAACCCTTTGTGGGTAGCTGTGCGCTATATAAGCTCAAATACATACATACATACATACAGGTGGAGGTCCTGCCAGGCCTTGGATGTGAGGAAGGAGAAGGACTTTCCTCCTGTTCTGGTCTTGTAGATGCGTGGGTGGTGGCCAGAGCTAAGTTCGCTGACAAAGTAACTTGTGTCATAGGCATCAAGATGCAGAGTCCTTCCAGCAAACTGTGCGGGCCATTGTTTCGGAGTCATCGATGTGGTGCTGCAACATGAGGTCTGGTGTTGAGATTCGTTGAGATGTGTCATGCAGTGGTGGAGTTGATAAAGACATCAACTGGAGCTTGCAATGCAATGGCCTGCGTCATTATCGAGGAAGCTGTTGGTGGGTGATTGTGAGAACTTGCGCTGAAATGCGTCTGCATTAAGTACGAGATAAATCATGCTGGGACAGTTCTGATGGTGACCTGTGTCGCACTACATTGAGATGCATGGAGTTGCATCAACATCGAAGAAGCCTGTTATGTGTCTCAGGCTTTGAACAGAAGGCCAGCCGAGTGGCTCTTGGTGATTTCCACTTAGGAAAACTGGATTTAGCAGGGCAGATCATAGCAATAGAAGAGTCATGGTGCAGCAACAACAGGCCTCTGGCAGCAAAGCAATCCTTGGTCATCAAAGTAGAACTTGAGCAGATGGGCAGACTTCACAGCTGGGCAGGCCTCCTTCCTGACAGAGCCCACAGGCCCAGACATTTTCTGAAAAGTGGGTCTGAGGGTCCAATATTTATACCTAGCACCCACTTTGAAGGGGGAGAATCTTCTTGAGTTTCCCCCTACAGATGTATCAGGACCCACCTCCCTGCCCTGGCCTCAGTGTGTATGGGGGTACAATTAGGCTAGTGTGAATTCCTTTGTGTTTGAGCTGAGCCAGTTCCTTTGAACTTCAAGTGTGGTAGGTGACAGCTCTGCACCTCCTATCACGTCAGAGATAGACCATCCTGCCAGCACCCAGACCCTCTTATGTGATGCTGGCTGGGAGGAATGTACATAGGCCAACTGCCAACTACATCTAATTATGTGTCCCGGTAGCAGGCTGCAGGTACCTAATGGCTAGGATAAGAAAATGCCAACTTTTTAAAAGTGGTATTTTTATGATTGTGACTTAAAATCCAACGTTACCATTAAACTATAACTCCCCAGACATCAAACTTGACTTTCAATCAAAAGTTATCACTTTTTAAATGTAATAAGATAACCCAAAGTTATCCTGTGGGAAAGTTAGGCCTCACAGTGTCAGTGTTCACTACCAGGACATGTAAAACTTAAAAGTATATGTCCAACTTTCTAGTCACAATGCACCCTGCACTTTGGGCTGTCTGGGGCTTACCTTAGTGGTGAATGATATGTCATAAAAAGAGAGATTTAGACTTGGCAATAGGGTTATATTGCCAAGTCGAATTGGCAGTTTAAAACTGTATACTGGCTGCAGAGGCAGACCCTGGTTTGAGGGTCTGCTTAAGTGGGTGGCACAATAAGTGCTGCAGTCCCACTAGTAGAATATTATTTATAGGCCCTGGGTATATAGTATACCATCTTACTAGGGACGTATGAGTAAATTAAGTAAGGGATTTGGATGTAAGCCAATTTTACCATGTTTTAGGGAGTAAGCACTAAGCACAAGCACTTTAGCACCGGTTAGCTGTGGTAAAGTGCACAGGGCATACGGCCAGCAAAAACTAATTCAGAAAAATAGAAGGTTGAAAGCAAAAAGTTTAGGGGAAGAGCACCATTAGTCTGAAAGGTCTAACACATGTGTTACATATTTGTGTGGGGGATGATCTTTCAAAAAATCCCTGTCCCTGAGAAAAGACAGCAGGAACCTCAGAGGGAAGCCTTCTGGCACAACAGTATCCACGCTTCGCATAACAAAGCTGAGCAAAACGAGAAACAAAATGCCATATTTAGTACAGTCAATGCAAAAAAGTGAAAGTAATCTCGAAAAGGTTGCAAAATAACCAATATGTTTATTAATGGGCAGGAGTCATTGGTAAATACTAGTAAATATTAGTCCAGCTTTAATTGTTCAACATAAGTTTACAAACATTTGTGACAAAGCAACATAGTACATTTTCTTCTACAGGACAGAGTGATTTTATACATCCAAAATTCTGAGTAGGGACAAAAACAATTGCGGTTGCAGATAGTTGCAATTTTCAGTCAATACATTTTTCACCTTTTAAATGGGACATTCTCAAGGCTCAAAACTTCATCAGAGTAAACATGTTCCTTGCAGAAAAAGTAAATAGAAAGTAGGGTTAATGACAGTAGTTAAAAAGTGTTCCAACTGCCCAATGAGAAGGGAGCCAGCAAGCAATCTACGCCATCCCATACATAGTATATGCCAGGTAAGACCAGAAGCTATAAGAGGCTGGTGCAGTAGTTATGTACCCTGGAACCACCCTGGGACCACGATTCAAATGAAATGATGTAAAAGGCATGCAATATTTTATTCTTCAAGACTATTGAAGCCAATAGTCTTTTGTTTATTTTCATAATTATGAATCTTGCTCCTTATTGAGACTGTTTTAAATAATTCTATATCCTCTATGTGAAAATGTAAGTTGCTGTTACAATATTTTGAAAACCTATGTTGGGCAACCTGATATGAGTTCTAATTTTAGCAAAACTGGCTAGCCCCCTTCACTGACCAATTCCAGAAATTTAAGGGGACCCCCTTAATTTTTGTGAGCACAACTCTATGCACAGGTAAAACAGAGTCACAAGATGGCTGCCAACACTTTCTGGCTTGGAGTGTTGGCAGCCAATTAGAATGAAGCTTGTGGTCTGGAGAGTTCGTGAACCCTCCTCGGCCACAGATAACAAAACTTTTTTCTTGTTCTAATTTCTCAGGAACTACTGAACGGATTTACACCATTTAAAAAAAAGGTCTCTTTCTGAACCAAGGCCTACCTTTTTGCTAACTTTGGTGTAATACCGTTCAGCAGTTCGGGCTGTAGCTTTGTCTAAAGTTTCCTATGGAAAATAACATGAGGAAAATGTGTTTTGGGACCCCCCTGTTTTCTCAGCCCCCGCTTGACGAATCACCCTGAAACGTTCAAGACAGGAGCTGACCAGAGCACCCCACTATCTTCAAACATTTTGTGAAGATTCGTCAAACGACGTCAAAGTTATTGGGAAAACAAAAAACGCTTTTCCTATGGAAACTAGGTCCTAACCACAACTACCTACTGGCGACCTTCAGTAGGTAATATATGTAATATATGTATATATATATATATATATATATATATATATATATTACCTACTGGCGGTCGCCAGTAGGTATATATAGTTAGGATTTTTTCTCTATGGGACTTTTGAAAATTCTATGTCTAATAACTTTGGCGTTTGTGGACGGAATCGGCTGAAATTTTCAGGAAAATGGCACATTTTGTTTTTGAGCAGCCCCTGAAAATTTGGAGGGTTTCATCAAGGGGGGGCCGAGAAAAAAGGGGGGTCCCAAAACGCGTTTTTCCCATTCATTTTTCCATAGGGCGTTTGGCCTCACTTTTAGCTCGAACGGCTGAATGGATTTGCACGAAACTTGGCAAAATTGTAGGGACTGTTAGCCCGATGTGCCTTTGCTGGGTCTCAATATATGTGCTCCAGTGGATTTTGAGAAATTAACGTTTTAAAAAACAGATATATCTGTGACAGCGTCCTGGGTAGCGCTCCGGTTCGCGTACTTGTCGCGTAACGGAACTTCGCGAAGCTGATTGGCTCTCCGGTGTCTGTCAACATTCTAAACAGTCCGGAGCGGCCGCCATCTTGTCTCTCGGTAGGATCGAGAGACAAGAGGAGGCCAAAACGAAGGGGCAAATGACCATAAGGGGGCATAGTAGATCCTCCCTGACCCCCTAGGTTTGATGTGGAGGCTTTAAAAGGGCCTCGCGGGGCAAAAAAAAAAAAACGTTTTTTTTGCGTGGGGTGCACCCGGTACGCGCACTGGAAAGCGGTCCGGGGAGCGTACTATAAGGAAACAAGAATGATAGACTTTTAAAATATTGTATGTTTATTGATTGTTCGTTTTGTTGTTTTTTTTTTTTTTTTATTTATTTACGTAGCAACTATAAGCTAATAAAGACCTGGCTTTTTGCCCAGAAAAAATAAGCACTCTCCCCCCTTTTTTTGTTTTTCCTGCCTAACAAGAGTTGCCCACCTAGCGCCGGGACACCTCCTTGTGAGGTAGCTGTTCGCGCTTTAGAAATATCAGTATTATTATTATTATTATTATTATAACATGTAGCTACCAATGCAGAGTCTAAAAATAAATAAACGCTGTCTCCTTTGTAGATATCTTGCAAGTTGTTTCTGAAGTTATTGTGGTATATGGAATTCATACCATAGTCTGTCTGGAAAGCCGAAACAATATGGAGGCAGGAGATGATAAAGAGATATTAAATACACATTGGAGATAATATAGTGGAAGAAAGGAAGTAACTATGAACAAACTTACTATGTAACACAAAAAAGTTGCACAGTATATTTAGAGTCTGACTTTACATTATAATCAATTTCCTACTAGTTTACAAAATACATATAAAAATGAATAATGTCTCAAACAATTTTTGAATTATTAAATAAAAATTAATTTTTCTGATTCTTTTTCAAAATTAAAAAGAAATTCTAATAATTCATTGTCAGTTTTTTTTTTCATTTTCAAGTAGGAAATCTACTGCTTCCACACATTGCAAAAGTTCAAAGTCCCGTGAATCATCATAGAATTCAGAGTCAATTTCTGTATCTGTTTTGCTTCCTGCAACAATTTCCAAGTTAGTTTTGTTCTCTCCTTCCATTTTTGTGCTGTAAAATGAATTTAAAAAAAATATATCAGTACAGATAGGGCACTGTTGGGTTTAAGTACAGACAGGTAGTTTGTCTTTTTAAACAGTGATTTTATCTTTGGGCAGTGTATGGTATCAGACTGGAAGTAGAAATCTAAAAAAAGTGTATGTGATAAAGCCTAAGTAAATTCATAATTATACAAGACAAGCCTAACTCCATCCATAACTATAACAGAGAAGTCTATCTTATTCTATAACTATTACAGAGGGATAGTATATAACTATCAGAAAATGTTTTCCTAATTAACTTATAGTTCACAACTTACTTCAGTTTTTAAAATAACATCTTACCTTTCAAAAATAAGTTTAAGTTCTCAGTTGAAATGCACTTCAGGAAGTAGTAGTCAAAATGGCTATGTTTCTCTCTCTTTCTTTATATATATTTAGGTACATAACCAATCAAATGTCATGATATAATAGTAGAAATTGAAAGTAACATTTTAATTGGTTGTCAATTCCAACACTTCATATGTGTTTTGTGAAGTAATTTACCTCAGGGAATTTAGAGAGGTCTACATGCTAAATGGCTAAATGGAATTCCAACCAAATTTGTGAAAATGGTAGGGATTGGTATGTAGTATGAGCTAATGTATAATTGGTGAAAGTGTCTCCAGTGGTTTTTCTGTAAATTACTTTCCTACCTTTTTTGAGCGAGTGCTTGTCAGTGCGTGTCCCGGTACGCGAACCTGCAGCGTTACGGGAGTCCTCCATTTTGTGTTTCGGTAGAATTGAGATACAAGATGGAGGGTAAATAATGTTCAGAATGGGTAGAAGGGGGCACGGTAGACGTATCTTGACCCCCTAGGTTTTCTGAGGGTGGCTGAGGAGGCTCATATATGTCGGAAAAAAAAATTGAATTTTTCGCGCTGTTAGCTGCCGGTACGCGAACCGGGTAGCGAACCGGGAAGCGAACATAAGTGAAAATTAGTGAAAAAAGGTACATTCGAAATTTCAAAAGAGTAATTAAAGTTAAGGTAGCTCTGAAAAGAGCTTTTGGGTTCTGTGTAAGTTCTAGGTACTTATAAGTAGGTACCAATACACAGTCGTAAATTTTGTATGAAAACTCTGTTCCCCTCATCTGAGAAGTGCACACCATCTCCTCTGTAGATATCTTGCATGTAATAACGCAAGTTATTGTTGTAGATGGAGCCCATTCCATGGTCACTCATGTAAGCTGAAACAGACTTATTTACATGCTTCCTCGATTTCTCAATTTGTGGACAAAATTGATTGGACCACCTCCATTTTTGTCTTTGGCATATATTGGAATATACCAAGGCAGTTTGAGGAAAAAGTGCCATCAATTGCTCAAAGGTGTCCTTTAAGAGCATTTCCAGACCTACCCCAGTCCAAGTGCCCAAATCATTTCCTCCACAGTGCACTATTATGAGGTCAGGGTTTGGCAAATGTAAAAAGGTTTTCACCAATGGTATCAATTGGTGACATTTCAATCTGCTTTGGCCAATCCATTTGATTTCCACATTTTGTAAATTGAGGTTGTGTAAATTTCTGTTATCAGCATACCTGTGAGCCCAGTGGATGTAGCTACGTCCAAGAATCCAGACTGAAAACATGGCTATATGAGTTTCTGCTGCAGTCAGATGAAGTGTGGGAATGAAATGGCAGTTGAAACAGTGGAGTTTGTAATGAAAAAAAACTGTGGAGTTTGAGTGCAAATGATTCATTAGCAGTAATTGGTGGATTTCCATTGCTGAAAACAGAAAGTTAGGGTGTATGGATGTGTTCTTTGAAAGATGCAATTTGAATGGTTAATAAAAAATGATGTTATGAAAGATTGCAGTGGATTAGGAGGTGTACTGAGAGTTCAGAGTTCATTTGAAACATTGTTCTGTGAACTTGTAAACATGAGAGGTCTGGCAGGTGGTAGTTGCTATGGGAAAAGGGCAGAAAGGGCAGAGGGGGGAAGGGTGTTGATTTGAAAATAGTGAGGGAAGAGTTTTGATTGGCTGACATGAGAGATATGTGTGATGAATGTCAGCATTTCAGTGCCTTTGTTGGTTCCAGCCTCTGGAGTGCATACCTTTTGTTCTAATAAAGAAAAATTGGTGTGTTTCTGAGACTGTTTTGAAATTCAAAAAGCATTTGTTAAGGTGAGTTATCGTTTCTTTATTTTAGATAAAAACTAGTATGCTTTTTTGAGAAAATAAGAAAGCCAGCTGTGCATTTAAAATGATGTTTTGAGTCAAGTGCTTGCATTATTTTTTCAAAGAAGATTTTGCATTCTTTTACCAAGTGTAATTGCAGATAATGTAAAGTATTAGTACTGACAAGGTGTGGTTGTACATAGGAGCTGTGCTGTGTTTTCAAATTATGATCAGAAAATCGTTTTTAAGGAAAAGGAATGCTTTTAAAAATTATGAAAATGTATTTACTTGCGATGTGACTCCTGCAATGCGTCGCTTTTGCGGAACAGATGCATGATGCATCTGTGTTGTTATTGCCCCATGCTGCTCTACAGTGTACATGTTAAAAGTGATGCATAAGTGGTGCAAGGGCCTTGTAAATACACCCCTATGTGTGCTTAGCCATTTCAAATCACTTCCCCCTTGTTCAAGGGCCTTGTAAATACGTCACCATGTGTGTTTGGTAATTTGTAGTCACTTTCCCCGTCGTGCAAGGTCCTTGTAAATACGCCCCCATGTGTTCTTGGTAAATTTTGATTTTGATTGTTTGAGTTACATAGCCATGTTAAAAGTGATTGAAAAAAAGGTGCAAGGACCTTAAAAAAAAGTTTTCATGTGTATTAGGGCATTTTAAGTCAGTTCCCCATGAATGCAGGTATGTAATTGTTTTACATAAAACGTTTAAAAACGTTTTTTGAAATCAATTAGGTTTCTTGATATGTACTGCTAGTGTTTCATAGGTTGTTTGGGGCATATTTACAAGGCCTTTGAGTCCCTTTGATGTAATTTTTCCAAAAGACATTTCCCCTGGAGCAAGGTCCTTGTAAATACGCTCCCATGTGTGCTTTGGTAATTTAAGTATTGATAGGGTGTGCTTCTACATAGGACGTAGAGTACATCAGTACAATGAGATAAGTAAGCTGAAGAAATACAGTTGATGTGATTGTTAAATGTGCAAAAATATTTGCACGTTTTTCAATTATATCACTTGTGTTTCCTAACATTACGAATCACATTGTGCAGATGATGTTTAGGCGTGTTCAGGGAGATAGAGGAGGTCTGGCCTTTGTTCAAGAGTGCAGTGGACATGATTCACTTCATTGGTAGGCCTGTACATGTATTATCACCTCTGTACTCTTCAAAAAGTGAAAATTTTATCTGTAACCCTGAGTAGGCCTCACCTCAAACAAACTTCTGGATAGTCCACACCTTATCGTCATCCTGAATCAATCATTTAAAGTGTTAGGGGCAGATTTATGATGGCTGTGCGCCTATTTTGTGCTGCTGTTGCGTCACTTTTATAATGCAGTAGTGATTTACAAGATGCACCATGTTGCAAGATAGCAGCCGCGGGTCGTGGAGGGAGTTACGGTGGGGCAGGGAGGCGGGGAGGGGGAGGGGCAGGGTGGAGGGACCTAAACACTGGCATATGTATTATTGCAGGTAAGTACACAATTTAATGTGCGTCAAGTTTCATGTGGGCTTTTTGTTGCAGGGTGGGCAGTCATTTGCATGAAAGCCCTGTAATACTATCACTATCACAGTAAAATTAAGAAGATTTCACTGAATCATCTTTATAGCATTGCTGAATCAAATCCTTACTGTTATTGATTTACTGTTTGGTAATAGTGGTTAATAACATTTTTTATTATATTTTACCACAGATTCAACTGCAGATCATTTAGAAATTAGACAATGCCGTCTAAGGATAGAATCCGAAAGGCTACAAAACGTCAAAGACAGCAGATTACTAAATGCTTGCAGCAGTCCTCTACATTAAAATCACCTCAACGCACGAAGAAAGCTCAGAGTAAGAGAACAAAATCATTCCTTAGAAACATTTGTAGAAACAAAAGTATAACTACAGAACAAGTTTTAGTCCAGAAAAAGAGAGCCATTTTAAATGGAAAGGAAAGGCCCGTCAAAAAAGTTTCTGCTAGAGCAGGAGATAACTCTGTGCATGGCAGTAGAAGGGAAAATACATTCAGGGACATTCGTAGGCGAATGTTCCACAACAGGGTAATTGTCAATTTGCTAAAACAATTTAAGAAAGGTCACCAGAAAGTGGCATTTTATAGGAAAAAGAAAAATGTAGAGAAAATTATTGATCAGGCTTTCGAAATTAAGCGAAAGTTATTTATTTTGGTAATTAATAGAATTAGGAAACTAAACAAGGTAATCTATGTTTTCAAATCAAATAGTAGATGGAAGAGAGTAGTTAATCGAAGTAATTTTTGTGAAGTTTTCTCAGGAGAATGGATGCATAGTTCAAATAGTGAGGCATTTTTTAATGAGGAGAGTTATTTTCAGGACAATGATTTGGTGCATGCAGTTGACAGCAGTGGTCGAGCATATGAGGTAAAAGATGGTCGTCCGGTTGAAAAAGAAAAACTTGTGTCTGCAGATGCAGAAGAGGTGTTAAGTGATGAGGTTTTAGGGAGACATCCTAAGGGACCAGTGTACACCTGGAAGTGTAGTTCTATTTGCAGTGTGGACAGGATTCCATCAATTTGCTTTGTGATTTTATACGGACATTTAATAAGAAAAGTTTAAAACAAAAAATAAAGTTGTTGCAAGAATTAGATCCTTGCAGAGTGAGACAAGTGACAGGTTTGCATGGTCATTCACTGGCTTGTCTTTCCAGGAGAGTATGCCAGAGTGTTTTTCATCATTTCAGGATGCTAGCAGTGCATCATAATAAAGTGAGGAAATTATTTAGAATGTTGTATTATGCTAAGAGTCCAGCAATTATGCTTAAACAATTAAGCAGAGCTCTTTTGCATGGTTCTGAAGTAGATGTGAAGAATATTTGTCAAGAAATTGAGTTATGTTACTTTGCTGGTAAAGAGAACAATGTTGAAATTGAACCACTTGAAGAAGGTAATGTGGAAGAGAGTGTACAGATTTTCAGTACAGATAAGTTTCACAAGGAAATTTCCGCGTTTATGGTGAAATCAAGTGAGAGGCCTAATTTCACTTGTGTGTGTTGTCGACGGACTTATTATAAGAATCAGACTAAGTTAGTGGATTTATATGAAAAAAGTGATATGGAAAACAATAGTGAATGGAAGGATTTTGCCACATACTTGATGGTAGAAAATTGTTTTGATTTGGGAGCGGACCAACGTATGTGTACTTATTGTTATAACAAATTAAACCAAAACCAGATGCCTGCTAGAGCGGTTTATAATAATCTGGAATTAGTTGACATTCCTTCTGAATTGAAGGATTTAAATACTTATGAATGTATTTTGATTCAAAGTGTCCATCCCTTCCAGGCTATTGTACGAATGGAGCCAAAGACAGGGAAATTGCCTCCATCAGATTTACAGAGAGGATTAAAGGGAAGAGTTGTTTATTTGCCTTTAGATTTGAAGAAAAACATTAATACAATTGGAGTAGAGAAAGTGGAAAAGGAACCTCTAGTTATCCTAGTTAATGGGGTTCCGACAAAGAGTAAGAAAATCTGGCAAGATTTAGTGGATGTTAGGAAAGTCAAAAAGGCAACATTGTATTTGGAGGACAGCGAATTGTGTGCTGGGCAAATTGAGAAAGTAGAAGCCTCTAAAAATGAAGAAATATATGAACATTATAGTGTTCATCCTTTGCATTCCAAGGAAGTCATGGGGAATGCTATTGAGTTGTTTCAAATGAAACAAGCCAAAGGGAGTCCCATTAGTGTTTGGGAGGAAAGTTTGGAAGCTCGGTGTTTCCCACAGTTATTTCCCACAGGTTGAGGAGGACGATATGATGAGCGACCTGTTCAAATTCCTGCTTCAGAATACCGGACTTTACGATTGTATGCAGAAGATCCTAGGTTTCGTCAATGCATTCCCTATTTATTTAATCTACTGTTTGAAAGTGATCTCTCTGGATTGTCTTATGCAGTGAACCACATCTTGAAAAGTGGTGTACAACTGCGAAATATCTCCGCAATGGACTTTATGGATAAAGTCAATGTGCAAGACAGTATTTTGGATTCTCACCTGATTAATCTCATGGCTTGTCAGCGTGGTACTAATGAGTATTGGTACCGCCGTCATGGTGACTTAAAATGTATGCTGAGGAACTTAGGAACTCCCACATGGTTCCTCACTCTCAGTTGTGCTGAGTATGGCTGGGAAGACTTACTTGAATTTCTACGAGAGGCAAATGGAAACATTGAAAATATTGAATTCAAGACACCCGGAGAACTGTGCTCTTTGGATCCAGTGAATGTATGCAGGTACTTCAATCATAGATTTGAAGCTATGATGTCTTTCATCATGAACAAGAAAAATCCACCTCTTGGAGAGGTGTTGGATTTCTTCTGGAGAAAGGAGTATCAAGCAAGAGGAGCTCCTCATATACATATGCTGCTATGGATCAAAGATGCACCCAAATTTGGAACATATCCGGATGACTTAGTGATGAGTTTCATAGAACAGTATGCTACATGTGCTGTTCCAAAGACAAACGAAGATAAAAGTCTAAGAGAACAAGTTTTACGGTTTCAAAGCCATCGTTGTGGAAAGTACTGTCGTCGTAAATTCAGAAACAAGGACAAGTACTACACCAAATGTCGTTTTGCATTTCCATGGTCGGTGATATCAAAAGGAAGAGTTAACAATTTGATGTCTTCGCTGCGACATAATGTGACGAGGAAATCATCCAAAAACACATACAATTTGAAAAGAAACGAAGAGTCCAAGTACATTAACGACTACAACCCAGTGATTTTGTCCATGTGGAATGTTAACATGGATATACAGTTTGTGGCTGACAACTGTATGGCTGTGGCTCGGTATGTGACGTCTTACATCACCAAAAAAGAAAAGACAGAACTGAAGGATATGTGGGAGGATATTTCCCATGAAAAGAGCCTCAGTAAGAAGTTGTACAGTTTCAGTCTGAAGATGTTGTCGCATCGAGAAATCGGAGCTTACGAATGTTCTGACCGGTTATCTTCGGCAAGTCCCTATGCCAAATCTTGGAGTATCATTTGGGCGAGTTTTGGTCTTGCTGCAACGCGTAATCAAGTTCTGAAACCTGTACGGGAAATTGAGTATTTGTCGGAGAAGGAGCCAAGCAGTACAGATATTTTGAAGACCAACATGTTGGATACATATTATCCAAATAGAAGCAGTCACCTGGAGAATGTTTGTCTGTATGATGTTCTACAAAATTACGTTTTCAAGAGGAACATCAAAGAAGATATTGATAAAGGAGTGTATGCTGTAATTGGAAGTGAGGGATGTCTGGTCAAGCAAAGAAAATGTAAATTGGTAAATCATCGAAAATTGAATTACGAATCTCCAGAAAGAAAAGAGTTTTTCTATTTAGCTCTTTTGCAACTTTTCAAGCCTTGGCGTGCAGAAGAGGAACTGCTTGGAGATTTCCTCTGTTACGAAGACTCTTTCAATGCAGCCAAGGAGTCCATAGAATGTCCTGTTTTTCCAAAATATCTAGAAATGTTGAATGCAGAAATCGAGCAGGAAGCAACAATTGCAGCTGAGATTGCTAGAGACAGTTCTCAGGACAGTCAGAGTTCTGTTTCATTGAGTCAGGATCCACTAGGAGAACCAGTTATCGAAAATGAAGCTGCCACTGCCATGATTGAAGTGGAAAGAGCCATGGCACATGCTCAGGAGGATGCGGTTAACTTAGAAGATTTGGAAAGACAACTCAACGTTGAGCAGAGGAAAATATATGACAAAGTTGCCAACCAAATTGAGCATGGATTAAGTCATGAGAAGAAAGAGTGCTCATGTATGTCGTTGAAGCCTGTCCAACTGTACGTGAGTGGAGAAGCAGGAACTGGAAAAAGTTTCCTCATTAAAGCAATTTCATGTTATCTGCAGAAAAGGACTGAGTCATCGCTGTCTTGTGTTGTGACCGCTCCAACTGGACTGGCAGCGCATAACATTAAAGGGATTACTTTGCATCGGCTACTGATGCTGCCAGTGGAGCATGATCACAAATTACAATACCACAAGTTATCTGGGGATGCTTGTTGTGAAGTATCTAGAGTCTTGAAGAAGATGAAACTTCTTATCATTGACGAAGTAAGCAAGGTTTCCAATGTCATGCTTGCCTTTGTGCATTTGAGAATGCAGGAAGTTCTTAAAACAGAGTATGATGTGTTATTCGGTGGCAAACACATCATTGTTTTCGGTGATCTTCCTCAGCTGACACCAGTGAAAGGACAACCAGTGTTTAAACTGCTTACGCATGAAGATACCAGGAAGTGCCTAGGGAGCATTGGCAACGTTAACATATGGTTAAACTTCAGTTACGCTGAGCTGCGTGAAAATATGCGTCAGGCGAAGGATGAAGATTACAAGAATATTCTACAAGATGTTAGAATCGGGAAAGTGACTGAGCGTGGGAAAGAAGCTTTACATGCACGATTACTGTCAAATTTGTGTCCAGAAGAAGACGTTCTGCCAGAGGATATTTTTCATAAAATTACTGAGAAGAAATCGGGAATATGTTTGATGCCAACTCTTGCAGAATGTTCCATCTTCAACAACAAAATGTTGAATTTAGAAAACCTAGAGATTGTGAAACTGGAAGCTATTGACAGAATAGAGCATATGGGTACAACAATTGTTTTGTCTGAGAATTTGAAAACTAAATTGGATTCATTAGAGAAGACTATATCTAAAACTGCGGGTTTTGAAAAGACTCTGAATGTGTGCTTAAATTGTCATATCATTTTGAGAAGGAATTTACATGTTGAAAGAGGTCTAGTAAATGGATCAATGGGTACTGTTGTTGATTTTGAGAAATACAGAAGTAGAGATGGAATTGAATTTTTAAAAATTAAATTTGATGGCATTGAGGAAGTACAGCTAATTGGTTGTTGCACTGCTAGGTTTTTGCTTGTAAAAGACCTATATGTTCGCCGTAAGCAGTTTCCTGTTCGCTTGGCATATTCAGTGACAATTCATAAATCGCAAGGTTTAAGTGTAGACACTGCTTTAGTGAATGTTGGCAGTTCTGTGTTCAAAGAGGGTATGGCTTATGTAGCATTGTCACGAGTCAGAACTTTATCGGGATTGTACTTGATTGACTGTGATGTCACAAACATTTGTGCGGATCTAGATTGTGTTAAGGAATATAATAGGTTAAGAAGAGAGTATACGCCACATTTGCCTCAATATCCTTTGTTTGAGAAACGTGTGGTAGGCCGGAAACGAAGAGATATTATTAATGGTAGGGAGGCTGAAGCAAAAAGACCAAAAGTTGATGAACCAAAAACTGCAAGCAGGAATAAAATGAATTCTGTTGAAAATGTTGTTGGTTTTGAATTTGAAAATATATCTGGTGTCAACTGCTATGCGAATGTAGTTGTTAATGTTCTCTTTTCACTAGAGACTTTAAAAGAACAGATTGTGGTCAATTCGGAACAAAGTTTATGCTGTTTGTTGAATTCTGTGTTAGAGAAATGTAGCGCTGATAGAACAAGAGTAGAAAGTGTGTCTGAAATTCGTTATCTGTTAGACGAATGTTCAGGTCAAACACAATTCTCTGAAAATATTCAGCAGGATTGTCAAGAGATTTTAATGTATATGCTTGATGTATTGCAAGATGAAGGTGTAGATGTAGATTATCTGTTTGGCCTTTCTTATCAATGGCAGCATGATTGCGAGAACTGTAGGCTATCAAGTACTACTAGTGTAGACTCAGAAAGATTTATATATTTAACTTTGCCTGACAGTAAATCAGTATCCTTCAATAAGCTAGTAAAGGCAGCCGATTAAAACATGGAGTGTAGCCAATGTAAGTCTGCAATGCTGTCCACGTTAATTTTACGAAGTTATGGCCAGTATGTCATTTTAATGTTCCAACGATGTAGGCCTGATGGAACTAAATTGACAACTTTAATAAATAATTTTGTGGCTTCGCAGTTGTCAATATCAGGAAGGACTTTTGTAACTACAGCAATTATATATCATGACGGTCCTTCAACTAGTTCAGGACATTAGACAGCTTATTTAAAATCTGGAAACGGCTGGTCATTCTGCAATGATTCTGTTTTAACTTTCAAAAAAAGATTGCCTTTCCACCTTCAAAATTCTTACCTGGTGTTCTTACAACCAAAATTTTAGGAAAGGAATCTTGGGATTTGTTCAGAGGAATTTCAAGAGGTTCTAATGGCTCCTACTCTATATGGCCTTGTGGATAAGTGTAGTACAGAGCGAAAACTGTTTGTGTTCAGGCGCGCAACACCCATTGGATTCACCGGGCTTCAGCCACCCCCGTCGTGTGTGCAGCCCGAGATGAGACAGATCCCGGGCACACACAGAGCCGCACCCGAACGTTTCACAGGTCTTTAAAAGACCGTTTGAATGTTAATTAGGCCTTGCAGGTGTTTCACCCCTTCTAAGAGCCCCTGCAGCTCCACTCTGCCTACTGATTAAAGGCTCAGCCCACCTCCCCGAATTTTTTTCTTAGCCCCCTCACCCCCTAAATTTGGCTCTAGTTGCACCTCTGTTTGTGTTTATAAGCTAATTCAAGCAGCAGATCAAAATAAGGAGTAGAGGAAATGTAAGTCTGTAATGCTGTCCATATTATTTATGGAAACATATGGGTGAAATGTCATTTTACAATTTCAACTACATAAACTGGATGAAAAAAAGTTGTTAAGTCTAATTAAAAATGTTTTGGCTGCACAGTCATCGATTTCAGGAAGAACATTTGCAACTGCAGCTATTATATATTATGATGGTCCTTTGACAACATCAGGATATTACACAGCTTATTTGAAATATAAAAAAGGCTAGTCTTTCGAAAATGGTTACCATTTTAGTATGAAGCAATGTTGCCTTTTGACTTGTTTTCAGAAGTGAGAATTTAGGGTAGGTAACTGGATTATAATGATTCTAGGTGTTGCTGTAATTTAGTGTGCTGTTTTAAATTGCTTTGTATCTCTCATTTTTCTTAAAACGATGGAGTTTATCTTTCAGAAAGTGGCGGGCAGAAAATAGTAACAGCACAACAGAGTATAAGCTGTTCATAGGATATCCTTTGACGTCATAGAAAGTAAGTTACTTTTAAGGAGTTCTTATTTCTGATTGATTATATTTTAAGGGTTTCTTAAACACAATCATTTTGATTGTGTTTTTTTTTCCCCGCTGTTATATGATGAATACCTTCAACTCACTGTTTTAGTGAAATTTGATTTATTCTGAGAACAGCAAAAATAAACCATTTAATATGTATAATTAATTCTGTACTTTGAATTGTGATTTTTAATATGTACTCATCTTGTCTCATGCTCACTCATCTTTTACTACCTTCTATCAATTTAAAAATGTTTGTTTTTTCTTTCACAGATTGAAACTATAAAAATAACAAATGCCTAAGAAAACTTCAATTATAAGGTAAGTGTTTAGTACTCTTTCCGTTACATCTCTATCACATTTAACTTTTATTAGTTCCACTGCTTCATTTCTTTAACCCTCAGTTTCCTGCCTTTGCTACTTCCCTCATTCCTTTTCTCTCTGTTTCCTTCCCTTATACTCATTCTTTTTTAAAAAAAAAAATTTTTGTTTCGCTTCCGGTTCGCGTACCGGCGCGCGAACCGGAAAGCGAATCAAAAGAAAAAGATGTTGCCAGAGTGCTAAATATTCTAGCAATTTTTTATAAATGGGAGGTAGTTCTGAAAATAACTTTTTTTATTGTTTTTGTTGTTTTAATTTTTTTTTATTTTTATGAACATTTTTTTACTTTTTTTGTATTTTAAGAACTTTTTTATATTTTTTTTTTGGGGGGGACGAATATCAGTCATTATAAAGGGCTCAACAGGAGCAACAAAAAAAAAAGATAATTTACTTTCTGGGCCGTTTTGTACATTTGTGATTTTCATAAGCTAGGTTGATGAGAGTAATACTTTTCTCTCCATAGGAAATCAATTTGCCGCAAAAAATACAGGTATGCTTCATATGACCAAAGTTCATCTGTATGTTTGGGACCGTCTCCCTCGCCTCTGGTCCCGTCACTGCCTGTTCAGCTGATGTACTGGCCACAGGAGGGGGGTTTTCCTGTAGGTCACGTACCTGTGCAGCACTGTAATTAATAGGGTGCCACCTGTCCATATGGCGATGCATGGTGTAATTGCCATAGCTGTACTTTTTATCTGTTCCTCAGGATAGTTCTTTGTCACAGATCAAACATGTGACATAACGGGCATTTACCTTTTTTTTGTCCCCGGGGATATGTGAAGAATTGCCAGATGTAATTTACTTTCACATGGGACCTCCTTGGTTCTTCTTGCAAAAACGGTCTGCTCACTTGCTCCTCTTCCTCTTCTTCCTCTTCTTCCTCCTCTTGATTTATGAGGACCTGAGGAGGTGGTCCATCCTTTTTTGGTGGTGGTGGTGGTGGTGAGTGGCTCCAGCAGCTGCAGCTACAACACTTGCCATTTTTCCAAATTTCGAAAGTAGGTCTTTCTCTCATAAAAAGGAAAGTCAGAGTGAGGAAAAAAGGTGGGGTTTTCATTATTTGTGAAAACAAAAATGTAATAAACCAATGAAAAGTGTTATTTTTAGGTCACATGACCTAGCCTTACATCATTAGGAAACAAAAAATAAAATGAACCAATGAAAAGTTTTATGAACAAGTCACATGACCTGTTATGCTTACGTTACGCGTCCTGCTACGCACCCGGAGTGCTTCCGGGGCGCTGCGCTTCCCGCCTCCGTTTGCGCTCCGGAGCACTTCCGGGTGTGCTAACGCGGCGCGTCATAAGACGCATTACGCGGCAATGCGATACGTCGCGTTTACGCGACGCGTCACGATGTTGTTTTCTTGCGCGGCACTTGCGCTAACGGAACGTTTCCCAGTTCGCTGCCCGGGTCGCGGCACCAAATTGAGCTAACGGAAAGCTACCCGGTGGCGAACCGGTAGCGAAATAAAAAAAAATAATATAAAAAAATATATACATAAAAAAATTATATTACAAACATATAAAATATATTTCTCCATTAAAATAAGAATACATTTTACAGCTTTTGATATTTGCTATTAAAAAACCATTGAAATTCACTGAAAAAACCATAGGTTATAGACCATATATAGTTAGGAATTAGCATTTACAAAACCTTAAAAATTCACTGAAAAAACCATAGGTTATAGACAATATATAGTTAGGGATTAGCATTTACAAAACCTTATTTTACTCGCACAAAACCATTGAAATTCGCATATATAGTTAGTTGCACTAACTATATATCGCGCACCCGCAATCCACTGCTGATGATGTCACATATTACATCATTCATGACATGGTCAGTGACATCACTGATGACATCACTGATGACAACATCCAGTGACTGTATGTTTCTGTAGAGTTAAAATATGTCTTACACATTGAAGAATGAGTGGATGTATAAGTGTTTGGATGAAGGATTTAGTAGGTGCATGACTGATTGTATGAGTGAGTGATTAGATGTGTCTCACTAAGTGCATGGGTTAGTGACAAACTGTCTTAATTTGTACATCATTATGTCTGTTGTTCTGTAAACTGCTGCATGTGCTGATCAGTAGCTATATGAGTAACTATATGGGTTATTGATTGGTTGCCCAAGTATTTGTATGGGAGACTGAGTGTGTGTGTATGGGTGGCTGGGAGGTGTGTGACTCTGTGCATAGATGTGTGAACAGTTGATTCACTAGATGTATGGGTTCAAAAGTGCATTTGGAAACAGCTGTATGGGCGGTTGACTGTGTGCATGAGTGTATTGGTGAGTGAATGGATATCTCAGTGCTACATGTCAAAGTAAGTACATATGTAAAACACAGTACATGTGAGAGTTGACATATATTAATAACTGTGCATAAGAGCCAGTAAATGTGTGAGTGACTGTATGGATCATTGTGAACTTGTATCAGGGATTGTATAAGAGAGTAAATATGTGTTAGTATATGTTTGAATAAGTAAGGTGTGTATAACTGTATAGTTGAGGAAATGGAGGTGTGATTGATTCTTGGCATGAATGACTAGGTGTGTAAGTAACTCCATGGATGAGTGACAGTCTGTAAGTGTCTGTTTACACTGATTGTATCTAAGGTTATATTAGAGTCTGAAGAGGTTCATTGTATTATCACATAAATGATATCATCAGTGATGTGATCAGTAATGTCAAATGAAATGTCATCAGTGATGTCATCAGTGATGTCATTTGAGATGTCATCAGTGATGTCATCAGTGATGTCATTTGAGATGTCATCAGTGATGTCACTGACCATGTCATGAATGATGTAATATGTGACATCATCAGCAGTGGATTGCGGGTGCGCGATATATAGTTAGTGCAACTAACTATATATGCAAATTTCAATGGTTTTGTGCGAGTAAAATAAGGTTTTGTAAATGCTAATCCCTAACTATATCTATAGGGCTATAACCTATGGTTTTTTCAGTGAATATATATATATATATATATATATATATATATATATATACTAATATAATAAAGAGAGAGCCCAAACCTTTGAAGTTTGTGATATATATATATATATTCACTGAAAAAACCATAGGTTTCACACCAGTTATAGTTAGGAATTAGCATTTAAAAAACCTATTAAATTCACTGAAAAAACCATAGGTTTCACACCAGTTATAGTTAGCTGGAAATTTTACTGATATAAAACCATTGAAATTCCCACGTTATAGTTAGTCGGACTCACTATAACTTGCGCGTGCAATGCACTGCTGATGACATCACATATTACATCACTCATGACATGGTCAGTGACATCACTCATGACATCACTGATGACACCATCCTTGTGACACACTGACAGACCTCCTTTCACTATAATGTAACCCATGAAACACATATTCAAAAATAGAAACTAATATTTTCAAAAAAGTGGATATACCCATACCAGTTACAACAACCAATTCAGTAATACCACCATCTAATACACATCCACTCATGTGTATGTATATGGGTTATTTGATATTATTATTAGTATCAGTATGAGTGTCTATATGGTTTGGTGGGGGTATTACTTAGCACATAGATGCATGAGTGACTGACTCTTTGTTTGTATGTGTTTTGAAGACAGCATATGTACAGGACTGTATGGGTGGATGAGTGTCTATATGTGTTTGTTAGTGAGTGAATGACTGTCTCACTAGTGTCTTTATCAGTAACTACATATGTTTTAATCTAGTATATGTGAATATTGATGTATATAAGTGAGTATATGTGAGAGTAAGAGATTGTAAGAGTTCCTGTTTAAATAAATATGTGTTTCTATAAGTGATTGTTTAAGAGAATAAATATGTGTATTTTTAAATAGAAGTAAGGTGGAAGTGTGTGTATAACTCTATATTCAAATAAATGGATGTCCAATAGTTTATTTGCACGTGAGAATATGTGTGTCAGTAACTTTTGGATGAATGTCGGTGTGTAACAGGATGTATAGGTGTATCACTTCATATGATGAGTGAGTATATGTATGAGTGACTATATAGAACTGTTGGTGAATGAGTGGATGTGTATATAGATAGTGGAATTACTGAATTGCTTGTTGTAACTGATATAGGTATCTCCATTTTGTAAAAAATTTCAGTTTCTATTTTTGAATATGTGTCTCAAGGGTTACATTATAGTGAAAGAAGGTCTGTCACTATGTCACAAGGATGGTGTCATGAGTGATGTCACTGACCATGTCATGAGTGATGTAATATGTGATGTCATCAGCAGTGCATTGCACGCGCAAGTTATAGTGAGTCCGACTAACTATAACGTGGGAATTTCAATGGTTTTATATCAGTAAAATTTCCAGCTAACTATAACTGGTGTGAAACCTATGGTTTTTTCAGTGAATTTAATAGGTTTTTTAAATGCTAATTCCTAACTATAACTGGTGTGAAACCTATGGTTTTTTCAGTGAATTTCATAGGTTTTTTAAATGCTAATTCCTAACTATAACTGGTGTGAAACCTATGGTTTTTTCAGTGAATTTCATAGGTTTTTTAAATGCTAATTCCTTTGTATATCGAGTTTCTAACCTTTTTTTTTTTTACAATTTGCTGTTTTTTTTTTAAGTATTCATTTTTTTTTTATAATTTTTTTCTTTTGCGCTCTGGGTGCGCGCTCCGGGAAGCTTTCAGCTAAGCTCTCCTGTAAGCTTCTCCGAGAGCTCATCTGAAAGCGCACCCAGAGCGCAACTGTCGTTCGTGAAAAAAAAATATGAATGAAAAGTTAATAATAATGCAAAACATTTCGTACCATACAAATAAAATTTGTTTTTTTTAATATGGAAAATGATTATGCATTTCTATAAAAGATTGATGACGTCACTTCGGCGCGCAACGTAAGTGCCCTCGGAAGCGCATACGTGCGCGGCGCCTAAACGCACGGAAAAGCGCCTACGATCGCGCCACGTTTGCGCCCCGGAAGCGCCTACGATCGCGCTGCGTAAACGCACCCGGAAGTGCTCCGGAGCGCGCAGCGTAAACGCGTCGGGTCATGTGACCCTAAAATAACACTTTTCATTGGTTGCTAACAGTTTTTTTTTACAATGAATGAAATCCCCACCCATTTCCTTCACTTCTTCTTTCACTTTTGTGACTGAAAGACCTGCCTTTTTTGCTGCTCCATATTCCTGGATTCATCATGGCTGCCAGACCATCCAGCAGTGAAGATGACTCCAATGATTTCATTGATGAAGAGCCTCCTACCCCAAAGGTGAAGGAACATTTCATCTGGAAATTTTTTAAGTTTCCAGCAGGCCAGAAGAAGGTGAATGCACCAAAAGTAGAGTGCAGGATCTGCAAACAGGTCCTGTCACGGGGTAACCCCCCAAAAAAATACTCTTTTGGCAACTTCACCATGATTCGCCATGTGGAGAGGAGGCACCCCCAGAATTTTGCCCGGGAAAGTGTCAGGGCTCTGGCACAAGAGGTTCCCAGAGATGGGGCCTCTACATCAACAGGAGGAGCAACTTCTTCTGGAAGAGAACAATCTCAGGGGCAGGTAGCAAACATTCAACCTGCATTCAACCATGGGGTCGTCAGATGCAGATACTGCAATCAACTCCTCACCTATGGGGAGCAAAGTGTCCTGCTCATGGTTCGGGCATTGGAGAACCATCACTGCCCTTCCCACCCCTAATTTTTTTCTTTTCTTTTTGCTCCTGTTGAGCAGTTTCTATTCCCTGTTTTTGTTCCTGTTCAGTTAAAAGAAGAAAACCAAAAGTTCTTTTCAGAACTACCTCCAATTCTCATCAAAGAGCTATAATCTTAAAAAATGAAGAGTAAGTGAAATATAGTGCATTGATAATTGAAAGGAGAATGAGTAAGAAAGAACAGAAAGGTATGAGAGGTGAAAGGAAGTGAAGTAGGAGGAATGAAAGAAGGTGAGTGTTAGAAAAGAAAGTTATGACACAGTGAATAAACTGGAGGCCTCATTTCTGAAAAGTGACGCATCGCTACGTGAAAATAGCGATGCGTCACTTTTCTGGACGCACTCCTTATGACATTCCAGATATGTCATATTTAATATATGACTAATCAATTCGCAAGGAGTTACAGATATGTCAGTATTTCTGACATATCTGTAAACACAAAAGTAACGCATTGCAGGAGTGCGTCACAAAAGTGACGCAACTCCAGTAATGTGTCCTTTCACATGGAAAAAGCACCATGTGAAAGGTTTGCTGTGAAGCAGGCGCAAGATTTTGGCGCAACTGCATCCTAAAAGTGACGCACTGCGTCATTATTACCAAGCTTTTTGCAAGGAACACCCCCTCTGCATGCATTATACCTGACACTATTTTTTAAAAAGTGACGCATCTAGGTACATGGGTCACTTTTTAAAACTCTGCGCCATATTGTATCTGCATCAGGTATAATGTATGCAGAGGGGGCAATCCCTCGCAAAAAGCTTGGTAATAACGACGTACTGAAATCTATGAGATTTCTCTGCGTCACTTTTAGGATGCTGTTGCGTCAAAATCTTGCGCCTGCCTCGCGTCACTTTCATGTTTACAGATATGTGAGAAATACTGACGTATCTGTAACTCCTTGCAACATGATTCGCCATACATTAAATATGACACATCTGGAATGTCATAAGGACTGTGGACAGAAAAGTGACGCATCACACCAGCAGTGTAATAAAATGTGCCTCGTTGCACTATATTTAAAGGATGCAACAGCATCCTAAAAGTGACGCAGTGAAATCTCAAACATTTCACTGCGTCGCTATTACAAAGCTTTTAGTGGGAGAACACCCCCTCTGCATGCATTATACCTCACGCAGATATAATGTGGCGCTTGATTTTAAAAAGTGACCCATCTACCTAGATACCTCACTTTTGAAATATAACGCAACGAGGCACATTTTTTTACACCACTGGTGCGATGCGTCACTTTTCTGTGCGCACTCCTTATGACATTCCAAGTAACGCATTGCTGGAGTGCGTCACAAAAGTGACGCAACTCCAGTAATGTGTCCTTTCAAATGGGGAAAGCAGCATGTGAAAGGTCTTGCCTCAGTCTTACACCTGCTGTAAAGCAGGCACAAGATTTTGACGCAACAGCATCCTAAAACTGACGCAGTGAAATCTCAAAGATTTCACTGCGTCGCTATTACAAAGCTTTTTGCGGGAGAACACCCCCTCTGCATGCATTATACCTGACGCTATTTTTAAAAAGTGACGCATCTAGGTACATGGGTCACTTTTTAAAACTCTGCGCCATATTGTATCTGCATCAGGTATAATGTATGCAAAGGGGGCATTCCCCCGCAAAAAGCTTGGTAATAACGACGTACTGAAATCTATAAGATTTCTCTGCGTCACTTTTAGGATGCTGTTGCGTCAAAATCTTGCATCTGCCTCGCATCACTTTTATGTTTACAGATATGTCAGAAATACTGACGTATCTGTAACTCCTTGCAACATGATTCGTCATACATTAAATATGACACATCTGGAATGTCATAAGGAGTGCGCACAGAAAAGTGACGCATAACACCAGCAGTGTAATAAAATGTACCTCGTTGCACTATATTTAAAAAGTGACGCATCTAGATAGATGCGTCACTTTTTAAATATTGCATAACAATGCGCATTTTTTTACACCGCTGGTGCGTCACAAAAATTGACGCACAGGAAGCGCTAAACTAACAGCGCAAGGCCTTCATAAATATGGTCCTGGATTTTCCCCGTGCTTCGCCGGTGCGCGTACCATGCGCTTCCCCCGCGAAAATCGAAAAAAAAAAAAAAAATTTGAGGCCCCGCGGGACCCTTTAATGGCCCCCATATCAAACCTAGGGGGTCAGGGGGGGTCTACCCTGCCCCCTTATGGTCAATTCCACCCTTTGTTTTTGCCACCTCTTATGACTAGATTTTACCGATAGACAAGATGGCGGCCGCTCCGGACTGTTTAGAATGTTTACAGACAACTGAGAGCCAATCAGCTTTCTGCGCGCAAGTCGCGTGTCGCGCCTGGAGCGCTCTCAGGTGCGCGCACCGGAGAGCGCCTATAGATATATATATTTTTTTGGACGTTAATTTCTCAAAATCCACTGAAGCACATATCTTGAGACATAGCAAAGGCACATCGGGCTACCAGTCCCTACAATTTTGCCAAGTTTGGTGGAAATCCATTCAGCCGTTCGAGCTAAAAGTGAAATCGACCGCCCTATGGAAATTAACATGGGGAAAACGCGTTTTGGGACCCCCCTTTTATCTCGGCCCCCGCTTAACGTATCCCCCCCAAACTTTCAGGGAAGGACCGGAACCCCGCGAGGCCATTTTCAGGAAATTTTCAGGCAGATTCGTCAACCGGCGCCAAAGTTATTCCAAATAGAATTTTCAGATTTAACATTGAAAAAAATCCTAACTATAACTACCTACTGGCGACCGCCAGTAGGTTATATATATATATATATATATATATATATATATATATATATATATATATATATATATATATATATATATATATATATATATATATATATATATATATATATATATATATATATATATATATATATATATATATATATATACTAATATAATATGTCGGAAATCCATCTCCGCCGAACCTGAACTTACCTGGAATCTACATTGCATTCTGGGCAAGGTAGTTCGACTGTGCCTCTACCACGTGCAAAGGGGCGGAACCGGCAACAATCACCCAATGGGGTAAAAGCAGGACACTTTCAACCCTTCAGTGTACCGCAGACTTGCTTCATTGCTCCTTCTGTTCACCTGGCGCTGACGAGGCTTACCTGAAGCCGAAATGCATACGCCCATCTGTGAATAAAGTGGCCTCCAAATGTTCCCCTGCTGTGGTCCTTTTCTTTTCGTTGGAGGAGAAGTTTGTGATATACATTGTGCGCGGATGCCAGATACGCGCTGTTTGGACCCCCGCAACACAAAGTGGATTCAGCCCTGCTGGTTTGTTTGCTCCCGTGAACATTTTGACTGTCCAGGTGTCTGGAATGGCTGTATCTCACCACCTCCCAGCCAGGAAGAAAGCAGCGGTGTAGGTGCCATTCGGCTCCTCATTGGGCGAGGTGAACTTCACTGCGCCCCCGTGATTTGGACTCCTGTACTTCGACGGTGGTTGTTGCGGTTTTGGGGGCTTGAGGAGGTGACATTCACAGGCAGAGAGCAGCAAACATTCAATCCTGCGGAGCCTGCTTGTCGGAAATCCATCCCCGCCAAACCTGAACTTACCTGGAATCTACATTGCATACTGGGCAAGGTAGTTCGACTGTGCCTCTACCACGTGCAAAGGGGCGGAACCGGCAACAATCACCCAATGGGGTAAAAGCAGGACACTTTCAACCCTTCAGTGTACCGCAGACTTGCTTCATTGCTCCTTCTGTTCACCTGGCGCTGACGAGGCTTACCTGAAGCCGAAATGCATACGCCCATCTGTGAATAAAGTGGCCTCCAAATGTTCCCCTGCTGTGGTCCTTTTCTTTTCGTTGGAGGAGAAGTTTGTGATATACATTGTGCGCGGATGCCAGATACGCGCTGTTTGGACCCCCGCAACACCAAGTGGATTCAGCCCTGCTGGTTTGTTTGCTCCCGTGAACATTTTGACTGTCCAGGTGTCTGGAATGGCTGTATCTCACCACCTCCCAGCCAGGAAGAAAGCAGCGGGGTAGGTGCCATTCGGCTCCTCATTGGGCGAGGTGAACTTCACTGCGCCCCCGTGATTTGGACTCCTGTACTTCGACGGTGGTTGTTGCGGTTTTGGGGGCTTGAGGAGGTGACATTCACAGGCAGAGAGCAGCAAACATTCAATCCTGCGGAGCCTGCTTGTCGGAAATCCATCCCCGCCGAACCTGAACTTACCTGGAATCTACATTGCATTCTGGGCAAGGTAGTTCGACTGTGCCTCTACCACGTGCAAAGGGGCGGAACCGGCAACAATCACCCAATGGGGTAAAAGCAGGACACTTTCAACCCTTCAGTGTACCGCAGACTTGCTTCATTGCTCCTTCTGTTCACCTGGCGCTGACGAGGCTTACCTGAAGCCGAAATGCATACGCCCATCTGTGAATAAAGTGGCCTCCAAATGTTCCCCTGCTGTGGTCCTTTTCTTTTCGTTGGAGGAGAAGTTTGTGATATACATTGTGCGCGGATGCCAGATACGCGCTGTTTGGACCCCCCCAACACAAAGTGGATTCAGCCCTGCTGGTTTGTTTGCTCCCGTGAACATTTTGACTGTCCAGGTGTCTGGAATGGCTGTATCTCACCACCTCCCAGCCAGGAAGAAAGCAGCGGTGTAGGTGCCATTCGGCTCCTCATTGGGCGAGGTGAACTTCACTGCGCCCCCGTGATTTGGACTCCTGTACTTCGACGGTGGTTGTTGCGGTTTTGGGGGCTTGAGGAGGTGACATTCACAGGCAGAGAGCAGCAAACATTCAATCCTGCGGAGCCTGCTTGTCGGAAATCCATCCCCGCCGAACCTGAACTTACCTGGAATCTACATTGCATTCTGGGCAAGGTAGTTCGACTGTGCCTCTACCACGTGCAAAGGGGCGGAACCGGCAACAATCACCCAATGGGGTAAAAGCAGGACACTTTCAACCCTTCAGTGTACCGCAGACTTGCTTCATTGCTCCTTCTGTTCACCTGGCGCTGACGAGGCTTACCTGAAGCCGAAATGCATACGCCCATCTGTGAATAAAGTGGCCTCCAAATGTTCCCCTGCTGTGGTCCTTTTCTTTTCGTTGGAGGAGAAGTTTGTGATATACATTGTGCGCGGATGCCAGATACGCGCTGTTTGGACCCCCCCAACACAAAGTGGATTCAGCCCTGCTGGTTTGTTTGCTCCCGTGAACATTTTGACTGTCCAGGTGTCTGGAATGGCTGTATCTCACCACCTCCCAGCCAGGAAGAAAGCAGCGGTGTAGGTGCCATTCGGCTCCTCATTGGGCGAGGTGAACTTCACTGCGCCCCCGTGATTTGGACTCCTGTACTTCGACGGTGGTTGTTGCGGTTTTGGGGGCTTGAGGAGGTGACATTCACAGGCAGAGAGCAGCAAACATTCAATCCTGCGGAGCCTGCTTGTCGGAAATCCATCCCCGCCGAACCTGAACTTACCTGGAATCTACATTGCATTCTGGGCAAGGTAGTTCGACTGTGCCTCTACCACGTGCAAAGGGGCGGAACCGGCAACAATCACCCAATGGGGTAAAAGCAGGACACTTTCAACCCTTCAGTGTACCGCAGACTTGCTTCATTGCTCCTTCTGTTCACCTGGCGCTGACGAGGCTTACCTGAAGCCGAAATGCATACGCCCATCTGTGAATAAAGTGGCCTCCAAATGTTCCCCTGCTGTGGTCCTTTTTTTTTCGTTGGAGGAGAAGTTTGTGATATATATATATATATATATATATATATATATATATATATATATATATATATATACATATATATATATATATATATATATATATATATATATACTAATATAATAAAGAGAGAGCCCAAACCTTTGAGGCGGGTAATCTCAGGAACCACAGCACCAATCACAACACCCAATACAGCGTTGGAAAGGGCAGTTGCAGCAGAAGTACATAGGCTATGCAGATGCCCACCATATAAATTTAAAAGGTAAACAAACTGTGCCAGCAAAGTAGTCCCTTGTGGGCGTGTCTGCGTTGTGCTGTGGGCGTGTGCTGGGGGCGTGACAAATGCTGGGGGCATGTAGTATGTTCCGCACTTCATGCCATGTCTCATATCGTGTGCTGTGGGCATGTGCTGGGGGCGTGGGCATGTACGGGGCGCGGGATTACAGAAAAAAAGAAAGTGTTGTGCCCAATATTTCATTATTTTTTCTTCCCAGGTTCTGTACATTCCAGCTCCGGGTGTCCACCCTGCTCCCTTTAAATACCCCTGCACCCCATAATCATAACCCACCCTTACTCCTTAAAATACCCCAACACCCTTAAACACTAACCCATCTTAACCCTATAAATATACCCTGTACCCCAAAACCCAAACCTATCCCTAAACCCTAAAAATACCCCTGTACCCCAAAACCCAAACCTAGCCCTGAACCCTATAAATACCCCTGTACCTCAAAACCCAAACCTACCCCTGAACCCTAAAAATACCCCTGTGCCCCAAAACCCAAACCTACCCCTGAACCCTAAAATACCCCTGTACCCCAAAACCCAAACCTAGCCCAGAACCCTTAAAATACCCCTGTACCCCAAAACCCAAACCTAACCCTGAACCCTAAAAATACCCCTGTACCCCAAAACCCAAACCTAGCCCTGAACCCTAAAAATACCCCTGTACCCCAAAACCCAAACCTAGCCCTGAACCCTTAAAATACCCCTGTACCCCAAAACCCAAACCTACCCCTGAACCCTAAAAATACTCCTATACACCAAAACCTAAACCTAGCCCTGAACCGTAAAAATACCCCTGTACCCCACACCGCATGCCAATCACTAAACCCTAAAACTATCCCTGTAGCCAATAACCCAAAACTATATCTGAACCCTTAAAATACCCAAACACCCCCAAACATATACCTCAGTACCCCAAAACATATACCTCATACCCATACTTACCTTATCCAAACATAAAAAAACATGCTTTTACCATTCATGCATTTACAACGAATTTCGTAAATGTATGCGTGGTAAAAGCATATAAAATGTAATGCCATGCGTTTTAATGGCATTGCGGAGTCATGGTACTTTCGTAATGAAAGTATGCGGAGTGATGGTATGCGGAAAGAAAGTTGCGCAATATGTTATGTTATCCCGGGGTTTTATATAGCGTACGGCTACTCAAAAGAGTGTCCCGACGCTTTGAATTGCACACAATCTCATAACACAACAAGGAGAGTAAATAAAAACAGAGAGAAAGAAACCTAATAGGGCCAGGAACTAAGAGGTAAAAAGCCAAGTTTTGAGCCCCTTCCTAAATGTTAACAGGTTAGGGGAGTTGCGCAGGGACACAGGCAGTTTATTCCACAACTGGGGCGCTAGTAGTTTAAAAGAGCGGCCTCCGATGCGGGCTCTCTTGACACGAGGAACCGTAGCAAGAAACAAGGCTCCTGACCTGAGCGGCCTAGCAGGGTCGTAAAATGTTAGCCTTTTCTGAAGGTATTTTGCTCCGGAGGAATGCAAGGCTTTGTATGCCAGAGTAAGGGTCTTAAAAATTATCCGCTTCCGGACAGGAAGCCAGTGAAGAGCCTCCAGGAGACCCGAGGCTCTAGCACGGCGAGAAAGTCCATAAATGGCGCGTGCTGCCGAGTTCTGGACAACCTGTAGCCGTTGGAGCAGGTATTCTGGCAGGCCGAGATAGAGGACGTTGGAATAGTCAATTCTCGAACCTATTAACGCCTGAACCGTGATCTTCCTGTGTTCCTCCGATAACAGGGGAAGGAACTTGCGTAGCATCCGGAGCAATCCAAAGCAGGTGCCAGTGAGCCCGATTACCTGTGAGCGTAGTGTGAGGCCATTGTCGATCTTGATCCCAAGGTTTTTTGCCACCTGGGACGAACTTGCTGGTGGAAACATGTTCTCAGACCACCACACTTTCCAGTCCGGATCCGAGCTGCACCCAAAAAAGAGGACCTCGGATTTATCCGAGTTGCACTTGAGGCTGTTATGTTGGAACCACTGAAACACAGCCTCAAGGCAACCCTGGATCCTACCTCCATCGAAGTCCGCCCCCTTCTCACAGGTGAAGAGGAGCTGGGTGTCATCGGCATAGGAAACGATCTGAGCCCCGAAAGACTCCGCCAGTGCCGCCAGAGGGGTCATGAAGATGTTAAAAAGAGTAGGGCTCAGTACTGAGCCCTGAGGAACTCCGACACCCAATGGCGACATCTCGGCGGAGCAAGCAGAAGCCCAGACCGTTTGTCGACGGCCTGCCAGAAAAGATCGAAACCACTGGAGCACCGTCCCCCGGAGACCGATCTCTGAGAGTCTTTCAAGAAGACCCTCATGGGGGACGGTGTCAAAGGCCGCCGACAGATCTAACATCACCAGCATCGCTCTCCCACCCGAATCCAGCACCTCCTTTATCGCCTCCGAGACTTCCAGGAGAGCCGTTTCGGTGCTAAGATTGGCGCGGAAACCTGACTGGGTAGGGTGCAGTAGGTCGTGGGACTCCAAGTAATCGGCAAGCACCTTATGCACATGCTTTTCAATGACCTTCGCGAAGGCCGGCAGGAGCGAGATAGGTCTATAATTCGCCAACACCTCCGCATCCAGACCAGGCTTTTTAAGCAGGGGAATAATCATTGCCTGCTTCCAGGCCTGGTGAACCACGCCCTGTGCAAGAGAACAGTTCAACAGGGGGTTCACAAGTGGATTAATGACAGCTGCCATTTTAGCCAGAAATTTAGCGGGGCAGGCATCCCGAGGGGAGCCGGATTTAAGCCCAGCCATCAGGTCAAATGACGCGGCCATCGAGAGAGGCGGGAAGGCTGCCAGGGCCACACCTGCGTTAGGCAGGGTAACAGCGGTATTCTCCACCCGATCGGGCATCTCAGGCTCCAGCACAGGGAAGGAGTCCTCGATCCGTTGGATCTTAGATGTGAAAAAGTCTGCAATCGCCCTGACCCACGGCGCAGGAGGGGGGGCCTGAGTTGGTGCCTCGCGTGAGGTTGTAAACTCCCGCACAATGGCGAAAAGCTCCTTACAGGAATTGGAGGCAGCTTCAATTTTTCTCGCGAAGTAGGCCTTCTTCTCCGAGAGGATGTTCCGATGATAGGCTTTAGCCAAAGACCTGTAGGCGAGTTTCGCCGTTGCGTCGTATTTCACGCGCCATGCTCTTTCTGCTACCTTGCATTGCCGACGAGAAGCCGCCAATGCTGCCGTAAACCAAGGGGCAGATGCACCTTTTTCAGGTTTGCGGAGGGGTTTCAGAGGCGCCAGGTCATTAAGTCTCTCTGAAAGCCAGACCTGCACTCGCTCCACATCCTCCTCTAAGACCCCCGTTAACGCACAGGGATGGTCCACGCAGGACTGAGCCAGCAGTTCCGGAGTAACCCGGTGAAGTGCCCTGAATCCCACGGGAGTCTGCCGGGGGGCAGCGGAAGGCTTCCTAACTTCCGGGAAATAAAATTTCACCAGCCTATGATCAGACCAAAGCACCTGAATAGGAGCCAGCATCTCTATGGGAGTCGTAGAAAAGGTCAGATCTAGGGTATGTCCCTTCTCATGGGTCGGTCCAACATGATAGGGAGCCAGGCCCAGAGGGGCTGTGACATCCAGCATTTTAATCGCGTCAGCATCCGTTTCCACGTCCATGTGGACATTAAAGTCCCCGGCAACAATACAATGCTCTGACGTGAGTAGCAAGGAGGAGGTCACCGACTGAAACTCTTCAAAGAAAGAGCCCGTGGGCCCTGGCGGCCGATAAACTAGAAGACCCTTCAGCGATTGGTGTGGAGAAAGGATAATGGCAAAGGCAAGGGATTCGCAATCCTTAATCGCGTCCGAGGGGATGATGGTACAGGTGGCCATTTTGTTCACTATTAGTGCAACTCCACCTCCACTCCCCTTTGGCCTATCCTGCCTGAAGATATTATACTCGGGCGGAATAATGGGTGTTTACCCTCCCCCAGTAAGCACATTGGTGGCACGGCAGCCCATATCTCCAGCAACATACTCATATTTTTTCACCACCCTTTTGAAAAATGCACAGGTCTCTCTCATTGATGGCCCGCACCGACATACACTTTTAGACACACCTCCCGCCACAAGTTCTAGAATTGCGAACTTCAGAGCGAACTTTAGAGCTGGGGAGCTACGTTCGAATCTCGGCATCAGCTCAACATCCTGTGTTTCCAGGCAAATCGCTTTGCCTCCCCGTGCCTACCACAATTTAATGTGTTCTTCTGTAATGTAAATTGTGCTCATGCCATGTTGTCGAGTTCGCACTATATAATATTGCAAGGAAAAATAAAGTAGGGAAACTCGAGTTCCCACACTACTGAACGCGCACTCTTAAGTGCATCAGCAGTGCACTGTGAATCGGAGCATTTCACAGGCCTGTCACAGATAAGAAATGCTATCCAAACAAAATCCTACAAAACAATATACTACTGGCCGGTAGCAATTCATACCCGGACAACGTCGGGACGGGCTGCTAGTATATATATATATATATATATATATATATATCTGCAAATACCTCGCAGCAGCGCTCCTTACAAAGAGACTCGAGGCAAGGACCAGCTTTCTTTCAGCATTCTTTATTCAGCCATTAGGTAGTGTGTCATGACGCGTTTCGGCCGTCCCAGCGGCCTTGGTCACATGGCGATACAGATTGCTTTTTGCCCATTTAAAGTGATAACGTGCAATCACATGTCAAAAAATTATGGACATAGAAAAAATACTATATGTTTAAATACATTTTGCCTATACTTTCTCTTGGTGCCAATACAAAAGTGAAATAACTGTATAAATACATAAATAAGTCACAATTTGCATAATGTATCAAAAGATTAAAATTATACATATACTACTCCAATTCGTTGTGCGAAGAGTACTACCAATTTGATAAGAATTGATTATAACTGCATAAATGCCTGTAACTCTTCTAGATGGTGATGAGAAAGAATATACCATGTAGTCCATCAAATCTATTAGCAATTATTGTGCGAAAAATAGTGCTCACCCTTGTGTATTAAATTATAATACAAAATTATACTATTGATCACTGCTATTTAATGATAGTAGTGAAAGAAAAGATCCAAAAAAGGAAAAATTAATTTTATCTATGTGGATCTTTTTTTTAAAAAAAGGAAACAAGAAGAAATGAATTCATGACGGAAATTGTACCAGCCAGACAAGGCTCGGGAGAAGAGAATATGGAGCCTTAACTTACTTCCGGTTCCATTGTATCATTCTTATCCTTTGCCATGTTATTGCACTTATATTTAAAGTGACCTCGTGTCAATTGGAAAAAATAAATATAATTTCTTCCTCTAAAGTGACATCGTGCAGTCAAAGTGCAAATACAGTTAAAGTGGCTGGTGCTGGAGGTTATACAGTACTGAGGTAAAGGGGAAGGGAAGTCTAAACCCTATTAAATCAGAGCTTTGCTTCCATTTTCAAGACAAGATACTATATACATCATCAATGTTGCACACATAGAAAAAAATCATCACACCATAAAAACAGTCTAAAAAAGAGGGAATCGGTAACATGAATAAAATCAGCTATCACATCAAAAATCATTACCCTAATATTTAAAACGACGGCTAAAATCAATCAATTCATATATTTACACACACCGAAATTTAGTACACTCAATATATAAATTATACATAGTATATTGCAATATAAACATAAATATGTAAAAAAGTGCACGGTGCGGACCAACTCCTCTTATAGTTTAGATTATGGTTGTGTCATGGTGTTAACTATATGGCTACAGGTGACATTATCCTGAAGTGGTCATAGGTATGTGTGGAGGTCCTCTGTGGTGTTTAGACCTCCCGGCCACTTTGAGTTAAACTCCAAAATATATTTGGTTTCGAGCCTGCGCATACACGCCTCCCTGTCTCCTCCTCTTCTGGTAAACGCTACGGACTCAATGGCAAAATATTTGAGACACTGAGGCTTGCTGTTGTGACACGCCTCGAAGTGTCTGGCCACTGGATAGCTCTGGTCCTTATTTACAATGGCGCGCAGATGTTGTAAAATACGCTTATGTATTTGCAGCTTGCTGCTACCAATATATTTGAGTTTGCAGTCGCACTCTAAAATGTACACACAGTATTCCGTTCTACAGGTTAGGTGTTGTTTTATTTCCCTAGTAGTTCTGGGGATTACTGTTGTATATTTTTTGGTGTTGACACCATGTTGGCAGGCTTTACATGCCAGGCATTTGTAGAAGCCCCTACTGGTCGGTCTCCAAGGCTCCTTGCCCATGTAGTCTTGACTATTTTTGGAGAGGATGGAGCCCATACTAAGACTTTTTCGAAAAGTAATAGATGGAGTAGGGGGCATCACATCGCCAATCGTGGGATCATCTTTTACAAAGTGCCAGTTTCTCCTGACGATACTCCTAAGTTCTTTCTCCTGTTTGGAGTAGGTCAGAATGAGTCTAACTTCATTGATGTTGTCACTTTGTTTCACTCTCCTAGTCAGCAAATCACCTCTTTCTTTGACCCTAGATTTCTTTATAGCAGTGTTCACTATCTTGGCAGTGTAACCCCTATCTGCAAATCTTTGAAAACTTTCCTGTTGTTTGACAATCATGTCTTCCTGATTGCTACCAATACGGCGGATGCATAGCATCTCGCCATAGGGTATTGATTTGATTAGATGTTGGGATGAGCACTCGTAGCATGTAAAAGAGTGTTACCTGCCGTCGGTTTTCTAAAAAGAGTACTGGAAATCACATTATTACATATAAAAACTTGTACATCTAAAAATGTCACCGATTCCCTGCTTACATCAGAGGTAAAATGCAGATTAAGATCATTGTCATTGATGTCATGTATAAAATTTAAAACACTTTCCTCGGAACCACACCATATAATAAATAGGTCATCAATAAATCTGAGCCAACAAGTAACATTAGTAGTCCAATATTCTTCAAATTTGCGCAGGAGGACCAGTTCCTCCCACCACCCCATAAAGAGGCACGCATAACTAGGGGAGAAACTGGCCCCCATTGCTACACCTTGGACTTGTTGGTACATTTGACCGTTAAAAATGAAAAAGTTATTGTTGAGGCAGAATTTTAACATTTCCAAGAGCATTTTGGTGTGTTGGGCCAGTTCAATGGGCCTGCGGCTAAGATAATACTCACATGCCCGCAGGCCATCCTTGTGCTTTATACATGTGTATAATGAACTGACGTCCAACGTTACCAACAACAAGTCGGGGCTCCATGTTACATCCTCCAACTTTCGCAAAAAGTCACTTGAGTCTTGTACATATGACTTTAAAGACTTCATGTGTGGCTGCAAAAAGTAGTCAATGTACCTTGAAAGATTTTCCAAGGGGCCACCACACGCTGCGATTATTGGTCTTCCTGGAGGTTTGGAGATACTCTTGTGGACTTTTGGTATGAAATAAATATATGGAGTGAGTGGATGATCTTTTTTGATGAACTTAAACTCATCTCCACTTAGCATACCAAGGCCCTTCCATGCCACCAGGTTCTTTGATAAGGCCTCCAACATCACCCTGTATTTCTGGGGGGTGCTCTTGGAATAACATTGTGGGTCATCTAATTGCCTATGAGCCTCCTCCAGGTACTCCGTAGCTGGCCATAAAACAATGTTCCCACCTTTGTCTGAATTTCGAACAATAACTTCAGCATTTTTCAATCTCGGCATCAGCTCAACATCCTGTGTTTCCAGGCAAATCGCTTTGCCTCCCCGTGCCTACCACAAATTAATGTGTTCTTCTGTAATGTAAATTGTGCTCATGCCATGCTGTCGAGTTCGCACTATATAATATTGCAAGGAAAAATAAAGTAGGGAAACTCGAGTTCCCACACTACTGAACGCGCACTCTTAAGTGCATCAGCAGTGCACTGTGAATCGGAGCATTTCACAGGCCTGTCACAGATAAGAAATGCTATCAAAACAAAATCCTACAAAACAATATACTACTGGCCGGTAGCAATTCATACCCGGACAACGTCGGGATGGGCTGCTAGTATATATATATATATATATTCACTGAAAAAACCATAGGTTTCACACCAGTTATAGTTAGGAATTAGCATTTAAAAAACCTATTAAATTCACTGAAAAAACCATAGGTTTCACACCAGTTATAGTTAGCTGGAAATTTTACTGACATAAAACCATTGAAATTCCCACGTTATAGTTAGTCGGACTCACTATAACTTGCGCGTGCAATGCACTGCTGATGACATCACATATTACATCACTCATGACATGGTCAGTGACATCACTCATGACATCACTGATGACACCATCCTTGTGACACAGTGACAGACCTCCTTTCACTGTAAAGTAACCTTTGAAACACATATTCAAAAATAGAAACTAACATTAACAAAAAAGTGGATATACCCATACCAGTTACAACAACCAATTCAGTAATTTCACCATCTATATACAAATTCACACATTCACCAACAGTTTTATGTATTCACTCATACATATACTCACTCAATCATATGTAGTGTTACCCCTATTCATCCTGTTACACACCGACAGTCATCAAAAAGTTGCTCACACATATACTCACACATGCAAATAAACTAATAAACATCCATTTATTTGCATATACAACTATACACACATTAGCACATTACTTCTAAGGAAACTTACACATACTTACTCTCTTAAACAATCACTTATAGAAACACATACTTATTTAAACAGGAACTCTTTCAATCTCTCACTCTCACATATACTTACTTATATACATCAATTCTCATATATACAAGATTAAAACATATGTAGTTACTTATAAAGACACTAGTGAGAGAGGCATTCACTCTCTAACACACACATATACACACTCATCCACCCATACAATCCTACACAAATGCTGTCTTCAAAACACATACAAACAGTGAGTCAGTCATTGATGCATCTATGTGCTAAGTAACAGCCCCACCAAACCATACAGACACTCATACTGATACTAAAAAACATCTAATAACTCATATACACACACATGTAGCTACTCACCAACCCATGCAGCCACTTATACACAAAGTAAAACACTGATACATATATTTAAATATTTAAACATTACTCGCTAATATATGTATTCACTAAGATACACTTAATAAGCCAGTTAACCAATCAATTTTTTTTAAAAAACTTCCATTTAGACACTTATTTAAACATTTATTCTTCCATCGACCTTAACATATACATATATAAAATATATTTATTTTTCAGAAAGACACACATTCACTGGACGATGTCTTGAGTGATGTCATGAGTGATGTCATCAGTGATGTCATGAGTGATGTCACTGACCATGTCATGAGTGATGTAATATGTGATGTCATCAGCAGTGCATTGCACGCGCAAGTTATAGTGAGTCCGACTAACTATAACGTGGGAATTTCAATGGTTTTATGTCAGTAAAATTTCCAGCTAACTATAACTGGTGTGAAACCTATGGTTTTTTCAGTGAATTTAATAGGTTTTTTAAATGCTAATTCCTAACTATAACTGGTGTGAAACCTATGGTTTTTTCAGTGAATTTCATAGGTTTTTTAAATGCTAATTCCTAACTATAACTGGTGTGAAACCTATGGTTTTTTCAGTGAATTTCATAGGTTTTTTTAATGCTAATTCCTAACTTTTTATTCATACTCATACCTATGTGTTTTTTAGTGAATTGCTAAAGTATGTTTTTGTAAAAATGAACACTATAATGTATATTGAGATAATATTTTTAATTTAAAATATTTTTTTTTTATATTTCGCTTTCGGTGCGCGCACCGGTGCGCGTACCGTCAGCGCACTAACAAAAAAAAGAAAAAAAAAATGAAGGAGGGACTGTGTAATAGATAGTAAGACAGATAAAAAGTGTAAAAGGAAGTAACTGAGAAAAGAAAAATGAATAAGGGAGCAAAAGAAAGAAGAAATAGGAAGAAGACTAAAGCAGAGGTTAAGGGAGATTGTAAATGGATGTTGAAAGTAAAAAGAAGGACAGTTAAGTATGGGAATGTCAGGTAGTGACGGAATCAGAGGAAAAGAATAGCAGTGATTGAGGGAAAGTAAATATCAGTGAATATAAGTAAAGAGGGGTGAAAGAGGGTACATGTAAGTGAATAAGGGTAACACATGGGGAGTAATAGAGACAAAGAAGAGAGAGAGTAAAAGAAGGACTGTCACAAAGGGACTAAGTGAACCAGTAAAAAAGGTAAGTGAAGGAGTGTGCATAGGCAGAAGTACTGAAAAAAATTGAATGTGGTCGGAAGTAAACATGGAACAAAAGAATAAGTGAGGGAAGCAAAGTAAGGAAATAGGTGTGCGGTAGGGTGACAGAAAAATAGTGAAAATAAAACAAAAGGTGATAACAAAAAACATTTTACAAACACACTTACCATATAATCTATGCAAATTTGTATCTGTGAAAGATAAAGGAAAAAACATGTTATAATTACATAAAAATGTATAATAAAATAGAAGAAACAGTTCATGAGGTTTAAAAATCTACAAAAGTTTACTTAGAAATGAAGCAATAGTGAAGGATACAAAAACAGAAAGAAAGTAATGTAGAAAGAAAAAAAAAGGAAAAAGAAATAGTTGGAGAACAAATTCCTAAAGGTAAAAAAGATAGTAAAAGAATGTAAAATATCAAAACAAAATGAGTAAAGATAAGAAACTAAAAGAAAAATGATTGAAAAGGAGAGAAGTCAGATTGATAAACTATAAATAAAATAGAGGAATAGAAGATGATTGAGAGTGAGTGAAGTGAAGTCACAGAGTGAAGGGATGAAAGAAATGAAGTTATTATAGAACGATGGATAAAACAGGAGTGAGAGAGTAAGTACACAGAAAGACAAAAGGAAGAACTAACTGAACTACAGTACAATGAGTGTGAAAGAAAAAAAAATGGAGAAAGAGAAAGAGTGTTAGGAAACTAAAGCAGAGGTACTAAGAGAATATGAAAAAGATAAAAAGTGGTGGAGGGAACAGAGGAAATGCAGATAGTTCCTATCAAATTAAGAAGTTGTGAATGAAGTGCAGTAAAGAAACAGCGATGAAAAAAGAGTGTAAATTAGTAAAGAGAGGTAAATAAGGGTGAAAAAGAAAATGAGTGTATAACAATGTGAACACAATATAAATTACAGAATGCAAACTACACAATAACTTCTACAATATGTTACATTATTTATTTTTGCTGTTCTCAGAATATATTGAATTCCACTTAAATTAGTGAGTTCAAAGTCTTCATCATATAACAGCGGGAAAAAAAAAAACACAATCTAAAAGATTGTGTTTAAAAAAACCCATTCAAACATACATCTCATATATGTACACTAATCTTTGATTCACTTACTTTTCCATGAGGCCAAATAGAAGATAGTGAAGGTCCTTTTGGTGGAAAAAAAGTCTGCTGTTCCTTATAAGTTCCATTTCATCGACTTCCTATGAAAAAAGATCTAAAAACATCATACCTTACACAATCCTCACGGCCAATTTGTGTCAGATATATCAGTATTTTTTACTTTGAGATCCACTTAAAGTATCTACATGAGATAAATAATTTAAAATATTAGATTAACTAACTAACTAACTAACTTTTATTAACTATTCCCGTCTTCAAAGGCCAATTCCCTTTACTAAAACTTTGGTTTTAAAAACACTAGATAAGAATTTGTAGAGTCATAAGGCAAACGTTGTTTATAACTTAAATGAGAATCATTGCAGTAACTCCATCCATTTTCAGATTTTAAGTAGCATGTATAATGTCCTGAGGTGGTCGAAGATCCATCATGATAAATAATAGCTTCAGTTGTAAAGGTCCTTCCAGAAATTGATAACTGAGAAGCCACAAAATTTTTGATAGAAGTTGTCAATTTAGTTCCATCAGGTCTACATCGTTGGAAAACTAAAATAATATACTGCCCATACCTTTGTATAAATAATGTGGACAGCATTGTACAGTTACATTGGGTACACACCATATTATGATCTGCTGCTTTAACTAGATTTTTAAAAGACACTGATTTACAGTCTGGTAAAGTCAAATATATAAATCTTTCAGTGTCTATTCTAGTAGTACTTGATAAACTACAATTGTGGCAGTCATGCTGCCATTGATAAGAAAGACTGAAAAGATTATCTACATCTACACCTTCATCTTCCAAAACACCAAACATATACATTAAAAATTCCTGACAATCCTGCTGAATGTTCTGTGAAAATTTATCTTGACCAGAACACAAATCTAAAATATTTCGAATTTCTGTTACACTTTCTATTTGTGCTGTAACACTGCTACATTTCTGAAACACAGAATTCAATAAACCACACAATCTTTGATCCCGATTTTCAACAATCTGTTCTTGTAAACTTTTAAGAAAAAAAACAACATTAACCACTACATTAGCATAGCAGTTGACACCAGAACTATTTTCAAACTGAAATCCAACAACATTTTCTCCACAATTCTTTTTCTTCCTGTTTTCAATTACAGTTTTCTCTACTTTTTGTCTTTTTGCAACTACCTCACTACAATTATCCTCATTTCTTCTTTTTCGGCCTACCACACGTTTTTCAAACAGAGGATATTGAGGCAAATGTGGAGCATACTCTCTTCTTAACCTATTGTATTCTTTAACACAATCTAGATCGGCAGAAATCTTTGTCTCATCACACGCAATCAAGTACAATCCTGATAAAGTTCTGACTCGAGATAATGCCACATATGCCATACCCTCTTTAAACACAGATCTTCCAATGTTCACCAATGCACTATCTACACTTAAACCTTGAGATTTATGAATTGTCACCGCATACGCCAAACAAACAGGAAACTGTTTTCGGCGAACATATAAGTCTTTTACAAGTAAAAATCTAGCAGAACAACGACTTATTTGTTGTACTTGTTCAATGCCATCAAATTTTATTTTTAAAAATTCAATTCCATCTCTATTTCTGTAATTCACAAAATCAACAACATAACCCATTGCTCCATTTACCAGACCGCTTTCAACATTTAAATTCCTTCTCAAAATGATACGACAATTTAAACACACATTCAGAGTCTTTTCAAAACCAGCTGTTTTTGAAATACTTTTCTCCAATGAATGCAATTTAGTTTTCAAATTTTCTGACAAAACAATTGTTGCACCCATATGCTCTATTTTATCTATTGCTTCCAGTTTCACAATCTCTTCATTTTCTAAGTCTAACATTTTTTGGTTGAAGATGGAACATTCTTGCAGAGTTGGCATCAAACATATCCCAGATTTCTTCTCAGTCATTTTTTTAAAAATATTCTCTGGAAGAATGTTTTCATTTGGATACAAATTTGAAATTAATCGACTATGCAAAGCTTTTTTCCCTTTCTCAGTCATTTTTCCAATTCTTACATCTTGTAGAATATTTTTATAATCTTCATCCTTGGCCTGTCGCATATTTTGAAGCAGTTCAGCATATTTAAAATTTAGCCATATATTAACATTTCCAATGCTTCCAAGGGACTTCCTGGTATCTTCATGCGTGAGCATTTTAAACACTGGTTGTCCTTTTACTGGAGTCAACTGCAATAGATCTCCAAAAACAATAATGTGTTTTCCTCCAAATAACACATCATAGTCTGTTTTAAGAATTTCTTGCATTCTCAAATGCACAAAAGCAAGCATTAGATTTGAGACCATGCTTACTTCATCTATGATAAGAAGTTTCATTTTCTTCAAGACTCTTGAAACTTCAGAACACGCATCTCCAGATAGCTTGTTGTAATGCAATTTATTATCATGTTCAACTGGCAGCATCAATAAACGATGTGTAGTAATCCCTTTAATGTTATGTGCTGCCAGACCAGTTGGAGCAGTTACAACACAAGACAGTGGTGAATCAGTCCTTTTCTGCAGATAACTTGCAACGGCTTTAATTAGAAAACTTTTTCCTGTCCCCGCTTCTCCACTTACATACAGTCGGACAGGGTCAAATAATATACATGAGCACTCTTTTTTCTCATGTCTAAATCCATGTTCAATCTGCTCTGTGACTTCATCATATATCTTTTTCTGCTCAATGTTTAGTTGCGTTACCAAATCTTCTAAGTTAACTCCATCCTCTTGAGCTTGTTCCATAGCTCTTTCCACCTCATCCATGGCAGTGGCAGCTTCATTTTGGATAATTGGTCCTCCTAGTGGATCCTGGCTCAATGAAGTAGAACTCTGACTATCTTGAGAACTGTTTCTAGCTATCTCTTCGGCAATTGTGGTTTCTTGCTCCATTTCTTCATTCAACATTTGCAGATAATTTAGAAAAATAGGACATTCTATGGTATCCTTAGTTGCATTAAAAGAGTCTTCATAACAGAGAAAATCTCCAAGTAGTTCCTCTTCTGTACGCCATGGCTTAAAGAGTTGCAAAAGAGCTAAATAGTAAAATTCTCTTTTGTCTGGAACTTCACAACTCAATTTTCGATGATTAATCAAATGGCCTTTTTTCTGCTTCACTAGACATCCTTCATAGCCAATGAGTGCATATTTTCCATTATTGATATCTTCTGTGATGTTCCTCTTATAACTGTAGTTTTGAAGAACTTCATACAAACATGTGTTCTCAAGGTGAGTACTTCTATTTGGATAGTATGTATCCAACATATTTGTCTTCAAAATATCTGTACTGTTTGGTTCTTTTTCCGCCAAATATTCAATTTCTTGTACAGATTTCAAAACTCGGTTTCGTGTTGCAGCAAGACCAAGACTCACCCAAATGATTGTTCTTGATTTGGCATAGAGACTTGCTGATGATAACCGATCAGAACATTCATATGCTCCAATTTCTCGATGCGACAACATCTTCAGACTGAAACTGTATAATTTCTTGCTTAGACTCTTTTCATGTGAAATGTCCTCCCACATTTCCTTCAGTTCTGTCTTTTCTTTTTTGGTGATGTAAGATGTCACATATCGAGCCACAGCAATAGAGTTGTCAGCAACGAACTGAATATCCATGTTAGCATTCCACATGGACAAAATCACTGGGTTGTAATCGTTGATGTACTTAGATTCTTCATTTCTTTTCAAATTATATGTGTTTTTGGGAGATTTTCTCGTCACAGTATGTCGTAGAGATGACATCAAATTATTTACTCTTCCCTTAGAAATCACTGGTCGAGGAAATGCAAAACGACATTTCGTGTAGTACTTTTCCTTGTTTTTAAATTTTCGACGACAATACTTTCCACAACGATGAGATTGAAAACGTAAAACTTGTTGCCTTAAATTGTTTTCTTCAGTAGATTTTGGAACAGCACATGTTGAATACTCTTCAATGAAACTCATCACTGTTTCATCTGAATCTGATCCAAATTTGGGTGCATCTTTAATCCACAACAACATATGTATATGAGGAGCACCTCTCGCTTGATATTCCTTCCTCCAAAAGAAATCCAAAACCTCTCCAAGGGGAGGATTTTTTTTGTTGGTAATAAAAGACATCATAGCTTCAAATCTATGATTAAAATATCTGCAAACATTCACTGGATCTAAAGAACACAGTTCTCCTGGTGTTTTCAATTCTATATTTGGTATGTTTTCATTTGCCTCTCGTAGAAATTGAAGTAAATCGTCCCATGCATACTCAGCACAGCTAAGAGTGAGGAACCATGTAGGAGTTCCTAAGTTTCTTAGCATACATTTCAATTCTCCATGACGACGAAACCAATACTCGTTGGTTCCACGTTGACATGCCATGAGATTGATTAGCTGAGATTCCAAAATACTGTCTTGCAGATTAACTTTCTCCATAAAGTCCCTTGCACAAACATTTTGCAAATGAGGTCCACTTTTTAATATATGATTAACTGCATAAGAAAGCCCAGACAAATCACTTTCAAACAGTAGATGAAATAAATATGGAATGCATTGACGAAACCTTGGATCTTCTGCATATAATCTTAGAGTCCGGTATTCAGCTGCAGGAATTTGAACTGGTCGATCATCATATCGTCCACCACAACCTGTTGGAAATAATTGTGGAAAACAACGAGCTTCCAAACTTTCTTCCCATACACTAATGGGACTTCCTTTTGCTGCCTTCATTTGAAACAAGTCAATTGCATTTCCCATTACTTCTTTGGAATGCAAAGGATGAACAGTATAATGTTCATATATTTCTTCAGTTCTAGACACATCAACTTTTTCAATTTGACCAACTGAAGAATCACTATCTTCTTCTGTAGCTGTTTCCTCTACTCCAACACTTACATTTTTATAGTACTCATTGTTTTTAACTAAATACAACGTTGCCTTCTTGACTTTTTTAACATCCACTAAATCTTGCCAAATTTTCTTACTCTTTGTTGGAACCCCATTAACTAGAATAACTAAAGGATCTTCTTCTACTCTTTCTACACCAATTGTATTAATATTTTTCTTTACATCTAGAGGCAAATAAACAACTCTTCCCTTTAATCCTCTCAGTAAATCTGATGGAGGCAATTTCCCTGTCTTAGGCTCCATGCGTACAATAGCCTGAAAAGGATGGACACATTGAATCAAAATAGATTCATAAGTATTTAGATCCATCAATTCAGAAGGAATATCTATCAACTGAAGATTATTATAAACTGCTCTTGCAGGCATTCTATTTTCATTTAATTTTTTCAAACAATAAGTGCAAATACGCTGATCCAAACTCAAATCAAAAGAATTCTCCACCAACAAATAACTTACAAAATCCTCCCATTCACTATTATTTTCCAATTCACTTTTTGCATATAAATCAACTAACCTAGTCTGAATTTTATAATGAGTCCGTCGACAACACACACAAGTTAAATTAGGCCTCTCACTTGATTTCACCTTAAACTTGATAATTTCCTCATCAAACTTTTCAATACTTGAAATTTGTCCATTATCTTCTGCATTACCATCCATTACTATATATATTTCTACACTGTCCTCTTTGTTCCCAAAATAACAAAACTCAATTTCTTCACAAATAGTCTTCACATCCACTTCAGATCCATGCAAAAGAGCACTATTTAACTGTTTAAGCTTAAGTGCAGGACTTTTTGCATAATACAACTTCCTCACTAATTTCCTTACGTTATTATGATGCACTGCTAACATCCTAAAATGATGAAAAACACTCCGACAAACTTTTCTAGAAAGACATGCTAGTGAATGCCCTTGCAAACCTGTGCTTTCTCTCACTCTGCAAGGATCTAACTCTTGCAGGATCTTCATTTTTTGTTTGAGACTTTTTTTACTATATGTACGTAAGAAATTTCGAAGCAAATCAATTGATTCCTGTCGCACACTACAAATACTACTGCATTTCCATGTGTACACTGGACCCTTAGTACGTCTCCCTAAAACTTCATCAGCTAACACCTCTTCTGCATCTCTAGATACAAGTTTCTCTTTTTCCATCACACAACTATCTTTCACCTCATATGCACGACCACTGGTGTCAACTGCATGCACCAAATCATTTTCCTGAAAGTAACTCTCCTCATTAAAAAAAGGCTCAGAACTTGAACTATGCATCCATTCACCAGAAAATACTTCACAAAAATTACTCCGATTAATAATTCTTTTCCACCTACTGTTCGATTTGAAAACATCCATTGCCTTATTAAGTATCCTAATTCTATTGATTATTAAAATAAATAATTTTTTCTTAACTTCAAAAGCCTGATCAACAATCTTTTCTACACTTTTCTTTTTCTTGTAAAAAGCAGCTTTTAGTTTACTTTTCTTATCATTTTTTAGCAAATTTAAAACTACCCTATTGCGAAACATTCGCCTACGAATGTCCCTAAAAACATTTACCCTTCTATTGCTAACCATTCTCTTCTCTCCTGGTCCAATGGAAACATTTTTTGTGGGCTTCTCTTTCCTTTTTAGATTTGTTGACTTTTTCTGTATATTCACATTAGCAATTTCATTTTTTTTCCTACGACATATGTTGCGAAGAAAAGACTTAATTGGCTTACCAGAAGCTTTTCTGGTGTTTTTTGAAGTAGTTGTTGAAGAGGATTCCATAAACTCTGTTGTTGATGTTCTCCTTTTCCGTATGGTATTTTTGATATTTCTTTGCCTTGAAGGCATTTTTGCTTCCTTTTCAGAAGTTGATTTGAATCTGTTGTTCTGTTAAAAAAACACATGAAAGACCACTATTAGCAAACAACAAAGTAATGTTAAAAAGCAAACAATATAAACAATAAATTGCAACATATTTAAGTTTATACAATAGCAACTCATGGCTTTATTTTTAAAGGCCTTGCGCCACCAGTGCATCACTTATTACCCATGTTTAAAGTCAAGCATCAGCTGCACATGGCATTCATAAATAAGGGCCAAATACATATACCAATCAATTGCACCCAAAAATCGATTTTTCAATAACATGTAAGAAACACTGCGCAAAACCTAAGTACAACCACTCAATATCATCAAACAAAGTCAGGGTCTGATTTATAAAGGCCTTGCGCCACCAGTGCATAACTTATTACCCATGTTTAAAGTTTTGCATCGGCTGCACATGGCAATCATAAATAAGGGCCAAATACATATACCAATCAATTGCACCCAAAAATCGATTTTTGAATAACATGTAAGAAACACTGCGCAGAACCTATGTACAACCAATCAATATCATCAAACAAAGTCAGGGCCTTATTTATGAAAGCCTTGTGCCACCAGTGCGTCACTTATTACCCATGTTTAAAGTCATGCATCAGTTGCACATGGCAATCATAAATAAGGGCCAAATACATATACCAATCAATTGCACCCCAAAATCGATTTTTCAATAACATGTAAGAAACACGGCGCAGAACCTAAGTACAACCACTCAATATCATCAAACAAAGTCAGGGCCTTATTTATGAAAGCCTTGCGCCACCAGTGCGTCACGTATTACCCATGTTTAAAGTCATGCATCAGCTGCACATGGCAATCATAAATAAGGGCCAAATACATATACCAATCAATTGCACCCAAAAATCGATTTTTGAATAACATGTAAGAAACACTGCGCAGAACCTATGTACAACCAATCAATATCATCAAACAAAGTCAGGGCCTTATTTATGAAAGCCTTGCGCCACCAGTGCGTCACTTATTACCCATGTTTAAAGTCATGCATCAGTTGCACATGGCAATCATAAATAAGGGCCAAATACATATACCAATCAATTGCACCCCAAAATCGATTTTTCAATAACATGTAAGAAACACGGCGCAGAACCTAAGTACAACCACTCAATATCATCAAACAAAGTCAGGGCCTTATTTATGAAAGCCTTGCGCCACCAGTGCATCACGTATTACCCATGTTGAAAGTCATGCATCAGCTGCACATGGCAATCATAAATAAGGGCCAAATACATATACCAATCAATTGCACCCAAAAATCGATTTTTGAATAACATGTAAGAAACACTGCGCAGAACCTATGTACAACCAATCAATATCATCAAACAAAGTCAGGGCCTTATTTATGAAAGCCTTGCGCCACCAGTGCGTCACTTATTACCCATGTTTAAAGTCATGCATCAGCTGCACATGGCAATCATAAATAAGGGCCAAATACATATACCAATCAATTGCACCCAAAAATCGATTTTTCAATAACATGTAAGAAACACGGCGCAGAACCTAAGTACAACCACTAAATATCATCAAACAAAGTCAGGGCCTTATTTATGAAAGCCTTGCGCCACCAGTGGGTCACTTATTACCCATGTTTAAAGTCATGCATCAGTTGCACATGGCAATCATAAATAAGGGCAAAATACATATACCAATCAATTGCACCCAAAAATCGATTTTTCAATAACATGTAAGAAACACGGCGCAGAACCTAAGTACAACCACTCAATATCATCAAACAAAGTCAGGGCCTTATTTATGAAAGCCTTGCGCCACCAGTGCGTCACTTATTACCCATGTTTAAAGTCATGCATCAGTTGCACATGGCAATCATAAATAAGGGCAAAATACATATACCAATCAATTGCACCCAAAAATCGATTTTTCAATAACATGTAAGAAACACGGCGCAGAACCTAAGTACAACCACTCAATATCATCAAACAAAGTCAGGGCCTTATTTATGAAAGCCTTGCGCCACCAGTGCGTCACTTATTACCCATGTTTAAAGTCATGCATCAGTTGCACATGGCAATCATAAATAAGGGCAAAAAACATATACCAATCAATTGCACCCAAAAATCGATTTTTGAATAACATGTAAGAAACACTGCGCAGAACCTATGTACAACCAATCAATATCATCAAACAAAGTCAGGGCCTTATTTATGAAAGCCTTGTGCCACCAGTGCGTCACGTATTACCCATGTTTAAAGTCATGCATCAGCTGCACATGGCAATCATAAATAAGGGCCAAATACATATACCAATCAATTGCACCCAAAAATCGATTTTTGAATAACATGTAAGAAACACTGCGCAGAACCTATGTACAACCAATCAATATCATCAAACAAAGTCAGGGCCTTATTTATGAAAGCCTTCCGCCACCAGTGCGTCACTTATTACCCATGTTTAAAATCATGCATCAGCTGCACATGGGAATCATAAATAAGGGCCAAATACATATACCAATCAATTGCACCCAAAAATCGATTTTTGAATAACATGTAAGGAACACTGCGCAGAACCTAAGTACAACCACTCAATATCATCAAACAAAGTCAGGGCCTTATTTATGAAAGCCTTGCGCCACCAGTGCGTCACTTATTACCCATGTTTAAAGTCATGCATCAGCTGCACATGGCAATCATAAATAAGGGCCAAATACATATACCAATCAATTGCACCCAAAAATCGATTTTTCAATAACATGTAAGAAACACTGCGCAGAACCTAAGTACAACCACTCAATATCATCAAACAAAGTCAGGGCCTTATTTATGAAAGCCTTGCGCCACCAGTGCGTCACTTATTACCCATGTTTAAAGTCATGCATCAGCTGCACATGGCAATCATAAATAAGGGCCAAATACATATACCAATCAATTGCACCCAAAAATCGATTTTTGAATAACATGTAAGAAACACTGCGCAGAACCTATGTACAACCAATCAATATCATCAAACAAAGTCAGGGCCTTATTTATGAAAGCCTTGCGCCACCAGTGCGTCACGTATTACCCATGTTTAAAGTCATGCATCAGCTGCACATGGCAATCATAAATAAGGGCCAAATACATATACCAATCAATTGCACCCAAAAATCGATTTTTGAATAACATGTAAGAAACACTGCGCAGAACCTATGTACAACCAATCAATATCATCAAACAAAGTCAGGGCCTTATTTATGAAAGCCTTGCGCCACCAGTGCGTCACTTATTACCCATGTTTAAAGTCATGCATCAGCTGCACATGGCAATCATAAATAAGGGCCAAATACATATACCAATCAATTGCACCCAAAAATCGATTTTTCAATAACATGTAAGGAACACTGCACAGAACCTATGTACAACCAATCAATATCATCAAACAAAGTCAGGGCCTCATTTATAAAGGCCTGGCGCCACCAGTGCATCACTTATTACCCATGTTTAAAGTCATGCATCAGCTGCACATGGCAATCATAAATAAGGGCCAAATAAAAATACCATTCATTTGCACCCAAAATCGATTTTTCAATAACATGTAAGAAACACTGCGCAGAACCTAAGTACAACCACTCAATATCATCAAACAAAGTCAGGGCCTTATTTATGAAAGCCTTGCGCCACCAGTGCGTCACTTATTACCCATGTTTAAAGTCATGCATCAGCTGCACATGGCAATCATAAATAAGGGCCAAATACATATACCAATCAATTGCACCCAAAAATCGATTTTTGAATAACATGTAAGAAACACTGTGCAGAACCTATGTACAACCAATCAATATCATCAAACAAAGTCAGGGCCTTATTTATGAAAGCCTTGCGCCACCAGTGCGTCACTTATTACCCATGTTTAAAGTCATGCATCAGCTGCACATGGCATTCATAAATAAGGGCCAAATACATATACCAATCAATTGCACCCAAAAATCGATTTTTGAATAACATGTAAGGAACACTGCACAGAACCTAAGTACAACCACTCAATATCATCAAACAAAGTCAGGGCCTCATTTATAAAGGCCTGGCGCCACCAGTGCATCACTTATTACCCATGTTTAAAGTGATGCATCAACTGCACATGGCAATCATAAAAAAGGCCAAATAAAAATACCATTCATTTGCACCCAAAATCGATTTTTAAATAACATGTAAAAAACACTGCGCAGGACTTATATACTAACATACAATTTCACTTCTAAAACAAAACTATCTGCTTCCAAATATTCTCCATAGAGCAAATAAATCTCTATCTAAATTAAATGAATCATTACTTACCTTTACAAATGCTTTTGGAGATTGAAAACAGTGTCAGACACACACACCAATTTTTCTTTAGCAGAGGAAAAGGTGTGCTCTCAATACACTGAAACCAAGACTGGCATAGAAAATCTCTATCTTTGTACACATATGCCTTAATTCAACCAATGAAAACTCTTCCCTCACTATTTTCAAACCAACACCCATCCCCCTCTCAAACCTTTCTATCTGTTACCATAGCAACTCCCTCCTAACTGAACTGTAAGGTTCAAAAGTTTATCTTACAATGTTGCAAATTAACTCAGCAAGGATGTTTGACCTGTCAATACAGCAGCCTATACAGGGTATTTTTGCTTTTGGTGACTTTTTTTAAACCATTCAAATTGCTTCTTTCACACAACATAACCATACACCCTAACTTTCAGTTTTCAACTATCTGAATCCACCAATCATTGCTTATGATTCAAGAGCACAGAAACTCCACAATTATTTTTTTGTGAACTCCTACTGTTCCAACTGCCATTTCATTCCCACACTTCATCTGACTGGACCAGAACCTTCTCACATCATGTACTCTGTTTGGATTATTGGACATAGCTACATCCACTGGGCTCAAAGGTATGCAGCTAGCAGAAGTTTTCATAACCTTGATTTATCAAATGTGGAAATCAAGTGGATTGGCCACAGAGGATTAAAATGTCACCAATTGATACCATTGGTGAAAACCTTTTTGCATCTGCCAGAACCTGACCTTATAATTGTGCACTGGGGTGGAAACGATCTAGGCACATTAACTGGGGTAGGTCTGGAAATGCTATTAAAGGACACCTTTCATCAATTGATGATACTTTTTCCCCACACTGCCTTGGTAATATATTCCAATATATGCCAAAGACAGAAATGGAACTGGTCCAACCAATTTGGTCCACAATTTGAGAAAGCACGGAAACTTGTAAATAAATCTGTTTCTGCTTACATGAGAGACTATGGAATGGGTTCATTATACAATAATAACTTGCGTTACAACATGCAAGACATCTACAGAGGAGATGGAGTGCACTTCTCAGATGAGGGGAATAGAATATTCCTCCTGAATTTAAGAATGTGTATTGGAACCTACTTGTAGGTACCTAAATCAACCACAGAACCCAAAAGCTCTTTTCAGAGCTACCCTAACTCTGATCATTCAAAGCGTTTATTTTTTTCTAACTTTTTTCACTATTTTTCACCAAAGTACGCTTTCGGGAACGCTTAACGGTGCGCGCACCGGGCGCTACCCCCGCGAAAAATTAAAGATTTTTTTTTTTTTTTTCACGTTTATGAGCCTCCTAAGCCCCCCTCAGAAAACCTAGAGGGTCAAGAAGTCTCTACAGTGCCCCCTTCTATCCATTCCGAACATTGTTTACCCTCCATCTTGTTTCTCGATTGTACCGAAACACAAAATGGAGGACTCCCGTAACGCTGCCGGTGCGCGTAAAGGAGCGCGCACCAGTAAGCGCTCGATAAAAAAAGGTGGGAAAGCAATTTACAAAAAAAACACTGGAGACACTTTCATCAAATATAGAATAGGCCCTACTACATAGCAGTCCCTACCATTTACCCAAATTTGATGGAATTCCATTGAGAAAATTAGGCTACAGGCCTGTCTAAATATCCTGAGGTAAATTACATGACAAAAACACACTTGTAATGTTAGAATTTACAACCAATTAAAAAGTATCTCTCATTTTCTACGATTATTTCCTGACGTTTGATTGGTTAAGTACAAGAATATATATAAAAGAAGAGAGGGAAACACAGCCATTTTGACTACTGCTTCCTGAAGTACACTTGAAAACAAATTTCACTGACAACTTCAACTAATTTCTCTAAGGTAACTTCTAATTATGGAAGTATATTGTACACTTTAAGTTTATTTCTTTAAAAATATTCTGTTAGTGATATGCTATCCCTCTTTAATAGTTAGAGATAGAGATAGACTTCTCTGTAATAGTTATGGATTGAGTTAGGCTTCTCTGGTATACTAGCTCTACTAATATAGTTAATTTATATGCAATTTTCAGAAAGAAAATGGAAGGAGAAAATAAGGCAAATGATACTTCTATCAAAGTAAAGGTGGAAAAACCAGAAGATGAAAAAAAAGAAGTTGATTTCATGGATGACTCTTTGGATGAACAGTTTATAGAATGTTTGGAAGAAATTGAATCATGTACATATAATTATGAGGAAATTCCGGACAATATTATGTTAGAAATTTTATTAAATTATGAAAAAGAATCAGAGGAATAAATGTATCTTTAATAATTTCAATTGTTTCAGACAATATTCTTTTTTATATGTAATTCATGAAGTATTACCAAAAATGTTTAAAATATAAAGTGAGACTTATAGTATACTGTTCAACTATTTTTCTGTTACATAGTAAGTTTACTCATAGTTACTACCTTTCTCCCACTATATTATCTCATATGAATATTTTACACCTCATTTTCATAAGTGAACAGGATAGACTACTCATGATCCCCTAGAAATTCTCAGGGAGTGCTTAAAAGATCTGTTTCTCCTTTCCAGACAGACTATATTATGAATTCCATATACCACAAAAAATACAATAACAACATGCAAGATGTCTACAAAGAAGATGGTGAACATTAAATTTAAGTCTCTTCATTAGTACCTACATGTAGGTACTTACATAAAATAAAAAAATTTAAAAAAAACAATTAATAAACATACAATTTTTTAAAGTGATTATTTTTCCATAGTACCCTCTTTGGAGCGCTTCCCGGTGCGCGCACCGGGCGCTCCCCCCGCAAAAAACGCAAAAAAAAAAAAATTTTTTGAGGCCCCGCGGGGCCCTTTAATGGCCCCCATATCAAACCTAGGGGGTCAGGGGGGGTCTACCCTGCCCCCTTATGGTCAATTCCACCCTTTGTTTTTGCCACCTCTTATGACTAGATTTTACCGATAGACAAGATGGCGGCCGCTCCGGACTGTTTAGAATGTTTACAGACAACTGAGAGCCAATCAGCTTTCTGCGCGCAAGTCGCGTGTCGCGCCTGGAGCGCTCACTGGTGCGCGTACCGGAGCGCGGCTACAGATATATATATTTTTTTGGACGTTAATTTCTCAAAATCCACTGAAGCACATATCTTGAGACATAGCAAAGGCACATCGGGCTACCAGTCCCTACAATTTTGCCAAGTTTGGTGGAAATCCATTCAGCCGTTCGGGCTAAAAGTGAAATCGACCGCCCTATGGAAATTAACATGGGGAAAACGCGTTTTGGGACCCCCCTTTTATCTCGCCCCCCGCTTGACGTATCCCCCCCAAACTTTCAGGGAAGGACCGGAACCCCGCGAGGCCATTTTCAGGAAATTTTCAGGCAGATTCGTCAACCGGCGCCAAAGTTATTCCAAATAGAATTTTCAGATTTAACATTGAAAAAAATCCTAACTATAACTACCTACTGGCGACCGCCAGTAGGTAATATATATATATATATATATATATATATATATATATATATATATATATATATATATATATATTACCTACTGGCGATAGCCAGTAGGTATATATAGTTAGGATTTTTTTCCTATGGGACTTTTGAAAATTCTATGTCTAATAACTTTGGCGTTTGTGGACGGAATCGGCTGAAATTTTCAGGAAAATGGCACATTTTGTTTCTGAGCAGCTCCTGAAAATTTGGGGGGGGTTCGTCAAGGGGGGGCCGAGAAAAAAGGGGGGTCCCAAAACGCGTTTTTCCCATGTTAATTTCCATAGGGCGGTTGGACTCACTTTTAGCCCGAACGGCTGAATGGATTTCCACGAAACTTGGCAAAATTGTAGGGACTGTTAGCCCGATGTGCCTTTGCTAGGTCTCAATATATGTGCTTCAGTGGATTTTGAGAAATTAACGTTTAAATCAAGATATATATCTGTAACAGCGCTCCGGGCAGCGCTCCGGTTCGCGAACTTTTCGCGTATCGGAACTTTGCGAAGCGAAGCTGATTGGCTCTCCGGTGTCTGTCAACATTCTAAACAGTCCGGTGCGGCCGCCATCTTGTCTCTCGGTAGGATCGAGAGACAAGAGGAGGCCAAAACAAAGGGGGAAATGAAGGAAAGGGGGCAAGGTAGACCCCTTCTGACCCCCTAGGATTGATGAGGGGGATATTATAGAGCCACGCCGGGCCCAAAAAAAAAAAAGAAAAAATCCGATTTTTTCGCCGTAGAGACGCGTCTTGGTTCGCGAACCGGGCAGCTAACCGGGCAGCTAACCGGGAAGCTAACCGTCAGTGTAACCCAAAAAAAAAAAAAATCCGATTTTTTCGCCGTAGAGACGCGTCTTGGTTCGCGAACCGGGCAGCTAACCGGGCAGCTAACCGGGAAGCTAACCGTCAGTGTAACCCAAAAAAAAAAAAATCCGATTTTTTCGCCGTAGAGACGCGTCTTGGTTCGCGAACCGGGCAGCTAACCGGGCAGCTAACCGGGAAGCTAACCGGCAGTGTAACCCAAAAAAAAAAAAAATCCGATTTTTTCGCCGTAGAGACGCGTCTTGGTACGCGAACCGGGCAGCTAACCAGGAAGCTAACCGGGAAGCTAACCGGCAGTGTAACGGGAGTCTGAGGAGTAGCTGATTGGCTGTCAATATTGTAAACAGTCCGGAGCGGCCGCCATCTTGTCTCTCGGTAGGATCGAGAGACAAGAGGAGGCCAAAACAAAGGGGGAAATGAAGGAAAGAGGGCAAGGTAGACCCCTTCTGACCCCCTAGGATTTATGAGGGGGATATTATAAAGCCACGTGGGGCCAAAAAAAAACAAACAAAAAAATCCGATTTTTTCGCCGTAGAGACGCGTCTTGGTACGCGAACTGGGCAGCTAACCGGGCAGCTACCGGGAAGCTAATCGGCAGTGTAACGGGAGTCTGAGGAGAAGCTGATTGGCTGTTATCATTGTAAACAGTCTGGAGCGGCCGCCATCTTGTCTCTCTGTGGGATCGAGAGACAAGAGGTGGAAAAAAAAAAGGTGTAAATGAATGAAAGGGGTAAGGCAGACCCCTCCTGAACCCCTAGGATTGATGAGGGGGCTATTAAAGTTCCCTGGGGGGTGAAAAAAAAAAATTGTGATTTTTCGCGGTAAAGGTGCTTCCTGGTACGTTAACCGGGCAGCTAACCGGCAGCGTAACGGGAGTCCGACATATTGTGTTTTTTGAACGTTTGTGATATGTGCACGTGTGGATTTTGTCTAATTAAGGTTAAAAAAATATATATATATCTTTAAGCGTGTTCTGGCGCGCTTACGTTTTGGGTTTGGTTTGCGCTGCAGAGACGATACGTCACGGTTATGCGATGCATCATGAGGCGTCTCACGGGCTACGTGATACGTCACTTAATAAAGAATATATTTTACAGCTATAGATATTAGCTTTTAAAAAACCAATGAAATTCACAGAAAAAACCATAGGTTATAGACCATATATAGTTAGGAATTTGCATTTACAAAACCTTGAAAATTCACTGAAAAAAACATAGGTTATAGACCATATATAGTTAGGGATTAGCATTTAAAAAACCTTATTTTATTTGCACAAAACCATTGAAATTCCATATATAGTTAGTTGCACTAACTATATATCGCGGACCCGCAATCCACTGCTAATGATGTCACATATTACATCATTCATGACATGGTCAGTGACATCACTGATGACATCACTGATGACATCTCAAATGACATCACTGATGACATCACTGATGACAACACCCAGTGACTGTATGTTTCTGTAAAGTTAAAATATGTCTTACATATTGAAGAATGAGTGGATGTATAAGTGTCTGGATGAAGGATTTAGTAGGTGCATGACTGACTGTATGAGAGAATGATTAAATGTGTCTCACTGAGTGCATGGGTTAGTGATTAAAGTGTCTTAATTTGGCAATCAATATTTATGTTCTTCTGTAAACTGCTGCATGTTTAAATCAGTAGCTATATCAGTAACTATATGGGTTATTGAATGGTTGCCCAAGTATTTGTATGGGAGACTGAGTGTGTGTGTGGGTGGCTGGGAGGTGTATAACTCTGTGCATAGATGTGTGAGCGGTTGATTCCCTAGGTGTATGGGTTCAAAAGTGCATGTAGAAACAGCTGTATGGACAGTTGACTGTGTGCATGAGTATATTGGTGAGTGAATGGATATCTCAGTTCTACATGTCAAAGTAAGTACATATGTAAAACACACTCCATGTGAGAGTTGACATATATAAATAACTGAACATAAGAGTCAGTGAATGTGAGAGTGGCTGTATGAATCATTGTGAACTTGTATCAAGGATTGTATAAGAGAGTAAATATGTGTTAGTATATGTTTGAATAAGTAAGGTGTGTATAACTGTATAGTTAAGGAAATGGAGATGTGATTGATTCTTTGCATGACTGAATAGGTGTGTGAGTAACTCCATGGATGTGTGACAGTCTGTGAGTGCCTGTTTACACTGAGTGTATCAAAGGTTATATTAGAGTCTGAAGATGTATTATCACATAAATGATATCATCAGTGATGTAATCAGTAATGTCAAATGAGATGTCAGTGATGTCATCAGTGATGTCATTTGAGATGTCATCAGTGATGTCATCAGTGATGTCATTTGAGATGTCATCAGTGATGTCATCAGTGATGTCACTGACCATGTCATGAATGATGTAATATGTGACATCATTAGCAGTGGATTGCGGGTCCGCGATATATAGTTAGTGCAACTAACTATATATGGAATTTCAATGGTTTTGTGCAAATAAAATAAGGTTTTTTAAATGCTAATCCCTAACTATATATGGTCTATAACCTATGTTTTTTTCAGTGAATATATATATATATATATATGAGTGAGCAAGGGAGGTGAGCTCCTGAAACGCGTAGAGTTTACTGCCAGAAACCTGCAATAAAGCGTTTCTCGAAGATAAAAGGTGTTCGTGTGTTTTTTGACGTGGAAAGTGTCAAAAAGTTCGACTTTATATATATGTTGTTTGCATAGTAAGGTTGGTCAAGATGGTATATAAAGCTATATACGATAGGTCATGTGGTACCTTGATAATGACGTTTTATACTGTTTTGGTATTCATTCCTGTAGATATATTGTAGATACTTTATTGTGAATTATGCAACAACTTATTAAGCTTAAAGACCTAAGTTCTCTTCTCGTAAAACTTTAGAAACTGACTGTTTCTCCACAAGTTATAACCATCTTTAACTTAAGTGATCCTCCAAATTAACACTCTTACAGGGGATGGATCTAAATGTAAATAATGATTTTTTTGTACATACTTTATTTTATAAAAAACCTTCGGTTCTTTACAAAGGGGTACTTCACACTAAATTTGCGCATTGACATGTAATAATAGACCATGAAACCTGATAATACTTTATTTTGAATGTATGGTCATAGAATTTTGTTTAAGGTACTTTACGTTGATTGTACATAATTATGTATATACCTTTACAATTATTTGCGCAATGATATGTAAAACAGACCATGAAACTCTATAATACTTTATTATATATGGTCATAGATTTTGACTAATGTACTTTACGTTGATTGTACATATTTGTGTATATACCTTTTAACATGTACTGGCCATGTATATACACCTTGCTGGGTTGGGTTGGTCTAGATGACCATGGAAATGGTAGAGGGTACTTACACTATTTGCACTATATAAGTAAGGTCTAGACCCAGGGACTCTATGGTCCAGTGGAAGGCAGGAGCCGAAACGCGTAGACCGTCCATTTGATGCACATTATCTTTTGCACTGGTGTGTAAATAAAGCGCTGAAATCCATCTGTTGCTGTGCCGTGGTCTTTACTCTACCTAAACGTGGGAAGAAGGAATCTGTGGCTATATATATATATATATATATCTTGCTTCTCCACACGCCACAGGCGGGGCACTTCCTGGTCGGGTGCAGTAAACGCGGTGGCGTACCGCGATATAAATCCCAGCTCCAAACTTCCCTCAAATCCTTTAGGAAAGAAAAGCACTCGCGAGGATTCTTTAGCTCAACAGCAGTTTATTCAGGACAAACGCGTTTCGGATTTACATCCTTCGTCAGTGTCGTAAGTTCTAAACAAAAATACTGGCGGCCATATTTTATTAAAACATCACATGTCACGTGTCTAGGGGTAATAGAGGACGGACTTGGCGTCATCATAATAATATGAGCGCCATTTTAACACTGAAGTCAGCTACCTTGACCTAAAAGTATATATCCAAGATGGGTTGATGAATACCTCCTTATATAGAAAACCCACCGCTGGGAACAGTGTTCTACACGCGGACAGCGGTCATCCTCAGAAACTAAAAGATAGTATCCCCTATGGGGAATTTTTGAGGTTAAAAAGGAATTGTTCGAGCGAGGTCAGCTACAATACAGCTTTGAAAGGAAGTATAGACCGCTTCCAGGCAAGAGGATACAGCACTACACTACTAGAGAACACACGCAGAAAAGTTCAGGATTTAAAAAGAGAAGATTTGTTAAATACCAAAGAAAAGATTACTAAAGACACAGGGAAATTTAGGATGATCACCACTTTCTCCAAGGAGTCCAACACGATAAGGAACATTCTGAGGAAAAACTGGCACATATTGAAAACAGATGCCGTTATTGCCCCAGACATTCCTATCCATCCCCTCATAACCTTTAGAAAGGCTCGTTCCTTGAAAGATGCCCTGGTTTCCAGTCACCTAGAGAAGTCTCAAACCAAACCCCAAAAAACCCTCAAGGAAATGAAAGGATTCTTTCCATGCGGGAAGTGCAAGGCCTGCGTAGCTAGTAAAAGAGTCAGAACATACAAGGTAGAGGGCATGAGGCAAGACAAACAGATTAACAAATTCATGACCTGCCAAACCAGCTATGCAGTATATTGTCTTGTGTGTCCTTGCGGACTGAAGTACGTGGGGAGCACCATCAATATGGTTAAACTTCGGATATTGGAACACATGAGAGCCATAAAAAATAAAGATTTCAGCTATCCTGTAGCACGACACTTCTCCATCAAACATAATAGCAACAGGGACCTGTTGCAATATTATTGTTTGGATTATCTACCAACTAACATTAGAGGGGGAGACCGTCTACTTAAACTCAGGAGGCTGGAGTCACGCTACATTATAGACATGGGAACCAAGATTCCAAAAGGGTTAAACAGTGGGGAAGAATTGGCCATCCATTTGAATAAATGAAATATCATGAAATCTGAAAATGACCTTGAGATACTGTCTGCAAATGTGTCACTTGTCAACATGTCGCTCTAGCCGATACACGGCATAATTACATGTGGGGTATATAGGACTCAAGCAGTCTTTTAATTAAGGCTGCATTGCCGATCCACGGCTTAATTGAGTGAAATGAATATTCTTTTTTATTGATGATTTTGTTATATGTTGAAATGCATGACAAATGAATTCTCTAACCGACAAATCTTGTGGGTTCTGTTGTGTAAAGAAACAGTTGTTGACCGGCATTTTACCGTGTTAAAATGGCGCTCATATTATTATGATGACGCCAAGTCCGTCCTCTATTACCCCTAGACACGTGACATGTGATGTTTTAATAAAATATGGCCGCCAGTATTTTTGTTTAGAACTTACGACACTGACGAAGGATGTAAATCCGAAACGCGTTTGTCCTGAATAAACTGCTGTTGAGCTAAAGAATCCTCGCGAGTGCTTTTCTTTCCTAAAGGATTTGAGGGAAGTTTGGAGCTGGGATATATATATATATATATATATATATATATATATATATATATATATATATATATATATATACATGTGTGTGTGTATATATATGTGTGTGTGTGTATATATATATATATATATATATATATATATATATATATGTATATATTTTACCTACTGGCGGTCGCCAGTAGGTATATATAGTTAGGATTTTTTCCCTATGGGATTTTTGAAAATTCTATGTCTAATAACTTTGGCGTTTGTGGACGGAATCGGCTGAAATTTTCAGGAAAATGGCACATTTTGTTTCTGAGCAGCTCCTGGAAATTTGGGGGGGGGGTTCGTCAAGGGGGGGCTGAGAAAAAAGGGGGTCCCAAAACGCGTTTTTCCCATGTTAATTTCCATAGGGCGGTTGGCCTCACTTTTAGCTCGAACGGCTGAATGGATTTCCACGAAACTTTGCAAAATTGTAGGGACTGTTAGCCCGATGTGCCTTTGCTAGGTCTCAATATATGTGCTTCAGTGGATTTTGAGAAATTAACGTTTAAAACAAGATATATATCTGTAACAGCGCTCCGGGTAGCGCTCCAGTTCGCGAACTTTTCGCGTATCGGTACTTTGCGAAGCGAAGCTGATTGGCTTTCCGGTGTCTGTCAACATTCTAAACAGTCCGGCGCGGCCGCCATCTTGTCTCTCGGTAGGATCGAGAGACAAGAGGAGGCCAAAACAAAGGGGGAAATTACCATAAGGGGGCATAGTAGATCCTCGTTGACCCCCTAGGTTTTATGTGGAGGTTTTAAAAGGGCCCAGCAGGGTAAAAAAAAAAACATTTTTTTTTTTTTTTTGCGTGGTGAGCGCCAAGTTCCCGAACCGGGAAGCGTTCTGGGCAGCATACTATAAGGAAAAAAGAATGATAGACTTTTCAAATACTGTATGTTAATTGTTTGTTGTTTTTGTTGATTTTTTTGGTTTTCTTTATTTTTAAAGCTTTTTTTTATTTTGTTTGTGTTTCATAATTTATTAAACTTTCTAACATTTCAGTGTCTGAAATGTCATTATTTTCTTGGAATATTGTTTGCAATCTGTGAGGTTGTAAAATGTCCTCATTTTCAAGGAGGTCATCTACTGCTTGGACACATTGCAGTAGTTCTTTGTCCAAAGTTTCGTCCATAAATTCAATGTCAATTTGATCAATTGTATCAATCAATTCTTGGCTGCTCTCTTGCAGGTCCATTTCAAAAGAAACTTGGTTTTCGCCTTCCATTTTGCCTGAAATTTGGATTAAAAAAATATATATTAGTAGAGATAGGGCACTGTTGGGAATAATTTTAGATAGGCATTTTTTATCAGTGAATTTATCTTTGGGCAGTGTATAGTATCAGAGTGGAAGTAGGAATATAAAAAAGTGTATGTGATTTAATGTAAGTAAATTTATAATTATACAAGAGAAGTCTAAGTCCATCCATAACTATAACAGAGAAGTCTATCTAAATCTATAACTACTACAGAGGGATAGTATATAACTATCTGAAAAAGTTTACCATATTTACTTATAGTGCACAATATACTTCAGTTTTAAAAATAACAACTTACCTTTAGAAACAAGTTGAAGTGATTAGTGATATTCCAAATGATATATACAACAAGAAGTAGTAGTCAAAATGGCTGTGTTTCCTTCTCTTCCTTTATATATATTCAGGTATATAACCAATCAAATGTGAGGTAATAAAAAAGGTGAAAATGAAAGTAACATTTTCATTGGTTGTCAATTCCAACACTTCAGATGTGTTTTGTGAAGTAATTTACCTCACGGTATTTAGAGAGGTCTACAGGCTAAATGGCTAAATGGAATTTCAATCAAATTTGTGAAAATGAAAGGGATTGTTATGTAGTATGAGCTAATCTATATTTGGTGAGAGTGTCTCTAGTCGTTTTTCTGTAAATTACTTTCCCACCTTTTTTTTGGACCGCTTCCCGGGCAGCGGCTCGGATCGCGAACCTTAAGCGTCACGCGAGTCCTCCATTTTGTGTTTTGGTCGCATTAAGATACAAGATGGAGGGCAAATAATGTTCAGAATGGGTAGAAGGGGGCATGGTAGATTTATCTTGACCCCCTAGGTTTTCTGAGGGTGGCTGGGGAGGCTTATATGTGCGGAAAAAAAATTTTTTTTTTAAATTCCGCAAGGTTAGCTTTCGGTTAGCGAACCGGGTAGCGCCCCAGGGAGCGTATTTTGTGGAAAATTAGTGAAAAAAGTTAGAAAAAAATAATAATTGTGAGTGATCAGATGAAGGGTAGCTCTGAGAAGAGCTTTTGGGTTTATGGTACATTTAGGTACTTATAAGTAGGTACCAATGCACAGTCTTAAATTCAGAATGAAAATTCTGTTGCCCTCATCTGAGAAGTGAACTCCATCTCCTCTGTAGATATCTTGCATGTAGTTACGCAAGTTATTGTTGTACAAGGAGCCCATTCCATGGTCTCTCATGTAAGCTGAAACAGGTTTGTTTACATGCTTCCTCGCTTTCTCAATTTGTGGACAAAATTGGTTGGACCACCTCCATTTCTGTCTTTGGCATATATTGGAATATACCAAGGCAGTTTGAGGAAAAAGTGCCATTAATTGCTCAAAGGTGTCCTTTAAAAGCATTTCCAGACCTACCCCAGTTAATGTGCCCAAATCATTACCTCCACAGTGCACAATTAACAGGTCAGGTTTTGGCAAATGCATAAAGGTTTTCACCAATGGTATCAATTGGTGACATTTTAATCCTCTTTGGCCCAACCACTTAATTTCCACATCTTGTAAATTGAGGTTAGATAGATATCTGTTCTCAGCATACCTTTGAGCCCAGTGGATGTAACTATGTCCAACAATCCAGACATTAAACATGGTGGGAGAAGGTTGTGCTGCAGTCAGATGAAGTGTGGTAATGAAAGGGCAGTTGAAACAGTAGGAGTTTGTAAAGAAAACAAACTGTGGATTTCCAGTGCTAATGATTCATTAGCAGTGATTGGTGCATTTCCATTTCTGAAAACAGAAAGTTAGGGTGCATGGATGTGTTCTTTGAAAGATGTCATTTGAATGGTCAAGGAAGAAACATTTAATGAAAGATTGCACTGGATACGCAGGTGCACTGAGAGTTCAGAGTTCAATTGAAACATTGTTGTGTGAATTTGCAAACATGAGAGGTCTTTCAGGAGGTGGTTGCTAAGCAAAAAAGGCAGAGAGGGCAGAGGGGGGAAGGGTTTTGATTTGAAAAAAGTGAGGGAAGAGTTATGATTGGCTAATATGAGAGATATGTGTAATGAATATCTGTATTTGTGTGCTTTCAATAGCTGCAGCCTCTGGAGTGCTTCTTCTTTGTTCTGCTGAAGACAATTTGGAGTATTTCTGAGACTGTTTTGAAACTCAAAAAGTATTTGCTAAGGTGAGAAAAGATGTATTTAATTTAGGTAGAGAATAGTATGATTTAAGGAGAAAATGATGAAGAAAGCTGTGTTTTTAAAATGTGGCTTTGTCTCAAGTGATATACAAATAGATTTTGTTTTTGGGGAGAAATTGTAATTGCATATTCGGTGTAGCATTCTGGCATGCAGTAACACAAGTTATTGTTGTACATGGAGCCCATTCCATGGTCTCTCATGTAAGCTGAAACAGATATGTTGTTTTTAAAAACGATTTTTGAAAACAATTACATTTCTGGATATGTACTGCTAGAGCTTCATAGGTTGTTTGGGTCATATTTATAAGGCATTTGAGTGTCTATGATGTTATTTTTCCCTTTTTAAATGGAAAGCGTTCTTCATGGGGCAAGTTTGTTGTAAATACGCTCCCACCTGTGCTTGGCAAATCTAGATTTTGATTATGGGAGTTACATAGTCAGGTTAATAATGTCCCAAAAATGGTGCAAGGGCATTCAATAAAACGCTTTCATGTGTCTCAAGGACATTTTCAGTCATTTCCTCTTGAATGCAGGTATACAATTGATTTATATGCTGTGTTTAAAAACGATTTTTTGAAATCTATTATATTTCTGGATATGTACTGCTAGAGCTTCATAGGTTGTTTTGGTTCATATTTATAAGGCATTTGAGTGTCTATGATGTTATGTTTCCCTTTTTAAATGGAAAGCGTTCCTCATGGGGCAAGTTTCTTGTAAATACGCTCCCACCTGTGGTTGGCAAATTTAGATTTTGATTTTGGGAGTTACATAGTCATGTTAAAAATGTCCCAAAAATGGTGCAAGGGCATTCAATAAAACGCTTTCATATGTCTCAAGGACATTTTCAGTCATTTCCTCTTGAATGCAGGTATACAATTGATTTATATTCTGTGTTTAAAAACGATTTTTTGAAATCTATTACATTTCTGGATATGTACTGCTAGAGCTTCATAGGTTGTTTTGGGTCATATTTATAAGGCATTTGAGTGTCTATGATGTTATTTTTCCCTTTTTAAGTGGAAAGCGTTCCTCATGGGGCAAGTTTCTTGTAAATACGCTCCCACCTGTGGTTGGCAAATTTAGATTTTGATTTTGGGAGTTACATAGTCATGTTAAAAATGTCCCAAAAATGGTGCAAGGGCATTCCTAAAAACGCTTTCATGTGTTTCAAGGACATTTTTAGTCATTTCCTCTTGAATGTAGTTATCCAATTGATTTATTTGCTGTGTTTAAAAACGATTTTTTGAAATCAATTACATTTCTGGATATGTACTGCTAGAGCTTCATAGGTTGTTTTGGGTCATATTTATAAGGCATTTGAGTGTCTATGATGTTATTTTTCCCTTTTTAAGTGGAAAGCGTTCCTCATGGGGCAAGTTTCTTGTAAATACGCTCCCACCTGTGCTTGGCAAATTTAGATTTTGATTATGGGAGTTACATAGTCATGTTAAAAATGTCCCAAAAATGGTGCCAGGGCAATCTAAAAAAACGCTTTCATGTGTCTTAAGGACATTTTAAGTCAATGAGGAAACACAGTTGATGTAATTCTGAAATGAGGAAAAGAAACTCCACATTTTTCAATTACATCACTAGTGTTTCCTAAGTTTATGAATGACATTGTGCAGATGAAGTTTAGGTGTGACCACAGATTCAAAAGAGGTCTGCCCTTTGTTCAAGAGTGAAGTGGACATGACTTACTTCATTGGTAGGCCTTCACATGTATTATCTCCTTTGTTTTCTTCAACAAGTGAAAATCTCATCTGCAACCATGTGTTGGCCTCACCTTAAAGAAACAAAACAGGTGATGGACCGAATGTGGATCAATGACACACATTCACCCCAGTCCAAAGATTTGGGCCCAAACAAATCTTTAGATAGGCCACACCTTATCGTCAACCTGAATTAATCATTTAAAATGTTAGGGAGAGATTTATGATTGTTGTATGCCTGTTTTGTACCACTGTGTGTCATTTTTGTGATGCAGTGCTGATGCAAAAGATTTGCTATGTTAAATAATAAGTAGGGTGTTAAGTTTTTGATGATTGTTATTCATTTACTGTTTGGTATTAGTGGTTAATAACATTTTTTATTATATTTTTCCACAGATTCAACTGCAGATCATTTCAAAATTTGAAAAATGCCAACTAAGAATCGAATTAGAAAGGCTAGAAAACGTCAAAGACAACAAGATCATGTATTATTGCAGCAGTTCTCTTCCCAAAATATTTGTGAAATCACCAAGAAAGCTCCGGGTAAGAGCACGAAATCATTCTTAAGAAATATTTGTAGTAAAAAAAGTATTTCTACAAAAAATGTTTCAGTCCAGAAAAAGAAAAGTAATTTAAATGGAAAGGAAAGCCCAATCAAAAATGTTACTGGTAGAGCAAGAGATAACTCTGTGCATGATAGTAGAAGGAAACAACAGTTTAGGGACATTCGAAAACGAATGTTACGCAACAGGATAATAGTTAATTTATTAAAAAATATTAAGAAAGGCCAACAGAAAGTGGCATTTTATAAGAAGAAGAAAAATGTAGAGCAAATTATTGATCATGCTTTTGAAATTAAGCGAAAGTTGTTTATTTTGGTAATCAATAGAATTAGGAAACTAAGCAAGGTAATTTCTGATTTCAAATCAAATAGTAGGTGGAAAAGAGTAGTAAATCGTAGTAACTTTTGTGAAGTTTTTTCTGGACAATGGATGCATAGTTCAAGTTGTGAGGCATTTTTTAATGAGGAGAGTTATTTTCAGGATAATGATTTGGTGTTTGCAGTTGACACCAGTGGTCGAGCTTATGAAGTGAAGAATGGTTGTCCAGTTGAAAAAGAAAAACTTGTGACAACAGAGACAGACGAGGTGTTAGGTAATGATGTTTTAGGAAGACGTCCTAAGGGCCCTGTGTACATTTGGAAGTGTAGTTCTATTTGTAGTGTGCGACAGGTTTCCATCAATTTGCTTTGTGATTTTATACGGACATTTAATAAGAAAAGTTTGAAGCAGAAAATGAAGTTGTTGCAAGATTTAGATCCTTGCAGAGTGAGACAAATGACAGGTTTGCGTGGTCATTCACTGGCTTGTCTTTCCAGGAGAGTATGCCAGAGTGTTTTTCATCATTTCAGGATGCTAGCAGTGCATCATAATAAAGTGAGAAAATTAGTGAGAATGTTGTATTATGCTAAGAGTCCAGCAACTATGCTTAAACAATTATGTGCTGCTCTTTTGCATGGTTCTGAAATAGATGTCAAGAATATTTGTGAAGAAATTGAGTTTTGTTACTTTGGTAGTAAAGATGAGAATGTTCAAATTGACCCAGAAGTAGAAGGTAATGTTGAAGATAATGTACAGGTTTCTAGTACAGATAAATTTCAGAAGGAAATTGCCACGTTTCAGATGAAATCAAGTGAGAGGCCTAATTTCACTTGTGTGTGTTGTCGACGCACTTATTATAAGAATCAGACTAAGTTAGTGGATTTATATGCAAAAAGTGAAAGGGAAAATAATAGTGAATGGAAGGATTTCGCCACATACTTGATGGTAGAAAATTGTTTTGATTTGGGATCAGATCAACGTGTGTGTACTTATTGTTGTAACAAATTAAACCAAAACCAGATGCCTGCTAGGGCGGTTCATAATAATCTTGAATTGGTTGAGGTTCCTTCTGAATTGAAGGATTTAAATACTTATGAATCTATTTTGATTCAAAGTATCCATCCCTTTCAGGCTATTGTAAGAATGGAGCCAAAGACAGGGAAGTTGCCTCCAGCAGATTTACAGAGAGGATTAAAGGGAAGAGTTGTTTATTTGCCTCTAGATTTGAACAAAAACATTAATACAATTGGAGCAGAAAAAGTGGAAGAGGAACCTCTGGTTATCTTGGTTAATGGGGTTCCGACAAAGAATAAGAAAATATGGCAAGATTTAGTGGATGTTAGGAAAGTCAAAAAGGCAACATTGTATTTGAAGAAAAATAATAAGTACTATATAAATGTATATGTTGCAGAAGAGGAAGAAAGTGATGAAGAGGATAGCGATTTGTGTGCTGGCCAAATTGAGAAAGTAGAGGCCTCTAAAAGTGAAGAGATATATGAACATTATAGTGTTCATCCTTTGCATTCCAAGGAAGTCATGGGGAATGCAATTGAGTTGTTTCAAATGAAACAAGCCAAAGGGAGTCCCATTAGTGTTTGGGAGGAAAGTTTGGAAGCTCGGTGTTTCCCACAGCTATTTCCCACAGGTCGAGGAGGAAGATATGATGAGCGACCTCATCAAATTCCTGCGTCTGAATACCGGACTTTACGATTGTATGCAGAAGATCCTAGGTTTCGTCAATGCATTCCCTATTTGTTTTATCTCCTGTTTGAAAGCGATCTGTCTGGACTGTCATATGCAGTGAACCACATCTTAAAAAGTGGTATACAGATGCGAAACATCTCGGCAAGTGACTTTATGCATAAAGTCAATGTCCAAGACAGTATTTTGGATTCTCACCTAATTAATATCATGGCGTGTCAGCGTGGTACTAATGAGTACTGGTACCGTCGTCATGGTGATTTAAAATGTATGCTGAGGAACTTAGGAACTCCAACATGGTTCCTTACTCTGAGCTGTGCCGAGTATGGCTGGGAAGACTTACTTGAATTTCTACGAGAGGCAAATGGAAATATTGAAAACATTGAATTCAAGACACCTGGAGAACTGTGTTCTTTGGATCCAGTGAATGTATGCAGGTACTTCAATCATAGATTTGAAGCTATGATGTCTTTCATCACAAATAAGAAGAATCCACCTCTTGGAGAGGTGTTGGATTTCTTCTGGAGAAAGGAGTACCAAGCAAGAGGTGCTCCTCATATACATATGTTGTTGTGGATCAAGGATGCACCTAAATTTGGAACAGATCCGGATGACTAGTGATGAATTTCATAGAACAGTATTCTACGTGTGCTGTTCCAAACGCAACGGAGAAGAAAAGCCTAAGAGAACAAGTTCTACGTTTCCAAAGCCATCGTTGTGGAAAGTACTGTTGTCGTAAATTCAGAAACAAGGACAAGTTCTACACCAAATGTCGTTTCAACTTTCCACGACCGGTGATTTCTAAAGGAAGAGTGAACAGTTTGATGTCTTCGCTGCGACATAATGTGACGAGGAAATCACCCAAAAATACATACAATTTGAAAAGGAACGAAGAGTCCAAGTACATCAACGACTACAACCCAGTGATTTTGTCCATGTGGAATGCTAACATGGATATACAGTTTGTGGCTGACAACTGTATGGCTGTGGCTCGGTATGTGACATCTTACATCACCAAAAAAGAAAAGACAGAATTGAAGGATATGTGGGAGGACATTTCCCATGAAAAGAGCCTCAGCAAGAAGTTGTACAGTTTCAGTCTGAAGATGTTGTCGCATCGAGAAATCGGAGCTTACGAATGTTCTGACCGGTTGTCCTCAGCAAGTCTCTATGCCAAATCCAGGAGTATCGTTTGGGCGAGTCTTGGTCTTGCTGCAACGCGAAATCGAGTTCTAAAACCTGTCCGGGAAATTGAGTATTTGGCAGAAAAGGAACCAAACAGTACCGACATTTTGAAGACCAACATGTTGGATACATATTATCCAAATCGAAGCAGTCACCTTGAGAATGTTTGTCTATATGAGGTTCTACAAAATTATATATTCAATAGGAACATCAAAGAAGATATTGAGAAAGGAGTGTATGCTGTAATTGGAAGTGAGGGATGTCTGGTCAAGCAAAGAAAATGCCAATTAGTAAACCATCGAAAATTGAGTGGCGAATCTCCAGAAAAAAAGGAGTTTTTCTATTTAGCACTTTTGCAACTTTTCAAGCCTTGGCGTGCAGAAGAGGAACTGCTTGGAGATTTCCTCTGTTACGAAGACTCTTTCACTGCTGCTAAGGAGACCATAGAATGTCCTGCTTTTCCCAAATATCAAGAAATGTTGACTTTGGAAATTGAGCAGGAAGCAACGATTGCAGCCGAGATTGCCGGAGACAGTTCTCAGGACAGTCAGAGTTCTGTTTCATTGAGTCAGGATCCACTAGGAGGACCTATTATCGAAAATGAAGCTGCCACTGCTATGAATGAAGTGGAAAGAGCCATGGCACATGCTCAGGAGGATGCAGTTAACTTAGAAGACTTGGAAAAACAACTCAACGTTGAGCAGAGGAAAATATATGATGAAGTTACCAAGCAAATTGAGCATGGATTAAGTCATGAGAAGAAAGAGTGCTCATGTACATCGTTGAAGCCTGTCCGACTGTACGTGAGTGGAGAAGCGGGAACTGGAAAACGTTTCCTCATTAAAGCAATTTCATGTTATTTGCAGGAAAGGACTGAGTCATCGCTGTCTTGTGTTGTGACCGCTCCAACTGGACTGGCAGCTCATAACATTAAAGGGATTACTTTGCATCGTCTACTGATGCTGCCGGTGGAGCATGACAACAAATTACAATACCACAAGTTATCAGGGGATGCTTGTTGTGAAGTTTCAAGAGTCTTGAGGAAAATGAAACTTCTTATCATTGACGAAGTAAGCATGGTTTCCAATGTCATGCTTGCCTTTGTGCATTTGAGAATGCAAGAAGTTCTTAAAACTGAGTATGATGTGTTATTTGGTGGCAAACACATCATTGTTTTCGGAGATCTTCTGCAGCTGACACCAGTAAAAGGACAACCTGTGTTCAAAATACTCACGCATGAAGATACCAGGAAGTGCCTAGGGAGCATTGGCAACGTCAATATATGGTTAAATTTCAATTATGCTGAACTGCATGAAAATATGCGTCAGGCGAAGGATGAAGATTACAAGAATATTCTACAAGATATTAGAATTGGAAAAGTGACCGAGCATGGAAAAGAAGCTTTAAATGCACGATTACTGTCAAATTTATATCCCGAACAAGACATTGTGCCTGAGAATATTTTTCAGAAAATTACTGAGAAGAAATCCGGAATATGTTTGATGCCAACTCTTGCAGAATGTGCCATCTTCAACAACAAAATGTTGAATTTAGAAAAGCAAGAGATTGTGAAACTTGAAGCTATTGACAGAATAGAGCATATGGGATCAACAATTATTTTGTCTGAGAATTTGAAATCAAAATTGGATTCATTAGAGAAGACTATATCTAAAACAGCGGGTTTTGAAAAGACTTTGAATGTGTGTTTAAATTGCCGAATCATTTTAAGAAGGAATTTACATGTTGAAAGAGGTCTGGTAAATGGATCAATGGGTAATGTTGTTGATTTTGAGAAATACAGAAGTAGAGATGGAATTGAATTTTTAAAAATTAAATTTGATGGTATTGAGGAAGTACAGCTAATTGGTCGTTGTTCTGCTAGGTTTTTGCTTGTTAAAGACTTATATGTTCGCCGTAAACAGTTTCCTGTTTGCTTGGCATATGCGGTGACAATCCATAAATCGCAAGGTTTAAGTGTAGATAGTGCATTGGTGAATATTGGCAGTTCTGTGTTCAAGGAGGGTATGGCATATGTGGCATTGTCACGAGTTAGAACTTTATCGGGATTGTACTTGATTGACTGTGATGTCACAAACATTTGTGCGGATCTAGATTGTGTTAAGGAATACAACAGGTTAAGAAAAGAGTATGCGCCACATTTGCCTCAATATCCTTTGTTTGAGAAACGTGTGGTAGGCCGGAAACGAAGAAATATCAGTAATAGTAGGGAGGTTGTAGCAAAAAGCCCAAAAGTCGATGAACCGAAAATTGTAAGCAGAAAGAAAGTGGATTCTGTTGAAGATGTTGTCGGTTTTCAATTTGAAAACAGTTCTGGTGTCAACTGCTATGCAAATGTAGTGGTTAATGTTCTCTTTTCACTAGAGACTTTAAAAGAACAGATTGTGTTCAATTCGGAACAAAGTTTATGCTGCTTGTTGAATTCTGTGTTAGAGAAATGTAGCACTGATCGAACAAAAGTAGAAAGTGTGTCTGAAGTTCGTTATCTGTTAGATGAATGTTCAGGTCAAACAGACTTCTCTGAAAATAATCAGCAGGATTGTCAGGAGTTTTTAATGTATATGCTTGATGTATTGCAAGATGAGGGTGTAGATGTAGATCACCTGTTTGGGCTTTCTTATCAATGGCAGCATGACTGCGAGAACTGTATGGTATCAAGTACTACTAGTGTAGACTCAGAAAGATTTATATATTTAACTTTGCCAGACAGTAAATCAGTCTCCTTTAATAAGCTAGTAAATGCAGCGGATCACAACATGGAGTGTAGCCAATGTAAATCTGAAATGATGTCAACATTATTTATACGAAGATATGGCCAGTATGTCATTTTAATGATCCAACGATGTAGGCCTGATGGATCAAAATTGCCAACTTTAATAAAAAAATGTGTTGCTTCTCAGCTGTCAATATCAGGAAGGACTTTTGTAACTGTAGCAATTATCTATCACGATGGTCCTTCAACAACATCAGGACATTACACAGCTTATTTAAAGTCTCGAAATGGCTGGTCATTCTGCAACGATTCTGTTGTAACTTTCAAAAAAAAATTGCCGTTTGACCTTAAAAATTCTTACCTGGTGTTTTTAAAACCAAAATTTTAAGGAAAGAATCTTGGGATTTCCTCTGAGGAATTGCAAAACGTTCATCAAGTAGAGGGAATGGAAGTCTGCAATGCTGTCTAGATTATTGGTCCAAAACTTTTAATTATAATGTCAATTTAAAAATCCAACTATATAAACCTGATGCAAGTAAGTCTGCTTCATAGTAAGCAGTATCAGTGTCATAGGAAAAGGAGAACATGAGTGAGAAAGAAGGGTAAGATATTAGTAGTCCAGGATTGTGAAAATAATCTTAAATGTTTTCTTTTTGAAAGTTGCGAAAATAGAAAATGACAGGATTTGATTGGAAGAATTACAAGAGTTGTGAATCGCTGCAAATGATTTGGCCAAGTGGAAACATGTGGTAGAATGTGAGAAGTGTTTTATTGTATGTAACATATTTTTCAAAACGATGGAGGTTTTCTTTCAGAAAGTGGCGGGCTGAAAATATTTATAGCGCAACAGAGTGGACGCTGTTCATAGGACATCCTTCGATGTTATGGAAAGTAAGTTAATTTTAAGGAGTTTTGAATTCAGATTTCTTAGGTTGTATGGGTTTTTTAAACACAATCATTTTGATTGTGTTTTTTTTCCCCGCTGTTACATGATGAATACCTTCAAGTCACTGATTTAAGTGAAATTTGATACATTCTGAGAACAGCAAAAATAAACCATTTAACATGTATAATTAATGTTCTGCTTTTTGTACTTATGATATACATTTAGAAATGTGAGGTAGATATGGAGAAACTGAGTCTTCTGTAAGTGTCAAAGTTAATGCTTACAGTGCTGTACTTCTGGGTACTGTTTTTTTTTTTAAAAAACTGAATAGGCCTCACCTCAAAGAAACCTCTTGAAAGGACACATCTTATTTGCATCCTGAAACAATCATTTACAATGTTAGACACAATTTTATGATGGCTTTACATCTCTTTTGCGCTGCTATTGCATCACTATTGTGAGACATCAGCAGTGCAAAAGAAGCACCATGTTCCAAAATAGGCCTCACTTCATCAGCATGAAGATACTGTTTGTTTAAAATATATATCTTTAGGATTGTGTAGGGGACGTAGAGAAGCAGAGGCTTCTGTAAATGTCAAAGTTGTTGAAAAACTGTTTGTTTTTGAACCTTTTCCCTTCTCTTTTCTAATTTTTAAATACATGTTTTAATATTTTTGGAAATGTTTGTTCTCTCTTTTACAGATTGAAAGTATGAAAAAATATTTTAAAAAGTTAACAAGAATTATAAGGTAAATGTTTTCTACTCTTTTTACCCGCAATGCACTGCTGATGATGTACCTGACCATGTCATGAATGATGTAATAAGAGGACATGACTTACTTCATTGGTAGGCCTTCACATGTATTATCTCCTCTGTATTCTTCAACAAGCGTAAAATTGATCTGTAACCCTGAGTAGGTCTCACCTTAAACAAACCTCAGGAGAGACCACACCTTATCGTCATCCTGAATTAATTATTTAAAATGTTAGGGACAGATTTATAATATATGTATGCCTCTTTTGCGCCACTGTGCGTCAGTTTTGTGACGCAGTGGCGGTGCAAAAGATATGGTATGAGGCGTCAAAATTACAAATTGATGCATCTAGGCAAATGTGTCATGCTGTTTTAAAACCGTGCCACATGAAACCGATGCAGCAGTGATGAAAAAGATGCACCATGTTGCAAGACAGGCCTCACTTGGGGTCATATGTATCAAGCTAATTAGAATGCTTTGGCGACATATTTCTGCTGATATAAAATGCAAAACTTTTATTGCCTATGTTGATGATATGGCTCTATGTTATTTACATTTCTTTGCTGTTTCAATTAATCTTTTTCTGTTATTTTTTCTTTTCTGTTTTCTATTTTTTCTCTCTGTTATTCCACATGTTTTAATCTTATTTTGAACATTCACTCACATTCTCCAAGAAACTCTTCTTTGTTATTGTTCTACTCTCTTTTTTTTCTTTCACTTCCTTATCCATTTTGTTTTTCGCAATTATACCCTCTTCCATCTTTTCTTCGGTAAATAGATCTATTAAACAGTATCTCTGGTTTACTCCCTATAGGTGTCTTTCTTTTAACATTACTCTCTGTTTACTTCCCTTATACTTACTCTTCTTTTTTAAAAAAAAAAAATTTTGGGTTCGCTCCTAGTTCGTGAACCGGGCAGCTAACGGGAAAGCGAACCAAAAGAAATTTAGCTTGCCAGAGTGCTAAACATTCTAGCAATTTTATTTGAAAGGTGAGGTAGTTCTGAAAAGAACTTTTTTTATGTTTTTGTTGTTTTATTTATTTATTTTTTTTCTAAACATTTTTTTTTTTTTGTATTTTTGGAACAGTTTTATGTTTTTTTTTTGTTTTTGATGGAGGGGAAACAACAAAAAACAGGCATTGAAAAGGGCTCAACAGGAGCAAAAAAAAATTACTGTCTGGGTTGGTTAGGGCAATTGTGATTTTCAAAAGCAATGTTCATTAACTTTATGCTCATGTTACCACATGAAAGCAATGCTCCGCAATACAAATAAGTTACTTTCATGTGTAAAAAGTTCTTCTGAATGTTTGGCACGGTTTCCTGTGCCTCTCCTCCTGTCAATGATATTTGTGAAGTTGACCTGGCCACAGGAGTTGTTGGTGGATTATCCTGCAGGTCACGCAACTCTGCACGGCTGTAGTTTAGTGGATGCCACCTGCTCATATGGCGATGCATGGTATAGTTTTCCATGCTATACTTTTTTTCAGTGCCTCTTGATAACCTTTGTTTACAAATAAGGCAGGTGGCATACTTTGCATTCACTTTCTTCTCCCCTCGAGGGATTGAAAAAAACTGCCAGATAAAACTGGTTTTCCGACGGGAAACACGGGGCAACTCCTGTAAGAACTCTGGTTCTTCTGTCTCCTCTTCCTCTAGTTCATCCTCTTCCTCCTCTGTGTTGGTGATGAACTGAGATGGTGGTCCTCTCTTCTCATGAGGAGGTGGAGGTGGTGGTGGGGGTGCACCAGCTGAAGCAAGTACAGAAGCCATTGCTCAACTATAGGAAAATGGTCTTTCTCTCACCAAGATGAAAGTCAGAGTGAGGAAAGAAGGAGGGGTTTTCATCATTTGGGAAAAGCAAAAGTTCTAAACCAATGAAAAGTGTTATTTTTAGGTCATATGACCTAGTCTCACATCATTTGGAAACCAAAAGTGAAATGAACCAATGAAAAGTTTTATAAACAAGTCACATGACTTGTTCCGCTCACGTTACGCGGTGCGCGCCGCGTCCCGGATCGCTTCCGGTTTGCTGTCCGGAGCACTTCCGGGAGCGATAACGCGGCGCGTCATAAGACGCATTACGCGACAAAGTGATACGTCGCGCTTCCGCGACGCGTCACAGTTGTGCAAACGAAACGTTTACCGGTTCGCGGACTAGGTCGCGGCATCAAGATGAGCTAACGGAAAGCTTCCCGGTTCGCGAACTGGAAGCGAAGAAAAAAAATATTTAAAAAAAAATTATCAATAAACATCTAAAATATATTTTTGGATTTAAAGAAGAATACATTTTACAGCTACAGATGTTAGCGTTTAAAAAACCAATGAAATTCACTGAAAAAACCATAGGTTATAGACAATATATAGTTAGGAATTAGCATTTACAAAACCTTGAAAATTCACTGAAAAAACCATAGGTTATAGACCATATATAGTTAGGAATAAGCATTTACAAAACCATATTTTACTCACACAAAACCATTGAAATTTCATATATAGTTAGTTGCACTAACTATATATCGCGCACCCGCAATCCACTGCTGATGATGTCACACATTACATCATTCATGACATGGTCAGTAACATCACTGATGACATCACTGATGACATCTCAAATGACATCACTGATTACATCTCAAATGACATCACTGATGACATCACTGATGACATCTCATTTGACATTACTGATCACATCACTGATGATATCATTCATGTGATAATACGATGAACCTCTTCAGACTCTAATATAACCTTAGATACAATCAGTGTAAACAGACACTCACAGACTGCCACTCATCCATGGAGTTACTCACACACCTAGTCAGTCATGCAAAGAATCAATCACACCTCCATTTCCTCAACTATACAGTTATACAAACTTTACTTATTCAAACATATACTAACACATATTTACTCTCTTATATAATCCCTGATACAAGTTCACAATGATCCATACAGCCACTTACACATTCACTGGCTCTTATGCACAGTTATTTATATATGTCAACTCTCAAATGTACTGTGTTTTACATATGTACTTACTTTGACATGTAGCACTGAGATATCCATTCACTCACCAATACACTCATGCACACAGTCAACCGCCCATACAGCTGTTTCCACATGCACTTTTGAAACCATACATCTAGTGAATCAACTGCTCACATATCTATGCACAGAGTCATACACCTCCCAGCCACCCACACACACACTCAGTCTCCCATACAAATACTTGGGCAACCAATCAATAACCCATATATTTACTCATATAGCTACTTATCAACACATGCAACAGTTTACAGAACAACAGACATAATGATGCACAAATTAAGACACTTTAGTCACTAACCCATGCACTCAGTGAGACACATTTAATCACTCACTCATACAGTCAGTCATGCACCTACTAAATCCTTCATCCAGACACTTATACATCCACTCATTCTTCAATATGTAAGACATATTTTAACTTTACAGAAACATACAGTCACTGGATGTTGTCATCAGTGATGTCATCAGTGATGTCATTTGAGATGTCATCAGTGATGTCATCAGTGATGTCACTGACCATGTCATGAATGATGTAATGTGTGACATCATCAGCAGTGGATTGCGGGTGCGCGATATATAGTTAGTGCAACTAACTATATATGAAATTTCAATGGTTTTGTGTGAGTAAAATATGGTTTTGTAAATGCTTATTCCTAACTATATATGGTCTATAACCTATGGTTTTTTCAGTGAATATATATATATATATATATATATGATGTACTAGCCATAAGACTACTATTATGCCACTTTGCCTCATTATATGGCAGTCACACTGTAGAACAGAAGCCTGCCCTGCCTGGGAAGCTGTATACATTAATTCCCCCAGCTCTTAGTGGATTAATACAGCAAACATGCTTCTGTTACTGAGAACCTATCGTAGCAAATATTGCCTCGGGATGGAGAGTCAGACAGGGCTCTTCTTGCTTATTCTAGTCCTTCTCCTAGCAGTGCACTGATGTTTTGCTCCCTCAGTTTGCAATATGTAATTCAGCATTGCTCCTCTGTTTTGCCCTCCTAGCCAAAAAATGAAGAAATCATTAAGTTCAAATCTAGTTTATCTTTTTGTAATTCTCTTTAAAGGATGACACTATTTCCCAGTCTCGGATATGGTCGTGCTCACCCAGAACAGAATAAAAATGCACAGCTGCCACTATACTCTTGAGAGAAAAAAATACATATGACAGTAAAGAATATTGATTTATTGAGGCATGCCCAAAGACCTATAACCAAAAGCGAAGCATGCTACTAGGAAGCAGCAACGACACACGCTGTCCATGTTACCTTACTGAGCTCACAGCTTAGCTTTTGTGTGTGCAGCTCAATGCAATATTTCAATGAAGCAATGTTACACATATTATAGTAAAGGATTTTGTGCTTGTTTTCTTGCGCCGACTCGCAAGGTGGCAGTTGCCACCTATTTGCGCTTTCAAATAATTTTTTTAACCTATTGAAAATTCTGTCTACCTTTCAATTGCACAATAGGCAGTGACGTAGGAAGGGTATTATGGGGACTAATGCAAGTAACAAAAATGTGTTCCCCTTAATCCTGCCGGGTTGCGACTTGCAAAATACACCCCAAATTAAGGAAGAGATGGTCCCTGATACGCTTGGGCCACGGTGCAACTGCACCCACTGCACAATTGATGGCCACACCCAACAAGAGGCCCTAACTATGTACCGAAATGTGTTTCATAGGATTTGGGAATTCAGCGAGTCAGAGAATGAATGAATGAATGAAAGGAGTGGTTGAGTACATGAATGAGGTGAGCAAGCACTTGAGTAGGGATGAGAGAATAAGTGTGTGAGGTCAGCGAACTAGTGGCTGATCGAAACAATCCGGATATGAACGGGCACTGCAAAGTTACCCTCCGTTGGGTACATGGAATATTTTGAAACCTACTGTATACTTTAGAGACAGTTGTGGCACGTGAGCGTGAAAATAGTTGAGGAACACAATTAAAATGACGCAATGTTGTGTACCCGTGAATAGCAATAAACTGTGATGCCTCAGCTACTTACAGGTAATCCTCATTAGTCCGAATCCCAGTCTTCCTTGCCACAGTAATTGCACGACGAGCTTTAGTCTCCTCATATAAACTCTCAAGCTAAAAAGTTAGTATACTAGCTTCCCACCTCTCCAATATGGCCAACTTCCTCTACCTGTCAATGCCATAAAAAGGAAGTCTACTCACAGCACATCCTGTCCCCAAAAAAGACCAACCAAATAATGAAGTGATATGCAACAGGGTAGGGAGGGATAAAAACTATACTGTGGCGAGGAAGACTAGGACTCGGAGTTATGAAGGTTACCTGTAAATTACCGGGGCATTACCTCCTCGTCCATCTTCCTCGCCAAATGAGCTGATGTCAAAGCTAGAATCGGCTTCATCGAGAATGTAATGAACCATATATCAATGGATGAAATTGCAGCATACAGTTTAATTCAAAAGAACACAATATGTTTCTACATCTGTACATTATACCATACTAGAATGTAGTACAGAAGAAGCAAATGACATAGATGCTCCACCACCAACTTTCAACCAATAGCGTTCCATAAAGATTTGAGGAGTCATTCACATGGCTGCATTACAGACATCCTACAAGGACACCCCTTGAATGCAGCCCAAGATGCAGACACTGATCTAGCAGACCTTCCCTGGATCCGGTTCTCCACAACCTGACTCTGTGACACATAAACCAGGAGAATCCTTTGTGTAATCCACCTACTAAGGGTGGAGTTTGAGGGTTTTAACCCATTTCTCACGGGTCCAAAAGTTACAAAGAGACTACCCACCTTTCTGAATGACTCTGTCCTGGTCAGGCAAATCAACAATGCCTGCATCACATCTCACAGATGTAAAAAAAAGTCTCCTCCTCGGAGTGAGGATCAGGAAAAAAAACTGGGAGCACCACCTCCGCAGACTTATGGAAACAAGAGGCAACCTTAGAAACATAGGTATGGTGTGCCCTCAAGACAACCTTATCTGCCAAAATCTGCAAAAAGGTTTCAGACCTCAGGAAAGAATCCAATGCACCAACCTGTCGGGCAGACAAGATGGCCACCAAATGTTCCCGTTGACGGCCGGCACCAGGGAAGTGGCATTAGAATTCCCACTGGCATGGTCCACTGCCCCTGTGAAATATCTAGGCATATGGGTTTATAGAGACCCTGATGTAGTGTTTACTATGAACTATGGACAGGCTGTTACCAAACTCTCGGACCAGGTCACGAGATGGACAAGCCTCTACCTCTCGCTTGCAGACAGAATCGCAATAGTAAAAGTTACCATTTTACCTAAGCTGCTATATCTATTTGTCAATATCCCAATTCAGCTAAATATGGCACTCGTTAAGACCCTCCAATCTTGTCTGCTGTCCCTGGTGTGGGCAGGGAAAGAAACGCAATGCAGCTAGAATGTGCTCGCACAACCATTCGAATGAGGTGGGTTTGAAGCGCCTGACTTACACCTCTATTATTTATGTGCACAGGCGCAATGTGCGCATTACTAGTTTTTCCTCCAAAAGAATCTCCCACACACTGCTGTTGAGGCCGACACCGCACATCCAATACCACTGATAGCTATGACACTGCAGGGTGGAGAGGGTGCAGCAAGCAAAGAAATAAATACTGTGAAATGTACTACATGGGCGTAGAAAAATCTCGCTGTTAGCTTGCTGGACCATATTTACACTCTGAACTACCATTAGCTGTGCACCCAGGCATTTCAGCCGCACAGCAAAAGGGGGCACTGAGAGTATTGTGGAAAGCGAACGTTACAAGGATAGGAGACATGTACCACAATGGGGTGTTCAGGTCCAGGCGGAATTTCAGGCTGAAAGGGAATATAGCACAATTTTAGGATTCACCTATGTGAGGGTGCGCCAAGAGATAAGATAAACCTATTCAGGATTCCATGCCAACCCAACATCTCTTAAAGCCCTACAGGTGGTGTAAGCTGGGGAGGAAACCAAGGGGCTGATCACCAGGCTCTATAATGTCTCTCAGAAAGAGAGTGCCCTACCAGACCCGCCCTCGCTAATAAAATGGAATGCTGTACTGGTCTCTCCGCTGACACTGAAGAACTGGGAGTCCTGTTGCAGTCTAACTGGTAGGCTGACAGTAAACTGTAATCTCCGTATTATACACTTTAAGTATTTGCATCAGTGGTATTTTACCCCCAGTCTGCTCAAGAGATTCAGGTTGCAAGATGAGGCAAGCAGGAGGATGCAGATTTCCTACATTTGGCATGGGTTTGCCACAGCATTAATGTATTCTGGAGCAGGGTCATCCAGATGTCACTGCAGAACACATCCCATGTACTTCTGCAATATGCCTGCTGGGCTTGCTGAAGCAGTTCAAAGCATGCAATAGGCGACTAATTACAAGCTCAACTTTATTTGCTAAGCAAGCAGTTGCTATGCATTTGGGTGCTAGGTCTGCCCCAACGCTTCAGAATTGGTTTGTGACTTGGTATATTGCAAAGAGCGAACGAGTTTCAATGCAGAGGAGTTACTCATAGCCTCTAGATCAAAAGAGTTTTGGGCACCGCTGTCTCTGTTTCTTCTACAGAACCATGATCTGCATGCGACATGATAATGTACACTTTTTGACATGCATATAACTCTGGTCTGGCCTATTACATCCTCATTGTCATAGATAAATTGTAAATTGGGTGTCTATATACAACACTGTACTTGCTGACTTTGGGACATTGGGTTGGGTGCGTAGGGGGTGATTGGTTTACCACATGTTGAAAATTGTTGCACATTTACTGACATCTACAATGGCAATGGCAGAGATGTTCTCTGCACTGCTGTGTATTCTCTGAGCAATCTATCAAAATAAAATAAAAAATAAAATAATTAAAGATGGCCTCTAAAACCACCACGTTAAGTGTCAGGAACTTTAAATCAACTGACTTCAGAGGCGGAAATGGTTCCCCATGTAGGGCACGTAATACCAAAGGTAAATCCCAAGAAGACGCTGCCACCATTGCTTCGGTCTTTTCAATGGAAAATATTTCAACAAATGGGACACCAGGGTCTCCATATGATCAAAAAGAGAACTCTTAAATACTCTAAGAGCCGCTCATTGAGCCCAAAGAGTGGAAGTAGCCAAACCCAACTCAAAACAATAAGACAAAATATTGAGCACTTTCATGGATTCCACTACATCAACAACCAAACCAATCTGAACACACCAAGCCCCAAAATTAGCCCAATGCTTGGCATAAGCATGCAATGAAGAAGGGCTGGATTGCTGAATCAAATCAGCCACCACCATAGAACACCCTTCAGCCATCAGACCAATCTTTCAATAACTAGGCCTGAAGGTGCATCGACTGAAACATGGTGACTGGGGGCTGGGGACCCATCAGTAGATGTAGATGACAAGAAATCTCCCAATGTGGCTGGACAGCCAATTCCAACAATAGGAGATACCACTGGCACCTCTGCCAGCTGGGAACCACCAAAATCTCCAAAGCCTTGTCTAATCTGATCTTCCACAACCCTTTGGGAACCAATGGAACTGTGGAAAATGCATACAACAGCTCCATCTGCCATATGAAAGACATTGCGTCCATCCACCAAGCTGTCTAGCAAGGAATAATCATGCTGAAGCATGGCAGCTTGATATTCTCCACTGAAGTGAATAAGTTGATCCTCAGAAATTCAAATCTCTTCTGCAATTGCAGGAACACATTAATTGTCAAGGACAATGAGCCCATCAAAGGAAATACATGCTGAGCTGGTCCACCACACAGTTCTCCTTCCCGGGTGAGTAAATTGCAGATAGAGATCATAGCCCCTGTTCCACTCAGCTGCAAATATCCTGACTCAGCTTATTGAGGGACTGCACCCTGCAACCTTCCAGGTGGTTCAGATACCCCATGACCACCAAGTTGACCGTCCAGACCTGAACATTATGATTCACCACGTGAGGGGCAAACATCAAGGACCCAACTGAACTGCCTTCAACTCCCAGTAGTTGTAAGAACAGGCAGACTGGACCCTCGACCACTACCTCTGACCAGACAATTCCTCCAGTGTTGCACTCCAGCGCTGCATGCTGGCATTTGTGGTCACAAATTTGGAGAATACTATATAGAAAAGATGCCCCTGTGACAGATTTGCATCATTCAACAATTAGCACAAAATCTCCCTCACCCGTGCTCTCACCGGAACCCCCTGAGTGTAATCTTGAGGGCTCTGCAACCAAGAGGGGAGAGGTCGTGACTGATCAATGGGTACATTTGGAGACGTGCCCAAGAAAGCACCATAAGGGAAGCCGACTCAAGGCCCTGGAGCCTTATCCTTTGTTTCACTAGGGACATTGATGCACAAGCAACCCCTACACTTTAGTAAAAACTCAAGGTGAAGGTAGGGGTGGGCCGAATTTGCGTAGTCCCGCTACGCAAAGCTCCGCAAAATGGTAAAAATTCTTGCGGAATTGCTTGTTGCGCATGTTCGTGATGCTTTTTACCTGTTTGCGAATGCTGTTTGCGTGCTCGGGGAGAAATATCTTGCAAACACGCATTTTGAAAGCGGGAACAAGCTAAAAATTCTGCGAAGCCGGGGATCGCGGAATTTCTTTGCTATTCCACATTCTCCGCGGAACGGGAAAATACCTAAATCCTGCAAATTCCATGAGTGGAGCGGAATTTACCAACTAACTTGAACTGATAATGGAGACCCAGTACACAAAATTGAAGAAACCTCTTTGATTTCAGATGCAGTGGTACATGCAAATATGCATCCTGTAAGTCTAGGGATGCCAGAAAGTCCCCCTGGTAGATAAAGGAAAGAATGTTTTGCAGAGACAAAATCTTGAACGTCACATGGGGTATGGACTGGTTCAGCAATTTCAGATCTACCACAGGTCTGAGATTGTCGGAATGCTTTTCCACTAGAAAGAGAATAGAATACACTCCCCTTCCTCTTTGTGAAGGAGGCACAGCAATGATGGCCTCTTTGGCCAGGAGCATCTGAATTCAATCTAGTAAGGCCTCTCATTTTATCCCCTGCACCGGACAAGGAGTCACCCGAAAAAGATCTGGTGGGGAATTCACAAAACAAATCTGGAAACCTTATCTTACCATTTGAAGCACCCACTGGTCTGTCACAGTCTCTGCACAAAACATTGGAGAACAAAGGAATCCGACCTCCCACCTGAGTGACCTCCTCTGCCACATAGTCAGGGTTTCGGGGTGGGCTGAGCGGAGGCAGCTACATGTTGAAATGAAGATTTGTTGGTGGAAGGGGCACCCTTGCCTCACCCCCTACCTCAAAAGAGCTGGTTGGGATTTCCCTATCTGGCCACTCCAAAAACCCTCCTATTGCCAAACAATTTCTGCCACACAAGCTTCTCAGGTGGCTATCAGCTTGTGATCCTCAGCAGATTTCTTGGTCATGTCATCCAAGAGAGGTCCAACAGCTTTACCCCAGAGAAAGGAATGTTCAGTAATAATGCTTTATGTGCAGCGCCATATTTTAATCACCTTAACCACAACTGTCATCTGCCCGCTATGAAAGAACCTGCATTAGACACAGCTGCACCAAGGGAATCAAAAGAAATGCCAGACAACAGTCCAACCGGCTGTTCCATCATGGCCAGTGTAGAAGTGATGTCCCCACCCTGATCTATCAGCTCTGCCAGGGATTGGAAGTCTTTCAGTAGAGACTGAATGAGATATAAAGAATTGGCAACCACCCTAATTGCAAAATCAGGTGCTGTAAAGGTACATTTTACCACCACACCCACCCTCTTAAAAAGAGGGTCCGTAGGAGCAGCGTCTTCAGAAATAATAGCCCCATGGGACTCCAAACCTGCCATCAAAGAATCCATTTTGATGGAAGTCAGGAATTTCTCAGCGAAGTTCTGTAATGGATGCCTCTTGGCCAAGAATCTAGAAAAGGCATGTTTGTGCACCTCCTTCCATTTATTCTCCGTCACCTTCTGTATAGATGAATGGAGTGGCAGGGATTCTGGCTCCTTACTCTGGTATTGAGAGAAGAAATCCTAACTCTTTTCCTGCAAAACCAATTTAGCAAAAAACAGGTTTTGCTGAATGTGCTGAATTACCTTTTTTTGTTCTGGACCTTTCACATACCTCTCCTTGAGGTCAGTATCCTCCTCAGTATCGGAGTCTGCAGAGGCCACAACCTACAAATGAGGGGGCATGTTATCAAGGGGGTTTATCTCCGCTTTTTGGCTTTAAAAGCCAAGAATGCAGAGATAAAATTATCTCCCTATTACCTAGCTGTCGCTAACACCAGTTAGCGACAGCTAGTAGGAGATAGCGACCATCTTGGGCCCCGCTTTGCATGTCAGTGATATTTATCACTAATGACATGCAAAGTGGGTGTGCCAAGATGTTAGCGACTGGAAACAGTCACTAACATCGCTATCTCCTATTACCAACTTTTGGAGATATTCGCGCTAAGCGCGAATATCTCCAAAAGCTAACACCTGCCCCTGAGCAGTTCTTAGCCATGTTATCCAATGGTAGGTGGATAACATGGCTAAGAGCATTAGCTCGATAATGCATGAATATCGCTGACTTTTCAGAGATATTCATGCATTTCGGCCGATTTTTATCGCTTAGAGATAAACCTTGATAATGGCAAGGTTCCTAAGCGATAAAAATCGCTGCAGCTCGGCGATAAAAATATCGCCGCTAAGCCAACATAGCGATAATTATCGCTAGTTGTTGGTAATATGCCCCGAGGTCTCTTAGGAGAAGGTACCAGATCCCTCTTACTAAAAGCTGCAGCCACTGCCGACTAGCCAGGGGCTTACGGGGAGACCATTTTCTGCAGCCTCCATGGAGAAAGCGGTACAAAAGGGTACGGTACCGCTCTGCATGGAGAAAGGGCAGAGTGCACATGACTGGTTTGGGCGACCCTAGAGGGCGGACCAAAAAGTCATTGCACCCTCAGGAGTGGACACACCAGTCCTGCCCTGCTCGCAGAGCAGCAGCCTGCAACTAAACATAAAATGGCAGTAACAGGAAGTGAGTACCATGTTATGTTTCTGCTTCTCGCACAGTGAAAAAGCAGTGGGGCGATGCTTAATGCCGCCCCTGCATACTGTGGAGAGAAGACTAACGAGGTGGTAGTGAAGCAATAATGAAGCAATGCAAACGTGTAATCCATTGAAAAGCAACATTGTCTCTGTCTAGTCCTTGAAAGACCAATGTCTTCATCATTGTTGAAATATCGGGCTGCCCGACGAATGTGCTCTGTTAAAATGCGCAAGGTGGCTTGCACTATCAGAGTTCCCAGTTCACAGCAAGCAGAAAGCCTATGCAAGACAGATCGTCTCTAGGCACGGTTGAATGCACATTACTTTGCACGATAAAGTGCACTGAAAAGAGGCTGTTAAGTATAAATACTCTCACTTGCCGAATTGTCGAGGGCTGCCCTCCATAAATCACAACATTACGTAATCTGTCCTAACGCGGCCACCATAAACGACTTTATTGTCAAGGCTGTCCACTGTCAACACACATATTAACCATGCCCATTGTCTGCCTTGCGTGGGACTCCGCATCGCTAACACTTTTTGGCTGCTTAACCATTAACTTAAAGCGCCACGAGTTGAATCACTGCATCAACAGAGGCCCCAGGCCAGCTCGCGAGGCCCGAATATTCTGCAGTAGGTACTCCCTCCTTAATATGATGAAAATTCTTTATATACCGACATAATTGTGGACTGCGGTCTCTCTTGATTTACTGTGATGAGACGCAGAGCACCTCGTTGAAAGTTTGCCAACGGGCGTCACTTGCTTGTGAAATGTCCATAAAGATGATAAATGCTGCGCGCCAGCACCACACAGCTACCACTTATTAGTTATAGCTCGTGTTTTATGCTGGCGGAGGTTATGTGGGGCAATAATGGCCTCGGGTGCCTTGCGCATTCCAGGTGGGTGAGCAGAAGCGGAGAAGGTGTTATTAGAGACACGCAATAGTTGTCAAGTGTTAATTTGGAGACAATTTATAAATAATGACTCTCCAGCTCGTAGAGCGTGATTCAGATCCTCGCGCATGCTTTACATAGCTGGTTCTGTCCACCACAGTCGCCCAGCTGTATATAGTAACTGCGAAGAAAGCACCCGACATATTCAGCAGGGACAGCACGCAGACACCGGTTTAACCATTGGCAAGTGACGTTTTCGTTTTATGTTTGAAGCCAAACTGTTGTCGTTTACAGTGTTTGAGAAGAACAGGGTAATTGAGGTAACGCGGTTTTCAGTGACACACGGAAGCCTCTAAAAATTGGAAACAAATGTACAGAGGGAGAAATAGTGCACGTGTCTACTGACAACAACAAGATATAAAACGAAGGGGAACATAGAAAAGGGGCCAGAAAATCTGAGAAAATAGGTGAGCAAATGTGCTGCAAGGCAAGATGCTAGTGGTTTGAATAAAAAACGGATTAATAAATAAATGCGACTGCCAGGAAGATACAAAATGTCTGCCAAGATTGTGTGCAAACCATATAGATCTCTCATTGTCACAAACCTTAACAGACCCGAAATGGATGGCTTTCTGTGTTTATCGTTCACAGTCGTCTTTTTGTTTGCTATTGTGTAGTCCTTGGCAAGAGTTTTAAACATTTTGAACACTTAATTCCAACTTAAGAGTACCAAAAAAAGAATACAAGCATTGGTAAAGCCAATAGTTTAGGGCTGCAGTGTTTTTGGCTTTTGCCAGTGCTTGGTTTGTCCTGGCTTTTGTAAAACCTTATTGTTGGGGAGTTGCTATGCCCTTTCTATATAAAATAAAATGGCTAAAAGAAAAAAAATTGGTCTCAAAAAGCACACATCCACATAGCAGCCTAAAAGACTGAATTGAATTCCTTTCTTACATGGATGTATTCCTTGTGAACGAGAATAGGGTAGACAGCCAATGGCTCATGTGGACTGACCCATTGTCCCACACTATATGCTATAGCAGGCGGAAGAGAAATGTGAATGGCGCAGTGAGCACTTATAGGCAAGTGTAATATGTATAAGTTTAGTAAAATCAAAAGGTCTTTGTTTAATGCCTGATTAAAAAACGAGAATCTATCTGATGGTGTAATTCCATATATTCTAATTAACAGAATTAGGATCTGCAAAATAGAATGTTTTCAATGAATCTTAGCGCCACCGAAAACGCATCAATACCACAGATATCCACAGTATTATGCTTAGGAGTGCGGGAACATAATTGTATTATTCAAAAAGCCTTAGGTAATAAGTAAGACAAGTGTGACATTTACACCATTAACATTGTAACAACATTTAAACTCCCATTATTTACGAGCTCAATCATTTAATTTCTTGAAATTGATTCACAGTAAGTAGCCAAATTCTACATTGCAGTTGTTAAGTTTTTTCGAGCAGGTTAATGTCACGTTTTTGCTAAGAAAGCAACTTTGGCGTAGCAGAGGGGGGCAGTGGGGGCTTTCCACCTCGGGCGGCATGAATTTTGAGGCGTCCCCGCCGCTCTTACCTGAGGTAGTCACAGGGGGGGCAAGGACAGGAATCACCAGCAGACCTTCCCTTACATGCGGCCACAGACGGCAAACTCAAGGGCTGCCATGGGAGGCAAAAGGTTTTGCCAAGCCACAGAAAAGCACACAGACATTGGTCCAATGTATGAATTATTCCTTTGATGAAATATTTTGTCTTTGGCCACCAAATCATTCTAGCGCCTCAACAAACATTTACAGCATTTATGAGCAATTCACTCTCCCTTTACATTCAGAGGGCTATTTGGATAGGACCTCTGCTGCTTCTCGTCTTACTCAATAACTTATTTACAATACGGTTTTGACAACATTTCTAAGAAAGGTGACCTCATTGACTAAGAGTGGGATCCTGTCATGTTTGTTTTCTGTGATAGGGAGAGTTTCGTATAAATATTCAGCAGAACAAAACACCAATATCTATTGAGGAGGATTACATTGGCATACTGAAGCAAGCGCTGCAAAGAAAGTTTTTTTTTGCAATAAATGTAATCCTTGTAATATAAAACAAGATGTTAGCAATGCAAGCTTCCCTTACACCCAGCACAGCAGTAGTAGGAGTCCAAGCTTTTCTCACATACACCACACTGGCACATTAGCAGCTTAAGAGCCACACTCTCACATACATAGAACAGGTATAGCAGAGGGATCTAGATGGAAAGTTTTCCTCACAAACACAGAAAAGGCAGAACATAGGCTACTCATTTTATGGTCAGTTAGTCGCCGATGTCCCTTGGGGAAACCACCAACCACCTTCGACCTTTTCAGAGATTATGAATAAACAAATTAAGTTCATTGGGTTAAAGTTTGTAAAACTCCTAGCAGTAGTTATTAAAAAATGCGAACAGAAAAAAATGTCATTTTATACACAGTAGCCCATTACTTTACCTTTTTGCTTACAGTGTTGCACCCTAGCATGAACAGAGTCGCTTATACATGGGAGTTTACCTAACCATACCTAAGATTGTTCCTGTGCATCCATCACAAACATCTTCCCTGAGTGAGATCATGACTGGTTCCTGGACCCTTCCTCTTAGAACACCTTGTTCAAAACCAAATGGACATGGATGGGTGCATGCTTTTAGGAGGACCCCAGGCACTGACCTCCCATACCTGGAGTGCCTGAGCAGGGGGCCCATCTGAACTCTAGGATAACTCCAGCAGACACCCTCTACATCCATTTTCATCCCGCCAAGGGCCTATGCTAGCTTGCACTCACTGCGCATGTTCAGGTGGGTTAGAGGTAAGCTTTGTGTGTCAACAACTGCCACTGAAACCTTCTTTTGACTTGCTGCCAGCACCCCCTGGCAGGTCCAGTATTGCTGTTGTTACTTTGGTCTAAAAGTGGGTCATTGCTGAGAACGACCCCAGAAGCATTCCAATGCTTCCGGGTGCTGTGCCCTGGTCAAACAATCCTGCCCCTGACCGTGCCCCAAAGGTTGTGGAAACCATGGCAACCTGAGTTCCAACCCCCAGTTTGGGCCCCCAGATGGGCGAGCCTCTGCAATGTTTTCCTATCAAGTGCAGTGTATAACAGTAGAGGTCATGTCTGGTGGACTTGATCCAGTACTATGTACCACCATTTGCATATTGTGCTGAGTTCTAAAATCTTCATTTGGAGCGCTTTGGACCGTTCTGGAGGCCATATCATTATATGCGCGTTTATTGAAAGCGAGTCATGCAAGTGGAAATCTGAAGAGCAGCATGACAGTTGTGGTAGTTGTGGTGGAAATACAAAGTAGAGATAATAGGTGCAATTAATATTAGAGACTAATAGGCTCATTTTAGTTGAGTGACTGGCCCGCCAGCCCATCAAACCCCTGGTAGCTATTGCCTACACTTCCCTGGTGAAGGACTACCCTGCTCGATCAATAGATCCCTGCCAACTTGGAGCAGTAGAGTGTCACAGAGTGACATAGAGTGGAGTAGAGGAGCATAGAGTGGAGTAGGGTGTTGTAGTGTGGCATAGAGTGGAGTGGCATATTGCAGAGTAGAGTGGCGTGCAGTAGAGGTCAGTGATCTGTAGAGTCGCAGAGTGGAGTGGCTTATCGTAGAGTGGAGTGGTGTATCATAGAGTTGAGTGGAGTGGCGTGTTATAGAATGACATAGCATTGCTGTTAAGTGAAGTGCTGTTGAGTGAAGGGAAATGCCACACAGTGTCATACAGTGAAATGGCGACTTGCAGAGTGGCCTGGAGGGAAGTGGCATATCATTTAGCGGAGTGGCATGTGATAGGGTGAAGTGACTTGTCATTAAATGGAGTACAGTGGCATGGCCTTCAGTTGAGAGGTGTACAGTGGAATGTAATACAGTGTTCTGTCTTCGAGTGTTGTGGCGTAGAGTGTACAGTGCAGTGGTTTAGAGTGGAATGGCATACACTGGAGTGCCTTAGAGTGAAGTGATGCACAGTGAATGGCATGCCGTACAAGTCAGTAGTGTATTATAGAATGCAGTGGCATGGAGTGTTGTAGAGTGGAGTGGAGTGGTGTGTTGTAGAGTGGAGTGTCGTACTGTGGAGTGGCATGTGGTAGATTGCAATAGAGTGGAGTAGAGTTACGTAAAGTGGAGGAGCATAGAGTGGAGTAGAGTGTTGCAAAGTGGTGTAGAGTGGAATGACATGTTGTACAGTGGCGTAGAATATTGTAGAGTGGAGTAGCATACAATAGTGTACAGTGGCATGGGGTAAAGTGGAGTACTGTAGCAGAGTATAGTTGAGCATAGCGTCATAGACTAGAGTGTAGTGAAGTGGTCTGGAATGGCATAGAGGGAGTTGCGTGGAGTTGTGTAGAGTGGAGTAGAGTGGCATAGAGTGACATAATCAATATTTCCAGCCAAATCAGCTAGAATCTGACCCAGACAGTGACCTGTAATTGTGTTTATTAGTGTTGATTCAAGTACCCTTCACCAGCCTAGCAGAAGAAACCCCGCTGGCTATCAATGTTGCTGCATTGCACTGTTGCAATGGTGCTAGATGTTTTTTGAATTCTCGTTTTGGAGAGTTCTCAAATCCTTATCATGCTCTTTTGCAAGTATATTTCAAATTTTTGCATTTCAATATACTAAGGTCATTTATAGCGCTTTTTCCTACTGAAAATGTATTTCAGTATCATTGGAGCACATTTAAGAATCACTTCATGCTGTTGTAAAAGCTGGACCTGGGGAAGCACATATAGGACTCGATTCACAAAGGTAAAGTTAGATGAAAGTCTAACTTTACAACTTTTGGTATTCACAAAGGTCGTTTACTACTTGTAAATGCCCTTCGTGAATACGTAAAGTCGTAAAGTTGGACTTTCAGTATTCATAAAGGGCATTTATGAGTAGTAAATGCCTTTTGTGAATGTCAAAAGTCGTAATGTTAGACTTTCGTCTAACTTTACCTTTGTGAATCAGTCCCAATTTTGCATAGAAGACAGGAGAGTACTGAACCATGCAGAACTCTGTGGGCTATTGAGTATGTAGCTAATGTCACCAAGTGCAGTTGTTAGCTGCAATATAATTGGAAGGGCAGGGTTGTAGCTTTAGGGGGGCGTTTGGTATGTTACACCTATCCTAATAAATGTATTTTCTAGTAAATAGCTGAGTGCACGGCTTCCAGTCGGGCATGGTGAGGTGTTTGTCAGATTTCACCAGGCACTTTTACATACACGCAGACAAAAATGTATGCACACTTACCCTCTCTCTATTTTGAAAGTCCCTACCAATCCGCATTCACTCCCTTTCTCCACTGCCCCTTGATCCTCTCTCATGAGCCCTGCTTGTTGTGTAATGTATTGTAACACCATATGCCAGCATGATTGTTGGAAAATCAGAAGCTCACCCCCCACTCCCAATCTTAGTGACCAAACTACGCCCAAGATGCAGGGATCTAATCCCACCCAGAGTAGGTCAATTGTTTCCAGCCATTTTAGTGTTCAAGCAAGATGTGGTGGTGCACAGTATCTTAGGCTGCTCAGCGGTCAAAAAGGAGTAGAGAAGTCTTCTTGTTTTCCATAAGAGTCACCAAAAAGGTTTCCCCAATCTGACCCAAGACAGAATTGGTCCTGACTGTGACCCTTAATCATAACTGTTGGTCTTGTAATATGTGGTTGAGCACAGTCTACCTTGAAGCTGTGTGGTTGCTTCCTTTTCATTTAATCTTTCAGGGGAGAGAAAATTGGAAATACCAAGGTAGTTAAACACAAAACTAGGGTAAATGGTAAAGTGTGTTAATTCTAAGGATGGAATCTCAGATTTTGTACATTTTGGATTAATGAAAAATAACTGGACCTCATTGTGTTCAATGGTCATGCATAGTGTGTTTCTTGGCTGTCTGAGTTGGTCAGCTCACAGTAGATATTACAATTCTACCTTGTTGGAAGCCACTGTTGTGTCTGTGGTGAAGTATACCTCTTGGCTTTTTTCTTTTTGCAGTTTTTTATAGTGGGAATTCAACCCAAAGGTATTGGAGCACCTTACATGACCACCAGTTATGTTACACGAGGAAACATTACTTTTTTTGGAATGCACGGGTAGATTTAGTGATTTGCCCAGAATCACAGGATGTTGAGCTGGTGCCAAGACTCAAACCTAGTTCCCCAGTTCCAAAGTTGGAAGCTCAGACTGTTACGCTACATCCGTTATTGCTGTTTCGGTGTTAACTTCCTACATTGGACTTTATCAATGCTAATCGATGATTTACACAAATCACATTTTGACTTCAAGGCTCATTTGTTTCAACTTGGCCAGTCCTCCATAAAGCCAATTGCTTCAATTCTGTTGAGCATCTTTATGCACCTTGCAAACTTGCCATGGTTGTTTAGTCCTGAAATCTGAATTTTTGTTTTGCAGTGCTGTATTCAAAGAGATCCTAAAAATAAATTGCTCCATTTTCTATGCGAGTAGCAATAACCGGAGGTAGGTAACTTACAAGGACATACGAAATATAGATCAGATTTTCTGAGTGATTGTTTGAGTCATACAAGCTACTGTCCCTGCACCGGTTCTACAGGCCTTTGCAGAGCCACACGCCCACATGGAAGCAGTTTCAACTTGTCAATGTGCTGTAGATACGAAAAACACTCACATCTATATTTATATCTGTTTTCCTACATCTTCTAATTTCAAAGTGAGATTCAGTTAAAGTTGCCCCGCTTGTTTTACTTGAGTGCAAAAATAATCAACGTATTCAGACATGATTGCCATTCAAATTATTTATTCATACAAAAAAAAAAATGAAAATTGGTAGAGTTTATCATATAAAATGAATTACGTTAGTGCATGCCAGATCACATACTTTATATGTAAGCACTGGGCTGAACACCCAAGCTGATGTTTTTTTTTTTGTTCAGCATTTGCACTTCTGAAGAGTACCTATAAAGGAATTTTCCTAATGACGGATACATTCTGTAATATATGCATAGCCCTGGAGCAATCTGACAACTATCAAAACAAGTATTACAAAACTGAGCCAAGCTTTCTTAATACTTGAGATAATGTTCCGGCAAAACCTAGTTTACTAATGTAACAAATTATGAGAACTAATATTGCAAGCATTAATTAGAGTCAGTCTAAAAGAAGATGATGAATAACCTGTTGCAAATGAAGGAACATCATCCCTAAATAAGTCGAAGATTTTCCAAATTAGCATATCTTAGTTATGCTTTGAATGAAGTACAAGTAGTGTGCGCATATTTTGCACATGTCTTTAGAAACCGCTTTTAAAATAAACAATACACATTCCTTTGCTGTTTCCCAGGATGTAGCCGAGTGATTTAAATTGCTTACTCAGAGCATTCGCCTCAGAGTTAAGTATTCCCAAATGAAGCAACGCCCTTTAACCTCAGGAACACTTAAACTGTAGTAGGTGTCAGCCCATAGGCTTCCAATAAGAAAGACCAGACCATGGTGGTAATACCACGAGCTGCTAATTGTGTTACCATACCAGGTTATAGTGACATTACTGTGAATATAGCTTTAAGTGGGGACTGGCACACGGAAACAGTCTTTCTGTGTGTGTTCCACATTTCCACATGTGAGTCAACAGACGTGGCTTTCCTGTAGTGTCTAGAGTCAATAACACATTTGAAACTTCGTAATAGCAGATTACAATGAATAGCACATTGTTTTAAATGTGCAGTAATCTGTTTACCTAGCATTGGACCATATTTTTAGCATTATTTTACAAGAAATTGTGGATTATCATGGGGTACCAAATCCTATGTCATACAAGATCTTTGAAATTTGCGTATTACAAGATAATAAAAAAAAATACAAATAATGACATGATCTCTGAGACAGCCTGATTACGAGTGGGTTGGTTAAGTCTGACCTGTGCGTAAACTCCTGTTTAGGCATGGGACAGAATTGAAATTTAAAAGGTATTTAGCGTTTCCGATAATTATCAGATGAATTAAATACCTCATGCCTTGTCAAATTTCAGCAGGTCAAACCCGCCGAAATTTGACAGCGGAAATATCTGCATTATTTACCATACCATGCAGATTTTGGTGCGTTAACCACAAAAGTCTGCATGTTATTCCCCACAAACTCTTAATAGAAGCTTTTATCGCAGCGGATAAATAACGTACCACATAGTGTCGTTATTTATCTGGTGCGCTAAATAGAATTGGCACAGACATAGAGGTGACAGACATGGAACCACTCAAAGAGAGGTACTCCTACGCACCGAACCAAGATTCAAACATCTGAGCAATAATCGAGAAAAAAATTGCGATAAACAGATCATATTGACCCCCCATTATATTTCTCAGGGACAAAAAGACCTTCTCAATCGAGGGAATTTATTAAAACTAATAGCTGAAATTTTGTCACTGAAGCATTTGTCTACTTCTGATCTGTTGTCAATTGAATTTCTCGAGAAAGAAGAGAACAGTAGTATGGAAAAAACATTATCAACCTGGAAAAATGAAGACATTGTAGCACTAATAATGAATGCCAGAGAACTGTTTGAAAGTTGGGGTATCAAAATGACAAAACCAATAAAGAGACGATATCCCTCACCCCTACTAACAGAGACAAAGAAAAAAAAAAGAGGAAGTTCGGAACGTACCTGAATACTCAGTAGTCCACAACGCAAGAGGAAAAACAAACCCGGCTGGAGACGCTACAGTGAGTCCTATTCCACAACAAGAGGGCAATAAATGGAATTCGATGGCCACAGCCTTAAATGTTAGGAATACTGAATGACCAGCCTCAAAAGCCAAAAGCACCATCAGGAGTAACATAAGATTTGTATCTTGGAACTTCGCGGGTGCCAAAAAAGAAGTTGAGGAAGACACAGCCCCAGCATATTGTGAGCGCTAAGACATCATCACCCTGCAAGAAACATGGATGAGGGAGTGTAAGGATGTACCCAACTATACACTCCACCAAGTAAAAGCTACCAGAACACACAATTATGGAAGGCCGAAGGGCGGTTTGGCAACCTATATTTCAACCGCTCTAAATATTCATACAGAACAATTAACGAGCACCACACAGTAATTTTAATAAATCTCTGTATTCATCCAAATGCAAGAAAAAAAAGGTACAAACAGAAACATTAAAGTCATTAGTCGCTTCAATCAGATTCGATTATCCAGAATGGGAGATAATTATAACTGGCGATTTTAATTCATATTTAATCCATACACCAGACGATGATGATCAGCTGCTGGTAGACAACGAGCAATGGTCCATTCCTCCACAAGCATATGCATTAAGAAAGAGACAGGACTTAAAGGGCCAACAGTTGGTCCAGACACTAGAACATCTAGGCCTTCGAGTCCTAAATGGTACACCCAAAGAGGACAACCCACCACGCTGGACCTATCAAGGTATTCACGGCCAGTCAATTCTAGACTATACTATTATAACTCTTCCCTTACTGGCATGCGTGACGAAATATAAGATTAAATATTTCACCCGAAGTGATCATGCATATCGAGTTTTTGAACTGGAAATAGGTTACAATAAACATTGTGCAGCGCCCGTCGAGCTGGGTCAGTTGACCACGACAAACCTCAAAAGAATTTGATGGTCAACAGAAACTCTACCTGAACTATCAACATTAGCAAAAGAAATAGTCGAAGCCAAGAAAACAACAGGCAAAAACACAGTAGAATGCTGGTCTATCTTCACCGAAACGCTATTGCTTAAGGCACCAAAAATCAATTTCGCACAGACTAGGAGGCTTGAGCCTAAAACAAATATGTCTAGGACAGCCTACTTGTTAAGAAAAGAATTAAGAAATATGGTGAGGAAAAACAATACACATAAAATCCCCAAACATACATGGCAGAATATAAAGATCGCCAAAAGGCAGTATAAAATCCAAATTTGGAAGGACCTTAAAGCACAACAGGAAAGCCTCTGGACAAAATTACTTTTCATTGCCAAACAAGCAAACAATAGGCTTTTCTGGGAACAAGTCAACAAATTCATAAGATCAAAAAAAGTGATAAACAACGCATCTGTATCAGAGAATGCATGGGCATCCCATTTAACAAAAATATTTAATGACCAAATAACATCCGTGAATCAGCCAATTACTTTGAGTACCAAGGCTTTAATCTCAGTACCCACTGAGAAGAATCTTTCAAGATCATTAGACTATGGAACCATCATAACCCAGGAAAGTCAAGGCCATTCAGTAGAAGACATTGCAAGTATAATTAAAAAGGGTCGCAATGATGGCGCCCCAGGTCCAAATGGCATCCCTCAGGCCATTTTTAGAATGGATCCAGACTACTGGGCAAAATCGCAACATGGTCTTTCCAATGAGATCACAATAACAAATACCCTCCCCACAAGCTGGAAGGCGTCAATCATTAATCCGATCCACAAGGGTGGTGACCGGGCAGATCCGGCAAACTAACGGTTTATTGCACTCATGGACGTGGAAGCGAAATACTTTGCCACACTAATCCTGGAGGACCTGGTGGAATGGTCTAATACAAATGACCTGATTCCTGTAAACCAAACTGGATTTCGTAAAGGTTGTGGCACCACAACAAATATTTTATCTCTTGCAACGATAGCTGATAAATGCAAACGCCAGCGAAGACAACTACATGCATGTTTTATAGACTTCAAATCGGCGTTCGATCGAATGAAACGTGGGCTACTATGGACCAAACTACACAACCTGGGGCTTCTGGAAACAATATTACGGCCTATCATACAACTCTACACAAATATGTGGGTCCGTGTAAAACTGGCGAATGGTATTAAATTATCAAAAAAATACCAACTGAGATCGGATTAAAACAAGGCTGTGTATTAGCCCCCCATTTATTCAATATTTTTATGGCCGACCTCTCACCTCGATTGGATCAAGCAAATGCTCACCCACCACGTCTGGGAAGACTGCCCATAACGCATCTGTCTTATGCAGACGACATTGTTTTGTTTAGCCTGACCCGTGTAGGCCTACAAAGAGCACTTAATGAACTTTTGCTGTTTGCCAACACCAACGCACTAGAGATTAACGAGACAAAAACAAAAACTATGTTGTTCACTAACTGCTCATGACATCAGTATCATTTCAAATTAGGAGAAAAGCGCCTTGAAATAGTAAAAACCTATAAGTACCAAAACTCCTGTATGACACTGGGGCTTCCCGACCTTTGGTCTAACCCTGCAAATGCCTCATTAAACATCTCAAAGAGAGCTCTGGCTATTACTTATCATGATCAAAAACTAGCCACGACCCTTGACAGCAAGAGTGAAGGGTCACTAACTTCGGTTTTTGTGCAAAGTAAGGACTTGTACAGGTTCGAGAGGGTTTTAGATGCCATCTCCCCTGTGCTGGCCAGAAAGCTGTTTCTCCAATGGAGATATGGCACACTGCCCCTACGATCTTTTACCAGCTCCTGGTCATCACCCCCCTCCACTAAGCAATGCCCGGCTTGCGCTGCCGCGGAGGAAAGTGAGTTACACGTGGTTCTGTTTTGCCCAGTGTACAAGGCAGCGAGGAAACATTGGCTCCTACCATTGATCAGAAACCTGGGTGGTAGGGAGTACCTCCCAATGTATAGAATTTTAAAAACTGATGCCTCTAGCCTAACTGTGTTTGCATTAGCAAAATTCCTCATCAATGTCTGGCACACTCGCACCCGTATTCTGAAGATGCAGGCTCCCTCTTAACTTTAAGGTCTATAGTTTTTAATGCAATTTTATCAGTATGTAATCTTAAGGTTTTACATCGTATAAAAAATGTATTGATTAATTATGTATGTTGATTTTATAGTGATTACATATGTTTTATTGTATATCTTTGATGGGCAACGGCCTAAATAAAGATTGAATGATGATATATAAGTATCTAGGGGTATATATCGACAAAAGTCTGAATTTTCAATCTCAGATTCAATATCTTGGAAAAAAAGGAAACGGAAATATTTATGCCTTCTGCGCTATCGCGAACAAACTATATGGCCCGTCATTTACGCCTCTAATCTCTGTGATGGCCGCAAAACTTCTACCATCAATCATGTATGGAAGCATAGGGGGCCATTAGGATGGCGGGCACCCTATCGGGAAACGGGACCGCCCGCCTCAAGGGCTGGGGTCCCGAAATATGCATTAGGATGCGCCCGCCACAGTGGCTGGCGCAATCCTCATTTTATCATTGTGGCGGGCGGTGCTCACTGCACCGCCTGCCACAATCTGCAAAGCAAATGCACGCATTTGCATACACGAATCGACAGGCACCCCGCGGTGCCTGCTGCTTGGTGTATGCAAATGCGGGGGGTACCATAGGTACCCCCCCGTTGCACCGTACCCTCAGCCATCAACAGGGGGGCCCGCAGTGGGCCCCCAAACCTAGGACCGCCTGCCTTTCCGTGGCGGCATTGCCGCCACAGAAAGGCTCCACAGAATGCCAAATGTAATATGGCTGGCGGTGTCTCACAGACACCGCCACCATATTGAACATATTCCGCCCCGGCCGCAAGGCGACCAGGGCGGAAAACAGCCGGGCGGTGTTTTTTACCGCAGCGGTCTCCCCCACCATCCTAATATGACTGGGGGGGGGATTTGGCAATGGATGTCGGGCGGATTGCCTCCGCCAGGCCGGCGGTGGCCACCGCCAGCCTGGCGGAGGCAATCCGCCCGACATCATAATGGACCCCATAGTGTTGAATGGGAAAGATGTTGAAATCGTAGACTCATTACAAACAAAGGCATACAAAAAAGCTTTCAGATTACCCCAGTCAGCAGCCCCGGCACAGGTCTGACTTGAATTTGGCCTCCTCAAGCAGGATATTGGGAGAAAATACGCAGCAATCAAAACATTGTATAAACTATGGCTGAATCGATCTAATCTGCTAAATGATGTACTGTGGCAAGCCCAGGAGGATCCCAACTCAAGCTACGGTAAATTTTAAAAAAAGGCATTAGATGATACTAAGACGAAGGAGCTATGGACAAAGAACCAGTCATTCCAAATCTTCCGTAGCTTAGTAAACAAGGCGTCAAAACTGCAATCATTATTGGCAGACAAAGCAACCTTAGGAAAAAGATCATACGAATGGATGGTTCTCCAATCATATACAACACTTCAACCGGCGGAATACCTCGGAGCAACATACTCGCCGCACTTGAAACTCAAATTAATGGGAGCCAGATTTGGGGTATTACCAAGCCTAGCGGAACAACCATTGTGGAAATATAGTGGTGTCAAATCTTGTGGTTTATGTGGGGAAGCCTGGCAAGACATCATCCATCTAATATGCGTCTGTCCTAACTTAAAAATGCAACATATGCGACTACTGAAAAGGCATTTAATGGCAGAGGTATTTGAACATGTAGAGGTGCAATAATTAAAGGACTCGACTGACCCTCAGCTGACTTGTAAAATAATTAAATTCTTACTGTATTATGAGTCAAATTTTAAATTGGCATCATGAGAATGACACTGCTGTTGCTTTATTGGAATTATAGAATTAATATGCTGGTTCATGTTTTTTTAAAATATCATTCTATTTAAATAATATTTTATAGTGACATTATATTTGTATTATGATATTGTTATGGTTTTAATTAACTTAAACAATAAAGACATTCATTCATTTATTCAAAAAAGAATTGCCACTTGTAATCAGGGCCAAAGAGTGTCAAGATACACTTGGGTATGCTCAAATATCCACAATCGCGTCCAAGCAAAAAAACAGTAATTGCACCAGTATAAGTATTAAATCCTAGGGCCTCATTTATGAGGCCGTGCGTCACTTTTACGCCGCCGGTGCGTCACTTTTTGTGACGCATCGGCAGCGTAAAACATGCCTCATGTTGCGCACTATTTACAAAGTGACGCATCTAAGCAGATGCGTCACTTTGTAAACCCCTGCGCTACATTATACCTGCGTCAGGTATAATGTATGCAGAGGGGGCGTTCCCCCGCAAAAACCTCGTAATAGTGACGCAGTGAAATCTATGAGATTTCACTGCGTCACTTTTAGGACGCTGTTGCGTCAAAATCTTGCGCCTGCCTCACAGCAGGCGTAAGACTGACGCAAGCCCTTTCACAAGGGGCTTTCCCCATGTGAAAGGACGCATTGCTGGAGTTGCGTCACTTTTGTGACACACTCCAGCTATGCGTCACTTTTGCGCTTACAGATACGTCAGAAATACTGACGTATCTGTAACTCCTTGCGACATGATGCATCATACATTAAATATGACGCATCAGGAATGTCGTAAGGAGTGCGCAGTGAAAAGTGACGCATCGCTGTTTTCACGCAGCGATGCGTCACTTTTCATAAATGAGGCCCCTAGTGTCTGCATGTATGCACCAGTCCCACCCTAATTAAACTTTGATGGAACTTATGTTTAGCATTTAGAACATAAATTATATAACTCAATGTTTGAGGCACCTATAATGGCACAGTAATGGCTTTTGGGACTCAGATCTACGAAGGTTCTAAATCTGTTTTGCATTACTTGTATAATGCAGATCCGATTTAAAATCATTTCCAGGATTTACAAAGTAATGCAAATTGGTATTTGCGTTGGTTTCTTTGAAAAAGTGAAAAAAGCCAGCACAAAGCACTGCTTTGCCTTTCTCTGCGTCAAGGAGACGTTCCATGGGTAGTACATGGGCATTCTCATGCAACCACCCATGTTTTTTCAAGCAAAACCTTATCTACTAACAATAGTAGGCAATGTTTTTCACCATAGGAATATGCCACTTGAAAGAGGTTTTGAAAAGGAGAATGCTGTTATTTCTTTTAACTTTACCCACTTTGCTTGTTTGCTGCACTGTACAGCATACATACAAAGAGGGAAAAGATTTAAAGTCAGTCTAAGCATAGTATTTTGTACTAGAAGGCTACCCTTCCAAAACAAAACATATTCTAGACTCATGCAGATACCTTTGCAGTATGGTGCAAAGGTGTCTGCATGGCACTCGACTGGCTATCCACCAGCCCTAGGGAGAGAGGAGAAGAGTGCCAAATCTCTGTAGATATGGCACTTTCCTGCTCCTTCCCTGTCACAAAACACAGCGCAGCAACTTTGGGTGCTGCGTTGCCTCATTTCATGACGGTTTTGTAAATCTGAGCCTAAATTGTTAACTATACTCACAGTGTGGTTTAAGATTGAAGTGTATATAGTTACGTGTTCAGCCCAATCTGGTTTAGGGGTGCGGCATATCCTTACAGAGGCTAGTAATTGAATACATTCAAGACTTTTCTTAGTGATCTACAACTCTTTTACAAAAATCTTTCAGCACCCAAAACCATTGTTTTCAAATTATTTTCAGCAATCAAATGGCTTATGGCTTTGTGATATAATGTAACCCTCCTCCAACGTATGTTACTTTGATATTTCTGTCAATGGCATAACTACAAAATCATAAGCAAAGTAATGCATGGATACCAGTAGACCATTTGTCCTGGGTATATCTCGTTACAAAAAAATTAGAGAGTACAATAAAACAATATACAGTATAATGATGTGAAAGTGAGCACTTGATTTACTGCAGAGGATCTGGGTAAATCAGCAGTTTTTTTACTAATGTGTTTAGCAACTCAAGCCGTCTTGCATAACCTTATGCATTTTATAGACTACTAATTAGCGCATTATTGACAAGTTTTCTCTCAAGATAGTTCTATAAATGGTTTATGTTCACAAGTTCGTAAAATTATATCAGTTAGAAAAGGTGAGAATAAACTGGGTTTACTATATAAACACTTTTAATAAAAATCAAATAGATATTGGGCGGTAGAGAATTACATTTACGTTAGTTAGTATTTAAATGACAAGTCTACCTAAACTACTCTTGGCAGAAATTGTCAAATCATTGTCAGAAGAAGTACCAAACCACTCAATGTATTTACTCTAATTTGAATAGTTATAAAGTAATTACACTCAGTAATCTGTCCTAATCAAAATTAGTGAAGGGTTTGTCTTCCTGATGGTTAGAAAACACCTAGCTGCTGCTACTCCAGGCATATTCCGAATTCGGTGTAAATAACGCCACAAAATGCCTGAAGAGTTGTTTACAATTTACAAGGGAAAAATAATGATTGTGTTTATTTTACACAAATGCCAGCATTTGTGTGTTTGAAGAAAGACTGGTACAATTTAACAACCCTCATGGTCTACTCTAGGCGACCGTTTAGCTTACTTACAAGTGCAAAATGCATCATGGTGTAAGCTCTTTTGGTTCTGAGAACATACATTTCCAATGGCATACAGTTTACAATCTTGCAGAAAGATATTTAACTCTTGTTTAATCTGTGGATCGTCTTCACTCATTCTTAGCACAATTAGTGATACTGGTAGTGTTTGCCCCCTGTCTTCTGTTCATTTTGTTTAAGATATTCAGAAACAGCAGAAGTAATGAGTGTAGAGTTGGTTGAAATGTCTCAGATATAAAGGAAGATTGCGTAGTTAGCAGACTCCATGGACTATGCACATAGATGTAAATTTGACACAATTTGTAACAAGTAGCATATGTGGTGGCTTCAGAGCAGTCAAGTGTGATCCCTATACACGAGATGGTGTAAAAGTTAGACTGCACAATTATCAAGTCTCTCAAAGCAATGCATCTGGAACCATAAGAAGACCCAAAAGTCTGATTTTGTCATATTTTAAGATGAATAGAAAGAACACTAATGTGGGATGTTTGCAGTCTGTGAACATAAGAAATTAAAAATATGTGTCAGAGTACCCACAGACTGCTTTCACATTTATGGAAGGTCCTTCAGTAACCCAATCAAGGAGCAGTGTACAATATATAACTGTATGGACCTAGCAGCATTGCTCTTGCCTAAGTAACTGGATCTTTGAATGCGTACTACACCCAGCATATATAGGAGAACCATGTTCACCTCGTAGGATATTCAACAGGTGCCTGAAATATCTACTGTATGTTATTTCTGGGAAGGTCACTGGCACTTTTCTAGCCTCTTCCAAAAGAATCTCTTAGGGGTCACACTATGTCTGCAACACCTAAAAAGTGGTTCTGAGTTAGCATATTCTTAAAGTCTTCTTCCTATATGCCTCAGTAATATTACTTACGCATACACTGGCCTACATATTAAGGGAATACAAAACAAGTATTCCAAACCATAGTCTTAGGGCCTTACTACGAGTACGGCGGTCTACAGGAACGCTGTACTGGCAGTGGTGGTCTGACCACTGCAACCATTGTGGGTCCCCCATCAGCATATAGAGAGTGGCAGTCGACTGCCACAGAACCGCTGCGTCCACTGGGGATCCAGGATCCTATGGTGTTCGTATAGCGGAAGAGGGTAGCAATGTACTGGTGGTGCTGCAGTGGCACCAGGGTTCATATTGTGAGTGCCCTTGGTCTGTTTGCTTCATTTGTTAAAGCGCCCAATGATTTGTTGAAGACTCATAGTTATAGATGTAAAAGGTGATGGCAACAAGTTTCAGTCATACTGATGAATATGTTACATAATCCAAAATTGACTATAGCATTGTGGAATATTTTCGCATTTATAATCCCTTCCGTGCATCATTCACAATGGTTTTTCTTCTGTTATAGTGTTAGAGTGGCTAAACTCTCTAAATATTGAGTTTTTAATATCGCAGAACATAAATAGCGTGTCAAACATATTGTTAGTCTAGAAATATCATGTCACAGAATATCATTGTCAGTAATATTGTCAGGAATATTGCTAATATTGCTATTATGGTTTATAACATCGTTTTAAATGATACTGTTTTATTTAACATTGTTTACTTAAATATTGTTGCAATAAATATAGTTTTTTGCTTCATTTAATACATATTTGTTAAAATAATGATGTGTTGGTATTGTTAGTATAATTTTCAATAATTATTTGCAGCATGGTTCACAATTTTAAAGAGTACATTTATTTATATTTAAATAAATCTATAATTTATAATGCAGTAATGTGTTTTTTGGGTTTGTATGGGAATAAGTTGGGAAGTAATTTAGATTAAAACAGATAGTTTTCTGTCTGTATTTCTCTGTACAAATCCGTTAAATTGGGAAATTGGAATCCCTAATTATAATGAATATTATTTTATTGTTAATTAGTTTTGTATTGCAAATTAAGCATTTAATTTATTAATACATATTGATTTTTAATTGTCTAATATTTATTCTATGTATTTAAGTTTATAATATATATTTTTTTAAATATGCTTACATATTTTAGGTGTTGCCAGAAAGTTGATGGTGCTTATTGGGTAATAGGATGGGAAGTTGTTCAAATTAGTAATACTTTTATATTAATGCTAATTCATTTTAATTGTTTCATAATTTTGTAATTGATTATTAATTATTTAATTGGTTTATATTTTAATTGTTGGATTTGTATGTTTTACAGTATACTTTTATTGTTTTATTTTGGTTGTTAATTTATATTTTAGTAGCAGATTGTTGGTATTGTAGGGGAATAGGGTGGGAAGTTAATTTAAGTAAATTTATTTAAAGGAAAAATACTTTGTATATGTTAATAATAATGTACTTTATGATTCATTAAATACATTGTTTAATTTTATAATTGTTCTATTAATGTTTATTTAATTCTCAAATTATATTTTAATGTTTATATGTTTGTTAGTGATGTACATTTCAGTAGTAGGTTGGTGGATTTGTAGGAGTGAATAGGGTGGGAGATATTGAAATGGTATTTGTAAATTAAATGTTATGGATATGATATTGATATGATATGATATTTAATTGATTATTTGATAAATATTTCTGTATCTTTCTTAATGTTAGAAATATTACTCACTTTAAAAAATATATATTTTTGTTTTGAAAATTTTTGATAATATTTTTTGTTAAAAAATTGTATTTAACATTTCACTTTTGTTAAAATAATATTTTATTTTTGATTTTTTTAATGTGATTTATTGATTTATGTGAGTAGTATATTAGTTGTTTCCTGTTTTATATTGTAGATAAGTAAATTTTATTAAAATGTATTTTATTTTTTGGGAACTGTAAAATGTTTTTAGCATTGTATGATTTGTATTTATTATTTGTAAGCCTGGACGTAGTGGGGCTTCGCGAAGCTATGCGAAGAGGGCAAAACACTACGCCCACCCACGCACTTCGCGTAGCCCCACTACGCGCCACCCGCCTCCCTCCCGCCCTCCCTAAATGCTTACAATAATATATAAAATAATTATAAAACCACTTACCTTGTCCTGCCGCGTCCCCGGGGCTCCCGCTCGTCATTGCGCCGCCGGCGCTTGTCTTGGAAGGTAATGCGCAAGCGCGGGCGGCCGCGCATGCGCATTTATCATGAGAAATGCGCATGGGAGGGCGGCAGCGCATGCGCATTAGCATCCAAGACGCACGCGCCAGCGGCGCAATGACGAGCGGGAGCCCCGGGGACGCGGCCGGACAAGGTAAGTGGTTTTATAATTATTTGATATATTAATGTAAGCATTTAGGGAGGGTGGGAGGGAGGCGGGTGGCGGGCAACTTCGCTACACCCACGAAGTGGGCATAGTGTTGCCTACTTCGCCTACTTTGCAAAGGGGGAAGTAGGCAAAACTTCGCCCACTTCGTGGGCGTAGCGAAGTTGCCCGCCCACCCTTAATTATTTTTAGTACAATTGTATTATTTATGATTTTAGGTATGTACATGTTTTATGCAAAAATTTTAGGAGGTGGAATGTTATTTGTAGTCCCTCTAAAGTCCTGCATTTTCTCTACTGTTTGTTAGACTGAAGTGTAAATAGTAAATATAACCAGTACAGAGTCCAACACTTTCCCTACTCTTGCAAAGCCTGGAGTGGGAACAGTAAATGTATCCCCTTCAAAGTCCAACACTTTCCCTACTGTTGTTTAGACTGAGATGAGAATAGTAGAAGTTATGTATCTGGAGCTCAATTCTTTCCCTTCTATTGAATACATTGGAGTAGGAATAGTAATTCTAACCCCTCTGCAATTCAACACTTTCCCTACTGTTGCATAGACTGGAGTGTGAATTGTAAATCTAATCCCTCTGTAGTCCAACACTTTCCGTACTGTTGAGCATAATTGAGTGGAAATAATCATTGAAACCCTTCCAGAATCCAACACTTTTCATACTGTTGCATAGACTTTCCCAACTTTTGTTTACATTATAATGGGAATAGTAAATATTATCCCTCTAAAGTGCAACACTTGCCTTATGATTTTATAGGATTGAGTGGCAATAGTAAAATAATCCTTTGTAAATTAAATATTGTATATAATGTGTATTAACCTGCATTTACAGTAATTTTTTATTCCTTATTGATACTGTATGTTTATATTATTTACATGGTTTCTGTTTTCAAGAGTTTGAATAAATGTCCATCATTTTTTTAACTGAATTTTCATATTTGTCATATTAGTTTAATTTGTTTAATTAATTGTTATATTTTGGTATATGTTTGTTTATATTTTTTGCTGTTAGTCTTATTTTTCGATTTTCAAAATTCTACTATTTTAATGTTAATATACAGGAAAAATTGTTTATTAATTTATTATATATATATATATATATATATATATATATATATATATATATATATATATATATATATATATATATATATATATATATATATATATATATATATATATATATATATCCAATCCAAAACTGCCAAACGGTGAAGACGCCTCACTCTCAGGTTTGTAGGCAGCCCACTGCGTTTCAAGCATTACGATGCTCTTGTTCATGGGCAAATGGCAGAGGGAGGTACCAGGCAATCAATCAGGAACAGCTGATATGCACCCAAACAGTCCCGCCTCAGTGGGCATATGCATGCAAGGCATGCTGGTACTTTGAGTTCCTGTTGTTTTTTACCACAGTGGGTGCCTTTTTCTTCACTCACTTTCATCCAAATTGTAACTAGGCATGGGCGGAAAATCCGTTCCGCTCGCGGATTTTGCGGCTTTTCGGGAAATCCGCAATCCGCGAGATTCGCGAATCTCCCGCAAAATCCGCAAATCCGCGAGCAGCGGATTTTGCTCGCACTGCTCGCACTGTTCGCATGAGTTCGCGCCCCGCGAATAAGTGCAAAATTGCAGAAATACGATCTTAGCAAAACTGAAAGTAACTACTTACCAGGTTCAAAAGTTCAGGCTCATCATTAGTAGCCATTTCCTGTAGTGCTTCCTGAGGGGCCCCTCCAGAGTTCAGTTGCCAGTTGAAACTATTATGTGACCCTGCTCTGAACCTCAGAATAGTTACACATATGCCACAAAGGTCCTGAATTACAGCTAAGGGAGACAAGCAGGAGCCAGGCTGGAAGTTAAAATCCATTAATCAGCCCCTAATTCATTATTGTCAGTTGGGGCAGGGCAGGTGTTGTAACTAATTTTGCAACAATGAAAGCACTTAGCAAGTGCAAAAGATCACTAATCAGGGCGCACTAAGGAAGCAGGTGCCAGCTAAAAAAATATTCTGTGACACATTAATCAGCCCCAAATTAATTCAGGTCACTTGAGGCAGGGAAGGTGTGCTTTGCTTTGCCGAAAATAATGTACACTGGACAACCAGAGGGTGTGGTGATGAAACAGAGGGTGGCATGGGTGGGCCAGAGGGTGGCATGAGTAGTCAGAGAGTGGCAGTGGTGACAGAGAGTGGCAGTGATGAAGAAGAGTGTCCCAAACAGGCTGGACACGTAGAAACAACAAGTTCGCAAAACTTGCGACCCGACAGGTAAGTTCGCAAATTGCGAAATTGTAAAAACCCTCGCGAACTGGCAGAAACACGGGCGAACACAAAAAAAAAAAAAATCCGCAAATTCGCGGGAATTCGCGGATTTTGCGGATTGCGAATCCGCAAATCCGCAAAATTCGCGAACGCGAGATCCGCAAAATTCGCTCATGCCTAATTGTAACCCCTAGGCGTCTTCACTGTTTGGCAGTTTTGGATTGGACATATATATGTATATATATTTATATGATATAATAAATTAATAAACAATTTCTGACACAGCTCCGGGGGGTAAGAACAGATTTATTGATTTTCTTGCGCTGGCAATAATGTCCCTGAAACGCTGGCCAGACGCGTTTCAGCCATCCATTGGCCTCATCAGTGCCCGTCTCAGCTGCCTTCTCGCTGTTTCCAGGGGTCCGTTATGGTGATGTTTAAACCTGTGACCACTCTGGATCATGTGATCACTGGCCCCACCTTTGCCTCAAAGGTGTGAGACATCTTGCGCTCTCCTACAATCCCGCTGAATGCTGGGCGTTGAAGTCCTTCGTTAGAGCCCATTCAGTGAAAGGATTTCTAAAACACCAATTGGTGCTTCCAAAATTGTTTTGGACGATGATTTCACGCCACTGCAGCTGGATTTGAGGGTAAATCTGTTCTTTGTCCCCTTTCTCAGGCAAACACAGCATTTGCCTCCTCTCTCCCCACGTGTTAATCGCCCCCAAGTGGAAATCCAATATCGGGGGGGGCAACGCGTTCTAACAATCCTCCAAAGATTGCAGGTAAACCGCGCAGCTCCAGACCGAGAGGCGCAAGAAAATCAATAAATCTGTTCTTACTCCCCCGGAGCTGTGTCACTCTCTTTCTGGAGTAAGAGGGAGTCTGGATGCTGTGTTTTACCAGTTTGCAGGTGCTGGTTATGTGACACGCCCTCTCTGTCTGGAGCTGCGCGGTTTACCAAACCTGTCATTGGGTACTGCTCCAGGTGGACTACAGTACAGTAAGCCAAATGAGAAAAGAACTTGCACCGGGCGACCACACCTTACTCAAAGGATTGAAAAAAGACAATGATGTTAAAAATATGTAAAATGAATTACATCTCGTTTTCAGGACTACGAATCCCAATATGCAAAGTGGCTCAAACATCGTGAGCAAGGCCAATCAGGAGGCCTCATATTGAAATAAATAAGCTGAATCAGATGAAAAACGAGTCTGCACTTCATTTTACTAACAGCCCAGGAAGAAGAGTCCATGAGACTCGAAACGCGTTGGCAAAAGCAAATCAAACCGGGAGCGTGGATGCAAGTGTGTTATGATATTCTGGATGGAAGGCGAGCTGTGTGTGACCTCCTTAAGCTGTCAGGCATTTGTTTGAACATTTTCTGCACGGCCGCCTGAGCCGTGGGGAGGGGCACCATCCCTGCTATTGGAACGGGAGGCTGTCATCCGGAACTGCTCCTGGTGGACTACAGTACAGTAAGCCAAATGAGAAAAGAACTTGCACCAGGTGACCACACCTTACTCAAAGGATTGAAAAAAGACAATGATGTTAAAAATATGTAAAATGAATTACATTTCATTTTCAGGACTACGAATCCCAATATGCAAAGTGGCTCGAACATCGTGAGCAAGGCCAATCTGGAGGCCTCATATTGAAATAAATAAGCTGAATCAGATGAAAAACGAGTCTGCACTTCATTTTACTACCAGCCCAGGAAGAAGAGTCCATGAGACTCGAAACGCGTTGGCAAAAGCAAATCAAACCGGGAGCGTGGATGCAAGAGTGTTATGATATTCCGGATGGAAGGCAAGCTGTGTGTGACCTCCTTAAGCTGTAAGGCATTTATTTGAACATTTTCTGCACAGCCGCCTGAGCCGTGGGGAGGGGCACCATCCCTGCTAATGGAACGGGAGGCTGTCATCGGGAACTGCTCCTGGTGGACTACAGTACAGTAAGCCAAATCAGAAAAGAACTTGCACCGGGCAACCACACCTTACTCAAGGGATTGAAAAAAGACAATGATGTTAAAAATATGTAAAATGAACTACATCTCGTTTTCAGGACTACGAATCCCAATATGCAAAGTGGCTCGAACATTGTGAGCAAGGCCAATCAGGAGGCCTCATATTGAAATAAATAAGCTGAATCAGATGAAAAACGAGTCTGCACTTCATTTTACTAACAGCCCGGGAAGAAGAGTCAATGAGACTCGAAACGCGTTGGCAAAAGCAAATCAAACTGGGAGCGTGGATGTAAGTGTGTTATGATATTCCGGATGGAAGGCGAGCTGTGTGTGACCTCCTTGAGCTGTCAGGCATATGTTTGAACATTTTCTGCACGGCCGCCTGAGCCGTGGGGAGGGGCACCATCCCTGCTAATGGAACGGGAGGCTGTCATCAGGAACTGCTCCTGGTGGACTACAGTACAGTAAGCCAAATGAGAAAAGAACTTGCACCGGGCCACCACACCTTACTCAAAGGATTGAAAAAAGACAATGAAGTTAAAAATATGTAAAATGAATTACATCTCATTTTCAGGACTACGAATCCCTATATGCAAAGTGGCTCAAACATCGTGAGCAAGGCCAATCAGGAGGCCTCATATTGAAATAAATAAGCTGAATCAGATGAAAAACGAGTCTGCACTTCATTTTACTAACAGCCCAGGAAGAAGAGTCCGTGAGACTCGAAACGCGTTGGCAAAAGCAAATCAAACCGGGAGCGTGGATGCAAGTGTGTTATGATATTCCGGATGGAAGGCGAGCTGTGTGTGACCTCCTTGAGCTGTCAGGCATTTGTTTGAACATTTTCTGCACGGCCGCCTGAGCCGTGGGGAGAGGCACCATCCCTGCTAATGGAACGGGAGGCTGTCATCGGGAACTGCTCCTGGTGGACTACAGTACAGTAAGCCAAATGAGAAAAGAACTTGCACCGGGCGACCACACCTTAATGAAAGGATTGAAAAAAGAGAATGATGTTAAAAATATGTAAAATGGATTACATCTCGCTTTCAGGACTACGAATCCCAATATGCAAAGTGGCTCAAACATCGTGAGCAAGGCCAATCAGGAGGCCTAATATTGAAATAAATAAGCTGAATCAGATGAAAAACGAGTCTGCACTTCATTTTACTAACAGCCCAGGAAGGAGAGTCCATGAGACTCGAAACGGGTTGGCAAAAGCAAATCAAATTGGGAGCGTGGATGCAAGTGTGTTATGATATTCCGGATGGAAGGCGAGCTGTGTGTGACCTCCTTAAGCTGTCAGGCATTTGTTTGAACATTTTCTGCATGACCGCCTGAGCCGTGGGGAGGGGCACCATCCCTGCTAATGGAACGGGAGGCTGTCATCGGGAACTGCTCCTGGTGCACTACAGTACAGTAAGCCAAATGAGAAAAGAACTTGCACCGGGCGACCACACCTTACTCAAAGGATTGAAAAAAGACAATGATGTTAAAAATATGTAAAATGAATTACATCTCGTTTCCAGAAATACGAATCCCAATATGCAAAGTGGCTCGAACCTCATGAGCAAGGCCAATCAGGAGGCCTCATATTGAAATAAATAAGCTGAATCAGATGAAAAACTAGTCTGCACTTCATTTTACTAACAGCCCAGGAAGAAGAGTCCATGAGACTCTAAACGCGTTGGCAAAAGCAAATCAAATCGGGAGCGTGGATGCAAGTGTGTTATGATATTCCGGATGGAAGGCGAGCTGTGTGTGACCTCCTTAAACTGTCAGGCATGTGTTTGAACATTTTCTGCACGGCTGCCTGAGCCGTGGGGAGAGGCACCATCCCTGCTAATGGAACGGCAGGCTGTCATCTGGAACTGCTCCTGGTGGACTACAGTACAGTAAGCCAAATGAGAAAAGAACTTGCACGGGGCGACCACACCTTACTCAAAGGATTGAAAAAAGACAATGATGTTAAAAATATGTAAAATGAATTACAACTCGTTTTCAGGACTACGAATCCCAATATGCAAAGTGGCTCGAACATCGTGAGCAAGGCCAATCAGGAGGCCTCATATTGAAATAAATAAGCTGAATCAGATAAAAAACGAGTCTGCACTTCATTTTACTAACAGCCCAGGAAGGAAAGTCCATGAGACTCGAAACGCGTTGGCAAAAGCAAATCAAACTGGGAGCGTGGATGCAAGTGTGTTATGATATTCCGAATGGAAGGCAAGCTGTGTGGGACCTTCTTAAGCTGTCAGGCATTTTTTGAACATTTTCTGCACGGCCGCCTGAGCCGTGGGGAGGGCACCATCCCTGCTAATGGAACGGGAGGCTGTCATCTGGTACTGCTCCAGGTGGACTACAGTACAGTAAGCCAAATGAGAAAAGAACTTGCACCGGGCAACCACACCTTACTCAAAGGATTGAAAAAAGACAATGATGTTAAAAATATGTAAAATGAATTACATCTCGTTTTCAGGACTACGAATCCTAATATGCAATGTGGCTCGAACATCGTGAGCAAGACCAATCAGGAGGCCTCATATTGAAATAAATAAGCTGAATCAGATGAAAAACGAGTCTGCACTTCATTTTACTAACAGCCCAGGAAGAAGTGTCCATGAGACTCGAAACGCGTTGGCAAAATCAAATCAAACCGGGAGCGTGGATGCAAGTGTGTTATGATATTCCGGATGGAAGGCGAGCTGTGTGTGACCTCCTTAAGCTGTCAGGCATTTGTTTGAACATTTTCTGCATGACCGCCTGAGCCGTGGGGAGGGGCACCATCCCTGCTAATGGAACGGGAGGCTGTCATCGGGAACTGCTCCTGGTGATCTACAGTACAGTAAGCCAAATGAGAAAAGAACTTGCACCGGGCGACCACACCTTACTCAAAGGATTGAAAAAAGACAATGATGGTAAAAATATGTAAAATGAATTACATCTCGTTTTCAGGACTACGAATCCCAATATGCAAAGTGGCTCAAACATCGTGAGCAAGGCCAATCAGGAGGCCTCATATTGAAATAAATAAGCTGAATCAGATGAAAAACGAGTCTGCACTTCATTTTACTAACAGCCCAGGAAGGAGAGTCCATGAGACTCGAAACGGATTGGCAAAAGCAAATCAAATTGGGAGCGTGGATGCAAGTGTGTTATGATATTCCGGATGGAAGGCGAGCTGTGTGGGACCTCCTCAAGCTGTCAGGCATTTGTTTGAACATTTTCTGCACGGCCGCCTGAGCCGTGGGGAGGGGCACCATCCCTGCTAATGGAACGGGAGGCTGTCATCGGGAACTGCTCCTGGTGCACTACAGTACAGTAAGCCAAATGAGAAAAGAACTTGCACCGGGCGACCACACCTTACTCAAAGGATTGAAAAAAGACAATGATGTTAAAAATATGTAAAATGAATTACATCTCGTTTCCAGAAATACGAATCCCAATATGCAAAGTGGCTCGAACATCATGAGCAAGGCCAATCAGGAGGCCTCATATTGAAATAAATAAGCTGAATCAGATGAAAAATTAGTCTGCACTTCATTTTACTAACAGCCCAGGAAGAAGAGTCCATGAGACTCTAAACGCGTTGGCAAAAGCAAATCAAATCGGGAGCGTGGATGCAAGTGTGTTATGATATTCCGGATGGAAGGCGAGCTGTGTGTGACCTCCTTAAGCTGTCAGGCGTGTGTTTGAACATTTTCTGCACGGCTGCCTGAGCCGTGGGGAGAGGCACCATCCCTGCTAATGGAACGGCAGGCTGTCATCTGGAACTGCTCCTGGTGGACTACAGTACAGTAAGCCAAATGAGAAAAGAACTTGCACGGGGCGACCGCACCTTACTCAAAGGATTGAAAAAAGACAATGATGTTAAAAATATGTAAAATGAATTACAACTCGTTTTCAGGACTACGAATCCCAATATGCAAAGTGGCTCGAACATCGTGAGCAAGGCCAATCAGGAGGCCTCATATTGAAATAAATAAGCTGAATCAGATGAAAAACGAGTCTGCACTTCATTTTACTAACAGCCCAGGAAGAAGTGTCCATGAGACTCGAAACGCATTGGCAAAATCAAATCAAACCGGGAGCGTGGATGCAAGTGTGTTATGATATTCCGGATGGAAGGCAAGCTGTGTGGGACCTCCTTAAGCTGTCAGGCATTTGTTTGAACATTTTCTGCACGGCCGCCTGAGCCGTGGGGAGGGCACCATCCCTGCTAATGGAACGGGAGGCTGTCATCTGGTACTGCTCCAGGTGGACTACAGTACAGTAAGCCAAATGAGGAAGGAACTTGCACCGGGCAACCACACCTTACTCAAAGGATTGAAAAAAGACAATGATGTTAAAAATATGTAAAATGAAATACATCTAGTTTTCAGGACTATGAATCCTAATATGCAATGTGGCTCGAACATCGTGAGCAAGGCCAATCAGGAGGCCTCATATTGAAATAAATAAGCTGAATCAGATGAAAAACGAGTCTGCACTTTATTTTACTAACAGCCCAGGAAGAAGTGTCCATGAGACTCGAAACGCGTTGGCAAAATCAAATCAAACCGGGAGCGTGGATGCAAGTGTGTTATAATATTCCGGATGGAAGGCGAGCTGTGTGTGACCTCCTTAAGCTGTCAGGCATTTGTTTGAACATTTTCTGCATGACCGCCTGAGCCGTGGGGAGGGGCACCATCCCTGCTAATGGAACGGGAGGCTGTCATCGGGAACTGCTCCTGGTGATCTACAGTACAGTAAGCCAAATGAGAAAAGAACTTGCACCGGGCGACCACACCTTACTCAAAGGATTGAAAAAAGACAATGATGGTAAAAATATGTAAAATGAATTACATCTCGTTTTCAGGACTACGAATCCCAATATGCAAAGTTGCTCGAACATCGGTAGCAAGGCCAATCAGGAGGCCTCATATTGAAATAAATAAGCTGAATTAGTTGAAAAACGAGTCTGCACTTCATTTTACTAACAGCCCAGGAAGAAGAGTCCATGAGACTCGAAACGCTTTGACAAAAGCAAATCAAACCGGGAGCACGGATGCAAGTGTGTTATGATATTCCGGATGGAAGGCGAGCTGTGTGTGACCTCCTTAAGCTGTCAGGCATTTGTTTGAACATTTTCTGCATGGCCGCCTGAGCCGTGGGGAGGGGCACCATCCCTGCTAATGGAACAGGAGGCTGTCATCGGGAACTGCTCCTGGTGGACTATAGTACAGTAAGCCAAATGAGAAAAGAACCTGCACCGGGCGACCACACCTTACTCAAAGGATTGAAAAAAGACAATGATGTTAAAAATATGTAAAATGAATTACATCTCTTTTTCAGGACTACGAATCCCAATATGCAAAGTGGCTCGAACATCGTGAGCAAGGCCAATCAGGAGGCCTCATATTGAAATAAATCGGCTGAATCAGATGAAAAACGAGTCTGCAGTTCATTTTACTAACAGCCCAGAAAGAAGAGTCCATGAGACTCTAAACGCGTTGGCAAAAGCAAATCATACCGGGAGCGTGGATGCAAGTCTGTTATGATATCCCGGATGGAAGGCGAGCTGTGTGTGACCTCCTTAAGCTGTCAGGCATTTGTTTGAACATTTTCTGCACGGCCGCCTGAGCCGTGGGGAGGGGCAACATCCCTGCTAATGGAACGGGAGGCTGTCATCGGGAACTGCTCCTGGTGGACTACAGTACAGTAAGCCAAATGAGAAAAGAACTTGCACCGGGCGACCACACCTTACTCAAAGGATTGAAAAAAGACAATGATGGTAAAAATATGTAAAATGAATTACATCTCGTTTTCAGGACTACGAATCCCAATATGCAAATTGGCTCGAACATCGTGAGCAAGGCCAATCAGGAGGCCTCATATTGAAATAAATAAGCTGAATCAGATGAAAAACGAGTCTGCACTTCATTTTACTAACAGCCCAGGAAGAAGAGTCCATGAGACTTGAAACGCGTTGGCAAAAGCAAATCAAACCGGGAGCGTGGGTGCAAGTGTGTTATGATATTCCGCATGGAAGGCGAGCTGTGTGTGACCTCCTTAAGCTGTCAGGCATTTGTTTGAACATTTTCTGCACGACCGCCTGAGCCGTGGGGAGGGGCACCATCCCTGCTAATGGAACGGGAGGCTGTCATCGGGAACTGCTCCTGGTGGACTACAGTGCAGTAAGCCAAATGAGAAAAGAACTTGCACGGGGCGACCACACCTTACTCAAAGGATTGAAAAAAGACAATGATGTTAAAAATATGTAAAATGAATTACATCTTGTTTTCAGGACTACGAATCCCAATATGCAAAGTATCTCGAACATCGTGAGCAAGGCCAATCAGGAGGCCTCATATTGAATTAAATAAGCTGAATCAGATGAAAAACGAGTCTGCACTTTATTTTACTAACAGCCCAGGAAGAAGAGTCAATGAGACTCGAAACGCGTTGGCAAAAGCAAATCAAACCGGGAACGTGGATGCAAGTGTGTTATGATATTCCGGATGGAAGGCGAGCTGTGTGTGACCTCCTTAAGCTGTCATGCATTTGTTTGAACATTTTCTGCACGGCCACCTGAGCCGTGGGGAGGGGCACCATCCCTGCTAATGGAACGGGAGGCTGTCATCGGGAACTGCTCCTGGTGGACTACAGTGCAGTAAGCCAAATGAGAAAAGAACTTGCACGGGGCGACCACACCTTACTCAAAGGATTGAAAAAAGACAATGATGTTAAAAATATGTAAAATGAATTACATCTCGTTTTCAGGACTACGAATCCCAATATGCAAAGTGGCTCGAACATCGTGAGCAAGGCCAATCAGGAGGCCTCATATTGAAATAAATAAGCTGAATCAGATGAAAAACGAGTCTGCACTTCATTTTACTACCAGCCCAGGAAGAAGAGTCCATGAGACTCGAAACGCGTTGGCAAAAGCAAATCAAACCGGGAGCGTGGATGCAAGTGTGTTATGATATTCCAGATGGAAGGCGAGCTGTGTGTGACCTCCTTGAGCTGTCAGGCATTTGTTTGAACATTTTCTGCACGGCCGCCTGAGCCGTGGGGAGGGGCACCATCCCTGCTAATGGAACGGGAGGCTGTCATCAGGAACTGCTCCTGGTGGACTACAGTACAGTAAGCCAAATGAGAAAAGAACTTGCACGGGGCGACCACACCTTACTCAAAGGATTGAAAAAAGACAATGAAGTTATAAATATGTAAAATGAATTACATCTCATTTTCAGGACTACGAATCCCTATATGCAAAGTGGCTCGAACATCGTGAGCAAGGCCAATCAGGAGGCCTAATATTGAAGTAAATAGGCTGAATCAGATGAAAAACGAGTCTGCACTTCATTTTACTAACAGCCCAGGAAGAAGAGTCCATAAGACTCAAAACGCGTTGGCAAAATCAAATCAAACCGGGAGCGCGGATGCAAGTGTGTTATGATATTCCGGATGGAAGGCGAGCTGTGTGTGACCTCCGTAAGCTGTCAGGCATTTGTTTGAATATTTTCTGCACGGCCGCCTGAGCCGTGGGGAGGGGCACCATCCCTGCTAATGGAACGGGAGGCTGTCATCGGGAACTGCTCCTGGAGGACTACAGTACAGTAAGCCAAATGAGAAAAGAACTTGCACCGGGCGACCACACCTTACTCAAAGGATTGAAAAAAGACAATGATGGTAAAAATATGTAAAATGAATTACATCTCGTTTTCAGGACTACGAATTCCAATATGCAAAGTGGCTCGAACATCGGGAGCAAGGCCAATCAGGAGGCCTCATATTGAAATAAATAAGCTGAATTAGATGAAAAACGAGTCTGCACTTCATTTTACTAACAGCCCAGGAAGAAGAGTCCATGAGACTCGAAACGCGTTGGCAAATGCAAATCAAACTGGGAGCGTGGATGCAAGTGTGTTATGATATTCCGGATGGAAGGCGAGCTGTGTGTGACCTCCTTAAGCTGTCATGCATTTGTTTGAACATTTTCTGCACGGCCACCTGAGCCGTGGGGAGGGGCACCATCCCTGCTAATGGAACGGGAGGCTGTCATCGGGAACTGCTCCTGGTGGACTACAGTGCAGTAAGCCAAATGAGAAAAGAACTTGCACGGGGCGACCACACCTTACTCAAAGGATTGAAAAAAGACAATGAAGTTAAAAATATGTAAAATGAATTACATCTCATTTTCAGGACTACGAATCCCTATATGCAAAGTGGCTCGAACATCGTGAGCAAGGCCAATCAGGAGGCCTAATATTGAAATAAATCGGCTGAATCAGATGAAAAACGAGTCTGCACTTCATTTTACTAACAGCCCAGGAAGAAGAGTCCATAAGACTCGAAACGCGTTGGCAAAAGCAAATCAAACCGGGAGCGCGGATGCAAGTGTGTTATGATATTCCGGATGGAAGGCGAGCTGTGTGTGACCTCCGTAAGCTGTCAGGCATTTGTTTGAACATTTTCTGCACGGCCGCCTGAACCTTGGGGAGGGGCACCATCCCTGCTAATGGAACGGGAGGCTGTCATCGGGAACTGCTCCTGGTGGACTACAGTACAGTAAGCCAAATGAGAAAAGAACTTGCACCGGGCGACCACACCTTACTCAAAGGATTGAAAAAAGACAATGATGGTAAAAATATGTAAAATGAATTACATCTCGTTTTCAGGACTACGAATCCCAATATGCAAAGTGGCTCGAACATCGGGAGCAAGGCCAATCAGGAGGCCTCATATTGAAATAAATAAGCTGAATTAGATGAAAAACGAGTCTGCACTTCATTTTACTAACAGCCCAGGAAGAAGAGTCCATGAGACTCGAAACGCGTTGGCAAAAGCAAATCAAACTGGGAGCGTGGATGCAAGTGTGTTATGATATTCCGGATGGAAGGCGAGCTGTGTGTGACCTCCTTAAGCTGTCATGCATTTGTTTGAACATTTTCTGCACGGCCACCTGAGCCGTGGGGAGGGGCACCATCCCTGCTAATGGAATGGGAGGCTGTCATCGGGAACTGCTCCTGGTGGACTACAGTGCAGTAAGCCAAATGAGAAAAGATCTTGCACTGGGCGACCACACCTTACTCAAAGGATTGAAAAAAGACAATGATGTTAAAAATATGTAAAATGAATTACATCTCGTTTTCAGGACTACGAATCCCAATATGCAAAGTGGCTCGAACATCGTGAGCAAGGCCAATCAGGAGGCCTCATATTGAAATAACTAAGCTGAATCAGATGAAAAACGAGTCTGCACTTCATTTTACTAACAGCCCAGGAAGAAGAGTCCATGAGACTCGAAACGCGTTGGCAAAAGCAAATCAAACCGGGAGCGTGGATGCAAGTGTGTTATGATATTCCGGATGGAAGGCGAGCTGTGTGTGCCAGTAGGTATATATAGTTAGGATTTTTTCCCTATGGGATTTCTGAAAATTCTATGCCTAATAACTTTGGCGTTTGTGGACGGAATTGGCTGAAATTTTCAGGAAAATGGCACATTTTGTTTCTGAGCAGCCCTTGAAAATTTGGGGGGGTTTTGTGGAGGGGGGGCCGAGAAAAAAGGGGGGTCCCAAAACACGTTTTTCCCATGTTAATTTCCATAGGGCGGTTGGACTCACTTTTAGCCCGAACGGCTGAATGGATTTTCACGAAACTTGGCAAAATTGTAGGGACTGTTAGCCCGATGTGCCTTTGCTAGGTCTCAATATATGTGCTTCAGTGGATTTTGAGAAATTAACGTTTAAATCAAGATATATATCTGTAACAGCGCTCCGGGCAGCTATCCGGTTAGCGAACCTTTCGCGTAACGGAACTTTGCGATGAGAAGCTGATTGGCCCTCCGGTGTCTGTCAACATTCTAAACAGTCCGGAGCGGCCGCCATTTTGTCTCTCGGTAGGATCGAGAGACAAGAGGAGGGCAAAACAAAGGGGGAAATTACCATAAGGGGGCATAGTAGATCCTCGTTGACCCCCTAGGTTTTATGTGGAGGTTTTAAAAGGGCCTAGGAGGGTCCAAAAAAAAAAAAAAAACATTTTTTTTTGCGTGATAAGCGCCAAGTTCGCGAACCGGAAAGCGTTCTGGGCAGCGAACTTTATGGATAAAAGAATGAAAGACTTTTCTAATGCTGTATGTTAATTGTTTGTTGTTTTTCTTGTTTTTTTTTGTTTTCTTTTTTTTAAAGTGTTTTTTTTATTTTGATTCTTTTTCATAATTTATTAAACTTTCTAACATTTCAGTGTCTGAAATGTCATTATTTTCTTGATATATTGTTTGCAATCTGTGAGGTTGCAAAATGTCCTCATTTGCAAGGAGGACATCTACTGCTTGGACACATTGCAGCAGTTCATTATCCAAGCTTTCATCCATAAATTCCATGTCAATTTGTTCAATTAATTCCTGGCTGCTCTCTTGCAGGTCCATCTCAAAAGAAACTTGCTGCTCGCCTTCCATTTTGCCTGAAATTTGGATTAAAAAAATATATATTAGTAGAGATAGGGCACTGTTGGGATTAATTTTAGATAGGCAGTTTTTATCAGTGAATTTATCTTTTGGCAGTGTATAGTATGAGAGTGGAAATAGGACTATAATTTTGCCTGAAATTTGGATTAAAAAAATATATATTAGTAGAGATAGGGCACTGTTGGGATTAATTTTAGATAGGCAGTTTTTATCAGTGAATTTATCTTTTGGCAGTGTATAGTATGAGAGTGGAAATAGGACTATAAAAAAGTGTATGTGATTTAACCAAGACAAGCCTTACTCCATTGATAACTATAACAGAGAAGTCTATCTAAATACATTACTACTACAGAGGGATAGTGTATATCTAGCAAAAAAAGTCTACTATATTAAGTCATAGTGCACAATATATTAAATTATAACTTACCTTCACAAAGAAGTTGAAGTTTTTTGAAGCTATTGAAATAGGAGGTACAACAAGAAGTAGTAGCCAATCAAATGTCAGGTAGTAAAAGTAGAAAATGAAAGTAACATTTTCATTGGTTGTCAATGCCAACAATTCAGATGTGTTTTGTGAAGTAATTTACCTCACGGTACTTGGAGAGGTCTACAGGCTAAATGGCTAAATGGAATTTCAATGAAATTTGTGAGAATGGAAGGGATTGTTATGTAGTATGAGCTAATCTATATTTGGTGAGAGTGTCTCTAGTCGTTTTTCTGTAAATTACTTTCCCGCCTTTTTTTAGGACCGCTTTCCGGAAAGCGGCCCGGTTAGCGAACCTTAAGCGTCACGGGAGTCCACCATTTTGTGTTTCGGTCGCATTAAGATACAAGATGGAGGGCAAATAATGTTTAGAATGGGTAGAAGGGGTCATGGTAGACTTATCTTGACCCCCTAGGTTTTCTGAGAGTGGCTGAGGAGGCTTATATGTGCGGAAAAAAGAACTTTTTTTTAAAAAATCCGCGAGGTTAGCTTTCGGTTAGCGAACCGGGTAGCGCTCCGGGGAGCGAATTTTGTGGAAAATTAGTGAAAAAAGTTAGAGGAAAATAATAATTGTGAGTGATCAGATGTAGGGTAGCTCTGAGAAGAGCTTTTGGGTTTATGGTACATTTAGGTACTTATAAGTAGGTACCAATGCACAGTCTTAAATTCAGAATGAAAATTCTGTTGCCCTCATCTGAGAAGTGAACTCCATCTCCTCTGTAGATATCTTGCATGTAGTAACGCAAGTTATTGTTGTACAGAGAGCCCATTCCATGGTCTCTCATGTAAGCTGAAACAGATTTGTTTACATGCTTCCTCGCTTTCTCAATTTGTGGACAAAATTGGTTGGACCACCTCCATTTCTGTCTTTGGCATATATTGGAATATACCAAGGCAGTTTGAGGAAAAAGTGCCATTAATTGCTTAAAGGTGTCCTTTAAAAGCATTTCCAGACCTACCCCTGTCAAAGTGCCCAAATCATTACCTCCACAGTGCACTATTAACAGGTCAGGTTTTGGCAAATGCATAAAGGTTTTCACCAATGGTATCAATTGGTGACATTTTAATCCTCTTTGGCCCAACCACTTAATTTCCACATCTTGTAAATTGAGGTTAGGTAAATTTCTGCTCTCAGCATACCTTTGAGCCCAGTGGATGTAACTATGTCCAACAATCCAGACCTTAAACATGGTGGGAGAAGGTTGTTCTGCAGTCAGATGAAGTGTGGTAATGAAAGGGCAGTTGAAACAGTAGGAGTTTCTAAAGAAAAAAAACTGTGGATTTACAATGCTAATGATTCATTAGCAGTGATTGGTGCATTTCCATTTCTGAAAACAGAAAGTTAGGGTGCATGGATGTGTTCTTTGAAAGATGTAATTTGAATGGTCAAGGAAGAAACATTTATTGAAAGATTGCTCTGGATACGCAGGTGCACTGAGAGTTCAGAGTTCAATTGAAACATTGTTGTGTGAATTTGCAAACATGAGAGGTCTTCCAGGAGGTGGTTGCTATGGAAACAAGGGAGAGAGGGCAGAGGGGGGAAGGGTTTTGATTTGAAAAAAGTGAGGGAAGAGGTATGATTGGCTAATATGAGAGATATGTGAAATGAATATCTGTATTTCTGTGCTTTCAATAGCTGCAGCCTTTGGAGTGCATCCTTTTTCTTCTGCTGAAGACAATTTGGTGTATTTCTGAGACTGTTTTCAAAACTCAAACAATATTTGCTAAGGTGAGAAAAGATTTATTTAATTTAGATAGAGAATAGTATGATTTAAGGAGAAAATGATGAAGAAAGCTGTGTTTTTAAAATGTGGTTTTGTCTCTAGTGATATAGTAATAGAATTAGTTTTATAGAGAAATTGTAATTGCATATTTGGTGTAACATTCTGGCATGCAGTAACACAAGTTATTGTGGTACATGGAGCCCATTCCATGGTTTGTTATGTAAGCTGAAACAGATATGTTGTTTTTAAAAACGATTTAAGAAATCAATTTATGTGCGATAAAATTCGCCGAAGTGCGGCGATAATTATTGTCTCTAAACAAGTTAGAGACAAAAATTACCGCTAGTTGTTGGAAATATGCCCCCGGGTTTTTCCTTGCAGGAATCGGGAAGCGAAAGACTAGCACTGAAATCAGTAGTCTCACACCTGAATCGGGAGGGTTGGCATGTCTGGATACTCTACAGCTGGAGCCATAAACTACATCCGCAGGGCTAGGTGATAGCCTAGGTCCGGCCTGGACAATCGGACACAGAGGAAGAGAAGTGTCAGAGGGTGCGGTAGTGAATAGGGTGAAAGGGAGGTGTCGAGCGGGCACAGGGTGTGATTCTCAGAGAAGAGCAGCGCAGATGGGGGAAGTATATGGCCCATGCATGAGAGAGAGAGCGGGGGTGACCATTGCGTGGGGGAGATGCGTGCGAGGGTGGGGAGCCATGCTGAGAATCGGCGGCGTGCAGAGAGTGGCCCTGGTCAAGGCATCTAAAATGGCTGCCGTGCACGACAAAATTGTGGCATTGGACAAAAACGCAAGATGGCGCAGACAATGTTTATCAATAAGGATTCATTTATAATAAAATATTTACTCGCAGTGACAAAATGGTGTTCAACACTTCCTGATTTCCATCGAATCGAACGTTAACAAACGTCACGCAGCAAAAAAAAAAAAAAAAAAAGCTCACGCACAGAGCGGTTTTTAGCCATGTTATCCAATGGAAGGTGGATAACATGGCTAAGAGCATTTGCTGGATAATGCATGAATATCGCTGACTTTTCAGCGATATTCATGCATTGTGGCCGATGTGCGGCGATAATTTTTGTCTCTAAACAATTAAAACGAAGCACAAAATGGCGAATTCCCGTTTCGCTACCAGTTTGCGGCCCAGTTTGCGGCCCGTGAAGCGCTTCTACCGTGAAAAATCATTTTTTTTTTATTTTCCCCACGGGACCCTTTAATAACCCCAACAACATTCCTAGGGGGTCAAGAGGGGTACACCTTGCCCCCTTTCAATAAATTCCCCCTTCGTTTTTCACCTCTTCTTCTCTCTCGATCCTACCGAGAGATAAGATGGCGGCCGCTCCGGACTATTTAGAATGTTGACAGACACCGGAGAGCCAATCAGCTTTCTGTTATCCAATGGAAGGTGGATAACATGGCTAAGAGCATTTGCTGGATAATGCATGAATATTGCTGACTTTTCTGCGATGTTATGTTTACCTTTTTAAATGGAAAGTGTTCCTCTTGGGGCAAGTGTCTTGTAAATACGCTCCCATTTGCGCTTGGCAAATTTAGATTTTGATTATGGGAGTTACCTAGCCATGTTAATAGTGTCCCAAAAATGGTGCTAGGGCATTCCAGAAAACACTTTCATGTGTCTCAAGGACATTTTTAGTCATTTCTTCATGAATGCAGGTATACAATTGATTTATATGCTGTGTTTAAAAACGAATTTTGAAATCAATTAAATTTCAGGATATGTACTGTTAGAGCTTCATAGGTTGTTTGGGGTCATATTTAGAAGGCATTTTAGTGTCTTTGATGTTATTTTTCCCTTTTTAAATGGAAAGCGTTCCTCATGGGGCCCTGAGCAGTTCTTAGCCATGTTATTTAATAGGAAGTGGATAACATGGCTAAGAGCATTTGCTGGAAAATGTATGAATATCGCTGATTTTTCTGCGATATTCATGCATTGCGGCCGTTTTTTTTCACATTTGCAAGCACTTCTTAGCCATGTTATCCAATGGGAGGTGGATAACATGGCTAAGAGCATTTGCTTCAAAGGTTGTTTGGGGTTATACACCATTTTTGGGAAATTATTAACATGCCTATCTAACTCCCATAATCAAAATCTAAATTTGCCAACCGCAGGTGGGAGCGTATTTACAATAAATTTGCACCATGAACAACGTAAAATAGCATACTAGACACTCAAATGCCTTATAAATATGACCCAAAACATCTTATGAAGCACTAGTAGTGCATATTTCCAGAAATGTATTGGTTTTCATTTAATGATTTACTTCATTGGTAGGCCTTCACATGTTTTTTTACCTTGTTTTTTTTCAGTGATAATCTTATCTGCAACCATGTGTTGGCCTCACCTCAAATAAACAAAACAGGTGATGGACTGAATGTGGATCAATGACACACATTCACCCCAGTCTAAAGATCTGGGCCTAAACAAATCTTTAGATAGGCTACATCTTATCGTCATCCTGAATTAATGATTTAAAATATTAGGGAGTGATTTATGAGTGTTGTATGCCTGTTTTGTACCATTGAGTGTCATTTTTGTGATGCAGTGCTGGTGGAAAATATTTGCTATGTTAAATAATTAGTACGGCATTAAGTTTTAGATGACTGTTATTTATTTACTGTTTGGTAATAGTGGTTAATAACATTTTATATTATATTTTTCCACAGATTCAACTGCAGATTCTTTCATAGTTTGTAAAATGCCTTCCAAAAGTAGAATAAGAAAGGCTAGAAAACGTTAAAGACAGCAGGATGATGTTTTATTGCAGCAGTCCTCTTCCCCAAATACTTGTCAAAACACCAAGAAAGGTCCGGGTAAGAGCACGAAATCATTCTTAAGAAATATTTGTAGTAAAAAAAGTTTTGCTCAAAAAAATGTTTCAGTTCACAAAAAGAAAAGTAATTTAAATGGAAAGGAGAGACCCATCACAAATGTTACTGGTAGAGGAAGAGATAACTCTGTGCATGATAGTAGAAGGAAACAACAGTTTAGGGACATTCGAAATCGAATGTTCCGTAATAGGATATTAGTTAATTTATTGAAAAATATTAAAAAGAAAGGCCAACAGAAAGCGGCATTTTATAAGAAGAAGAAAAATGTAGAGAAAATTATTGATCATGCTTTTGAAATTAAGCGAAAGTTGTTTATTTTGGTAATCAATAGAATTAGGAAACTAAGCAAGGTAATTTCTGATTTCAAAACAAAAAGTAGATGGAAGAGAGTAGTAAATCGTACTAACTTTTGTGAAGTTTTTTCCGGAGAATGGATGCATAGTTCAAGTTCTGAGGCATTTTTTAATGAGGAGACTTATTTTCAGGATAATGATTTGGTGCATGCAGTTGACATCAGTGGTCGAGCTTATGAAGTGAAGGATGGTTGTCCAGTTGAAAAAGAACAACTTGTGACAACAGAGACAGAAGAGGCGCTAAGTGATGAGGTTTTAGGAAGACGTCCTAAGGGTCCTGTGTACATTTGGAAGTGTAGTTCTATTTGCAGTGTGCGACAGGTTTCCATCAATTTGCTTTGTGATTTTATACGGACATTTAATAAGAAAAGTTTGAAGCAGAAAATGAAGTTGTTGCAAGATTTAGATCCTTGCAGAGTGAGACAAATGACAGGTTTGCGTGGTCATTCACTGGCTTGTCTTTCCAGGAGAGTATGCCAGAGTGTTTTTCATCATTTCAGGATGCTAGCAGTGCATCATAATAAAGTGAGAAAATTAGTGAGAATGTTGTATTATGCTAAGAGTCCAGCAATTATGCTTAAACAATTATGTGCTGCTCTTTTGCATGGTTCTGAAATAGATGTGAAGAATATTTGTGAAGAAATTGAGTTTTGTTACTTTGGTAGTAAAGATGAGAATGTTCAAATTGACCCAGAAGTAGAGGGTAATGTGGAAGATAATGTACAGGTTTCCAGTACAGATAATTTTCAGAAGGAAATTGCCACGTTTCAGATGAAATCAAGTGAGAGGCCTAATTTCACTTGTGTATGTTGTCGACGCACTTATTATAAGAATCAGACTAAGGTAGTGGATTTGTATGCAAAAAGTGAAAGGGAAAATAATAGTGAATGGAAGGATTTTGCCACATACTTGATGGTAGAAAATTATTTTGATTTGGGATCGGATCAACGTGTGTGTACTTATTGTTGTAATAAATTAAACCAAAACCAGATGCCTGCTAGGGCAGTTCATAATAATCTGGAATTGGTTGAGATTCCTTCTGAATTGAAGGATTTAAATACTTATGAATCTATTTTGATTCAAAGTATCCATCCCTTTCAGGCTATTGTAAGAATGGAGCCAAAGACAGGGAAGTTGCCTCCAGCAGATTTACAGAGAGGAAGAGTTGTTTATTTGCCTCTAGATTTGAACAAAAACATTAATACAATTGGAATAGAAGAAGTGGAAGAGGAACCTCTGGTTATCTTGGTTAATGGGGTTCCGACAAAGAATAAGAAAATATGGCAAGATTTAGTGGATGTTAGGAAAGTCAAAAAGGCAACAGTGTATTTGAAGAAAAATAATAAGTACTATAAGAATGTATATGTTGCAGAAGAGGAAGTAAGTGATGAAGAGGATAGCGATTTGTGTGCTGGCCAAATTGAGAAAGTAGAGGCCTCTAAAAGTGAAGAAATATATGAACATTATAGTGTTCATCCTTTGCATTCCAAGGAAGTCATGGGGAATGCTATTGAGTTGTTTCAAATGAAACAAGCCAAAGGGAGTCCCATTAGTGTTTGGGAGGAAAGTTTGGAAGCTCGGTGTTTCCCACAGCTATTTCCCACAGGTCAAGGAGGAAGATATGATGAGCGACCTCATCAAATTCCTGCGTCTGAATACCGGACTTTACGATTGTATGCAGCAGATCCTAGGTTTCGGCAATGCATTCCCTATTTGTTTCATCTCCTGTTTGAAAGCGATCTGTCTGGACTGTCATATGCAGTGAACCACATCTTAAAAAGTGGTATACAGATGCGAAACATCTCGGCAAGTGACTTTATGCATAAAGTCAATGTCCAAGACAGTATTTTGGATTCTCACTTAATTAATCTCATGGCGTGTCAGCGTGGTACTAATGAGTACTGGTACCGTCGTCATGGTGATTTAAAATGTATGCTGAGGAACTTAGGAACTCCAACATGGTTCCTCACTCTGAGCTGTGCCGAGTATGGCTGGGAAGACTTACTTGAATTTCTACGAGAGGCAAATGGAAATATTGAAAACATTGAATTCAAGACACCTGGAGAACTGTGTTCTTTGGATCCAGTGAATGTATGCAGGTACTTCAATCATAGATTTGAAGCTATGATGTCTTTCATCACAAATAAAAAGAATCCACCTCTTGGAGAGGTGTTGGATTTCTTCTGGAGAAAGGAGTACCAAGCAAGAGGTGCCCCTCATATACATATGTTGTTGTGGATCAAGGATGCACCTAAATTTGGAACAGATCCGGATGACTTAGTGATGAATTTCATCGAACAGTATTCTACGTGTGCTGTTCCAAACGCAACGGAGGAGAAAAGTCTAAGAGAACAAGTTCTACGTTTCCAAAGCCATCGTTGTGGAAAGTACTGTCGTCGTAAATTCAGAAACAAGGACAAGTTCTACACCAAATGTCGTTTCAACTTTCCACGACCGGTGATTTCTAAAGGAAGAGTGAACAGTTTGATGTCTTCGCTGCGACATAATGTGACGAGGAAATCACCCAAGAATACATACAATTTGAAAAGGAACGAAGAGTCCAAGTACATCAATGACTACAACCCAGTGATTTTGTCCATGTGGAATGCTAACATGGATATACAGTTTGTGGCTGACAACTGTATGGCTGTGGCTCGGTATGTGACATCTTACATCACCAAAAAAGAAAAGACCGAACTGAAGGATATGTGGGAGGATATTTCTCATGAAAAGAGCCTCAGCAAGAAGTTGTACAGTTTCAGTCTGAAGATGTTGTCGCATCGAGAAATCGGAGCTTACGAATGTTCTGACCGGTTGTCTTCAGCAAGTCTCTATGCCAAATCCAGGAGTCTCGTTTGGGCGAGTCTTGGTCTTGCTGCAACGCGAAATCGAGTTCTAAAACCTGTCCGGGAAATTGAGTATTTGGCAGAAAAGGAACCAAACAGTACCGACATTTTGAAGACCAACATGTTGGATACATATTATCCAAATCGAAGCAGTCACCTTGAGAATGTTTGTCTATATGAGGTTCTCCAAAATTATATATTCAAGAGGAACATCAAAGAAGATATTGAGAAAGGAGTGTATGCTGTAATTGGAAGTGAGGGATGCCTGGTCAAGCAAAGAAAATGCCAATTAGTAAACCATCGAAAATTGAGTGGTGAATCTCCAGCAAAAAAGGAGTTTTTTTATTTAGCACTTTTGCAACTTTTCAAGCCTTGGCGTGCAGAAGAGGAACTGCTTGGAGATTTCCTCTGTTACGAAGACTCTTTCAATGCAGCCAAGGAGTCCATAGAATGTCCTGCTTTTTCTAAATATCAAGAAATGCTAACTTTGGAAATTGAGCAGGAAGCAACGATTGCAGCCGAGATTGCCAGAGACAGTTCTCAGGACAGTCAGAGTTCTGTTTCATTGAGTCAAGATCCACTTGGAGGACCTATTATCGAAAATGAAGCTGCCACTGCTATGAATGAAGTGGAAAGAGCCATGGCACATGCTCAGGAGGATTCAGTTAACTTAGAAGACTTGGAAAAACAACTCAACGTTGAGCAGAGGAAAATATATGATGAAGTTACCACGGAAATTGAGCACGGATTAAGTCATGAGAAGAACAAGTGCTCATGTACATCGTTGAAGCCTGTCCGACTGTACGTGAGTGGAGAAGCGGGAACTGGAAAAAGTTTCCTCATTAAAGCAATCTCTTGTTATTTGCAGGAAAGGACTGAGTCATCGCTGTCTTGTGTTGTCACCGCTCCTACTGGACTGGCAGCACATAACATTAAAGGTATTACTTTGCATCGTCTACTGATGCTGCCGGTGGAGCATGACAACAAATTACAATACAACAAGTTATCTGGAGATGCTTGCTGTGAAGTTTCAAGAGTCTTGAGGAAAATGAAACTACTTATCATTGACGAAGTAAGCATGGTTTCCAATGTCATGCTTGCCTTTGTGCATTTGAGAATGCAAGAAGTACTTAAAACTGAATATGATGTGTTATTTGGTGGGAAACACATCATTGTTTTCGGAGATCTTCTGCAGCTGACACCAGTAAAAGGTCAACCTGTGTTCAAAATACTCACGCATGAAGATACCAGGAAGTGCCTAGGGAGCATTGGCAACGTCAATATATGGTTAAACTTCAATTATGCAGAACTGCATCAAAATATGCGTCAGGCAAAGGATGAAGATTACAAGAATATTCTACAAGATATTAGAATTGGAAAAGTGACTGAGCATGGGAAAGAAGCTTTAAATGCACGATTACTGTCAAATTTATATCCCAAACAAGAGATTGTGCCTGAGAATATTTTTCAGAAAATTACTGAGAAGAAATCCGGGATATGTCTCATGCCAACTCTTGCAGAATGTGCCATCTTCAACAACAAAATGTTGAATTTAGAAAAGCAAGAGATTGTGAAACTTGAAGCTATCGACAAATTAGAGCATATGGGATCAACAATTATTTTGTCAGACAATTTGAAATCAAAATTGGATTCATTAGAGAAGACTATATCTAAAACAGCGGGTTTTGAAAAGACTTTGAATGTGTGTTTAAATTGCCGAATTATTTTGAGAAGGAATTTACATGTAGAAAGAGGTCTGGTAAATGGATCAATGGGTAATGTTGTTGATTTTGAGAAATACAGAAATAGAGATGGAATAGAATTTTTAAGAATTAAATTTGATGGCATTGAGGAAGTACAGCAAATTGGTCGTTGTTCTGCTAGGTTTTTGCTTGTTAAAGATTTATATGTTCGCCGTAAACAGTTTCCTGTTTGCTTGGCATATGCGGTGACAATCCATAAATCGCAAGGTTTAAGTGTAGACTGTGCATTGGTGAATATTGGCAGTTCTGTGTTCAAGGAGGGTATGGCATATGTGGCATTGTCACGAGTTAGAACTTTATCGGGATTGTACTTGATTGACTGTGATGTCACAAACATTTGTGCGGATCTAGATTGTGTTAAGGAATACAATAGGTTAAGAAGAGAGTATGCGCCACATTTGCCTCAATATCCTTTGTTTGAGAAACGTGTGGTAGGCCGCAAACGTAGAAATAGCAGTAATAGTAGGGAGGTTGTTGCAAAAAGACTAAAAGTCAATGAACCGAAAATTGTTTGCAGAAAGAAAGTGGATTCTGTTGAAGATGTTGTCGGTTTTCAATTTGAAAACAGTTCTGGTGTCAACTGCTATGCAAATGTAGTGGTTAATGTTCTCTTTTCACTAGAGAGTTTAAAAGAACAGATTCTGTTGAATTCTGAACACATTTTATGCTGTTTGTTGAATTCTGTTTTCGAGAAATGTAGCACTGATCGAACAAAAGTAGAAAGTGTGTCTGAAGTTCGTTATCTGTTAGATGAATGTTCAGGTCAAACAGACTTCTCTGAAAATAATCAGCAAGATTGTCAGGAGTTTTTAATGTATATGCTTGATATATTGCAAGTTGAGGGTGTAGATGTAGATCACCTGTTTGGGCTTTCTTATCAATGGCAGCATGACTGCGAGAATTGTAGGGTATCAAGTACTACTAGTGTAGACTCAGAAAGATTTATATATTTAACTTTGCCAGACAGTAAATCAGTCTCCTTTAATAAGCTAGTAAATGCAGCGGATCACAACATGGAGTGTAGCCAATGTAAATCTGAAATGATGTCAACATTACTTATACGTAGATATGGACAGTATGTCATTTTAATGATCCAACGATGTAGGCCTGATGGATCAAAATTGTCAACTTTAATAAAAAAAATTGTGGCTTCTCAGCTTTCAATATCAGGAAGGACTTTTGTAACTGTAGCAATTATCTATCACGATGGTCCTTCAACAACTTCAGGACATTATACAGCTTATTTAAAGTCTCGAAACGGCTGGTCATTCTGCAATGATTCCGTTGTAAGTTTCAAAAAAAAATTGCCGTTTGACCTTAAAAATTCTTACCTGGTGTTTTTAAAACCAAAATTTTAAAGAAAGAATCTCGAGATTTCCTGTGAAGAATTGGAAAAGGTTCATCAAGTTGAGGGAATGTAAGTCTGCAATGCTGTCTAGATTATTGGTCCAAAACTTTTAATTATAATGTTATTTTGTAAAATCCGACTATATAAACCTGATGCAAGTAAGTCTGCTTCATAGTAAGCAGTATCAGTGTCATAGGAAAAGGAGAACATGAGTGACAAAGAAGAGTAAGATATTAGTAGTCCAGGATTGTGAAAATAATCTCAAATGTTTTCTTTTTGCAAGTTGCGAAAATAGAAAATGTCGGGATTTGATTGGAAGAATTACAAGACTTGCGAATCGCGGCAACATGATTTGGCCTAGTGGAAACATGTGATAGAATGAGAGAAGTCTTTTTTCCTATGTAACATATTTTTCGTATCGATGGAGGTTTTCTTTCAGAAAGTGGCGGGCTGAAAATATTTATAGCACAACAGAGTGGATGCTGTTCATAGGAGATCCTTCGACGTCATTGAAAGTAAGTTAATTTTAAGGAGTTTTGAAATCAGATTTCTTAGGTTGTATGGGTTTTTTAAACACAGTCATTTTGATTGTGTTTTTTTTCCCCGCTGTTACATGATGAATACCTTCAAGTCACTGATTTAAGTGAAATTTGATACATTCTGAGAACAGCAAAAATAAACCATTTAACATGTATAATTAATGTTATGCTTTTTGTACTTATGATATACATTTAGAAATGTGAGGTACATATGGGTAAGCTGAGTCTTCTGTAAGTATCAATTTTAATGCGTACAGTGCATGAAAGTATGAAAAAATATTTTAAAAAGGTAACAAGAATTATAAGGTAAATGTTTTCTACTCTTTTTACCCGCAATGCACTGCTGATGATGTCACTGACACTATCTCTCATTTACTCTCTATAGCTGTCTTTCTTTTTACATTATTCTCTGTTTACTTCCCTTATACTAACTCTTCTTTTTTTTAAAAAAATATTTTTTTAGTTCGCTTAAAGTTCGCGAACCGGTCAGCGAACTTGAAGCGAACCAAAAGAAATAGAGCTTGCCAGAGTGATAAACATTCTAGCAATTTTATTTGAAAGGGGAGGTAGTTCTGAAAAGAACTTTTTTTTTTTGTTTTTGTTGTTTTATATATATTTTTTTTTTTCTGAACATTTTTTGATTTTTTTGTATTTTTAGAACAGTTTTATGTTTTTTTTGTGTTTTTTATGGAGGGGAAACAACAAAAAAACAGGCATTGAAAACGGCTCAACAGGAGCAAAAAAAAAATTACTTCTTGGGTGCATTAGGGCACTTATGGTTTTCGAACACCATATTAATCAAATTGATGCTCATGTTCCCATACGACAACATTGCACCGCAATATATACAAGTAAACCTCATATGTTGGAAATTTGGTTGAATATTTGGCACAGTTTCCTGTGCCTCTCTTCCTGACAAAGACATTGATGAGGTAGATCTGGCCACAGGAGTTGTCGGGGGATTGTCTTGTAGGTCCCTTAACTCAGCCCGGCTGTAGTTCAAGGGATGCCACCTGGTCATATGTCGATGCATAGTATAGTTGCCCATACTATATTTCTTCTCTGTGCCTCTTGACAATCTGTAATCACAGATGAGGCAGGTGACATATTTCGCATTCACCTTCTTCTCCCCTGGAGGGATGGAAAAAAACTGCCAGATGAAACTAGTTTTTCTCTTTGAAACACGGGGCAACTCTGGGATAAATTGTTGTTGATCTGGATCCTCTTCTTCTTCTTCCTCCTCTTCCTGCTCTCTGTTGGAGGTAAATTGACTTGGTGGTCCTCTCTTCTTATGAGGAGGTGGAGGTGGTGGTGGGGGTGCACCAGCTGCAGCAAGAATGGAAGCCATTGTTGAACTTCAGGTAAATGGTCTTTCTCTCACCAAGATGAAAGTCAGAGTGAGGAAAGAAGGAGGGGTTTACATGATTTGGGAAAAGCAAAAGTTCTGAACCAATGAAAAGTGTTATTTTTAGGTCACATGACCTAGTATTACATAATTAGGAAACCAAAAGTGAAATGAACTAATGAAAAGTGTTATTACGAGTCACATGACCTGCTGTCTTTACGTTTCGCGCTTTGCGCCACTATCCAATCCGCTTCCGGGTCCGCTAACTTGGCGCGTCGGATAACGTATTACGCGACAACGCAAAACGTCATGATAACGTAACAGTTACGCTTAAGGAACGATTACCGGCTCGCGCACCAAGTCGCGGCTTTGAATTCAGCTAACGGGAAGCTGACCAGTTCGCGGACTAGGAGCGGAACAAATTTTTTTTTTTTTAAAAATGTATAAAAAACATGTACAATATATTTTATGATTTAAAGAAGAATACATTTTACAGATACAAATATTAGCTTTCAAAAAACCATTGAAATTCAATGAAAAAACCATAGGTTATAGTCCATATATAGTTAGGAATTAGCATTTACAAAACCTTATTTTACTCGCATAAAACCATTGAAATTCCATATATAGTTAGATGCGCTAACTATATATCGCGCACCCGCAATCCACTGCTGATGATGTTACATATTACATCATTCATGACATGGTCAGTGACATCACTGATGACATCACTGATCACAACATCCAGTGACTGTATGTTTCTGTAAAGTTAAAATATGTCTTACATATTGAAGAATGAGTGGATGTATAAATGTCTGGATGAAGGATTTAGTAGGTGCATGACTGATTGTATGAGGGAGTGATTAAATGTGTCTCACTGAGTGCATGGGTTAGTGAATAAACTATATTACTTTGTGCATCATTATATCTGTTGTTCTGTAAACTGCTGCATGTGTTGATCAGTAGCTATATGAATAACTATATGGGTTATTGATTGGTTGCTCAAGTATTTGTATGGGAGACTGAGTATATGTGTGAGTGGCTGGGAGGTGTGTGACTCTGTGCATAGATGTGTGAGCAGTTGATTCACTAGATGTATGGTTTCAAAAGTGCATGTGGAAACAGCTGTATGGGCGGTTGACTGTGTGCATGAGTGTATTGGTGAGTGAATGGATATCTCAGTGCTACATGTCAAAGTAAGTACATATGTAAAACACAGTACATGTGAGAGTTAACATATATAAATAACTGTGCATTAGAGCCAGTGAATGTGTGAATGGCTGTATGGATCATTGTGAACTTTTATTAGGGATTATATAAGAGAGTAAATATGTGTTAGAATATGCTTCAATAAGTAAGGTGTGTATAACTGTATAGTTGAGGAATTGGAGGTGTGATTGATTCTTTGCATGACTGTCTAGGTGTATGAGTAACTCCATGGATGAGTGACAATCTGTGAGTGTCTGTTTTCACTGAGTGTATCTAAGGATATATCAGAGTCTGTAGAGGTTCATCGTATTAACACATGAATGATGTCATCTGTGATGTTGTCAGTGATGTCATTTGAGTTGTCATCAGTGATGTCATCAGTGATGTCATTTGAGATGTCATCAGTGATGTCATTTGAGTTGTTATCAGTGATGTCATCAGTGATGTCACTGACCATGTCATGAATGATGTAATATGTGACATCATCAGCAGTGGATTGCGGGTGCGCGATATATAGTTAGCGCATCTAACTATATATGGAATTTCAATGGTTTTATGCGAGTAAAATAAGGTTTTGTAAATGCTAATTCCTAACTATATATGGACTATAACCTATGGTTTTTTCATTGAATATATATATATATATATATATATATATATATATATATATATATATATATATATATATATATATATATATATTCACTGAAAAAACCATAGGTTTCACACCAGGTATAGTTAGGAATTAGCATTTAAAAAACCTATTAAATTCACTGAAAAAACCATAGGTTTCACACCAGTTATAGTTAGCTGGAAATTTTACTGATATAAAACCATTGAAATTCCCACGTTATAGTTAGTCGGACTCACTATAACTTGCGCGTGCAATGCACTGCTGATGACGTCACATATTACATCATTCATGACATGGTCAGTGACATCACTCATGACACTGATGACACCATCCAGTGAATATGTGTCTTTCTGAAAAATAAATATTAGTGAGTAATGTTTAAATATTTAAATATATATATTAGTGTTTCACTTTGTGTATAAGTGGCTACATGTGTTGGTAAGTAGCTACATGCGTATGTATATGGGTTATTAGATGTTTCTCTTAGTATCAGTATGAGTGTCTATATGGTTTGGTGGGGGTATTACTTAGCACATAGATGCATGAGTGACTGACTCTCTGTTTGTATGTGTTTTGAAGACAGCATATGTGCAGGACTGTATGGGTGGATGAGTGTGTATATGTGTGTGTTAGTGAGTGAATGACTGTCTCACTAGTGTTTTTATCAATAACGACATATGTTTTAATCTAGTATATGTGAATATTGATGTATATAAGTGAGTATATGTGAGAGTGAGAGATTGAAAGAGTTCCTGTTTAAATAAGTATGTGTTTCTATAAGTGATTGTTTTAGAGAATAAATATGTGTAATTTTCAATAGAAGTAAGGTGGAAGTGTGTGTATAACTTTATATTCAAATAAATGGATGTTCAATAGTTTATTTGCACGTGTGAGTATGTCTGTGAGTAACTTCTCGATGATTGTTGGTGTGTAACAGGATGTATAGGTGTATCATTTCATATGATGAGTGAGTATATGTATGAGTGGATGTGTATATAGATGGTGGAATTACTGAATTACTTGTTGTAACTGATATGGGTATCTGCTTTTTTTTTAAATTTCAGTTTCTATTTTTGAATATGTGTTTCAAGAGTTACATTACAGTGAAAGGAGGTCTGTCACTATGTCACAAGGATGGTGTCATGAGTGATGTCACTGACCATGTCATGAATGATGTAATATGTGACGTCATCAGCAGTGCATTGCACGCGCAAGTTATAGTGAGTCCGACTAACTATAACGTGGGAATTTCAATGGTTTTATATCAGTAAAATTTCCAGCTAACTATAACTGGTGTGAAACCTATGGTTTTTTCAGTGAATTTAATAGGTTTTTTAAATGCTAATTCCTAACTATAACTGGTGTGAAACCTATGGTTTTTTCAGTGAATTTCATAGGTTTTTTAAATGCTAATTCCTAACTATAACTGGTGTGAAACCTATGGTTTTTTCAGTGAATTTCATATGTTTTTTAAATGCTAATTTTTAACTTTTTATAGGGCTTCATACCTATGTACTTTTTAGTGAATTTCTGTGCTTATTTTTTCACAAATGTCTTTAGCTGAGAAAGGTATGTTTTTCTTAAAATGAACACTATAATGTATATTAAGATAATATTTAACTTTTTTTTTTATATTTGACTCTGGGGCGCTCCCGGTGTGCGTACCGGTGAACGCTTCGGTGCGCGTACCATCAGCGCACCAACAAAAAAAAAGAAAAAAAAAATTAATGAAGGAGTGACCATAAGGAATGGGAACAGAGAGAGTGGTGTTAAGAGAAAGAGAGCTAAAGGGAGGAACACAGAGGGACTGTGTAATAGATAGTAAGACAGATAAAAAGTGTAAGAGGAAGTAACTGAGAAAAGAAAAATGAATAAGGGAGCAAAAGAAAAGAAGAAATAGGATTTACCTTTATGAGCCTCCTAAGCCCCCCTCAGAAAACCTAGAGGGTCAAGAAGTCTCTACCGTGCCCCCTTCTACCCATACCGAACATTGTTTACCCTCCATCTTGTGTCTCGATTGTACCGAAACACAAAATGGAGGACTCCCGTAACGCTGCCGGTGCGCGTAAAGGAGCGCGCACCAGTAAGCGCTCGATAAAAAAAGGTGGGAAAGCAATTTACAAAAAAACCACTAGAGACACTTTCATCAAATATAGAATAGGCCCTACTACATAGCAGTCCCTACCATTTACCCAAATTTGAAGCAATTCCATTGAGAAAATTATGCTGTAGGCCTGACTAAATATCCTGAGGTAAATTACATGACAAAAACACATATGAAATGTTAGAATTTACAACCAATTAAAAACTTTCTTTCATTTTCTACGATTATTTCCTGACGTTTCATTGGTTAAGTACAAGAATATATATAAAAGAAGAGAGGGAAACACAGCCATTTTGACTACTGCTTCCAGAAGTACATTTGAGAACAAATTACACTGACAACTTCAACTGATTTCTCCAAGGTAAATTGTTATTATGGAAGTATATTGTACACTTTAAGTTAATTTCTGAAAAAATATTCTGTTAGTTATATACTATCCCTCTGTAAAAATTATAGATAGAGATAGACTTCTCTGTAATAGTTATGGATTGAGTTAGGCTTCTCTGGTATACAGTACCCTAACTCTACTAATATAGTTAATTTGTATGCAATTTTCAGAAAGAAAATGGAAGGAGAAAATCAAGGAAATGTTACTTCTATCAAAATAAAGGTGGAAAAACCAGAAGACCAAAAAGATGAAGTAGATTTCATGGATGACTCTTTGGATGAACAGTTAATAGAATGTTTGGAAGAAATGGAATCATGTACTTATAATTATGAGGAAATTCCGGACAATATTATGTTAGAAATTTTATTAAATTATGAAAAAGAATCAGAGGAATACATTTATATTTAATAATTTCAAATTGTTTGAGACAATATTCATTTTTATATGTAATTCATAAAGTATTACCAAAAATGTTTAAAATATAAAGTGAGACTTATAGTATACTGTTCAACTATTTTTCTGTTACATAGTAAGTTTACTCATAGTTACTACCTTTCTCCCACTATATTATCTCATATGAATATTTTACACCTCATTTTCATAAGGGAGCAGGATAGACTACTCATGATCCCCTAGAAATTCTCAGGGAGTGCTTAAAAGATCTGTTTCTCCTTTCCAGACAGACTATGTTATGAATTCCATATACCACAAAAAATACAATAACAACATGCAAGATGTCTACAAAGAAGATGGTGAACATTAAATTTAAGTCTCTTCATTAGTACCTACATGTAGGTACTTACATAAAATAAAAAAATAAAAAAAAACAATTAATAAACATACAATTTTTTGAAGTGATTATTTTTCCATAGTACCCTCCTCGATACGCTCCCCGGTGCGCGTACCAGGCGCTTCCCCCGCGAAAATCAAAAAAAAAAAAAAAAGGTGAGACCCCGCGGGGCCCTTTAATGGCCCCCACATCAAACCTAGTGGTACAGGGGGTGTCTACTCTGCCCCCTTATGGTCATTTCCCCCTTTGTTTTGGCCACCTCTCGTGTCTCGATCCTACCGAGACACAAGATGGCGGCCGCTCCGGACTGTTTAGAATGTTTACAGACAACTGAGAGCCAATCAGCTTCCTGCGCGCAAGTCGCGTGGCGCGCCTGGAGCGCTCACCGGTGCGCGCACCGGAGAGCGCCTATAGATATATATATTTTTTTGAACCTAAATTACTCAAAACCCACTGGAGCACATATCTTGAGACATAGCAAAGGCACATCGGGCTACCAGTCCCTACAATTTTGCCAAGTTTGGTGGAAATCCATTCAGCCGTTCGGGCTAAAAGTGAAATCGACCGCCCTATGGAAATTAACATGGGGAAAACGCGTTTTGGGACCCCCCTTTTATCTCGGCCCCCGCTTGACGAATCCCCCCCAAACTTTCAAGGAAGGACCGGAGCTCGACGAGGCCATTTTCAGGAAATTTTCAGGCAGATTCGTCAACCGGTGCCAAAGTTATTCCAAATAGAATTTTCAGATTTAACATTGAAAAAAATCCTAACTATAACTACCTACTGGCGACCGCCAGTAGGTAATATATATTTATATATATATATATATATATATATATATATATATATATATATATATATATATATATATATATATATATATATATATATATATATATATATATATATATATACGTGCTAACCAAGTAGGCTCTCACTCAGGGGAACGTTTCTCCAGCAAAGATTTTATTATACCAGTATTACTTTAAGTACTCCAAAATGGCAGTGTGAAAAGGTCTCTTTGGGTACATTCATTAGCCCCGGCGGCCCAAATCACAAAATCATACCAATGAGGCCACGCAAAGTCACTATACGTAGCTTTGAATGGCCTCGCAGATACGGAATAATGCAAGGCAGCACAAATCTCTTACTCTGGCTCAGGAGGCAAACCTTGGGTGTTGTGGTGGGTTTTCCCATGCAACACCATTGGATTTTGACACTGGGGAAGGCCCAAAACCTTATGTCTCCTCATGTGAGGCGTAGCAAGGATAAATACAAGTAGGATTGTTGCTGTGCAAGAAGGTGCACCTTCCTGCACAAAACAATCCTACCAACAACACAGGCACCATAGCACCATGTTGCAACTGCACCAGTGCAGGGGAAAAGGACAGGGATGCACCGTATTGCATATATATAGTGTATTACTGATCTTTCACTTTGGTTTAGGGCAGCACAGAAAGCTGACTTGCTGCGCTGCCTTACGTAAAATCCCCATAAATGAAGGCCTTTGTTTTTAGAAGGATTCCCAATTATTGCAATTATTGAGCAAGCAATTTATTTTCTAGGCAATGCATGTGATGTATAACTCAATATAATTCCCACATTTTAGGGACTAGTTTGAGATTAACTAGTTAATTTATGGACCTTACATGAATATATGCGGGTAACTCTCCATAGAGTCTAACAGCTCTTTCCTAATCTGTTTTGAATGATGCAGCTTTCAAATCCTCTTCTATTATTTTACTATTTTTAGTGTATCTGCTCTTCCTGCTTAATCATACTAGTCCCATATTGGTTAATAGATTCACTTAAAATGCCTTCCTCACAATGTCATGTCATAATCTTAGAAGCTAAGCACAGGGCAGCATACAAAATAGGTTGGACACCTAATATATGTTTACAAGTCTTGCACCATCAACATGTTTGAGTCAAACGTTCACCCAGAAACCATGGTGAACACATTAAAACTCCTCTGCTTATCTCCCTTCGATTGAGGTCATTGCAAGATACTATCTTACTGTCCTTTCTTAAAGGAATCATCTAGACAACAAGTTGACCTCTTGAAATGCCAATTGTATACATTATGTCTTAGTTACTAAATGTTTGTAGTCTTCTTAATGTACTGCTTACTATGGTAGCATTTTGGTTTTCTATTTGTATATACAGCTCAACAATGACTGAGCCATTTCCCCATAAACCCTCCTACATATCTCAAACTGATTAAAGAGTTTTGATAACTTTAATGTTAACACTGCCTCATACCCAAAGCTACAAAATTAGATTCGAAGCTATTGTCTATTCAAGATGATCCAATCTCCTAAAATGTCTATCAGGCTAATACTTGGAATGGCTAATTATCACAGGAGCAAAAGCAAAGGAAATAGCGTCAGTGATAGAAACATGGAGTTTACAGAGGCATGTGTTTTGTTTGGCTCACATTCAGGGCGATTAGCAGGAACAGAGGATTAAAACCTCAGATATTCACTGCTCTTACATCAGTGCATTGATGAAATGAAATCCAGAACAGTGAAAAAATAGGCTCCGAAGGTATTGCTCTGTCTGTTGGTGATCCCAAAAAAGTTGGAGAAACATGATTGGCACTCGTAAGTCTCCAATTGCCATCCCCCATGTCAGCCACATGTGTGTGCAGACCAACGCTGAAAGGGAAAAGTGGGTCACACTGAAAAGTGGTTCTAACAAGGCCACCTTCAGTGTGGTGACAGCTTCACATTAAAAGCAGAGAGCACAACATTGGGATGAAAGGGAGCAAGGGATGGTCACAGGGAAGCAAGAGACATAGACAAGATTTTAGGGCCCTGATTTTGACGTCAGTTGGAGTTGCCTCCAACTCACACCGTTTCGATGTGGGAACAAACTGACTATAATTCGGCTGTTCCACACACATCATTATGATGCGACCGCACATGGTGCAGTCGTAAACTCCCATTTCTCTATGGGAGCTTGTGCGGCAGACAAAAAACTGTTCCAGCACAAGAAAGTTTGTGTAAATCCCTGCGACGTGTGGCAGGCACCTCACAGTGTCTGCCACACAATGCAGGGATTTTCTGGGGGGCTCAATAGGTGTCCCCCAAGGCCACAGCTGGAGGGCCACAGGGGAAGGGGGCCCTGCTAGAGGCCCCCAAATACTTTTTCGACAGCAGTTCCATGTCAGAAAGGCTGACATGGAATTGCCATTGGAAAGTGCCACCATAATTCCGACTGCAAGAAACGCATCCATTAGGGACTATAAGACTATTCCGATGGGCTCTTTGAGCCCATCGGAACTGAAGCAGAATCCTTGGCTGGCTTAGACTCCAATCGCCATTGTTGTAATACAGTGGTCGGAGTGTAAACCTATATTGCCTGTCGGTAAGCCTCCGACCAGCAGTCGGAGGCTTTCTGACCGACATTGTAATCAGGACCTAGGTACTTTATTATGTATTGCAGAGTATGGTGAACAAGGCTATTGACAAGCATGAAGGGAGAGGGTGGCAGGACAGCAAGTACATTTTGGGATGGGAGGATAAGAGTGCTGATTGAAGTGTGTTGCTAAAGGTGGAGATGAAGGATGCCAAAATGCCAGGCATTTGTACGTAGAGATTGGGCAATGAAGCAGACTGTCCTCCTAAGGGTGGAGATGGAGGGTGCAAGATAACACATGCATGTTTATATATGGGCAGGGGAGGGATGGAACAGATTACCAAGGATAGTGGAAGGGATGGTAGGACACCAGGGACTGCATTATGGAAAGGGCCCAGGGGCACAATGGGCATGTGCACTCAGTTTGAACGCCCTCTGGATACATTGGTATTACAGAAAAGGCCAATGACGCTTATGCATCTCTTTCTGTAATACAGTTAGCACAGGCAACAAATAGCACCAGTACTATCACCAGAGGTAATTTAAAAGGATTGCCACCCAATGCAAATGAGGAGATCTCTTTGCCTCTGCACCCACGCTGTATTATAGACACAGGCACAGAGGCAAAGAAGCTTTCAGGAGGTGCACTGACAGTGTTCCACCTAATAGTTGGTGCTCGGTCAGTGTGCCCCCTGATAGCAGTCCTCTGGAAGGGCCACATGGACATCAAAGACATTCCCTTGCAGGTGAGTGCAGTCACTCACTGCACCTGTCTGCAAAGGGATCTCTTATCCACATTGAAAGAGCAGGCGGGTTGTTGCCTGCACAGTGAAACACTGAGTGGCAGCTTCAAAGCCACTCCATATTTCACTTAAACTTGCTGCCACTAGGGCAGTATGATTTCACGTCTGCATTCAGCATAATATGGTGCACTCTCCTTATTTGTGCAGGATGCACCTTTTGATAGGTGAGCCCAGAACAAACAATTAGACCAGGTACAATTAAGGAAGACTGGGGGAGCTGATGCTATATTGTGAGTGACTACTCCACAACTCTTTTACTCCTTCACTGCTGATCAATCCAATAGAATATGTTTTGGGGCATACACAACATAAAATTCCTAGATGGGTAGTTGCCAATAATGTAGAGTTTTCCACCTTGAGGTTTTAATTGACATCATTGACAACTTGAGCATTACTCTTGCTGTCTGTATGCTTTCACATGGAACCCTTTGCTGTAATTCATCCACCTTATTGACTGCTACACTTTTCTAATTTTATAAGATTTGATTCCTATCTATAGTTTATTAGCAACAAACAGACTGATTTAGAGTTTGGTGGACAAGTACATCGGCACAAACATGGCAGATATACCATCCTCCTTTTTACATGTACATTAAGCTATAATGCACTTGTAATGAGGCAAATGAGATAGCATTTGTGACAGACTACCTGTCCACCAAACAATAAAGCAGGTCTTTAGTTTTCATTGTACCTTATCCTGTGTAAGCAGTTCTGATAGTCTCAAATAATGATCTCTTAGATCCTTATGCTCAATATTGGGTTTGGAGGGTTCTAATAACAAGACTAGAATTCTGTTTATACTGCCTAATTGTGTCTAAAAATGTAAGCCTTTAAGACAAGACTTAATCACATAGTCAACTTTATTTCTCACCTTCATCCCAACTTGTTTCTCATGCTGGAAATGTGGTGCAATCTCATCGTGAGTGCTTTAAACATTTGTGAGAGAGGGCAGCTGACAAGTTCCTCTCCCATATTTACAACAACTTTTTGTTTTGTTCATAATGGAAGAGGAGCAATACATGCAACGTGCATGGAGCACTAAGTCTTTTTGCCTCTTATGGTTAGAGGTGTGTCCACATTCTAGAGCGTCCCTTACGGAGTTCCCTATGATCACTTTGGAGCAGTCTCTGGTGCTAATGAAATCTTTGAAATCTGGCTCCCCCTCCGACCCCTGCCCAGCTAAAGTTGTGTCTTCTGTTGCCAAAGTAATCAACCACATAGTGAACCATATTCTGAACACCACTTTGAGGGAAGGGTCGATGCCTCAAACGTGGAAACACGCTAAAGTTCTCCCACTATTGAAGAAACCTACGGCAGACCCTGCGGCCGCCACTAATTATAGGCCCATCTCACTCCTGCCTTTTTTTTTCAAGGTTGTGGAAAAATTTGTTAATGGAGTTTTAACAAACTACGTGGAGACAAACGGTTTGCTGCACTCTAGCCAGTCAGGTTTCAGAGCTAATTTTAGCACCAAGACTGCTCTGGTAGAAGTTGCAGAGACAATTAAAGCTACTTTGGACAGAGGAGGTAATGTGGTTCTGGTTTTACTGGACCTCTCTGCAGCCTTCAATACTGTGCCCCATACTAGATTATTGCAAAGACTCAGTGACTCCTTGAGAGGGGTATTGGTGGGACGGTATTGAGCTGGTTTGCGTCCTTTCTTACCAACCGCTCCCAAACTATTTGGTCCCCTCCTTTCTCTGCGGTGATCCCTCCTATGCAATTCTGAGCCCAACATTATTTAATTTGTACATGGCCCCGTTTCCCCTTCTCACCGAGAAATTTGGTGCTAAAATAGTGTCATATGCTGATGATACTCAGCTGTTTTTCACATGCGAGAAGGGTGTTGAATTCAATGGCAATCTTATTAATATCTCTTTCTCCTAAGTCTTCTCCTGGTTAAATGATAACCATCTAAAATGCAACTCTGAGTAGTCAGAGATCATCTTTTTTGGCTCATGCCCGTTTGAAGACTGGCATGCATGGTGGCCACAGGACATGTTCCCTCCTGAGTCAGCTGTCTCTACTGTGAAGCATTCAGGAGTCAATTTGGATTCGGCCCTCTCCATGAATACCCAAATTCAGACGGTTGCTGTGGTCTGCTTTGGGCTGCTGAGAATGCTTTGGAACTTTCTGCCCTTGCTCTCAGTCCCATACAGGAAGACAGTGGTTCAGGCCCTGATCGTTTCTAGACTAGATTATGTTAATTCCCTGTATCTCGGCCTCCCCGAATATCACCTGGGCAGTCTGCAGGTGATCCAGAACGCAGCGGCCAGGGCCATCTTTTTGACAGGGCCCAGAACCCATACCTCCCAGCTCCTGTCATCGCTGCACTGGCTCTCAGTGCGAAAAAGAATTCAGTTTAAAGCCCAGGTCTTAGTCTTTAAAACCTTCCACAAGATTTGAGCCCCTTATCTTAGGGACAGATTCCAACCTTATATGCTGCAACGCTCTTTGAGATCCTCCTCCCAACTCCTGATTACCACCCCTCAGGTGCAACTTTCCAGAGTAGGGGGAAGATCTTTTCATGTAGTGGCCTCTCGGCTGTGGAACTGCCTTCCTCTATCCATCAGACAGAGCCCTGACATCCTTTCCTTCAGAAAGAGTCTAAAAACGTGGATCTTCCACTTATGATTTCCCTTTGAAGTGACTAGCTTTGTTCGTCGTTATGTGGTCTATGTTTCTTCCAGCACCGGGACACTCCATGGAGTAGCCGTGCGCTATGAAAAAAATAAAAAATGCAAAATATATTCTTGAAGATATATATTTTTTAACCTGTAGTTGCATGTGTTAGTTACACAGAATGCCAAACTGAGAAAGTTCAAAATTCTTAGATTGATCTTTTTTTATAGCCTTTTTTATGTTTTTCTCCCCTTGCCTTGATCCATCTATTTAGCTTCCTCAATGTTTATGAAATAATGTGAAATATAGACAATGCTAGCATTACACACTGCTCCATTCAGAAGTAAAACATAAGCACGTGGGAAACTATCTTAGTAGAGCAAAATGTAGTATCTTCTCCATTGCATCTTCTGTATAAATAATGCAAAAAGTTGAGAGGGAAGAATAAATGAAGAGATGACAAATCATAAAGTGATAAAAAAATGATACTTTTTCCAACAACATTTGGCAGTCTCAGAGCCAGGAAACAAAGAGAATAGTAATCCAATTAATAATAGTAGTTACATATTAATGACAATGAAAAAATCTGGCCTTGCATCTGTGAGTCTCATCTGGACTAGCTGTCTGGTCTCTTGCTTGCCAGCAAGATATTAGATGATGAAATGAGCCCAATTGATCAACTGAAACATTTCAGTAGGGGCATAAGCTGGGCAAGGTAAGAGATTTAGCAACAACATATGTGAGCTGGGGCAGATGAAAAATACAATCAGGCACTTCTATCAAAACGTTATTATTCCCTTTTTCACTTCTCCATTTCATTTTTCATGTTTACACAAAGTTACAGACCAGCTACCCCACCAATCACTTGGCAAAAAGATAACAAGGGGTTGGGGTAGAGAGAAACAGCACGATTACAAATCTGTAAAACTGCACTAATGCAGCAAAGCATCACCCACATACCTTAGTCATATCTTCATTTTATTCATACTTCCACCATTCTCACTAATTCCATATTGAGCAAACAAGTAGGGGGGAGATATGTGTGAGGTAGCTGTTGTTTGCAGACATCTTTCAAATATTCCTGGAGCCCATAAACCCTCCTTTTTGTACCCCCGTCCAGTTTTAGTGGAGATCTAGATATTAATAGATCAAACTTTAAACCTAAGACTCATTAGAACATGATAAAACCTCTGAGAAGGGTTTTTCAAGGTTCAACCTGTAGAGGTGATAAGAAATATCAAATTCATCAACACCTGTTGATCCAATCAGTAGTAATGTACAAAAGGACTCTTTACAGACAAGTTATTCAAAGGTGAAAATGAATGTGGACTGTGATTTATTACTATATGTCGGTATGAAGAAATCCTGTTGATTTTACCTGCATCCGTCATTTTATTTAATCTACATAGCAATTCTATTTTTCCACTTATCGATATTAAGAGGCTCACCGAATAATAGTGTTGCAGCAGAAATGTATTAAAGGGCTTACCGTTAACTTAACACAGACTGTAAAAAGACATGCTCCCCAATAAAGGCATGAACGTTTAATTAATACAGGGCCCCATTAGGAGGCCCTTTTTTTTATTATGGGTGTTATTCCTGCACCTCCAGGATCCTAGAATTAACAATATTGTAGCTCCCATTAACTCCACTAGTTTGGAATTCACTGGGATTCTGGGTTAAACCCTAAGAATTCCCAGAGTAATGAAGAATTACTGGAGAATTGTGTAATTCTAAATATGAGTCTCCTGGTGATCAACCCTCCTCAGTTTCTCTCAATGATGCTGGCTGTTGAAATCTCTGAGGGAAACAAGCGAGTTCACTGGTAACTCCATGGATCTCCTAATACTCCAAAAAGGCCGAATACATTAGTTTGTGATTGTTTTCTTAAAAATGACCATTGCTTGCCAAGATTAAGCAACGAGGTTCATTTGTGGGGGAAAACACGGACATCTGAATGTGAGATGATAAATGAGAAACAAAGGTATGAAATGTTTACTTCATTGTCACACTCAGCGTCTCTTCGTATTCCTTATTTAATCTATAAAAAAAAGATATTAACCGGCCAGGATTCTCCTTTTATTAATGGCACTGACGTAATTCTATCAGCCTTCTAGAGATCTTTTTAAAGGGGATGATCACAATGAGACTTGGGCCTCTTATTGGCCTTCTACTTTGGTAAGTGAGCCGAGTATCCATTTCAAAGTGTGTGTTAACATTGTTTCAATGCATTTTCTCTACTCCAGTTGACCTCTGCACTGAACATGCACATGGCGTTTTGCGGTTAAACACAAACAACAGGCACACACAGACATCAGCAAAAATCAGCAAGAGTAGTGGCAAAAAACAAAACTCTTCCTCGACTAAAATGAAATATAAAACACTGTGACAGGTTATTAATGGCGCGTTTCTAACTAAGCTTTATTGGGAGGACATCAGCATGCGGTAATGTAATTACAGACTAAACTTCAACTTGAACCCCAAAAATGTGTGACAAATTTCAAAGAAAGGGACATGTAAGAAGCATCTTATGTCACGAAATTAAATATCTGACCTGGCAATGAAGAAAGTGATAGGCACTTTTTTCACATGAAAGACTGAATCCTTGTGTGAAAGAAAAAGATGTGCAACCCTAATACAGGGCTGGTCAGCCTCTTTTCTTACCATCTGCTTCTAACTAGTGATCCCAATTTTACAATGACCTAATGAAACAAAAATAATTGCCAGTGGAGTGGTAGCAGGGAATTGCAATGAAATATTCAACTTGCTCCCAAGTACATACCAAAATAAGGTACTATTTATTACGGCAAATGTATTTATATGTGTATAAGAAAATGGGTAATTAGTTGGGAAGGACAAGAGGCACAATCAAGTAATAATCACAAGCCTTGTCACGGCAAACCACAAAATTCACTAAGTAAACCTGTGCTGAATTACTCTGGGGCCCTGGCACAAAAGCAGACAGGCATAATTGAGAGGCAATGCATAAAGTATTTTTGCAGCATTCAAACACTAATAAAGTAAAAACACAACACAAGAAAAATCCCAATCCAATTTACAGGCATATGCATCAAAGTAAATACCGGGAGCAAATGGGCAGATTCTCAGAATCTGCACCTTTGCTCCCGGTATTTTTGCATTTGGTATGCATCATCCCAAATACAAAAATCGCAATTTAAGGAATCTCTAAATTGAGATTCCTTAAATTGCGATTGCATTTAAGGAATCTCATATTGAGATTCCTTAAATGCAATGCGTGAAAGTCAAATAAATAGCGAATTCGATAAAAGGGGGAGCAAATTACCATGAAGTTGGACTTCATGGTAATTTGCCAAAACTTTGAAAAAAGCACGTTTGAGCATTTTTCAAAGTTTCCTGTTGCGCGCACACACATGCCCTTAGGGCATGTGTGTGTGCAACATAAGTGCATATATCAATTCCAGGGGTGCAACAGGGTGTCATTTTGACACCCTTGCACCCTTGAAATTGCATGAGCAATTTGCGAGAATCTACTGGTACTATTGCTCATGCAATCTCCAATACGTTCCTATGGGCCTGTAGGCCCATATGAATGAATGGGACAGCATTCCTTAATTGCGACTAGCAATTTGTGAGTAGCAATTAAGGAATGTTAAGGAATCGCTATTTTAATAGCGATTCCTACATGCATAGGCTTTTGCTATTCCTAAATAGCGATTCCTTAAAAATCGCTATTTAGGAATAGCAAAAGGCTACGTTGATGCATCTGCCAGTTAGAAATTAAGAGAATACTTAAATGAAAAAAATTGCCTCAAAAAGACAAAAACAATAAGCAGAATTAGAGATTTGAATTTCTAAAATTACTCTCAGTGGAAGTAGAGCCTACAAGTTCGAAGGGCCATTCATGGTTATCTGGTCACGCTGGATTGGGTCAAAGCCAAAAATTAAACCTGATCACAATGGGGCGACGGTTAGATACAGGGACCAGGTTTGTTGTGGTAGCAAGTTTACCTTCTAACTTCCTCCAGTTCAGGCAAGAAGCACCTATAAAAAAGTTGTTAGTGGTTGGGCTGCAGGATAGGTCCACAGAACGTCTCGTTAACTGCGTGTTGCTGAAGACTCATGCCTCAGCTGGAGCTTTGCTTTAGTAGTGAGGTCATCATTGATGTGAAAAACTGCATGTCAATCAGAACTGCATGTTGGCAGGAAATGCAGGGCAGTTGTTGATGCGAAGAGCTCTGGTCGGTGAAGTGAGCTGTCTATATCTGGCAGTGGTAGGTCCCGCATTGGCCTCAATGAAGTCAGCTCATGTTGGGGAGGAAACTGGGGATGGTTCTCTTCAAAGTAAGGAGCCCAGAACCTCTGTTTTTTCACCTGGAGTCCTATTCTTGCTGTTTTACATTTGGACGAGTACACTCTACCACCAAACGAATGGTCTAGGACCTGGGGTACTTCTTGGGGATTAGAACTCACTCCAGCAAGGGCTAGCCGCAGGGTTCAGGCAGGTCCAGTTGGTAATGATCAGCTGGACAGTTGTAGGGAAAGACCTCTGGTAACTTGTTGTGTCCCTGTAGCCCAATTAAGAATCAGCCAACATGCCTTGGGAATCACTTCTGGGTTTGTGGGGTCAAGGCAAGCAGATCAGTCTTCAGGCTTCAGGCAGCAGAGCAGTTCTTCTTGTGAGTCTCCACAGGTGCAGGAGTGCTCTGATGGGAGATTCTGAGAGTGCTACACTTATACCCAGTTTCAGCCTAAGTGTGGGGGGGGGAGACACCCCAGTTGTCTAACCCTAAACTAGTTCTGGAAGTTCTTCCCTTCTCTCTAGCTTTGACTCCAGTTTGTTTAGGTGATGAGGGTATGAAGGCCCAGGTGTGGGCTGAATTTTTCAGTGACAGGCATCTCCTAAATTCAGGAAGGGGCTGGGCACAGCCCTTACACTATCCTTTGAAGTTCAGAAAGGGCTGAGTATAACCCTCCCGGCCATCCTGCTCAGGAGCAGAATAAGCTCCCCACTTTTGTCTCCTGCTTGGAAGGAATACACATCAAACCACAGGAGAGCTATTAACAGTCATGTGACCTTAGACAATGGCAGTAGGATACATTTGGTTTAGACAAACAAAATACCAAATATAGATAAGTGGCATTTTCAGAATAGTAACTTCAAATACAACTTTACCATTAAAGGAGATTTTAAACCATAATTCAAATGAGTGAAAGATGTATTTCTCTAGCTGTTCCCTGTTCCCAAAGTCAAATGATCACATATTAAATGTAATAAGGTAACTGTCATAAGCCACCTACCTGGATCCTAGATGATTCACATGGGGCGGCAAAGCTAATTCCCGATTACTCCCAAGACTTACCCTCGGAGTAAAGGAGGAGACACTGCTCCGGTGGCAAATCCCAGAGGGAAGGAGGTTGGAATGGAAAGAGTGTAGAGTCGAAGATGCTGTGGCTCGTCTACTCAACAGCAGCAGTGCAGCCATTCACACCAGTCTGATGAATGGTACCAGCAAATATGTTACCTATAAACAAACACATAATAAGGCATTAGTCGAGTATTAACTCTATCTCTTACGGTATCACCTCATGAAAGTTTTTCAAATCTCAACCAACTTTTAGTTTAGTTGTTGTTTTGTTTTTATTTAGATTGTCCATGGAGTATCCTTCATCAAAATTTTCAAAACTGTAATGCGTATGAGTTCAGCATCAAACACAACAAGAAAATTTGGATGGGTTTAGCTTCACCCCAGTCCTCTCTGGCAGAGCCCTGGCAACAGTATGTACAAGTCGAAAAAAACACTAGTTACCTTTGTTTGCAGCACGATTTGCAGCTGAGCTCAGTGCAGAGTAAAATCAAGTCTGTCAATGCATCTCTCCTTTTCTTCTTATTCTTTTTTCCACCCAGGTGTGAGACTGTGGCGGAACATTATTGCGGTGAGGTCAAAGTGAGAGGATCAAGGGAGCTGGCAAAACAGAGTGCTGGAAGTCAGGGAACAGGTAAGTGGCAGGTGAAGAGGCTAAGCGAAAGGGAGGAGTGTGGACGGTCTTTAAATAAGACTGATTTAGAACATTGATAAAGGTCACATTCTAATTGTTTGTAACAAGGAACAGGTGCAGATAATTAACTTGACGAGGCTGCCTTCTAGAAAGTGCTTCCGAATGTTCATAAAGGTCGTGCACACCCCCTCCCCTTAATTATTTGCAACCAGGCCCATACGAGATATCTTCAAAATGAAAATTGCAGAGGCCTCCTTTTTATTTTGTTTTACATTTGGTCCGGTATTTAATGGTACCTTTAAAAAGAAAACACATTTTGGCCCCAGGCATGCTCCCTCTATATATTTATTCAATTGTTTGTCAGGACACAGGACTGAGTCCCTAAGTCCTAAAAGGGCTGCTAAAAATCTTTGTTAATGTGAGGCAGTCATGGAAACAAATATTTTGATCTCCCAGACCCACTCCACTACTGTGTCTCTATATGTACATACATTATAAAGCTTAATTTCTGAAAAACTACTGAAAGGATTTCCACCAAATAACAAAAAGCTCTCTTTCTCGGTAAAGATCTAGCTATCTGACAAATATGGTGCAATTTTGTTCAGCAGTTTTTCCTGTATCGATGTTCAAATTTCCATGGAAAATTGCATGGTCAAAATGCATTTGGGGCCCTCCTTTTTTGTAGTCCCACTTTCCAGGAAGGAGAAGACTTCGGAGAGAGACCTGTCTATCACTACACCAAAGCCCCATTTCATGGGCAGACCAGTACTACTGTCATCCTTCGCCTTGTACAGAGGTATTCAAAGAGAGGCTACACTCCCTGCTCACCATAACCCATTATGTGGACAAGCCCCTACCAAACGATGTGAGTAGGTTTTTGACAGAGATAGCAGTGCATCACACACTCAAAACCTCTTGTGTGGGCAAGTGAATACTACTCACAGCGTTTGACCTCTACAGAGATCTTCACAGAGAAGTCAGTTGTGCACCACACTCACATCCCATGGGAAAGACCCTACTACACACACTCTTTGCCCCATACAGAATTCTTACTGAAGAGGTTAGTCCCGCACCACACCAAAGCACCATAACATGGACAAGCATCTACTACTCATAGTAGGAACGTAGGATCTGCTTCTTATGGTTACCCGCACTTTTGCTGATGTATCACTGTTTTTGGCCTAGACTGACTGGGATCCTGCTATCCAAGACCCCAGTTTATCATCTCTCTCCTTTAAATTGTTATGTATGTACTTTGGGAACATTCCAGATTGGATACTGGGGTACCCTTATCAGTGCCTAGTATATTGTACACCATGTACCCAGAGCATCGGTACCCCAGATACCTCCCATGGGCTGCAGCATGTAGTATGCCACCCATGAGAGGCCATTCAAAATGAGGGCGGACTGTGTAAGCTGGTGGTTACACTACTTACTTAAGATATAGGTTCACTATATCTATCTAAATCACTACAGTTAAAAACCCATCAGTAACCCCGGTAGTAGGACTTATCAATCCTGAAGGCAGGGCGCTGGGTTTTACATGAGAGGGTGCCCCTCCATGAGCAGAGCCCCTCTGCAGCCTTTGGAGACCATTCTCCCGGGTTGTCTGTGATGCAGCCAGACATATAGGTCTAAGTGCATCATAACCTTGCAGCAAATGTTAACTTTAAAATGGTTGCTTGGAAACATGTCGTGTTTGGTGTCAAACACCTTGGAATCATGCCTCCACACTCAAGTCAAACAAGCTTTATTCAACGATTGTCATAAAACCAACGTACAAATAAATATAAAACATATATCAGAATAAAAATTTATAGGTACATTACATTTAAAATATATATCCATTTCATCATTGTACATTGATTTAAAATGTAAATTTAAATTTGACACCATGGGTACAAATTAATCATTTAACAATCTATTTCTTTTTTTTTTTTTTAAATAATTTTTATTTTTCCTTTTTCTTAATATGCACATTGTATTTTACATCATACATTTGTATATTTTATACATCAAAAATTTCAAATTTCGCTGGTTTGAAGTTTTAAACAGTATAAACAATATAAGCAATATAGAGATATCCTGCCATATAATTTACAGTTCAAAATTTCATATTCTGTTACAATATCTTATATTGCCATCCTTTCTTTCCATTTGGCTATTGGTTCCCAGATTTTGAGCCCAAGTCTCCTACCCCTTTTCCCCTTGCGTGCATAAATAGCTTTCTCAAGGTTATAACTAGCTAGTAAATTTGCCAGCCATACATGCATTCCTGGGGGTACCTTGTCTAGCCAAACTCTTGCTATTGTTAATCTCATAACTGCGGTAGCTATAAACATGAATTCCTTCTGATCAGAACCAACTTGATTATCTCTCCCAAACAGTATCATCATAGGTGTCAATTTGGTTCGTATGTCAAGAGTATTACTAAGAAAATCTTCCATATTTTTAATCAGGGAATAGAGCTGAGGGCAGGTAGCAAACATATGGATAATATCTGCATCCCCTGCATTACAACGTGGACAGGTGGTGCCAGTGGTGCCTCCCCATTTAGCTATCCTGGCGGGAGTATGGTACAACGAGAATAGAGTCTTATAATGCTGCGATTGCATGGGACCTGAGCACAGAACATTACATCCCATGTCCAGGGATTCTTGAAAATTTCCAGTCTCCCCACCCAATTTTTCAATCCATTTGTTGCTAACTTTCTCTAAATCATCAATTTTACTTTTTGCTAGACATGCATAAAAAGATCTAATTGTGCAGTCCCTCCCCATTTTTATTTTCTCCAATACTTCATTAGTACTAAATCCCGCACTACCACCTTGCTTACGACAGAGGAAGCTCCTTACCTGTAGGTATTTGAAAAAGTCCTTCCTCTCAATCCCATACTTGAGGATAAGATCTGTAAACTGAACTAACGCCTCCCCATCCATTAAGTCCCCAATCTGCCCTATTCCTTTTTGGTACCAACTCAACATTATCGAATCTGCAAATACTTCCGCCGGGAAAGATCTGTTCTTATAGAGCCTGATATATCTGTTATATCTTCCCAGCCCCATTTTTTTTTTTTTTAGGAATGCAATCCATACCCTACCTGCTGCCACTACAGTCTTAAATCTAGTCCGTTTGTGGTAACCAAACTCAATTCTATTTAAAAAATTATTTTCTGCCTCTGCCCCTAATACTATAGAGTAAACTTCTGTTGACATAGTCGTAACACTGCTATCACTTCCTCCACCCCCAATTAACCCCTGCATATACTGAAGTGCTGCCGCCATTTGATATAACCTAAAATCAGGTGCCCCCCAGCCACCTCTTTCTCTTGGGAGGGTCATATATCTATAGGCCCGTCTAGTTTTCCCGTGTGCCCAAATAAATCTATTAAGTACCTTCTCTAACAAATTAAACCATCTAGCCTCAAATACTAAAGGAATAGAACGAAAGAAATATAAAAATTTAGGTAAAATTAACATTTTAATTATATTTGTGCAGCCCATAAGGGAAAGGTGCAAATTATTCATCCTTTCTAAGTCTTTTTTGACTTTATCAATTAGAGGTGCCAAATTCTGCTCTACTATGTTATCCAAACTTGTCGTTAAAAGCACCCCTAAGTACACTGCTGAGTTGACCACCCTATCATCAGTACATACAGTATATCTATTTTTGATTATCTGCGTTTTTAATCTATTTAGGCTATATCCTGAGATCTTTCCAAACCTCTGAGCCTCTAACTCCACCTCTTTTATAGCTATGGTCGGATTAGGCGTTAAAATTGCAACATCGTCTGCGTAGGCTAAGGTCTTCACCACACAGTTATTAATCCTCATTGGTGGTATCTTTTGATTAGCTTCAAGCCTACGCAATAGTGGTTCCAAATATAGCGCAAACAGCAGGGGAGAGGAGGGACATCCCTGCCTAGTCCCCCTAGCAATTTTTACTTTATCAGAAAGCCCTCCATTCACTCTTATACTTGCTGTTGGAGCATTATACAGTACCCGTATGGCTTTTATAAAAGGTTCCCCCAATCCACACCACCTCATAACCTGCCACAGGTAATCCCATGAGACCCTGTCGAATGCCTTCTCGGCATCCAGAAATAGTGCTGCGACAGGGTCTCCTAGGATATCCGCAGAGTCCAACATCGTGATCACCGTCCTTACATGTTGCGTGGTCCCTTTCCCAGGAATGAATCCATGCTGGATAGGGGTTACAAGCTGCTCGATTATCCCAGCCAGCCTTTTTGCTAATATTTTAGAGTAGATTTTAACGTCCGAGTTCATTAATGTGATTGGCCTATATGACCCTGGTGTTTCTGGTGGCTTCCCCTTTTTCAAAATAACTATTATTATTATTATTATTATGTTTCTTATATAGCACCAGAATCGACCCCCGAAGGGGTATCTCCGCGCTTGCCTTGGGAACCCGTCCTGGCTTTAGCCTGTAAGATAACCCCTACAGGGCATCCCCAAGGTGAAAGCCAGGCATCCCGCAGCGGGGGGGGGGGGGGCGTTGTGGAGATTAAGCAAGCTTAATGCCCAGAGTTGCAGAGTGTGAACCCATGATTAGGTCAGGCACCGAAGCGAGAATTATTGAGTCCATGGACATTTGAGCTCAAAACCCTGCCACGTCGGGAATTGAACCCTGGTCCCGGGTCTGACCTCTGCTTCAGGGTCTGCCTGCTCTAACCAGTGAGCCACACTTCTCCACTTCTCCACAACTATTATGTTAGCCCCTCCCCACGTCTCCGGGCTGGGTTACCCTACCTGTGCTTGCTGCATTATCATAAACATGTCTGCCAAAAGCTCTTTTTTTAATATTTGATAAAATTCAAGTGGAATCTGATCCGGCCCTGCCGCTTTCCCTGCCGGTAAACTTCCAAGAGCTTCCTCTAACTCTTCAAGCTGCAATGGTCCATCTAATATCTCCCTGTCTTCTACTGACATTGTTGGTGGCGGAATATTCCTCAAATATTTATCAATCTCTTCTAGATTCGTTGGATCTTCTGGAGTATATAAATCCGCATAGAATTTTCTAAAGACTTCTCTTACTAGGTTAGTCTCCATGACCATGTTCCCCTGCGCGTCTCTTACTTCCTTTACACCTGCTTCAGCTGCTCTCTGCCTAGTTTTAATTGCCAGCACCCGCCCCACCTTCTCACTAAGTTCGTATATTTTTTCCTTTTTTGTTAAGAAGTTATCTGCCGCCTGCCTTGCAAGACCTTCCACTGCTTCAGCTTTTAGCGCTATGATCTTAAGCAGACAATCCTCTAAGGGTAGATTGTGTCTTATAGCCCTGCTTAAGTTCCCTTCCTCTCTTAACAACCTCTGTCCTATCTCTTCTCTCCTTTCCCTTTCTCTTTTTTGTCTCCCCATTGCAAAACTAATTGTTTCACCCCTTACTCCTGCCTTGAATGTATCCCAGACCACCCCTGGGGCTGCTGTCCCCCTATTTATATCCCAAAACCATTTGATCCAAAATACCATATGCTCCCTATATGCAGGATCCTTTAAAAGGCCTCTCTCAAAAGTCCATTGTGCAGGAATTCTTGGTATTTGGTTGATTTTAATAGTAAGGATCACCGGACTATGGTCTGAGATTACCCTGGGTAACTTCTCCACCTGTGACTCGACTAGTAAACAATTCGTTATCAGAAAGTAGTCAAGCCTAACCATTACTTTATGAGGGGCAGAAAAGAAAGTACAACCATCAAGGTGAGGATGTAGCTTTACCCAAGGATCTACCAGAGCATTATGTGTGACCATGTCTGCCAGAGCCCTAAATACTTTCCTTTTCCTACCTCTATAGGTCGCATTTTCTTGTGTAAATGAGCTCTCTAAATCATGTATATTAAAATCTCCACAACATACTATGGGTTCATTCCACTGGGCTAACTCCGCATCAAGAAACTGAAATACATCAGGGTCATCTTCTGTTGATCCATAGATAGTAACTAGCGTTAATTTCTGCCCTTTAAAACAGATTTCTAAGATAGCCCATCTACCCCATTTGTCTTCCTTCTTCTTCCCTACCACGACATCCCTTTGTCTACCCAGGATTGCTACTCCTCTGGTCCTAGTCTCTTGTCTAGATCTTGCCAACAAATCAAATCCTAATTGCTCTAAAAGGTATGCCCTACTTGACTCTATATGGGTTTCTTGCAGACATATCAAATCTAATCGCAAAGATTTCAAATACGCTGCAACTCTCATTCTCTTATTAGGCTCATTTAAACCACATACATTCAGTGATACTATCCTACATGCCATTGTGCTAACTTTGACAGGTACCATACAAGATAAACATTATTTAACATCATCAAACCAGACTGCATATTTTCACAAGTTCTTGAATACATAACAATGTGCCATATCTTAAAGAAAAAATGTTGTCGTTCCACCCCCCCCTCCCCTCCCCTCCCTCTCCACCCCTGCTCTGCCCCCTCCCCCCTCCCTTTTACAGGCAAATAGGTCAACTGACCTATGTGTGCCCGCCTTTGTTGTTGTGCAAGTCGCTTCCCTCCCCCACTCACTTCACTTAATTTTGCTGTGCTCCCCTTAAATCACCCTCACTCTTATCCAGAAACATGTATAGCCATATATAAATATCTATACCTTTTAACCTCCCTTCTGCCTCCTCATTTCTTCTAAGAAGAGCTCAGCTTTAATCTCTGAGTTAAACATCCAAGTTTTCCCTCTCACGATTACTTTTAGTCTGGCTGGGTAAAGTAAATATGCTTCCATACGAGAGCTTGGAATGGTGCGATCAACTGCCTTAACTTCCACCTCCTCTCTACAGTAAAATGGCAGAAGTCAGGTCTAGCGAAAAAGGTGGTGCCTTCAAAAGTCCTCCTACTCTCTGGCTTTGCCTTACTCAAAATCTCCTCTCTGAGCAGGAAGTTCCCAATATACACCAATATTGCCCTGGGATGGTTTTTCTGGCCATCCCTCCCTCCTCCTCCTGACCCCCGGCTTTTTTTACTGTAAATGGGAACCTATGTGCCCTCTGAATTTCTGTTTCCCACTGCCACTGGGATTCTGGAAAGGCACCCTTCAGCAACTTTATCACGTATTGCCTGACGTCCTGCCCTTCTGCCCCTTCTTCCACACCCAGCAAGCGAACGTTGTTCCTCCTCTGCCTATTTTCAAAGTCCTCCATCTTCCAACGCATATCCTCTGCCATTCTTTCTTGCTCTGTCTTGAATGACTGCCATCTCCCAACATCATCTTCTAGCTTGCCAGTGCGCTCCTCAACCTCTGTGACACGGTCCACCAGTTCATCATACAGTTTATTGACTTTCCTTAAGCTGTTTTGGATTTTCTTTGATGCCTGCCTCGCCCTGCGGCTCTCTGCCCTTGCTTCGCTTTGCATTTGTTTAAGAGTCAAGAACAGGGTATGAAAAGGGTCCCGTTGTGCGGGGTTACCGCCAGCAGCTGCTGCTCCCTCCGCCGTGTTTTCATGTACATCCTCCTCCTGATATACTTGTGAGGTTGCTGAGTAGTCCCAGAGAAGTCGTTTCTCCAGTTTAGAATGTCTTTTTTTTTTCATTGTGGACTCTTTCTCTGACGCGCTTATACCTGATTCAGTATCTTCCTGTTCGTCCTCTTCTGCACTAGTTTCTGACGATAATGTTGAACCTGAATCTTCGTTGACTGAATAGAATTCGCCTTCCCCTTCTAGAGAAGTGCAATCACCGCCCCCCTGAAGGTGTTTGTTACTGTTTGCCTCTCCTGTAAGGTTCACATTCACTAAACTTTCATGGCTTCCCCATGAGCCAGGCTTTTTCTTTGAGGCGTTTATTTCTTCCTCCACCAACATTAGGGCTCCGAGCATATCGGCTGTGGTATCTCCTGTTGTGCCTCCCGTGTTCCTTGTGCCATTAATTTCCTCCCCTCCGCGCTCCCCTTTACCTTCACCTTCACTGCTTTCCAGCGCCGCTTCGGCCGGTACACCGCCGCCTGCCTGCGTTGCTTCCACGATCTGGCTTGCTCTCGGCGTCGGCTCTCTCGGTTGCCTAGCAACCGCCCTCACAGAGTCTCCGCCGTCCGCTGCGTCCTCGAGGACGTTTCCTGCAACCGGAGTGTCAGCGTCTGCTTCGTGAACGGAGACCGGCATCACAGCATCTCCGCATTTTGGCGTTTCTGCTGCTACCGCATCGGGGAGTTTCACTGTCACTGTCAAGATCTCCGTCATGGTAGGCTGCGGCAATACCTGATTCTCGTAACTTCTGCTCATCTCCCTTTGCTGAATTGCTTTTACTAGTGCAGCGCGCCTCTCCTGGATTGTTGTGTTTGGAGATCAAACTCTGTTTTCGTAGTTCTGCTTTCTTAGCTTTCTCTGGAGGAGGGGGGGGAGGAAATACTTTTTTAATCGCGCCGGTGTTCTTTCCTGCTGGGGTATCCGATTTTGCGCTAATGGCTGTTACTGTCTTCATTGTTGCCGAAGTATCTGTCAGCTTTTTAGTCCTCTCGCTCACCTTCTCCTGGTTGGGAGCACGAACAGGTATTTTAGGAGCCATATAGTGTCCAGAAAAAAGCCTCAATAGCGCTTCTTTCACTCGGACCCAAGCCTGCCCAACTCGCAATATTTTCTTCTTTAAAGTTACTTCTGCAAGCCACCAGCGCCCAAACTCCATTAGAGGTATTACTCCGTGTAGCACAGCGTTTTTCCACGAAATGTCAACTCATTGTGGGAGAGGGAATTAGATGCGACCTCTCAGCACAACAGCGCAGCGGCCATCTTGCCTAGCCTCGGTTTTCACCCTGATTTAACAATCTATTTCTAATGGTCCAGGCCCAGCCTAAAAATTTTGCCACAGCTATGTAAACTGGCATATCAGTGCAGGTGCGGATAATTCTAATTGCCACCGACCCTCTATCGGTGCCCATCAGCCTCCACACTATTAACTGGTGTTAGAGGTATGATTCCACCCTTCTAGAACCCCTACTGTGGGTCACCGGTCTACCCGGTACCAGCTTTCTCGACCTGGGCAGCACAAAAGGGATGCTGCCAGCCACAGACACGTTTCTGTTCTCCTGCTGCTGAGCCAAGCTCGAGCAGAGGAAGGCGTGACAATAGACATCCTGTCACAAGGAGGTGTAACAACCTCCCAGACAGGATTTAGTGTATTGGGGCTGGGTGGGTTCACTCTGAGAGTGCTAGAAAGTCTACACTGGGGCACATTTGGTGTCCCTGTGCATAGTCTAGCTTAAACCAGTTCTGGGAGCCATTGGGTCCTGCTCTGGTGCAAAACTGGAAAGAGGAAATGGGTGTAGCCACCCCTCTGTCATGCCCCTCCCCTAGGATCTTCCACAGAATCTTCCCAACCCCTTCCCATGGGTATAAAGCGGGTTACCTGGCTTCAGGACTTTAGATTTTACCTGGACAAGAGTCTGCTACGAAGAAACCATGTACTTTGACTGCCTGCACTACGATTGCACAACTGAAGTATCTCCTTTGGAGTAAAGGAGTTACTCACCTGCTGCAGCAGGCACCAAAGCGCATCTGACCGAATTGCTTCTCCAGAGCTCCTGCAGACTCCGAAGATTTCAGCAACACAGGAGGTGGTTTTCTGAAGATCTCCGAGGTATATCTGACCTCTCCGTGATTCTGAGACCAGTACCCCTCCTGGGGACCATGCAACCCAAACCCCTGTGCATTGCATACTTTTGCAAGTGCTTATGTTTGTTGGTGATTCCTGAGCTTGTGCATTGGACCCTGTGTAGTCCTGACCCTGAGCAGTATTTATATAGAAAATATCCAGCCTCCACTCACCGAGTGCTCTGTGGGCTGGTGCTTTGTAAACTTGCTTGAGGTCTTGTTGCATTCCCTGGTCTGTTGGTCTGTGGGTCCCAGCAAGGGTCACCTTGTTTGTTCTTGGGCTTACCTGGTTGCTCCAGATGTGCCCTGATTCTGCATTGCTTGGGGAGTCCCCTGGATCTTGCTGTTCCAAACCGTAACCTGTTTACTCTGACCACATGGGCTGCATTTGCTAAGGCTTGTTGGTGCTCCAGCCAGACACAAACCCCTCAGCACTCTACATCCTTTGTGGGACAGCTCACTTCCAGATCCTGGTCATCTTCGACAGTTACTGTGGCCAGTGGTTTCAGAGTTAGCATCCCTTCTTCACACCTGAAGCACCCGACATTGGTGGGCATTTGACTACCGAGCCCATGGTCACCTGACGTGACCCAGACTCTGTCCCCTCTGCTTTCAGGTTCCTCTCACCTAGAGTTCAGGCTTGGATTCCACTGGACACTCTTCACCTTCCGGGCAGCAGTACTTCTTTGCAGCTCTCCACTGAAAACGACAAAGGTTTCTGACACCACTTGAACCCTATGCACCCGTGTACTTCGGAACTCACTGGTGGGTTGGCTCTAGAACCTCCTACGTTCCACAGGGTTTGCTTGAAATCCTCATAGAAGTGTCCTTAAGCTTTAACTTTACAACCATGACTTTCCTATAGAGTTGTATGGAGCACCCGGCCGTGTTTCCTCATTGCACCCGTCCTCCGTGGGCTCCCTGTGTCACTCCTCTGGGGGGTTCCTTGGGGTCCCAGCAATTCTACGTGCTCTAGGCACAGTGTCTATTGAAGTTGTGATTGTTATACCATTTTTTAGTATATGGTTCAGTCTTCCCCTGGAGCACGCTGTGTATTGTGCCACTTACAAATGTTCTATCATTACAGTATTGTGTACTTTATGTTCTAATCTCGTGCAACTACTATGTGGTTCTCCTTGTGGGGGTGTGAAAGTTAAAAACTGACATATTTACACAATAACACAGAAAGGAACTTCATTAACCTGCCCAGTGTGCTCTAACCACTCTCGTGCAGAGATTAGTAGAGATAGTTATATTAATAATACATATTTTCATATAACTACTATGTGGTTCTCCTTTCATTTAGTCATTTAGGAGGTGATATTCTGGTAAAATAAGCTGCTTTACATTCCTTCAAGATTAAGCCTGAAGGCTGCTCTCCATAGCTACCACTAGGATAGCTTTCAATAAGGTAATCTTTGACCTCATACATTCTAAGGGTCATGTGGACTGGTACAAGGCACCACTTTAAGTAGTGGACAGCATATACCAACCCACCATCTCACACTCACAGCCTTTGCCCTGTGCCAAGTCTCAAAGATGCATGGGTGGATGCAAAGCAATCCCCACACAACACTTAAGAAACACCTCCTTGATGCAAAGTAATGTAACTCAGTGCATTCAACTGCATTGAATTACTATTCATTATTAAACATCAAAAATAAATGATTTCTATAGGTGTATAAGGTGACATATACATGTACTGCTAGGTCTACATAAAAACTAAGGCAGGTCTAATACAGCATTTTTATAACTGTAAGACAAATTTATTGTTACAAGTGTTTGAGTTAAATTTCCACTTATAACAATATAATACAATGCTTACCTTTTGTTATGAAGAATAGACTGTTGTAACACACTGTTCTACTATGGCAACATAAAGGCATAAAATGGCAGACAACATTAATTGTTTTCTATGTTGAAGCCAGTATGGGCAGGTCTGTAAAGAACCATTAAAAAAAATGTGAATCATTTTTAATTTGTATGGATTTTTTCTAAATTGGTTTCAACATAAAAAACAAAAACAGGCAATCAAATCTAGGAATGAGAAAAAAAGAAAACTAGTGCTTTTGGCACACTTTTGCTCTTTCACCAATCTCTTATGAATAGTTCTGCTCTGCCCTCATGGTAAAGCCTCTTGGAGCACCTGCAATTTTCCGTCTATGCCCGATCCAAGTCACAATGTGCTCAAAATAGTTCTGGTGGCACTGCATCACCCAATCCAAGTGATGGTCCTGCTGTCAAAGTGGAGACCTCAGCATCCTGCTGCTGTTGCTCTACATGAGCTAACCGGATGGGGGCATTCATCTCATATACCTCCACATTCCAATCATACCGTCGATTTACTTTTTGTCACTGCCCCAAGAAAATTAATTTTTGCAGATGTTGCATGTGCCAAAACATGATATGACTGTTTTTATTCCTTTCAGAATGCTGAAGAATTGCCCGATAAGATACTCCTTTGTGGCCGGGCGAGTGACATCTGCCTCCTCCTGAAACCCCTGCTCATTCCCTGATACAATGTTGAACCACAAATTTTGAAAAAGTAAAAAAAACAGCTATAGGATAACACAAGGTGTTGTTTCAACAAAGTGCAAACCTCAAATGAGGTTTGAAGGTCCAGTGCTTCCTATAAATTACCCAAGACATTGAGTTCAACCAATACGTTTTTTTCATATGTGTGACACCACTCCCTCTGGAGTTCTGTGGGACCCTCGTGAGTCTCTTGTGGGGGTGTGAAAGTTAAAAACTGACATATTTACACAATAACACAGAAAGGATCTTCATTAACCTGCCCAGTGTGCTCTAACCACTATGATCACTCTTACTTAAAAGCATTCTTTCTCAGTAAACCCAACTTTCAGAATTTGTGGGGCTCCTGCAAGCCCCCTGTGTAACCTGGAACTGGAATCATAGGCTACCCAGAGATCCTGTGGGGACTCTTTAATGGCTTAAATACTCCTGTGAGAGTCTGGTGGGAGCATAGAAAGTCAAAAAACTAAATAAACTAGAAAACACACATACATTACTAATATTGAAAACTACTTATATTAATTAGTAGCATAAGTACATTTTCTCTGAAGTAAAAAAAATAAAAAACTAATTTCAATAAAAAAATTATAGAGCCTGTAGCCTCTCTGTGAAGAGTTGAGTAGATGGCAGTAGGTTCCACCTAATAGGGCATTGGGCACCTAGATAGAGTTGGCTCTCCATGGAGAGCTGTGAATAGATTTGAAGACTGTATATAATAGGCGCTTGAGGGAGTGGACTCTCCATAAAGAGTTATTTACAGATCAAAGGCTGTGTGTAGTAGAGGTCTTAACTCCATGGCTGCTAAGGGTTTTCCCCTCCTGTGCTGATTTTGGAGATTTCCCATTGTTCATGACGAGCTCAGCTCGTCATGAGTGCAGCTCCGCTGTGCCTCATGACGAGCTGAGCTCGTCATGAGCATGGAAGGAGTTAAGGGACTGGGTATAATGGCTATGGGGTATATATATATATATATATATATATATATATATATATATATATATATATATATATTCACTGGAAAAAACCTAGGTTTCACACCAGTTATAGTTAGCTGGAAATTTTACTGACATAAAACCATTGAAATTCCACGTTATAGTTAGTTGGACTCACTATAACTTGCGTGTGTACTGCACTGCTGATGACGTCACATATTACATCACTCATGACATGGTCAGTGACATGACTCATGACATCACTGATGACACCACCCAGTGAATGTGTGCCTTTCTGAAAAATAAATATATTTTATATATGTATATGTAAAGGTCAATGGAAGAATAAATGTTTAAATAAGTGTCTTAATGGATGTTTTTTTAAAAAAATGATTGGTTAACTGGCTTATTAATTGTATTTTAGTGAATACATATATTAGCGAATATTGTTTAAATATTTAAATGTTTGTATCAGTGTTTCACTTTGTGTATAAGTGGCTGCATGGGTTGGTGAGTAGCTACATGTGTGTGTATATGGGTTATTAGATGTTTTTTTTAGTATCAGTATGAGTGTCTGTATGGTTTGGTGGGGGTATTACTTAGCACATAGATGCATCAATGCCTGACTCACTGTTTGTATGTGTTTGGAAGACGGCATATGTGCAGGACTGTATGGATGGATGAGTGTGTATATGTGTGTGTTAGTGAGTGAATGACTGTCTCACTAGTGTCTTTATCAGTAACTACATATGTTATAATCTAGTATATGTGAGTATTGATGTATATAAGTGAGGGTATACAACGTTTACCACGCATTTTTTACCACGCACTACACTTACAACGCAGGCATTACCACGCATACCATTACAACGCATTGCGCTGGGGGGCGCTCTAGGATAGGGAATACGTTTAATTTTATATCCAACACCTTCCCTAGTATCCACGGGGACTGGAGTTGGAATATAAAATTATACTTACCACTATCCAGCACCTCAAAGCGCTATGCGTTGTAACGGTATGCGTTGTAAATACCGCGTTGTAATGGTATGCGTGGTAATAGTATGCGTGGTAACGTCATACATCCTAAGTGAGTATATGTGAGAGTGAGAGATTGTAAGAGTTCCTGTTTAAATAAGTATGTGTTTCTATAAGTGATTGTTTAAGAGAGTAAGTATGTGTAAGTTTCCTTAGAAGTAAGGTGGTAGTGTGTGTATAGCTGTATATGCAAATAAATGGATGTTCAATAGTTTATTTGCATGTGTGAGTATGTGTGTGAGCAACATTTGGAAGACTGTCGATGTGTTACAGGGTGTATAGGTGTATCACTACATATGATGAGTGAGTATATGTATGAGTGAATACATAGAACTGTTGGTGAATTAGTGGATGTGTATATAAATGGTGGAATTACTGAATTGGTTGTTGTAACTGGTATGGGTATCTCCTTTTTTTTGAAAATTTTAGTTTCTATTTTTGAATATGTGTTTCAAGGGTTACAGTGAAATGAGGTCTGTCACAAGGATGGTGTCATCAGTGATGTCATGAGTGATGTCACTGACCGTGTCATGAGTGATGTAATATGTGACGTCATCAGCAGTGCATTACACGCGCAAGTTATAGTGAGTCCAACTAACTATAACGTGGAATTTCAATGGTTTTATGTCAGTAAAATTTCCAGCTAACTATAACTGGTGTGAAACCTATGGTTTTTTCAGTGAATTTTAATAGGTTTTTTAAATGCTAATTCCTAACTATAACTGGTGTGAAACCTATGGCTTTTTCAGTGAATTTCATAGGTTTTTTAAATGCTAATTCCTAATATTACGCATGTGGAACCTATTATTTTTTCAGTGAATTTCATAGGTTTTTGAAATGCTAATTCCTAACTATATATAAGGCCTCAAACCTATATTTTTTTCTTTGAATTTCAAAATTTTGTTAATAGCAAATGTCTATAGCTATAAAATGTAATATTTTTAAAAAAGAATGAATCCTATATTTTATTTGTATTTAAAACAATTTTTTTAATGTATATATATTTTTTTTATTACCCTGGAGCGCTCCTGGGGCGCGCCCCGGTGAGCGCCCCGGAAAGCGTAGTCTTTTTAAGCGCCCCAAGGCGCGCTCCGGAGAGCGTCCCGTTAGCGCTATTGCCGCGAACGAAAACATCATCGTGACGTATCGCGTAGCCGCGTCCACGTGATACGCAAGGCGTAAGCGCATCCGGAAGCACTCGAGCGAATACGATCGCGCAACGTAAACATGTGACGCGCTTACGCGACGCGCCCGGGGGCGCGCCGCGTAAGCGCGTGCGTCATGTGACCTGAAAATAGCACTTTTTATTGGTGCAGAACAGTTTTGGTTTCATAATGATGAAATAAAACTTCTCATTGGTTCAGGCCTTTTTTTCCAAATGATGAAAGACCCCACCTTTTTTCCTTATTCTGACTTTGTCCTTTGACTTAGGAAGACCTGTTTAGCAATCTTTCAAGTATATTTTGTACTTTTAAATGGCTTCAATAGCAGCAGCAGCTGGAGCATCTGCACCACCACCACCACCACAACCACCAAGAGGACCACCACAAGATTACATTGGTGGTCAACAAGAGGAGGAGGAGGAGGAGGAGGAGGAGGGGAGGAGAAGATGGCTGCAAGAACACAATACCCCATACCAGCCAAAACCACACATCGTATGGGAGTTTTTTTCGATCCCAGAGGGAAAGAAAAAAGTAAATGCGGCCAAGGTGACTTGCCTAATCTGTGGCGTGGAACTTTCCAGGGGAAACCCTAATAAGAAATACTCTTTCGGAAACAACACCATGATTCGCCACATGCAGCGCAGGCATCCAATCAACTATTCTGCTGCAGAGATAAGGGAACTGGCCAGTAACCTTCCCCAATCTTCAAGCTCCACCTCCCAAAGAAATCAACCCACTCCAACGGGACCAGAGGCAAGGGAGACGATCCCTTACATTCAGCCAAAAAAAGTACAAAATGTTCCAAAAACACACAAAAAATAAAACAACAAAAAGAAGAAAAAAAACAGTTCTTTTTAGAACTACCTCCAATTTATGAAAAAAGGCTAATTTTTTTTATAACTCTGTCATTCTTCTTTCCCCATGGGCCGCTCCCCGGTCCGCTACCCGGTGCGAGTACCGGGCGCTCCCCCTGCGCAAATCAAAAAAAAAAAAGAGTTATTTACAGATCAAAGGCTGTGTGTAGTAGAGGTCTTAAGGGACTGGGCTATAATGGCTATGGGGTATATATATATATATATATATATATATATATATATATATATATATATATATATATATATATATATTCACAGGAAAAAAACATAGGTTTTAGGCCATATATAGTTAGGAATTTGCATTTACAAAACCTTGAAAATTCACTGAAAAAAGCATAGGTTATAGACCATATATAGTTAGGAATTTGCATTTACAAAACCTTGAAAATTCACTGAAAAAACCATAGTAAGTAATCTTTATTGCTCAGTTAATTAAAACCATTGCAAATATTAGTACATGGGAAAAAATAAAATTATAAAAGTATAAAATGACTATAGGTTCATGATGTTAATGGTCATTGCTGCAGAAATTTATACAGCTTTTCCACAAAACGTGAGTTAAAATCCGTAAGTCCCTTGTATTGCTTGAAGGAAAAGTCTTACACGGTAGCATTGGTCCCTTATATTCCTGCGGTGACTGTGTAGAAGGCATTGCCCCTGGGTTTTAAGCCTTGTTGTAATGTGCGACTTTAATTTGCTTCTTGATTTTTACTGCAGCTGGTGTCTGCCATCTGGCTTTCCTGTTTCTTTTCTGCTTTCTCTAGAAATTTTACGAAATGGCATGCTAATTGGATGTGTTTTCCATCGAAGCAAGCCATGACCGCTTGCCGGCATGTTCTTATGCCCAGCTTGTTAAAGGGCACTTTTAGATGTAATCTGCGCTCTGTGACCAAGCCTTTGCAGGTGCAAATTAGATGTTGAATGTCTTCTTTTGCGTTCCCGCATATTCGGCAGTTGATTGTTGCTTTGGACCTTTTCCATGGAGGAAGGTGTTTTTGAGATGGGAGTAGGCCCAGCCGTAGATGCAAGAACTTCTCCTTTATGCTCCTGGTAAACCCAGCTCCTAGGTAACTTTGGTTGAGGCTGCTTGTGTAGCTTTTAATGACCATCCAGCCGTGCGCACGTTTGACTAGGCTTGCTTTGTCCTCTATAAATGAGATAGCTCTAACAGATTTGTTAACTAGCTGTTTGAAGGTGTTATGGGACCCGCTGCATTTCCAGGCTTCTTGTAGGCACAAGGTGTTTATTGATTGGTTTAAATATTTTGCGGCCGCACTGTTGCTCTTTCTTTCTATCTCTTTCCATAGGTAGAAGTTGAGACTAGCAGCTTCTCCTCTCTGGATTTTGTGCCATCTTTTGGCATAGGCACCCATTCGCTCCAGCTTTTGGTTTCTTAGGCCAAATTCCAGCCTTATTTGTGCCGGCGAGGTGTAAGTGGGCAGACTGAATATCATTCTGATCGCCTTCACTATTGTGCTATTCAATTGCTGAGCGTCTCTCCCTCGTAGGCATTCGCTTCCATACGTTATGGCTGGTGTCAATTTTGCCTGAAATACTTGAAGCAGGGGGGTAAAGCTTCGGCCAGCTACTTTCGTTTTTAGGCCCCTTAGTGCTATTGCTTTGCTGATACCCCTTCGTTTGATTGCTTCCTTTTGCTGTTGAAATGAGCCCTTGGTGTCCGCAATTACGCCGAGGTACTTGTATTCCTCCACTTTTTCAAGTGTGTGCCCTCCCATGTGCCAGCAGTGCCCTACTGATGATCTTTTGGCATTAATCCTCATTGTTTTGGTCTTTGTGAGGTTGATGCTTAGGCTGTTCTCTGTTGCGTAATTAAAGGTTGTGCTGATTAGGTGTTGTAGCCCTATCGGTGTTCTGCTAATTAGGACAATGTCGTCAGCGTACATTAAATTTGAGAGAGTGAAGCCACCTATGCTTGGAGCATGAGAGTTGCTTTCATCCAGCTTCTGTGCTAGGTCAGACATAAAGATGTTAAATAATGTTGGCGCCAGCACGCACCCTTGTTTTAAGCCTTTTGTGGTTTGTATTTTCCTTGATAGGAGATCTCCTGTTCCTAACTTGACTTGAACTCAAGTGCCCGTATGTAATAAGATTAGCTGTGTTAGTAATCCCGATGGAATGTTCCTGTCTTCCAGCTTTGACCATAGCAAGTTCCTGTTGATGTTGTCAAACGCTGCGGCGAAGTCAATAAAACATAAGTACAAGGGCAGATTAGCTGTCTTCGAGGCGTCGATGAGGAGTGAGAGGGCCAGAATGTTTGTTGATGTGCCCAGTTCTTTTCGGAATCCTGTCTGGGTGATGGGGATTACTGCGTTTGCTTCCGACCATTCTGTGAGCTCTTCTAGTAGAAGGCCAGCATAGTATTTGGCCTCGTTATCAATTAAGGCTATTAGTCTGTAATTTTTGGGATCCTTTGCGTCGCCTTTTTTATGAATTGGTGCTAGTATCGAGCCTCTCCACGATGCAGGAATTGTTGTGGTGTCTATTACCTGTTTGAAAAGAGGTAGTAAGACCATAGCCCAATATTCTGGGTTTTGTTTGTAGAGAATTGGCGGTATCCCGTTGGGGCCTGGTGCTCCCTCCGCTTTTCCTTTAACGATCCTGCTTATAATTTGTTTTTCGATAGGATTTAATGCAGTAATGTCCTGTTTTGGGGGCCCAGCTCGAGTTTTTCTGCCCTTCTATGGTCGTCTGTTTGTTGCTGGCTCTTTTGCTGTGTTGAAGTGGGCCTGAAGGTAGTTGGACCAGGCATCTTCAGTTAAGTAGGAGTCTATGCTAGTGTTTCTAGAATACTGGAGTTTGTTGACGGTCTTCCAGAATCTACCGCTCGTGTTGATTCCTTTTGCGTCATGTAGAAGTCTGGCCCATAACTCATCCTCTGCTTCCCTTTTTTCGTGCCATATTAGTCTTTTTTTACTCTGTTTTAGTTTTTGCAGTTCCTTTTGTATTATGGTGTTAGGTCCGTCTCGATGTAATTTCCGCAGTAGTTTGTTGATGTTTCTTTTCAGATGCTTGATCTTGGCGTTTTGCTTTGTAGCCTTGTAGCGGTTTCCGGTTGATTCCGACATCTTTGTCTGTATGTTGCTGTTGCTATATTCCTTGTTTATGTGACTCTTTGGTTTCCTGGTGTGTGCCTGTCCAAGGCTGCTCGTGAATTGCTCCCAGGCGCTTAACTGATCGGGCTGATTTGTGATAATCTTTTCCCACCGGCTTTTTGCGTCCGTTGTGAAGCTTTCCAGGTTTGTTGTGTTGCATTTTATTCTTTTCTGTGCCATCGTCAGCGAACAACCTACATTTATTGCTGGTAAGGTTGTCGCGGCACCCTGGAAGTTAAGGCTAAATTCTTGCGGCTGATGATCACTGACTGACATTGTGCCTATTCGGAAGTCCATGATATACCCAAAGAGTTGAAGAGATGAGAATGTGTAGTCTAGGATCGAGCTGACAGATGAGTTATGAAAGGTGGCTGTCGGGGGATATCGTTTGTGAAGCGACCATTTAGCGCTGCCAGGTTATGATGTTCTAGGTCCTTTACACTAGTCCTTGACAGCCGATTTTGTTTGTCCCATTTACAATTGCTTGTTGTGGGATGTTCCATGCTCGGAACTGGTCCTCCAGACATGTATCCCTAGTTTGAAACCCTCCCAGGAACATATTAAAGTCCCCTGTTACTATAAGGTTGGGGGTTTCCGCTTCTGCCAATGTTTTTGAGATTTCTTCCATCAAGAGGTTCATTCCAGCTTTTTTCTCCCGGGGATGTAAATATACATTCATAAGTCTTAACTTTTGGATTTGGTCTTTACCCCTCACTTCTAATTCTATAGTGAGTATACAACTGTTGCCTGTCTGTGTCGCGTTTATATGAATGGGGTCATTGAAGCTCTTAATGGAAGTGTATATTGCCAGTCCGCCTTTTAAGTGGCCATATTTGGCATTTCTTATTGCTGGGAGATAATGTGAGGTAAAGCCCTGGATTTGATATGGTTGGTCTAGCCAGGTCTCCTGGAGTGCTATAATGTCAAATTTTTGGAAGTAATCAAAGAGCTCGAGGTCTTCTCTTTTGTTCCATAGTCCGTTTATGTTCCAAGAACATATTCTTAACTGTTGTTGTGTTACGTGTTTTTGTTGAGTGTTTTGTCAGAGCCTAGGGGCCCTTGTGTTGATTGTCCTTGCTATCCAGTTTCATTCGTCGTGGCCAAGTGGCCTGTTTATTTGCCTGTTGGTCTCAGGAGACATCCTGGAAACTGAAAGGCTTCTGGCCCCCTTTAAGACACTTTTAGTTTTTGCTTGTGATTGTTTGTTCGTCAGATTTTGGCTTTGTTGCTCATTATATGCCTGGCGTAGTGGTTCAGGGTACCCAGTTTTTTCCAGTCTTTTTAGGCGAATCCCCCAGGATAGAAAGTGTGCTTCTAGTTCCATTATTCTCATCGCAGTTTCGTTCCTTGTCCATGTTGTTTTAGTAATCTCCAGATCTGACAGTTGGTAGCAGTGGGTGAATTCCACTGCCGCTAGATCTTTTGAACTAATGTCCGACAGGCTACTGAACGTTGATAGTAGGTGTAAGATGTTACCTCGGTTGAGAGTGTCCCCTCTGCATCTAGACTTATATTCGGGAATGAACAGTATTGTGCCTCTGTTTGCTTCCACCTGCCCAGCCTCCGGTTTTTTGATGTCTTCTGTGCCCGTTTCTATCCCTGGGCTATCGTGTGTCTTGGCTACTGTATGGTCCACCCCCTGCACTGCCCCTTTGTTCGTGTTGGTGGCTGCTATAAATTCATGTTTCAGGGTGGATCCCTTGCTTCCGTCTGCCGTCGGTCCCCCTTTTGAGATTAATTGGGTGGGATTCTTCCTTTTTGTCATCTTTGATGTCTCCTTGAGCGGAGATCTTTTTGAAGTCGTGGGCGGACTTTCTGTTACCTCAACCACTTCTTTTTCTTTTTCTGGAGTCTTGGTTGTCCTATTGAAAAAGTTTTTTATATTGACCATCTTATTTCTACCTTTCCTTTTTTGTTTTCGGGGTTTTTTATTTTCTACCCTCGGTTCTTCCTTGCTTGCTTTCCCAGTGATTTCGTTGTGGGGGCTTTTGCGGGTTTCTGGCTTTAGCCCTTGCGTGTTTCCTGGGATTGTGTTTGTTTGCACCTTGGTTTCGCTCCTTTGATTGTCAGGGGGCTGCCTTATGGATATCCCTGCAACACCTGCATAGGTTTTGTGATTAAATTTACTGGTTTCAGGGCCGATAGGGGTGTTTGGCGCATGGTCTCCTCTTTGACTGTTGGGCACAGTAGATGAGTTCTGTTGATTTACAATGTCTGACTGTTCACTGTGCTCTCTGTGGAATTGTTTTGGGCCCTCCTCACTAGGATCTGTATCCATTGCAGTTGTTTTTCCCGCTGTCTGTTTTAAATCCGCTACAATGTCGCCTAGAAGATGGGGGATTGAGGTGAGTTTATCCACTATTGTGTAGCAGGCGCAGCTTGGCTGCTCTATTTTAGTTTCCGCTTGCACCCTCTTTATCATTTCGTTCATGTCTGCCAACTTGTTATCAATTTTGGCTACGTGTATGGCCAAGAAGTTTAAAACGGATAGCTGGATGTCCATTTTATCCGAGTGGTACTGCATGGCCTTTATCGATAGTTGGAGAGTGTTTAACAATGATGACCATAGGACTTCCGCACTTTTTGTGTGATCTTTGGTTGGTGAAATCTTGTCTGGGCCTGGTGTTCTCTCTTCTGTGTTGTGATCGACCTGACTATTAGCTGGTAAGTATGACGCTACCAGCCTCTCCCACTCTTTTGTTGTTAGCTGGGAGTTGTCTTCTATGTCAGTCGCAGTCGGTTGGTCGTGTACTTGAGTTATGTCCGGTTTTGCGGCTTTTTCTATTGTTTCCGGTGTTTCCATTTCCACTCTTTCCGGCGTTTTCTCTGACTCTCTACCCTGGCCCATTTGACCAAGTTTTTGGGCGAGCTGACTCCCCAGGACTGTGTCTATGTCCTGTTCCCGATCAGTGATACGTTCCGCCTTCGCAGTGGAGATAGTGCTACCTGAGTTGTGATTTAATTTGTTTATTTGTTCAGCCTCCTTTGGAGGCTCCGTGTCTGCCTGGTTTGGGGCGCTTGACTCGCCAGTTCCCGGTGGGGCTGTTTTAATTTTGGTATTAGGTTCCTTACTGCTATTTTCTGCCCCTATTTCTATGATTGGTAACTGCGCGTTTGTCTGTATTGCAATTTTTGGCTCTAAGGGATAACCCTTCTTACTGCTTTGGTGTATATTTGATTCCTTGTCACTCCCGCTCTTGCCATTATCAAGGCTTTCCATTTGTGTACTCTGTTTCTCGGGAGTGTACTGGTTCCACTTGTTTCCACACTTTTTGTTTTTTGCCATTTCTATGTGTGAGTTTTGACAACCCCCTTCAGGCTCCATTGGCGAAGGGAGCCCCTTGAGGTTGCTATTAGAGGTACTTAGGAATGAGCCTGGTTCTTTCAAAAATGTGAAAATAGAATAGATTTTTGGTTGATTGCTTTTTCTATCTATTTTACTGGTGTCTGTGTCTGTGTCTATGTCGATCCTTTCTGGCCTTTCTAGCGATGTATCTAATAATAAAGGATCTTCTTGTTCAATCTGCGAATTATCTGAGTTGTTTCTGTGTTTACGCTTTTCTGCCCTGCGCCGTTTGGACGGGGCATTGACAGTTGCTTTTCTGACTTTTCCTGACCTCATGACGTGCTTTGGTGCTTTGATGTTTGGTACTTTAGCGTTGTTCTTGTAGGTCTTTTGAATTTTTGAGTCGCGGCTGGTGGAGTTGTGGTGGCTTAATAGGGCTGGATTGCAAGTTATATCTTTGCTGTGTGTTGTTGAAGGACCTCTGTCTGCCTTCGTCTGCCTTTTTGCCTTTTAGCCTTTGTGTGAAAGTCTGCTCGCTCCCCCGATGGTAAAAAAAGCCTTCGGCTGGTTACATAAATTTTAGTTTTTGATCTAATGGTATTCTGATATATTTCTCCACAAGCCTCCCTTAGGGGCAGCTTTCCCAAAGGGCCTCGCACCTTGCGCCTCTTACCTTCTGCCTTCTGCTTTCTACTGTGTCCTCCTGGATTCTTCCTATTGAGCAACTCTCCTGTAGCCCAGCTGTCTTCTCCCCGTACCTGTGGGGTTATGGGTTATGGAGTTGACGGTTGATGTCTGGCAACTCTCATCTGCTTTGGCAGTTTTTTTCCCCAGGAGAGAGAACGAAGGGTTGCCGGGTGGCTGGCTGGGCTGTTACTGGCTGGGCTGTTACTGGCTGGGCTACGACAGCAGGGGAACAAAGGGGCAGAGGAGCGGGGGTTTCCCCTGACTTCCCCTGCTCGACTCTGCACGCTCTCCCCCCTGCCTGGCTCCCACGCTCTCCTCAGCTCCTCACCTCCTCAGCTCCACTGCTCGGGGCTGGTGGCTGGCCGTTGGGTGGCGCTAGCTCTACAGCAAACCGCTTTGCCTTTCCTTTGGTGGGCTGATCCCAACTGGTCCCGGCTTCAGCAACACCTGTGCACCTTTCCTCTCAGGGCCTCCGTTCACTGCCAGCCGGTCCCGGCTTCTGTGATCCGCACCTCGGTGGTTTCGCTGCCACAGCTGCCGCTGCCGCAGCACCTGTGCTCCTCGCTGGTCACCACACTCGGTGTGCACCTTGTCACTGGGGAGAGGAGGGCTCCGCTGGTGCACTGGAGCACGCCCACACACCGCACGCTAACGCAACACCAGCGCGACTCAGCACCGTGGTTTGCAGTTACGGCTGCATGGCTGAACGGCGCTCCGCTGCTTCAAGGCGCTCCAAGTGTGCGGGGCTCCTATGCGCTTTTCTCAGCTTTCTCTCACCCCCGCTCGGTCCTCGGAGGTCTCTGCTACAGCCGCCGCTGCTCTCCTCCGCACCTCCTTACTCGCTCTCTCTTGAGAAATGGGCGTGTCGAAAAAACCATAGGTTATAGACCATATATAGTTAGGAATTCGCATTTACAAAACCTTATTTTACTCACACAAAACCATTGAAATTCCATATATGGTTAGTTGCACTAACTATATATCGCGCACCCGCAATCCACTGCTGATGATGTCACATATTACATCATTCATGACATGGTCAGTGACATCACTGATGACATCACTGATGACATCTCAAATGACATCACTGATGACATCACTGATGACAACATCCAGTGACTGTATGTTTCTGTAAAGTTAAAATATGTCTTACATATTGAAGAATGAGTGGATGTATAAGTGTCTGGATGAAGGATTTAGTAGGTGCATGACTGACTGTACGAGTGAGTGATTAAATGTGTCTCACTGAGTGCATGGGTTAGTGACTAAACTGTCTTAATTTGTGCATCATTATGTCTGTTGTTCTGTAAACTGTTGCATGTGTTGATAAGTAGCTATATGAGTAACTATATGGGTTATTGATTGGTTGCCCAAGTATTTGTATGGGAGACTGAGTGTGTGTGTGGGTGGCTGGGAGGTGTATGACTCTGTGCATAGATGTGTGAGCAGTTGATTCACTAGATGTATGGTTTCAAAAGTGCATGTGGAAACAGCTGTATGGGCGGTTGACTGTGTGCATGAGTGTATTGGTGAGTGAATGGATATCTCAGTGCTACATGTCAAAGTAAGTACATATGTAAAAAACAGTACATGTGAGAGTTGACATATATAAATAACTGTGCATAAGAGCCAGTGAATGTGTGAGTGGCTGTATGGATCATTGTGAACTTGTATCAGGGATTGTATAAGAGAGTAAATATGTGTTAGTATATCTTTGAATAAGTAAAGTTTGTATAACTGTATAGTTGAGGAAATGGAGGTGTGATTGATTCTTTGCATGACTGACTAGGTGTGTGAGTAACTCCATGGATGAGTGACAGTCTGTGAGTGTCTGTTTACACTGATTGTATCTAAGGTTATATTAGAGTCTGAAGAGGTTGATCGTATTATCACATGAATGATATCATCAGTGATGTGATCAGTAATGTCAAATGAGATGTCATCAGTGATGTCATCAGTGATGGATTTGAGATGTCATCAGTGATGTCATTTGAGATGTCATCAGTGATGTCATCAGTGATGTCACTGATCATGTCATGAATGATGTAATATGTGACATCATCAGCAGTGGATTGCGGGTGCGCGATATATAGTTAGTGCAACTAACTATATATGGAATTTCAATGGTTTTGTGTGAGTAAAATAAGGTTTTGTAAATGCGAATTCCTAACTATATATGGTCTATAACCTATGGTTTTTTCAGTGAATTTTCAAGGTTTTGTAAATGCGAATTCCTAACTATATATGGTCTATAACCTATGGTTTTTTCAGTGAATTTTCAAGGTTTTGTAAATGCAAATTCCTAACTATATATGGCCTAAAACCTATGGTTTTTTCTGTGAATTTCAATGGTTTTTTAATAGCAAATATCAAAAGCTGTCAAATGTCAAGTACGTGATAGGTAAAAACTTTTTCGTGTTTATGCACGCTGATGTGCTTTGAACGCTGCCCCCCCCCTCCCCTCTTTTCTCTTAGTAGTACTCTCTCTTTGCAGATAGTGAAGGGTAGTTAACGCAGGCCTTTGCCTCGTTGTAATCCGTCGTGCCTGCTTCCCTCTCCATTTGATTGATTGTTATCCAAGCATTTACTGTTTTACAATTGATTCTCCTCGGTTCATTCTCTATTTACAAACAAGCACAAAGTCGCAATACTCTGTTTAGTCTTTGCAGATAGTGAAAAATCGTGTAAAAAAATAAAAGTAATCGAGCAAAATCAGTAGGCCACTAATTGGATCTCTTTTTGACCTCGCTAAAATAGAAACATTAGGAACAACCCTTCATGAGAAATATGAAAATAGTGAGATGAACTGAGCTCCACACCATGAGGGCTGCAAGACAGCTCGGCTCCGTCACCCACCCCGCCCAAAATAACGACAAACCCTATGCAAATATTAAAAATATATACAACACACCAGCAAAGTAACAGGGTAAAACATTTTATTAAATAACTATTTACATAACTATTTTATACTTTTTGTTGCCCGATCCGGCTAGCTCAATCGATCGAGCATGAAACTCATGCACTCTGATAGCAAGCGTTGCTGCTGATGCTATGCAGACCAAAACTGGTTTTCAGTTTGTACATTCTTCTAGATTTTTCCATCCAAGGTTGGTTGAGTTTGTAGTACAATGGCTTCAGATTTTCAAAATACGGTGTGGTGGCGCGGACTGGGAGGGGGCGCTTGGCTCCTGCCCCCTCCCCAAGTAAGATTTTCATACGTGAAAGTACGTTAATGGTTTTGGTCCCTGAGTTGCTTCGATGTCACTGCCATTCTCAAATGGCATAAGTTCTGGATGTTGGGTGCCATAGTTCAGAGTTCTGAGCAGCGCTTGTAACACTGTCTGAAGCTTATTTGCACCTACTGTAGCTTCACTATTCTCAAAGTAAGTGAGGGTCGTTTGTGGACCTGACTGCATTTGAAAACAATGTGATATGGTACCTCCCTAAACCGCTTGACGGAGGCCCCCGAGGGGCGGTGTGATGGCACGGACTCGGAGAAGACGCTTGGCTCCGACCCCCTCCCCAAGTCTTATAGCACTGGTGTAGCCTGAGATCGCCCCCGACATAGGCGGCCGGCTCCCCGGGTCCGGCGGAACTTTTTGCCTTTTGATGACTCTTCTATTCTGGACCTTGTCCCACAATCCGTTTGACCTGAAGACACGCTGTAGTGGGGCACCCCTTTACCGTTTTAGTTGCCATTCCGCCCGCTTTTGCTACACTGTGCCTCTTCCGCCATTCAGCTGTTTACCGCCCGCTCTTGCGACTATAGCGTCTCGCTCACCATGTAGTTGAGTTGCTCCCGCTCTTGCGATGCAACGATAGGCGGCTGCCACAGGACTCTCAAAATGGCGGCCGGCTCTTCAGATTTGGGCGTGGTCCACTAAAATGGCCCTGGGACACCTTGGCTCTCCGGTGTCTGTCAACATTCTAAACAGTCCGGAGCGGCCGCCATCTTATCTCTCGGTAGGATCGAGAGAGAAGAAGAGGTGAAAAACGAAGGGGGAATTTATTGAAAGGGGGCAAGGTATACCCCTCTTGACCCCCTAGGAATGTTGTTGGGGTTATTAAAGGGTCCCGTGGGGAAAATAAAAAAAAAATGATTTTTCACGGTAGAAGCGCTTCACGGGCCGCGAACTGGGCCGCAAACTGGTAGCGAAACGGGATTCGCCATTTTGTGCTTCGTTTTAATTGTTTAGAGACAAAAATTATCGCCGCACATCGGCCACAATGCATGAATATCGTTGAAAAGTCAGCGATATTCATGCATTATCCAGCAAATGCTCTTAGCCATGTTATCCACCTTCCATTGGATAACATGGCTAAAAACTGCTATGTGCTTGAGCTTTTTTTTTTTTTTTTTTTGGCTGCGTGACGTTTGTTAACGTTCGATTCGATGGAAATCAGGAAGTGTTGAACACCATTTTGTCACTGCGAGTAAATATTTTGTTATAAATGAATCCTTATTGATAAACATTGTCTGCGCCATCTTGCGTTTTTGTCCAATGCCACAATTTTGTCGTGCACGGCAGCCATTTTAGATGCCTTGACCAGGGCCACTCTCTGCACGCCGCCGATTCTCAGCATGGCTCCCCACCTTCGCACGCATCTCCCCCACGCAATGGTCACCCCCGCTCTCTCTCTCATGCATGGGCCATATACTTCCCCCATCTGCGCTGCTCTTCTCTGAGAATCACACCCTGTGCCCGCTCGACACCTCCCTTTCACCCTATTCACTACCGCACCCTCTGACACTCCTCTTCCTCTGTGTCCGATTGTCCAGGCCGGACCTAGGCTATCACCTAGCCCTGCGGATGTAGTTTATGGCCCCAGCTGTAGAGTATCCAGACATGCCAACCCTCCCGATTCAGGTGTGAGACTACTGATTTCAGTGCTAGTCTTTCGCTTCCCGATTCCTGCAAGGAAAAACCCGGGGGCATATTACCAACAACTAGCGGTAATTTTTGTCTCTAACTTGTTTAGAGACAATAATTATCGCCGCACTTCGGCGAATTTTATCGCACATAAACCTTGCTATTAGCAAGGTTTATCGCAAATGCGATAAAAAACGGCCGCAATGCATGAATATCGCTGAAAAGTCAGCGATATTCATGCATTAGTCAGCAAATGCTCTTAGCCATGTTATCCACTTCCCATTGAACAAGCGCATGGTCTTTTAAAGATTTGTGAAGTACTCGGGGCGGCGGTGTGTGTGTGCCCTCTTTCAGGAGCGGGCGGGGGGGCACTGCCAGCAATTTGCAGGCCAGGCAGTGTTCAACACGTGCATCACCCTTTCTCTGCCTGCTATTGCGCTCCATGCTTCGGAAAGGTAAGAAAAAGAACGTGCATTTGAGTTTGAAATGTCCGATCTTGTAGCAGTACACTTGCAAAGCTCACACATGACAATAACCCGATTCAAGGCCCCATTCACCCGATTTTTTAAAAAAATATAGTCCAAGACAGTTACATTTTAAAACTTTATTAATATTTAAATATAACGAACGCAACAAAAACTGTAAATATATTTAACCATTTTTTGAAATTAACCAGAACTATAACGATAACAACAACAACAACAATAATATAACTTTTATGCCTAAATTACGCAAACATTTAGCTAATCTGCTAAAGGGGGGAGTCGCCATTTCTTTACAATAATCAATAATGAAAAATCCACATCAATAGGGTTGCCCGTTTTCTCGATGCAGCACTATAGTGCAATATACACAGCACCTGGGGTGTCAAGAGTGAACAGGTCTTTCTTTGTTCCTTAAGATGTTATCTCCGAGAATGCTGATGCATTGGTGTCTGTACACTTCTTTGTCAATTCTGTCAAGATGATAACTGCTTTATAAACAGACGATATCTTTGTTTAGTCATTAGTGTTAAGTGTGTCTGAAACTACAGTGCCCTTCTGTTTTTTTTTCTTCAGGCACTACAGAGTTTTGTGTGTTGTTCTTTTGAGCGACAATTATTCCAGAGGTTTCAGGTTCACTTGTTTTGTTCTGCAGTGAGTTAACAGCTTTAGAGAGTTCATGTTTATTTGCTATGTCCTGCTGTTCGTCAACTGCTTCAGAGACGTCAGCCTCATTTTTTATGTTTCAGTAGATCCTGGACCTGCCCGGCCGCGCCCAAAATGGCGCCGGTGTAAATGGGACTCGTAACTGCTTGTTCTGTACTGGTTGCCCAACCTTGATATCACGAGATACATATGCAGTTTTGAAGCACATGGCGGAGGCTTGTCTGCTGTAGTGGGGCGCCCCTTTATCGTTTCAGTCGCCATTCCGCCCGCTTTTGCTACACTGTGCCTTTTCCGCTATTCAGCTGTTTAGCGCCCGCTCTTACGGCTACAGCGTCTCGCTCACCATGTAGTTGAGTTGCTCCCACTCTTGCGGTGCAGCGATAGGCGGCTGCCACAGGACTCTTAAAATGGCGGCCGGCTCTTCGGATTTGGGCCTGGTCCAGTAAAATGGCCCTGGGACACCTTGGAACTCGGACGCTTGTCTGCCAGGGCTTGGGTTCCATTCTCGAAAGCGTCCCCTCAGCCTTGAAGATTGTACAAAAGTCTTGGGGGCCCTCGACTCCCGCAGGCTTCCGGTGGGGAGCGGCTGCCATGATTGCTTGCGGAATGGCCACGACGGAGCTACGAGATGGTGGTGCTCTCATGGTGACGCCAGCTTCAGTCTGAAACATCCAGAAACAAGGTGGGGCTTTCATCGTTTGGGGAAAAAAAATGTTTTAATCCAATGAAAAGTGTTATTTTTAGGTCACATGACCTAGTCTTACATAATTAGGAAAAGAAAAGTAAAATGAACCAATGAAAAGTTTTATTAGCAAGTCACATGACCTGTTATGCTTACGTTACGCGCTGCGCGGCGCGCTCTGGATCGTTTCCGGGAAGCTGCCCCTTGCGCACCGGAGCACTTCCGGGTGCGCTAACGCGTCGCGTCATATGACGCATTACGCGACAATGCAGGTGCAGAATATAGTCAAAATGTCTCCACCAACCAGCGGTCGGAATTCCACCCCTTTCAGCAGTCCAAAAAGTTCGGTCAAATCTTAAGAGCGGGAGCAACTCAACTACATGGTGAGCGAGACGTTGTAGTCGCAAGAGCGAGCGGTAAACAGCTGAATGGCGGAAGAGGCACAGAGTACCAAAAGCGGGCGGAATGGCAACTAAAACGGTAAAGGGGCGCCCTACGACAGCGTGTCTTCAGGTGAAACGGATTGTGGGACAAGGTCCAGAATGAAAGATTCTTCAAAAGGGAAAAAATTCCGCCGGACCCCGGGAGCCGGCCGCCTATGCCGGGGGCGATCTCAGGCCTCACCAGGGCAACACGACTTGGGGAGGGGGCAGGAGCCAAGCGCCCCCTCTCAGTCCGCGCCATCTCACCGCCCCTCGGGGGCCTCCGTCAAGCGGTTTAGGGAGGCACCGTATCACATTGTTTTCTAATGCAGTCAGGTCCACAAATGGACCCCACTTACTTTGAATAGTGAAGCTGCAGCAGGTGCAAATAAGGTTTAAACAGTGTTACAAGAGCTGCTTAGAACTCTGAAGTATGGCACTGAACAACCAGGACTTATGCCATTTATGTAAGGCAGTGACATGGAAGCAACTCAGGGACAAAAAGCATGAACGAACATTCACGTATGAAAATCTTATTTGGAGAAGGGGTAGAATCCAAACGCCCCCTGCCAGTTCGCGCCACTACACCGTATGTGGAAAATCTGAAGCCATCATTCTACAAACTCTCAACGCTTGTTATCAGTGCATGACTTTCATGCTCGATCGATTGAGCTAGCCGGATCGGGCAATAAAAAGTATAAAATAGTTATGTAAATAGTTATTTAATAAAATGTTTTACTCTGTTTCTTTGGTGGTGTGTTGTGTATATTTATAATATTTGCATAGGGTTTGCCGTTATTTTGGGCGGTGTGGGTGGCGGAGTCGAGCTGTTTTGCAGCCCTCATGGTGTGGAGCTTAGTTCATTTCATTATTTTCGTATTTCTCATGAAGGGTTGTTCCTAATGTTTGTATTTTACCGAGGTCAAAAAGAGATCGAATTAGTGGTCTACTGATTTTGCTCGATTACTTTTATTTTTTTACACGATTTTTCACTATCTGCAAAGACTAAACAGAGTATTGCGACTTTGTGCTTGTTTGTAAATAGAGAATGATCCAAAGAGAACCAATTGTAAAACAGTAAATGCTTGGATAATAATTAATCAAATGGAGAGACAAGCAGGTACGACGGATTACAACAGGGGTAAAGGTCTGAGTTAACTACCGTTCACTATCTGCAAAGAGAGAGTACTACTAAGAGAAAAGAGGGGAGTGGGGGGGGGGGCAGCGTTCAAAGCACATCAGCGTGCATAAACACGAAAACGTTTTTACCTATCACGTACTTGACATTTGACAGCTTTTGATATTTGCTATTAAAAAACCATTGAAATTCACAGAAAAAACCATAGGTTATACTCCATATATAGTTAGGAATTTGCATCTACAAAACCTTGAAAATTCAATGAAAAAACCATTGGTTTTAGGCCATATATAGTTAGGGATTTGCATTTAGAAAACCTTATTTTACTCGCATAAAACCATTGAAATTCCATATATAGTTATAAGCGCTAACTATATATCACGCACCCGCAATCCACTGCTGATGATGTCACATATTACATCATTCATGACATGGTTAGTGACATCACTGATGACATCACTGATGACATCTCAAATGACATCACTGATGACATCACTGATAACATCTCATTTGACATGACTGATCACATCACTGATGATATCATTCATGTGATAATACCATGAACCTCTTCAGACTCTAATATAACCTTAGATACAATCAGTGTAAACAGACAGTCACTCATCCATGGAGTTACTCACACACCTAGTCAGTTATGCCAAAAATCAATCACACCTCCATTTTCTCAACTATACAGTTATACACACCTTACTTATTCAAACATATACTAACACATATTTACTTTACTCTCTTATACAATCTCTGATACATGTTCACAATGATCCATACAGCCACTCACACATTCACTAGCTCTTATGCACAGTTATTTATAGATGTAAACTCTCACATGTACTGTGTTTTACATATGTACTTAATTTGACATGTAGCACTGAGATATCCATTCACTCACTAATACACTCATGCACAGTCAACCGCCCATACAGCTGTTTCCACATGCAGTTTTGAATCTATACATATAGTGAATCAACTACTCACACATCTATGTACAGAGTCACACACCTCCCAGCCACCCATACACACACACTCAGTTTCCCATACAAATACTTGGACAACCAATCAATAACCCATACAGTTACTCATATAGCTACTGATCAACATATGCAGCAGTTTGTAGAACAACAGATTTAATGATGCACAAATTAAAACAGTTTAGTCACTAACCCATGCACTCAGTGAGACACATTTAATCACTCACTCAATCAGTCAGTCATGCACCTAGTAAATCCTTCATCCAGACACTTATACATGCACTCATTCTTCAATATGTAAAACATGTTTTAACTTTACAGAAACATACAGTCACTGGATGTTGTCATCAGTGATGTCATCAGTGATGTCATTTGAGATGTCATCAGTGATGTCATCAGTGATGTCACTAACCATGTCATGAATGATGTAATATGTGACATCATCAGCAGTGGATTGCGGGTGCGTGATATATAGTTAGCGCTTATAACTATATATGGAATTTCAATGGTTTTATGCGAGTAAAATAAGGTTTTCTAAATGCAAATCCCTAACTATATATGGCCTAAAACCAATGGTTTTTTCATTGAATATATATATATATATATATATATATATATATATATATATATATATTACCCACTGGCGGTCGCCAGTAGGTAGTTATAGTAAGGATTATTTTCCACAGGAAATCCGCAACATTCTATTGGGAATAACTTTGGCACCGATTTAGGGATCTGCCTGTAATTTTCCTTAAATTTGCCTCGCTGCGCTCCGCTCCTTCCCCGAAAGTTTGGGGGGGATTCATCCAGCAGGGGCCGAGATAAAAGGGGGGTCCCAAAACGTGTTTTCCCCATGATAATTTCCATAGTGCGGTTGGACTCACTTTTAGCCCGAACGGCTGAATGGATTTCCACCAAACTTGGCAAAATTGTGGGGACTGGTAGCCCGATGTGCCTTTGCTATGTCTCAAGATATGTGCTCCAGTGGATTTTGAGTAATTTAGGTTAAAAGAAATATATATATCTATAAGCGCGCCCCGGTACGCGCACCGGGGAGCGCTCCAGCACGCTACGCTAGTTCGCGTGCGGAAAGCTGATTTGCTCTCGGGTGTCTGTCAACATTCCAAACAGTCCGGAGCGGCCGCCATCTTGTGTCTCGGTAGGATCGAGACACAAGAGGTGGCAAAAACAAAGGGGAAATGACCAAAAGACCCCCCCTGAACCCCTAGGTTTGATGTGGGGGCCATAAAAGGGCCCCGCGGGGCAAAAAAAATATTTTTTTTCTTTTCGATTTGCGCAGGGGGAGCGCCCGGTACGCTCACCGTGGAGCGTACCGGGGAGCGTACCATGGGGAAAAAAGAATGACAGTTTTTTAAAAATGTAGCATTTTTTTATAAGTTGGAGGTAGTTCTAAAAAGAACTGTTTTTTTATTCTTTTTGTTGTTTTATATTTTCTTTATTGTTTGTTGGAACATTTTTTACTTTTTTTAGCTTTTATGAACAATTTTATATTTTTTTTGTAATTTTTATGGGGACAAACAAAAAACAGGGAATTGTAAACGATTTAACTGGAGCAAAAAAAACAGGAAAAAATTAAGGTTTCTTTTTACAGTTGTGGTTGTCTCCAGCACGGTTGATGAGTTTAATACTTTGCTCTCCATTGCAAACTGTAGTCCCGCAAAATTTGCAAACTATTTTAAAATCTCCAAACTGGGTTTGGATGTTTGGGACCATCTCCCTTGTCTCTGGACCCGATGGAGTGGGTTGTTTACTTTGGGAGGTGCTTGGAGAAGATTGGGGAGGGTTCTCTGACCTCTGCCGCAGCATAGTTGTTTGGGTGCCGGCGTTGTATGTGGCGAATCATGGTGTTGTTGCCAAAAGAATACTTTTTGGCAGGGTTCCCCCTGGAAAGTACAGTGCCACAGATCAGACAAGTAACCTTTGGCACATTAACTTTCTTGAGGCCCCTTGGGATTTTAAAAAACTCCCAGACAATGTGCTCCTTTGGCTTATAGGGGGTAGTATTTTCAGGCAGGAACCGCCTCTCCTCCTCCTCCTCCTCCTCCTCCTCTTCTTTATCTCCACCACTGTGGTGTTGTGGTGGTCCTTGTGGTGGTGGTGGTGGTGGTTGAGATGCTCCTGCTGCTGCTGCTACTGTAGCCATTTCTCAGTACAAATAGGTACAAATAGGTCTGCAAACAGGTCTTCCTCACTCAAAGTACGAAGTGAGAATGAGGAAAAAAGGTGGGGCTTTCATCATTTGGAAAACAAAACTGTCCTGAACCAATGAAAAGTGTTATTTTCAGGTCACATGACCAGGGCATTCATCATTTGGAAAACAAAACTGTCCTGAACCAATGAAAAGTAATATTTTTAGGTCACATGACCCGATGCGCTTACGCTAAGCGCCCCGACGCGCTTACGAAGCGCAATCGTATGCGCTCGGGTGCTTCCGGGTGCACTTACGCCGTGCGTATCACGCGGACGCGGCTACCCGATACGTCACAATGATGTTTTTGTTCGCGGCAATAGCGCAAACGGGACGCTCACCTGTACATGCACCGGGGCGCGCCGCAGGACTGCGCTTTCCGGTGCGCACAACGGTACGCGCACCGGGAGCGCTCCAGGGTAAAAAAAAATACATATATATATATACATATAAAAAATAGTATTACATAAATATACAATATAAGATTCATTATAAAAAATATTATATTTGATAGCAATAGAAATTTGCTATTAAAAAAACTTTGAAATTCACTGAAAAAAACATAGATTTGAAGCCCTATATATAGTTAGGAATTAGCATTTAAAAAACCTACTAAATTCACTGAAAAAACCATAGGTTTGACACCAGTTATAGTTAGCTGGACATTTTACTGACATAAAACCATTGAAATTCCCACGTTATAGTTAGTTGGACTCACTATAACTTGCGCGCCTGCAATGCACTGCTGATGACGTCACATATTACATCACTCATGACATGGTCAGTGACATCACTCATGACATCACTGATGACACCATCCTTGTGACAGACCTCCTTTCAGTGTAATGTAACCCTTGAAACACATATTCAAAAATAGAAAGTAACATTTTCAAAAAAATGGAGATAACCATACCAGTTACAACAACCAATTCAGTAATTCCACCATCTATATACACATTCACTCATTCACCAACAGTTCTATATAGTCACTCATACATATACTCACTCATCATATGTAGTGATACACCCATACATCCTGTTACACACCGACAGCCATCCAAAAGTTACTCACACACATACTCACACATGCAAATAAACTATTGAACATCCATTAATTTGCATATACATCTATACACACACTACCACCTTACTTCTAAGGAATCTTACACATACTTAGGGGCATATTACCACGCAATAGCGATAATTATCGCTATTGCTTGGTTAGAGACAAAAATTTACCGCTGAGCTGCGGCGATTTTTACCGCAAATAAACCTTGGTATTACCAAGGTTTACCGCAAATGCGATAAAAATCGCCGCAATGCATGAATATCGCTGAAAATTCAGCGATATTCATGCATTAGCGAGCTAATGCTCTTAGCCATGTTATCCACCTCCCATAGGGTAACATGGCTAAGAACTGCTCAGGGCAGGTGTTAGCTTTTGGAGATATTCGCGCTTAGCGCAAATATCTCCAAAAGTTGGTAATAGGAGATAGCGATGTTAGCGACTGTTTTCAGTCGCTAACATCTTGGCACGCCCACTTTGCATGTCATTAGTGATAAATATCACTGACATGCAAAGTGGGGCCCAAGATGGTCGCTATCTCCTACTAACTGTCGCTAACCGGTGTTAGCGACAGCTAGGTAATAGGGAGATAATTTTATCTCCGCTTTCTTGGCTTTTAAAGCCAAAAAAGCGGAGATAAACCCCCTTGATAATATGCCCCTTACTCTCTTAAACAATCACTTATAGAAACACATACTTATTTAAACAGGAACTCTTACAATCTCTCACTCTCACATATACTCACTTATATACATCAATACTCACATATAGTAAATTAAAACATATGTAGTTACTGATAAAGACACTAGTGAGACAGTCATTCACTGACTAACACACACTTATACACACTCATCCACCCATACAGTCCTGCACATATGCTGTCTTCAAAACACATACAAACAGTGAGTCAGTCATTGATGCATCTATGTGCTAAGTAATACGCCCACCAAACCATACAGACACTCATACTGATACTAAAAAAAAAATCTCCCGCCCAGTGGGAGCAAACACAAACAGCTGTTCCCACTGAGTGGGAGTAATGCCGGGTTCTGCAGCACCGAGGACGAGTGCATGTGGGGAGCCAGCGGAGCCACATGGGCCCTAGGGCTCCCCCAGTGACTCCCAACATACTGTTAGATGGGTTCCCCTTTGTGGGGTCAGCTGCCTGCAGAGGGTTTGCCACCGGGCCTTTGGGCTTGTGCGGAGGGGTTTGGCTTTATGTATTGTAGGAAAATATTACTTTCTGCTAAAAAAACAAGAAATTCACTGAAAAAACTAAAGTTAAATAACGTTACAGTTAGGTAAAGATTTCAACGACAACATAACGTTTTAAATGTTCAAACCCACTGACATTCACCAGTTATAATTACCACAAGTAAATATAACTGGTGCCCCAAGGTAACTATAACTCGCACCCTCTCCATGAACTGCTATTACCCCACATATTATATCACTCATGACATCCTATGTGAAAGCATTCCTAATATGGCACCATTTGTAATCAACTTATTGATGAGAAAACTGTGCATGGCGGGATTTTCTACGTTTAAAATGTTACGTTGTCCCTGAAATTTTCACCTAACTATAACCTTATTTATCTCACTTTAACCCTTGCTTTTTCAATGAATATACGAATATATATATATATATATACATTATGTATATATATATATATATATATATATGAGAGAGAGAGAGAGAGAGAGAGAGAGAGAGAGAGAGAGAGAGAGAGAGAGAGAGAGAGTGAGAGAATGCGCTGGTACGCGCTAGGGTCGCTGTCAAAGTCAAATATGTTTATTATTAAAAGTAGAGGTTCCATAGCAGTGAAGATTTCATCAAGACAACATTGATGTACAAACTGTCAAGGGACAAAAAACCAAAGTGTCTACTCTCCGTAAGTACCACAGTGGCTTCTCTTGTATGCACAGCAATTAATTATGCAAACTCAATTAACTCGAACAAATAAATATACACATACAAAGAACACAGGAGATGCCTGCAGGTGGTAATGAAAGACATCAATAGCAATATTGCATTAATATTACAGCAGGGAGAAAGTGTAAATCTTAACAAAGCTGCGTTACTTAAACCATACATCATGTAATAATCCATCTAATTGAAACAATGCACTACATGATGCAAACTAAACAGTTTATTAATAACAAACATAGTAGATACTAGAAATACTATAAACCAATACATTTGAATAGATTTTGTGCAAATAATATTTCTCAGTAAATAAATAAATAGCAATAAGTTAAACAGATTTTTGAGAGGGATGTTCCCTGCATAGAAATCGTTTGTGTACCCCCTGAGTGCCGACTGCAAGTGAAACTGATATTGTGACATTTATTTTGTCCTTCGAGTCATACAAGGGTAGCATATGTAGAGTCCTTGGCCTTTCCTTAACAATGCAAGATCCAGGACCTATCCTGTGACCTGGAGGGGCACACCAAGCATGCCCTATAGAAGGCAATGGACGACTTGATGTGCCTTTGATGTATCTCATTACCAGTGGTGGAATCATACTGTGTTTTGAATCGATAATGTGGCGGAATCATACTGTGTTTTGAATCTATAATGTGATGAGACATTTTTCCTGCCTAAGAGCAGTCTTCTGACCACACTCATGTAAAATTCTCCTGTGTTGTGAAACCCAGAACCTAGCACTGGACTCCTGTGTGTATATCGCGTGCATGTGTATGCAGTGCATGTGAAGCAAATGTATGGTGGTAGGACTCCGTGTGTTGTGCACATCTGAGTACTGGGGCCAGTGAAAGCCACTTTGGTGCCCCTGGTTTAGCATGGCACAGGATGGAATATGAGGACAGCTTCTCCCAGAAACTAGAAGAGTATTGCCTGGATTCTTTGGCTTGAGGCCAGAGACCCAGTCAATGAAGTTAGGAGGGTGGAGATGGGGCTCCCTTTAGCAGTTCCACGAGGGCCTTGATAGCAAAGGATAGCTGATTAATTCTTTGTGAACACTGATATTTTTTGAAGGGTGACAGGTGTGAAAGCAGCTGCTTCTGTGAGGTAAGGGAACCTAAAGTCAACACATTTTGCTGGAGGAGCTTAGGGTCTGCCTAAAAAGCCTTGAAAACTGCCTTGCTGCTGACAGAATGAAGGAGTGCGTATTGCCTTCAAAAGGAGAGACTGTCCAGGAGGAGAATACCAGTATGTTTCCAGTGTGAGGAGCCCTAGAGCAAGCTGGTGACTCAAGAGAGTAATCCAGGTTTGACCTGTGCTGTAAAGGGGTTCCCCTCTCTCTCTGCCCGGTTCTCTGCCCGGGTATCAATATTGTATTAGAGTGTGTATTCCCATGAAGTCTATTAGTCCACCACAGACTTAAAAGATTTACACTGCTGCTGCTGGCAAGGAAAAGAAAACCACAACACCACCAAAGCAGAGAACGTGATCGGTACTGAAGGCAGAAACTACCTTGAGAAACATCACAGTGAGAAATGCTGCATAGAAACCGCAACTGCCAGTACTTGATGTCTGGCTGCAGCTGACTAAATTGGCCACCACTGCTGCTGCAGACCCACCTCTCCAAGACTGTTGCATGAACCTTGTCCTGAGTGAGAACACTGCTGTGATTTCCTAATGAAATGAGTCAAGTCGAGAGCGCGGTATTGTACCCAACATTCACCCCACAGACTGGAATACCCCAAGCAGCCAAAAACAATACCCCAGGGATTTGCCTCTACCGGAAAACAAGAGACAGAGGTGCATACTATTTGTCAAAGACATTATTAAAACATTAAACTGCAATGCTCATTGAGCCAGAAATAACATTTATGGTCATCTGCACAAGAACCTAATTTTGTCTGAGCTCGTAGAGAGATGAGATTGATAATACCAGGACCTTGACAATAATGAGAGAGACAGTAGGTTAGAATGTAGCTGAGTACAACATGTATGTCATACCTATCTATTATGTAGTGCTAAGTACCGCTGAGATATTAAAGTACTTAGTTTTTTTCCATAAAAGAAGCACTGGGCAGGACATTAAGTTATTGTGCCTGTTGGTTGTTGAGTTCTGAGCAATGCCCCCCACTTCCTTGCTGAGGAACCTGTGACTTCTTGCCTTCCCTGACCTGAAAGTCAGGTGCAGAAAGAGCATTTCCTGGCCCAGTTTCCAGAGCCATAATAAATATCCCAGACACCTGTACATCACTAGCACACGATGCAATATGTTCTTCAATAAATGTGTCTATTGGTTACGTTTTCTACACACATATCATCACAGAGCTCCATAGCCAGGCAGAATGCTAGGCATTACGATTTGAGCCCGGCTGTTATAAGTAACTTCCAGCAAAGCAGATCTTCTATTTATTTTGATCTTTGCACAATAAAAACCTTGTTATTCACCCTAAAAGACCTAGGGAGCCTTACATAACAATTGCAATGCAACAAAGTAGTGCAAAAACAGATTAGTACGAGATAGCTTTATGTTCCTCTTTCTCTAAATCTTTCAAACTTAGATCAGTTAGTAAGATATAATCATAACACAATTCTGTATGCAATTTTACATCCTCGCTGTTGGTAATAAATGACCACTGGAAATAAATATTACCAGGGAAAAATATTTCCGGTTGATAAGCAAAGATCCAAATAAATGTTGCATGGTCCATAGTCTTTTGACAAACTGCTGTAATTAAGGTCTAAAAAGGAGCAATTTGATCTGTCTTTCAAACAATTCTGCAAAATCGCTTTTATTGGACTCAGATATCAATAAAAAATATTGATTTATATATGTACATCTAAATAAGCCGATGTGCTTTCGGTACAAAATCCATGAATTTTGGGTTAAGGTTAAATTGCATATAGATGTTAAATGTCTTCAATTTGGAAAAATAATTTCCAAACATCCCCTGAAAATGTGGAGTTTATTATAGAAATTTCACATCTAATCTCAGCATTTACTTCAGCATTTTTTTACTTCAAAAGTTAGCTGAGCATATTATATGTGGAAAGCCATTCGAAATGTTTGTGAACGATCACAGATTTACAGCTTTGAGGGTGTTCAAAACATTCCCAATGTCTGCCTTCATGCTTCAGAACAACGTTGTTCCCACTCATAGCCCTATGTTGGTAAAAGAAGCAATTTTGATATACTTGTGGGTTTAATCCAGTTATAACTATGAATAAAGGTTGAACAAACCTAAAATCTGATTCTGTGAATTTTAAATTCACTATTTGGAAATTCTGACAACAAAACCAGAATTTTGCTATTGCGAACCACATTGACCCCCAAGGTTTTGGGATGGAGCCCCACGAGATATTCACATGCATTTAGAAGATACTCAATTTTTGCTGGGGCAAAAATACAACAAAATACTAAAATAGTTTAACCAAAGAATATGTTTTCATTTAAGTTCCAGGAATAGGCCCCAGCATGATAAAACAAGCTTTCATCCTTTACTGCATGTTTGGTTCTGATGTATGTGAATTAATAGAAAAACGACAACTGAGAAACCACTTTGGAGGAAACCAATTCATCGAAAACCAATTTTAAGGAAATACAAATACATCAAAAGATAAAGGAAACATTTTAAAGTCAAGAAATATTTTTTTTTAAATCCAAAATTACATCAAACTTGGGTGGAGTTATGAACTAGTGCATATTTTTCGGGTTCAGTGATGAGTAATGTTTAGGGGCGATATGGCGTTTTTAGGTGTCAGGAATGAGTGGAATTTAGGGTACACGGATGGTGGAGTTTAGGTGTGGTGAGGGCTTTTTTTATTTATCAGCAATATGTGGAGTTTAGTAGTGGTGAGGTGTTTTTAGGGTTTCGGGATGGGTGTAGAGTAGGGGTGTTGACTTAAGAGACTTTTACGGTTCATGGATGGGTGGAGTTTAGTGCTAGTTAGGGCCTATAAGGTTCACTGATGGGTAAAGATTACGGGTGATGAAGAGTTTTTAGGGAACAGAATTGGGTGGAGTTTAAGATGATGAGCTGTTTTAAGGATTCAGGAATGGGTGGAGTCTAGTGGTAGAATGGGGTTTTTAGGGTTCAGGGATTGGTAGAGTGTATGGGGTTAGGGGTGGTTAGGAGTTTTTAGGGTCATTTATGGCTGGTTATTAAGCATGATGAGGGTTTTTAAGGGTTCAGGTGTGGGTGGAGTTTGAGGAGTGCGGAGGGGTTTTAAAGGGTTAGGTATGGGTGGGATTGAGGAGCAGAAATGTTCTTTAGAGTTCAGGAATGGGTGAAGCTTAGGGGTAGTGAGGAGTTCTAGGGCTCAGGGGTGGGTGGAGTGTAAGTGTACAAAGGGCTTTTAGGGTTCAAGTGTAGATGTAGTTTATGGGTTAGGGATGGGTGTAGATTAGGTGTAGTGAGGGCTTTTTAGGTTTCTGGGATGGATGGAATGTAGCGGTAAAAAGGGCTTTTAGGGTTTTAGGACGGGTGTAGATGTGGTGAGGGGTTTTAGAGAACAGGGATGGTTGTGTTTTGGCATTGTGAGGGTCAGGGATGGATGGTGTTTCGGGGTGGTGAGGGTCAGTGAATTAAAAGCATCCAAAGTAATGGTTTGATAAAGTAATGGAGAAGGGTGGCTCAATGGTTAGAGCGGCAGACCCTGATGCAGAGGTCTGGCCCGGGACCAGGGTTCAATTCCCGCCTTGGCGGCTCTTGGACTCAATCTCCCCGGACCTGAAAATTCTCGCCTCAGTGCCTAGTCTAATCATGGGTCCCACTCTGTGACTCTGGGCAATAGCTTGCTTAATCTCCACAACGGCCCCAGCAGCGCTTGGATGCCTGGCTTCACCTTGGGGGTGCCCAGGAGTGGACATCTCACAGGAAAGCCAGGAAGGGTTCCACAGCGGTATGAATACAGCGCTACGAGACCTCAGGGTAGACGTGCGCTATATAAATACAAACACATTTGCACATTTACATTTAATTTTGAAACAGTTTTCCCTTAAGTTAACCTGTGCAGCCATTGTATTTACACCATAAATTTTAAGCATGTAAAAGTCAGTTTCGAAAAAAATGACATTCTATGAGTTGTTTTCTATGAAATTATGAATGCCATTCAGAAAATGTTCATTAAACAGATTTGGGGATATTGTTTCTCAGTAATGATATTTCGTGAAATCGTTTTTCTATTAAATCACTTACTGTTTGGTTCACAATAGATAACCCATGCTTCACTTTGTAAAAGCAGATTGTGAGATTTACCAGATGTTAGATGAAATTAAAGCTCATAGTATTTCAGGCGATGAATTTCATAGTTATTGCCACCATTTGTCTCTCAACCAGTATTGCCTGTAGTAATGCAATTTTAATCAGGAATAATTAATTTCCCACTTTCTGTAATTTGTTAGCACTTGCTGCCACTCAGCAGGGTTGATGTCCCCATTAAGTGCTTTTTCTCTCTCATTAAATATTTGTTTACCTGTCTTGCAATACTTCTATAATAAGTGGTAACATGGCCCAAAATGTTTTATTTGTTGGGGACACTTCTTACTAATTAGGTGTATTAGTGCCTACGTCTTCATATGTTAGTTTATTGTTAACAATCAACCATCTCATTGACTAAGATCATCATTGGCTTCTGAATTGTTAAGAAGATATTCTTTCTGAAAGTGGAGAGTTGGTAAAAGTCAATATTACCAATGTTAATTTATCACCAATTTCATTGCATAAGTGTATAGCCTGAACCTGACAGAAAGTGCTATATGGGCTAATACCACACCACCTCTACACCAAGCTACTTGTCGTAATACCTTTCAATTCTAGACATACTGCAGAATGAAATGGCTCAAAAGAAGACAAAAATTAAGAACAACATCAGGGTCAGACTAGGATCCAAAAAAGGTTCAAGCACCCCAAAAGAGTGCCTCACATTTGCGGATCATGGCATTAGGTGAATAATGTTTTGAAAAAGGTGTGGTAAAATAAGCATTTTAATGCCGTTTGTGCCAGTAACATTGGTCAAAACTAGAAGCATTGCAGCACTAAAAAATGCATTTACTTGTAGTGGCAACACCCTGCACAGGGTGAGCTTCCCTCTCCGGAAGACCCATGTCCTGGATTATGCTTACCACATAAATCAAACATTAAATACAGAGCCAATGAGGACGAGGTTAAGATGGCATCTGTGAGACCAGAGCCTACAAGGACAAAAAAATTAAGAGAGTCTGAAATTATTCCTGTAGGAGGGTGTCACAGTGCGGGATATTTGGAGAATATATAACGCTTGATGGCAAAGATAGTTATTTTATCAATCTCAGAGGGATGAAACGATTATTTTGCCATGTCAGGATTTAATCTTGTGAACTGCAATATGCTCACACTATTTGGTTTCTAAATCCTCTTCTTGGCATTCCTGGGACCGTAATACACAAAGTGCCCTGGGGCACTTTGGTATTATGGAAGGGGGCGAAGACGCTGGTGTGGCCCCTTCTGTAATACTGAATGCACTGGCACCAGCATGTTCTCATGAGGGCATTCCCTCATTTGCATGGAGTATGGTCCATGTAAATGAGGGAATCCCTTGGTCTGTGCCATATTACCGACATGGACTCAGAGGCAAAGTAACTGTCAGAAAGTGCAGTGAAGGTTCGCCAACTAAAAAGTGGCACAGTCAGTGTGTCTCCTGATTGCATCCCTGTGGAGTTGGATGTGAGGGTCCCATGGACCCCCGGAAATACCCTTGCAGGTAGGTGCAGCCAGTCATGGCACCCGCCTACTACAGTATCTCTAATCCCTTTCAAAAGTGCAGGCGGGTTTTCTCCCTGCACAGTGAAATATGGAGCTGCTTCAAAGCTGCTGCTCTGCTTTTCAACTGAATACCCTGCCCCAAGGGCAAGGCAATTTTCCGGCTGCCCTGAGGGCAGTGCATTCCATATAATAGGGTGCACTTTCCCTGTTTGCACCCGGCGCACCTGTTTTAAGTTGCACTGGGTGCAAACAGGGAAAGTGTGTCCTTTACAAAATAGGGCCCCTAGAGCTCTTGTATCATGGTGGCCATGCAAGATTTTCTAAAGCCTTGTAAGGGGGATGGCTTAAGTCTGGAATTGCTACCAACAGATTGTAGTGGGAGCTACAGTTTCACGTTTCTCCTTGAAAGTCTGGGTTAATTGCCACTGCATGTTTTCTGCTTTGTTCGGAAACACCAGAATTGAGTGAAAACACCTATTTGACACCTTTAGTTGACAGCCAGACTGTAAAAGACAGATATAATTTGGGTACTTTGAGCAGTGGCATCACACAAAATGATGAAGCTCCCTCCAGAATGAGGTGAGGGGCCCCTGAGTATGCCATATGTCACATATGTTTATAGACCTTGGCCTTGAATACAAGCCCCCTGAAGAATGGGGCCCCCAATACTGACAGGCGCTGTAGGGGCTTGTTTTACACCCCTGGTCATGGGCACGTAACACCTCTGGGCCTGTGGGCCAAATATTGTATTTGTTCTACAAGTGCTTTCAATGCCCCTGAAAGCTAATGAAAGACACTTGCATGCCCTTACTAAGAGTGCACAAACCAGGCATGTATAGATGCAGTGCATCATTGGTGTGCTGAGCAAGGCCAGTGGGCCAGCAAAAAATATGTTTGCATATGTAAAAATGCCACTCACAATAGGTGCGTCATGGATATACACAAGCTCTGGGTGTAACAGAGACCCATATGAGTGGAGACCTACTGCACTCAGGGCCACGTTTCCCCCTCTAGAGCTATCTGATCTGCGGAATCCAGAGCTAGAATGACCATTTGGAAACAGGAAGCCCATCCCCTCATTAGGCTGAGGAGAAAAGTGTTGTTTTTAGGGGTGGAAGGATACAGGAATTATTCAATGGCCTGTGTGACAAACAGCCAGACGGGAACACAACATGTTTAATTAGGCATATTATACTCTAGTTTATATACTCCATATTATATAGTATTCACCCAGTAAACTAGAGACTAGAATGAAACATTTTCCAAGGCTGATTTCACTTCCCAGTCCACCACCACTAGGCCATTACCACATTTGAAAAGACCTATAGATATTTTGATAGAAGGGCAGTGCAGAATATAGAGAATTGAAAACTGGATGTACTGCTTTCATTACTGCTAAGTCATTGTGAAAACATAGGGGGTGATGCAGAAGTCTGACTGCCAAATTTTGGCAGTGTCAGTCCTAATAATAGTCTGATTATGTAGCACTTGGCACAGCTATGATGCCTCTTAGTGCAGCACACAACAATGCTGTGGTGAGAATTTGGGTTATTGGTTAAGAGGGGTGGAAGCCTCACTCAGACAAGATCCACAATATTTGTCAGGGTGACCGTGAAAGTAAATTAATTAACTAGTGTGTAACCCTTTCGGTCTTGTCACAATCAGTCAGCCTTAACTTAGAGGCAATGTGTAAAGTATGTATGCAGAACACAAACAGTATTAAAGTGAAAACACAACACAAGAAAAATCCCAAACCTATTTAAAAGTATACAGTATATTAAAAAAATAAAATGATACCACAACAACCAAAATCTGATCAGTAGAACCAGAGATATTTAGTTGTAATATTTTTAGTGAAATAGCACCAAGAAGCTGAAAGTGTCAGTCACAGTTATCTGGCCTTGCTAGACTGGGGGAACGTCACAAGTTTAGGCCGCCCATTTTGGAGCACCGGTCAGATACAGGGACCAGGCTAGTCCCACTGCAGATTTACTTTCTCAAGTCCGGCGTGAAAAGTACTGTTTTTGTTGGAGGGGGCCGCAAGGAAGAAACTTTCAGCGCAAAGACTAGGTTTAGTTTCACAGAGACTAGTTGCTCTAGTGCAAAGAGACGGTTGTAACTAGGTCTTCAGATTGCCAGTCATTGTGGGCTGGCACTGTCACCATGAAGAGCAGGTCCTGCTAAAGCATTGTATTGGCAATCACCGCAGGCGGTCAGTCTTCAGAATGAATAGGTCACTTTGTGTTTGCGATGTGCTCTAACTTTAGGATTTTCACCTTTTCTCACGAAGGAGCTCTCACTGATGCCAGCTAAGGGTCCAAGACCTGGCAGCAGCTCTTGGGGATCAGGAATTTTGATTCCAGCAGAGGCCAGCAGCAGTTCTTAGACAAGCAGGATCAGTTGGTTCCGGCTACTTTACAGTTGCAGGGAGGACTCTGGAAGCCTGTTGTAATCCTGTAGCTAACACAGGAAGTCAGCATACTGACCCTTGGAGTCACTTGGGAAGCCTGGGGTCAAAGCAAGCAGGTTCAATCTTAAAATAGCAGGACAGCCTTTCTGACAGCATTGCAATCCTCCTTCTGAATATTCCACAATTCCAGGTGTATTCTGATGAGTGGTTCTAAAGGTCTTTTTTATACCTGCTGCCAGCCTTTGTGTTTCCTGACCTACCCCCAAAACTGATTCTGGTCAGTTTTTTCCCTGGTCCTGGCTCCAAACTGTCAGAGTTACAAGGACAAGGACAGGCCTGGTGTCATGTGCCTTCGTGTTCTGTGGGCAAAGTCCTTTGAAATGTAATCAGGGCAGGGCACTGCTCCTACCTAGCCGTTCTCACTTAAAGACCCTCTCCTAGCTGCACCCAGGTGCTATTGTTCACTGCGAAGGGCCCAGGTATATTCTTGATGAGGGAACAATTTATTGGCCCAGGCAACTCAAAACTACTAGGAAGGCCGCAGAAACTTGGGGCAGAAAAATGCCAACTTTCTAAAGGGGAATTTTCAAAATTATAATCTAAAATCCAACTTTACCATTTACCAGGATTTTCATATACTGTTTATTTGAGTGTAAACATCATTTCCCTATCTGCTCCCAATCTGAAGTTGGCATTTAATAATTTAAATAGGGTACCCATGGTTAGACTTTGGTGGAGACTGGCCTTACAACAGTGAAAGTCAATGTTTGGAGCTTTTCACTGCCAGGACATCTAAAGCTTTAGCACACATACCCTTCTTTTTAAATACTGTGCACCATACCCTATGGACCTTAAAGGCCTAACTTAAGTGTGACTTATAAGTATTAAAAAGAAAGAGTGTGATCTGGCAAGAGGCTTGTTTTGCCACGCTAAAATTACTGTTTAAAACTGCATTATAGGTTGCAGTGGTAGACATAAGGCATGTTTAAAAAAAAGGCTACTTTAGTGGATGGCACAATGAGTGCTGCAGCCCACTAGGAGCATTTAATTTAGAAGCCCTGGTACATGTACTATCATATACCAGGGACTTACAATAAATTAAATGTACCAATCAGGTGTCAGCCAATTTTATAATGCTGTGAGGACAAAGCAAAAGCACTTTACGAATGATTAGCAGTAATAAAGTGCACAGAAACCTAAAAGCCCACAAAAAACTGCTTCAGAGAAACAGAAGGAAGAGGAAAGCAAACTCTGGCCTGATCCTGCGTAAAGGGCTAGATCCAACAGCTATATTTACTAACATAATTGTATTGGTTTTATTGACCTCAATCGGTTTAACGGTGGAATGGGCCCCTTTGGGTTGAGCACATTTGACCTATAAGGAAGCCAAAGTAATCTGGAGCAGTTGGACTCAAACACTGACTTGCCACGTGACTTCCCCATTTACTGAATAGACACTGAAGGCTGCATAAAGGCCTCCTGAACTTCGGGCAAATCAAGGGTGTCCACCACATTCCTGGTCATTATGGCTTCAGGCCAGAGCTTTTTGCCTACAAATCATTGACTTCAGGTGTGTTAGTCTTTTTAATTCAATGTAAGCAAAACAAGACTACAACACCATGCATTAGTCTATCAAACTCAGGACTGGAAACAGGGTCCATAATGATCTGGCAGGAGGTGATCATCCTAGGCAAATTGCAAACAGCTGTACAGGAGCAGGAAATTATAACTTTATCACAGGTGTACAAAACTTCTAAATTGGCATGCAAATCTTTATTATAAAAACAGTGACAATTTGATAATCATAAATCATTGCAAATACAAGCATGTTCATGGGGTTGAGTGCCTACTGCCGAGATTCGAGTATAGACTGCGGTTTAGAATATCCACTTTTTACCCTTTCATCCTTCCTAGGTCAACAACAAAGTCTAAAATTAACTGGCTAGAGATATATCATTCTATGTCAATAGGGGCACTAACTAATCCTTAGCTCACTAAACATGCATGGCCATTTCAAGTGGGGCTGTTGCAGATTAATATTTTATAGTATTTGTAAAGAGATTCAAAATGCACATTAAAATCATCATAACATGCACTGTGGGGTTGGGTAGGGTGGGTTGGCCCACCATGGCAATGGCCTATTGACCCTTTTGCATGTTTTTGGACAACCACAAACAGTACATATCTTTGCTGCAGAAGGGTTGGTATATTAGTTATGCGATAGGGGTAAAAAGATGCAGATGAAAACCTTCTACCCAATTTCTATTTTTTCCTAATATATTACATTTATTTATTTCAAAAATTAATTTATTTGAGAAAACTATGAGTGATTTACATGAGTCACCTTTTGATACATTCAGAGTTACGTCTAGTTTTTAGAAATCTATAATATTCCAGGGACTCCCACAGGATTTACAGCTCTTTCCGTGACAAATTGCAAGTAGGTTGAAACCACAAAAAAAGGAAAAATCGATCACCACTTAGAAAAATCAAAAAACGATGCTAAAACACTTGTTTCCTCCACAGTGTTTCCTCTCCCCTGATGTCCCACTGCAGGGCATTCCTGGTGCAGGATTGCGCACAGCGTCGCCATCCTGCACCAGAAATGCCCCCACTAGACATCAGGGATGTTTTTTTGGTGGCATAGGAAGCGCCCCCTTGGGCAAGGGTCGCTTCCTGGGGGGCAATTTAAATTTCAGACTTTTCTGCCCCCCCTGGGGGCAGATCGGGCCAATTTTTCCCGAATCTGGACCGGGGGGGGGGGGGGGGGGTAGAAAAGCCCACCAGATACCAGGGATTGTTTTTTTTTGTATAGGAAGCGACCCCTTGAGCAAAGGTCGCTTCCTGGGGGACAATTTAAATTTCAGACTTTTCTGCCCTCCCTGGGGGCAGCTCGGCCATTTTTTGGGCCGAATCTGGACCCAGGGGGGTAGAAAAGCCCACTAGACACCAGGGATTGTTTTTTTTTAATAAAGGAAGCGATCCCTTGGGCAAGAGTCGCTTCCAGGGGGCTAAATAGTTATTTTAGACTTTTCTGCCCCCCTGGGGGCAGATTGGCCATTTTTTTCCGATTCTGGGCCCAGGGGGGGGGGGGGGTAGAAAAGCCCACTAGACACCAGGGATTGCTTTTTTTTGTATAGGAAGCGACCCCTTGGGCAAGGGTTGCTTCTAGGGGCTACATAATCATTTTAGACTTTTCTGCCCCCCTGGGGGCTGATCGGCCATTTTTTGGGCTGAATCGGACCCAGGGGGGGGGGGGTAGAAAAGCCCACTAGACACCAGGGATATTTTATTTTTATAAAGGAAGCGACCCCTTGGGCAAGGGTCGCTTCCAGGGGGCAATATAAATATTTCGGCTGTTTTTTTCCGATTGTGGACCCAGGGGGGGTAGAAAAGCCCACTAGACACCAGGGATTGTTTTTTTGTATAGGAAGCGACCTTGGGCCCATATTTTGTAAAAATATATTCTGCCCCCTCTGGGGGCAGATTAGTGTCTTAATTTGGCCTTTCTGCCCTCTGGAGGGAGCAAAAAAAACACTAGACACCAGGGAAATCTTTTTTTTTTAAATGGAAGCGACCCCTTGGGCAAGGGTTGCTACCAGGGGGCCCAAATTTAAAAAGATTTATATTCTGCCCCCCATGGGGACAGACACCCCATTTGTGGCATACCCTGTGACATAGCCTGTTGTAATGTGTATTGTTTTTTTTTTCTTCTAAAGTGTATGGTTTTATTTTCTCTTTAGACTGTTGCAGTGTGCGGGTCCGTTACTGGTGGTTCTGCTGTTTGTGTAGTTGCATGTTTTTGGTAAGAGACCTTTTTTGTTCAATTTTAATGTAAATGTTTTTTTGCAAAGTGCGTAATAATACGAGTATGTTTGGTTTCTGTTTTTTGTGATTGTAAAACATGTTTTGCATTTGTGCTCGATGTGTACTTTGCTTTCTGTAGATGTAAGTTATTTTTTTCTTCTTTCTAGTGGGATATCGTTGCCTTTTTGCTGTGTCTTTGCAGAGTAGGTGCTGGTGAGAGTAGCTGTCTCTTGTAAGTGAATTGTATTTTTTTTCAGTATATAGATCTTTGTGATAAAGGCTTACATTTTTTCACTTACTTTGCACAGTGTTGGTTGTAGAGTTGTTTGTTCAGTATCCTTTTATTTAGTAAGGATAATGGCTAGCCCCCGGATTACTGCTCAGCAAGTTGTTCGAATGCTTTTTGAATCTTCCTCTGACCATGGTTCAGAGAGTGACTATGATTCTGAGGCAGAGGTGGGAGGTGAAGATTCAGGTAGTGAGTTTTATCTACATATGGCTTCATCTGATGATGACGATACTCTGAGTGCTGATGAAGCTAATTTTGGTGTGGATGAAGTGCCTGTGGTTGCGGAGTACATTGCTGTGCCGATAGTGCAGCAATAGGCATCCGGGCTGCAGCCTGGAGCTGCTAGACTTCCAGTTGGTGTAGTGAGTCAAGAAGCAGCTGGGTGGCAGCCTGGGGCTGCAAGACTTCTCATTGAAAGTTCTGACCTCTGGGTTGCCCCAGGCATGGTGCAGCCGGCATTGCCTGAATTTTCTGGTGTTCCAGAGTGTAGGGTGAACACTGAAAACTTTTTGCCAATTGATTTTTTCAAGTTGTTTATGGATGATGTGTTTTTGGCTGAGATTGTAGAGCAGACTAATTTGTATGCAGAACAGTTTTTGAGGGAGAACTGTGCCAGCCTTAAGCCCCACGCTAGAGCTGCCCGATGGACTCCCACAAATCTGGAAGAGATGAAAAAGTTCTTGGGTTTAACCTTTTTGATGGGCTTGCTTAGGAAGCCATCAATGGCTTCATATTGCTCTACTAGTCCCTTGATGGCAACTGCTATATTTCCGGCAGTCATGAGTCGTGATAGGTATTTGCTTCTGCTTCGGATGATGCATTTTGTCGATAATGGTTTAGCTTTGCCACAAGTTCATCCTGATTGTGACCGTCTTTTCAAGATTCGGCCTGTCATTGATCACTTTGTTGATCGGTTTTCTGAGATCTATGTTCCTGGGAAAGAAATTGCAGTGGATGAGTCTTTGTCGTTGTTCAAGGGCCGCTTGGTTTTTAGGCAATACATTCCTAGTAAGAGGGCACGCTATGGAATTCAGCTGTATATGCTGTGTGACAGTCGGACTGGATATGTCTTTAATTTCAGGGTGTACACCGATAAGCAATCCAGTATTAACCCCCCCGGTTGTCCGTCCACTTTTGGAGTGACCGAGAAAAATGTGTGGGAACTTGGTAGAGGATTAGTTAACAAAGGTCATCATTTATATGTTGATAACTCCTACACTGGTGTGCGGTTGTTCAGGGAATTGGCCAAAGTGGACACTGTTGCTTGTGGCACAATCCGCTCTAACTGTAAAGGTTTCCCAAAAGAAATTGTTTGTCAAAAGCTTGCCCGGGGTCAGTGCAGTGCATTGCGTTGCGAGGAGCTTCTAGCTGTGAAGTTTTCAGACAGGAGAGATGTTTACATGTTGACTACCATACATGATGAAAGAACTGAACCAGTGACTGTTTGGGGTCAGGTTGCAGAAGCGTGCAAACCTGTGTGCATTTAGACTATAATAGGCACATGGGTGGTGTTGACAGAGTAGATCAGAGGTTGGAACCGTATGATTCTCTTCGTAAGGCTTACATTTGGGACAAGAAGTTGGCTATCCAGCTTTTCCACTTGGCAACCTTTAATGCTTTTGTTGTGTTCCAGGAATCTTGTCCTCAGTCAAAGATGACTTTTGTAAAGTTTCAGGAGTCTGTAATAGGTAGCCTTGTTTTAGTGGAACAGGCAAGTATTCCTAGAGATGGAGTGGTGGAGGATTTTGCCAGATTGAAAGATCGCCACTTTCCTTTCCCACGCAAGTGAGGCACCATTTTTATCGGAAGACCTGGGGGAACGCTGGGTGGGAGGAAATTTGTGTGAGCAGAGAGATGCCACACTTTCCCACACAAAAATGTGTTAAAAAACTGTTTTTTTCAATTAAAATTGAGGTTTGCAAGGGATTCTGGGTAAAGGAATGTTGGAGGGTCCACGCAAGCCATAGCTCCTTGTAAGCCCCCGGGTGTCTACTTTGCAGAAATGTGTGGGTTAGGTATGTTCCCTAGTTGGCCGCCGAGCCCCGGTCCAAAAACTCATGGGAACCCCCTTGCAAAATCAGGTTGCTTTGTGATAGGTAATTTTGATGTCGCCTCATTAGGTTTTGGGCCCTTGCCTGTTGCGGGTCTTTGAGCCAGCCACGCAAGTGAGGTACCATTTTTATCTGGAGACCTGGGGGAACGCTGGGTGGGTGGACATTTGTTGATCCACGCAGATTCCAGAACTTTCCACCACAGAAATGTGAGGAAAATATGTTTTCCCCCACTTTTTTAACTTTGCAAGGGATTCTGGGTAACAGAACCTGGTGGGAGGCAGTCGAGTCACCCCATCCTAAATTCCCTGGGTGTCTAGTTTTCAAAAATGTATAGGGTTACTAGGTTTCCCTAGGTGCCGGCAGAGCTAGGGTTAAAAAACGACAGGTAGGCACTTTGCCAAAAAAGGCCCATTTTTCACTGCAAAATTGAGGTGCGACCACGTTGCGTTTTGCGCCATTTCCTGACGCAGGCACTAGGCAGACTCATGCAAGTGAGGTACCATTTTTCTCAGAAGACTTTGGGGAACGCGTGGTGGGTGAACATTTGTTGATCGATGCAGATTACAGAACTTTCCACCACAGAAATGTGAGGAAAATGCTTTTTTTCCCCCAATTTCTTAAATTTGCATGGGATTCTGGGTAACAGTACCTGGTGGGAGGCAGTCGAGTCACTGCATCCTGAATTCCCCTGGGTGTCTAGTTTTCAAAAATGTATAGGTTTGCTAGGTTTCCCAAGGTGTCGGCAGAGTTAGGTTTAAAAACGATAGGTAGGCACTTTGCCAAAAAAGGCCAATTTTTTACAGCAAAATTGAAGTGCAACCACGTTGCGTTTTGCGCCGTTTCCTGATGCAGGCACTAGGCAAACCCACGCAATTTAGGTACCATTTTTCTCAGAAGACTTTGGGGAATGCGAGGTGGGTGAACATTTGTTGATCCACATAGATTCCAGAACTTTCAACCACAGAAATGTGAGGAAAATGCATTTTTTCCCCAATTTTTTAACTTTGCAAGGGATTCTGCGTAACAGTACCTGGTGGGAGGCAGTCGAGTCACCCCATCCTGAATTCCCCTGGGTGTTGTAATGACTGGATTTTCTGACCAAGTTATCAGCTCACCCAAGCACCACCAACCAAGTCACCACGTAACTTCATCCCTTCCCAGATCCTATTTACAACAGTACCTGGGTTACTTACCTGGGAATGGGGAACCCACAATATATACAAGCTTATACAGCTAATATACCACTAAATCCTAGAGAAACTACGGAATTCCATCTTACATCCTATAATCTCACCTTATAGCCCCACAACAATCTGGCTCGGGCTAATCTACTCTCTCTCGTGTCGGAGAGCAGCTCCAACATACAACGCCCTATCCTGAGCGATTTCTCCTTACAATGTTCCCACTTGTAGTCCCACGACAATCGGCCCGGACCCCCCTTGCTCCTCGGGGAGCAGCTCCAATATACATAACGCTCTATCCTGAGCGATCTCTCTTCACTGTCCTATTAATACCTCCTGCTCTCTATTGGGAATTTTCTTAGTATCTAACATCTACTGGAAGTATCTATCTTGTATATGAATTATTTTCCCTTATGTAATGGATAGGAGATCCGATCCTCTCACACAAAAACTGCCAAATCACCACATTTAAGAATTATTCCCTAATATAATTCAGACTCTCCCCTGCCATCAGTTACCTTCTCAGAAGGGAACATACCATCCTTCTGTTCGTCAGCATCTGGCTAAAAAGAAAGGTTAATTTTATCATGGAAATAATACTCAGATGTATTCATTAAGAACTGAGGTCCATTTATTATAAAATAAACATAAACATTGCATTCATAATAACATCTAGCAATCTAAGCATAGCCTGAAAAGTAAAGGAAAGAGTTAATATATTTGCGCACTATAATAGCAGGACAGACTTCACCTTATAGTTACGTAGTCCGATTCTGGCTGTCATCTGGGTCCCTCTCTCGTTTGTGCCTCGGCTCATCTCAGACTTCTCCCTGCACTCACGGATACATGTCTGCACCGCTATGCTCCTTCACCTCCGTCACCCCTCCAGAGCACTGGAACCCTTCTCTGGTCTTCGTCTCTGTCTCTCTGCTCTATGCCGTCCAATCTGCACTGACTTCTCCTCTCCTTCACGAACTGTCTTCACCTTCAGATTTCACTCTAATAGTATAGTTTCCATTATTCTAAGAAACATCCGTCGACTAACTTCTTCACTCTGATTATGCCAATACTGGCCACTAACTAACTCCAACTGCTCTAACAGACCGATTGATTTAACCTCGGTCTCTCCAAAGGATCATCTGCGTAGCTCAGAATCGTATGCTTTGTTTCTCTTCCAAAAAGATCATCTCTCTGTCCAAAAGTCATCTGCCTGCTTTACCTTGCTGTGTTTTGATAATATAGAGAGCCCTTCGTTCGTGGAAATTCCCAGAACAGTAACCTGCCGCCCACCAGACTTCTGTACCAGGCCCCGGACTCTCGACGCTCCCACAGTGGCCACTTGTTGTTGCGTCTTAAACCCGAGCTCCGTTTATAATCCTCCGATAAGGGCCAGCTCTGACTGGTTCCTCTCCAGCGAACAACAGCTCATAACTAAAATATTACTTTTGACCTACAAGCGCCTTGGACAGCCGAGGCAGAAAAGAAAATGGAGTCTCTCTCGTTTGGGCCTTGCAGTCCCGGAAAAGAATGAAAGAGACGCATAGCTCTGTCAAAGTACATAGGCAAGCACTACCAATAGGTAATATTGAATCAGGAACAAAGCATCTACCTCCTAATATAAGTCTTCAGGCTCAAAAACGATGAAAGGAGCACTGAATTATGTCAAAGTCAACAGGCAAATCCTAAAAATAAGCTAAGAATCGAGATCTATCCACTATACTAAGATGGTAGTAGACTACAGTCACCACCACTCATAAAATAGAACAAAATATCCGGTCACTACACTCCACCCTTGACTGTCGTCTACTAACAGCTTGTACTAAAGTCAAAATACAATTCAAATAGAATGAACATCTGATGAAGAATAATAAGAAACAAAACTAACAGACCTAGATAGAGCTTGGGAACTAAAAATCTGGATAAATGAGGGGACACATTGAATGCAACAACAAATAGTGATTAAGATGCAAATAGCAATCAAGACACCCCCCAACACTTGTCATAGGGAGTGTCAATCAGGCAACCAAGTAAAAAGCCAATCAAACCACCCTTGATCTATATGTTGCCTAACTTCATCAGTCAATTCATGGAGCTTATCAATATGGGATTGAATGGATCTGGAATGATCAGACATTTTAAAACAGCAAAGACCTTCAAAATCTGACCAGCCATGACCATGTTTGAGTAAAAGGTAATCAATGGCGGCTCTATTTTGTAAAATGGCTCTACGCTCACCTTGAGCATCTAGTAAAAGGTCAGATAAAACAGCAGAAGTGTGGTTAATAGACTTAACCATCCAGCAAGCAATTTTTCCGATTGATTTAGCATTATATACTGACAATGCAGGAACACCTACAATAGAGATAGCTAAACTAAAATATTCAGATTTAGAAAATAAATGTAAAGAGGAATCACAATCTGCTTCTAAAGATTGAGTATCACGTGTAATTCGGGAAATCATAGCAGGATGTGAAGAAAACATTAACAAACTCAATGTAGTAAAAGCACATGAACCTCCAGTAATATTTGCAGGAATATTGGGCCAGGATGTATTTCCACAAGAAAACAACCATCCAGTAGGTAACAACACAATGCGATAGTGACTAGCTGTAACTACAAGAAGTCTACAAGTCATATTATTTTGAACAGAACTACATAATTGTGGAGTTCTAGTAAAGCATAACGTCCTTTCATGGGCTGAAAATGAAGTAACATTTTTGAGTTTTAACTGAATGCATTTGCCAATAGCTCTGGGATTACAGGTCATGAAGAAACAACGATCACCTTCAGTGATATTGTAAGTTGTGATTAGGGAATTAAACGGGGGTTGTGAATCAGTTAGGACTGAACATAAAGCACAGTAATCAGAGGCCGCAAAATCACTGAAAATCACATTAGGATGAGCATCAGTTAAATTGAAAATATGGGAAAGTGTTTCCATAGAAGCTGGAAAGAAGTAGGGTGAGGAGGGGCACAGCGGCTTGTAAAAGTACGTTGTAGGAGGTATGAAGGTTCGTGTGCTCTCGAGGGTCGTGGTTCCGTCAGACCGCGATAATTATATACAAAGTAGTGTATGCATCGTGATGCAAATACATCCCCTAATGGAGGCACAACGTTGGAGTTCAAAACAATGACTCAATGAAGGTTTGTATCCACTTGAAAGTGTTTAATCACATTTGATAAAGTTCAATCCATCGATATTTTTTTGTCATATCAGGAATGTCAACATTGCAGAAATAAAGTAGCGGTGATGCGGGGGGAACGCCTCCGATGCATTTCGGGCGGGTGGCCCTTTGTCAAGGAGCGCTAGAGAGAAGACAAACTGCCGTAAGGATGGGAGAGTGAAACGGGGTGCGGGTATTGAAAGTTAAAGTGCCGATCAATGGTGAGGGCCAAAATGAGATTAAGGGTAGTGAAGGAAGTGATGGGTACCGGGGTAGCGTCAGCGCGTGACGAGGGTAGCTGGCGGTGAGGGAATGGGGTCGCGAAATCATCAGCACGAGCGGTGCCGGTGTGGACTTACTTCTTAGCGCATGTAGTGAGGCTCACTACTTCAGGAAAGCTGGACGCCTAAGTTGCGTGGCTGCGTGGGATCGTTAAATGAGAATGGAAAGAGTGGAAATCAAGGATGGACAAGGAGGGAGGGTGTAGAAATCGATGACGGGTTAGGGAGGAAACTGTGGCGGCCATATTAGAAGGGTGTACAATGTTATGGAAGGAAATGGGAACAATGCATAAAAAAGAAATGGTTGGTCAACATAGACAACAAGAATTAAAGACAACAAGAATTAGAGATAACAACTGAATTCAATACGATCATTGAGACCATGAGGTTTAAGAGTCTGAAGACGATAAATCCATTCCAGTTCTCTTTGAAGAAGGAATTTGTTCATGTTGATACCTTCTTTTTTGGAAGCTGTCTCGAGGATGATAAATTGAAGTTGGGCAATGGTGTGTCTTGCTTCGGCAAAATGTATGGCTACGTTGGACTTGTCATGTTTCAGCCGTCTGTTTGACTTGTGTTCGTTCAAACGTGTTTTCATCTTGCGTTCAGTCTTGCCGACGTATAATTTGCCGCAAGGACATTTCAAAGCATAAATGAGATTGGAAGTATCACAGGAGGCATTAACTGAAAGTTTGATAGGATAACCTTTCATTGGGTGTCTGATGATGTTACCCTTAATGATGTTATGGCAGTGACTGCAATTGAGACATGGTTGGGTGCCTTTGTATTGGATGGGATGAGTGGAGGGTGTAAAAAGAATTTCTTGGATGTTCTTACTCCTGGAGTAAGCAAACAGTGGTGGTTGTTGAAAAATGTCCCGAAAGTCTGGGTCCATTTGAAGAATAGGCCAATGTTTAAGGATGATTTTCTTATACATGGCGCTTGAGGTGGAGAATTTGGAAACAAGGACTATGCGTTGTGCATCTTCTTTGGGTTTCTTGGTAAGGCTTTCATGTCTGGAAATTTTAGCCACTCTGGTTTGTGCCTCTGTGAGGATGGTTTCTGGGTAACCTCGTTGGAGGAAACGTTCATGCATTTCTTTCATGCGAATGTCTGTGGTGTTTTCATCTGAGACAATGCGTTTGACATGCAGCATTTGTGAAAATGGCATGTGTTTTTTGAGGGATCCTTTGTGGAAGCTCGAAAAATGGAGGGTGTTATTGCGGTCGGTGGGTTTCCTGTAAAGATCAGTGCTGAATCCATTGGGATTGATGGTCACATTCACATCAAGGAATGAAATTTGTGTGTCACTGATTTCCCACGTAAGTTGAATTCTTTCATCTTTCTTGTTCAGTTCCAATAAGGCATCATTGAGTGTCTTTTTAGTATTATTCCATACAAAGAAAAGGTCATCAATGTATCGAACGTACATTTTCATGTTGTCTTGAAAGGTTTGATTGGAGTAGATGTGTAATTGTTCGAAATTGTCCATGTAAATGTTTGCATATGTGGGCGCGGCACAGTTTCCCATTGCCATCCCGGATAACTGTAAGTACCATTTGCGATCATTTTCAAAGTAGCTGTGGTATAGGGTGTAGGTCATAAGTTCCAAAATGAATGATTGTAACGGTGGATCAATGGTGCTGTTCAGAAGAGCTGCTTCAATCGCCTCAATGCCCCCTGAGTGGGGTATGGATGTGTATAAAGAATTAACATCTGCAGTACAGAGGATGTATGACTCGTGATCTTGAATTTGAATGGTTGAGAGTTTGAGTAGAAAATCAGTCGTGTCTTTGATGTGGCTTTTGGACTTGGTGACAAGGGGTTGAAGGTACTTGTCTATAAATTTGCCGGTGGGTTCGTGGATGGAACCTCTGGTTGAAACGATCGGTCTGAACGGTGGGTTGTGGAGGTCTTTATGAATCTTGGGACTCATATGAATAGTCGGACTTCTAGGAAACTCAAGTAAAAGAAAGTTCTTGGTTCGATCTTCGATGATTCCGTTCCGATGTGCTCTGATTACAATGTTTTGTAGGGTATTGAAAAATTCCCGTGTTGGATTGTTGTCCAATTGCATATAAATGGAGCTGTCTTGTATATGTTCTTGAAGTCGTTGGATGTACATAGAAGAATCTAGGATGACTAGGGCTCCGCCCTTGTCGGCTTTGATGCATTTGATTTCTGTGTTATTAGCAAGAGATTTGAGGGTGTCACGATCTTTTTTGGTAAGATTCTGTTGCTTGACTTTTTTAGTGAAGTTGAGTTTAGATAGATCGTTGCGAACAAGGTTCTCAAATAAATCAATGCTTTTGTGACTGCAGGGTGCTTGAAAAGTACTGATTGGTCGTAAACCTAGTAGTTTGTCTGTCTTGGGTTTGGGAGCTGGTGGTAAAACTTTGTCAAAAAAATGACGGAGTTTGAGTTTCCTGGTGAATTTAAACGTGCTAACCTCTAGTTCCAAAAGGTTGGTGGAAGTCACGGGGATGAATGAAGTGCCCTTCTCAAGAAGATTGATCTGATGTTGAGGGATGGTAGTTTTGGAAATGTTGATTACGAGACGTTCTTTTTGTTCTTGACTGTGCTGCGTGTGTTGGGAGGGTTGATTTCTTTGTCTTTTTCTTTTGCTCTGGCTCCTCCTGGGTCTTCGGTTGGTGTTGGGCCTGATTCTAAAAAAGGAACCGCAGTTGATGTGGCGGTAGAAGTGTTAGCTTGTTGGTCATTAGGTGGAGTAGTTGTAGGTTTGCGGGTGGGTCGGGATGATGAGTCGCTCCCTGAGGATGAAGTATCGGTTTGAGGATTAGGAGGTCTGTTGCGACGCCGTTGGGCGTAGATGTCAGCCCAAGTGTATACCTCGTCAAGTTTATAGTCGAGAGTATCTCTGCGAAACTTTCTTAATTTGCGTTCATGAATTTCCTTACAATGTTTTTCAAGGATATTCTCAGTGTCTTCCAGGGTTTTGGTTAGTTCTTCAGGGGTAAGCATGGTTTTTTAACTCATCGTCGACCTCATTGATTTCGTGTTCTAAATCTTTAAGTATGCCAGAAAGTTCCTCTACGATTAATTGAATCAGGTCTAAGCTACATTTGTTGAGGATGCCGTCCCATTTATCTTTAAATGATTTTGAATTTTTGCATAGAGATGGTCTTAAAGAAATCCGTAGGCCACGTGGGATCCTGAGGGCCCGATGGTATTTTAACAACGTGCTCGCGTGGAGCTTCTGGTTAATGTGTCTTTTGGATAAATAAAGTAGTTGTTTAATGCATTGTTCTTTATTGCATGCAGTAGAAGTGGTGGGGATGTCTTCCTCTATCAGTGAATAGATGCGGTTGCGTTCATCATCATCATATGCCAGAGTGTGTGCTCTGGCTGGAGTACTCTTGCTGATCTCGTCGAATTGCATATTGAAGCGTGCACCCGCCTAGTGGCGGAAAAGGAATCACAAAGAAGTAGGGTGAGGAGGGGCACAGCGGCTTGTAAAAGTACGTTGTAGGAGGTATGAAGGTTCGTGTGCTCTCGAGGGTCGTGGTTCCGTCAGACCGCGATAATTATATACAAAGTAGTGTATGCATCGTGATGCAAATACATCCCCTAATGGAGGCACAACGTTGGAGTTCAAAACAATGACTCAATGAAGGTTTGTATCCACTTGAAAGTGTTTAATCACATTTGATAAAGTTCAATCCATGGATATTTTTTTGTCATATCAGGAATGTCAACATTGCAGAAATAAAGTAGCGGTGATGCGGGGGGAACGCCTCCGATGCATTTCGGGCGGGTGGCCCTTTGTCAAGGAGCGCTAGAGAGAAGACAAACTGCCGTAAGGATGGGAGAGTGAAACGGGGTGTGGGTATTGAAAGTTAAAGTGCCGATCAATGGTGAGGGCCAAAATGAGATTAAGGGTAGTGAAGGAAGTGATGGGTACCGGGGTAGCGTCAGCGTGTGACGAGGGTAGCTGGCGGTGAGGGAATGGGGTCGCGAAATCATCAGCACGAGCGGTGCCGGTGTGGACTTACTTCTTAGCGCATGTAGTGAGGCTCACTACTTCAGGAAAGCTGGACGCCTAAGTTGCGTGGCTGCGTGGGATCGTTAAATGAGAATGGAAAGAGTGGAAGCCAAGGATGGACAAGGAGGGAGGGTGTAGAAATCGATGACGGGTTAGGGAGGAAACTGTGGCGGCCATATTAGAAGGGTGTACAATGTTATGGAAGGAAATGGGAACAATGCATAAAAAAGAAATGGTTGGTCAACATAGACAACAAGAATTAAAGACAACAAGAATTAGAGATAACAACTGAATTCAATACGATCATTGAGACCATGAGGTTTAAGAGTCTGAAGACGATAAATCCATTCCAGTTCTCTTTGAAGAAGGAATTTGTTCATGTTGATACCTTCTTTTTTGGAAGCTGTCTCGAGGATGATAAATTGAAGTTGGGCAATGGTGTGTCTTGCTTCGGCAAAATGTATGGCTACGTTGGACTTGTCATGTTTCAGCCGTCTGTTTGACTTGTGTTCGTTCAAACGTGTTTTCATCTTGCGTTCAGTCTTGCCGACGTATAATTTGCCGCAAGGACATTTCAAAGCATAAATGAGATTGGAAGTATCACAGGAGGCATTAACTGAAAGTTTGATAGGATAACCTTTCATTGGGTGTCTGATGATGTTACCCTTAATGATGTTATGGCAGTGACTGCAATTGAGACATGGTTGGGTGCCTTTGTATTGGATGGGATGAGTGGAGGGTGTAAAAAGAATTTCTTGGATGTTCTTACTCCTGGAGTAAGCAAACAGTGGTGGTTGTTGAAAAATGTCCCGAAAGTCTGGGTCCATTTGAAGAATAGGCCAATGTTTAAGGATGATTTTCTTATACATGGCGCTTGAGGTGGAGAATTTGGAAACAAGGACTATGCGTTGTGCATCTTCTTTGGGTTTCTTGGTAAGGCTTTCATGTCTGGAAATTTTAGCCACTCTGGTTTGTGCCTCTGTGAGGATGGTTTCTGGGTAACCTCGTTGGAGGAAACGTTCATGCATTTCTTTCATGCGAATGTCTGTGGTGTTTTCATCTGAGACAATGCGTTTGACATGCAGCATTTGTGAAAATGGCATGTGTTTTTTGAGGGATCCTTGGTGGAAGCTCGAAAAATGGAGGGTGTTATTGCGGTCGGTGGGTTTCCTGTAAAGATCAGTGCTGAATCCATTGGGATTGATGGTCACATTCACATCAAGGAATGAAATTTGTGTGTCACTGATTTCCCACGTAAGTTGAATTCTTTCATCTTTCTTGTTCAGTTCCAATAAGGCATCATTGAGTGTCTTTTTAGTATTATTCCATACAAAGAAAAGGTCATCAATGTATCGAACGTACATTTTCATGTTGTCTTGAAAGGTTTGATTGGAGTAGATGTGTAATTGTTCGAAATTGTCCATGTAAATGTTTGCATATGTGGGCGCGGCACAGTTTCCCATTGCCATCCCGGATAACTGTAAGTACCATTTGCGATCATTTTCAAAGTAGCTGTGGTATAGGGTGTAGGTCATAAGTTCCAAAATGAATGATTGTAACGGTGGATCAATGGTGCTGTTCAGAAGAGCTGCTTCAATCGCCTCAATGCCCCCTGAGTGGGGTATGGATGTGTATAAAGAATTAACATCTGCAGTACAGAGGATGTATGACTCGTGATCTTGAATTTGAATGGTTGAGAGTTTGAGTAGAAAATCAGTCGTGTCTTTGATGTGGCTTTTGGACTTGGTGACAAGGGGTTGAAGGTACTTGTCTATAAATTTGCCGGTGGGTTCGTGGATGGAACCTCTGGTTGAAACGATCGGTCTGAACGGTGGGTTGTGGAGGTCTTTATGAATCTTGGGACTCATATGAATAGTCGGACTTCTAGGAAACTCAAGTAAAAGAAAGTTCTTGGTTCGATCTTCGATGATTCCGTTCCGATGTGCTCTGATTACAATGTTTTGTAGGGTATTGAAAAATTCCCGTGTTGGATTGTTGTCCAATTGCATATAAATGGAGCTGTCTTGTATATGTTCTTGAAGTCGTTGGATGTACATAGAAGAATCTAGGATGACTAGGGCTCCGCCCTTGTCGGCTTTGATGCATTTGATTTCTGTGTTATTAGCAAGAGATTTGAGGGTGTCACGATCTTTTTTGGTAAGATTCTGTTGCTTGACTTTTTTAGTGAAGTTGAGTTTAGATAGATCGTTGCGAACAAGGTTCTCAAATAAATCAATGCTTTTGTGACTGCAGGGTGCTTGAAAAGTACTGATTGGTCGTAAACCTAGTAGTTTGTCTGTCTTGGGTTTGGGAGCTGGTGGTAAAACTTTGTCAAAAAAATGACGGAGTTTGAGTTTCCTGGTGAATTTAAACGTGCTAACCTCTAGTTCCAAAAGGTTGGTGGAAGTCACGGGGATGAATGAAGTGCCCTTCTCAAGAAGATTGATCTGATGTTGAGGGATGGTAGTTTTGGAAATGTTGATTACGAGACGTTCTTTTTGTTCTTGACTGTGCTGCGTGTGTTGGGAGGGTTGATTTCTTTGTCTTTTTCTTTTGCTCTGGCTCCTCCTGGGTCTTCGGTTGGTGTTGGGCCTGATTCTAAAAAAGGAACCGCAGTTGATGTGGCGGTAGAAGTGTTAGCTTGTTGGTCATTAGGTGGAGTAGTTGTAGGTTTGCGGGTGGGTCGGGATGATGAGTCGCTCCCTGAGGATGAAGTATCGGTTTGAGGATTAGGAGGTCTGTTGCGACGCCGTTGGGCGTAGATGTCAGCCCAAGTGTATACCTCGTCAAGTTTATAGTCGAGAGTATCTCTGCGAAACTTTCTTAATTTGCGTTCATGAATTTCCTTACAATGTTTTTCAAGGATATTCTCAGTGTCTTCCAGGGTTTTGGTTAGTTCTTCAGGGGTAAGCATGGTTTTTTAACTCATCGTCGACCTCATTGATTTCGTGTTCTAAATCTTTAAGTATGCCAGAAAGTTCCTCTACGATTAATTGAATCAGGTCTAAGCTACATTTGTTGAGGATGCCGTCCCATTTATCTTTAAATGATTTTGAATTTTTGCATAGAGATGGTCTTAAAGAAATCCGTAGGCCACGTGGGATCCTGAGGGCCCGATGGTATTTTAACAACGTGCTCGCGTGGAGCTTCTGGTTAATGTGTCTTTTGGATAAATAAAGTAGTTGTTTAATGCATTGTTCTTTATTGCATGCAGTAGAAGTGGTGGGGATGTCTTCCTCTATCAGTGAATAGATGCGGTTGCGTTCATCATCATCATATGCCAGAGTGTGTGCTCTGGCTGGAGTACTCTTGCTGATCTCGTCGAATTGCATATTGAAGCGTGCACCCGCCTAGTGGCGGAAAAGGAATCACAAAGAAGTAGGGTGAGGAGGGGCACAGCGGCTTGTAAAAGTACGTTGTAGGAGGTATGAAGGTTCGTGTGCTCTCGAGGGTCGTGGTTCCGTCAGACCGCGATAATTATATACAAAGTAGTGTATGCATCGTGATGCAAATACATCCCCTAATGGAGGCACAACGTTGGAGTTCAAAACAATGACTCAATGAAGGTTTGTATCCACTTGAAAGTGTTTAATCACATTTGATAAAGTTCAATCCATGGATATTTTTTTGTCATATCAGGAATGTCAACATTGCAGAAATAAAGTAGCGGTGATGCGGGGGGAACGCCTCCGATGCATTTCGGGCGGGTGGCCCTTTGTCAAGGAGCGCTAGAGAGAAGACAAACTGCCGTAAGGATGGGAGAGTGAAACGGGGTGTGGGTATTGAAAGTTAAAGTGCCGATCAATGGTGAGGGCCAAAATGAGATTAAGGGTAGTGAAGGAAGTGATGGGTACCGGGGTAGCGTCAGCGTGTGACGAGGGTAGCTGGCGGTGAGGGAATGGGGTCGCGAAATCATCAGCACGAGCGGTGCCGGTGTGGACTTACTTCTTAGCGCATGTAGTGAGGCTCACTACTTCAGGAAAGCTGGACGCCTAAGTTGCGTGGCTGCGTGGGATCGTTAAATGAGAATGGAAAGAGTGGAAGCCAAGGATGGACAAGGAGGGAGGGTGTAGAAATCGATGACGGGTTAGGGAGGAAACTGTGGCGGCCATATTAGAAGGGTGTACAATGTTATGGAAGGAAATGGGAACAATGCATAAAAAAGAAATGGTTGGTCAACATAGACAACAAGAATTAAAGACAACAAGAATTAGAGATAACAACTGAATTCAATACGATCATTGAGACCATGAGGTTTAAGAGTCTGAAGACGATAAATCCATTCCAGTTCTCTTTGAAGAAGGAATTTGTTCATGTTGATACCTTCTTTTTTGGAAGCTGTCTCGAGGATGATAAATTGAAGTTGGGCAATGGTGTGTCTTGCTTCGGCAAAATGTATGGCTACGTTGGACTTGTCATGTTTCAACCGTATGTTTGACTTGTGTTCGTTCAAACGTGTTTTCATCTTGCGTTCAGTCTTGCCGACGTATAATTTGCCGCAAGGACATTTCAAAGCATAAATGAGATTGGAAGTATCACAGGAGGCATTAACTGAAAGTTTGATAGGATAACCTTTCATTGGGTGTCTGATGATGTTACCCTTAATGATGTTATGGCAGTGACTGCACTTGAGACATGGTTGGGTGCCTTTGTATTGGATGGGATGAGTGGAGGGTGTAGAAAGAATTTCTTGGATGTTCTTACTCCTGGAGTAAGCAAACAGTGGTGGTTGTTGAAAAATGTCCCGAAAGTCTGGGTCCATTTGAAGAATAGGCCAATGTTTAAGGATAATTTTCTTATACATGGCGCTTGAGGTGGAGAATTTGGAAACAAGGACTATGCGTTGTGCATCTTCTTTGGGTTTCTTGGTAAGGCTTTCATGTCTGGAAATTTTAGCCACTCTGGTTTGTGCCTCTGTGAGGATGGTTTCTGGGTAACCTCGTTGGAGGAAACGTTCATGCATTTCTTTCATGCGAATGTCTGTGGTGTTTTCATCTGAGACAATGCGTTTGACACGCAGCATTTGTGAAAATGGCATGTGTTTTTCGAGGGATCCTTGGTGGAAGCTCGAAAAATAGAGGGTGTTATTGCGGTTGGTGGGTTTCCTGTAAAGATCAGTGCTGAATCCATTGGGATTGATGGTCACATTCACATCAAGGAATGAAATTTGTGTGTCACTGATTTCCCACGTAAGTTGAATTCTTTCATCTTTCTTGTTCAGTTCCAATAAGGCATCATTGAGTGTCTTTTTAGTATTATTCCATACAAAGAAAAGGTCATCAATGTATCGAACGTACATTTTCATGTTGTCTTGAAAGGTTTGATTGGAGTAGATGTGTAATTGTTCGAAATTGTCCATGTAAATGTTTGCATATGTGGGCGCGGCACAGTTTCCCATTGCCATCCCGGATAACTGTAAGTACCATTTGCGATCATTTTCAAAGTAGCTGTGGTATAGGGTGTAGGTCATAAGTTCCAAAATGAATGATTGTAACGGTGGATCAATGGTGCTGTTCAGAAGAGCTGCTTCAATCGCCTCAATGCCCCCTGATACTTCATCCTCAGGGAGCGACTCATCATCCCGACCCACCCGCAAACCTACAACTACTCCACCTAATGACCAACAAGCTAACACTTCTACCACCACATCAACTGCGGTTCCTTTTTTAGAATCAGGCCCAACACCAACCGAAGACCCAGGAGGAGCCAGAGCAAAAGAAAAAGACAAAGAAATCAACCCTCCCAACACACGCAGCACAGTCAAGAACAAAAAGAACGTCTCGTAATCAACATTTCCAAAACTACCATCCCTCAACATCAGATCAATCTTCTTGAGAAGGGCACTTCATTCCTCCCCGTGACTTCCACCAACCTTTTGGAACTAGAGGTTAGCACGTTTAAATTCGCCAGGAAACTCAAACTCCGTCATTTTTTTGACAATGTTTTACCACCAGCTCCCAAACCCAAGACAGACGAACTACTAGGTTTACGACCAATCAGTACTTTTCAAGCACCCTGCAGTCACGAAAGCATTGATTTATTTGAGAACCTTGTTCGCAACGATCTATCTAAACTCAACTTCACTAAAAAAGTCAAGCAACAGAATCTTACCAAAAAAGATCGTGACACCCTCAAATCTCTTGCTAATAACACAGAAATCAAATGCATCAAAGCCAACAAGGGCGGGGCCCTAGTCATCCTAGATTCTTCTATGTACATCCAACGACTTCAAGAACATATACAAGACAGCTCCATTTATATGCAATTGGACAACAATTCCAACACGGGATTTTTTCAATACCCTACAAAACATTGTAATCAGAGCACATCGGAACGGAATCATCGAAGATCGAACCAAGAACTTTCTTTTACTTGAGTTTCCTAGAAGTCCGACTATTCATATGAGTCCCAAGATTCATAAAGACCTCCACAACCCACCGTTCAGACCGATCGTTTCAACCAGAGGTTCCATCCACGAACCCACCGGCAAATTTATAGACAAGTACCTTCAACCCCTTGTCACCGAGTCCAAAAGCCACATCAAAGACACGACTGATTTTCTACTCAAACTCTCAACCATTCAAATTCAAGATCACGAGTCATACATCCTCTGTAACGCAGATGTTAATTCTTTATACAGATCTATACCCCACTCAGGGGGCATTGAGGCGATTGAAGCAGCTCTTCTGAACAGCACCATAGATCCACCCTTACAATCATTCATTTTGGAACTTATGACCTACACCCAATACCACAGCTACTTTGAAAATTATCGCAAATGGTACTTACAGTTATCCGGGATGGCAATGGGAAACTGTGCCGCGCCCACATATGCAAACATTTACATGGACAATTTCGAACAATTACACATCTACTCCAATCAAACCTTTCAAGACAACATGAAAATGTACGTTCGATACATTGATGACCTTTTCTTTGTATGGAATAATACTAAAAAGACACTCAAGGATGCCTTATTGGAACTGAACAAGAAAGATGAAAGAATTCAACTTACGTGGGAAATCAGTGACACACAAATTTCATTCCTTGATGTGAATGTGACCATCAATCCCAATGGATTCAGCACTGATCTTTACAGGAAACCCACCGACCGCAATAACACCCTCCATTTTTCGAGCTTCCACCAAGGATCCCTCAAAAATCACATGCCATTTTCACAAATGCTGCGTGTCAAACGCATTGTCTCAGATGAAAACACCACAGACATTCGCATGAAAGAAATGCATGAACGTTTCCTCCAACGAGGTTACCCAGAAACCATCCTCACAGAGGCACAAACCAGAGTGGCAAAAATTTCCAGACATGAAAGCCTTACCAAGAAACCTAAAGAAGATGCACAACGCATAGTCCTTGTTTCCAAATTCTCCACCTCAAGCGCCATGTATAAGAAAATCATCCTTAAACATTGGCCTATTCTTCAAATGGACCCAGACTTTTGGGACATTTTTCAACAACCACCACTGTTTGCTTACTCCAGGAGTAAGAACATCCAAGAAATTCTTTCTACACCCTCCACTCATCCCATCCAATACAAAGGCACCCAACCATGTCTCAATTGCAGTCACTGCCATAACATCATTAAGGGTAACATCATCAGCCACCCAATGAAAGGTTATCCTATCAAACTTTCAGTTAATGCCTCCTGTGATACTTCCAATCTCATTTATGCTTTGAAATGTCCTTGCGGCAAATTAAACGTCGGCAAGACTGAACGCAAGATGAAAACACGTTTGAACAAACACAAGTCAAACATACGGTTGAAACATGACAAGTCCAACGTAGCCATACATTTTGCCGAAGCAAGACACACCATTGCCCAACTTCAATTTATCATCCTCGAGACAGCTTCCAAAAAAGAAGGTATCAACATGAACAAATTCCTTCTTCAAAGAGAACTGGAATGGATTTATCGTCTTCAGACTCTTAAACCTCATGGTCTCAATGATCGTATTGAATTCAGTTGTTATCTCTAATTCTTGTTGTCTTTAATTCTTGTTGTCTATGTTGACCAACCATTTCTTTTTTATGCATTGTTCCCATTTCCTTCCATAACATTGTACACCCTTCTAATATGGCCGCCACAGTTTCCTCCCTAACCCGTCATCGATTTCTACACCCTCCCTCCTTGTCCATCCTTGATTTCCACTCTTTCCATTCTCATTTAACGATCCCACGCAGCCACGCAACTTAGGCGTCCAGCTTTCCTGAAGTAGTGAGCCTCACTACATGCGCTAAGAAGTAAGTCCACACCGGCACCGCTCGTGCTGATGATTTCGCGACCCCATTCCCTCACCGCCAGCTACCCTCGTCACGTGCTGACGCTACCCCGGTACCCATCACTTCCTTCACTACCCTTAATCTCATTTTGGCCCTCACCATTGATCGGCACTTTAATTTTCAATACCCACACCCCGTTTCACTCTCCCATCCTTACGGCAGTTTGTCTTCTCTCTAGCGCTCCTTGACAAAGGGCCACCCGCCCGAAATGCATCGGAGGCGTTCCCCCCGCATCACCGCTACTTTATTTCTGCAATGTTGACATTCCTGATATGACAAAAAAATATCGATGGATTGAACTTTAGCAAATGTGATTAAACACTTTCAAGTGGATACAAACCTTCATTGAGTCATTGTTTTGAACTCCAACGTTGTGCCTCCATTAGGGGATGTATTTGCATCACGATGCATACACTACTTTGTCCATAGAAGCTGGGACAGCAACCAAGCAGGTCGCTAGAATATCAGTCACGGAATGCATAGGGGTGAGGCAAAAATGAGTCGAATCAGTTAATTTAGATGCCATAGTTATCCAAAGGTTCGATGAAGAATCCCACGATGCAGAAGAACGACGTCTTCGGTCCAAGGAATTAGTCCGGTTCTGGGGGCCCTCCCGTCTTCCGGCCCAGCAAACCAAAAGGAGTCCAGCGACGACACCTCCGGCAACAGCAATCCAAGCGATGGTCTAGGAGAACGGAATCAAATACAGGTATTATTCATTCTCGCAAATACCATTTGTCAGCTGGAACTACATCCCAGCTATCTTGCCCTGGCCTCATCACTAGGACAGTATTGTCCTGAACGGTTGCAACAATTTCGGCCTGTTCAGGGGGACTTGTTGGCGACTGAACCCACACTCTTGCTAAGGGATTATCAGTGGAGCCAAAACCCTTTTTTCCACGAACAGTTAACAGAGTTGGGGCAGTGCCTTTTTGAATCTCGCCACTGAAGACAGGCATAATTAACAATTGAGTAACTCGTTTTTTTTTGTGCATCAGCAAATCTGAGTCACTACTGTTTAACAGGATCACTTTAATCTCTCCCTGATAGTCACTGTCAATGATACCTCCGAGCACTTGGACACCTTTTAAGGCTAAGCCAGATCTCGGGGCAATGAATCCAAAACTTCCAACTGGTATTTGAACACCAATTCTGGTTTCCACAATAGTAATGTCTCCTTTCTTTAAAGTAATGGTATTTACAGAATGCAGGTCCAAACCTGCGGAACCTGGGGTCGCTCTGCATGGAGCCAGAGCTCCAGGGGAAATTTCCCAGTACATCACCGTACTCTCAACAGTGTTAGGTTTAACATCAACAGCTGGAGGAAATAAACGCATCAATGGGGAATGAAAATTCAGATAAGGGAGATTATTTAAAATCAACAATGCATCATACAAATGACCTCTCCAATTTTTAAAAGTTCCATCTGAAAGCTTACGTAATTGATCTTTCAACAAGCCATTCATTCTCTCCACAAGGCTTGAGGCCTGTGGGTAGTAAGGTATATGGAACACCCATTCAAAATTGTTTTCCACACAAAATTCTTGTACCAATTTGCCTTTAAAATGAGATGCGTTGTCAGATTGTATTTGAAGTAGAACACCATAATATAAGATAATGAGCTCTAACGTTTTAATAGTGTTAAGCTGGGTAGCTCTCTTACAGGGAAATGCAACCAAAAGACCACTGAAAGTGTCTACAACTGTGCAAACATATTGACAATTTTCGCTCACGGGAAGAGGACCTATATAATCAATTTGCCAAATCTGTGCAGGAGATTTACCTCGATGCAATTGGCCCTTCAGAATGTGGGGCACTTCTCGTTGTCTAGAATGCTGACATATGGGACAATGAAGTATGGTATCTTTAATCAAATCAAGAGGAATATAAATTCCTCTGTCAGCAGCCCACCTGCTAGTGATTCTTTCTCCAAAATGTCCTGACATCTGGTGGGCCCATTTCGCCAATCCCGCCAAATTAAAATCTTGTTTGTCCACCATTGCCTCAGAAATTTTTAATTTCTCATCTGCAATTTGGTGAAAAAATGTATCAAGGGAATCTACATGTGTATGAGCATCGACATGAAAAACAGTGACATTACTCTGAGGAAGTAAATCCCAAATCTCTTGCCATAGGTGCTTACCCCAAAGCTCTTTTGAATGAAGTTTCCAATCATGTGAATGCCATGTCGGTAACCAAACAGCTAAACCATTAGCAGTAGAACAAGAATCAGTAAAAATATGACATGTACCAGGCAATTCTTGTTTCAAGACTTGATAAACAGCATATAACTCAGAAAACTGAATACTTTTCCCTTCACCTGTGGTACTCAGCAGTTTCTGTGTGATTGGATTGTAGGATACTGCCTTCCAATGCCTTTTCTCTCCTATGTACTTTGCTGAACCATCCGTAAACCATACACGTTTTCTGTCCTCCACGGACAAATCATCGAACGGTCTACCCCATTTAACAGGGGATTCCTGTACTATAGGTACGGAGTAATCACTGTCTGCTTCACCTGATGGCGCCTGCGCCACTTGCTCATGTAACACCGCAACACCTTTCGGACCCACACGCGCTCTGTCTTGTATATAACATTTCCATTTAATTATGCTCGCTTCTTGAGCATGTCCAATTCTATGAGTTTTCGGTGAACTCAAAACCCATTGCATAATCGGAATTTCAGGTCTCAAAATCACATCATGACCTAAAGTCAATTGCTCGGTATCCACCAGAGCCCAATAACATGCAAGCAACTGTTTCTCAAATGGTGTATAACGCTCACCAGCATCGGGTAACTTTGTAGTCCAGAAACCCAACGGCACATTAGACTTACTTTGTTTTTGCCACAAACTCCATTTTGCATACGGGCCTTGCACAGACACATTCAAATATACATCACCATCACGTACAGGCCACAAATCCAAAGCATGCTGAATTGCTTCTTTCACCAAATCAAATGCATCTTGCTGCGGTTTATTCCATTCAAACACATTCTTTTTACGGGTAACTTTGTACAAAGGGGCCAAGATCTGACTCAAATGTGGAATATGTTGACGCCAAAAGCCAAATAAACCAATAAATCTCTGTGCTTCAGTTTCTATTTTTCGGGACTGCAAATTCTGCAATTTTCTGTTTCACTTGTGGAATCACTTCTCGATTACCTTCATGCCAATTAATGCCTAAAATTTTTACATTTTGTGCTGGACCTTGCAATTTGTCTGGATTATTCTCCCAACCCCTGCTTTGTAAATGAGCTAAAATTTGGTCTAATTAAGTCTAAACCATATCCTGTGTTCCACCTTGAATTAAAATGTCATCAATGTAATGACACAATTGAATTTGTGGATTCACTGGAACTTCAGTTAAATGTTCCACCACCAGCCGATGACAGATCGTAGGGCTATGCATGTAGCCCTGGGGAAGACATCTGAACATCATTTGACGTCCATTCCATGTAAAACTGAATTGTTCCTGGCACTCAGGGGCAATCGTAATGGAAAAGAAAGCATTAGCAATGTCAATAGAAGCATACCAGGTCCCTGAATGCTTTTGAATTCTCTCAATCAAAGTAATATTGTCAGGTACTGCAACAGGCAAAGGGGGTGTATGTTTATTTAATTTGCGGTAATCAACTGTCATGCGCCAAGAATTATCACTTTTGCGCACCGGCCATACGGGATTATTCCAGGCAGAAGTAACTGGAGTTATAACACCAGCATCAACCAAATCCTGAATTGTGGGACTAATCTCTTCATGCCCACCTGGAATGCGGTACTGTTTCTGAGAAACAATTTTTGTAGCTTGAGGAATTTTCACAGGGGGAATTCTCAAACGTCCAACTCTTACGGACTTTGATGATATATAATTTCTGTCTCCAAATCGATAACATCCATCATCTAAATATGATGTCATGCCTTTCAAAATGTCAATTCCAATTATGTATTCACAAAGGGGAACTACCAATACAAAATATTGTTTTCGGGGAATTCGACCTATTTTCATCTCAACATTAATTTGTACTGCGGGGGTTTCTTTACCCCCTAAACCAGCGATTGTGAAGAATTGTCCTTTAAATCTTTTTGGATTTCCATAAAGTAAGGTGGCCTCCGCTCCAGTATCAACTAATACTCGGGCCCTCTGTATGTTGCGATGTCTCCAAATAATTTCGATGTCTACAAAGGGTCTGTTGTCTCTGTGAGCCCATTTGCGTACCTGAGCTTGACCTATTTCCTAGTCATGTTTAAGGCGTTCTGACGCCCAAGACAAATCAAGATAAAGACTCTCATATTTCTTAGGTAAGGTTATCTCCTGCTCATATTTGTTCCCCTCACGAAATGGATTTTTGTCATCAGCAAAGTATTGTGAATTCCGATTAGAAAAATTGTGTCGTCTCTCTCTCAGTCTGAACTCAGGAGAATCATCCCTTTCCTTTCCATGTCTGCTTTCAAAACGTTCATCTCTCGCCCTCTCACACTCTCCGTCTCTCACTCTCTCTCGTGCAACATGCGGAGACACATTCCGACTCCTGTCACTCCTGTCAGAATTGTGTCTATAATCCTCAGTTTCACTGCCGCTAGAACGATTATGAGTACGATCTTGTTTACTCACTGGCCTAGCACCTTCCTTCTTGTCCAAACCATGTTTGCGGAACAAAGCCCACAATTTGTTATTTGGCTCACCATCAATGTCCTCTTTTTTCACACCATCAGCCAATAAGGCGAGATACATGACATGTTTAGTAAAGCGAAAATTACCACCAGTACGACTCTCAGGTCTAGACTGCCTGTCCGGTTTAAACCATTCACCCAATTCACCAAGTTGACGCACAGCTTCAAGCACATCAGACAAAGGAGAACCAGTTTGATTAATTAACAATGTCAACATAACTTGCTTGTAAGCAGCCGGGGCGGAACAAATATTTCTATTCGGCACAGAAGATGCTAATAAACCATCCATCAATCTGTCAGATGTATTCAGAAAAATCGCAGCTTTCATCACTTCCTCTTTCATTCTTTGCGAGGCATCTCTCAAAGTATACCACGGCTTATCATTCAAGGGCCAATCAGATTCAGTAGGATATTTGTGATTACAACCTTCCGTTGGCAACTGAAGTAAATGAATCTGCCCAGGAGTAGCATAAGTCTGAAAATGATCTTGCACAGTAGAATCGGAACTTAAAGAACAAAACTTTAGTGAGTCGCCCATATCCAGCATGATGCCAGCAGCACCCAAGTCAAAAAGACGCAACATCCATGTAAGTAAGGCCTCACCAGGCCTCTGTCGAAATCGTTCTAAAATGTCACTAACTTCCTGTTGCGTAAAGTCTTCCAAACTATCCAACTGGATCCCATTGGGATTACCAGGAGCCTGCTGTAATTTCCTCCGAAAGACAGGGTGTGCAGAAACGTCCCCACGAACAGCACATTCACACCGATCCTCAGACTTACACAAACCATCAGATTTACAAGAAGCACTTGATTTACAGTCACGTCCAATACGAGAAGATTCTCGAGTTTGATTCTCCTCAGCCGAGGAGCCAGACTAAGTCGAGTCCCAGATATCACCATCCCACTCATCAGGGTTCCAATCGAGCCCTGCTTTCGCCACAACCAAACGCACTTTTCTTTTATTGACTCGACCACGTCAATGTTTATATTTGTATCTGGCAATTCGAACTGCAGCTCTCTCTGCAATAGTCTGATACGTATCCAATTTGTCGCCCAGCAATTTATTCTGACATTTCAAAAGTGTATAAGCATTTTGCACTTCAACAAACTGGTTTTCAGATTTTTGCACTGATGCTGCAATTTCTCAAGTTTCTCATGTACAAGCCTGTACGCGTATAACAAAATCCAACATCTCCTTCCTAATATAGGAAGTTCTTCACCCTTAACAATCGGCGCTTTCCGTAAGCAAGCAGTCACCTGAGTAGGGTCCGCCGATTCCAAACAAGAAATCCAAATTTCACTCAACCCTGTACAATCAGCCCATTCATGAGCTAGCGCCTCATAAGGCGCAGATTCCCAACCTGGAATCTCAATAAGCAATCCAAGAGTAGATTTTGACCTCCTCAAAAACATTGTGTCAACAATAAAAATATAGCGGGGTTTAGTAGCGTGGCGCACAGCGGTTTAGTTTGTGGTGAGATTGCCAATGTTTTAACTGTGGGTTGGTTAGTTTTTTAAGGTGCTCCAGCAAGAGACGTAACCGTTTGTGTACGTCGTGAAGAGAACTGGTTGTGTGCGTTACATGGGAAGTAGACGCATCCTTGCACTTGGGCACACAATATGGTTAGTTGAAACACAGACTCCAGTGAGATTTTTTTTAGCAGTTGATTATTTATTCATCAATCTTGCAAAAGGAAGTTTTTGTTCATGATTTCACAAAAATTTCTAACATGTTCATAGAAATGTTCCAGAGAGATACTCCATACTCCGATGCATTTCGGGCTGGTGTTGCCCTTTGTCAAGGAGTTCTCACTCGTCCTGCGCTCTGGACTTCTTTCTCGAGTGCAGGGCTGCGGGCACGAGCAAACTCCCTTGACCAAGGGAGTTTGCTCGTGCCTGCAGCCCTGCACTCGAGAAAGATGTTAGAAATGTTTGTGAAATCATGAACAAAAACTTCCTTTTGCAAGATTGATGAATAAATAATCAACTGCTAAAAAAAATCTCACTGGAGTCTGTGTTTCAACGAACCATATTGTGTGCCCAAGTGCAAGGATGCGTCTACTTCCCATGTAACGCACACAACCAGAACAATAAAAATATATACACATATAAACAAAAAATATATACAAAGAGAACTACCGCACACGCCGAGCGCAAACAAACAAGATATCAATAAAACGCACGACAAGGCTTCGAAAGCTGTTCGTGACGCCAAATGTAATGACCAGATTTTCTGACCAAGTTATCAGCTCACCCAAGCACCACCAACCCAGTCACCCTTCCCAGATCCTATTTACAACAGTACCTGGGTTACTTACCTGGGAATGGGGAACCCACAATATATACAAGCTTATACAGCTAATATACCACTAAATCCTAGAGAAACTACGGAATTCCATCTTACATCCTATAATCTCACCTTATAGCCCCACAACAATCTGGCTCGGGCTAATCTACTCTCTCTCATGTCGGAGAGCAGCTCCAATATACAACGCCCTATCCTGAGCGATTTCTCCTTACAGTGTTCCCACTTGTAGTCCCACGACAATCCGGCCCGGACTACTCTACCCCCTCGCTCCTCGGGGAGCAGCTCCAATATACATAACGCTCTATCCTGAGCGATCTCTCTTCACTGTCCTATTAACACCTCCTGCTCTCTATTGGGAATTTTCTAAGTATCTAACATCTATTGGAAGTATCTATCTTGTATATAAATTATTATCCCTTATGTAATGGATAGGAGATCCGAACCTCTCACACAAGAACTGCCAAATCACCACATTTAAGAATTATTCCCTAATATAATTCACACTCTCCCCTGTCATCAGTTACCTTCTCAGAAGGGAACATACCATCCTTCTGTTCGTCAGCATCTGGCTAAAAAGAAAGGTTAATTCTATCATGGAATTAATACTCAGATGTATTCATTAAGGACTGGGGTCCATTTATTATAAAATAAAGATAAACATTGCATTCATAATAACATCTAGCAATCTAAGCATAGCCTGAAAAGTAAAGGAAAGAGTTAATATATGTGCACACTATAATAGCAGGATAGACTTCACCTTATAGTTACGTAGTCCGATTCCGGCTGTCATCTGGGTCCCTCTCTCGTCTGTGCCTCGGCTCATCTCAGACTTCTCCCTGCACTCACGGATACATGTCTGCACCGCTATGCTCCTTCACCTCCGTCACCCCTCCAAAGCACTGGAACCCTTCTCTGGTCTTCGTCTCTGTCTCTCAGCTCTATGCTGTCCAATCTGCACTGACTTCTCCTCTCCTTCACGAACTGTCTTCACCTTCAGATTTCACTCTAATAGTATAGTTTCCATTATTCTAAGAACCATCCGTCGACTAACTTCTTCACTCTGATTATGCCAATACTGGCCACTAACTCCAACTGCTCTAACAGACCGATTGATTTAACCTCGGTCTCTCCAAAGGATCATCTGCGTAGCTAAGAATCATCTGCTTCGTTTATCTTCCAGAAAGATCATCTCTGTCCAAAAGTCATCTGCCTGCTCTACCTTGCTGCGTTTCGATAATATAGACTACGGAATTCCATCTTACATCCTATAATCTCACCTTATAGCCCCACAACAATCTGGCTCGGGCTAATCTACTCTCTCTCATGTCGGAGAGCAGCTCCAATATACAACGCCCTATCCTGAGCGATTTCTCCTTACAGTGTTCCCACTTGTAGTCCCACGACAATCCGGCCCGGACTACTCTACCCCCTCGCTCCTCGGGGAGCAGCTCCAATATACATAACGCTCTATCCTGAGCGATCTCTCTTCACTGTCCTATTAACACCTCCTGCTCTCTATTGGGAATTTTCTAAGTATCTAACATCTATTGGAAGTATCTATCTTGTATATAAATTATTATCCCTTATGTAATGGATAGGAGATCCGAACCTCTCACACAAGAACTGCCAAATCACCACATTTAAGAATTATTCCCTAATATAATTCACACTCTCCCCTGTCATCAGTTACCTTCTCAGAAGGGAACATACCATCCTTCTGTTCGTCAGCATCTGGCTAAAAAGAAAGGTTAATTCTATCATGGAATTAATACTCAGATGTATTCATTAAGGACTGGGGTCCATTTATTATAAAATAAAGATAAACATTGCATTCATAATAACATCTAGCAATCTAAGCATAGCCTGAAAATTAAAGGAAAGAGTTAATATATGTGCACACTATAATAGCAGGATAGACTTCACCTTATAGTTACGTAGTCCGATTCCGGCTGTCATCTGGGTCCCTCTCTCGTCTGTGCCTCGGCTCATCTCAGACTTCTCCCTGCACTCACGGATACATGTCTGCACCGCTATGCTCCTTCACCTCCGTCACCCCTCCAAAGCACTGGAACCCTTCTCTGGTCTTCGTCTCTGTCTCTCAGCTCTATGCTGTCCAATCTGCACTGACTTCTCCTCTCCTTCACGAACTGTCTTCACCTTCAGATTTCACTCTAATAGTATAGTTTCCATTATTCTAAGAACCATCCGTCGACTAACTTCTTCACTCTGATTATGCCAATACTGGCCACTAACTCCAACTGCTCTAACAGACCGATTGATTTAACCTCGGTCTCTCCAAAGGATCATCTGCGTAGCTAAGAATCATCTGCTTCGTTTATCTTCCAGAAAGATCATCTCTGTCCAAAAGTCATCTGCCTGCTCTACCTTGCTGCGTTTCGATAATATAGAGAGCCCTTCGTTCGTGGAAATTTCCAGACAGTAACCAGGCCCTGGACTCTCGACGCTCCTACAGTGGCCTCCTGTTGTTGCGTCTTAAACCCGAGCTCCGTTTACATTCCTCCGATAAGGGCCAGCTCTGACTGGTTCCTCTCCAGCGAACAACAGCTCATAACTAAAATATTACTTTTGACCTACAAGGGCCTCGGACAGCCGAGGCAGAAAAGAAAATGGAGTCTCTCTCGTTTGGGCCTTGCAGGCCCGGAAAAGAATGAAAGAGACGCATAGCTCTGTCAAAGTACATAGGAAAGCCCTTCCAATAGGTAATATTGAATCAGGAATAAAGCATCTACCTCCTAATATAAGTCTTCAGGCTCGAAAACGATGAAAGGAGCACTGAATTATGTCAAAGTCAATAGGCAAATCCTAAAAATAAGCTAAGAATGGGGATCTATCCACTATACTAAGATGGTAGTAGACTACAGTCACCACCACTCATAAAATAGAACAAAATATCCGGTCACTACAGGTGTCTAGTTTTTTCAAAAATGTATAGGTTTACTAGGTTTCCCTAGGTGCCGGCAGAGCTAGGGTTCAAAAACGACAGGTAGGCACTTTGCCAAAAAAGGCCCATTTTTCAGTGCAAAATTGAGGTGCGACCACGTTGCGTTTTGCACCGTTTCCTGGTGCAGGCACTAGGCAGACCCATGCAAGTGAGGTACCATTTTTCTCAGAAGACTTTGGGAAATGTGGGGTGGGTGGAAATTCATTGATTCACGCAGATTCCAGAACTTTCCACTACAAAAATGTGAGGAAAATGCAGTTTTTTTTGTCAATTCTTTAGCTTTGCAAGGGATTCTGGGTAACAGAACCTGGTAGGAGGCAGTCGAGTCACCCCATCCTGATTTCCCCTGGGTGTCTACTTTTCAAAAATGTATAGTTTTGCTAAGTTTCACTAGGTGCCGGTAGAGCTAGGTTTCAAAAACGACAGGTAGGCACTTTGCCGAAAAAGGCCCATTTTTCACTGCAAAATTAAGATGCGACCATGTTGCGTTTTGCGCTGTTTCCAGGAGCAGGCACTAGGCAGACCCACACAAGTGATTTACCATTTTTCTCAGAAGACTTTGGGGAACGTGTGGTGGGTGAAAATTTGTTGATCCACTCAGATTCCAGACCTTTCCACCACACACATGTGAGGAAAATGCATTTTTTTCCAATTCTTTAACTTTGCAAGGGATTCTGGGTAACAGAACCTGGTGGGAGGCAGTCGAATCACCCCATCCTGAATTCCCTTGGGTATCTAGTTTTCAAAAATGTATAGGTTTGTTAGGTTTCCCTCGGTGCTGACAGAGCTAGGGTTAAAAAACTACAGGTAGGCACTTTGCCAAAAAGGGGTCATTTTTCACTGTGAAACTGCGGTGCGACCACGTTGCGTTTTGCGCCGTTTCCTGTCACGAGCACTAGGTCGACCCACGCAAGTGAGGTACAATTTTTCTCAGAACACATTGGGGAACGCGGAGTGTATGGAAATTTGTTGATCCACGTAGATTCCAGAACTTTCCACCACAGAAATGTGAGGAAAAAGTGTTTTTTTTGTCAATTCTTTAGGTTTGCAAGGTATTCTGGGTAACAGAACCTGGTGGGAGGCAGTTGAGTCGCCCCTTCATGAATTCCCCTGGGTATCTACTTTTCAGAAATGTATAGGTTTGCTAGATTTCCCTATGTGCCGGCCGAGCTAGGGTACAAAAACTACAGCTAGGCACTCTGTCAAAAAAGGGTCATTTTTCACTGCGAAAATTGAAGTGTGTCCACGTTGTGTTTTGCGCCGTTTCCTGTCGCAGGCACATGGTCAACCCACACAAGTGAGGTACCATTTTTATTGGGAGACTTAGGGTAATTCAGATATGTAAAGTAACTGTTATTCCTGATGAGGTTTAATGCATTTCTGCCTTCCAAATGAAAGACATTTGTGTAAAAAAGAAGTAATTTTGAAAAATGACCAATATTTCTCATACTAATATGAGTACTCCCAATTTTGAGAATGTGCAAATATGTACTGTTTCTAAACTCTATAATTTGCACTCATTTCAGAAATACATAGGTGTCTTTCATATCGATTTTTCCATGTATACATTTTCGAAGAATAATTGCTCTAAACCCGGTACATAATTAAATTCCATTGCAAGTTGCTGCTCAGTTTTTGGCTCTGGATTCGTTGGGTTCTTGGTAAACCTACAAGTCATATATATCCCCACATCCAGGAATGTCCAGCAAATGTAACAGTATATTGCTTGCAAAGAGCAGTCATAATTATAAGAAGTTACAGGTGAAAACGTTGACACAAAAGGCAGTATTTTTCAACTAATTTTCACTTTTCCAATATTTAACTGCTAGTTTCTATAAAGAAACCTTCATGGATTTAGACACATGACCCCATTATGAATTCAGAATTGTATCTACTTTAATTAAATGCATAGCTTTCCAGGATCCATTATTTCTTTCATACTGCTTTTTACCATTAACTAGAAGGAGGTTGGAAGCACTAAAAATAGCACAAATAGGCTATGTCCCAGAAAAATGCCCAAACTATGAGAAATATGTTTGTTCTCTGACAAAAGACTACCATTCCCTAAAAGCTGGGGAAATTGTGATTTCAGCCCCACAAACCCTTTTTGATACCATTTGCAGGGAAAAACCCAGAGGCCTTCCTTTGCAGCCCGTTTTTCCAATTTTTCAGAAAAAAACAAAAGTTTCACTGTATTTTGCTTAATTTCTGGGACCCCTCCAAGGGAATCCACAAACCCTGGGTACCTTTACAATCCCCATGATGTTGGAAGAAAAGGACGCAAAAATGACGTGGATCCCTTATGTGGTCAAAAAGTTACAGGGGCCTAAGCATGCACTACCCCAAATAGCCAAATAAAGGCTTAGCACAGGAGGGGAAAAGGCCTAGCAGCGAAGGGGTTAAAGGAAAACCTGATGCGTTTAAAAAAAAGAATTAAACATTTTCTTTCCATTTTTCAAGAGTAAGCAGTGGTCCGTTGGACCACTGCCTGCTCTCATAAAACGCTTTCAGAAACATTCACAAATGGAAAGGGGTTCTCACTCTGGGGACCCTTTCCTGTTTGCAAATGGGTTACCACCTACCTAAAGTAGGCGGTAAAATGCAAATGTTTTGCGATCGCATTTCAGCCATAAAATGTTCAGACATACTACTGCAAGTTGTTATCAGGAAGGGACGCTCTAAACACGCCACTTCCTAATACCGAACCCAATATGAAATTCAGTAATAGGTTACCAATTCGCAAATTGGGCTTTTGTGTATAAAAAAAGACTTTTCTGCAGACGCAAACGGCCCCATTCTTTGAATAGGGCCATTAGCAACTTCAAAAAAGCAAAGTACACCTGGCCCTTAGATCTGTGACTTTATTTCTGCCTCAAAGTTATGGCATGCACAGCTTTTCGGGGGCAATTTGGATATGTGAAATTTGAAGGAGAAACTTCTTTTATATCAGAAGGTATGAAAGGGTAATATATTCTTGATCAAATAAGTAAAACCGTAACCTTCTTTTCCGTTCAAACATGGAATCTTGCATTCGGAAGGAAAAGCTTTCATTAGTTTTCAATCCAAACTGATTGTCTCAAGCATTATTGGCCTATCCCGAAGAGTAAAAAGGCTCCTGTAAATTGGACATTTTGGATATATTTAGGACACAAAATGGAAAACTAAACCTTTTAAAAGAACCCTTCCATTTTTCTAGAATGGAACCAAGAGACAAGCTTAGAGACCATTTTATATCTAAATTATTATTGCTGATTACTGGCTCACTGGCACCGGTCACTGGCACTGTCATTGACTGCCACCATTTCAGCTTTGCCAACGCCCATTTAGTTTGATGATTGTTCGTATAATTGTAAGCATTGTTTGAAAACAAGCACTTTGTATATACAAAATAAATATAATTTTTTTATGCATAAGCATGCATTGCAGCAGTAGTCATTGGCATCGAAGAGGACTACATATTGAGCTGTTCAAGACCTGAATGCAGTCACTAACAGTCAGGTAAATGGATGACTCTATCACTGCTGTTGTAAGCTAGGGTTTGTGGAAACAATCAAAATGTGAATGACCCTGCAACAGAACAATAGATGAAGATCTGTAGTTAAAAGCCCCTTTAAGCAAGTAAGTGAGAAAGCATATATGTGTATGTTTGTGTGTATATATATATATATATATATATATATATATATATATATATATATATATATATATATATATATATATATATATATATATATATTACCTACTGGCGGTCGCCAGTAGGTATATATAGTTAGGATTTTTTCTCTATGGGATTTTTGAAAATTCTATGTCTAATAACTTTGGCGTTTGTGGACGGAATTGGCTGAAATTTTCAGGAAAATGGCACAGTTTGTTTCTGAGCAGCCCCTGAAAATTTGGGGGGGGTTCGTCAAGGGGGGGCCAAGAAAAAAGGGGGGTCCCAAAACGCGTTTTTCCCATGTTAATTTCCATAGGGCGGTTGGCGTCACTTTTAGCTCGAACGGCTGAATGGATTTGCACGAAACTAGGCAAAATTGTAGGGACTGTTAGCCCGATGTGCCTTTGCTAGGTCTCAATATATGTGCTCCAGTGGATTTTGAGAAATTAACGTTCAAAAAAAGATATATATCTGTGACAGGGCTCCGGGCAGCGCTCCGGTTCGCGTACTTGACGCGTAACGGAACTTTGCGAAGCGAAGCTGATTGGCTCTCCGGTGTCTGTCAACATTCTAAACAGTCCGGAGCGGCCGCCATCTTGTCTCTCGGTAGGATCGAGAGACAAGAGGAGGCCAAAACAAAGGGGGAAATGAAGGAAAGGGGACAAGGTAGACCCCTTCTGACCCCCTAGGATTGATGAAGGGGATATTATAGAGCCACGCGGGGCAAAAAAAAAAAAAAAAATTGTGATTTTTTCGCCGTAGAGACGCGTCTTGGTACGCGAACCGGGCAGATAACCGGGCAGCTAACCGGGCAGCTAACCGGCAGCGTAACGGGAGTCTGAGGAGTAGCTGATTGGCTGTCAACATTGTAAACAGTCCGGAGCAGCTGCCATCTTGTCTCTCTGTAGGATCGAGAGACAAGAGGTGGTGAAAAACGAAGGGGGAAATGAAGGAAAGGGGGCAAGGTAGACCCCTCCTGACACCCTAGGATTGATGAGGGGGATATTAAAGTGCCCCGCGGGGCAAACAAAAAAAAAAAAAAAAGATTTTTCGCCGTAGAGGCCCGTCCCGGTACGTGAACCGGGCAGCTAACTGGGCAGCTAACCGGCAGCGTGACGGGCGTCTGAGGAGAAGCTGATTGGCTGTTCACATTGTGAACAGTCCGGAGCGGCCGCCATCTTGTCTGTCGGTGGGATCGAGAGACAAGAGGTGGAAAAAAAAAAGGTGTAAATGAAGGAAAGGGGTAAGGTAGACCCCTCCTGAACCCCTAGGATTGATGAGTGGGCTATTAAAGTTCCCCGCGGGGCAAAAGAAAAAAAAATTGCGATTTTTTCGCGGTAGAGGCGCTTCCCGGTACGTTAACCGGGCAGCTAACCGGCAGCGTAACGGGAGTCCAACATATTGTGTTTTTGGAGAATTTGTTTGCATACTGGGTAGCGTTCCGGTAAGCGTAACAAGGGGAAAATCAAGAGAAACAGTAAAATAAAATTTAAAGGAGTAGATTTCCACCAAACTTGGCAAAATTGTAGGGACTGTTTGTTTGATGTGCCTTTGCAAGGCCTCAAGATATGTGCACGTGTGGATTTTGTCTAATTAAGGTTAAAAAAATATATATATATCTGTAAGCGTGCTCCGGCGCGCTTACGTTACGAGTTTTGTTTGCGCTGCAGAGACGATACGTCACGGTTATGCGATGCGTCATGAGGCGTCTCACGGGCTATGTGATACGTCACGTAATAAAGAATATATTTTACAGCTATAGATATTAGCTTTTAAAAAACCAATGAAATTCACTGAAAAAACCATAGGTTATAGACCATATATAGTTAGGAATTTGCATTTACAAAACCTTGAAAATTCACTGAAAAAACCATAGGTTAGAGACCATATATAGTTAGGAATTTGCATTTACAAAACCTTGAAAATTCACTGAAAAAACCATAGGTTAGAGACCATATATAGTTAGCTGGACACTTTATTGATATAAAACCAATGAAATTCCATATATAGTTACTTGCACTAACTATATATTTCGCGCACCCGCAATCCACTGCTGATGATGTCACATATTACATCATTCATGACATGGTCAGTGACATCACTGATGACATCACTGATGACATCTCAAATGACATCACTGATGACATCACTGATGACATCTCATTTTACATCACTGATCACATCACTGATGATATCATTCATGTGATAATACGATGCACCTCCTCACACTCTAATATAACCTTTGATACACCCAGTGTTAAATACAGACTACCATTCTTGAAACCATTGACACACCAATACCAGTTACTACATACGCACTCACTGATTCCTAGGTCTACACACACATTCACTCATTCACCCATAGAATCACTCATACATACAGTCACTCATCAATACAACACTGTCATATGCACTCATACACCTATACAGACACTCACACACTGCCACTCATCCATGGAATTACTCACACACCTAATCAGTCATGCAAAGAATCACTCACACTTCCATTTCCTCAACTATACAGTTATACACACAATACCTTACCTATTCAAACATATACTAACACATACTTACTCTCTTATACAATCACTGATACAAGTACACAATGATCCATACAGCCACTCGCACATTCACTGGATCTCATGTATAGTCATTCATATATGCCAACTCTCACATGCACTGTGTTTTACATATGCACTTACTTGGACATGTAGCACTGAGATATCCATTCACTCACCAACACACCCATGCACACAGTCAACCGCCCATATAGCTGTTTCCACATGCACTCTTGAACTCATACACCTAGTGAATCAACTGCTCACACATCTATGCACACCTCCCAGCCAGCCACACACACACTCAGTCTCCCATTCAAATACGTGGGCAACCAATCAATAACCCATATAGCCACTCCTATAGCTACTGATCAACACATGCAGCAGCTTACACAACAACAGACATACTGATGCACACATTCAGACAGTTTAGTCACTAACCCATGCATTTAGTAAGACACATTTAATCACTCACTCATACAGTCAGTCACGCACCTACTAAATCCTTCATCCAGATACTTGTACATCCACTCATTCTTCTATATGTAAAACATATTTAAACTTTACAGAAACACACATCCACTGGATGATGTCATCAGTGATGTCATTTGAGATGTCATCAGTGATGTCATCAGTGATGTCACTGACCATGTCATGAATGATGTAATATGTGACATCATCAGCAGTGGATTGCGGGTGCGCGAAATATATAGTTAGTGCAACTAACTATATATGGAATTTCATTGGTTTTATATCAATAAAATGTCCAGCTAACTATATATGGTCTCTAACCTATGGTTTTTTCAGTGAATTTTCAAGGTTTTGTAAATGCAAATTCCTAACTATATATGGTCTCTAACCTATGGTTTTTTCAGTGAATTTTCAAGGTTTTGTAAATGCAAATTCCTAACTATATATGGTCTATAACCTATGGTTTTTTCAGTGAATATATATATATATATATTTGCAAATAGATAGATAGATAGATAGACAGAGAGATAGATAGATAGATAGATAGATAGATAGATAGATAGATAGATAGATAGATAGATAGATAGATAGATAGATAGATAGATAGATACATAGATAGATAGATAGATAGATAGATAGATAGATAGATAGATAGATAGATAGATAGATAGATAGATAGATAGATAGATAGATAGATAGATAGATAGATAGATAGATAGATAGATAGATAGATAGATAGATAGATAGATAGAATATGTATTTATCTGCAAACAGCCAGCTCAGTTGAATCAGACTCAGGTACAGACTCCAATTCTTTGTGCAAATCAGTATTTAATACAACTTGTTCACCTTTACGCATTGCGGTCAAGCCTGGCCTTGCTCTCATACACGCCACAATTCAAACACCTCTTTAAATAGTGCTCAAGTGATTACAGGGCAATAGTGATCATTTACAAAAGAAAATAGGTTTGCAAAATGCCTATGTTTGACAAAAGACAGACAGCGAATCCATCATTTGGGGAATTCACATATTATAACTAATCCATAGAAAACACATGTTGATAACAACTGCAATTATAATTATTAATGTGTATACATTTATAACAAGTAAAAAATGCAATTCATTCTAAAATTCAATTGAAGGGGAATTTTAGAACCTCTCCACCTTAAAATAGATATATTAATATAAATAGTAACATTGATAAAGACTTTTATATGAAAAATAAGTACATCAGCATTAACAAAATGGCTGATATCAGTACCATTCTCCTTGTGTGTACTACAAGTATTATTCTGTAATCCAAAATTGAGCCCATTGTGGGCCAAGTTCATATAGTGAAGATCACTAAGGGCCTGATTACGAATTTAGCATAGCAGAGCCAGATCAACGCCGCCTCTGCTGCGCCAAACCCGTGCGAGTCCGCCGACCGTATTACAAGTTGGAAATGCACAACTTGTAATACATGCAGCAGTACTTTGCCTTTCCCATGGGGGTGCATAGAAAACAGGCACTGCAATGGGTTCCTCAAAATAATTCCAATACAGTATGGACGTGGACGTCCATGCTGTGCTGGACCTTTGTGGGGGTACAGACAGGGGGCACATGTTGTGCCCCCCAAATGTATCCACATGTCTTGGGGGCATGGGGGCTCTGTGTAACACACTTTGTTCCTGCACCGCCATCCTATTCATGGTGGAGCTCTGCCATGAAAAGGCTGGCTGTCCAGGAACTCATAATATGATGAGCAGGACTGCTCCAGGCCCAGCTCAGTATATTGTGTTGTGGGACTCCTGCAGTACTGCCAGGGCACAGTTGACGGTCCACCGCCACATCGACTTTGGAAGTCGTAATGCTGTGGACGGTGGACCGCCACTGCTGCGCCACTACGAGCCTGGTGGTCGGAAGTGAATCAGACTTGTAATTAGGCCCTAACGCACTTCTTGAAAGCATGCAATCCAATATTAGTACAATGGCTGATATTCATATCATTCTCGTTGTGTGTACAGCAGGTGTCACTCTGGAGCCCAGTATTGAGCCCATAGTGGGCTAAATTCATGTACTAGAGATTCATTATTCAGACTATATCTGCCATTACTCATATCTTTATTGGGATCTTAAACATGGAGGGTCAAATGGATATTAAAAACAAATTACATGTTCATAAATTCTTTTTTTACTGTACAATTTTTTTTCCCTAACTCGATGTTGTATACACTGTTTACCTGTGCTGACCTTGCCCCAAGTCATAAAATATGTAAAAGTGTTTATATATATATATATATATATATATATATATATATATATATATATATATATATATATATATATATATATATATATATATATATATATATTCCAACAACCACTCCCGGCTGTTCCCCGTCTCGTAACACGGCGAGCCTGTGTGGGTGCCAGACACCCAAAATTTCATAAACAAAATTCTCCCACTCAGAAGAACGGCACAGGCTGCCTTTGGATGCTTCAAAATATATTTATTCAAGGCACGAAATCGGCAGCTCCCTAGCGACGCATTTCGCCACTAAGACTTGGTCACGGTTACTGTGTTCATTTCATGGTGCTATTTACATAGTGAAAACAAAGTGCATAGAAGAGGGACTACAATGGATCCACTCGGCCGATTTCGGCCGCCATACTTGAGTGGTACATTCCAATAAACATATATTGTCATAATGCTGCATTTTCAAATAAAGTCTAATACAAAAATAATAAATCTAGCCCCAGTGGGCTGAACATGATAAATTATTCGTGAAATCAAACTGGAGAGTCAGCTCATGTTTGCGAGCTTTTAGACCCGTTTTGGCCGCCATCTTAAAGTGATCGTGACGTACCACATTAATTACTGAATACATAACCAAAACAATGTAAACAATATTAATTCAGTCTCGCCCCAGTGGGCTAATGTAATGTCCCAGATTTCACTTTCTAGTGATTGTGCAGGTGATGCCCCAGTGGGCTAAACAGTTGTGACAATTCCGCCATAATTATATCATTAAGCCGGTTGTTGTTTGTAGTCTTGTTCCCCTATGTAAAAAGAAAATTCGTGATTTTGAATAACAATTATGTCAAATTATTTACACATAAAAGCAAACGAAGGAAATATCAGATCATAGATGTTCAATGACTTTAGAGGTGAACTGCCAATTCCTCACTACAATTCATCCCAACAGGGTGCAGTGTCTCGAAGTCAATAATGTATTTTGATTCCAAGATTCTCAATTGGTGCAGCCTATCACCTCCTCTCACATTCTCTTTAACTGCATCTAACACCACATATTTCAAAAGATTATCATTTTTGTTGTGGTGTGTTTTAAAGTGTCGAGCAACTGGGTATTGCTCATTGATGTTTCTAATTGCTCGCTTGCGTTCTAGTATCCTAATCTTGGCCCTGTGTTTGGTACTTCCAATATAGAATTTTCCACAGGGACAGATAAGGCAATACACACAGTATTCAGTGTTGCAGTCAAATGGACCCTTAATGTTGAAAAATCTGGAACTGTTAGGCACTCTGATGTTGTTACAATTGTTGCTTCCCTTACATGCTTTGCACTTCATACAGCATTCAAAGCCAGTGATATTTTTGTTGTATACTGTTTTTTTGTATGTGACCATATTTTTACTCAGATCATCCTTCAGGGATTTACCCTTACGATAAGTAATCTGTGGGTGTTCTTTCACATAGTTACTTAAAAACTTATCAGTTGTCAAAATTGGCCAATTTTTTATCAGCATGTTTCTCACTCTGTATGCTTGACCTGAGTATGTGGTAATGAACCTTACTGTTTCTTCATCCTCACTCGAAGGTTTTTTGTTTGGGGACTAGTAGGTCAGTTCTTGCTACTTTGTCTACCCTTACAACAGCTTGACGGATAGTTTTTTCTGAATATCCTCTTTCTTTGAAATGGTCTATCATTACATTTTTCTCCACAGAAAAGAGACTGCAGGGAACAGCCTATTGTTTGCCACCAGTGCTCATCCATACACTCTTATTCAGAGCATCCCCTTTGGGGAGTTATTAAGAGCTAAGAGGAACAATAGTAGCAACAGTGACTTTGAAATGATAAAAAATTGGCCAATTTTGACAACTGATAAGTTTTTAAGTAACTATGTGAAAGAACACCCACAGATTACTTATCGTACGGGTAAATCCCTGAAGGATGATCTGAGTAAAAACATGGTCACATACAAAAAAACAGTATACAACAAAAATATCACTGGCTTTGAATGCTGTATGAAGTGCAAAGCATGTAAGGGAAGCAACAATTGTAACAAAATCAGAGTGCCTAACAGTTCCAGATTTTTCCAGAGTGCCGCGTCCTTGCTTTTGTTTTTGGATTACTAGGAGACACGCTCCCGGTCTCCACACGCGGGCACCAACGCAGGTAGTTCCCTCTGCTACGGGAACATTTGGGAATAATATATATATATATATATATTCACTGAAAAAACCATAGGTTTCACACCAGTTATAGTTAGCTGGACATTTTACTGACATAAAACCATTGAAATTTCCAGGTTATAGTTAGTTGGACTCACTATAACTTGCGCGCCTGCAATGCACTGCTGATGACGTCACATATTACATCACTCATGACATGGTCAGTGACATCACTCATGACATCACTGATGACACCATCCAGTGAATGTGTCTTTCTGAAAAATAAATATGTTTTATATATGTATTTGTAAAGGTCGATGGAAGAATACATGTTTAAATAAGTGTGTAAATGGATGTTTTTTAAATAAAAAAATGATTGTTTAACTGGCTTATTAAGTGTATCTTAGTGAATACATATATTAGCAAGTAATTTTTAAATATTTAAATATATGTATCAGTGTTTCACTTTGTGTATAAGTGGCTGCATGGGTTGGTGACTGACTCACTGTTTGTATGTGTTTTGAAGACAGCATATGTGCAGGACTGTATGGGTGGATGAGTGTGTATATAAGTGTGTTAGTGAGTGAATGCCTGCCTCACTAGTGTCTTTATGAGTAACTACATATGTTTTAATCTAATATATGTGAGTATTGATGTTTATAATTGAGTATATGTGAGAGTGAGAGATTGTAAGAGTTCCTGTTTAAATAAGTATGTCTTTCTACAAGTGATCGTTTAAGAGAGTAAGTATGTGTAAGTTTCCTTAGAAGTAATGCGCTAGTGTGTGTATAGCTGTATATGCAAATAAATGGATGTTCAATAGTTTATTTGCATGTGTGAGTATGTGTGTGAGTAACTTTTGGATGACTGTCGGTGTGTAACAGGATGTATATGTGTATCACTACATATGATGAGTGAGTATATGTATGAGTGACTATATAGAACTGTTGGTGAATGAGTGGATGTGTATATAGATCGTGGTATTACTGGATTGGTTGTTGTAACTGGTATGGGTATCTCTATTTATAAGAACATTTTAGTTTCTATTTTTGAATATGTGTTTCAAGGCTTACATTACACTGAAAGGAGGTCTGTTACTCTGTCACAAGGATGGTGTCATCAGTGATGTCATGAGTGATGTCACTGACCATGTCATGAGTGATGTAATATGTGACGTCATCAGCAGTGCATTGCAGGCGCGCAAGTTATAGTGAGTCCAAATAACTATAACGTGGAAATTTCAATGGTTTTATGTCAGTAAAATTTCCAGCGAACTATAACTGGTGTGAAACCTCTGTTTTTTCTGTGAATTTAATAGGTTTTTTAAATGCTAATTCCTAACTATAACTGGTGTGAAACCTATGGTTTTTTCAGTGAATTTCAAAGGTTTTTGAAAAGCTAATTCCTTTCTATATCGAGTTTCTAACCTACGATTTTTTTATAAATTTGCTGTTTTGTGTAAGTATTAATTATTATTTTTTATTTTTTATAATATATATATATTTTTTTATCATTTTTTCCTGGGGCGCTCTGGGTGCGCGCACTGGTAAGCTCTCCGGAAAGCGCACCCAGAGCGCTACTTGCGTTCGTGAAAAAAAATATGAATGAAAAGTAAATAATAACGCAAGACATTTAGTACCATACATATAAAGGCAGTTTTTTTGAATAAGGAAATGAAAATGATTTTGCATTTCCGTGAAACTATCAAAACGTCACTTAGGCGCGCTGCGTAAGCACCCCCGGAAGCGCCTTCGTTCGCGCCACATATGCGCCCCCGGAAGCGCCTACATTCGCGCCGCGTGAGCGCCCCCGGAAGCGCTTCGGTGCGCGCAAAGTAAGCGCATCAAGTTATGTGACCTTAAAATAACACTTTTCATTGGTTGCTAACAGTTTTTTTTACAAAGAATGAAATCCCCATCCATTTCCTTCACTTCTTCTTTTACTTTTGTAACTGAAAGACCTGCCTTTTTGCTCTCGGTTCTTTGTTGGATATCTTGGATTATCATGGCTGCCAGGCCATCAAGCAGTGAAGATGACTCCAATGAATTCCTTGATGAAGAGCCTCCTCAGCCGAAGGTCAAAGAACATTTCATCTGGAAAAAAAATTCCATACCTGATGACCAGAAGAAGGTAAATGCGCCAAAAGTGGAGTGCAGGATCTGTCACACACTCCTGTCACGGGGTGACCCCACTAAAAAATATTCTTTTGAGAACTCCACAATGATTCGCCATGTGGAGAGGAGGCACCCCCAGAATTTTGCCTGGGAAAGTGTCAGGGCTCTGGCACAAGAGGTTCCGAGTGATGGGGCCTCTACATCAACCGGAGGACCAACAACATCGGTGAGGGGGAGATCACAAGAGCTGGTTCCGAACATTCAGCCTGCATTTAACAAAGGCGTCCTTAAATGCAGATACTGTAATCAGCTACTTTGCTTTGGGGAGCAAAGTGTTCTGCTCATGGTTCGATCATTGGAGAACCATCGCTGCCGTTCCCAGCCCTAATTATTATTATTTTTTTGCTCCTGTTGAGCAGGTTCCATTCCCTGTTTTTGTTTTTGTTCTAAAAAAAGAAAAAAGAAGAAACAAAAAAGTTCTTTTCAGAACTACCTCCAATTCTCATCAAAGAGCTATATTCTTAAAAAAATGAAAAAGAGTAAGTGAAGTGGAGTGCATTGATAAAGGAAAGGAAAATGAGTACGAAAGAACAGAAAGGTATGGGAGGGGAAAGGAAGTGAAGTAGGGGGACGGAAAGAAGGTGAGGGTTGGGAAGGAAAGTAAGGAGAAGGAGAGTGAACATGGGGAATGTAGATATTCAAAGAAAATGTAGAAAAGGAACAGGGGTGTGGAAGGGTAAGAAAAGATGCATTGCTGGAGTTGCATCATTTTTGTGACGCACTCCAGCAATGCATCACTTTTACGCTTACAGATATATCTGAAATACTGACGTATCTGTAAGTACTTGCGACATAATACGTCATATATTTAAGATGACGCATGAGTAGAAGACTGAAGGCCTCATTCATGAAGCCATGCGTCACTTTTACGCCACTGGTACGTCACTTTTTATGACGCACCAGTGCTGTTAAAAATGCACCGTATTGAGTGATATTTACAAAGTGACGCATCTAGGTAGATGAGTCACTTTGTAAACCCCTGTGCCACATTATACCTACGTCAGGTGTAATGTATGCAAGAGGGATGTATTGACGCAAGAAAAGGTCATAGAGGTGACGCAGTGAAATCTATGAGATATCTCTGCGCCACTTTTATGACGCTGTTGCGTCCAAATCTTGCGCCTGTTTCACATCAGGCGTAAGACTGATGCAGGCCCTTTCACATGGGCCTGGCCCCATGTGAAAGGATGCATTGCTGGAATTGCATCATTTTTGTAATGCACTCCAGCAATGCATCACTTTTGCGTTTACAGATACATCTGAAATACTGACGTATCTGTAAGTACTTGCGACATAATGCGTCATATATTTAATATAACGCATGAGTAGAAGACTGAAGGCCTCATTTATGAGGCTATGCGTCACTTTTACGCCACCGGTACGTCGCTTTTTTTTTTTTTTTGAAAACCTTTATTGTGCATCAAATCAGAACAAATACGGGCCTACAACCTTCCGGCCGGCCACGACAACAGTTGAGCATCAATGCCACTTTACGGCGACACCGTAATATCTTCGTTATAGGCAAGCATTAAATGGGTTACACTGTAATTACCATATTACCATGTCTCAGGATCGGTGAAGGTTAATTTTAAGGTTTTCATCGCAACAATTAAGATCAGGTCGTACTACTCCGCACTAATACCAGCAAGAAAAAGAAACTAGGTCCATGTAGGTGGGACTCGACAACAGACACCCGTATCAATCAGTGCGGCTCGCAACATGCAAGTTCCAGCCAGAGGATGGCCACACAGTATGCACACCTCTAAAGAGGACACAACATCCCAACTAACACCGCGCCACCACCCATCCCCCAGTCTACCTAACCCGGGCCTAGGAAAGAAGAAAAATTATATAATAACAAAAGGCACCATAGAAAATAACACCAACTAAAATGTACCCCCCCACCCTACACACATGCAGAGGCTACGGCCTACCCCCCCCCCCTAGCAGAGTGTTTCATCTCCCCAAAAAACCCGAAATGTAGTAAGAGAAGAGAAATTGACAGGAAGAAAGAAAAGGGAAAGGGAAAGAGAAAAAGAAATACAATTCACATAAGACCGGAGGAGGGCCAATTAAGCGTATCCAATTCGATTAACATACGATTCCCCGGCCGCCCTTACCCCGACCCCAAGCCCAGTACAATACCAATATTCAAAACCCCGGCAGTCCATCAGCGTCCCAGCAGCAGAAGAGAGACAGTCCTGATCCATAAGGGTGCATCCTCAACCCTGTCCCCTACGGTGCGGTGCAACGGTACAATCCAGCTGCACAACAGACCTCGTAGAAGGTGGGAACAAACAAAGGGACCACAGCTGAGTAAAGGAACGATCACCAAAGTCCATCCCGGACGTCGTAGTGTGGTCCACAGTCGTGGCAGATGGTCCATAGCAAGACAACAGTTCACCAAAGGCAGCTAGTCCACACGGCAATGATCGAAGGTGCCTGCCCTCAGCGTCTGACCAGTCCAGTGCCGTGGAGTCCCAAACTGTATAGAGAGAAGCAGCGCAGCGCAGCGAGTCTCCCACGACAATCCAGCTAGACGGTGGCGACATGGGTTCACCACAGTAGACAGAGCCGCCAGCGGTACCCACGGAAAGTCCAGGACATGGCTCCCAGCGGCATTTCTCAAGTCGGCGCGGTAATTCAGGAGCTCCCACACTGCCCACACTTAACTCCGGCATAGTCGAGGCGGCCACTAGGTCCAGGTCCACCAGCACTCCCGTGCATAGCCGCCCAGTCGGTTCACCACGACCGAGCACAGGGTGTGGCGAAGCGCCCCGCAGGTGGATGCAGGCTCGATCAACGGGGGGCAGGGCGAGCCCACCGGCGTCCAGTCGACCTCCCAGGTCCCGAGCTGTGGACCGCACATCTGCCCGCAATGCGATCAGGGCGTCGTGAATGTCCCCTAGGCTCAGGGGCAGGTCAGGAGAAAGGGACAGCATAGTATCATGACCGTGGGGCTCACGATCGTGAGTCAGTACTTGGGCCCCCCTGCCAGCACCACTTTCCAGCTGTACGGAATACCTGCGGCGTCTCAACTTGCACACCCGGATCTCAGGGGCAAGGGCTGCACTCTCCATAATGGCGATATCCCGGCTGTAGTATAAGGGCAGAAGACAGTAATATCGTCAGGATCCGGCCGTGTCTGCAACAGCAAGCTCAGGAGCGCCCGGCTCAAGATGGCCCCCGGGGAAGTCGTCGGAAGGCGAAGGCTAACAATGAATCCAAGGGAGGAATACAATGTATCGCTGGTAGCCGCGATCCCAGTGCAGCGTGTAAAGGAAAGCGGTTGCAACAGTGTTGCGGATGACTTGGTGTTGCAACCATTCACAGCCAGTCTACTCCGATCCGCCGTCTACGGCCACTGCTCCACTCCGCCGGGGCCAGCCTTCCACGAAGACAAAGACCTGAACGCCATCAGGGTACGCCGGGAAGCAAACTGGGACGTTCCTTCGCTTCTGCCGAGCGAAAAGCGACGGGGAGCACACCGTCGGGCGCAGCGTCGCCTCCCAAGTCCGAAGCCGCCGAAAGGGTGCACCGTAAATTCCAGGATTGTTAGCGGCTCGGACAAGAAGGAAACGGACCAGCGGAGCCGAGGGTTCAGGCGGCCATCTTGGTCGCCGGCTAGGCTCCTCCTCCCGGTACGTCGCTTTTTGTGACGCACCAGTGCTGTAAAAAATGCACCTTATTGAGTGATATTTACAAAGTGACGCATCTAGGTAGATGCATCACTTTGTAAACCCCTGTGCCACATTATACCTACGTCAGGTGTAATGTATGCAAAAAGTCCTGCAAGGGTATTCTGTGGAGTAACTATAAAGTACAGTTCCCCTTTCACACTTCACTGACACATAGTTAGTTAATCAATATTAAGGTTACTAATTCTGCAAACCCTAATATATATTATAAAGTGCATATGCAGATAAAGTGCATTTTCAAACCTTTATCTGCAAAATAGCAAAGTTTAACCTAATATACAAATACTCAGTGCATGCTTCTTATCAAGGTGTACTTGACACATTAACGTATAACTTTAACATATATGACAGAGTGGAGGCAGGCACTACATATTTTTAGTTAGGGTTATCAGAGATAGGGATTTCTTTTATTTGTGTCAATTAATAACTTTAAAACCATTTGACATGTTGCACCTTTTAACTTATCAGAGCATTGAAAGTTTTGGGGGGTTCGGTCAACGAAGTACAAAGAAAAAAGGAGGTTCACAAAAGACACTTGAATCCTAATGCATTTTACATAGATTTTTTTATTTCATGTAGCAGCAAAACAGCTGAACGGATTGTAATGAAACTTCACAGCAATGTACATTAGACTACGTAGATGATTCTTTGTGCTATTGCAAGGGATGTTATGAAATGGTTATGAAGGTATAAGGGCCAACTACTTAGTGAAATCTTGTAGCACAATCAACTAAAAGTAGCAGTGAATCACAAAAATAAACTAGACTGCATATGTGCAGTTTCAGATTTAACATTAACAACTGAAAACACCATTTATGGCCAAATGATAATGAAACCTATAAAGAGATACACAATCAATCAATCAATCAATCAAAGACATTTATAGAGCGCACTACTTACCCGTAGGGTCTCAAGGCGCTTGGGGGGGGGGGGGGTGCCGTTACTGCTCGAACAGCCAGGTCTTGAGTTTCTTCCTGAAGGTATTCTATTTGGAATTCTATTCCAAATAGAATACATATTAATCTACATAAGATCTCTTTGAATGGCCTCTAGCTCACAAAATAAAGTTTTAGAATTAGTGCATGAAAAACTAAAAGACACATTTATAGTCACATGATTATCTAAACCAATAAACAAATACTTCACAAATGCAATAGATAAAAAAGAAAGAAATCACATTAAATCTGAGTGTCACTCTGTTGTGTCAGTTAGTATTCTCAAAGATAGGAGTTCCAATGATATTAGCTCTCTATAACCTTCCACCCATTTGACAAATCACCACAAAACTTTCCAGACCAATAGCATTATCTACATTTTGTTTGTTTGTTTGTATAAGCTTTATTCGAGACAATTCTCATAAAAGCACATAAAATCAAAACAGTTACACAATAATACGTAGTTACAGAGTAAAAATTCATTAAACATGGAGTACAGCTCATACTACATTTACTTATAAGAACCATTTATGCCAATAATAATACATAAAACATTATTAAAAGGAATACCTGATTACCTGCTACCCCCCAGAGACCGTCGTCTAATTGCCCAAGCCCAACCCAGGTATTTGGCTACCCCTATGACTATCGAATCCTGGTTTGTTGTACGTAGGATTCTTAGAGCCACTGCACTGTCTCGTGTCCCCAGGTTTTTACATACCGGCGAGAGCCATTTTCTCCTCGGATGTGCGTAGGCTTGGCATACGAAGAGGAAATGACCTATGCTCTCCTCTGCATTTTCACATGCTGGACATAGGTTATTGGTGGGTCTGTGCCAGCCAGATGTCAGTTTCTTAAGGGGGATAGAACCTGATCGTAACTGAAAGACAAGTTTCCTGTCCATAGGTACCGTGATGTTATCCCAGTAATTTTCTAGGACAGGAAGGATTTTTGTCTCCAGGAAGCGACCAGACATTGAGTCAGCCCTGGTGTCTTTCAGCATCTTACCACCCACCCAATCCCAGTATTGTTCTTTGAGGGCTTCTTTGCTAGGGAAGATTTCTCCCTCGGGGTTATTCCAAAGATTTGAAAACCCTAAGTTTACTAACATGGTCTTCAGGTGTTTTAACCATTTTATCTTATGGAAGATATCTTCCTTGATTATCCATAAAAAACCCTCTGCATATTGTCTTATTTCTGGAGTCGTCCAGAGGCGTCTCCAGTAGAGGACTGGGCGCAATCGGGCTCTATCTACAATGGTACGTCTACCCAGCTCCAAAAACAATGGAATTAGGGGGGTGCTCTGTGGGAGTCCTGTAATCCCTCGCATGAACTTGTTGTCGGAAGTCTGAAGAGCCACTAGACTATCCCAAGCCCATAGCTCCGCACCATATAGAGTGGCACCCAAAACCTTCGCATCATACACTGTTATTGCGGGTTTTATAGGTTTTGTTTTGGATTTGCGGTGTTCCCCCCTTAGAGCACCTGAAAGCTGCTGGTGCTTTAAGACCACTTTATCCACATGATGCGTCCAGCCAATGCCCTTTGCGATCTGTACTCCCAGATACGTAAATTCAGTAACAATATCTAGCCTGCTGCTATTTAAGGTTACCTTGGGATAACTCCTGCGTCCTGTGGAAAAGGCCATTAGTTTTGTTTTTCCCACATTTACCTCTAGCCCATGCTCCATGCAAAAAGCATCGAAAATGTTTAATGCACGTTGCAGCCCCATGGGGGTCTTAGACAGGATGAGAGTGTCGTCGGCGAACATCAGGATCGGAACCCTGGTGTCCGCTAACGATGGGGCATCTACACTAGCCTTCAACATTCTCTCGACGATCCCGTTAATAAATAACGAGAAAAGTAGAGGGGCCATGGAACAGCCTTGTCGGACTCCCCTTTCCACAGGGAAATCCGCTGTTACCTCCCCGCTTCCACCCCACTGGACTCTAGCGAAGTTGGATTCGTGCAGTCGCATGATTAATGTTAGCAGATCAGCAGGAATCCCCAGCTTTTGGAGAACCGACCATAGCTTGTACCGGGGGACTAGGTCGAACGCTGCCCGCAGGTCGACAAACGCGACATACAGGCAGCCCCTTCCCAGTACAACGGTCTTCCACCGCAATATGGTGAAGCGGAAGACCTGATCAATGGTACTGGTAGCTCGCCTGAATCCCGCTTGGTATGGAGAGAGGGCGTTGTTGTCTTCTACCCAGTCCATAAGCTGGTTTGTTACCATTCTCCCAACTACTTTCTGTATGGTGGCTATTAAACTTATAGGCCTATAGTTAGCAGGCAGTGAGCGATCGCCCTTCTTGTGGATGGGGATAATGGTTGCACCCTTCCAAATGTCTGGTACCACAGCCCCCTTCGCTAGGGCATTTGCTACAAGGAGGGTATATCTCGCCCATCTAGTTACATCGTGTTTGAAAATATCAGGGGGAATACCATCTGGACCTGGCGCCCTCCCACATTTCGCGGAACCAATGGCAATTTCCGCTTCTCTGAGGGAGAATAGATCATCGGTTGCATAAACCGGTATTATACTGTCAGCTGCCACGGGATGGTTACCTTCCGCATACTGTGGTCTAAAATAATCAACCCAAGCTTCCTCTGCTACATTATTATCTGGCTTCGCAGGACCCGCTCCACTACCCCACTTGATAATTTTCCAGAATGACATTGAGTCTTTGTTATCAGAGGCCTCTTTTAATTCGGCCCAGTGGTCTTCGTCCCATTTCTTTTTGGCACGATAGATGGCTAATTTGTACAGTTTCCTATTCTTTGTCACTGCAGCGCGGTCCCTATTCCTTATGGCTTGTCCCAGGTCTAGTCGTGCTGTTCTACAGTGATTGTCAAACCACCTGCCCACTTCCTTAGCTTTCTTCCCTTTCCTTTTTTTGATAAAAAAACATGGTCTCAGGAGGGAGAATAACTTATTGTGGATTTCGGTGATGCCACTGTCCCCTGGTACCACTGGAACCGCTGCTTCCATCGCGGAAATTGCACTATCAACCTCGTTACTAATGTAAGTCATAGTGGCCTCATTTGCCAGTACCTTGGGCCATTTTAACCTGCGCTCATCGTTACTCATAACAGGGGTTTCGTCGTGTGTCTCAAAAGGGTTTCCTGTACCAGTATTCCACCACCTATGGGTCACACATAGGGGGTTGTGGTCACTTTCAACCCGGGGCCTAACAGCCATGTCGACAACCCCGTTCCACAGCTGGAGACTACACAATATGTAGTCAATTCGGCTCCTATTGATACCATTGTCAAAAGTGTAGCTGCCCTCCTTGTCCCCAGGTGTCCTCCCATTCAGTGCTCTTAAACCATGTTCCATAAAAATTCCATTTAGTAATAAGATCTCTTTTGTCCATCGCTTCACAGGTTTTAGGCATAGAGATGGTACTCCCCAGAGATTGTCCTCCTCACTATCTAGGAGGTCGTTTGTACAGTCCAAAGGTTCAAAAGTCCTGTTTAGGTCCCCAACTATTATCATTACACTTTCCTGGGAATTGGCCTCTATGGCAGCAGACAACAGCTCAATAGTGGGTAAATTGGCTACATTGTTACCTCTCACATAGACATTATATAAATCTATTGGTTGGCCTTTAACTACGGGGATTCTTAATGCTTGCAGATCACTATTTCCCAGGTCCAGCATTTTGATGTTGATGTGCAGGTCCTGTCTAACCCAAACAGTTAGGCCTCCCTTGGGCCGCCCTCTTCCCCCTTTTGAAGCTGGTATACAATAATTCAGGTAACCTAGGCAAAAGAGGGGATCACAAGCCCAGGTTTCTTGGAAACAACAAATGTCAAAACCACTTATAAAATTCACCCAGGATTGGGAATCCAACTTGCTAGCCAACCCGGCGACATTCCAAGATAAAAGCGTACCAATGCCAGCATTTGTCCCATCTCGAGCATTAGTGAATGGGAATACTTGGGCTAACATTGGGCTTTCCATAGGACCGGTCAGCCTTTCTAAGTCATCTATTGGATCGACAGTCAAGTCAACTGTTGCTGGGTATGTTATCATGACTTTTGTACTTAGGGTTCCCAGTCTACAACCACCTTCTTCAGCCAAACCACCCGTCTCGATATTGTTGACCGATAGGTTTGTAACAATGGTATTACCATAAACATCACATGGCCCTCTTGGCTCGTTTATAATCCCACCTATACTATCTGTGCTGGTTTGTCAATATCCCCATCCCGGGTCCTGCCATCCTACATGGGGGTTGTAATATGTATATAGGGTATGATTATGACCAACAGGAGGAGGTGGTAAAGGATTGACTGGCCATGATACAGTAGGGGGGATTAAGGGTTCATTGAGTAGACTAGTCGTTACACTTGTGGGTCGGGGGTAAAAAAAGGTAAGGTCCACAATACCGATACCACCCTTGTTTGTTCCCCATCCCTGCCTTGTTATCCATCCCACCACCCTTGGGTCTTGAAAATTACCCACAATACAATCCCCCCCAGGGTTTTTGGTGTATATCCCATCCAATCTATTCTCCTTGCCCCTATTATTAGCCCGTCGATATCACCAGGCAGAGGACGGTTTTCCTTCAACCAGTGCATGGTCTTGTTTTTGAGCATCTGGAATGTTTCTCTCTGTCCTGGGGGTAGTGGTGGTACATTGATAAGAACTGCCACATAGGGGAAGGAGTCTGGGGTGAGATTAATTGGGGGTTTTCTATGGGGTGGCTTTGCCAAGGGCGGTGGGATAGATTTGGGAACTTGGGGGACATGTTGGGGGGCAGGCTTCTGCGCCTGTTGTTTGTTATTTGTTTGGGACGATACTAAAGTTTTACCTACCAACGGGCATACGTTAGCCCTATTTCCTCCCCCCGGGATGTTTGGAGCTATCTGTATGTTATTAGTTACATTTACAGGTGTTGGTACTTTACCCACTTGGTGACACGATGTAGCCTCAGCATTCGCAGCGGCCGGTGGATTTTGTGTCTGGGGTATTGTGGGCTGTGTAAGATGTGTTATGGTCGACTGAGATGGTTCAGAACCAGCGGTCGCTCTCTCAGTTCTATCTAAGGTTTTTACAGTAGCTTTGGCTGTAGGTTTGCTTTGTTTGGGAGGTAAAGGAGAGCTATTTCGGGGGTTTCTTCCCTTATCCTGGATAACAGGGTTGTTAACGACCTGAAGGTTTGTGTTCGCTTCCACCCTATTTGCTTTAATCAGATATTTTGTAGAATAGAAATTGTCTAGTGTTATCTGTTCAAAATGGTTTAGCCTATCTGCAAGCTTGGCAATTCTATCCTCAATAGGGGTAAGTAGTAGTCTAAACAATTTTTCCAATTCTGGGAGTACATTTGCAAGTGATAGAGCATTTTCTTTACAAGGTACATTAGAGACAGTACAAGAATTGTCCACTTTGTCTTGGCTATCCAGGGATTCAAGAATCGTGGGTGTGACACTTTCTGTACTTTGAACTTCTTCGGTAACAACCTTTCCAATGTTCACGAGTTTGTGTAACTTCCTGAGTTTTTGTGGGGGTTTGACCACCTTTTTACATTTTTTTACAGAAGCTGGTCGTTTCCTTTTGGACCCGATTTTGGGATGGGCCAATGTAACCTGGAAACCAGAGTCAGGGTGTAGTGTTGGTTGGGATTTACTACCACATGGATTATTTGAATCTGTCGCAACACACGTATTTATTTTTTCAGCCTGAACCTCAAAATGTTCATTTGTAACTGGGAGGTTCACTGATGATAAGGGGGTTACCAGGGTGGGATAAGCTAGATTGGGAAACTTATCCGTTGAATTCTTGAGTATTTCAATTGATAATCTACGCTCTGCGCGCTTCTCTGCCAAGGTTAGCTCTTTGTCTATTGTCAGTGTGCGATTAAAAAAGAATTCGTCTAAGGGACCAATTGCCAGTGGACCCGACTCTACAGGAGGAGTTATCAAGTGGCTGTTTACAGAGCTTGTAATTGTAGACATTGCCATGTTGATCTCAAAACAAAGCTGGAGTGTCAATGTCACTTACTGGGATAGGTGATGTTTGACGCCGGTAAGAGGGGTGGCCCGGCCCGGCCTCCTTCGGCCCCTGACGGCCACAGACGGTCCCGCCCTTGTCCCGGGCTTCTCCCGGCGCCCTCCCGCGCGCTCCCGCGACGCGGGTGTCTCGGTCCGTTTTATTCCCTATCGGTGTCAGTCATTGGTTGGTGGACAGGGGGGTGTGGCCAGCGGGGAGAGCAGCCCAGGTGTGAGCAATGGGCGCGCAGGGGCTCCTGGATACTGGAGTCCCTGCCTGTGCTCGCAGTCCCGCCGGCTCCTCTGCCTGCCCGCTCCTCAGCCGTGTACTCTCTACAACCAGCAGCCCCAGATGGGCAGGCGCTGCGGGACCCGCGAAGCGGGTCCGGCGAGGTGGAGTGTCAAGCGTCCCTGAAGAAAGCGCTAGGGATCCCACGAAGAGGCACACCCACGGTCAGCAACACAAGCGACTGCAGAAACGGTTTGGAGGGATTCCACAGGTCGATGGGCTCAGCCCGATTTTCTACTCCAAGGCGGGGGGCGTGGCCAGCGGGGAGAGCAGCCCAGGTGTGAGCAATGGGCGCGCAGGGGCTCCTGGATACTGGAGTCCCTGCCTGTGCTCGCAGCCCCGCCGGCTCCTCTGCCTGCCCGCTCCTCAGCCGTGAACTCTCTACAACCAGCAGCCCCAGATGGCCAGGCGCTGCGGGACCCGCGAAGCGGGTCCGTGAGGTGGAGTGTCAAGCGTCCCTGAAGAAAGCGCTAGGGATCCCACGAAGAGGCACACCCACGGTCAGCAACACAAGCGACTGCAGAAACGGTTTGGAGGGATTCCACAGGTCGATGGGCTCAGCCCGATTTTCTACTCCAAGGCGGGGGGCGTGGCCAGCGGGGAGAGCAGCCCAGGTGTGAGCAATGGGCGCGCAGGGGCTCCTGGATACTGGAGTCCCTGCCTGTCCACGCAGCCCCGCCGGCTCCTCTGCCTGCCCGCTCCTCAGCCGTGTACTCTCTACAACCAGCAGCCCCAGATGGCCAGGCGCTGCGGGACCCGCGAAGCGGGTCCGGCGAGGTGAAGTGTCAAGCGTCCCTGAAGAAAGCGCTAGGGATCCCACGAAGAGGCACACCCACGGTCAGCAACACAAGCGACTGCAGAAACGGTTTGGAGGGATTCCACAGGTCGATGGGCTCAGCCCGATTTTCTACTCCAAGGCGGGGGGCGTGGCCAGCGGGGAGAGCAGCCCAGGTGTGAGCAATGGGCGCGCAGGGGCTCCTGGATACTGGAGTCCCTGCCTGTGCTCGCAGCCCTGCCGGCTCCTCTGCCTGCCCGCTCCTCAGCCGTGTACTCTCTACAACCAGCAGCCCCAGATGGCCAGGCGCTGCGGGACCCGCGAAGCGGGTCCGGCGAGGTGAAGTGTCAAGCGTCCCTGAAGAAAGCGCTAGGGATCCCACGAAGAGGCACACCCACGGTCAGCAACACAAGCGACTGCAGAAACGGTTTGAAGGGATTCCACAGGTCGATGGGCTCAGCTCGATTTTCTACTCCAAGGCGGGGGGCGTGGCCAGCGGGGAGAGCAGCCCAGGTGTGAGCAATGGGCGCGCAGGGGCTCCTGGATACTGGAGTCCCTGCCTGTGCTCGCAGCCCCGCCGGCTCCTCTGCCTGCCCGCTCCTCAGCCGTGTACTCTCTACAACCAGCAGCCCCAGATGGCCAGGCGCTGCGGGACCCGCGAAGCGGGTCCGGCGAGGTGGAGTGTCAAGCGTCCCTGAAGAAAGCGCTAGGGATCCCACGAAGAGGCACACCCACGGTCAGCAACACAAGCGACTACAGAAACGGTTTGGAGGGATTCCACAGGTCGATGGGCTCAGCCCGATTTTCTACTCCAAGGCGGGGGGCGTGGCCAGCGGGGAGAGCAGCCCAGGTGTGAGCAATGGGCGCGCAGGGGCTCCTGGATACTGGAGTCCCTGCCTGTGCTCGCAGCCCCGCCGGCTCCTCTGCCTGCCCGCTCCTCAGCCGTGTACTCTCTACAACCAGCAGCCCCAGATGGCCAGGCGCTGCGGGACCCGCGAAGCGGGTCCGGCGAGGTGAAGTGTCAAGCGTCCCTGAAGAAAGCGCTAGGGATCCCACGAAGAGGCACACCCACGGTCAGCAACACAAGCGACTGCAGAAACGGTTTGGAGGGATTCCACATTTAAGATGATGTACATGTTTGTGGTGAATTGGTACGGAGATGCAAAGATAAAAGGTTCTCTAGGAGGGTGGTGGTGTTGGGGTCCCTGTGGTTGTCCAGGTGGAAGTTCAGGTCTCTGAGTTGTATGTAGTCTGTCGAGGCAAGGGTGTGGGGTGCGATGAGGTGGGTGTTGACATTGGTAAAGGGGGTGTTGGGTCCAGGTGGTCTGTAGATGAGTGTCCCACGGAGCGTCTTTCTGGGGTTGAGCTGGATCTGGAAGTTGATGGGTTCCATGGGGGGCAAGGCCTCTTCAGAGTTGGTGGTTGTCAATCGGAGGGAGCTTTTGTGGACGGTGGTGAGGCTTCCTCCTTGGCGGTTGGTGTGGTCTTTTCTCAGAATCTGGTATCCGTCGGGACGGTGGTTGGGATGTTGGGTGTGGAGTTGGCGTTTGTCCAGGTCTCTGTGAGGAAGGCAACATTGGGCATGTTAAGGAGGTCCCAGATTTCTACAGTGTGTCTGTGCAGGGAGCATACATTGAGGAGGATGCAGCTCAGTGGTTTGTGTGCAGTGGCATCCGGTGGGCTGGGGGTTGCTGCTGGGGTCCAGAGGTGAGTGAAGGTGAGGCAGCAGTGTCGGCAGGAGATCAGATCTTGGGTGTTGTTTGGCGTCGAGAGCTGGCAATTATTGTTACATCCAGGTTTGAGTGCCTGGAGTGTGCTGGGGTTGTAATGGCAGGGGTTCGGGGACCAGGGTCCCTGGCACTGTTTGTGGTTGGAACATGGGCGTGCGCAGACATGTTTGACTTTGGTGCGCCTTCGGGTGCCAATAAGTAGGAGTCGGGGAAGGGTCAATCAACTGGGAGGCGGGAGTGACACGCTGGGGGAGGGGCCACTAGGGCAGTAGCAGAATGGCGCGCAGGAAGCAGGAAGAGAGGCAGGGAGCGAAGAAGCACACAAAAAAGGCACAAAAAAGAGAAAAGAGAGAAAAAGGAACATAAGAGAAAGAGGCACAAAAGAGAAAAAGAGAAACAGAGAAAAATGCACACAAAAGAGGCAGACAAGTAAAGGGGCAGACCGCGAAAAAGCAAGGACAACAGGACATAGTTAAATTGCAGAAGAGTAAGGTGCTCTTCCACTAGACCACCAGGGATGAGGTGCAGGCAGGAGCCTGCGGGTGGAGGAGGGCCTTAAACACCTCCTTGGAAGGGGCTCAAGGTCATAGCCTTAACTGTGGAGCTGCATGGGGTAGAGCAGTGACACTGACCAAGGAGGTCAAAGGTCTTTCAATTACCCTGTATACACAACTCCACTTTATGCCAGTTTACTCTATGCTTTTACACTCTGAGCAGCTCCACTCAACAAAGCTCCACTCTACACCTCTTCAGTGTACGCTACTCCACTCTATGCCAAACCGCTATATGATAATCCAGAATATGTTATTTCATTCCATGTCATTCCACTGTATGCCACTACACTCTGTACTGTTTCACGGTATGCCACACCACTGTATGTTACTCCACTCTACGTCACTCCAGTGTATGTTACTCCACTCTACCCCATTGCATTCGATACTATTCCATTGGGTGCCACTCCACTCTATTCTGCTCTGTTGAATAATATTACACTCTACCCCATTCCAGTATACGCCATTCTAGTCTTCACCACTTCACTGTATGCCACTGCACTGTACCATACTCTACTATACGCTATTCCAGTCTATGTAATTCTAATGTACACAGTTCCACTCTATGCTATTCCACTGTATGCCACTCCACTTTATAGTACTACAACCTATGACATTACAGTGTACGCCACTCCATTCTACAATAGTTAATTGGACCCCACTCGACTCCACTCTACTCTACTATACTCTACGCCACTAGACTATATGCTATTTCACTCTGCCCCACTCTACTGTACATCACACCAGTCTACACCACTCCACTGTATGCCACTCCACTCTACACTATTCTACTCTATTCTATTCCACTCTACAAGGTTCTACTCTACACCACTCCACTGTACTCCATGCTATGCTATTCCAGTGTGTGCCACTCCACTCTATGCTATTACACTGTACTCAACTTCAATCTTTGCCCCTCTACTGAATAGTATTCTAATCTATCCTTCACCACTATATGCTATTACACTCTTAAACATTGAATTTCAATGCTTATTAAAAATTTGTAATTAAAATGTGTTTCCAATCATGGAGTCTGGAGTTGCAAGTGGAAAGTTTTTATATGGAGTGCCATACAGTATAGTGGAGAAGAGTGTTGTAAAGTCTAATATCATTGAGTGAAAACTGTAGTTTGGAATAAAGTGGAATAGAGTAGAGAGTAGTAACGTATCGTACAGTGTAGTAAAGTGTTATATACGGTGGGCTAGTAGTTGGAGAGGTCATCAAGATCAAGTGAAGCTCTGTCTTGAGAGCTTCTGGGAAAATGCTTTGAGGGAGGAAGACATTAGGCGCCCTGTACTTAGTGGTTTTGGAAAAATTGCTAAAACTGAAAAACAATATTGAACTGTTTGATAAACCACTTTGTTTTTAATCACTGTATATAATTCTTTCACCATACACTTTGCGCCGTTCACGCTGTTTTCACTGTCACTTGTGTCGCCGTAGTGTCACCCACTTTTGCACTCGTGCACCTTGTACATCTTTGGGCTGTCACTTGCTATTTATTAATTACAGTACTGATATCAACTGTAACCACAATGCCCTAACTTTGCTTATAAATGCTGATAAAATGATGCCTCAGGCACATATGAAAATCAAAATGAGTTTCCTTGTTCTTTGATGGATAATACTGTATGGATATCCTCTATACTTGTCCAGAAATAATACCAGTTGGGATATTGTTTTCTGTATATATTGAGGGAGGAAGGCCTTGACAATGGTGAGTAGGGGTGACAGCGCATCCCGAGGGAGAGCTTTGATAAAGGACAAAGTAAGACATAATTTTCCTAAAAGTGGTTATGAGGGAGTTGTGTACGTCAGCAATATTTGCAGGAGAAAAGGTTTTGAAGATTGACACTTGCAGGATTCTCTGGGATGATGTCTGTGTTAAGAGATTAGGCAGGCTTGAAGGTGTCAAGGTTATTGCTGGGTGATATTTTTGTTATGTTGAAGTAATTAGAGTAATTTTGGTTATATTGTGTGACTCTTGTGATGTGAAATTACCACAAATTACACAATCGTGTCCATTTGCTTAACTTTGGAGCAATGTGTGGTAAAAATGCCTACCCAAGAGTACAGGAGCAGTGTGTGCATGGCTGGTGGCTGCTGCTGTTCCTGTTCTGTTGTGTTTATCAACCTCTGGCTCATTTTGGAAGCCAGAGTGAAAAAATAACTCTAAATGCAGGCTTATGATCCTCTCATAATTCCACAAATTCTCACACAAATTTGCTGTCATTTTCTTTAATTACTCTACAGCAAATTACGCAGGTTACAGCCAACCCTAGTCAAGTTGCTGTTGGATCTTCTGATGGCATTGCACTTTTCAGTGGGGAGAGGAATATGTGGGTCCAATAGAGGTTGATGCAGCCTGTGGTTGTCTTGAAAGTTGTCCTGCTACTTTTGGTGGCTTTATTGTTGGTATTGGTATAGTACTTTACTTTGATTGTCTGCATGTTGTGCGCACAGACTTCAGTATCATTATATCATCTGGAGTTTTGGTTTTCTTCTATTTTCCTTCCAATTTACGAATGGATCTTTCATTGTCAGCCAGGTCTTTGAATATGAGGCTTTGCCTTGCACTTGTGCACTTTAACAGGGGTATTTCTGTTCATAAAGGTTTCCAAAAACACTAATGAATTTGTTTAGAAGGGTGTTGGTGTCAGACGCGGAGTTAATAGGATGGGAGATGAGTTCAAGCATTAGGCTGTCTATGGAGAAGTCTTTGAATGATCTGAAGGTTTGGTCTGCTCTTTTGTTTGACCTTAGTATGTTGGTAGGAAGCCAGCCGTAAAGGGAGATAGGATAGCAAAGTGGTCAGTTCAGTCCAGGGAGTTTTCCCTGGCTTGTTGGTAATGTTGAGGAGACAAAATTGAGGATATGAACAGTTTGTTGGTTATAGGAGATGTTGTGCCAAGCTGACTGAGTCAATGAAGTTGGGGTGGCTGTTTCTTGTTTTTAGCTTGTTTTGTCTCGGAGATTTAAGTCCCTCATGTTGGTGTTGTGGGCATGTCAGATGGACAAGGTGGCAAGGAGATCTGGGAATCAGTCAAGGCCTCGGTCTCTCTAGGATGCTGTAGATGAAATGGCAGGAACGGTCTGAGTAGCGGAAGTGATTTCACTCGTGAGGGATGGGGCAGCACCATGTGGCACAACCGCTCTCTTTAAAGCAGCATGATAAGAGCTGATCTCACTCAGTAGACAAATAAGGTAAGTTACTCTTTCCCCCCAGCAGAGATGTGGGGGTGCTAGTGTGAGCCTCGGACACTCACTATGGCGGCCCCTCCTGGCATACTGGGTTGCCGATTTTGGCAGTCATGGGTCCTTGGGTGAAGTAATCTCATATGTATTGCTAAGGATGAAAAATGCAGGTCATACCTGGAGGAATCTGTCAAATGTCAAAAGCGCACACTTATGGGTTTATATGGGAAAAATGGTACAGAACACTAGTTCCCACATGTTGTTTCATATTTCATTTTTTTTTAATTCTTTTTATTTGGTTTTTAAGCATACAACAAGCATCAGAATTTTTCACCAGATAACAGCAGGTACAGACATATTATTTCCGAATTCATATTGTAGTCACTACAAAACACGGCTCTCCATATGATACAGGAAAATGTTTCATGGCATAGGCAATGTATCCAAAAATTGGTTTAGGATCTTCATCTCACCACACACTCCCATGAGGCACCGCAGCGTGACCATGCCACGCCACAGTTAAGTGAAAAATCCCCTCTCAGTCAGCACCCAGCACACACCTATCTTATCTGAACTACATCTCACATCCACTATATGGCCCTACATGCAGCATTCAGTGTACAGAATTCAAAATGCCTAGGGGATTTTGTAGTGGCTGACGGAGGATCATAAGGGTGGGCTATCAAGTAGCATGTCAAGGGGGCCCAGATATCCCTTGGTCTGGAGGCAACAGGTAGTAATTCGGCATATGTGGTAAGTCTCTCTTGGCAAGTCATTAAATCTGCAATCCAGACCTTAAATTTGGGTGCCCGTCCCCTACCCCATTGGCAGGCCACACGCCTCTTGGCCATAAGTAACGCTGAAGCAGCATATTTGCAGTGTTCTGCCTGCAGGGGTTTAACATAACCGAGCAGAGCCATCAGCGGGGTGGGTTCAACGTGCATGTTTAACATTAGTGTCAGAGCTTCAAATTTTGTACCCAATAGTCGTTCACTCCTAAGCATTCCCACGCCAGATGTAGGAAGTCCGCACCGGGAGATTGACACCTGTCCCACCTGTCCGATTCCCTGACTTGGTACCTGTGCAGCATGGCATGAGTATAATATAGTCTATGTAGGAATTTATAGTGTGTTATACGAAGCCTGCTGCTGGCCGATACCCATTCCGTTTGGAGGCAGTTGAACTCGCAATGGTCCTCAGTTAGCTCGAAACCCAGCTCCTCGCTCCATCGTATGCGGGACTGTGTATCCGGCAGCACTCTCAGTGTATGTACTGTTCTATGTATTTGGGAGACAAGGCGTTGAGCAGTCGTGCATTTCAGCATTGATTGTAATGGTTCTAAAATCTCTGGTTCCTCTGGGAAGCCCGGGTTGAGAGACCGAATCCCCTGTCTAAGGCAGACATAGAGAAACGTGTCAAGCGGGGTGCGCTACATGCCCTGAAACAGTTGCTCAGCAGTGCAGAAGTGGCCCCCATGATATAGATCCCCCAAGTATGAAGGTGGGTACGCTCCCGGAATTTATGAAAGAGTTTTTCTTGGAGAAGAGGCATGCTAGGGTGATAGGTGAGCGGCAAAAGTGGTGAGTATAGTATATCTACATTCAGCATGTGTCTTATGCGTTGCCAAGCCGTAACCGTGCATGTGATGGTGTTTGGCGACCTTTCCCTGACTCCAGGCGGTTCATAGAGAGCGCCGTCGATGGGGATTGGGTGTGCCAGCCAGTGCTCAGCCGCAGCCTTTGGCATGTAACGTGGCTGTGACACCCACAACCAGGCATAATGAGCCTGTGCACAGAGGTAGTACAGCTCGAAATTCGGTATTCTGAACCCTCCCTGTGAAAAAGGCCTAATAAGGACATTCCATTGCATCCTCGCCTGTTTCGCTCCACATGTTATGTTATGTTATGTTATGTGGTTTTTATTAGGCGCGCAAATGCTCCAGCTAAGGAGCGTCTTGGCGCCAGACAAGGCAGCTACACAACACAACTAAATAAAACAGCACAGAACACACAAACTAAGGAAATAAAAATGTTTTTAAGGCGCGACGAAAAGAGAGCACATCGCTCATGGCGCGAATTGCCGGGGGCAAGGAGTTCCACAGAGCAGCGGCCCGCACTCGGAATGAGCGACCACCGGCCCTGCTTCGCTTAAAGCGCGGGACCACAGCCAAATCGAGATCTGACGATCTTAAGGGTCGTGCCGGAATGTAATTGGCCATGAGTGTCGTGAGGATCATTGCAGGGGACCCCTTCAAGATCTTATGGGCGACGCAGAGGACCTTAAACTGAATCCGCTGCGCCACAGGGAGCCAGTGCAATGCTCGAATGGTGCTGGAGGTGGGACAGAATCTAGGAAGACCCACCACCGCTCTCGCAGCAGCATTCTGGATCCGCTGCAGGCGCCCTATCTCAGCTACATTCAGTCCGGCCAACAAAGAGCTAGCATAATCCAATCTAGATATGACGGTAGCTTGGATCATGAGTTGCCGGGTGGGGGCATCAAAGAACTTTAGCACCGGACGGAGCCCACGCAAGATGCCGAAGCAGCAAGCAGCCGTGCGTTTAGTGTGGCATGCAAACGTAAGGGAAGGGTCCAACCAGACCCCGAGGTTTTTAAGCTCGGCGACTGGGATGGGAGCGGAACCCAACTCCTCCGGCCACCATCTCTCTCCCCACAGTTCCGGTCGCCTACCAAATACCATCACCTCGGTCTTACTAGCGTTTAGCTGGAGACAATTAAGCGTCATCCACCTAGCGACCGCCCTCAGTCCTTGTTGAAACCTAGGAGCGTCGACCTCCGCATCCCCGCTGATCGTGACCGCTAGCTGGGTGTCATCGGCATATGATACCATGGTCATACCCCATAGTTTGACAACCTCAGCTAGCGGCCTTACGTACAGGTTGAACAGCGTAGGACTCAGCGAGGAGCCTTGGGGGACGCCCAGGTTCAACGGGTGGAATTTAGACTGAAAGGGTGGGACGGTCACGCTAAAGGCCCGGTTTGATAAGAACGACCGGAACCAGTCGAGTGCTATGCCGGAAACACCAGCATCCTCTAAACGCTGCAGAAGGATAGGGTGCGAGACGGTGTCAAAGGCAGCGCTTAGATCTAATAGCACCAGCGCTGCCGTTTGTCCCGCGTCAAGCACGGAGCGGAGGTGCTCCACCATATACAGCAGAGCCGTCTCCGTGCTGTGACCTGCCCTAAACCCATTCTGCGTAGCGTCGAGTATGTCAGCTCGACAGAGATGTTCTGAGAGCGCGGCATTTACGTGTGCCTCCATCACCTTGGCCGGCCACGGCAAGAGTGAAATAGGCCGATAGCTCTCCGGCTTGCTTCCATCCAGGCTAGGTTTCTTCAGGATCGGTCGAACCATGGCTCGCTTCCACTTAAGTGGAACGACGCCAGAAGTCAAAGACGCATTGACCAAGGAACAAAGCGGAGAGATGTCATGTACCGCCAGGTCCTTGAACACTTCGGGGCAAAGTGGATCCTCAGGGGACCCAGATTTCACTTTGCAAGCCAAAGTGCCTAGGCTATCAGGATTTACCAAAGGTAAAGAACACAGCCCCTCAGATGGTGGAGGCTTAGATGATGTCATCACCGAGGGAACGACCACAGGGAAGCCCCGGTAAATAGCATTCACCTTTTCTAGAAAAAACTCTGCCAACTTTTCACAGTGCTCCAGAGAGCTCTGATGTGATGCTACAACCTTTTTGGCAGTGAGGTCTTTCATTACCTTAAAGATAGCCTTTGCTGGGTTCGAACTGTTCCTGAATTGTGTCGCATAAAAAGCGGCACGGGTTCTACACACCGCCCGATGGTACACCTTCACTGTAGCCTGATATACGACTTTCTTAGAGCTGGAGTAGGCTTTGCGCCAAGCCCGCTCTGCGCGCCTGCAAGACACCTTCAGGGCTCGCAGAGAGTCATCGTACCAAGGGCTGGCCTTACCTAAACCAGTTCTGCGGGTCACCAAGGGGATGAGGGTGTCCAAGGCCCTGGAGACCCAGTCGGTGAACCTGTCGTACATCTGATCCGGAGGACCTGAGACGTCAAGCGGGTCAGCTGATAAGAGATGGAAGAACTCATCTAGCTTAAGTTTGTTCCAGCGTCTTTTTGGAACAGAACACACCATTGGCTTAGATGGACTAGCCACGATAGGGCAGTGGAACTGTATCAAATAATGATCAGTCCACGCCAGAGGTGTGTAGCTGGTGACACATACTTCCGTCAGATTGGTAAAAAACGAAACATACAAGTCTCGTTAGTATAGATCGGAGTGTTTTGAAGAAGAACGTCCCCGGATAATATGGAATATTTAAGACGAGATAAAGTAATTGGGGGAGTATCACCATTTTTATTAAGGATGCTCGCCCAGCTATGGACCAAGGCAACGCAATCCAATGGTTGACGCAATCCTCTATGCGTGTTATGGCATTTCCATAAATTATTCGCATGAGGTCCCCTCTATCCTTGGTCACCCGTATTCCCAGGTATCTCAATTCATCCGCGCACCACTCTAAGGGATTCCAGGGGGAAACGAATCATTGCATTTGTTAATGGAAAAATACTAGATTTCCCCCAGTTAATCTGAATCCCAGACAGCTTACCAAAAACTATAAATTCCCCTTAAGGATCGGGTTCAGATTTTGCTGCGGGTCTCGGACGTGTACGGTGATATCGTCAGCGTATAACGATATAAGTATTTGTCGCATATTACAACGCAAGACCTTGTCATTATGATGTTGACGCAGTTTCGCCGCCAGCGGTTCTACTGCAATGACAAAAAGCAGAGGGGAGAGCGGGCACCCCTGCCGCATACCCCTGGTAATTTGGAACGTTTGAGATTTATGGCCATTAATGAGTACTTTTGCCACTGGCAGTATAATAGGCAAATCCATGAGAGAAAGAGGGGTGGGAATCCCATCCGCAGCATTATCCCAAAAATATAGTCCCAATCGAAAGCCTTCGTGGCGTCTAAAAAAAACGCCGCCAAGGGCAACTCTTGCGAGACATTGTTTACTACGGCAAAAAGTGTCCTAAGGTTATGGGAGGTAGCTCTCCCAGGTACAAAGCCCGATTGGTCAGGAAGTATTACACTTTCCATTAACTAGATTAGCCGTGTAGCGATGAGCTTGGCCAATTTTTTGGCATCGTAATTGAGGAGGGAAGGGGGTCTGTAGGAATCACAGTGCTGTGATGGTTTCCCGGGTTTCAATAGCGAGATCATGAGTGCCTCTCTCATGGATGCGGGGAGGCATCCGACCTCAAGAGCGTCCTCATATACCTCAAGTAGGATGGGAGCCATTAAATCAATATATTCCACAGGTATGCCATCTGTACCCGTGGCCTTGCCCGACTGCATACTCATAATGGCATCCCTGACTTCGCCTAGTTCAAATGGAGCCCAAAGAAATGCATGCTGCGCATCACTGAGCCAACCCAGCGCCACATCCCCCCAAAAATCCTCTAAGTTGAGTACATCACGCCGCTGTCTGGTGTAGAGGTGTTTGTAGTGTCATGTAAAGGCATTAAGGATATTAGTTGTGTCTTGGTAGACCACACCATCCAATCCTTCAATTTCCAACACGTAACCTGAGTAGTGAGGCTTCCGAATGATTTGATTCGTCCCGGTCTCTCCCCCTCATCGTAACATCGGGCCACCCAGTATCTGCCCCTAAAGCGAGTCTCCCGCTCTGCGGTGTCCATGTATTCAGTGAGGGTTTCCCTAAATTGGCACCGGGCGGGTCAATTAGGGCCTTGGCTAATTCCTCTTCCAGTGATTTAAGCTTTATCTCCAAAGTTCTCAGCATGTTGGTTATGTCTTTGAGTTCTCCCAACCCCTTCGACATACAGAACCCGCGCAGTGTGACCTTAAATGCCTCCCAGATGGTTTCCACATTGTTCACTGTACCCTTATTACGGGCTAAGAAATCCTGTATTTCCTCTCTCAATTCCTCCTGGAAGACAGTATCCAACAAGCTAGGGGCATATAGTCGCCAGGTGTTGCATGGTGTACTAAAGTCAGAGCAAGAAAAAGTAAGAACCACCGGGGCATGATCAGAGTACAATCTGGCCAAGTGTGGTACACTGGTAATGACAGGGCTCAGCCCGCGGGTTAACAACCAATAATCCAGCCTTGCCCATGACGCCGCTTGCGCTGTAAAGTGTGTCCCTTCCCGTGTGTGTGGATGTAGGTGCCTCCATGTGTCAAGTAAGTGATAAGTGATTATAGTGTACTGCAAAGTTGCATGTGCCTCGGTATAGTGGTGAGGGCCAGGATGCAATCTATCCACACTAGTGTTGTAAGTGACATTAAAGTCCCCTACCCATATCACATGACTGGAACCCACATCAAATATTCTGGCCCACAACTCAGTGAAGAACTCTGAATCGTCCACATTCAGCCCACAACAGCAGGCTAGTGTGACAGACACAGATCACAGCCGCCCTCACGCCAGGCAGTAGCAACCCTGTGAATCCCATTTTGCTCCCGACAGGTGGAACGGAATCTGTTTTTTTATAAGGATCACAGTGCCTCTCGCATAAGAAAAATAGGAGGAGAAAATTCTGTGTTCCGCCCATTTGCTTGCAAAATTGTTTGGTTTTGGAGGTGCGAAGTGTGTTTCCTGCAGCATAGCTATGTGTGCTTTGTGCCTAATCAAGTACGCTAAGATCTGTCTTCTCTTTCTTTGGTCGCCCAGCCCTCTAACATTCCATGTAATAACGTTTAGCCCTTCCGAGTTTACATCAGCCATACCCCTCAATCCTCATCAGAGACCTGCACGTTACTCAGTGACACGAGGATTAAAGCAGGGCTGTGTCCTTGCCCCAATACTTTTTAACCTATTTATAGCCGAGCTCACCATTGCACTAAATGAAGTTAACTCACATCCACCGAGGCTAGCAGCAAAACATATGTCAAATTTGCTGTATGCGGATGATGTTGTGCTGCTGAGTCAGACCAAAGTGGGGCTACAGAGACTAATTGATCGAACATCGAGATACGCAAAAGACAATCAAATGGTAATAAATGAGGCAAAGACAAAAATAATGGTAGTTACAAAGAACAGAAAAAAGGAAAACAAATGGATGTTGGAACAAACTCCGCTAGAGCAAGTGGATAATTATCGGTACCTCGGCGTATTATTTAATGATAGTGGAAGTTTCCTCCCACAGAGGAATGATATTACTAGGAAAGCAAATAGTTTGGTGACTGCATTTAGAACCATACAAAAGAAGTTAACTACACTATCATATGGTCCCTTAGTAAAGATCATATCTGCTAAACTACTACCAACCTTGACATATGGCTCCGAAGTCTTAAATAGTAAAGATGCACAGATAATTAACAACGCAGTGGCGAAAACCTACAAGATATTATTCCACCTACCGGGTAATGCCTCGCAAGCACAGGTGAGGTTGGAGTTTGGGATAAACAATCAGCATTATGCCCGAAAAGGTCAAATTTTGAAAGTCTGGTATCGTATAAAAAATGTCCTTGACAATCAATTATCTCGAACATTATGGCAAGAAGTAAAAGACAACCGGAAACTACAAGCTTGGGCATATTTAAATGAAGCAAAAGAAGAATTTGGAATAATACCAATTTGGGAAAACACAATTACCCAGGAAAGTTTTAAAAGAACAATTAATAAATTGACTATCCATCTCTCATTGTTAAAAGACAAAGAATTATTGGTAAAAAGAAGGCACGCATGGCCAATTACAAATGGATATAAAAAAAAACAAATCCAAAATTACTTAGAAATTCCTTGGTCACAGCAAAGCAAACAAACTTTTATAAGAGTACGTTTTGGTGTATGGCCTGGTTCATGTCATCGGCCACTATGGAAGACTATTGAGGACAATACGATATGTAGGTTGTATAAAAGTGGTCAAGAAGAAATTTTACATCTGCTATATCTGTGCCCTGCAATAGAGGTGGAAAGGAAAGTTATCCTTAAGAGATTATTTAATGCTCAAGGAGTAAGAACATGCAGACAAGCGTTAATGGCATGTCTAAACCAGAATGATGTATTAATGAATTCTGCATTTGTAAAATTTTTATCTGTGATTGGCAACAACATTAAGGAAAACATTATTTAGGTTTCTCCTTTTTAAATGATATAATACTAGAATAATTATGTGCACGGTGTTTTAAGCTTTTATTGACGATGATATTTTTTTTTTAAATGTATTTTTGCAAGATTTTAATTAATCAAACAAATAAACTTGACTATGACTACTCAGTGAGTGTAGCCACTCCCTTGCATCTCGGTGTAGAGTTGTACGTTAAATCGGTTGTGATGCACACAGAGTACCTGAAACTGTACCTTTGCGTTGTTAATGAAAGGGGGGACCTGATGCCTACTCCTAGTACTCAGAACCAGAACAAAACATCCCTCTCCTCCCCCGCCCACTGAAGCAACCCCAACTTGCCCGAAGTAATCTCCACCCCCCATTCTCAACCCAACCAAGAACAGGTCTGTAGTCTTTGCAGTACACTTAGTGAACAAAAAAATCAGGGGGGATTCCCGCCAGGGGCCAAACCCTAGGTGGCTACACAGATATCCCTCGCCCCCAGCGTCCACCTGAGGTGGACTGTCTGGACCCTAGAGGGCAGAGGGTGCCCGGTGTATATTATACATCATTCATTGTAACTCCTCATGCATATAGCATTCATGGGTCTTGATGCGAGACCCAGCACCCAATAAGCGATGTGTCCCATCTTACTCAAAAGTCTGCAAATGTGCCAAGGATGAGTTCAATGCGAGTCTTCTTCATCTCCAGTCGATACAGATTGTTGTGACGCCACCATTTCACCGTCTGAGCGCGCTGTACGGCGTATGTGTTTGAGGGAATCCTACACCTGCTGCGGCTTCGTGAATAATCGCTGCCTGCCCTGATGTGTAACCCACAGACGCGCCCGGTGCAGCAGTGCATAATCAGTTTGTGCTTTTCTCAGCTTGGCCTTAACATCCATAAATTTCCACCTCTCTTCCTGCACTATAAGCGTGACATCCGGGTACATGACACAAGTTTTCCCATCATTCGTTGTTTGCTTCTCACTGCCCGTAAAACCACATCCCGGTCTCTATAATTGAGAAGCCTCACTAATATGGGGCGTGGAGTGCTTCCCGGTGGAGGACGCGGTCCGAGAGATCTGTATGCCCTTTCCACAATAAAATGACTTGAAAGGGACTCAGCGCCAATCGCAGCCACCAGCATTCTTTCAAAGTACTACTCCATTCTTCCAGTGTTGGTCGACTCTGGAATACCTATCACAAGTATATTATTGTGCCTGCTGCACACTTCCAAGTCCTTATTCTTTGCTGCGACGATTTTTAGAAGCTTGTCCATGTGAGCGAGTTGTGTGGCATTCCGGGCTGTCGTATCATCAGTATCCGAGATGCGTATCTCCGTTTCTTTTATACGGTCTTCTGCCCCTCCAGCTTATGTGCTATAACATCCATTTGTGACAACATACGATCAACTTTATCCACAATGGTGGCAAATCCCTGCCGTACCTCCTGCAGAATGGTCTGTACATCATTGCTGTGTGCGGCCGTCTGGCCCAGCGCCTCCCCTCCTTCCTCCAGGTTACGGTCCTCCTGCACATTACTTGCACTTTTCTGGGCAGTTTCAAATATCAGTTTTTTAGTTGCCTTGTGTCTGGTTTCCCCATACCGGTACCAGGGTATAGCTCAGCTTATCTTGACACCAATCTCGCACTCACCGTCTTATAACGAGGATGGCGCAGGCACTCACTCACGTAGCTGTCAGTTCGCAACTCCTAATTAGTACAGTCTGGATAGCAATCCAAGACCACTCCGGGCAAGCGCTTTGCATCTGTTTTCCCCGGAGTGGGGACATGCAGTAGCCGCAATCAGCAGGGACAGCCACAGGACTTCATAACTGTTGTGCTGACCAAGGCCGGTTTGGAGCGTGTCGTCACTAGCCTCCCCTAGGTGTCACAGCATAGATCCGCTCCTGCTATGCGGCGCTCCCACAAGGCGACACTCAATTAACATCAACCAGAAGCCCAGCATAGTCTCAAGGGGCACCACTCAATGTCCCTGCTTCATGCAGTGCAAGCATCATTTGATATATAAGTATATCATGCCCACTGGTTCCCAAGGCAATCCATCCTCTCTTCCTCGTCGCAATATGGCAGCCCAAGGATGCACACCCTTAAGATGGCGCCAGCTCGGGGGGCCCCACCGGCGGGTTCTCCTCCTGCAGGCCAAGCTCACAGCCCGCCAAATATTAGCCCTCCACGCACCTCTGCAATTGCCGCAATGACCTGTGGGGACCAGCGCTGCACCTCAGGTCTCCATACAGGGGGTGGGTGGGGGGGGGGGGCACAGCAGCCGCCCTCCGAGTAAATCAGTCATTCCTCGACCGCCATGCTTCACCGCACTTCCGCTGAGAGAGTACGCGAGTGCGGGGGATGGCACCTCAGACTGCTCCGGGGCGCCAAGATTGCCACTGCGGAGGCCACATGAGCAGGGGCCTTCACTAACCTGTAGCCCTAGGCCCCGCTGCTGCCAGACTGCGCCACTCCACACGCCCTCTCTGCTTCGTCTCAGCTTTTCAGAGACCTCACTTCGTGTTTTGCTGCCCCCCCGGCATCTCTCGATTTCAATTTCAGCACCTAGTTCCAACATAAAAGTTTAATCCGGTGCGCCTGTGTCACCCTGCGGCCTAGTCCGCGCCAGTGTATCCACGGTGTCAGGTGACCACAGCAGCCACTCCGCACCCCACCTCAGCCTCGCTCAGCTCCTCGGCCAAGTTTTCACAGCCCAATATCTCGGCCCGATATGGTTCGATACCTCCGAAAATGTCAGCGAGTCTGCTAGGGGGTATATTCTTCACATCAGTAGCGATTCGAATGTAGAGGAGTTCATGAAAGCAGGATAATTGTAGGATTAATTAACCGGGCTGTAGGAGCCTCACAGAGATGCGGCCATCTTACTTGGGCGCCACCTAGTGCCCCTATTGTTTCATATATTTCATAGTAGGCTGCAGGGGACCAACCTGCGATACCACAACTATGCCGGTACCCGTTACTACCAACATCTCCAAGTAATACTCTGAGCCATTAATATTGATACCCCGGTATCAGTAGAACCGATTGAAATATTGCCTACCATTAATTTAGAGAAACACATATTATGGACCTTATCCACTGGAAAAAAATGCTAAGTGATTATCAATCAATTTTCAGTCATGGATATGTCACTGATGATGTATCTGAACATATTTGCCTGTTGATTCTCTACTGCTATTTGGCTTCTCTATATATTTTGTGGACATGCATTTGCGTTAGTTGTCATATCCTCGAGGATGACATCTTTTCTGCAGATATACACTCCAGTTGTTTACCCATAGTTGGACATTCAAGGGACCACTAGGACCTAGGATGTGGAATGCCATACATCCAAACAGGAACACATTACAAGCAGTTCAGAAAATACCAGAAAATTGTGCTTTATTTAACTTGCTTTTCATTGACGTCTAAGTAAAATGGGGGAAAGAATGTAGAACATCAGATCTGGCTCCTATCTTTCTCACTCCTTCATGATGCTGGCTTTTTGTCAAAATCTAGAGCATTCAGTAGGAACTGAAAGGTGACACGAAGCATTCAACAATACCACTAAATATATTGACAAATAAATACAAAGAGAAGTCTACACTAGTCAACAACTACCTAGACACTATATGGTGCCTCAAAACTCAATCTTTGAGGACCTGCTGCTCATCGTGTATATGTGGCAGCTTGCTGATTTATGTTGTGTACCCCTTAAGTGAATAAATATACTGATGATACACAACTGCATCTAAAAGTAATCAAGAAACATAGATCAATTGTTTACCAATCTTGGAAAATACTGTCTACACACTATATGAAGTTCAAATCGAATAATGAATTCTTACATTTCTTTTATTCATTCAAAACTTCCCTAGTGGCAGTAGGAAACTTCCAGCACTTACTTAAAGCCTTAACTAGTTTGTTTTCAGCATAGACAGCTACCTACACATTTACCATCTCAGCAACAACATTGCAAACACACTTCCTCTGATGAGTACAGCTGGAACATTGTCTTTCACCTAACAATCCCTAATTTAATATTCCTCCTTTAAGGGCCTACAACAAGTAACCACTGAAGGCAAATTAGAAACTTTCTGTCTTCCTTAGTATTTAGGTTCTTGACTAAAAGCACAATCATCGACTCTTGTAAATTTAGAGTGTATTGACCATGGGTGAGGGGACATGAGGGGACCCTGTAGCTCGCTATCTAGCTGCTATGAACATTCTGGAATGGAACCCAGATGCACTGAAGAACATTCATGGAAACACCATTAGGTATGTGCTGGAAGCAGGTTTCAAAACGAGGAAGGTTTTTTTTTCCTGAGTAATGCAAGTACTTATAGAACTTTTATTGAGAAAAAATATTTCAAACCTGAAGAAATTCTTCCTGGTGCCACTGACACAGGCTTTGTAGCCAGAAGGGATTACAAAGAGTACCTTCTTGAAATGGAAGTCATTAACCAGACAGCTGTGATTGAGGTAGGGGTAAGAGAATTGAATGTCTCTCAGGCAACAATGTAATTGCAAGAGAGTTTTTGGGAAGCATTATGTTGGCCAGGAAAATTGAAGGCTTTACAGTGAGCATGTGATTTGTAAGCCAGGGTCCATTAAGAGGCCAGTGGTTCCCCTTGTGTACAGGAATATCTCTTCTCACTGGCCCATAAAGAGATGTTAGCAGGAAATTAGGGCATTAAAGAGACCCAGTGTCAGAACCCCTTTGAGAGGCCTCCTTGAGAGATGTAGATAGAGATCAGGAAGCATGGCTCATGGCTCAAAATGTGAACAGTACAAGCAATGAATCAATGTTCAGTCCAATACTCGCTTTTCTTTAAACCAAAGTATTTTTACTTTTAACTCTACACATGCAAAGGTATACAACAGTCAAAAAAAACAAAAAAAATCCCTCTTGAGGTTGGGACTCTAGTAGTTATCAGGAACACTGTCCCTCCTTCCCTTATGTAACTTGTTTGGGGCATCCAGGGAATATAAACTAGAGGTCTCCCTTTGAATCTTTAGGGATTAGTCAACAGTGCCTATGGTGCCACAGCACTGTTGGCAGCAAGTCCACTGGGACCCTTAAGGCCCAATTCTATACTTACTCTCTCTGGTGGTATAACAGTGTTCAGTAGTGCAGTGAGAGCCCTCTACTCAGGCACTCATGAGTTTGGATCCTGCATGACAAAGTGAGTTCACTCGAGAGGGATGGGGCAGCACCATGTGGCTCAGCCTCTCTCTCTAAAGCAGCGTGATAAGAGCTGATCTCACTCAGTAGACCAATAAGGTAAGTTACTCTTTCCCTCAGCAGAGGCAGGGGGGTGCTGGTGTGATCCGCAGACACTCACTATGGTGGCCCCTCCTGGCATACTGGATTGCCGATTTTGGCAGTCATGGGTCTTGCACTTCTGGCGTTAAATCAGTTCACCTGTAAGGGCCTTTCGGCATTCGGGGTCAGTGTAGCCTGGTACTTCTCACTCAGCAGTTCCAGAACAGCTCAGCACAAGGCAGCCCTCTTTCAGCATACAAGAGTTGAAGAGCCGTACATGAACTCGGACAACAGCCTGATTGGTTCATAGCCTCACATTTTGCTCAGAGAATTCTCGTGCAGGCTCTCCATTGGATGAAACTACCTCCATCACACTTCTCTCCCTATCAGGGTACACTGGTTTTGGCATGCAAGCAGCTGTCTGTGCTCCAGGCTTTCAGGGCAGGGGATCTTGGTGGCCTGGGTGCTGTCGCCTCACCCAGCAGGGAGACTAATAGGCATTTTCCCCACTCTTGGTCACAGGCTGAAGTCTTGCACAGCTTTCCATTCTCACCGAGCCATTCTGGCTGCTTGGCATGTGACAAACGTATGGGGACTCAACCTCCCCTCCTTATAGTCTTTTTCCAGACAACAAATGTGTTCCAGGGTCGGAGTCTTGGAAGTTTTATGTTACGGTTCTGCCTCTTTTGAAGTGCACACTTCTCTCTTTCTTCTTTTCCTCATGAAGTATGCCTGTACAACATTCAAGACTCCGAAGTTAATTGTTCCAAACCACAGTCAATGGGTGTGACCAGAGTTCACACCTAGATGTCAGCCACAGCAATATGTCTTTCAAAAGGTTAATCCCGGACCCCCAAACCTTGTCTTTAAGGCTGCCTTATCCACTCCATCTCCCTTCCTGAGATGTGTCCAGTCCCCTTCCTTGCAATCTATCACTGAATTAAACAGCTTTCTTTTGAAGTGTAAAGGGATTTTCACAGGAATACCGCAATACATGAATCTGTCTCAGGTTATTCTCCTCTACATGACTTCACCAGGCAATCCTGGGCTTCCCAAACTGGAACCGAGGGTCTGTTATGTTTCCTATAGGTACCCTAATATAGGCCCTGGTAATTCCATACACCATCATCTACATTATCCTCCTCATACTACACAGTAACAAGCCTTTAGTCCTGGGTGCAGAAGGAGGTTTTCTCCTAATCAATAGAGTCCTATAACTTCATCAATAGACTCACACTGTATGAATAAATATTCATAAGGTTCTTGGTAACCAGGCAGGGGCTACACCACTTACCCCCCAATATCTACGTACAAGGTTCATCCCATATATCATCCTCAAATCCAACAACGGCTAATACATGAGACAAGGGAAAAAGGAGCCCTAGGTACTTTCTACCTAAATACAGCACATCTTGCTAGTGTTAGGCAGGGGGTACCAAGACTTCCAGGCTGACACACTGACCAGAGACGCTGAGGCTCCTGCATGCAGACGCTCCTGCTAATAGTGGTATGAACATCCCTCGCGGGGTGTCCAACTCGAGACCAAGATGGGCTACTACATTCTCACACTGCAGGTAATGGGATTTGACTAAACCCTAGAGGGATTTTAGGCTTCACATCTACTCACATGTTAGGTACACTTAGGTACATCTAGATAGTCATCGTAGGAATACGTGCACTTTTATCATGCATTTTATATTCATGTATGTATTCATGACTATTGCAAAATGGTAGAATTGTATTATCCTTTTATATACCTCGTACTGCTAACTATATATCTCTGCTACTGTCTAATGGTTGTTGCAGCACATGTATTCTACACGAGAAGAACAACTGTGCAATAAATACTTATTGTAACACGCCCAACTGTTTCATCTGTGTAACTCTTTGAGACCGAATAAGTGAGCACGAGTGACTGAGCGAAAAGTAGTACATCGTTTCCATGCTCCTGAGGGATCAGGGTTGTTATGTTCTACGGTAGCCAAAAACACTAATGGCAATGTGAGCTAGCTAATGCAAACAGGCTACCATTTCTCGGTGTGGGTGCTCAGAGTCAGTCTGCCACCAAACCCACCATTTATGTTATCCAGAACGTGCAGGCCCTGCATGGGTAGCATAGGAACTACACAACAGGACCTCCATATACCGAACCATTGTAGACACACTTACTTTACAACACTAATAATGCATTTTACCCTCACATGTAAAGAAGCATTCCACACACACATTCAGTCTGCTCATACTCTTCAGCACTGAAGCTTTTCTATATTCAACTAGGGTGTGCTACTTTAAAACACACACACTTTCAGCACACATACTCACCATTTGTGCTGCACAACACTTACACACTTTATGTATTTTACTTCACACAAGCACACACACACCCAGCACATTGGGTATAGACTGCACAGCACTACACCTGCCTGGGATTCCTCACATGGAACACACAAAAGCTGAAAGAATGCTGCTTGAAATAATTCTAACCACTGGCAATAGCATGGGGTAGCACTCCAGTCCATTGTTCTTTTGCCTACCATGCCAGCTCAGTGGGGACCCAGCCATATGCAAATCAGTCTTGATCTGTTTACTAATGGAAACAGTACAGACTGAACTGCCAAGGCAGGTCTTCCCTGAACCAGAACTCAAGCACCCTAGGACTGGTTTCACCCTAGTTATGGGTTCATCAGCCAGGTACGCCCAAATTGGGTCCTTTTCTCACTATGTCACTTGAACCAACCAGTACCTGCCTGATGAGCTCATAACTAGGACAATACCGGTCCATGTTTGCTTGTGTTCTGGTTCAGGGAGGACCTGGCCTAACAGTTCGAACTGAACTGTTCCCATGAGGAAAAGGGTCAAGACTGATTTGCATATGGCTGGGTCCAAACTGAGATCACATGGTGGACAAAAAGTGATGAATTGGGATGCAGCCTGAGTGACTGTCAGTGGCTGCGATTTATTCAAGGATTTCACTCATCAGCTTGTTGTTTTGCATTTGCTGTCCTAATTCTGCCAGTTATGCCCAGGTATGAGTCCCTGGAGCACAGTGCCACTGGAACCAAGCTATATCTGGCTGAAGAGCCCCAACTAAGGTGAAAATGGTCCTAGGTTGCTTGTGTTCCGGTTCAGGAAGGAACTGGCCTGGCAGTTTGGGCTAGACTGTTCCCATGAGGAGCAGGGTCAAGACTATTTTGCATATGGCTGGGTCCAATCTGAGGTGGCAGAGTGGGCAAAACATGATGGTTTGGGATGCAGCCCCAAGCAATTGTCAGTGGATGAGATTAATTCAAGCATTCCATCCATCACTGTGTTGTTTTTGTATTTCTTAAACGCATAGATTTACTAAGCACATGCATAGTCTCACATTTACTGCATAGTACTGCTCAATTCCTGTAGTGTGCCCTTCCCAGGCATACATACAACTAGACAACTTCACTACCCCTGTGCTATGCAGCAGCCCACATCTATTTGATGTAGGCCAAGAGTGAGCTAAGTGCACAGCAACTTTTAAAAGGTGAGCAAGCCTGTACACAGTTGGAAAAGTTATTTTCCCTACTACTGATCACTGCACTGTATGCTGTCACCACCACACTTGTGCATCTTAACTCCTGGTGAAGGCAATAGCCTTCCACCACTATGAGCGTAGTGCTTTGGGCACTCATCTTGGTCCAACAACAATACAATTCATGAGACAGGGCTATATCATAGTGCATATGCATGCTCCATGTATGACAAAAAGTAAGCATTAGGGATCCAGACAACAGTACAGATGCACACTCAGGGCAGAGGTATGTATCTTACCTTGCAGAGAACATTTCTTTCCCAACACCCAGGATAGCTTGAATTCTTTGTGCTACTTGCTAGGGAGGTGCCAAGTTGCAGAGAGATTTTGTAGGATTCTTGCCACATTTCCCAACTTAGCGGAAATTCAGGAGGTTATGTTATGTAAATTAGATTTATAGTGCACCAACTCACCCCTGAAGGAGCACCCTGGTGAAAAAGCAAGCCAACAACAATAATAGTGTGCAATGGGGGTCTATGAAAAGAAACTTTGCTATGAAGATAAAAGTGGGCTTAGGAATGAAGGACCCTGTGGACATGTAAGAGAAGGTTGAATATAGCATACTTATAAACTGGTAGTTAATGAAGTGCCCTTAGCATGGTAAGGATGGTGATCTCGATGGTAGGTTGCAAACCATGCAAGCTGCTGTGTTCTGAATAGTTTGTAAACAAGTAAGCCGACATAGTCATAATCAAGAAAACTCATAAAAATGGCTTGGCTGATGTTTCCGGCAATGTTTTGGGGAGCCAATTGAAAATTTTGCACAGCAAGTGCAATATTCTATAACATGCCCGCACACAGTGGATAGAGTTTTATCTACAATATTGGTCATTATTGTTATAAAAAATAATTCTCAGGTTTCTGACCGCTTTCTTTGGACTGGGTGTAAGACAGAGTTCAATAGGACACCAGTTATCAGACCAAATTAGATTAATTTGTATCAAAGGAAGAACATCAGTCTTCTCCTTGTTTAACTTGAGGCAATAGTGCTTCATCCATGTGGTCACATTGGTCATCTAGTGGAGAAGTGTGGCTCAATCATTAGAGCGGCAGACCCTGATGCAGAGGTCTAGCCCGGGACAAGGGTTCAAATACCCGCCTCAGTGGGTCTTGGGCTCAAAAATCCACGGACCTGATTATTCTCACCTCGGTGCCTATTCCAATCATGGAGTCCCACTCTGCAACTCTGGGCAATAGCTTGCTTAATCTCCGCAACGGCCCCCACAACGCTAAGGATGCCTGGCCTCCACCTTGGGTGTGCCCAGGAGTGGACGCCTCACAGGGAAAGCCAGGATGGGTTCCACAGCGGTATTCGTACAAGCGCCTTGAGACCCTTGCGGGTGAGTAGTGCGCTATACAAGTATCAATTTACATTTACATTTAGTCCATAAACTTTCATTTGGTTGTTTCAGTATTGTCGACAATAGATATTATCAATTATGTGTCATCTGCGTAGGAGACAGTGTTGAAACCCTGACTCTCACAATGGCTGCAAGAGGGGTCATGTAAATGTTAAGAAGTGTTGGACTGAGGGGCAAGCCTTGGTGAGGGTGAGAGAGAACTGATGCAGGATTGGATTTGTGCAGGGAAAGAAAGATCAACAAGGTCTGCCTGAAAGAAAGGAATGAAACCATTGAAGGGCCGTAGACAATATGACTGTCTCATGCGATATTTAGATTATAATAGCATAAGAGATCATGTCAACGGCTGACAAAAGGTCAAGAACAATGAGAGCAGATGATCTGACCTCATCAGAAGTTAGCCTGTTGTTGTCAAACACAATTAGTAACATAGTTTCAGTGCAATGGCAGTCCTGACTCCTGACTGGGTGCGGTTCAGTCAGTTGTTTTCCTTCAAATGAGAAGATAGCTGAAGGTTGACCAGACTTTAAATAATATTTGTCACTTAGGGTGTAAAGAAATGTCTGATGGATTCACTGATGTTTTTTTAAACAGGGGAAGCACCTTTGCATGCATCCGTGCACATGAAAACTCTGTAGATTGAAGAGACAGTTTGGAAAAGTCCATTAGGTAAACACTAAAGAAAGTGGAGTTGGAAGTGATGATGCGATGAGAATGAGGATCTTCTGGTGAGATGATCTGATGCACTGCATAGCTTCTTCTACTATGGGATTGGTGATAATGTGTAAAGAGGCTAGAGCTCTGTCTAAGATGGGTTGAAGGTGTTGATGAAATTTGATTTTTGTTTTCATTTGACGATTATTTCAACAAACACGTATGTGCAACATTTTGAGTAGAAGAATAAATTGCATGCTATGGATGTCAGCCGATTAAAACACAGGGATATTTTGAAGGTTGTTTAGAATTAAAGGGAAGATATATGGTAGAGAAAATATATGTTTCAAATAAGTGGGACAATTTACTGAGCTGACCACATCCAAGACTAATAGGTGTGGTACTTAATCCAAATGCCGTACCTCATATGCAAATATAGGAAGTTGAACCAGAGAGAATGGATCTGTCAAAAAGTTTCCTGAAGTATTTCCAGATTCCTTGGGTATTTGAAGAAGTATAAGTATGGTATTAAGTTTAAAAGAAATGGCAGTCCAGTCTTCGAAAAAGGAGAATATATCCTTTGAGATTACAAGAGAAAGTAAAAGCTGAATTGAAAAGGTTATAATTTATTGGAGACCACTAAGTGGTTGGCACCTATTGTGGTGCCAACATCCTAAAATGGAGGAGATAATATCAACGCTGACAGCGTGATTTTTCACCATGTTGGACTTAGCCTCAGCATACCATTAGGCTGAACTGGGTCTCTTCGCAAGACCTAACGGCATTCATAATGCCCATGGGTGCATTTAAGTTCATGAGAATGCTGTTAAGTTTTGTGTCAGCTGCATCGGTGTTCCAATGTATAAAAAACAAAGTGTTGGACATTTTTAAAGTGGTAAAGTGTTATCAGGATGTTGTACTGATATTCGGTAATACTACTGAGGAACACAATGCTTGTGTATGTAAGGTCTTGGAAAGATTACGAAATGCAGGTTTGACATTGAGAAAGACAACATGTCAATATGGGGTGCATGAAGATTTATACTTCAGTCATTTCATTTCAGGGGAAGGAGTGAGACCACAGAATGAGTTTGTGAATACTATTAGAAATTTGAAAACTTCTCAAACAATGGTTGAGTATCATGGGAGATATGTAAGAAATCTGGCAGAGAAATCTGTAAATTAAAGGTGCCTGTTAATAAAGGGATTTTTTTTTGATTGGAATACTCAGTGTGAAGCTGAGTTTATGGATATCAAAGATGAATTAAAGCTGGCACCTTGTTCGGGATGAGGAGACAGTAATAACTGATGCCAATTCCAAAGGTTTAGGAGCTGTTTTTACACAAAGGGGCTGTGTGCAAACAAAATTGATAGTGTGTGCATCTAAATCTTTTAGTGTGTCAGAAATAAATTATTTGGTTAAAGAGAGGGAAATTCTAGCCATTTTTTGGGCACTGAAATTTTTTTTTTAATTATTTGGGGCAAAGAGTTTAAAGTAGTTCCAGATCATAAACGTTTGATGGAGGTGTTCAAGAAGAAAGGCTTGATTACATTTCAGCAAGGATATGAAGATGGATAATAGCACTGCAGGAATTTACATTTAAAAGTGGAATATCTGCCGGGTGTTAACAATGTGTGGTGATCTGTATTATGCAATACTTGTTGGAACTCCATGATGTCACCAGTGGGTTCTTCATGTACCGTGCATTCTCCTCCAGTGTTCCCTGTTTGGCAGTTGCAGCTGCCCTGTCTCTCCTTCATGCTGGACGGCTCTCTTCTCCTGAATAAACATCCAAACTGCAGTTCCTGACTCCGCCTCATCTTTACATTGGCGACTGAGGATGGTCAGCTGTTCCTCAGCTGCTGGATCTACTCACAGACTAATTCCAAGCAAAACGGTTTGGATTCCTGAACATTTTCCATACCTACGATCTACTTCCTTGTGAGTACTTTTTTCAATTTTATCCTCACGCTTCATTTTAGAGAGCCGTCGCAGCCATCAGACTCTTTTCTACTATTAGCCTCGTTCTGCGCATCAATCAAGCTTTCATAGCACACTTCCTAGCGCACTGTTAACTATTTTATTCTGCCTCGCGCTACCAACTCTCCTTTCTACTAGCGCTACGTCTTACCTGCTTCGCCTGTGCCTTCACCGTCAAGTGTCAAGTCCTGCCAAGTGCTGTCTGTGTCTTCGCTGCTCCTCACCAACGCTGCGTATTCCTTCGCTGCTTGTTCCGCCACCTTCGAGCTCCGCTACAGAATGATGACGTAGTGGAACTCCTCCATTCAGCGCCAGCACGCCTTTGGTCTCCTTAGCAACCGGCAAGACGCCCAGCGCCAGCACGCACTTGGTTTCCGCAGCAACCAGCAAGACGCTTTTTGTTTGTGCCAGTCACCACATTATCTTGACGTTCTTTTTGACTTTCAAAGCCTTTAGGTCATAAAGGCTTCGCGTCTATTCCATTCCTGTCCACATTATCTTGGCCTCGTCAGCTGTTTCTTCATCGATTTCAATCCTCATCACACAGCCGACGCACGCTGATGCGAACAGCTTTAAATATTTCTCCACGCCGATGCGCACAGCCTTAAATACTTTCTCCACGCAGATGCGCACAACTTTAAATACTCCTCTACGCTGATGCGCACAGCTTTAAACATTTCACTACGCTGACGTGCATGACTCAAGCACTCAGCTAAATAATTCTACAAAGAAGCAAATCCACATTCTCGCGCTGATGCGCACAGCCTATATCACAGCCTGATTTTCTACATCAACACGCCGGAGTATTCAGCATCTACACGCTGATGTGCACAGCTGCTGCACGCATTCTTCTCCACACGCTGACGTGCACAGCTGCTGCACACTTTTTTTTTCCACACGCTGATCTGCGCGCATTTTACTCCTAACAAAAGACCTACATATCTAAACTGTTACATTTACAACATTTTTTTTTTCTTGTATTTAAATCTTTCAACCCAAAGGAAAAATAGAAGATCTCACAATGCAAAATGTATCTCCTCCTGCTCCTTTTCTTCAGACTCCTGGAGATCCTCCTCTCGAATGGAAACTTTGGTTGAGATCCTTTATGGCCTACTTAGGGGCAATTGATGGTCTTAGATACCGTGCGGAAAGAAAAAAAAGTCTAATGTATTATCATCTTGGTGTAGAGGGGCAAAACGTTTTTGACCATCTACCGGTCTATGTTCCACCTACTGGCGAAACTCCCGATGAATTTGAAATAGCTATAGCTAAATTAGACAAGTATTTTGTTAAAACTAAAAATATGGTTGTACACCGTTATAAATTTTTTACTAGAGCTCAAAAACCCGAAGAAAGCATTGATACTTTTGTTACTGCCTTAAAAATACTTGCGTCTAAATGCGAATTTGACAATTTCACCTCTCAACTTATCAGAGACCAGCTTGTTGCTCGCTGCTCCTGCAAACAAATCCAAGGGAAACTTTTATCCTGCAAAGACCCTTCTCTTGACAAGGCTATTGATATAGCCAAAAGTATCGAAACATCTTTAGAAGATTCCAAACAATTAGAGGTTTCTCTTTCCAATACTTCCATCTCTGGTGCTGTTTCCACTAAGGTGCCTTTTCCCACCAAGTCTCCTATTTCCATTCCTCGTGACTCTCGTGGCTATTTCAAAAGAATGGGAAACACCAGTTTTAGAAGACCTTTCATGCCTAATAGACAATTCAGCCAAAGTACTTTCTGTTATAGATGTGGCTCCTCTTACCATGCTTCCAATTTTAAAAATTGTCCTGCTGCCAATCAACAATGCACTCAATGTGGGAAAAATGGTCATTTTTCAAGGGTCTGTATGAGAGGTAGAAGAGGTAATGTGCGCAGCATCATGTGTGAAAATGATTCCTTTCAAGACTCAAATCCTCTTGAGCTTTCAACTGAACATTCTGAATGTGATGTGACCAATCAGGAATATGTTGTTGTAGTGAAAGACAATGACACCATCAGCCGCACTTTTCTTGTCCCTGATCCTGAAGTCGATGCCACTATTGACAATCACCATATCTTACTACTGGTGGACACCGGTGCTCGCATCACCATTGTTTCCTATGAGAAATATTCTCATTTTTGGCAAGATAAATGTCTACTTCCTCCTGATGTTCTTTCTGTGGCCTTTGAAGGAAGCAGAATTAACCTTTTAGGTTATTTCTTGGCTGAAATCTCCATCTTTGGCAAATCCATTAAGGGGAAGGTCTATGTTGCCAAACGTGGTATCAATGTTCTAGGGCTTATACATCAGGCAGAATTTGGTGTCACCATTAAACCTGGTCTACCCAACCCTGTATTCATTGAAGGGTGCAATCTTTCTTCTCCTGCACCTTCCCCTGTCTGCAACATTTTCAATAGTGAATTCTGGGAGCACAAATATGGAAAAATCTTTGAAGATCGCTTGAGCAAGATCACCAACTTCTAACACTTTATCAAGGTCAAAGATGGTGTTTCCCCAGTCAAACACAAGCTTAGGAACGTTCCACTCAGTATTAGAGAAGATTTGTCCAAACACCTTAAATCATTATGCGAGCAAGAAATCATTGAAAAAGTAGAATCCACACTATGGCTTTCTCCTATTGTCCTTGCCAGAAAAAGGTCTGGTGATCTTAGGATGTGTGTGGATTTACGCAGTCTCAATGAAGCTATCTGGGTCAATGGTTTTCCCCTCCCTCGCATTGAGGATTTGATAGCTAAAGTGGGCTCATCTACTTGGTTTTCCAAACTTGATTTAAAGGCGGCATACCACCAGATTGAGTTACATCCGCTCTCTCGACATCTCACTGCTTTTGTAACTCCTGATGGAGTTTTTCAGTTTCATCGTCTTCCCTTTGGGTTGGCGTCTGCCGCCGCTGTTTTCCAGCGTATTATGTCTGAAATGTTTGAGGAACTCTCTAATGTTGTCGTTTTCCAGGATGACATTCTTATCTTCACTCAAACTGAGCACGAACACAACTTGGTCATTGACCAAGTTTTCAACATCTTGGAAAGAAGAGGTGTAACTCTACAAAAGAGTAAATGCGTATTCAAAACCAGAGAGGTAGAATACCTTGGTCATACCATCTCTGAGTGTGGTATTAAGCCCAGGCCAGGTCTAGTCAAGAGTATCACTGAGGCTCCTGCTCCTTCTAACAAAGAACAGCTTCTGTCTTTTCTCGGTCTCTGTGAGTTCTACTCCAAATTCATGAGAGACTACGCCAAGACCACTGAATGTTTTAGACTTTTACTTAAAAAAGGTGCCACCTTCAGCTGGTCTGATGAGTGTGAAAAAGGTTTCCAACTCATTAAAGAACACATCACTAAAGCTCCTGCTCTTCAACCTTTCAATGGGAACAGAGAAACTTTTGTCACTGTTGACGCTTGTGAATATGGCCTAGGAGCTGTTCTCTCACAATTGGCCTATGGTAAAGAATTTACTGTGGGGTTTGCCTCCAGGACTCTCCGCCCTGTCGAGCGAAAATATTCTGTTATTGAAAAGGAACTGCTGGCCTGTGCTTGGAGTGTTGAAAAGTTTAAATCTTACTTATGGGGCAGACCATTTGTTCTTCAAACCGACCATCGACCTCTTGTCGACATTCTTTCTGGCAGAAACGTCAAGCGCACAACCGCACGGTTGGCTAGACTCTCCACTAAACTGTTAGAATACAACTTCAAAGTTATCTACATTCCTGGGGGCAAGAACAAACGTGCTGACTGTCTTTCCAGGTTACCCATACAAGAACCTAACGAAAATGAGTGGGAAACAGAAATTGAAGAGTGTTTTGTGGCCAACATTTCACAAATTTCCATCTCTTTCGCTGAGAATGATTGGGTTAATGCTGTTGAGAATGATGCTGTACTTAGGGATGTTGTCTCTTTCATACAGAAAGGTTGGCCCAAGGAAAAATCTCTTTCTCCTGAACTTCAGATTTATTGGAAAATCAATTCCGAGCTTTCCTTGGAAAGTGGCAAAATTGTTAGGGGCAATAAATTTATTCCTCCCTCTGTTTACCGGGAAAAAATTATTGCTGATGCTCATTCTGGACATCTGGGTGCCACCATTACTAAAAGAAATGTCAGATCGAATTTCTGGTGGCCAAGAATGGACAATCAAATTGTGGATGCTGTCAAACTTTGCACACGCTGTAACACCAGCGATAAAGTCCTTATTTTGGAAGGTGTTTGTGATTCTGTTGTTCCCCCACCCAGCAGGGCTTGGCAAAAAATTGGCCTGGACTTTCTGGGTCCATTCCATGTTCTTCCCAACACTTCCAAGTATTTCTTGGTCCTCGTCGATCACCTCTCTAGGTGGGTCGAGGTTGAACCTATCAATGTTCCCAATTCTAAGAGCGTTATTGATTGCCTGACCAAAATTTTTCTGAGGGATGGTTGTCCAGAAGAAATTCTAACCGACAATGGGGTTCAGTTTATCTCCAAGGAAATTAGTGTTTTTTTGAATAATTGTTGTATTAAACATACCAGAACTCCTTTGTATCACCCTCAGAGCAATGGCAAAACCGAGAGGTTCAATAGAGTTATTGTTGAATGTGTGCAGGCCGCCTTCAGATCCAATAGCTGTATTTTCCAGGCTGTAAAAGATCTTGTATGGTCTTATAGAATTTCCCCACATGTTGCTACAGGCTTTTCCCCTTTTGAATTGATGAGAGGAAGGAAAGCCTCTTCTCAAGCTTTTCCCTTTTGGATGGTCAAAAGTCTCCACAAAGGTTGTGATTTGGAAGTGGCATGGGATTGTGCCAACAAAAAATCTTCCAGTTCTCTGCCTTGTGACGTGGAACATGGTAAGAGGTCTTTTCACAGTATTCATGCTGGTGATTGGGTCAGGATTAAGAATCCTGTCACTGTTAAAAAAGGTCTTTCCAAATTTCTTGATTCCCAACAAGTTGTGGAAGTTCGCAAAAATGCTGTCAAATTGTCAAATGGTAATTGGTGGAGCACTTCTCGCGTTGCCAGAGATCCCTCTCGTGCTTCTCGTGCAACTGTTCCTACCCCCAATGTCCAAGTTGACAATGGTTTAAGGAAAAGCTCAAGGTTGATTGTTAGACCCAACAGATTTCGTGACTATGTATGATTCACTATTCATTGTAGTTCCATCTTGGTTTTTTTTTAGAAAGGGGGGAGGTGTGTGGTGATCTGTATTATGCAATACTTGTTGGAACTCCATGATGTCACCAGTGGGTTCTTCATGTACTGTGCATTCTCCTCCAGTGTTCCCTGTTTGGCAGTTGCAGCTGCCCTGTCTCTCCTTCATGCTGGACGGCTCTCTTCTCCTGAATAAACATCCAAACTGCAGTTCCTGACTCCGCCTCATCTTTACACAATGTTAGTGCTGATTGTCTATCTAAACTAATAGATGGTCACTGACATGGAAGAAGTTGTGTGCAAGGTCACACAAGATGTGTGTGAAATCACTCAAGGGGTGATAACTGAGAAAGAATAGATTCAAGAATTAAATAAGGACAATTTGTTAATCAATTTAATGGATGCCGTACGTCATGAAAAGTTCAAGGCTAAAGAGAAGACATGGATTTTAGTAAAGGATGAGTTGGCAGTTGATAAAGAGTTATTATTAAGAGGCACTAGACTAATTCCTCCTAAGAGCCTGAGAGTCATATTAATAGAGCAGGCTCATATAGGTCACATGGGAATTGTGAAAACCAAAGAAAACTTTAGGGCTAATTTAAGGTGGCTTGGGATGAATGGAGAGATAGAGCGAGATGTGAGAGAAAGCGTAGAATGCTATTGCAGTGATAAGATCTTGAAGACACACCAGATTCCTATGGTTTGTAGAAATCTACCAATTCAATTGTGGGAGGAGTTTTCTATTATTTTGTATGTCCATTGCATGGTGATCATCTTACACGTTATTTAATAGTGATGATTGATCTTTATTCTAGGTGGGGGGGTGAAAATCTGGAGGATAGTTCATCTGTTGCTATTAAAAAGTTTCTGAAAGATGTGTTTAAGAGACAAAGTTATCCGAAAAGTATATTATCTGATAATGGTCTGCAATTCTGTTCTAAGGATATTGAAAACTATTTTGTCCAGTGCGGATTTGTTCACAAGAAAAGTGCCATTTATTATCCAGAAACCCATGATGCAATAGAATGATTCAACACATTTATTAAGGAGGGAATTCAATTGGCAAGAATTAACTGTTTAGACTGGAAGGTGGAACTACAAAAAAGAATAATTGCATATCTCATGTCAGTACATACGACCACTGGAAAAACTTTGCTTGAATTGTTTAAAGGTAGAGTGCCCAACTCTTGTTTCTGCCCTAGTTGTTTGGATTGGGGCAAAGGAATATATAATTCAATGGAGTTGCAGAATGGAGAAATTGAGAGGAAAAGTTGATGTTTCAAAGCAAAAACGAATTTGACAAAACAATTTTTTTATAAATGTAAAGGTCAAACTGGCGGGATGTTGTTAAAATCAAAGCACCTATATGGTGTGCCATGTGGTCAAAATTTAATTACCAAAAAAAAGTGATTACGTTTTCCACAATGCCATAAAAACAGCTGATTGTAGAATTTGGAATAGGAATAGAATTATACCTATACATTTAAAAGAAAGTGAAAAAGTGGTTGATGACGAAGAGGCGGGAAGTTCAAGTGGGGTTCAGAATAGGTATTAGAAAGATGTGAGCATAGGTAAAGGGAAAGGTCAAGGTGATAACAGATATATGAGGAACAGTACAGGAGTGAGTTGTAGACAAAGGATGCGTCCAAATTATCTTAAGGATTCTTTCTGCCTCCGCTGTGGTATCCTACTTATTGAACATTACACCCTATCACTGGAAATGTTCATGTGGCAGCCATTGAAGAGAGACTGGCTGAGAAAGTTTAGCCCAGATAAAGTGAGCTCTGTTGTTTCTACTGTTTCAATTGGTGCAGCAACTAATGTCACAGGACACTGTGCCCCAAACCCCATGGTCACCAACTAATAAAGCTTGGTATTCCATTAACTGGTCACTTGGCCTTGACTTTGGTCCGATTATTTGGCATCTTAAAGAATAATTCCTGTGCGTGGGAATCTAAATTACTTTATTGGGGGGAGGGTTTTATGGTGTTTAAATCATCGATGAGCTTTCTGAGACTCTTGGCAATTTCCCAGTTGCTTAACTCAACCCTCCAAGACTCTTCAATCTACAACTCCACAAGGTAATGCTACAACAAGAGCTCTGTATTCCTAGTCCCTGTAACACCAGCGGTATGTGGAAGTATATTCCACTGATGCCGCCTACCAGCTATTGACTGTCACAGGACTCTTTGTTTATTTATTTATCAGATCATTTCATGTAGTGGTATAAATGTTTGGCAAAATGTATACATTTATTGGGACAGATTTGCACAGAACCTGAAAGTCAGAAATCTGTGCATCATAGAATTCTGCTTATAATTTGTCTTATTTTCCATGAAATAGCCTCTTTATAGATAATAACTTCTAAAAAATGTCCGGAAGGTGGCAATATTTAGTAGTAAATGTGATATAACTGTGTACGCAAATATATTTGGTTGCTTTTTCAATTTCTGGGAAAAAAATGGCATGACTAATGGTTGCTTCTCCAATGGCAAAAGAAATGTTCTCGAATTTGAACTGACCTTTACTCTTGTGTAAAAACTGTAATGCTAGTCAAGTGTCCGGAGGAGTGCAAGAAATGTGGAGTCAGCAAATTTCACAGATGACTATTTTGTTAATTAGGATGCAGATATTCCTAATGAACATTCACCATTTCAGACATCTAAGATTCACTTTAATGTGCAGAGGTTTTAGGATCAGATGTAAGGTGTGTTTGCAATTTAGTAAGCAGTCTCGAACTTGTTGCTGCTGCAAAAATGTAATTATCATATGTATGAAAAGCATTTGCATTGTTATTTTTGCGACGTGACTAAGGGCCATATGTAGGTAATCTCTATTTACCGATTCTTAAATACCGAATTTTCCAGATTTGGTATTTAAGAATCGGTAAATAGTATGTGGGTAAAAATTCTGTACATTTTACCGAATCGGTAATATTAGGTATTACCGATTCGGTATTTACCAATTCGGTAATTCCCATTCATTCCTATGGGCCTGGTAGCCCATAGGAATGAATCGGAAGCCATTCACCATGACCGATTCGGTAAATACCGAATCGGTAATAGGGGGAACATATTCAAGGGTGGCAGGGTGTCACATTGACACCCTGTTGCACCCCTGAATCGTGCATGTGTGCACATGTGGCACACATACATGCCCTAAGGGCATGTATGTCTGCCACATGGCACTTATAAAAAAGCACAAAATTGCTTTTTTAAAGGTTTTCGATATTTACCACCAACTTGTAGTTGGTGGTAAATAACGAATCCTTAAATCAAAAATGCACTCACTTCAGTGCTCCAAACATAGGATTTTAGGATTCGGAAATCTGGGCAAGATGGCGGTCTGTCCATAGACCGTGAAAGCAGCGCTGTGTCTGAGCTCCGCTTGAAAGACTAACATGCCGAAGGATTGAAGGATTGCGGTTAACTTTCCCTGCCTGACCGCGAACTAGCTAACTGGGTAAACTACTGGCGTTGAACTGTCCCAATTAGTGCATATCAGGTCTTAGAGCCAGCACGCGACATTGTATGTCTTTTTCAGGGGCTGGGGAAAATGTTTTAGGGGTACAAATAGATTCGACCCCGCCGGGGACGGTCCAATCCAGTCAACTGTCTCCTAGTAGGCTCCATACAGCACTTACTGAACTCTCGAATGCACCCCCTGTACAACAGACTGCTGACTGTGCGGACTCAGATTTGCTAGATGGGGCCCATTCATTAAGTCAAATAGCGACAGGGGAGAGCACATTAAAGAATAAATTACCTGAAGAGTAGGAGAAGGAGAAAGAACTTAGTGAATTTTACTCTTTCTCTGATGAGAATGGTTTAAATGTTCAGGAGGAGTGGTCAGATGAAACAGATTCCTTGGAGGGCTTTGAAGAATCTGAACCGCCGCTCAGTTCCTATGATGAAAGTACAGATGAGCAAGACTCTAACATTAACACGATCAGAGCCAGACCTAAAGCCACCACTAGGATATTGGAAAAGGGCTCTAAGGATAATCAGGCGGTTCCTAACCTACCTCCGCAATCAGCCGCAACATCAAATGCCTCAACAAATCTGGAGGTTTCTCAATCAACTGTAGAGACTATTCTGCAAGCCATAGCAGCTCATAGAGAAGAGACTGCTCAAGATAGCAAGAGATCCCGAGCTGCACTTCGAAAAATGCTAGAAGTTGTTTGAAAACTCTCTAAATCATGTACTCTGATAGGTGAGTCACTGAGATGGAGGCCAGGGTTGTGACTAATGAGAAAGAAACTATGTTGAATGCCGAGCGTGCTAAACTTCAAGATGCTGAGCTTGTAGATATTAAGTGGAAGCTGGAGGAGTTTGAAAACCGGCAACGTCGGAACAATCTTCGTATTTTAGGCGTCCCGGAGAAACTTGAAGGGGGCGATACCCGAACTTTCGTGGTTAAACTACTAGAAGACTCCCTTCCCACCCTCAAAGATTGGAACTTGAATGTAGAGGTTCAACGAGCCCACCGGATGCCATTTAATATCCCTACAAAACCGGGCATATATCCCAGAGCTATTTTAGTTTATTTTGGGAATTTTTTGGTAAGACAGATTGTTGCCGATAAAGCTAGGCCTGACCACAAAGTGCAGTATAACGACTTTGCATATTTTTCAAGACCAGACTTCTGCCACGTTACTGTGGAAAGACGCTGGCGGCTTCGATCTCTGATCAAACCGTTTCAAGATAAAGGTGCACAAGCATATCTCAATAACCCCGCAAAGTTAAAAAATTGTACATGGAGGCCGTACAAATTTTTTTCAATCAGAAATCAAAGCAAAGGCTTACCTAGATCAGATCTCCTAAAATTATCAGAATACGAATAAAATTGAAAACTGCCTTGTCCTCTGTAGATATGCGGTAATTGTATAAAAAAAAGGGCCGCTTGTCTCTTATAATTTAACCAATGGATTAATACACTCTTAGATGATGTTTCATATGTATTAATATATGTATTATTACCGGGGTCTGCCACTTTTAGTACTGCACTTATATTGTGTAAATGATTCGCTTCTTTCCGTCTTTCTTCTTTCACTCCTTCATTCCTTTCTTTCTTTTTTTGTAATTCTATGAGTCAAACACCTTTTAAAGCGGTAGCTTAGATACTATGCTGTGACTACAACACTCTGTGTGAGTCTGATTGCCCACTGAATGGGGCGGTTCAGGGGAAGGGTGGCGGGGTTGCTGGGGGGGCATGGGAGGGTCACCAAGGGGGGTGAAAACACAAAAGGAAAAAAAGAACCAGTTTTTTCAGCAAAAGAAACACTTAAAAGGGTACCAAATAGAACAGTAACAGATTTAGATAATTGCTGTATTATAAAGTTTTATATGCTTGAGGTGCTGCTACAATCATTTCCTAAAGACAATGGGTAGATTAAATATTCAAACTTGGAATGTTGGAGGGCTATTAACAGGGGATAAACGAAGACGCCTGGCTGAGTTGCTTAAATTAACTCCAGTAGATGTACTCTGTCTCCAAGAAACCCATGTGCCATGGATCAAAAAATCGTGGTTAAATATGAATGGTTACAATTTATTGGCGGTCTCCACACAATCGTCGCATATAAGGGGGATAGCAATACTCGCGAAAAATAATCTTGGACCAAGGGTACGACACCTTTCAGATCCCCATTACAGATGGGCTATTGCTAAAATTGCTTGTGGTATAACTATTTTCACGGTTTATGGTTCAAATCGAGATGATCCCACAATCTTTGAAGAATTAGAGATCGAATTGCCTACTTGGCAGGGCCCGCTAGTTTTGTGTGGTGATCTCAATATTTCATTAATACCACCATTATCCAATATCTCCTCCAAAACAAAATATCGAGAACGTAAACCCAGAGTATACAAAGCTGTTAAGGGGCTTATAACTAATCTTGGCTTAACTGATATGTGGTTACACAACAATCCACACGATCAAGGATTTACTTACTTCTCTCATCCGCATCAAAAACAGGTTCGAATCGACTACATATTTGCTACTGGAGATCTCATTTCACAATCAAATATAAAAAAATTCCAAGAATAATTTCAGACCACAATGCACTAATCCTTGCAATTACAATCACTCCTCTTTCTACTCAACAACGGTCTTGGTCATTTGACAGGAAATTACTCTCTAATACTGAATTCATTTCATACATAAAAAAATGGACTGAAGAGTTTTTTAATATAAATCGTTTTAGTGCGTCTAGAAACGTAGTTTGGGATTCATACAAATCTGCTTTAAGAGGAGAGATCTCCAGCTTTCAATATGCTGCACGAACCAAACTAGAAATTTTTATGAAATAAAACTGTCTGAATTGACTAAAGCTGAATGAGAGCATACCTCCCTGATTGAACAGGGCAAAGATTCCAATAATCAATGGCATCGGGTAGCAGTTTTAAAAGCTGAACTTAATACGGATCTAAGCCAAAAAGCTGCTCAAACTTATAGAGCCTATAGAAAGAAGGTTTACAAAAGTGGGGAAAAAATAGGTAAACAATTGGCATTACGAACACGTCAAAAAATGTTTCTAATAATATTACCACTATTGTAGATGGTTGACGGACGTACGCCCAGCCTACAGATATTATTATTTCAATTTCAAAAACCTTTATTTCGGTAAAAATTTACCATAAAAGACAATCATATAAAACAATACATTTAAATGATTTGTACAATGAAATGTAAAATACATAAAAACAATACTAGAGAGGAATCCTCATATAGTAAAAACAGATCCATACTCAGTCTATGTTTTGAGGCATTTCCTTCTGATGGACCAAAGGGCGCCCAAGTACTTGGCCATAGTGAACACAATATGGTCTGACAAGTCAGTTTTTAGGACTCTGTAAGCGGGCAGACACTTCTTAAATCCCAGATTTCTGCATAGAGGGAGAATCCAGTGCCTACGGATCCCATGGTAAACTGGACAGAAAAAAAGGATGTGGAGCTCACTTTCATCCGAGTTTCTACAAGCTGGACATGTACTGCTAGGATCATGGCTCCATTTGGTTGTAAAAGTTTTGATGGGGAGAGAGCCATGTCTCCACTGGAGATATAATTTTCTCAGTACAGTGGGATAAATTTTGTCTAGATTAGGTTCCATGTTGTAGTTCACCTTATGAGAGAAAAAGGACGCTGTCAGTGACCCGGGGTGTTGGTGGTTGAGAATCAGGGAAAGTTTGGATTCTCGGTATGACCTGGCTAGATCCTTTTTAGAGAGGATGTGGCACACGTTCTGGGGGTCAGACCACATAGTTGAGAGGCCTGCAGCCTCCAGTTCAAGCTTAATAGAGTAGAGCCATTTGATTTTTCCGGCACCAGGAGTGGCAAGGATCTCCCGGAGTCCTTCCCTGTAACTGGCCAATTCTGGGGTTGTCCATATTCTACGCCAGAAGGCCAGTGGGCGTAAAGCCAGGTCCTCATCAAGCGGGCATAAGCCAAGGTCCATCCTCAAAGGGACAAGGGGGGTGCTCGGTGGTAGCCCTACAAGGTTACGAATAAATTTATTTTCCACCTTCAACAGTTTAGATGTATTTTCATGGCCCCAGAGTTCTGATCCATAGATGACAGCCCCCTTGGCCTGGGATTTATAGATCTGTAATGGGGGGCCGATCGGCCTGACCGTGGATTTGTTGTTTGCCAAGAGCTTCATTATGCCTCCCAACTGCTGGGTCAATTTCAGTGCAGCTTTTTCCAGGTGAGAGCTCCAGGTAAATTTATCATTCAAAACAATTCCCAGGTATTCGAAGGTATTTACCCTTTCCAGCTTGGTGTGTGAAATGCTTGGACGGAAGTGGAATTTCTGTGGAGGGTTGAGGACCATGAATTTCATCTTGGTGGCGTTGATTTCTAATCCATGGGCCTCACAGAAGTCCACAAAGCCATCAAGGATGCGCTGGATACCGTTTGCCGACTTGGATAAAAGCAGTGTGTCGTCGGCGTACATGATGGCTGATACCCTCTCGGCGGCCAGTTTCGGGGCGTCAGAGTTGGATACGCCCGCTAAGTGGGACATTACCCCGTTGACATAGAGGCAAAACAGGGTTGGTGCAAGCACAAAACCCTGCCTTACCCCCCTGCCAACGGGGAACTTCTCAGACAATTCTCCCATCCTGCCGCATCTAACCTGGGCATAATTACTAGTGTGGAGGCGTATTATCATATTCAAGAGACCTTCAGGGACCCCCAGATTATCAAGGACCTCCCACAGCTTATTCCTCGGGACCAGGTCGAACGCTGCCCTCAGGTCCACAAATACGGTGTAGAGGCTGCCACCCTCCAGTTGTACTGTTTTCCAGTGTATCATGGCGAGACGAAAGACCTGGTCCACTGTGGAGACCGTCTCCCTAAAGCCTGCTTGAAAAGGGCTCAGGATGTTGTAGTGCCTAATCCACTCATGTAGGCGATTTAGCAAGAGCTTGGAAAAGAGTTTCTGGGAAACATCGATTAGGCTTATAGGCCTATAGTTTGCGGCAAGGAGGGGAGACCCCTTTTTGAAAATTGGCACAATTTCTGCCCCTGGCCAGGTGGGAGGAATTGGCAAACCTTTCAGAATAGAATTAAATAGTACCTCTAAATAGGGAGCCCAGACATTAGGTTCATGCTTGTAAAGATCGCCTGGGAGCCTGTCTAGGCCCGGCGCCTTACCAGCAGACAAGGAGGAAATTGCCAGGGTGACTTCTTCTATGGTGAAGCCCTCGATGTCAGTTAGCCTATTTTTGATGTTGGGGGACTCTCCACCATGTTCACTTCTTCCATTATCACTGCTATGTGGAAGGTATACATTTTTAAAGTGTTCCTCCCAAACAGATGGTGCTATACAGGCCTCGACTGCTGCAAGTGGTTCAGCCGAGCCGTGCCTGACAATTTGCCAAAAGGTCCGTGAATCTTGGCAAGCGAGGGCGGCTGTTATTTTTGTCCAATTCTCCTCGTCCCATTCTATTTTTGCAGTGTGGAGGGCAGATTTATAGGCTACTCGTCTCTCCCTGATTGTGATTGGGGTATCTCGGGCTTTCAGTGATTCCAACAGAAGGGTTTTTGCTTCCCTGCAAGAGGCGTTGAACCAGGTCGCTCTTCTCTTTTTGGGCTTACGAGGCCTGGCAGCTGGGTTCAGTATTTCTGCAAGATTGGTACGTAGCTCCGAGTGGATGTTAACGAGGACAGCCAGTTGTGCCTGAGGGTCCAGGCTACCCGTGGTGTTAGTCTCTGATTCGCTAGCTAGATGGTTCACGCAGCACTCTACTTTTTCCAGGGCAGGGGCGATTAGTGCATAGAGTCTCTCAATGTTATTGTGATTTTCCAGCAATTTGGTCCATTTTATTCTATGCCTATTGCTGGTTAACACTAAGTCGGGCTGAGATGGTGCATTAGGATCTACCTTCTCTGGTTGTCGGTAAGGGATCTCAAATTTTAGTGAGAGCAGATTGTGGTCACTATCGTATCTGGTGATGACTTTAAAGTCTTTCGCCCTCTTCCAATCCCTGGTTGATACCATTATATAGTCGATCCTTGACTCGTGGCCCGGCCTATTAAAGGTGTTTTTAGGCGGGATATCACCCTCCATCCGGCCGTTACACGCCCTCAAGGAGTGACTGAGTGTGAGGGACATTATCTGAATGGCGAGGGGGGAACATGCCTTGGTCACTGGATCTGTCAAGGTAGGAATGTCCCATAGGTCATCCTCCTCGGCAGATATACCTTCCATGTAGGCAGGGAGTGGTTCATATTGTTGGTTAAAGTCACCACCTATGATTAAAGGGGAAGAAAAATTGTGTGTATCAAGAAAGTGTGCTAAATCTTCCACTGGGCCCGATGTTGCAGCAACCCCAACTGGCCTTGAATAAAAGTTAATCACTACAAGCTTCCCTCCACATGGCCATTCTAGGGAGGCACACTGGAAATCACAAGAATTAGTTTCCATAAGTGTGGCCCTGCAGGCCAGATGGGACCCAACCCAGGTCGAAAGGCCTCCTGAAGGGCGGCCCTTTCCCCCCCATTTCGCTTCAGTACTAAAGATCGCAAATCCCTGGCGGCTAAGTTGTTCTCTAGCCCATGTCTCTTGTAAGAGACAAATGTCATAGCCCTCTACTAAATCTGTCCAGTCAGGGGTATCTACTTTGTTAGCTAACCCTGCCACATTCCAGGATAAAATGGAAATTATGCCATTAGCCTCTGGTGTGCTTCTGGTGTCTAATGTTCCGAGGCACCCTAGAGCTACAGATTTCCCTCGCTGGTTGGGTGGGGGGGTGTCCAATGGAGCACTATTTGATATGAGGCTTTGTGGAGTGAGGAGATTATGTTTCAGCCTCTGGTTAGAATCAGTAGTTGCATCGTTGGGTGAGCATGTGATTTGTCTATCTGCCCCTGCTCTAGGATCATTTGGTACTGTGTGGGCTGGTGTTGCTGGGAGAGATGTACCAACCGTATGTGTGTTTGGAATACTGGTTATTGGTGCGATGCCCGTAGACTGAGTGCGGGCACAAATTGGGGTGGGTGGGGGGGGTACAGTGTTTATTGAGTGTGGAAGTCAGTCCACTTCCTCGAGACAACCATATCTATTGGAAGTTGGGACCCCGTTCCATCCTCCGGGTGTGTCTGCCCACCAGTTACTTTGTACTCCCCAAGTGTGTTTCTTCGCCTGCATCCTACTCCAATTCCCCCCCTGAGCTAGAGGGGCACGTGGTGGGTAGAAAAAGGTGAGTGGTCTTGCTATTATTGTTGCAGTTGAGCTATGGTTGGTCCATGAGTAAATGGCGTGAGCAGTGTTAGAATCCTCAAAGGAGATTATCACACAGTCTCCACAGGTAGACTTTTGTGTGGTCCCTACCCAGGGTACCCTCCGTACCATAAGGATTTTGCTCCTTAAGTGGTTGGGTATTGGTTTATTGGCGTCCAACCAGTGGATCACCTTATTCTTAAGAGAGGCAAAGTTTTCATGCTGATTATATATCAATTCGGTTACCCCAGTCAGCACCACAACATAGGGGCTAACCTCAGGGGGAAGATCTACAAATCCCCTTGATCGTATAAAACTGGTGCTGGCTCTCTGCGATGTTGGAGGATTTGTGTTCTGGCCATTATGCCTCAGGTTGGGAAGGTCGGTCGGGACAGGTGCTCTTTGGGCGGGTATAGCTAGAGGGGGTGGCGGAAGGGATGCAACCCCCGGTTGCATGGCGTTTGACATTACCCCACTAGGAGGATTATGGATATCTACCTTGGTTCGGGGTTTGGGTGTTGGTTTGACCTTGGGTGGAAGTATGTTAGTAGTTCCTGGTTTCTTGGCCTTAGGAGGGGGCCGCGAATTCGCTGCTGCTTGGATGGGAGGATCCGAAAGTGCTACTGGGAGCAAGGGTCCATTTGTGCATGTAAGTTTGGGGTTCTGCATAGTGATGGTTGCCAGGTTTAGTATACTTTTTTCTATTTCTAGTAGCTGCGTCTCTATATGTGTGAATCTCTTTTCTATTGGGGAAAGTAGTTTTTTTAGTGTTTCCCAAACAATAGTGAGAAATTCAACATCCTTCCCTTTAATAGAGCATAGAGGGGTTCCTGCAGTGTCACTTTCTATAGTAAGATCGTTGTTTTCTTGAATGACTACTGTGTGAGGGGGGATGTTTTCTGTGCATGTTACTAGGGTGGAAGATTTCGGTGTTGGCAAATTAGCAAAGGGAGGTGCCTTTGTTGGTAGCTGCGCCTTCGCCACTTTGGCCTTTTTTCTTGAGTATGCCGAGGTAGGGTTACGCTTCCTTTTGTTGTGTGGGTGCTTTTGTGCTATGGGTAGACTACCACCTTTTTCTTGTGAAGCAGGGGTGGGTTGAACTGTAGAGAATAAGCCCTCGTCACAACCCTTCTTTTGGTCTACATTCGCACCCAGATGGGAATTTGGGGGGGGAATGGGGTTTTGTGAAAGTTTCCCCTGTGGGGAAGGTGAACTAACTACTTGTGTAGCGTGAATATCGGCGTTTGTAACAATCAGGGTGGGTGTGGAGCCTAACGGCCGTTCTTGAGTTTTCGCCCAGGCAATAGGACCAAGAGAGGATTTTTTGGCGGCAGTTAACTCGACTGACAGTCTTCTAGCAGCTTCGAGTTCTAGTGAAACCCTGTGTTGCATCTTGGTTATTTCGTTATCAATGGCAGTGTGGGTCCTGGTGATGAAATCGTCCAGGGTGCCATTTTTTAGTTTAGATTTGGCTGCTCTGTCTCTAAACTCACGGGTTGCCATACTGGGTTCAAGTTGAGAAGTGTAGTTGAACTTCAAATAGAGTGGCCCAGCCCAGTCTCTCACTGCCTCTAACGGCCTCAAACGGCCCGCTCTTAGCCCGGTCTTCGCCCCGTGCTGCGTCCCGCGCTGCGGGAGTGTAGTGCTTTGATATAGTGGCCGTGATAGGCGGGGGGCGGGCCGGCGGGGAGAGCGGACCGGATGGTATGTCCGTGGTCTCGCAGGGACTCCTGGTTGTTGGAGTCCCTGCACACTCGCAGCCCACGCCTAGCCTCATGCCCTTACCTCCGCCTAAGATGACCAGGTGCCGGTTGTTGGAGGATAACGCACTCCCGTGCGGCGAGCTGTGTGGCCGGTTCTGCCCTCGAAGTCCTCGACGGGTGTCAGGTATGCCTCTATCTCAAGGAATGTGTGTCCCAACAGGTGGTGCGAGGAGGCGCCTTTTTCTGCCACAGGCGGGCGGGGGGCGGGCCGGCGGGGAGAGCGGACCGGATGGTATGTCTGTGGTCTCGCAGGGACTCCTGGTTGTTGGTGTCCCTGCACACTCGCAGCCCACGCCTAGTCTCACGCCCTTACCTCCGCCTAAGATGACCAGGTGCCGGTTGTTGGAGGATAACGCACTGTGTGGCCGGTTCTGCCCTCGAAGTCCTCGACGGGTGTCAGGTATGCCTCTATCTCAAGGAATGTGAAATTTTTATACAATTACAACAATATTATCAAAACTTATATTCTGAAGAAGTGAATAATTCGGAAGAAGACATTGATACCTTTCTGGCTGGCTTTCTTAATAATTCGGCAGCCACCAGCTTACTAGACGATGCGATGAGAGAAGAACTTGAAGCCGAGATCACATTAGATGAAGTTGTAGTAGCTCTATCACTTTTATTCTCTGGTAAAGCAGCAGGCCCTGACAAATTGCCAATTGAAATTTATAAAACTCTTAGTTTTCAGCTAAGCCCCCTATTATTGGATTTATTTTTGGGTGTTCAATACAATGGCATTCCCCCACATTCTTGAGATGAGGCTAGTATTATAGTATTTCCTAAGAAGGGAAAATCCCCCGAGCAGCTGACTGCCCCATTTCATTGATAAATTCGGACTCCAAATTATATGCCAAAGTGATGGCTCTCAGACTCAGCGGGATAATTGGGCACCTGGTCCCTCCGTGGCAGCATGGCTTCGTTCCGGGTAAAGGGACCACAGACCATATTCGCCGGGCTATTGCCCTATTTGATGCCATGTCTGTCACGGGGGGCCAGATGTCTATGATCCTGCTTGACGCTGAGAAAGCCTTTGATCGTGTTTCATGGAACTTTCTGTGGGTTGCCATGGCACGTCTCAATTTCGGCCCCAAATTTGTTAAATCTATAAAATCCATGTATCATCAACCTAAAGCAAGAATTTCAATATTAGGTTTGGAATCTGGTTTTATTAACATTACAAGAGGCACAAGACAAGGGTGTCCTTGCTCACCGCTACTCTTTGCTCTTTATATAAATCCCCTTATCCTAAAATTGTTAGAAAATAATATTATCAAGCCAATCATATGTAATCAATATGAAACTAAAGTTTTGGCATACGCTGATGACTTCGCGGTACTAACAACTCACCCGATAGAAGCGCTGCACGAAATTGAACAGCTCTCTCTGTGGAGAAGTGTGGCTCAATGATTAGAGCGGCAGACCCTGATGCAGAGGTCTAGCCCGGGACCAGGGTTCAATTCCCCGCCTCTGCAGGTCTTGGGCTCAAAATTCCACGGACCTGATAAATCGCGCCTCGGTGCCTATTCCAATCATGGAGTCCCACTCTGCAACTCTGGGCAATAGCTTGCTTAATCTCCACAACGGCCCCCACAACGCTAAAGATGCATGGCCTCCACCTTGGGGGTGCCCAGGAGTGGACGCCTCACAGGGAAAGCCAGGATGGGTTCCACAGCGGTATTCGTACAAGCGCCTTGAGACCCTTGCGGGTGAGTAGTGCGCTATACAAGTATCAATTTACATTTACATTTCTCTGCAATATGGCAACTACTCGGGGTATTTTTTGAATAGGGGAAAAACCATTGTATTGTGCACAGACAACACTGTATGCCTAGATACAAGAAGAGCAAAAACTGCAGTGTATCTTGGTGTGATTCTATCTACTAATATCAAGACTTTAGTTAAAAACAACTTTTATCCACTTATAGATAAGATTAAGACAGATCTGGACAGGGTAAATTGCTTACATCTTTCTATTATTGGTAGGGTGAATTATTTGAAAATGAATATACTTCCGAGATGCCTATATTTTTTTCGATCAATCCCTTTAATTGTAGATCCTAAGATAATTATGCTAATCAACAAGCTCACTTCTAAATTTGTTTGGCAACATGGAAAAATCACATGGTCACTGTCCATTCCGTTCAACAGAGGTGGGCTTACAGCACCGAATATTATCCTGTATCATTGGGCAGCTTTTTTAAAACATTTAAAACCAATGATTCTAGAATCACCGTTTGTCTCTGGTACTATTAACACCACTATCCCTACAATTTATGAATTGGTACTTGGGCAGGAAGCCAATGGCCTCCTATTAAGGAAAACTGAAAACGCCCACTACAAACAACTCAAGGGTGAAATCACTAAAAGTGCCTGGCTAATCTGGAACCAGATACTTAAACATATGCATATTGGCAAAATTAACCGGTACACGCCCCTACTCCAATCCACTATTACTATTACTTCTGGTCTCGATTTTGATCAAACGGCTAGGAAATGGCAAAGACTGGGCATAAGAACAGTTAAAGATGTTTGGGTAAATGGCCCACATACTACATTTCAAGATCTAAAAACAATATTTGGTCTTCCTGAAGGGGACTTTCTCAAATTTGTGCAACTTCATGCAAAATTATAAGCTAAAAGGGATTTAATTAGTCTCCAGAAGAACGACCTAATAGAAGCATGCAATATTGCAAAAACTAGGATAGGAACATTCTATGATATTCTACTAACAAATATTAAGGATGATATCGAGAAAACAGAAACTAAATGGGCGGTAAAATTAAATAACCACGATATTGATATAGATAAAGTACTTGATATGAGCAATAATTTGTTTATGGCTAGCAATTTAAGGGCACAATTGTATAAAACAATTTATGATTTATATTTTACCCCGGCCAAACTATTCGTGTGGGGTAAAAGGGAAAGTGATCTTTGCCCACGCTGCTCACAAGGCCCTGCGACATTAGCTCATATGTTAAGCAGCTGCCCCAAACTTCTTCTTATAAAAAATATGATTGCGTCTTTTTGGGAGAAAGTTTTTCAGCATAAACTTCCTGAATCTGACACCCTTTATGTTCTGGGATATGATAGTTTGCTAAATTTGACTAAATCGGAACAAAGGTTATTATTTATAGGTACAGCTGTACTGAGATTAATTTTATCTGCTCGCTGGAAGGATAATCTTCCCCCTAGCTTTCAAATGTGGTTAGCTCGCTTTCTTGTCGTCTTTACTTATGAATCTGCAGTATTTGCCACCAGGGGATTTAAAACAAAACTTCGAGGCAAAGAACTTTGGCGCCCAATTTCTATTTGGAAAGAAGGTTTATTTCCTAGTGGAATTGGCTGAGTTAAGACTCTGTCTACTTATATTATTGTTTTTGTAATCCCCGTTAGTACATTTGCTCTTCTGTTTTCTGTTTTTTCTTTTAATTTTCGCATACTATATCTGTTATTGTTTGTATTATAATTTTCTCACTGAATCCAAATGTATATACTTTATTCAATGTCTTTATGCTAAGTGTTTTGTCTTATGCTGATACTGGTTCTTAATAAAAAACAAATAAAAAAAGGATTTTAGGATTCGGTTTTTACCGATTCTGTATTTTAAGAATTCTGTAATTTACTGAATCCTTAAATTACCAAATCGGTAAATTACTGAATCCTCAAATCAAGCCACCTACATTAGAAAAAGCTTCATACCGGTCGGTAACGGCAAATTTACAGAATTTCGGCCGATACCGACCGGTATTAAGCTACCCACATATGGCCCTAAATACCTAATCAGTATTTTAACAACACCACATAGCGAGTTGCTTTTTGCAACTTCATATTACCAAAACACTATATCAATGTTTCAAAGTATTAGCAAATTAAGAACAGTTGCAGAATTTTTGTTTTGAATGTGCAATTTACCGGTGGTAACCAGGCACAACCTATATAAACAGCCCTAGAATTCATCTGTGTTTTCCATAATGCTTTGTATGTCATAATGAGGAAGATGCAGATTTATTATTTATTTATTTTAGATTTGTATATAGCGCTAGCTAGACCAGAAGGTATCAGAGCTATGTACAGGATACGTTAATAAGTTTACTAGAGTTAGAAGTGGGGGAAAACAGTGGGAGAGAAAAGGTTATAGAACAATACTAAATTTGGTGGTCAAATAGTCAAGGAAGTATATAACAATGCAGCACTAAGTTAAGGGTGTTGTAGGGAGATTAGAGATTGAAAGAGTCAGGCAGTTGTCTCAATGGTTTTTGTTGATGTAGATTTGATCTTCGGGAGATGTAGGTCATCTTGTGCGTATGTTAAAGTTGTAGCTTAGATCTCATTTGTAGCAATAAAAAGAGGGGTTGCAACGGAGAGCTTTATGGAGTGAGTTCAAATCTTAGGAGTATTACCTGAGAAGGAGCAAGCCTGGGATGATTTCTTCTTCAGATTAGGACATATGAGAAGAAAAGAGTTGTGGCTGCTCAGTGCCCATAGTCTCCCTGCTCTCGAACGTTTGGTTTGTAAGTGTTTGGGGAATTTTGTATGAAGGGCTTTGTGGGTGAAACAGGCCGTCTTGAAGATCCATCTTTCTTCAATGGGAAGCCAATTCAGACTCTTGAGGGCTGGTGAGATGTGATCAAATCTTTTAGTTCCCGTGGGGAGCCTGTCAGACGGGTTGAGGACTGATCATTAGGGCGCAAGGTGACATTTTGGAATTGCTGTGAGGATAGCATTGCCACAGTCAAGATTCAAGACGACTAGTGATTGCACTAATATCTTAAGATCGCCAGGAGGATTAAACTGCATAATTTTCTTGAGATTTTTTTATAGTGTGAAGAGTGCTTCTTTGGCTGAGTTTTTGATGTGCACTTTCATTGGCATGTTTTTGTCCAGGGTGATGCCAATATACTTAACAGAGCTGGATGATGAAAAAGAGAAGTTTAGCGTGTCCACACTCTTTAGCCATTCTTGAATTGGTAGACGTTTATTTTTTGGGGAAAGGAGTAGTAGTTCTATATTTTTGGGGTTCAGTTTATGGTGGTTGTTGTTTAGCCATGATTGTACTTTAGTTAGTGTGGTACTAAGATGCTGGATGTCACTGGGTGATTTTATTTTGTAATAGAGTTGTGTTTTGTACAAATATAGGTGATATTTAAACTCTGCTTGGTTCAGAATAACTGTGAATGGGTTCCATGAAGAGATTAATTAGGACTAGAGGGAGAATTAACCCTTGAGGTACGCATTGTGGAACTAGAGCAGGTTTCGAGAGACAGCTGTTGATTTTAATTTGTTGGGAGCGATGTTGCAGATAGGATGTGAGCTATCTTAGTACTGCACCATTTGTACTGGTGCGATTCTTGAGTATCTCATATAAAGCTGGATGATTTACTCTATCAAATGTCACAGATAGGTGAAGTACAATTAAGAGGTAGGAGTCTCCTTCATCTAAGAGTCTGTGAATGTCCGTGGCTATATTGAGCATAGAGGTTTCTGTGCTACAGCCTTTATTGAATCCTGATTGTAATGTGTTGTGGAAGTTGAATTACTTTATGGGATGGTTGATTGGCAGTAGGACACGCTTCTCCAATGTTTTGGCTAGGAAGGGAAGGTTGGTGATGGGTCTGAGGGTATTGAGGTAATTAGGGTGTGCCCCCCTGGTTATGTGAGATTGGCCTAGTCGGAGGGAGTCTGGTACACAGCCTGCTGATAAAGAGCTGTCGATGATTTCGGTCCAAAACGGGGTGATGATATGGTTGAGGTTCTGTATTAGGGTGGAAGGGAGGGGATCGGTATTGAGGGAGGTGAGCTTCAAGTTCACAATTATTTTTAAGAATTTTCCTTCTGTCATGGCTTTGAAATCTGTACATTTAGCATTGCTTTTCAGTTGTAGGAGATCATTATTTCTTTCTAGTTTTTCTTGGGTTATACCGGTCTCTAATTAACTCTTGGGAGAGGGTTTCCATGGTGACCTGTGTGCCATCGAAGCTGATGGGCTGGGATGTCGGACTAGTGTCATGGATAAGAGATTGTTCAATTTTTGAAACTTTGTCAGTAAGGAAGTTGGCTATTTCTTCACAGCATTTGTTAGTGGCCAGTGTTTCAATTTGGGAGGTAATGTACTTTGTTGTTTCATTATGATAAAGAGCTCCCTTGGTCTGTTCTTTGCAAGGTCAAGTTGATTGTGAAAGAAAGTGGCTTTTTCTAAAATGTGTTTCTTATAGGAGAGCCGTGCAGATCCTAGGAGTGTGAGGTGTGCAGGAGAGGGGTTCTGTCTCCATAACCTTTTAATCTGTCTTAGTTGTCTCCTTTCATTGCTAACATCTAAGTTCAACCAGGATCTAGATTGGATTTTTCCAGATTGATTTAGTTTGAGAAAAGCAACTTGGTCAAGGATGTCTGTTGTCGCAGAGCTATAGTGGGCAGTGAGATCATCAACAGTGTGAAGGAGAGGTTATGAGTACAATTGGGTGCTGATCCTGAATTTCAGCTCTGTTAGTGGGATTTGTTTGATGTTCCTTCCCCAGAGTATGATCTTGTTGGAGGGGGCTGAGTAGGGTATGGTGTGAACCTTGAGATTGAGTAGTATGAGATGGTGATCAGACCAGTCGATGGGCATAATGGATCTCAGGGAGAAAAGCTCAGTTCTGGTAATTATTGCATCTAGAATAGAGCCTTTAATGTGTGGTGGTTCATTGTAAAGTTGCTTAAGGTCACTGATATCAAGAACGTTTCTTAGGTTGCAGACTGTGGCATCTTTTGTGTCATTCCAGTGCAGGATGAAGTCACCTAGGAACATGCCATTGGTGTCAGTTAGGAAGTACTGTGTTATAAGGTCAGTTTGTTCATCAGTGAAAAGTTTTCAATCACCAGGACTTCGCTACTCCGGAGGCACAGCCGGGAGAAAAACGCTCGTAATTGTTTTTAAAAGGAAAAAAATTACTCACTGTATTTACTTGTTCTTAACTGCACTGCCACTCACTTTGGGCACTTCTCCTCTCAGAAATCCTCACCAAAACCCCGCGCTGCGGATTTTAGCGCTGCCGTGGGCAGAGGAACTCTTCGGCGCCATTTTGCGCCAAACCATTGGCCACGCCCACTCTAGTGAGGCCACGCCCACTCCACCACAGTTCCTATAAAAGCCGCTCTGATATGCTAGCCGCGCACTAGGACTTCGCTACTCCTGAGGCACAGCCGGGAGAAAAACGCTTGTAATTGTTTTTAAAAGGAAAAAAATTACTCACTGTATTTACTTGTTCTTAACTGCACTGCCACTCACTTTGGGCACTTCTCCTCTCAGAAATCCTCACCAAAACCCTGCGCTACGGATTTTTGGCTGCCGTGGGCTGAAGAACTCTTCGGCGCAATTTCGCGCCAAACCATTGGCCACGCCCACTCTAGTGAGGCCACGCCCACTCTGCCCCAGTCCCTACAAAAGCTGCGCTGATATACTAGCCACGCACTAGGACTTCACTACTCCTGAGGCACAGCCGGGAGAAAAACGCTCGTAATTGTTTTTAAAAGGAAAAAAATTACTCACTGTATTTACTTGTTCTTAACTGCACTGCCACTCACTTTGGGCACTTCTCCTCTCAGAAATCCTCACCAAAACCCCGCGCTGCAGATTTTAGCCCTGCCGTGGGCAGAGGAACTCTTCGGCGCCATTTTGCGCCAAACCATTGGCCACGCCCACTCTAGTGAGGCCACGCCCTCCCATACCCTTCTTCAATGTGCATCCCCCGGACGCGCAGCGGACGAGCGCAGCGGGTGCGCCGTCTGCGCGCCGAAGTCCGCGACCGAACGGGACACGGGGCATGTCACTCTGCCCGCATTACCCAATACTCCTCTGCTGACCTGCTTGACCTGCATGCCCCCTGGCCCCTAGCCCCGACTGCCCACTCGCAGCTTGAGCATCTGGGCCTGGGACACGCTCGAGATAACTTTCCTGAGCTTGACGACTGCATGGCCTCTACCCCTCTTCGATCCATCACTCATTCCCCCCGTACACCACCCCCCAGTCTCGAGCTTAAAGTGAGCTACCTTAACACCCGCTCACTAGCAAAACATCAGACGGAAATTTATCACCTTCTAGAGACCGACAGCCCCGACATACTGTTTTTAACTGAAACCTGGCTGCATGACGGATCTTCCCCCGACATCTTGGCTGCCATTCCGCCTGGCTACTATATCCTTCAAGCCAACAGGGCTTCTGGCAAACCCGGAGGGGGAGTGGCAGCCATCATTAAGCTTCCTATTAGATTTTCCATCCTCACCATACCCTGTATTCCACTGGTCGACTGCCTAGCACTCACACTGGAATCCTCAGTGTCACCCCTTACTTGTGTCTTAGTCTACCGCCCTCCTCAGTCCATGCTCGATTTTCCGTCTATGTTCGCAGATCTTTTATCCCAGGTAGTCATTAACAACTCTAAAATTTTAGTCCTCGGTGACTTTAACTACTGGCCCCAGAATGAGAAGGAAAGCGCCTGTTCTGCGGCCTTCTCCGACCTACTACGCAGTTTGAACTGCTGTCAACATATTAAAACTGCCACGCATACGAAAGGCCACACACTGGACCAGGTCTGGACCTCCAACTTAGAGATCTCGGCCCCCCTCATACTGCCGTGTGTATGGTCTGACCACTCCGTTATTTCCTTTTCCCTTAAAGCTCCTACCTGCCCCAGCCGGCCCCTGGAAACCAACTTCTCAGCCCGAAACTGGAATAAAGCTGACATCAGCCAATTCATCGACCTACTCAGTACCTCCCTTCCCCCTGAATCCGACTCAATAGACACTCAAGCCTCAAACTTAAACCACTGGCTTGAGTCCGCCAACAACGTGGTTGCCCCCCTCAAACGGGTTCAAGTCAGACGCCCTCATGACGCTCAGAAATGGTTCACTGAGGACCTTAAAGTTTTAAAACTCGGACTCAGACAAGCCGAGCGCCCATGGTGCAAAAATGATGCCCCCGAAGCTAGGCTAGAGTTCTTAACCCTACTTAAAGGGTATAACTCCTCCATTGCGCTCGCCAAAACCATGTACTTCTCCAACAAAATTGTGGAGTCAGCTAGCAAAGCTAAAAACATCTTTTCGATTGTGGAAGAGCTATCTCACCCCAATAGGGTCTCCATCAAACCCCTCCCTTCCCAGGGGCTCTGTGACTCTCTCAATCACTTCTTCATTGAGAAGATCGCAAAAATTAAAAACAGCATCTCGGTGCCGCCCCTATCTGATTCCTCTGGGTCCCCCACTAAACCCCACTCTGACCCCCTTAACCCCCACTCTCTCACTCAGATTCCCCTCATCTCGGAGGCGGATTTCCCCGCCCTCCCAAGCAAAGTCACCTCAGGACCCCTACTGACTGCTGTCCCCCCAAGATCCTACGCAAGGCCTTTACTGCCTGCCCTGCCCCCCCTTGGCACTTCTGAACAACTCCCTCACTTTCGGCCTAGTCCCTACTACTTTCAAGACAGCCAAGGTAGTGCCTATCTTAAAAAAACCGACAGCTGATCCCACGATCATGAGCAACTTCCGCCCCATCTCCCTTCTCCCTTACCTCAGTAAGGTGCTCGAGACCCACATCACTAACATCCTTAGCTTGTTTGTTGAGCAGTCCCACTTTCTTGACTCCCAACAGGCCGGGTTCAGACCCGCCCACTCTACAGAGATGGTCATACTCTCTGTTATGGAAGAACTGCCCAGGGGAGCCGACTCTAACACCAGTCAGGCTCTGGTGCCCCTGGATCTGTCGGCCGCCTTTGACACGGTCGACCATGTCATCTTGGTCGACCGTGCCAGGCAGGCTGGGATCGGGGGTACTGCCCTTGACTGGGTCCGCTCGTTCCTCACCAGCCGCCAACAAGCGATCCGGCTATCCCAATTCTCCACGGACAGGGTAGGGTTGACTTGCGGCGTGCCACAGGGCTCCTCTCTATCCCCACTCCTTTTTAACCTATACCTCACTCCTCTGATCAGTTCCCTCCGAGATAAGAATGTCACTGCGTTTAATTACGCGGATGACATCGAGCTAGTCTTCAACATCGACTCCTTGGACCAGTCAGTCTCCGGCTTTCAAGCCACCCTTTGCCACATCAGTAACTGGATGGGGGCAAAACACTTGAAACTCAACCCCGACAAGACCGAACTGGTTCTTGTCGGAGGGCCCTCCAATCCTTGGAACTCCAACTTCTGGCCCGCTAGCTTGGGCCTTCCCCCCCGCCCAACTGACTCGGCCAGAAGTCTGGGGGTTATCATCAGTAAAGATCTCTCGATGAAACCCCAGATAAATGCCACTGTCTCTTCTTGCTTCTTCCAACTGTGCAAAATCCGGACAATCGCGTGTTTTCTCACCACCGAAGCCCTTACCCTGGCCCTCCTGGCGTTAGTCATCTCCAGAATTGACTACGCCAACTCCTTGTACGTAGGCATCCCTGACTACCAACTCAAACGTTTGCAGCTTGTTCAGAACCAGGCGGCTCGCCTCATCTTCCATCAACCGAGGCACCATCACATCCGCCCTTTGCTAAAATCCCTTCACTGGCTCCCTGTTTCTGAACACTGCAAATGAAAGTTAGGCTGCCTTGTCTTTAAATCTCTGGCCGGCCTAGGCCCTACGTTCATCTCCTCCCTCATTCATCCTTATGTCCCCTCCCGCAATCTGCGCTCGGCTCACCTGGCTCTTCTCAAAGTCCCCAGAGTCAAGCGTAAGAAATGGGGAGGCTTAAGATTCTCGTTTCTAGCTCCATCTCTCTTGAACAACCTGTCGGCTTCGCCCTACACCCACTTCAGATCCCTCCTTAAGACTCACCTATTTCTCTCCGCATACAATTAAAATTAAAAATATCCTCCTCTTTCCCGGTCCCTCTTACTCCTCCTCGTCTTTACCCTTGCCTCTGCCTTCTTCTCCCTTACACTGTCCAGGTAGCTGCCTACTGTCCTTTTGCTTCAGCGCCAAGAAACTGTACAGTGTATGCTGCGCTTTATAAATGCCTTTCACATCACATCACATCACATCACCATGGGGGGATTGGATGATGTGGACTTTGGTAGGAGTGGTGCCTTTGGATGTGAATTTGACTCTGGGTATTTGAAGGTCGAGACGTTGGTGGTCTCTAGGGTGTTACGCTGGATTTCTGCTTTTTGGATGATCGCTAGCCCGCCTCCTCATCATTTCTGTTGTGTCCCATCTAATAACAGAGTAGCCAGGAGGTTGGAGCAGGTCTAGAATGGGGGGTGAATGTTCTTTGAGCCAGGTTTCTGTTAGGAATGCAATGACAATTCCCTCGACAAGTATAGTTTCAGCTAATTATATGGTATATTTGAATGCTGATCTGCAGTTAAGGAGCATGAAGGTAAGAGAGCTAGGACTATTGTTTAGACAGAGTAGTGTTTCAATAGTGGTGTATTGAGTGGGTGGGCTGGGCGATAAGTTTACTCGAGGGATTCTATTTGTGCCCAAGATTGCTGGGATTTTGGAATGGGGTTCAGGGTCTGCTTGTGGGAATTTAGTGCTGTAGTGTTCACTGAGTAAATCTGCTTCCATAGAGGATAGAGGGTTGTGGGACAGGTGTCTCAAGGGAATGGAGGTCCAGCAGGTGTCACTTTGAGATCCATTATGGGAAATCCAATCCTCTGATCTTGGTGTGGAGTTGTGTGTGTGTTTTTAACAGAGTTGTATATAGCGCAAACTTGACTAAAAGGTAACAGGTATCAGAGCGCTTTACATAAGTACCAGAGATATTTTTTTTACATGAGAAATGTCTTTGGCTAGAGAGTCAATTTTTTGTTCTATTCCGCTCATGAACAGGGTAAGGGTATTGGGGATGCTTCCTGTACCATAGATGTGAGGACAGGTGGTGGGTCACCTGCCTGAGGAGGGTGGGCGATTTTCAATAGGGGGGAGGGCAGTGTTACAAGTGGTGGGAAATGCAAAAGGTTTGTTTGATCTGGGTGGGTTCTACATTGGGAGTCGCAGTTGTGTTTGAGGGGGGCTCAGTGGAGTATGGTCTTGATTTGGAGCTGGCGTTATCATGTCCAAAATATGCATCAAAGGGCTGTGATTCGATGTTGTTGGCATTTAGGGTGGGTGTAGTGGCGGATTGACTGGAACTTTCTAGACAAAGGCATGAGTTTGGGAGGGCGGCACTGGTGCATAGTGTGGCAGAGAGGCAAATAGCTTCTGGGTTAATGGACAGGGATGGAACGGGGGAGGAGGGCAGGGGCAGGACCAGCTTGTGTTAAAAAGGTGAGAAGTGATGAGAATTGTTGATGAAAGATAGGGAGGTGATGGTTTGACGCTTGAATTTGTATGTTTTCTGTCCTGAAACTAAGTATAGAAATCTACCATCTAAAGCTTTGGGAGGAGGCAGTAGTGAGTTTTGTTCCATAGAGAAATTTGATTGTTTTATAATTTGTGGATGGAGAAGGAAAATGTTTCTCCATTTTGCGGGATGTTTACAGTAGATAAAGAAGTAAATTGTCATGCTTCCTTTGTTTGTGCTGTAATAGGTATTAATAATTAGTTTTTCTGAAAGTTGTTCGAATAGGTTGTGTTTGAAGTTTTCTGTGTGCATTGTTTGAACATTTTTGGGATATTTTATTCGCCATGAGTTGGGTGCTTTATGTTCCTACCCCCTTCTCCTCCTTCTTTGTCACAACCCCCTCTTGTGTCCTTTGCGAACAGGTCTAGCCAAAGGCTCATGATGCTTTACTCCTATGGCTCCCTATGCACGCTATGACATCATGACTGATGTTTCCCTACTTTCTTCATGAACAATGTTCTCCCAACTCCATCATGACTGATGTTTTTCCAGTATCCTTCATAACTGATGTTCCCCCAACTCCCTCATGGTTGATGTTTTCCTAGAATCCCTCATAACTGATGTTCCCCCAGAAATCGCATGTCTGATGCTTCCCCAGCAGACATGTGACTCCATTGCATTTGAACCCCTGCTCGCATTTCCCCATAACCCTGTCATTCCTATGCACTTTATCCCCCACCCCAAGAGCTCCTTGCACCCGTTGTTTACTGGGGCCTTGGTGTGTTTTTCCTTTGAGTCTTTGCAAGTTTCCCCCAGAATCCCATGAGCCAATAGAATGCCTTGCACTCGATGTTACTAGAGCCTGGTGTTGTTTTTCATTATGCGCGTTCAAGCAAGAACGATACATTAATTTCCTGTTGTTGGTTCCTATGTTCAGGTTGCACCTGCTGTTCCTGTAAGGTCAAAGTGAGTGTACTAACATGTGTTTTTCTCCTAGGTTGGAGAACTTTCCAGAAGGCCATATGTCCCACATGCCCCACCAAGTTTACCTTTGGGAGTGCTATTAACTACAACCTATGCACTGAGTTTACCTTTGAAGTGCTATTAACTCCAGCCCATGTTCCAAATTTACTTTGGGAGTGCCATTAACTCCAACCTATGTTCTGAGTGTTGTTCTTAAGAGTGCCCCACTCGAATCTGTGATTTTAGTCATTCTGCTCTCATGCAGTGCAACTGGTGAAACTTGTAAGTGTATGTAACTGAAGTCAGCGCATGGTCATTGTACGTTGAGGCCTGGGATTTGCCTCCTTCCCTTCTTTCCAGTGTATTGCATCATCACAAACCCAGAGGCTCAGGTCCAGTGCATATCTACCTCACAGACACTGAAGGTCTCTGAAGCAACAAAATCCTGTTACGCAGTCTCACTGGTAAGTAGATCCAGTACAGCATGTGCTAGAATGGTTTGCTTCCTTTGGCATATCCTGTCTTCAGGAGGGATGGGAGGTCCAGCATCGGCTCCAGTGTTATCTCCGCGGTTGGGTCCAGGTGAGTGCATGACACAGTTTCTCTCAAGTGCGGTGTCGTGGGGCTTAGGGTAGGGGTAGGTAATCATGGCTGTTCCTTGCAATCTAGTCCCCAATAAGATGAGGCGCATTGTTGTGTACTATATGCAAATGCCTGGATTTTGGGGTCAGTGTTCTTGAGGGCTTGGTATGTGGCTTACGAGCAAACCAGTGGTTGGTGGTCCAGTTTTAGATGAGTCTGGGGATTCCTTTGAGATTCCAAATATCCAGTCCGGGTTGAATTTGGCATGGGGTAGGAACAGTTTGCTTAATTAAGGCTGCTTGCTGGGAAGGGTGGATTCTGGTAAGTGAAGAGGGTGTCTTTCCAGGTATAATAAATGTGCATTCTATTTGGGAAAAGAAAAAGCTGACCCTGTCGGTTTGGCTCATAGTTGCTGTATAGTGGCAACCTTCATAGTGAGAAGGCTGCCTTTTGATTAGTCCTTTTATCACTATTGTCTAGGTTGAGGGGGCCTATTTTAGTCCTCTTTATATGTTTGGTTTTGTTATAGTCCTCTTTTGTTGTCTAATACATTGGGAAGGAAGGAGGAGGTGCTAGTCTCCATGGTATAACGTGCCTCCTGGTTTTGTCTCCTGTCCGTGTCTTAGAGAGCTACACAAGTTTATTTATTTATTTATTTATTTATTTATGCAATTTTATATAGCGCGAACTTTACCCGAAGGTGTCAGAGCGCTTTACATAGGACCCAGTTTCAAACATAAGGACTGACGGTACAAAACGAATTTGCAAATTTTTGACTTACATAAGAACCAGTTGAAAACATACGGACTTAGGATTACATGCGTTATAAAAAGGTACAAACAGAAAAAAATTGCAAATGTACAAGAGATAAAGTCACACAAGGAGGAGATACAAATGGATATATTCTAGGCAAATACTAGTGAAATCTCTATCTACTTAGGGAGGGGATACACATGGATATACTCTAAGAGTCACATAGCAATGGAAGAGAGCACAACGGTCTACTGCATATACTAGTGATTAGAGTTATCTCTATATACATAGGGAGGGGATACACATGGATATACTCTAAAAGTCACATCTACTGTATATACTAGTGATTAGAGTTATCTCTATATACATAGGGAGGGGATAAGACTGGTTTTAAAGTCACATCACCAAGGGAGGGACAGAGAAGGGCAGGAAAGTGAGACAAACCAGAGAGGGAAGCAGATAGTCACAAGTAGGCATCAGGAGAGACAATAGAGAGGTCACTAGGACAGAGAGGGGGAGGTGAGAGATCGCTAAAAAGGCGGAGGAGAAAGGTAGAAGAAGAAGTGAGTCATAGAGAGAAAATGGCGGGGAACACAGAGGTCCAGGTCTGAAAGTCCAGGAAGAGTGCTGCAAGTCCGGGGGGAGAAAGGCAGTCCAAAGCAACGGTTGGGTGATTACCCTCGTGTGTTAATTATGTCCTTGCTGCAGAGAGAGAAAATCCCTTTAGGTTTGTCCCTGGAAGCGCGTGGTCCGCTGCTCACCTCTGTCCCGATGGTGCTGTACACCCCCAGATATTCAGGATCAGCTCCGTCGGCCGTTTTCAACACTGGACGCCATTTTGGAGTCAGGCGATTGTTGACGATCGGGGGCTATTTCGTGCTTCAGTGCGGTGTTGGGGGCAGCAATCGACTCTCCAGCTCCCAGATCGCCGCCGATGGATGGGTGGCGTCACGACCATGCTCGGAGTGACCGCGGGTCTGTGGAGAGGCGAGGCAGAGACCAGGACAGCCAAAATGGCGGGCCGTCATCGATCGCCGCTACCTGCCTCCTCGTGTGCCCTCCAGAACTCGCATCAGGGAATGGCACTGTCGGAGTGCCGCCACTCCTCCGCTGCGGCCGCATACAAGTGCCCCCGTGCTGCTCCTGGCGTATAGCGCGAGGCACCGGTCCGGACTCCCAGAGCCCCGGCAGGCGCCATCTTTCCACCGGGAGCGTGCAGTCCAACTCTCCCCGGTCTGTTGCTGGGAGCGCACCCAGGCATGATTTCGCGGCATCTCCCCGCACTACATGCGCTCCGACACCCGGCCGATATCAGAACAGGTCGGGGCGACGCTGGGAAGCGGGCAGCATGAGAGCCCGATCGCGGAGCCTCAGCAAAGTTGTGCAAAGTGCTTCAGTTGTGCAAAGTGCTTCACAGTGAGCAACGATCCCAGGCCCTCACTCTCATTGGGTAGGATACTGCCTGGTTTTCAAAGAAGGGAACAAGAAAAGATTTTTAAAGTCATAGTAACACTTTCAACAGACAGAGAAGGACACTTCTGTTAAATACAGGCAAAATGTGCAATCTTGCACAATATAAAAACTTGTACAGGACTACCAATAATTATGTCTGAGCCAAAGTCAGATAATGAGGTTCAAAAGCATCCAGCACATCAAACCAAAGATGTCACAAGTGCAGCCGAAGACAGAGCAAGATATGCCGACATTGCAATCATTATTTTTAAGGTGAGTTTGATGCAAAAATTTACATGTATCTTTATTTTCAGGTAAGCATTTACATGCTCAAACAAAGCTTAAACAATCTTTAAAATATTTATATTTGACAAATGTCGACATATTAAATGAAAATTCTTACATTAATGTGTAATAGGAATTCCAGATATTTACAAAGATTTAGGGGCATATGTAGGTAATTTCCATTTTGCGATTCCCAAATAGCGATTTTTAAGGAATTGCTACTTGAGAATAGCAAAATGGAATGTAGGTAAAAATTCGCAATTTTTTAGCAAATCTCTAACATTCCTAACATTGCGATTAGCAAATTGCGAATCGCAATTAAGGAATGAGTGTCCAATTCATTCCTATGGGCTAAGAGGCCCATAGGATTGAAAGGAGATACATTCTCAAATTGCGATTTTCTATGAGAAAATCGCAATTTGAGAATCGCAATTCCAAGAGGGCCAGGGTGTCCAAAGGACACCTGTTGCACCCCTAGAATGTGCCTGTAAGTACATGTGGCGCACCTACATGCCCTAAGGGCATGTCTGTGTGCCACATGGCACTTTGGATTTAAAAAAAAAATGAATTTTTTAAGGAATTCGCAAAATACCATCTACTTGAAGTAGGTGGTATTTTGTGATTCCTTATGCAATTTTTAAAGCACCTGTACATAGCATTTAAGGAATCGCAACATTGCGATTCCTTAAATGCTATAAGCAAAATAAGGAATCCCAATTTTTGCGATTCCTTATTTTGCTAAGTGGCACCTACATATCAAAACACCGTTTGTGATTCGTGAACGCCGCAATTCGCTGAATTTCGGCATTTGCGAATCGCAAACGACTACCTACATATGCCCCTTGATGTTTCTGTTTACCACGGTCAGTATTGGGTGTTCAAATCTTGTTGACCCTGTACTTCCCCCAACTCCACTATGACAGTGACGTAGGCTCCTAGCTTCTGTCACAGAAATACTGCTCATACTCAGGGCCATTGGAATTATGAGGCAGGGAAGGGCCAAATTATGCAACAGGATTGGATAAACCATGCGGCAAGAAGAGGCAAATTATGCAGCTTAATGTGGCACCTTTTATGATAGTATTACTTCTTTGTCATTTTCGCACTTGTTACCACATCCTGGGCATTGCTTGCACCTCATTAACACCAGTTTAACACAAACATATAGCAATGAGTGACAGAATGGTGACCAGTCAAGCTTTACAGTGGGCCTGCTCCTGAGCAGCAGCACATGTTGCTCCATCTTTACCAACTTTTGAACAATTTGGGCTAGAAACCATTTTTTCTGGTTAAAATCGGCAGGTTATGCAGCAGATGATAGTTTATGTGGCAAATGCAGCAAACGTATACCTATACGCAAAATGCTGTGGCGCAATTGCATAATTCCAGTGGCCCTGCTCATACTAGAGCACTCATCACTTTCCCCAATCCTTACTTGGTTCCCATTTGCATTTTGCTGGGTTTGCAAATGTCCTACTGCATTTGTCACTTATATAAGGACCCCTGCATCATACCCACTACAGTGGGCCATTTTGGCCTGCATGCTGACAGTACAGTAAAATAAGGTTAAAGCCACCTGTACAAGCTGATTTATAGAGTGACTTAATCGGTTACATGTGTAAAATAGTTATGTTCCCTACCTTTGGGTAACATTTTCCTGAGGTTACTGATCACATAAATTATTTACTGCCTCTGTCATACTATCCACTTTCTCATCCATGGCTTTCCTCTATATGTTGCAAGCAATTTTTATGTTTCTTTCATGCCCATAAATGTATAATTTATATGTTTTACTTCTTTGCATTGGATTTATATTTCTTACATATTTGTGTTGTGGATCTTTAATATTGAGGCCTCTAAAGCTACAATCAACCGTGCAGTCTCTACTCTATTTCCAATGGGAACAGCTCTACGTGATTGTGGCCCCAAAACACCAGTGTTGCATTCGACTTCTCCTGTGGAGTTGTTGGAGCATCCCTGCTGGTTCTTCTATTTCTGTTTGTGTGCCTGGCTCCACAGCTTCCTCAACAGATTGTGTAGAACAACTTTGTGACTGGAGTGGTGAATTCCTGGAGTCTGATGCGTTGCCTTCCTCAATGACTGGGTCTTTGTGCCCCTCGCTATCAGATTGATGACCTTTTTGTGCAAGTTTATCTGTTTATAAATGTACTTAAAGTTTCTTTTATGGCATATAAAAGATACCATATAATGGGTTTTACATTAGAAATTAAATAAATGTAAGTTTTGCAAGGCATTGCTTGCTGTGTTGAACTACATTTCCCATAATGCCTTACTAAAGTAACCTGAAAATGTTTAATAGATGATTTGCTATACAACTTACACTTTCATTAGGAACATTAATTGCTAAACATTTAGCTATGTCTAAACATGTATTTTACGCATTATGTGTTAGGAAAAGATAAATTTAATGTATGAGACTTACCTCTAGAAATTCTTGTGTACCGGATGTGTCTATGTTGCTAAAGCCAGACACATTTTCAGTTTTCAGGGTTGTCTCAAGCAACTCAAGAGGGGTCAGTAGTGGTTGAGAGTGGAGGGCCTTCCTCCTATGGCACAGGCCTCACTTAGCCGGGTCACCACCTTCTCCATGGTCCTTGATCGGTTCATACCATCTTATTTTGGATTTTATTTTATTATTTTCTTCTCTGTGTGACCCAAACAGAGGTAATTCTCCCTGTAAGGAGATCTGCCTTTTCTGTTTTTTGGGAATCTGACACAGAAACGAATTATTCCAACTCCTTTTCAGAGAGTTCAGAGTTTCCTTTTCTGCATCATTTTGAGGTGTTTGCAGTGACATTTTGTTGGTTTCCAGGGCGGGGGGGGGGTGGGGGGGTGGGGGGGGATTCTCCGTGGTATAGTATTTCCTTGACAAGACACATTCATTTTGAACTCCTGCGGCAAGTCCCAAAATGGCCACCATACAGAAAACACACACACACACAGACTTGTACACACACATGCTGTTTTCTATTTCTCTCTCTTTTTCCTCCCCATCTTCCCACCAAACGTTTCCTCTGTGGCAGACCTTGATTCCTTTCACAGACACTGCCCTTCATTTCTATCTCTAGCCATCGCCCACTCTTTGTTTCATGACTTCCTGGCTACCTCCTTGATGCCACTGGTAGCTCATTCCTCTCACAAAGCTACTTCCGCACTTCCTCTTTCCTGATCTCTTCTGCATTCTCTCTCTCTTGGCACCGTGAGAGAACCTTAGAAATCTATTAATACCTTTACAGCAAAAGACACAACACACCGCTACATACAAAGTAGGAATTAAGCAGTAATATACATCCTCTTTCCTTCTACGTCCCCTTCCAAATGTCAGTCTAATAGGTAAACATACACTTTCCATAATATCTTGGCAACTCTTTTTGCGCTTATAGCAACAAGTATACATATGATTGATGTACACATAATCAAAAGGTTACAAGCTTAAATAAACTTTTCTTTCCACACTTTGGCTCTGTATTATGCATAACACAACTGCAATTGATTACTTAGTGGTTGGTGGGGTGAGGTGGAACGAGGCAGGGTGGCCCACAATGAAGATAATAACTGAATAACTGAACTGATATATTTTTTGAATATCTCTCTACATCTCACTAACCAGGGGTTGGAATCAATGTCTGTGGCTTTTGATGGCTCACTTTCTTGTCAAATCTCTTTGTGTACAATCTTTTGTTTGCACAGCTGCTCATTTATTACTTATCAACCGAGGAAATATGGATTGTGAACGGTTCTTCCGTCCCCATGAATGACCTTTCAGTTACATTTCTGTCAG